>NC_141899.1:30620647-31960647 GCF_030686135.1 Camelina sativa
CAGTGCCTTATCCTTTTTTTTTTTTTTTTTTTTTTTTTTTTTTTTTTTTTTCTGTTTTGGTTTTTTCTTGACAGGAGACTCATTTACACCTGGCTTCCTCTTCTTGTCTATGTTAGTTAGCTTGTTTCTCCCAGGTTGTGGTGGCTCAGGTGGAACATAAACATTGTCACCTAAAGTCGAAGGCCAGTGACGAGCACCCCTTTGTGGACTAATGCCATCTGTGTAGTTAAGCCTCCACATAGCAGTTCGAAACCACTGACACACATAGTCATCATCACTTAACGTCCTCTTCAGAATCACTCCATACACATGCTCACATGGAATCCCACAGATTTGATATTTTTTGCAGGTAAAGGTCATATTTTGCAAACACACTCTGTGTTTGTCTCCATCCATTGTGACTATAAAGCACCCATTAGTAGAAGGATACACCTGACATTCCGAAGCTTTCTCATGCTCTTTATCAAGAATCTTTGCCACACATGGAGTACATAAACCTGAAACATCAAAAACCAAGAACATTGCATTACATATGTAGAAAATTGCATTAAATTTTGAATAAAATTAATTACCTTTTTGAAAATGAGAGAGAGCTGAACGTTTGGCAATCCAAACCATAGACAGTCTTCTAACTGTCTCCAACATTGCCACAAACGGTTTCTCCCTTGCTTTGTCGATGGTCTTGTTGAAAGATTCTGTGAAGTTGTTGTTAACATCTTCGCAATAACTTCCCATCTTATAGAAGGCACGACACCAACTCTTTGGTTTCGACTTCATAATATCATCATACACACCAGTGTCATAAGCGTGTATGCGTTCCAATCTCTCCCCGAACTGTTTTGCAATATAGATCTAAGCCATATGCCAGAGGAGTGGCTTCATTTGCTTCTTGGAAGGATGATTCTTCTTCAAGTTCACATAGATGTGTCTAACACACATTCTATGCTCTATTTGTGGTAACTCCAACTCCACAGCTTTTATCAACCCCTAATTAAGAACCAAAAACCAAACATATTAAAAACGAGAACATTCACATTTATCAACCAATATAATAAATTAGTTAGATACATACCTTTTGTCGATCAGACACTAAAATGTAACCATCTCCCTCGTTTAACTCCAGGCCAGTCTTCAATCTCTTCACAAACCATAACCAGTTTTCTTTGTTCTCAACTTGAACAACACACCAGGCTATTGGATAGATGCCATTGTCTGCATCTCTGCCTAATGCAGCAAGCAATTGTCCCTTGATCTTTGACTTTAAGAAGGCGCCATGAACTCCTATTATTGGCCGGCAAGTCTATTTCCAAGTTCTTCTAAGGGCATCAAAGCAAATGATATATCATGGGTTTTAGGTGTTTTTGGCCATGATATAATTCTTATCTGTAGAGTCTTTTTGGTGTTTTTAGAGTCCGTGAGAGTCTTTACAGGATTTATAGGATTTAGCATGGATAAGAGCATAATGAAGCTAAATAGGAGGATTTGGAGCACATTCAAGCATTGAGGCTGAGTTGGGAAGTTGGAAGACGAGTTCAGAGTTATGCATCGGTCGATGCAGATGATAGTGTCGATCGATGCAGTGACCACAAGACGAATTGGAATTTTTCCCACAAGTTTTGAAGATTTACAAAACCGCCCCAAAGTTTTCCATATTTGCATCATTAGTCCCTGGACGTGTTTTATCAATATAAATAGGTTTTCTAGGTCATTATTTAGACCAAAGCTTTATTTTTCCCTGCAACGTTTTAGAGAGAAACCCTGAGAGATTTTTAGAGAGCTTTTGGAAAGAAGAATGAAAACTCCTTCAGAGAAGATTCATAACTCATTTTCTTCTTCTTTTAATCTCTTAATGCTATCTATTTTATTCATGATTTATGTTCTTACAATTATGTCTGAGTAGATCTGCTTGTTAGGTTTAGGGTTTCTCATTAGGGATTTTATGGATTGTTAGATTGATTGTTTGGATTCATTATCTTCTATGATATTCATCTTTGGTTGTTCTTAATACTAGATCTTTGATTAGTCATCTGGATTTAGATCTTAGGATAATTGATTGATATGAGAATATAATAGATTTTCCTGATAAAACCTTTGATGAGCAAAATTACTTATTGCAAAAATATTTGAATTACTTATTTTGTGAACTTATCTAAACTTGATTTTATTGCTGATTTTTAACCTAAAATTTTACAAAGAGATTTGAATTTTCTGGTTTTAAATCTAGATAATATTTGCAGTGAGAACTGACTTATTTTACAATTGTGTTTATAGTTCAAGAACAGTGATTAATTATTGAATCATGCTTGCTTAATTAATTGATCTGATTTTCCATGATTTCCTAAGAATTTCTCTAGGCCTAGCGTTTCATCCATCTGAATTTACATCTCTTTTATGTTCTGTTTAATCTTGCAATTTAATTACAATATTTTGGTTTAGCATAATTAAAAGATTATTAATCTATTGTGTGAATCTGGAGTCTTTGTGGATTCGATCCCTAAGTACTACAATTGATCTCTTAATTTGAGAGAGTAGCTCTAGGTAAATTTGAGCATATCAAATTTTGGCGTCGTTGCCGGGGACACTTTTGATTCACCATTAGATTAAAGTCTTTGATTTTGTCGAAATTTTTATTTTTTTCTGTTTTACTCACACGATTTTGTTTCTTTTCTCTTGTGTGTTTCAAGTATATGCCTAAGCCCAACACTAGGAAAAATCAAACAGGTCCTACCTTGAATCTTACAAACCAAGAGTTAGGAAAACTAGAGCGTGACAACAAGAAAGCAGCCAAATCAGCAAAGGTGGTCAACACAATCATGTTAAGACCAGATGAGGCTGGAGTTTTGAGGGATCAAGAGGGTCCTGTGTGCAACGAACAAGGCCAGAAACTTGATGCTGAAAGACGAGTGATTCAGGAAGAACTCCCTGTGGTTGAGGAAGATGCACGTGGCGTCGACCGACACAATGATGGCATCGATCAACGCAACCAAGAAGGCATCGACTAACGCAACATTGGCGTCGATCGACGCAATGCCGGAGCCGGTGCAGATGGAGCTGATTTGGATGGTAACAACCAGTAGAACCTTCAGGCTAGAGGGGACAACAATGGAGAGCTTGTTAAGCCTTTTGCGGACTTCAACAGACCAGACTTGTTCTATGAGAATCGATCCGCAATTGTCCCTCCTTCATTCCCAAGGAATGATTTTGAGTTGAAGCCTGCCTACTTTGCTCTTGTTGGACAAAGACCATTCCAAAATCTGCCACATGAGAAGCCTCTAGACCATATTGAGCACTTTGAGGATATAGTCAAAAGCATCAAGGCTAATGGAGTCACAGAGGACTATCTCTACTACAAGCTTTTCCCCTACTCTCTTGCTGGGGAAGCATCTCATTGGCTGGCAACTGAAACCAGGATCTCTGAAGACCTGGAATGACATCAAGGTGGCTTTCCTCAACTACTTCTATGATGATGCAATGTCAGATGAACTGAGGATTAATCTTTCAACCTTTAGACAAGGACCAGCTGAATCTTACAAAGCTGCTTGGGTGAGATTCAAAGCATATCAAAAGGACTGTCCGCGTAATGGGTTCTCAGAGGTGCAGTTGATTAGTATCTTTTTCAGTGGTATTGACTGGAGATATCAGATGGCTTTGGATACTGCTAGTGATGGGAACTTCAAGGCAAGGTATCCGAATGAAGCTGAACAATTGATTGAAAGGCTAGCCTCAAGAAATAGAACTAAGAATGCAGACCTAGAGCGGAAAAGAGCACATGAAGGGCATGATTCAAATCAGTTTGCTACAGTGAATTCTAAGTTGGATATAGTGCACAATCTTCTTGTGGGAAAGAAGTCTGTCCATATTGGTGAAGATGTTGAGACTTTTGAGCCAAAGCCAGAGATTACAGAAGAAGATGTCAACTATGTGTATGGAGCTGGGTATCAAAGTCAGAGATTTAGTCAGAAGAATTCCTTCACAGGAAATCCAAACAACAACTTCACCAGGAACTATGGTTCTTCTTCTTACCAACCCCTCCCTCCACCCAATTCAGAGAGCAAGATGGAATCAATGCTTGGAAAGATTTTGGAAGGTCAACAGTAGACTTCAATGGGAAGGTTGATTCTGTATACACTGAGCTGACTGGGAAGTTTGATGCATTAAACACTCATGTTAAGAAGCTAGAGAATCAAGTGATTCAGACTGCTAGGTCTGTTAAAAGACAAGAGGAATTTCTATCTTGAAGAATATAGTCAAACCCCAAGCATTCTTGTAATGCAATTTTGGTGAAGGTAGGAGACGATGTTACGATAGTGGAGCTAGAATCGACCGACACACAGCAGCATCGATCGATGCAATCACCACCAAGCGTCGATCGATACTCCATCAGTGTCGATCGACACTCCCCACAAACAGCTTTGGTTTCTGATCGAGTTCCACCATCTGATTCAAAAAAATCCTATAAGCCTAAGTTCCTTTTTCCTAAGTCTAGGAGATCAAAGCAGGCGCTTGAGGAAGCTAGATGCAAGGCTATGATAGACAAGGTAATGATTGAGATACCTTTGATTGATGCAGTCAAGTTTTCTCTTGGGATTAAGCGATATGTCAAGAGAATGGTTACTAATGGTTTGAGCCCTGAGCAAGGAGTTTTGCTAACCAAGGACATTGGTGCAATTCTATTGAACCAGCCCCCACAAAGGAAGAAAGAGAGGAAAGAGAAAGTGGTTGTATCTGAGGAAGTGAGTTCAGTGATTCAGATTTCAGAGTAGGATTGCAGAGAAGTTACCAGATTCTGGAAGTTTTGTGTTAGATTGCTCTATCTCCACAGGAAGGTTTCCTGACTCTCTTTGTGATCTCGGCTCTAGTATCAACTTGATGCCACATTCTGTTGATGTAAGACTTGGGATGACAGCTTTCAAGCCAACTAAGATCTCTCTTATCTTAGCTGATCGATCTAGAAGGATTCTTGAAGGTGTCTTAGGGGATATTCCAATCAAGATTGGAGATTGCATGATTCCCACTGACTTTGTGGTGTTGAAGTATGACAAAGAGCCTAGTGATCCTCTCATCTTAGGACGCTCTTTCTTGGCTACAGCTGGTGCCATCATAGATGTGATGAAGAGACACATAGCTCTGAATGTAGATGATTTGGTTATGAAATTTATGATGGACAAGCTGAGAAGGGCTTCCACTACTAATGGTCAGACATTTTCTGTGGAAATTGCTTCTGATGATGATCAGCTTCTTGGAGACGTTACTGTTGGGTATGTCAAAGAGTTGGAGCCTGTTGAGGAAGTTATTAAGCAAGCTTTTAAGCTTGAAGGTTGGAGTGGAGATCATCTAATCAGTACTAGAGATCATGATGAGGTCCTGATCCATGAAAAGCCGCTGGTAGATGACGTTTTTGTATTGGAAACATGGATCTCAGAGGTTAGTTGCAGAATCGTTGAAGAAACACGAGTTGCAGGCTCAACATCGATCGATGCAGCTGTAGCATCGATCAACAAACCTCCACGAGAACGTCAAGACTTGTCTAAAACCGAAGATTCTCGAGTTGATTCCTTAGCTGGAAGTCCTAGACCACTTGTAAAGCTGAAATCTCACCATTCCACAGTCAAGAACCCACAGGTAAGGCCAAGGTATGCATCTTCTTCACCCAAACCTTCTCCATTCATCAATAAGAATTTCAAAGGTACAAACACCGTTTTGCAGTTAACCAAGCTACGGGATTATCGTAGAGTGCATGTTTCTTCTGTTGATGATTTTGTAGGACATAAAAGAAAGCCACCCATACCTCAGTCTCACCCTGGTCATGATACTCACATCCTTGGACGATCTCATGTACCTAATGCCTACGCACCCCCTTGGATGAAGAGAACATTCTCTCGGAAGCATTCATTGCCATGTTCCAATCCACCGGATGCCTGAGATCCGACACAGTCAAGCTAATGACTGAAAACAAGCACTTAGTGGGAGGCAACCCACTGGTAGGTTTTTCTTTTCCTCTTTCGTTTGATTTATTTTTATTTTTATTTTATTTTATTTTATTCGCCAGTCTCTTACTTGATAATACTGGGGACAACTGTTGTTTAAGTCTGTGGGAGGCAGTTACTAACTACATTTTTATTTTTGACAGTCAGAAAAAAAAATTGTTTTATTGAGTCAAAATTTTTGTTGGGAACTATGATTTATTTTTTAGTGTACTGCCTTGGTTGATTAATGCTGCAGATTGAGTCCAAACTCCGACTAATGAAAAATCCAAAGGCTGACCAGTGAACCAGAGACATCCAAAAATTTCCAAAAGAATCTACAAAAGCCTGAGGTAATTTATGCGCTTTTCTTTTTACCTAATCAAGGAGATTGATGTTCATAGGGCTTGACTCCTTGTTCATACCTGACAATTAAGATTTCAGAAAAGAAAAAAATTTGGTACTACTCTCCCTTAGTTTAAAAGATTTTTCCTGGGAGCGTTGTTTATAAAAAAATAAGAGAATAAAAGATGTGATGATTTTGATCAGTTTAGAGGGATAGGTAAATTACATGTGACCCCATTATTTTACTCTTGAGTCAAATGATCACACAAAGCTTGGAAGCGAGGGGTAGGTGATGTTCATATATTTTACCCTGTCTTTCTTTAGTTTATTCACATCTTTTGCATCTTTTGCTATCCATTTTGACCATTATTGCATAGTTTTAGCACTAATCATGCATTAGAGTATAGTTGCAATGCATTTGCATCTTTTCATGCATAAACAGGTGATTTTGGAGGTTAAGGAGCATGGAAGCAAAGCGGAGGAGAAGTGAAGCAAATAAGAGGAGAAAGCAAGAGAGTTAAGGCTGAAGAAACAAGGTCTGAAGTCCAACTCGACCGCCCACTCGACCAGACACTCGACCGTGTGCAGAGAGGGACTCGACCGAGTAGAAGATACATGAGAGGAGCCAACTCGACCGGTCACTCGACCGACCACCGGGTCGAGTTGGCTGAGCCGTCTAGCTATTTTGTCTTTTAGCATTTTTAGGGCTTCCACTACTTTTTCTATTTAAAGGCCTTGTACCCTGCAGCCACCAAGAGTCCAGCTTTTTAGATAGTCAAAAACCTAGTTTTTATCCTTTTGGGAATTATTCCTTTTGCACTTTTATTTTTCTTAGATCTTGTACCTTCTTTTGAAGGAAAACATAAGATTCTTGGATTTTGTTGGTTTCATAACTTTCAAGATATTAAGAATTCGTGTTTAATTCCTTCTTCAATATTGTAGATATTTGCTTTTTCTTTCATTTGATGCAAGTTTCAGTATTTTCTGGGTTTATGAGTTTGATGTTCATCATGTGTTCTTGTGAGTAGTTGCTTAGGATCTTGAGGATGGGTTAGGCTGGCTTGTGTTTGAGGTTTGTTTGATTTGGTCAAGCTTGATTGTAGTAGATATCTTCTAGGCTAGATGTTCTTAATGCTGATCCTATAACTGAGAGGGTAGGGTTTGATTTCAAGCATCTTAGCATCACACCAATGTTTAAGGAGCATAGATAAGGCTAGATCTAGAGTTTACCATTAGGCTTGCTAAGAGATTAGAGGTCTTGTTTGGTATTTGACATATTGCTTAATGCCTGCTTGTGTAGATTCTTTACTTTGTGAGAACAAGTCTAGAGATGCATAGGTTTGATTGTTTCTTGCCATGAGAGTGGATTAAACATGTCTTAGAAATATATGTCTAGAGATTAGCTCAAGTTGTTTGAGATTTGTTGACCAAGTTAGATGACCTCAATCATTAGTTCAGCCCATGAATCCCTCCTCAAGGCCTTCCTTGTTTATTGATTTCCTAGTCTTGATCTTGCTGCTTGCTTGTTGTTTGATTCGCTTTCATATTGCTCTGTTTTTCGCGTTTGTCTAGCTCGACCCTGCACTCGATCTACACTCGATCGAGTGCTTGCTCGAGTTCATCACCAGAAGTTTTGTTTATGCTTTGTAGTTGTCCTGTCTTACTTCCTGTCTCATTCTAGTTGCATTTCAGTAGCATTCACTTAGTATCCTGTTCTTTACTTGCCTTGCATTAGTTCAATACTTGCATTACTATAGTTTCTATTTCTGTTCTAGCTTCATAATTGTCATAATCATTCTGTTCCATTTACATTTAGCATCTAGTTCTAGTAGCTTTTATATTCTGCACTTTATATTCATCAATAGGATTGTCAGTGATAAACATCCTTTGCATTTGGCTTGACTTAGACATATATGCACATCCTGATTGCTTGCAAACTCTCAGATTGGATTGACACCTCTTGTACTACAATTGCATAAGAGGAATTGAAACACTCTGCCATCCATTCATTCATATCTCACCATTCCATACATTCATCATATCACACCCACAAACATATGTGTTTCAATTTGGCGCTGTTGCCGGGGAACAAGAACATCAACAACAACAAGAAGAGTAGTACAAGAACAGCAAGAAGATCAAGTGTTAATGGAGCAACAAGATCAAGTTCCAAGACCAAGGAACATTGGTGCTGGAGATGCACCCAACACCCACAACCAGAGAGCTGGTATTGTGCCTCCCACAGTAGCAAACAACAATTATAAGATCAAAAGTGGACTAATCTCCAAGATTCAAGCCAACAAATTTCATGGGTTGCCAATGGAGGATCCCCTAGACCACCTTGATGAATTTGATAGAATATGTGATCTCACAAAGATTAATGGAGTAAGTGAGGATGGATTCAAGTTAAGGCTATTCCCCTTCTCACTTGGAGACAAGGCTCACCTTTGGGAGAAGACTCTTCCTAATGGAGCAATAACCATATGGGATGCTTGCAAGAAGGCTTTCTTGGCAAAGTTCTTCTCCAATGCAAGGACTGCTAGATTGAGGAATGAAATTTCTGGGTTTGCTCAAAGAAACAATGAGAGCTTTTGTGAAGATTGGGAGAGGTTTAAAGGATTTCAGACTCAGTGTCCTCACCATGGCTTCAGCAATGAGTCCCTCCTAAGTACATTGTATAGAGGAGTGCTTCCCAAAATCAGAATGCTTCTTGATACAGCTTCAAATGCCAACTTCCTCAACAAGAATGTGGAAAAAGGATGAGAATTAGTTGAGAATCTTGCTCAATCTGATGGGAATTATAGTGAGGACTATGACAGAACCATAAGGTCCACCCCCACTGACAAAGAGGACAAGTACAAGAAGGATTTGAAGATGGTCAATGAGAAGCTTGATAAAATCCTCCTTAGCCAACAAAAGTCTATTCACTTCATTGGTGAAGAAGAGGTTCCAGTTCAAGAGGGGGAGAGGGAATTTGCTGAGCTCTATTATATGCAAAACCAGGGTGGATTCAAAGGCTACAACCAAGGAGGAGGGTTCAAGAACAACAACCTCTGCTATAGACGCACCAATGTAGCAAATCCCCAAGATCAAGTCTATCCACCTCAACAACCTCAACAGCAACAAAACTATGTCCCCAAACAACATCAACAAGTGTTCCAGCCCCAATTGTGTCCCCCACCAGGGTTTCAGACTAACCAAGGCCAGGAACAAGACTTAAGAGCAATGATGCAACAGTTGTTGATTGGGCAAACACAAGGAAAGATTGAGGAGGCTAAACAGTTTGCTGAGTTGAATCAAAGGCTCACATCCCAGTATAATGACCTTAACATGAAGTTTGAAGGTCTCAACTCTAGAGTGAAGTTTATGGAGAGCAACATTGCCTCAACTTCAGCTCCTAAGCCCAACCAACTCCCTGGAAAAGCTGTTCAAAATCCAAGGGAGTTCACTGCAAAAGCCATTCATATCTCTGATGAAGAAGTCACTGAGGACAGTGATGTTCAAGATGGGGAGGATTGGTCATTTCTTGAAGTTCAGAGTGAAGTTTGTGAGAAGAAATCTGAATCCGACATTGCACTCGACCATGAGCTCGAGCCAGCACTCGACCGAGTGCATGATTGAGTGGTCGATCGAGCTGAAGGATGAGAAGTTGTTAAGCCTGCTAATTACATTTCTCCTGCTTACAAACTGCCTCTACCATTCCCAGGACGTTTCAAAGCGCAGAAGCTTAAGGAATTAAGGAAAATTATTGAGAAAAAGAAATGTTGGCAAAGCAACAAGAGGATGAGAAGGCTTTGAAAGAAGAAGTTGTGATTGAGAAACAAGAGGAAGTGATGGTCATACAAGAGATCATCATTGCTTATCAAGAAGAAGAGAGAGGACCTGCCTTGGAACAGTATGAACCATATCCTCTCTATAGGGATTTTTTGCTTGATTTGTCAAAGAAGAAGGCTCAAGCTCAAGATGAGAAGGATCTTGAAGACCTTGGAGGAGTTATCATCCCAATTAAGCTTAAGGATCCAGGTCCATTCTATCTACCTTGCACACTCAGCTATCTTCACTACAACCAGTGCCTATGTGACTTGGAAGCATCTATTAGTGTGATGCCCTATTCTATAGCTCAAAAGCTTGGGCACACTGACTTCAAGTCCACCAACCTTCATGTATGCCTAGCTGATGGGTCAAATAGAGATGTGGTTGGCAAGTTGGAGAACATTCCAGTGAAGATAGCGAGAGCAAGGGTTCACACTGATTTTGTGGCTCTAGAGATGGACAAGGAGCCTGAAGATCCTATCATTCTTGGGAGGCACTGTTGGAGCAGTTATTGATGTCTAGGAAGGTCTTGTGACTTTGAACATTGCTGAGGGTATAGCTATGAAGTTCAACATCTATAACCCAACCAACCTTCCTACCATTGATGATCAGCTTTTTACTATCAAGGACAAAGGTGGTCAAGAAGGTTTAAGTGGTGAGGCAACTCCAAAGGCTAAGCCCTCTCTTCAAGAAGATTCTGTGGAAAAGCTTAAGAGTTTAGTTCAAGAGTTAACTGGTATGGTTAAGGATCTCCAAGTCAAGCTAAACAAGAGGTCTTTGAGGAAAGCAAGACCAAGGCTCAAAATCAAGAAGAAATATGGTTTGTGTGTTAAGGGTGAGGTGATCAAGGATCAACTTCACAGTGATCAAGAGGTTCCAGGGAGGATTTCATCACCTCCTTGGTATCTAGACCAAGTCTAAGAAGGTAACCAAAGTCAAGCTTAGTGACTCTAAACAAGCTCACTAGGGAGGAAGTCCCTAAGGTATCCTTTGTCAATATGCTTTATTTTCTTAGTAGTTTTGATGTGTTTTCTTTTATGTTTGTATTCAATCGATAAGATTAGAGAGGAACCAGATCATTAAAAGCCTTTGAGGATTGAACAGATTATCATGGAAAGGTGGAAGATATCAGCTAGTAGGCAACAATAGATTTAATAATCTTTTAATTATGCTAAACCAAAATATTGTAATTAAATTGCAAGATTAAACAGAAAATAAAAGAGATGTAAATTCAGATGGATGAAACGCTAGGCCTAGGAAAATTCTCATGAAATCATGGTAAATCAGATCAATTAATTAAGCAAGCAAGATTCAATAATTAAGCACCGTTCTTGAACTCTAAACATAATTGTAAAATAAATCAGTTCTCAATGCAAATATTATCTAAATTTAAAACCAGAAAATCCAAATCTCTTTGTAAAATTTTAGGTTAAAAATCAGCAATAAAATCAAGTTTAGATAAGTTCACAAAATCACTAATTCAAATATCTTTGCAAGAAGTAATTTGGCTCATCAAAGGTTTTTTCAGGAAAATCTATTATATTCTCATATCAATCAATAATCCTAAGATCTAAATCCAGATGACTAATCAAAGATCTAGCATTAAGAACAACCAAAGATGAAGATCACAAAAGATAATGAATCCAAATAATCAATCAATCTAGCAATCCATAAAATCCCTAATGAGAAATCCTAAACCTAACAAGCAGATCTACTCAGACATAATTGTAAGAACACAAATCATGAATAAAATAGATAGCATTAAGAGATTAAAAGAAGAAGAAAATGAGTTCTGAATCTTCTCTGAAAGAGTTTTGATTCTTCTCTCCAAAAGCTCTCTAAAAATCTTTGAGGGTTTCTCTCTAAAAAGTTGCAGGGAAAAATAAAGCTTTGGTCTAAACAATGACCTAGAAAACCTATTTATATTAATAAAACACTTACAGGGACTAATGATGCAAATATAGAGAACTTTGGGGTAGTTTTGTAAATCTTCAAAACTTGTGGGAAAACTTCCATCGATCGACACTATCATTTGCATTAACCGATGCATAGCTCTGAACTCGTCTCCCAACTTCACAACTCAGCCTCAATGCTTTAATGTGCTCCAAATCCTTCTATCTAACTCCATTATGCTCCTATCCATGCTAAATCCTATAAAACCTGTAAAGACTCTCAACGACTCTAAAAACACCAAAAAGACTCTATAGATAAGACTTATATCATGGCCAAAAACACCTAAAACCCATGATATATCAATTCCCCCAAACTTAGCTTTTGCTTGCCCTCAAGCAAATCAAGAACTTAATCTGTAGAAAAGGTTTGAAAATGCGGAAACTCCTTTTCTTTTTAAAGTATTGCCATGATCATTCAAACCATAATCCATATGCTTAGCAGATAAATCCAAATCGAACCACCAAGTACTTCTCTGTTGGCATTTGTATCATCCCAAATTTCACAACATCCTCTATTAAGTCTTCATCGATGGAACTCATCAATTCGATCAATGTCAAGAACCTTCTAGACTTATTCCCGTACAATACCATAACAAGCAAAACAATATCTTTAACACATGTGGTACTCTTTCTCTCCCCCAGACTTATCTTATTTAATCTTCCTTTGAGCTTTTGTTTATTTGTTTTTTTTTTCTTATTATTATTTTTTTTATCAAAGGTGTAGGCGATTAATGGGGTCATCGGTAATTTACCTACAGCAAATAATCAAGACATAAGAAGATAGGTGAGGTTTGAAAGTGGGATCTCAGCTCCTAAAGCTTGCAAATAGACCATCTAGAATCAATGTCCAAGTTACTAGTACTATGATGCAAGTTGAATGAGCTGTACTTAAAGATTTTAGACAAGCATATCACAATCTTTACTGATTTGAGCCTTAGATGTTCACATGCATTCAAATCAACCATTTCCCTTAACATTCATTAATCAAGAACATGAATCAATTCTATGCAATGCTTAAACTCATTTGGCTTGGAGATTGAGACAATGGTGGTCTCTCATAAAAAAAAAATATGGATTGAGCTTTAGAAGAATGCTAAAGGTAAGAACACTTAGACACATACAAGAACAAAACCTTGTCTACCCAAAGGCACCCAAAGTATTCATCCTACAATCTAAACCCAAATGATCCTAGTGCTACCCTTTAACTTCTTCTCTTCTCTTTCACCCTTTTCTCTTTTAGTTCTCAAGTCTTAGGAGAGGTTTCTTATTTGATATTTCTAGTGGGATGGGGGATTCTTACTTAATTGCTATGGTTCTCTTTTCTTCTTATTCTCAAGACATACAAGCATTTTGCTAGACTTTTCTTTTCTTTCTTTTCTTTCCTTTAACTAGAACCATCTTCAAAAAAAAAATTTCACTTCCCATCCTTTCACTAGACTTTGCTTAAACACATTCTCCTCTTAAAGACTCTACCCTTTTTCTTTCTCTTTTTCCTCTTTTCTTTTCATAACAGCCAAGTCCCAAACCCAACAAGTGAACCACCTAGTCCTATCTAGTTTGAAAAATGCAAACTAGAACTACACAAGGCTTTACTCTTGTCAGTTCAAACCTAACATTTTCTACCAAGCTCAATCCCAAAAATAGGCCTCACATACACAAGAATAAACATGGCTTGAAAGAAGGGTTGGTTAAGAGGTAGGGAAACTGATTTAATGGTTTAATCAGCTACTTGGATCAACAAGAGTGGTAAAAAGGAGAAAGATGATCCAAATATGTATATAGTATCCATGAGTTTAAAGCAATGCACACATTGATAATTGAAAGTCAATATTAGGTTCTTATTAGTAGGAAATGGCATTCAAATCACAACATGGTTCAATTTAGACCAAATGCAATGCAGGAAATCAAGGCTTGGTTCAATCTTATGCTTCTAACTACTCAACTAGCATCAAAGTACTATTAACTTGGGCATTGATCCTAGTCTAGTGAATTAAGCAAGCTAACAAGGCAAAACTCATCATAGATCCCTAATGCAAATATTTAACAGTCCTACATGAAACATGCTAAACAAGATCCTAATATGTAATGCAAACTACATGAACACTCTTTTCTTATAAAGATTTTTGCAAAAAAATTTCAAATTTTTAGGGTTTTTCTATGCCTTAGATGCTATGCAAATGCTAACATGATGATGCTAAAAATTTGAAATAAGAAGATAAAACACAATATCAAATGCTATCTCAAACCCTCCCCCAAACTTAAATCACACAGTCCTCTGTGTTAAAGAAATTTGATTGAGGATTCAAGATCAAAAACAAAACACAATATCAAATGCAATGGTATTTACAAGTGAAGGTGATAGTGGTACCTTAAGGATTGGAGAAGAAACTGTCTACATCCTCTTGCAAGCTGTCAAAAGTGTAGTTGGGGTCTTGTTGGTGACTTGGAGATGGAGATTAGGGCAGCTCGACGATGGCGATCGACCGGGACTCGGTCGAGTACGTGCTCGAGTGGGGGGGTCGAGCTGGACTGCAGATTCCAAAATTCTGTCCTTGCTGCTGGTAGAACTGGTGCAAGAGTGCTGGATCCATGAAGTACTAGGGTGGGATGGGAGGGTAACCTGGATATCCTGGATAAGCAGCTGGAGGTGGGAAGCCATAAGGTGATCTGGGCTGGAACTCAGCCGAGTGCATTTGGGGTGCTCGGTCGAGTGGGTGCTCGAGTGACCCGGTTGAGTGCCTTGAAAATTGTTGTTCTCAGCTACTTGAACTCCTCTTCCTCTGATTTGGCTCGTACATTGAAGATCTAGCTGGTTCCACAGGGTTTGCAACTCTTGAAAGTGCTTTAGTTGAGCTACTCCTCTTCAAAGGACTAGATGGTGTTGGTGAAAAATTTCCAGTCTTCAACTCAGCCATTTCCTTCTTTAAGCCCTTGATGGACTTAGTCATGTTGCCCACCTTCTTCTTCAGCTTTTCATAATTCTTCCCATGCCACGTATTCCACTTTTGCAAAAGTGTCAACCTCTTGCTATTCTCCCTCACTCCTCTACTATCCCTTGGGTTGGGCTCATAATCCTCAAAGTAAAACTGCTCCTCCCCATCAGCCATTTGCACATCTCCAGCTCCATCAACTCTAGGTTGAACTATCCCATCAAACAAGAACTCATCAGCTGGCTAAAAGTCGATGTTGGCTCCTTCTTGAATGGTGGTTAGCTCTTGGTTAGGCAAGATCAACTGTTTTTTCCCAACTGTTAGAAGCTCAAAGTTGAAAATGTGATTTCCTTGATGCATCTCCTTGGCTAATATGAGAGTAAAGGTGAGGTAGCTTGAGTCAATCCATCTTGGTGAGACCTTTTCTCCTCTAAGTGGGACCTTGGCAGCTTGTAGAATTGGAGTGATGATGCCTCTAATGGTTAGTGCTCCCCTTGAACATTTGTTTTGCAACTTGCCCACCCAACTTCTCAAATATATCATGTGGTCAATGAGCACCATTGCAAGGTCAGTCTCCACAGTGCTCCCAAGAATGATGGTTCGATCTCTTGCCTTGAGGATGATTCCATTGAGAGCCATATCAATCATCTTCAACTCACCCTCATTGAGATTTTCAGTTTCCTTCCTAGCAAAGAAGGTGTTTGCTAAGGCCTTGTGGAAGTACCTTAGGACTGGGCTTCTTATCTTTGAACTTTTGGTCTTGGAGGATGAATAGGTGATGTTGTCTCCAATGGTTTCCCAAATGGAATAGAGCTCTTCTCTAGGTATCATCAAGCTCCTTTTACTCCCAACTTCAAAACCAAACACATTTGCTATCTTCTTCATTGGAAGCTCATACTTCTTCCCCTTGATTGTGAAGGTAATGTGACCAGCTCCAAACTCAGCATCCTTCCTTGCATATGTGTGCAGCTTGACTGTGGCAAGAAACTCACAACTCTCTTCTTTGTAGCCCTCCATGCAAAGCCCCATGAACTTGGTTAAGTTGCTCTTCTCAAAAAGATACTCCACATCTTCATCAATTGCTAGCTTCTCCATGGTTTCCTTGTGTGGATATCTAGTCCCCACGAACTCCATTCTCATGAATGCTTCATAAAGTTGCCTCTTTGTCAAGCCACAAGATTCTGCTTCTCCATCATCCTCTCCTTCTTCTTCTTCACTTTCTTCCTCACTCTCACTCTCAATCTCCTCTTGTTCAACCTCAACTGCTGGCCTCTTCCCTTTTGCCTTGTTTCTCCTCATGAACTCCATAAAAGTTGGCTCCCTTTCTTCTTCACTTTCAGTTCTCTCAGGATCTTCCTCAACTGACTGGTTCCTTGAACATGACATCTGACTCGACCGGCCACTCGGACCACCACTCGGTCGAGTGCTTGATCGAGTGGGGCGTCGAGTGGTTCTTCCAGCTTCTCCTCTTGATTCAAGGTGAGCATCACGACGTTCCATGGAGCTTGCAGCCGCTTGTTGAGACTTCCTAGTAATCTTTGAAGACATTTTCGAACAGAACTGAAGAGAATAGACTCAAAGCTTAAGGTTAATAGGTTAGTGACCCAAAAACTTAAAAGAGCTAAGCTTGAGCAAATGATGAACTTTGGGAGAGATTTTAAAACTTGATTCTAGTTGTTTTGAGCAAATGAGAGAGTGTGAGAGGTATAGGATCGTGTAAGCTCTATTTAAAGAAGCTAAGGGGACAAGAAGACAAGGGTGGAGCGTCCATACCATTCAAATTTGAAATGAGAATCTTTGACCTGCTTTTTGCTGCCACTCGACCCCACACTCGACCAGCACGTGGTCGAGCTCCCTTGACCCAAGTTTGAAAATTCAATTTTTTCTTCTTTTTCTTCCCTCCACTCGATCATTCTAGAGAAATAAGAGTCGAATGGGCCTTACTTCTTTGCCAACTCGGTCGAGTACCTCTCATGGGCTGGTCGAGTGGGCTTGCGAATCTCCTTCTCCAAGTCCAACCAAAAACAATTGCAACTACAACAAGTCTGGTATGTTGCAACTCAAAATCAAAATTGATTAGGAACCCGATTTCGGTTGAGGAGTTATGTTTTCTAATCGGGTTCTAATCGGTTTGAAATCAGGTTTCCTTTGGTTTGTAGACTTTGTCACTCGATTTAACAAATAGTAAACCAATTAAACCTATCACAATGGTGAAATAGATGATAGCTTCTATCCTATGAAGATACAAAACTTAAATTACAATGTCGGGTGTATATAGGTTGAGAATAATTTCAGGAAAGCCATCTGGAACGAAGGTAAAGTTTGGGTTCTATCTGGTATAATATCAGGGAAAATATGTGTTTTCCGAAAAGAAAACAAATACTAAACTGCTTTGACCGATTATTACCGGTTTTGAACTCTTAACCAGTTTAATCGATTTAATTCACCGATTTCCTACAATCGAGGCCCACCTTATCCAATTTTTTGAACCATGTGGATATATTAATGTGTCCTGAACATGGGACCAGAAAACTTATCAAATTATTAATGACTCGGTATTGTGAGTTTCAGTATGTTTAAACTTTAAAACCTAAGGCCGACTTTCGTCCCTGCTCGACGGGTGGGTCTTGAAGTCGTAACCAAAACTTTGTTGACTTTTTGGGTAGATATTTAAGAGTTTATATAGAAATAAATTGTATTGTTGTGGAAGAGTAAGTTTAATCATCCTGTATTAAAAAATAGTACTACAAGTTTTCTTTAATAAAAGTGAAGAACTTACACTTGCTTGCTCTTGAAGAAACTGTTTTTAGTTAAACATTTAAACCATGAAATCTTTATTCCGAGACACACTTTATATCACAAACACACAGAGAAATCTTGAATACTTGGAGCATCATCAAGTATTCAATAAAAAAAACAGATGATTTCACAGTTAAAAGACTAGCTCATAGGCTATTTTCAGATATCGTCAACGGACTTGAGTAGAGGAATGCTCTGTTCATTGCAGAAGAAACCTGTTGGATCAACACTAGTTTTCACCCTCACCAACCTCTCGAAATTGTTCTTGAAGTACTTCACTCCCCAACTCTTTCCTTCATCGTACTTTGTCTTATCTTTTCCAAGATACATCCCCAAATCCATATCCAAGAAATTGACATAAGCTCCTCTTGGAGATTTCGAGACATAAGGAGTCATAAGATCGTAAACACCCTGAACCCATTGGAGATACTTCTTTGTATCGGCCTTGTTCTTGTCTTCCTCTTCTCTCCAGAAAGCCAAATACTGAATCTCATAGAGATTCCCTTCTCGATGTGGGAATGGCGTTTCGTACTCTGCGATCTCACTCATTCTCCCACCAAATGGAGTTAGTATGAGCTTTGCAAGACGAGCCTCAGGCGCCTCCATTCGCTTCCATAGCTCTTGAACTGCAGCCTCGGGTATTGGTTCTTGAACGAAATCGTCTTTTCCCTTGAAAGAGAGAGATGTACGCTTCCTATTCGCAAGAACACCAAGTGATTCTCCTTCAGCGAAATCAGCAAACCAGAGTACAGACTCAATCCAACTCATCTCTTTGCAATCTTCAATCTCAAGAGTTAACTCCGGAAACTTTTCTCCCATCAAGGCCACAAGATCGTTCACGGAACCAAGATAAAGTCCAGTGAACAACGCATGCACCATGTTCTCGTTCGATCTCTCCATTGTTACACTGATAAAAAGATCATCAGTAACCTTATCCGCAACGTACTGCCACTTGTTGATGACCTTAACAGCTTCTTTCTTCGATGTTTTCTTGACTTTAAATACGGTTACAGTGGAAGGAACCTCGACTAACTGAATCTTCCATGACAGTACAACGCCAAAGCTTGATCCCCCGCCTCCACGAATCGCCCAGAAGTAGTCCTCTCCCATTGCTTGTCGGTCAAGTATCCTCCCACTCGCGTCAACAACAAGTGCATCGATTATGTTATCAGCTGCCAAACCGTATTTTCTAAGCAACGTACCGTAACCTCCTCCGCTAAACTGTCCTCCGACGCCAACGGTTGGGTGAATACTGGCTGGGAAAGCAAGAGATTTGGCGGTTTTCCCAATCTCAAAGTACAACTCGCCAGTGGTTGCTCCGGTTTGGACCCAACCAGTCCGGTTATGGACGTCAAGTGATATAGACCGAAGTTTTCTCAAATCGATGATAACAAATGGTTTGTCGTACGCGACGTAAGATAGACCTTCCCAGGCGTGACCAGCGCTGCGGATCCTTACATGGATACCGTGCAGCCGTGCGCATCTGATCACGGCTTGAACGTCACTTGCTTGAACCGGAGTTATGATTGAGACCGGTTTAGGTGTTTCGGGAACCGAGAATCTAGGGTTTTGTATGGAAGAATCTAAGATGGAGAAAAAGGAAGAGTCTTTAGAGGTGTGTATGACTTTGGATCCGACGGTGTTGTCGTTCATGCGGTGAGAAAGACACCTAAGGAAGTCTTCGTGGTTAGTGGTATGAGCTGAAACTAGTGGAGGCAGAGGAGAAAGAGACACTAGAAAGAGTAAGAGAGAGAGCAAAAAGCTTGACAATTCCATTTTTAAGATAGGTGATGGTGGAGAGTGAGTGTAGAGATGGGAGTGATTTTATAGGAAAAAAAGAGTAGAGGGAAGCCCTATCTTTTAGGACCCTATAGAATTTTGACGTCGAAAAGCAAAACCCAAATTATAAATTTGATTAATCGTCATTTAAAGTGAGTAGATTGAAATAGTTTTTTTCATCTTTCTAAATACGAAAAACTCAGAAAAAAATGTAAAGAAAGGTTTATGAAAACTATCGGTGGCGGATCTAGAACACTTTTTAGTATGGGGCACACGTCACACTATAACAAAAAAAAAAAAAAAAATTATATAAACATAAAAGTAAGTTTTGTAATAATTTTAAAACTGTAAATGAAAGAAATATATTTTTCATCACTATTTCATTTTTTATTTTATTAAATGTTTTTCTCTCAGAAAAAAAGACTATTATTTAAAAACTGTTAATTATAGGTTACATTAAAAATTAGTATATGAACAAATTATCTATTAAATGATAAAATAATATGATTTATAAGTTTTATGAATAACAAATCATTTTGTAAAACTAAAGAAAATTAATTCATCTAACCAGAGAATTTTCACATTATAAATTAATCACAAAAATAGTTGCTTATTATAAATATGTTTGATGTATTTAGAACTAGGAAAAAAACTAAAAAAGTTGCGATAATTAAAGTTTTAGTTGAGGGAGAAAAAAAACTAGATCAATTATGCTCTAATTCGCAGACTTTTGTTAACAAAGTTATATGGGTAATACTCCCTCCGTTTTATATTACTTGTCGTTTAAGGTTGTTTCACACAGATTAAGAAAACCATTAAATTTTCTGTTTTATCCCTTTTTAATATATTTTCTAATTTTTTTATTGGTCAAAACATTAATAAAGTTGGATAGAATTGAAATTTTTACCAAACATTTGCATTGGAAATCTAAAACGACAAGTATTGGGAAACAAAAATTTATCTCTAGAATGACAAGTAATAAAAAACGGAGGGATTATATATCAATTATTTTGAACTGAAATAATTTTCTTTACATTTTAATAGAACTGATTGGGTTAAGGCACGATAACCGTTAGAGACGATAAATGTTAGTTTCAATGTTTGTTACCATCATCAAACGCAGTGTTTGGGGATGATTGTGGTTGTTAGCGTTTAAAAACAATCATAAAAATGTTAAATATTGCTTCAGTTTGTTTGAAATTACTTGATTTCAAAGTTTTTTTCTTCTGTAAGCAGTTAGTAATTTCATTTTTTATATATAATAATTAGAAAGAAGATATAAAATTATTGCGTTTCCTTTTTCGTATCTAATAACCAATTTAAAAAAAAAAAAATCTGTAATAATAATTAAAAAGAGAATAATATTATTTTTATGTTTTATGCTTTTTATGATTTTATATTACAGTTAATTTGTTATTCGGATATTGCATGTGCTGGTCGATTAGCCGTAAACCTCTTGCAAACACATTTAATTTCAACCACTAACTTTTACTACATTGTGTAAGTATTACTAAAAATATTGTTCACGTCATAGAAATATTGTCGATCAGTCATAAC
Organism: Camelina sativa; assembly: GCF_030686135.1. NCBI lineage: Eukaryota > Viridiplantae > Streptophyta > Magnoliopsida > Brassicales > Brassicaceae > Camelina > Camelina sativa. The sequence continues at coordinate 30,641,786 of NC_141899.1, forward strand.
TTTTATTTTCAATTCTTATGGTCTTAAGATTTTAATATTGTTAACGTCATAGAAGTACATTGTTTATCTACTTAAAAATTGATTCTCCCCAGATTGTATTCTATTGTGCCAGATTGGGTAAAAAAGCCTTGTGGAACTTGACGTGTAATCGCTTATGGGTGAATGAAAAGTAGTAGTTGAGCCAAATGTTTAGAAAATGGAACACCTCATAACCGTTAATAATTGTGTAGTTATTAGTAGAATTTAATATGTGGTATTATACCGTGAAACAAATTTTTTATATCTTTATAATTAAATTAACTTAATTCGACATGTGTAATAGTATTTTAATATATAGGTGTTAACAAAATAATAAATGGCAGAACTGGGTTAATAATATTTTAAATTTATTTGAATGTCAATCTAAATTCATCCGACAATATAACCCATCATATGATATTTGTATGAGTTTATTGTTTTATTTGGATGTAAACATCACTATAATTGAAAGTTTGAAACATATAAGAAAAAAAAACAACTAAAAAATAAAAACTAGTGAGCAACTTGAATTTGCTGACGGAAGTTGTCATAAATTATTTGACGTTGGCCAGGTACTATATATATAAATAGAAGATAATGGAGTAATATTGACTATAATAAAATGAGTAGTGAGATGCATTTACAGCGAGGGAGATACAATTACATAATTAAGCACTTGCATGTTCTTGTGTGTGGAAACAAAATATTGCAAGACATTTTTAGTTTTCTGTGCTGATATTTTTATTTCCAATCATAAAAAATCAACTAATTAAATCACATAGTTAATACATGATGCGATGAGTCTTCTACGCGTAGACTTATTTTTTGCATAACTTGGCTTTTGATTCTTAGAGCATTTGGAGTGGTAGTTTTTTAACGAGTATCTCATCCACAAAAAATACAAAATATTAAAAAAGTAAGAAATAATAAAATGTGAGTCTTTTAAATGATAAACTTTGAAAACTTTGTGAGAAACTCATAAACAAATGGCTGAACATAATTGTTTCTAAATTTTATTTAATAATATAATGCATGCACGCTCCCTCTGTTCAATAATATAAGATGTTTAAAAATATCTTCTTTTTCATTTTATAATATGTCAAATTTCAATGTTATTTGATATTTTTGTTTGAAAAAAAAAAATTTGACAGTCATTTTTACAGTTAATTGGATTGTATTTCATCTATATATTTAGTATTTTTAGCTAAAACATTTTATATTTTTGAATGAATAGAGTAATATTATATCTAAAGAGATCGTAAATATTTTTACTTCTTCCACAAAATACAAATTTGAATGTTTTCTAGGTTATTTCAGAAAATATTAGTTAAAAAATATTTACTTCTTCAGTTTCATAAATATATATTTGAAAGTTTTATTTAATTTTATATTACTAAAAATCACTTTTTATTTCTTCTCATAAGGATATATTGACCAGTTAATAATGTTGGATCTGGAAGAAGCTTTTACCAAATTTTATCCTTATAAGATTTCAATATTTTTAACGTCATAGATTTTTTTTAATGTACTTAAAAACTGATTCTCCATCTTTTATAGAATAGAGTAGGTATGGATTGCATTTGTATGTTTATAAAATGGAACACCACATAACCTTTAATAATATATATATTATTTTCATGATAACAACATGTAGATACCAAAACACGTGATGCAAGATATTTACTTTTGATATATATATATATATATGTATATATATATATATATCTATGTTATTCTATAAATTAAATATGAAAATACATCTCTCTTGACACTAATAAGTACACTGGTATAAGAAACAAATGTTATGTTTTGCGGAGTATAATATTTAAATTTTAAATGATAACCTGCATTTACTTTTAGATTTTATCTGTTAATTTTTCAAAATATCAAATTTGATCTTCACACGCATCTTGCAATACAACTAACAAAACTCCTGCAGCTTTGATGATATTTTCAGGCACTTCAGTGAAAAACTTAATTGAAATACTATATAACCTTTATGTACAGCACGCAAAATAAAAGGATCGTGTAGTCGACTCGATCGTATCATATTCAGCAAATCATCTTGGTTAAAGTGATATGGGCGCAACTACTGCAAACTTTGGCACAAAATTGAAAGTCTTTCATTGTATTTTTTAGGGCTGTCTCATTATATTTTATTCATCAATTATTTCTTGAACCTCTCTCAAAAGAATCTCCTGAGCTTCTAGCATATAACTACTTAACATCAAAGACTAACTCTACTCATGCGGATACTTCGAAAGCAGTTAAAGGATACCTAGCACGTTGAACCAACTCTACATGTGTCCGGCTCAATATTTTGAAGTACCCTGAGCTGGAAAAAAAATGGACCTTATTTTCATGTTAAAAAAAAAAAAAAAAAATTTGGACCCTAATTTTAGTGTAAAAAAATGACAAAAATTACATAGACCCTGTGCAAATGCACTCCCCGCACATGTGTAGAGCCGGGGCACTTCAGTGAAAAACTTAATTGAAATACTATATAACCTTTATGTACAGCATGCAAAATAAAAGGATTGTGTAGTCGACTCTCATGGATAAAAATGAATGTGAACAACTTTTACATGGTACCTAGTATCCAAACCCGTGAGAGGTATACTATTATAAACACATCTTTCACCATTTGTGGAGAGCTTAAATCGAATCCCACCGAATCCGCTTTCACCCGATCTCAAAAGAAAGTTCATTTATAAATGAGAAAACCAAATACTTCTGCTCTCGTATCATCCTTTATGTGTTTACTTTTGTTTTCTAACTCTTTCATGAGCTTTCTTTGAAATAACTAATAAGCATCAGAGATAATCTTTAAGCAATATCAGGTTGGATTTTTAATTATATCATGCAAAAATCAAACGATTATGATTATTGATTATACACTAAATATACAGTAGAACGTCTATAAATTAATACTCTATAAATTAATAATTTCTATAAATTAATAAATTTTTCAATTCCCAAGTTGGGACTAGTGTAATTTTAGATACAATTATATAATATAATAAGATAATAATTTTTTTGAAAATACTTTGTAAATATATGGTCACATCAATAGTATAATTAATAATTATATAAAATTCTCTAAATATATGTATATATATACACATTACTTTTTACTAGAGTTTATTTTTCTTTTTTTACTATATAAACATTTTTGAGCGTTATCTTCAAAACATGATAATTGTTATTTTCTTTGTAATTGATTTTATAAAAATATTATTTATAACAATTAAATCTTATTTGATTTTTTTACCAAATTAGAAAAGTCTCTCTATAAATTAGTAATTATTAATTTATCGATAAATTAAAACTTCTATAAATTAATAGATTTTCATGGTCCCAATATTATTAATTTATAGAGGTTTTACTGTATTCTATGCTAATAACTTTTAATAATTTGTATATTTATTACTATATCTAAATATCATTTTAATTGATACATACTCCATAATTAAAAAACATTAAAAAATGAAACGTAGTTAGCATCTTAAATTTGCTGACAAAAATTAATTTCAAATTTATTGCTTTGGACAGGTGTTATACTATATGGGTAAAAAAGAGGCAATTATAGCGAGGGAGGTACATTGCATAACTACGCACATGCATGTTCTGCTGTCTCGAAACAAAATATTGCAGACCATTTTGATTTTGCGTGCTGATATCTTATTTACAATCATAAAAATCAACAAAAGGTAATTAAACACAGTTATTGGACAGTAATCCCCGATTAATTCCCATATCTCGGATAGCCGCTAGGCGTTAGTCCATCACCCGTATTACTTCAATAATTTAAACTAACTAGATGAATATCCATGCTATACACGAGCTTATGGCTTACCATTTTTTAAAACAATTTTACTACTAATTTGTTGTGAACGGTACGTTGGCCACTCCAATGACAGTCTATAGCTGCATATACTTGTATTTTCAGCTATCGCCCAGAAAGATCTGCGTTTTAACAGGTACATGTCAATCCATTGCACCCACAGAGATTTCCTATTTATAAATGGTTTCGTTCAAGCTCTTTTCATTGAAAACCAATGGTTTAGCTAAGACTATTATTTCCAATGTTATAAGGTCATGTGCATAGGGAATTTCTCACCAAGTTTATTAAAAAGAAAATATTTAGAAGAAAAATATTAAAAAGTTGTAGAGAGGAGAGAAAATTATTTTTTATATGAGAAACCATGAGAAATTTTGTGAGAAACTTATTTCATATGTGGCACTATTCTATTGGTTCTGTTTTAGTTTTTAATTTTTTTCTTAATTTAACATAAAACTTAAATCATATTAACCATATTAAAAAAATATATTTACAAAACGTTTATTACGAATTCAACTTCGCAACTTGTGCAACAAGTTAAGGAAGATCTAGTTAAGGTTAATTGATACGATTGTGATTGAGATACGATTGTGATCGTATATTACATTGATTGTAATTAGATATTATAAGATCCCATGGTATTCTATAAAAGCCATGTAAGGTACCATTAATTAATATACATAAATATTCATCTCCTTCCTCTCATCTTTCATGGTAGCAGAGCGGGTTGATCCTAGTGGATCGATTATGACGACCGTCAAAGACGACGATGACGAAGATGACGATAACGACGGTGATATACGATCAAAAAGTTTCTAAAACTTTTGACGATTGTCGCTCCGACATGATAAAGTCAGACAAGGTGGATGATAAGACGAAGACAGTGTCACCGGCGTATTGCCGTGACAGAGAAATCATGAGCCACTATTACTCAAGTTCAATCTAGTGGTGCCCCAGATCTGATGATGAAAAAAATGACAGTGGAGTCCAAGAAGATGGACATGAAGAAGGTATCGACGAACCCGAAAAGCAAGAACACGACTTGAAGGAATCCTTGTGTCACACACAACTCTTGTGTTGTGACATCGACAAACCATTACGACAAAAAAAGCCGAGATGAGACAACAGTGGACACCATGATAAATACAGAAACCGAGATGTGACGATGGAGACATGATCAAGTTCAGAACATGGATCTGGTTGTCTTGTGAAAATTCCTACAAGCATCGGACGTGAAAAGCATGACGATCACGAAAATAATGGTGTTGAGCAGATAGCTTAGCAAGGAAGAAACAAGGTTGTGTGGAAGATAATGAGTATAGAAGCACCTCTGATTGAAATTGTGCAATAGCAAGCAATCAGTCTGCTGGTCATTTGTAAAATTTTTGCAGTTTGTATGCAAAACTTTTCAGGTCTTGGAAGAGAAACCAAGACTTGTGATCCTAGTGGTCAAGTTAAAGCCATTATGGTCAAGTTGGGCATTTGCAAGTGGCATGCTCCAACTTGAGGGAGGGTATTACGGATTCACCTCCGCAACTTGTGCAACAAGTTAAGGAAGATCTGGTTAAAGTTAATTGATACGATTGTGATTGAGATAGATTGTGATCGTATATTACATTGATTGTAATTAGATATTATAAGATCTCATTGTATTCTATAAAAGCCATGTAAAATACCATTAAATAATATACAGAAATATTCATCTCCTTCCTCTCATCTTTCAACGTTACATTGTTCTACCAATGCATATGCTTTAATAGCATTTACAATACTAGTTTCTCAAAAGTGTTTCTCATCTAAAAAAAATTAATATAATAATAACTAATATGATTTAATTGTAAAAATTTCTCAATAAAGTGGATAGAGTCTTTCGTATGAGAGATCACGAGAGACTACCACTTCTTTTTTTTAACCAAACATTAATAAAATTAAAAGAGAACTCCAAGATTGGTTTCCCAAACAGGAGACAAAGAGTTTACAAAAATAGATTCAGAAGTTAAGCATCATGAAGACCGAGCCAGGCAGTCCGTCCTAACGTTGACATCTCGTGGGATCCTGACCAAGATGAAGGAAGGGTAAAAGCTTCGGAGGAAAGCGAAATCCTCCAGCAAATTGGAGAAAGCGGGCCAATCTTCCGGCGTCTGCACCATCGCAACAAGCTCAGCACAGTCCGTCTCAAAGACCTGAGAAACAACTCCAGCCGCCAGTAAAGACTCCATAGTCCAGATTAGTGCTTGTAGTTCCGCACGTAGGGGAGTAAGACCTCTGCGGTGACTCCGTGCTCCCAAAAAGAGCGTTGAATCTTCGCCGCTGCAATACCACCAGCCCAAACCCTGAAAAGGATCCGCATTTTTCCATGAACCATCGATCTGACAACGAGAGAAGAGACCCCTATCCTCCAAAAGATGCGGTGGATCCACATAACGCGTCGAGTATGATTTGGCCTCCTCCCACAGTAATTTATCATTTGCCACTTGATTCAAAATTTCAGTTGGTTCTACCTCAATACCTTGGAAAACCTTTTTGTTCCTATCTTTCCAAATTGACCATACGATCCAGGGTAAACGAAGAGCTATATCTGAAACCTCGGATTGGAAAGACGCCCGCCAGAATATGAAATCTAGATTCACATAAATCGAATCATATGGAAAGCCTCCCGAATTGATCACCACTGGGGACAAATCCCAAATGCGTCGCGATTGAAGACACTCAAATAAGGCATGGTTGATAGTCTCTATTGCAGAATCGCACCGTTTACACATAGCGTCGCACCGAACACCCCGATATGAAAGCCTTTCTAAAACGGGGAGAGTACCCGACCCAATCTGCCAGAAGAAGTGTTGAATCCTTGAGGGTACATCTAAATTCCACAACTGAGCCCGCAAGGCCACAGTAGTCGCCCCATACTCAACATCCGCAATTAAATCTCGGGCCAACCGATAACCTGATCTGACCGTATACTTCCCTGACTTAGTAAAATGTCATAATAATCTATCCGGTTGACAAGTTTTACTAATCAGCATACTCCGAATAAAAGAGATATGCACAAAATCAAAAAACTCCTCAAGAATAAGCAGATGTCAGTCCTTTGTAACTAGATTGATTAAATGATTAACCATCAAACTCGGCAACCAAAAACTCCCCCGACCATTCACTGGTTATCAACCATAATCTACCACTTCTTTTTTTAGAGACTCAAATAATTTAAAAATATCAATTATCATTTTAGTATTTTTTTATGTATAAGAGACTTTGGTGAGACACTTACCACTGCTCATGCTCTGAGGGATGGACGGCTGTCTTATTACCTTGATCGGGTCGAGATAGAACGGCCTTATTCTTTGTTTTTTTTTTGTTACATTCATTTGTTACATTCATTGGTTAAATTAATTGAACAAGAGTTAAAAAAAAAAGTGTTTTCTAATTCAGAAAATATAAATTAACTTACAAAATTGATGTTTAAAATTTTTATTGAATATTTGTAAATATTACTAAAAAATATTTTTATTTCTTCTCATAAAGATATATTGACCGATTAGTAATCTTTTCTGTTTAAAAAATCCCCACCTAGCACCGATTACACCCTGTAAAATTGCTAGGTCTATCCTCTTCGTCTCGATTAATGACTAATCCCCGCCTAGCATCGATTATCCGATTATGCATGTCTAGTCCTATAATTTTATGTATACTAATTTTTTTTTAAACCAAATAAAAATCAAACATAAGTATTTTTGTTATTTAGGTATTTAAATTAAGAGATTATGATGTTTTACAATAACTAATGCATAACTTTTAACAAAAATTATAAAATTTTCTTTTAAAATGATGTTTTTATGTGTTTACCATAATTTTAAAGATAATACTATAGTTTTATATTTTATTTGATATTTTCTTTTTAACATAAACAGAATTATACATATATTTAATACAATATATTTTTATTTTATTGTTAATTTAATAAAATAACTCTAAAACTAGTCCTCAATTAATTCCCGTTTAATCTCTAATTTTCTCGCTAGACACTAGACCCATCTCGACCACCCGACAAGCGCCTAGCGATTTCTAAAATAGGAATAGCTTTTAACAACTTTACAATTGATAACGTCATAGATATATTTTGTTTTGTACTTCAAAAATGATTGACCTTGTCTTATAGAAAAGAGTAGGTGTGGATTGCATTTATGACCACATAGCCTTTACATTAATCGGGGATTATGTTCATGATAACAATATGTAGATACCAAAACACGTATAAACACATCTTTTGAGATTATTTGTCGAGAGCTTAAATCGAACCCGAATCCGCTTTTACACGATCTCCAAAACGAAGTTAATTTAGACATGAGAAAACTAAATAATTTGTGTTAGAGTAGATATATGTGTATCTTATATTTGTAAATATTTAGTATCTCTAGATTAGATTTGATCTTATCACATGTAACCTTATATATACATGATCAATGCATAGTTCTCCTCTCACGAATTTTTACATAATTACATGGTATCAAAGCAATTAATTTAAAAAGCTATTTTCGATCCTCCTCCGCTCTCTTCTTTTTATGTCTACGTCGTTTATTTTTTTTTCTTCTTTCTCTTTTCTTTCGTTTCTATCTTGATTTTTGTTTCGTGATTGGTGAAGATGACTGGCTCCTTTCAAACCGCCGTTATTCCCAACACAGACAAGCACTTTGGAATCGCACAGATTCGAGGCTACATCCCCATCCAACTTGACATGAACAAGCTGATCTATGACATCTGGCAAGAGCTCTTCGAAACTCATTGCAGCAGTTTTGGTGTTTTGGAACATCTCGATGGCTCTTCTGTGCCAACCGCTGCTGATGAACAATAGTGGAAATAACGTGATGGGCTTGTAAAGATGTGGATCTATGACACGGTGTTGGAACAGCTCCTTGACACCATCCTTAAAGCCAAGTCCAAGGCGCGTGACATCTGGATCACGCTTGAAGAACTGTTTCGTGATATGAGTATCTTCATTATAACCACAAATTGAAGTCTCTCGGATTTGTTGGTTAATCTTGAGTCACTAGTCACTGATCGGGCTTTGGTTATGCATATGGTGAATGGTTTGTCTGGCAAATTTGACAGCATTATCAATGTTATTCAACATCAAGTCTTGTTCCCCTCTTTCACTAAAGGTCGTTCGATGCTTTTGAACGCTTCCTCACCAACGGTCCTGTTCACAAACCACGATCAACATCAACAGACCAACTCACAAAACTACAACAGCCACAATCACAACAGTAACAACTCGGGCAGAGGCTACAATAACAACAACATAAATAGGGGAAGAGGCCACAACAATTGTGTGCGTGGTCGCAACAATTGGAGTAACAACCAGTATGGTTATCCTCCTCCATGGGGCTACAATCAACCTCCATGGTCGTTCAGCGGCCATACGGCGCACCACCTCCATATGCACCTCCATCGTTACACCATGCCTACTCTCCTTCGTATGCTGCTCCTGCCATTTCTCCTGGAAGCTATCCACCACCGTATGCTGCTTCACGTTCACATGCTAAGGATCACTATGTCCAACACAACTATCTAGTGTCGTGATTAGGGAGCACACCGACGCTCACTGCTCTGCCATAGGCGTTTAGCACAATGACGTTGCAGGACCCGATGGGAAACGCTTGGGTGATAGACTTCGGGGCTACCAATCACATTGAAACTCAGCCAGGTACGCTACGTTGTCTTTTTAATAAAAGCATTGTTCTCTATATTATTGTTGGCAATGGATCCTCTGCCCATGTCACCCATTCCCACTCAACCAATATACCTTTAACCTCTCGCCCTCTTCACTTGAACAATGTTCTTGTGAGTCCAGCCATTATCAAAAACCTCATTTATGTCCACCGCTTTGTAACCGATAATACGTGTTCTGTGGAATTTGATCCTTTTGAATTTTATGTTAAGGATCTACGGACACGGACCAAGCTCCTCCGCTGCAACAGTAATGCCCCGCTGTACACCATCACGCTACTGATACCACCTGCACACACTCTTTCCGTTCAAGCACGAACAAGCATCTTATGGCATCGTCGTTTGGGTCACACATGCTCCACCATTCTTAAATCTCTTGCATCTTTGGGTTTTATTTCTTCTTCAAATACTGACTTGACAACATTGTGTCATGCGTTTCAACTAGGAAAACATGTTTGTTTTTCATTTTATTATTCAAACTCTATTGTTTAACAACACTTTGAGTTAGTCCATTCAGATTTATGGACATCACCCATTTCAAGCATATGTGGCATAAAGTACTATCTTATATTTCTTGATGATTACAATCATTTTGTGTGGTTTTATCATCTCAAGCGGAAGAGTGCTGTGTTCAGCCGGTTCCTTCACTTCTCGGTGACGCTTCGGCCCCAGTTCAATCGTGGTATCTCATTCCTACAATGTGTTAATGGCCGCGAATATGAAAATCAACACTTTCATGATCACTTTGCTGCCACTGGTACTAGTTTTGGTTCTCGTGTCCTTACACATCTCAACAGAACAGGAAAGCCAAACGGATGTTACGCACACTCAACAACTTGATACGCACCCTTCTTGTTCAAGCTCACATGCCCTTCACGTATTGGGTAGATGCACTACACACAACAACACACATTCTCAACCTCCTGCCGTCAGCTGCCTTTAACAACGAGGTACCATTTACGCGTCTTTTCAACAAACAGCCGTGTTACGATCATCTCCGCGTGTTTGGTTCACTATATTATCCAAACCTGCTCTTGAGCACTCCTCACAAATTGGCCCCAAGGTCCACAGCATGTGTGTTTCTTGGTTACCCTTCTGATCACCGGGGGTTTCACTGTCTCAACCTACGCTCCAGAAAGACTTTGTTCTCCCGCCATATTGTCTTTGATGAAAATGTTTTCCCCTTTGCTCATGTTCCTGCTCCGGAACCCCCCCAAAGAGATCATTGTTCCAATGCTACCTATTCCTCGTCAGCCACCTCTTCCGCCACCGCTGCTTCAACCCGTAGCTCAGCCACCTGAGCTGCTACCCTCGTCTACTTTCTCTTTTCCCATGCAGACGTGAAGCAAGGCCAGCATTTTCAAACCGGTCAATAGGCTATATCTTCACAGAGATACAATCTCCCCCATACCTTTAAACCATATACAGGCGGCACGAGATCCTAATTGGAACCCATTAATGGGAGAGGAATACAATGCTCTTATTAGAACGAGGACGTGGTCACTTGTACCACAACCTAAGAATACTAATATTATTTGCTACGTTTGGCTATACAAGCACAAGTTTGACTCCATAGGCAAGCTGTCCCGCTGTAAGGATCGTCTTGTTGCCAATGGGAAGTCTCAACAAGTAGGCATCGACTGTCATAAGACTTTTAGCCTAGTGGTCAAACCTGCTACTATCTGTGCGGTCTTACATGTGGCTACGACATATGATTGTCCACTACGTAAGCTTGATGTCAAGAACGAGTTTCTACATGGTGATCTCAAGGAAACTGTTTACATGCATCAACCGCCTGGTTTCAAGGATAGCACCAAACCGGATTATGTGTGCCTCTTATGGCGTTCTCTTTATGGTCTTAAATAGGCTCCTAGGACCTGGTACACTTGGTTCTCTACTTTTGCTACACGGTTCGGTTTTCATCAAAGTATCTCAGACACATCTTTTCTTCTTTGTCCTCGTGGCGAGGACATTGCATACTTGCTCCTCTATGTTGACGACATTTCTCTCACCGACTCCTTGACTGCTCTTCTCAATGAGTTCATTTCCTCTCTTCATTCCATCTTTGCCATGACAGATCTTGGTCTGTTGCATCACTTCCTCGGGATTTCTATTATCCGCAATGAGAAGGGCACATTTCATCATCAAAATTATGCGGCTGACACCTTCATCGGGCTAACATGACTGTGTGTAATCCATGCCTCACTCCGGTTGACACCAAGCCAAACTCGCTGAGACCAACTCTGATAGTCCACCGGTTAAGGTAAGTGCGATTTATCTTGCTTTCAGTCTCATTCAGCATCAACGCATGAAACATGTTGAGATTGATATACATTTCGTCAGGGAGCGTGTTGCACTTGGTTACATTAAGATCTTTGTGTTCCATCTTCCCTCAAATATGCAGACATTTTTACTAAACGACTACCAACTACTCTCTTTCAAGAATTTAGTCCAGCCTGAGCGTTTGAAAACCTCCAGCTATGACTGCGGGGTGTGTTAGAGTAGATATATGTGTATTTTATATTTGTATATATCTAGTATCTCTAGATTAGATTACCTTATCACATGTAGCCTTATATATACATGATCAATGCATAGCTCTCCTCTCACAGAGATTTACACAATTACAATCCGCTCTATCATATACTCCGTTTTTGTGTTAAATTTGTTCTAACTCTTAATTTTCATGAGCATTTTTTGACATAAGCACCAGAGAATGTTTTAAAGATATCTGTTTGGTGTTTCTCAGAACAATGACACACAAGTTCATCCACACTCCAGCGACTACCGGCATAATTGTTAACACCGAAACCTAGAACTGAAAAAATCTATATCTTCTTTGTAATTGTTACTAGTATGATTAATTAGTTACCAATGTATATACAAAAGTAGTACTTTTTATTTTTCATACTCCCTCCAGATTATAATAAGTTATGTTTTAGCCAATTTTTTAAAGGTAATTATTTTTATAATACGTGAAAGGTATTCTATAACTTTAATTATTTGTGATCATTATATCTAAACATCACTTTAATTGAAACACAGGATAAAAAAAAAACAAATGAAACTAATCTCTTTTAGGATCACTCCTGAGTTATCAAAAAAAAAAAATTATGTAGTATCTTTTAAATTTCCTGACAAAGTTATATTCAAATTTTTTTGGTAACACAGTTATATTTAAATTTATTGCTTTGGATAGGTTATATATTTCTGACAAAGGTATTCAGATGCATTTTTTTTCATGTCAAAAAAATGCATTTATATCGCGTGAGAAGGTGTCTAGTTTAGATGCATTTTTTACTTTTTTTTTATCAACCATTAAGTCACAACATGCCGACCCATTAGCTTAATTCCTACATTCGTAGGGAGCAGGACTTGATCCTTGGTGTGATGGTGCCAGTGCCGGCCATGAGGCCAAGCAAAGCAAGCACATGCTTACCGTCTTAAAGATATTAAGTAAATAACCGGCCGCAAAAATGCCAAATTATCTTAGTAGCCCAATGGTTAAAGTGCCTAAGAGTCACTAATAGGTGCAGTGTTCGATTCCTACATGTTACTGTCTGTAGCCTTAGTATTCCTAGCGCCGACTCTGGATGGTGCCTTATGCATTAAAGACTTACCTTTAGACACTGCATTAAAGTCACTTCACCAGATGCATTTTTTATACGATTGCAAGCTGATATTTTTATTTCCAATCATAAAAATAAAAAATCAACAAATTTATACAGGATTAATATATGCTGCGATGAGTCACGCGTGATTTATTCTTTTGTGTATGCGGATTCTTGCATTTAACAAACCCCTAAAACATAGTCACGGAATCACAAATTTATGATTCATGTTTGTTAAATTCAGGAGTGATCAACCAAATTTTGGAGTAGACGCGTTTACCAAAATCTTTGTAATGATATCAGTATCTTGATACTCGGCTTTTGATCCTTAGTTACCACAAGATAATATTATCTTTGTTCTATAATATTGGATGTTTAAGATTTTTTATTATATTTTATTTCATGGTTTCAAATTTCTATAGTGTTGTTTTATATTTTTGACTCTTAAAAGTCTTTGTTTTATATAATGATTGGTTAGGTTGTATTTCATCTAATTATTCAATAATATTTTACTTTTTAAAATAGTTTCCTAATCTTCGCAATATTAGGTAAAATCTTATATTTTTGAGTCGAAAGAGTAATACTGTCCTTTTATTTGTTGACATCAAGAAATATATTTAAAGGCTTAAAGCCAACCAAACCAACAGTCCATAAGCAAATTAAAAAAAACCGAACATAAAAACATAAAACAGTATTTTTCTACAACAGCAGATCATGAAGCCAAGAAGATCCTCGTAATGCTAAGTAGGACTCTATACGTCTCGCACGAGTGACACCATTCGCCATAGCTCATTTAATTTTATTTGCTGAGTTGGTAACTACCTTAACATCAAATGTTCAGAATGCCCATCAAACCTTGAATTTGGGTTAGAACTTAGAACACTTCTATATTGCGGTCAGGATGCGGGTTTTGAATTGCCTCCACCGCAACATGCACTTTGTTTCTATCTCAACATGTACCACATGTAAATCCTTTAAGCTCTGAAGGGCACAGGCTATATATCGTAGTTATGATCCCATCTGATTTGTGCTTGGGACAAAAGCGTCGCAGACATGAAATATAGAGAGTCTTTACGAAGATTAAGAAACTATTTTTAAAAATATTTTGGTGTTTCTACGAACAATGACAGTTTCATATTTGACACAAGTTCATCCATACTTTGATTGACTTATGAAGCATAATTGTTCACACCAACATTTAGCACTGATAAAAAAAATTATATCTTGTTTGTAAATTGTACTTTTCATGTTTCATTCTCCCTCCAGATTCTATTTAGCCAATTTCTCAAAGGTAATGTTTTACATTTTCCATACAAAATTAATTATTTCTTTTCTTAAGTTTTTGTATTTTTTAGTTTGTTTTTTCAGAAGTTCAATAATGTTTAGGTTGATAATCAACAACTTCTCCCTTATTTGCTTCCATCATACACTTCATGACCCACACAAGCGATTCGACATCAATATGTATGGACGTTAGGCTTCATCGGAGGTTGACAGCTCCCATGGTCGGCACCGGCTTGTTGGAATGAGTACAGAACCATTCAATGCCCGAAAAAAATATCACTTTCTTTCCATGATCCATCTATGAAACACCTATACACTGATTGGTTTGAAACATGTAAATCATTCGTTTGTAGAGGTCGGATCTCTGGGATGACATCCACTTGAGCCGCTCTCCAAACTTTTTCCTCTTTTTCTGCTACAAGGACGGTATCCTTTGGGTCCCTATCCATGTTTTCAAAAACCTTGTCATTCTGTGTTTTCCATATATACCACATTAGCCATGGAAACATCGCAACAACAAAGTATGGTGGGGTTCGCTAGAATATGTAATTCATATTTGTAAAAAGGGACTCTCTCGGAAAAGCCCTAGGAGCTGTAGGAACCTGCGAAAGAGCCAAAACTTGTAGTGATAGCGGACATAAAAAGACGGGGTGATTTATGAAATGCAAGACTCGGATCACATGCAATCCCGCGAGAACTCAAATTCTTTGAAACTGGCACATAGCCAGTAAGGGCTTGCAACATGAACTGCCAGATCTTCGATGGACACTTGATCTTCCAACATGAGCTTGTAAAGGGGTAATTTTTGGGCTGAATGAAGGTCGCATCCAAACACCTTGATTTGTGTGATGCATAGTGTAGTGACCTGATTTTACCGTATATTTATCGGATTTTGTATAATGACATCCAAAGGAGTCGGGACAATTATTCACCCTTAATGGCATAGAACGTATCATGGAGACATCTTTCGGGTCGAGAGTTGCATTAAGCAACTCAACCTTCCACGGATTTGCCTCATTTTCAATAAAATGTCATATCAACATTTAAGCCATTGTTTAAGGCTGGCCTCGGGGAATGAGCTGGTATCCAAGGATCACTCCAAATTGAAATCCTGATCCAATCCGTTTAATAAGCCTTTTATTTACCAGAGGTCTAGCATAAATTATACTCCTCCAACATATGACAGGGTGTATGACTTGATGGGATCCAAAGCATTTTCTTCCGATAGTAATGACCCTTAAAGACTCTTGACAAAAGAGAATCATATACCGTAATCAACTGCCATAACTGTTTTGCCAGCATCGTTGTGTTAAAATCATTCACACACCGAAATCTCAGCCCACCCTCTACTGTGCTACAACAGAGCTTATTCTAGACCAGCCAATACATCCCACTTAAATGACCATTGGTATTGCACCAGAAACTGGCTACATCACTTGTTAGTTTTAATGTGACTGTCTTAGGATGGCGAAAGTTACAGTAAAACCTTTATAAATTAATAAAGTCAGGATTATGAAATTTTATTAATTTATAGATGTTTTAATTTATCGATAAATTAATAATTAGTAATTTATCGATAAATTAAAAAATATTAACTTATGAAGAAAGATTTTCATTTTTATCATTTTGAAAATTTTATATTACAAATAAGATACTTTTGTTATGATTCACATTTTTATAGAATTTTCTTAATTTATAATCTTGGTTATCGTAATAGGATTCGATACTAATAATTTACTTAATTATCAAGTGAAAATAATAAATGTTAGTAGTTTAGAGTTTAGAAGAAATTGCTAGTACTATCCTTTATACCAGGAAAATTTTGGGACTCCTAACACAATGTTTTCATAACTAGGAAAGACAAGAGAGTCACTGCAAAGGAGAGAAATTATTTATTTGGATCTTCTCCAAGTGTGGAAGTCGAGTTTTGTAGTGACACAAGTTGTCTCGAACTACTGTATATTGAAATAAATGAAACAAGTTAGTATCTTTAATTTTCTGACAAAGTTATATTGAAATTTAGTGCTTTAGATAGGGTTTTTTTTTTGGGGAGAAACTCTTTAGATAGGCTATATATAATAAATGAGGATATTAGACGCATTTTTTTCATGTCAAAAAATGCATTTACAGCGAGGGAGTAACACGATTGCATAATATACGTATATATATATATATATATATGTTTAAGAAAACTCATGCAACCTGTTTCCACAAAATATATTTGGTGTTTTCGAAAACCATACAATAAGCACATGTCGGAAAAATTATACAAATGCTTATTATTCAAATAATTTTCATCAGTGAATTTTCATCTAATTTTTTCTTTTATAAAACTCACTTATGGAATTTGGTAGACGGTTGCAAATCTTCCAACAGATGAATTTTGTTCGTCATCATGGTTAAAGTCTTAGAGAGATTATACGGAAAATAAGGTGTTGATATACGAGTTTCAGAAAGTGGAAAGCTTGAACTTTTTTTGGTTAGTATTTGAGGTTTTCTACATCTACTTCTTCAATTTTGTGGGTCGTCTAGCGGTCTAGGTTTAGTTAATAATATAGTGTAAGTTAATTATACAAATCTGTTTGTTATTACTTCTGATATTAGTTTGAAGTGGATGCTTGATCAAGTAAGATTAGAAAATGTTACAAGTAATTAGTTGCATAAAGATGAAGTATATATACTTAACTATCTTCTTTCTCTACATGAACACTAATACGTGTACCACATTTGAATGATAGTCTCTTTTTGTTTATTACCTGTATGCTATCCATGCTTCACTAATCTCTCGGTCCACTGTCCGGTTTGAAAACTCTCCATATACAAATCAAACGTAGAGTTTGGACTTTAGAGCCGTCCACATATTGTTTAACACCGCTACAATCACGGCATTGTGATGTATTGTGATTTTGGTGTCCTTTCTCTTATTTAGCATTTTTTTAATTCATTTGTTGCATTTTTTGTTTGTCTTTTATGTTTTTTTTTTTTGTTTTTTAGTTGTAATTAGATGTGGAAACGATGTGTGAATTTGGTGTCTTTTGGTTGGATTCGAGCTTAACCGGAGTAAAGAAGCAGAAATTGATTTTTAGACATCTCCACAGTTGAACTGAATCATGAAGTCTGGACAAGTATGTTAAATTCTGGAGAAGTCTGGTGAAGTATGTAGACAAGTCTGCTGAAGTCTGCACAAGTCTGGAAAAGTCTTGTGAAGTCTGTAGACAAATCTGGTGCTGTTGAAGTTTGGAGAAGTCTGTAGACAAGTCTGGTGAACTCTGTCTGTGATCCAGACACTTATTTCACTTTTCTTAGTTTTATTTTTATTTTTATTTTATTTTGTTTATTTTAGTAATGATATAAATACCCCAAAAACCTATTTAGCAGGACACTTTTCTGAGTTATTCTGCAACACATGAGACTTTTGTAAGCTATTATTGGAGATTTGAGATTCATTGATCTTCTTTGACAATTTAGAGAAGAATTCTAAACTCTTTGTTTTTTATTTCATCAATCTAATTATGTTTTCTTCTTTTCATTGCATTGTTAATTTTGCTATATGTGAGTATTTCTCCAACTGAGTTTTAGGGTTCTAAGCAGGAGATTCAATGATTGAATGGTTTATTTGGTTGCTGGGAAATTATATTTCTTTGTGGTTCTTTGATTCATATGTTCTTAATGTTAGAATAGGATTAATCACCTTGCTCTAGATTTCTAGGTTTTTCTATGCATCAAAAGTGTTTGATAGAATGCCTGAACTAATATAAATTGAGCAATATTTCTCTAACCTGAGAAAGTTGATCTTAGGGGATTTTGTGAACTTAGTGGACTTGTTTGATAATGCAAATGTGATTAAAAGATTATAAATGAAAGCTTAGTAATTCAGTAGTCAAATTTAGTGACTAATTCCTTGAAAGAGGATTAGTAAACTTTTGTGTTTATGTTCAAGAGCAGTTATCAATTATTGAATTCCTTGTTTCATTTTATCCATTACTCATTTATCTCTGAAATATCCTATGGCCCAATGCTTTTATCTTATTATTTAATTCTTTTATTTATTTGCATTTTTATTTACAATCTTGGAAACAAAAATCTATCTTTCGCTTCAGCTATTTACGACTCTCGCAAATTTTTAGTGTACCATTGGTACTTGTGGATTCAACCTCACATATATTGCCTTACGGTTAAATGTATCAGGTATTTACTCGAACAATCAAGTTGGCACCATTGTCGGGGACCAATTGCGGTACCTAGATATTTAGGATTAGTTTTTAGTCTAGAGCATTTTTATTTACAGTTGTTAACTAACACATTTTCTTTCTTTTTGGTGTTTTTAGGTGTATGACCTGCAATGCAGGCTTTTCAAACCTAGAAGAATATCACAAGGACTTAGGAAATTTTGAGAGAGAGAATAAAAGAAAGAAAAGACTTGCTAAAATGGCTGATGGTTTAGCTGGTCGAAATGCTGGTAATGTGAATGATGAACATCATGAAGATGAACATCTTGGAGAGTTTGAGGATCTTCATCAAGCTGGGAATGTTATTCCTCCTGTTGGTAACATAATTCCTTATGCTGGGGGAGAGGCTGCCCGTGCAGCTGCGAAAAGAGAAGCTGCACACCGTGAGACTGCTCGCTGAGAAGCTGCTCGTTTAGCTGCTCTAAATCAACGATCTGTAAATTTCGACGGACTTTGAAGGAGCATGATGCTCCAAAGGCTGAGATGTACCGAAGAGGTGTCCAACATCCTCCTATCACTAGAAATGATTTTGATATCAAACCAGCATTGTTGGGTCTTGTGAAGCAAAAGAAGTTTCATGATCTACCGTCAGAGAACCCAATTTATCATTTAGAGTACTTTGAAGATATATGTGGCACGACGCGAATGAATGGGGTACTTGATGATGCTGTCAAATGCAAGTTTTTTCATTTTCTTTGAGTGATAAAAGTCATCGCTGGTTTAAGTCGTTGAAGGCAGATACCATTCGAACATGGGATGAGTATAAAGTTGCGTTCTTGGGACAGTATTTTACTAAAGGAAAGACTACTCTTCTAAAAAATAAGATTTCAGGCTTTCAGTAGAATGCTACTGAGTCCTTCCATGAGGCTTAGGAAAGGTTCAAAGACTACAAGAGAGAATGTCCTCACTATGGATTCTCACCAGAATTACTCATCAACACGTTCTACAAGCAGTTTGTTCCAGGGCAAAGAAACTACAAGCAGCTGTTTGTTCCAAAAGGACAAAGAAATAGATATGGTCAAGGAGGTTTTCAGCAAAAGCCTCAATTAAATAATTACCAAGGAGGGTACCAAGCACCTGTCCAAGCTCCTGTGAGCAACACATCTGCATCTTCTTTTGGCGATAATGAGATGAAGTTGACGATGAGATAAATTCTTAGGGACAGAAAAAGAATTCAACTGACATCAATATTAAAGTGGATGGTATGTATAATGATCTTCATGGAAATTTTGAGACGGTATCTTCACACTTTAAAATAATTGAAAATTAAGTAACACAACAAGCTTCTGCCTCTAATAGGCAACAAGGAGCTCTTCTTGGTAAACTGTTACAGAATCCGAAAGACTACAACAATAACAAAGAATTTATGAATGAATCCGAAAGACTACAACAATAACAAAGAATTTATGAATGTTGTCACCCTGAGAAGTAAGAAGCAGCTGGGATCAGTTCCTAAGAAGGGAAAATCGATTGAAGTTGTTGAAGGGAAGGAATCTGATTCTCAGCCTTTAGTAGAGGAAGTTTTGGAGAAGGAAGCAGCTGTTTAGGAAGAGGTAGTTGACAAACCAGCAGCTCGTTCTTACATACCAAAGGTGCCATTCCCATGATGTTAAAGAAATATTCAGAGGGAGAAGGAGTATGCTAAATATGATGAGATGATGAAGGAGCTACATGTTAAGCTCCCTTTCATTGAATTAGTCTAGAACATTCCTCTTTACAGGAAATATCTTAAGGATATTTTGACTAACAAGAGAACTCTTGAAGAGGGAGCTGTTTTGATCACTCATGAGTGTAGTGTTATCTCCAGAACATAGTCCCTAAGAAGAGGGGAGATTTATGTAGTTTTCTGTTGCCTTGCAGGATTGGCCAATCTGTTTTTGAGCGGTGTTTGTGTCATTTGGGAGCAAGTATTAGTTTAATGCTGCTTTCTCTTTCAAAAAGGTAGGGAATCACAAATTTTACACCAACGAGGATTTCTCTAGTCCTTGCAGACCGTTCTGTGCAGTTTCCTATTGGTTTAGCTAAGGATGTACACTTGAGAGTTAGGAATTTCTACATTCCCACAGATTTTATTGTTCTTGAGTTAGATGATGAGCCAAAAGACCCACTTATTTTTGGTAGACATTTCTTGCACACTACTGGTGCCTTGACAGATGTGATGGAAAGTAAGATTAAGCTGCGAATTGTAGACATTGAGCAGGAGTTTGATATACAGAGAGTGTTGTGTAAGCCAACTATTGAGAGGCAAGCTTTTTGGATTGATATCATGGATGAGCTAGCTGATGAGCTCCTTGAGGAGCTAAACATAGAGGATCCACTTGAGATTGCTTTGGTTAAAGAGGAGAATCAGTTTGGATACATTGGAAAGGCAATTACTGGGTTTGCTAGAATTCTAGATTCAAGTGCTGAGTTGGAAAAATTGGTTGCCATCGCTGAGCATGCCAAACCATAGATTGATAAGGCTGTATTTGATTATTCTCCAAAAGACAGTGATGATTGGAGTGAGCTGAAAGTTCCAACAGTGGAGCTGAAACAACTTCACGCTGGGCTCAGTTACGCGTTTCTTGGTCCTAACTACTCTTATCCTGTAATAACGTGGAGAGTGCCTTATTATTATGTGAGTTAAGAAAGTACAGACATGTATCTCTCCCTTTCTTTGTATACATTGGATGTATCTAGAAGATGAATTAATGACTTCTATAGAACATCATAGAGAATTAAACCTGAATAGATGCTGTAAGGAAATAGATAATGAAACTTCTAGATGTGGGCGTCATTTATAATATCTCTGATAGTACTTGGGTGAGCCTGGTCCATGTGGTGCCTAAGAAAGGTGGTGTTACTGTGATTAAAAATGACATGAATGAACTAATACCTAAAAGATCTGTAACAGGACACCAAATGTGCATTGATTATCGAAAAATTAACTCTATAACCCATATAGACCATTTTTTCTACCATTTATTGATCAAATGCTTGAAAGACTAGCCAACCATCCTTACTATTGTTTTCTTGATGGGTACTCGGGATTCTTTCAGATACCGTTTCACCCGGATAATCAAGAGAAAACCACCTTCACATGTCCCTATGGTACCTTCGCATATCAAAAATGCCATTTAGATTATGTAACGCTCCAGCTACTTTTCAGCAATGTATGATGTATATCTTTAATGATATGATTGAGGATATTATGGAGATTTTCATGGATAACTTCTCTGTGCATGACATATCTTTTTATGTTTGTTTGTCTAATTTGTGCAGGGTACTTCAGCGCTGTGAGGACAACAATTGGTTCTGAACTGAGAGAAATGTCATTTCATGGTTAGGGATGGGATTGTTCTTGGGCATAAGATTTTGGAGAAAGGTATTGAGGTTGACAAAGCTAAGATTTGTTAGAATTAGCGGAAGAGATTTGTAGTTTGAGTAGATTAGAGAGAGTTTTGTGTGTTGAACAAAGAGAATGTGAGAAAAGATAAAATTCTAATAGAATATACTTTTACAACATGTGAATACAACCTTAAATAGATGAACCAACTAGGGAAACCCCTTTTACCAAAATAGAAACAAACGATAGAGGCATTAAGAGAGAGAGAGAAGCGTTCCCAAGCTGATAGCAATCCCTCTGAAGTCAACTTGCTCACCGTGACTCTTTTTCTCTTCTTCTTCCTAACGGCTAGACTAGAGACTTCTCGAACACATGATGGGCTTAATGGACTTCACTTCTTCTCTTCTCTTTGTGTCATCAAGAGGCCCGGCCTTATTGTAAGTGTGTACGGACGTCCGTACGGTACGGTCGGCCCACCGAATTTAGCTTGGTCAATACTCCCCCTCAAGCTTAGCCGAGTGTAATGGCTAAGCTTGGAACCCGTGAAGCATCACCTCATTAAAAACCTTAACATAGAAAACCTCATGGGACAAAACTATGTTAAGGGAAAAAGAATGTGATGTCCACGGATTAGAGGAGTAAATCAAGGATGAGTAAGGTCAACAAGCCCATGTTTGCTATAAATGTGTTTGCAAACCTTGGGACATGCAGCCTTTGTGAAAATATCAGCCAGTTGGTCTCCACTCCGAGTATGGCACGGCAAGACTACTCCTTCTTCTATCTTTGCATGAACCTTGTGGCAATCCACTTCTATGTGCTTGGTTCACTCATGAAAGACCGAATTGGTAGCTATGTGGATAGCGGCTTCGTTGTCACAGTGCATAGTAATCGGTTGCTTTGTCTCAATGCCAAGATCCTTGAGTAATCCCTTCAACCATGTCAATTCACTCATTAACTTCCTCATCGCGCGATATATATCCTCAGC
Source organism: Camelina sativa (assembly GCF_030686135.1). Taxonomy (NCBI): domain Eukaryota; kingdom Viridiplantae; phylum Streptophyta; class Magnoliopsida; order Brassicales; family Brassicaceae; genus Camelina; species Camelina sativa. The sequence continues at coordinate 30,664,803 of NC_141899.1, forward strand.
ACTCGAACATGAGACCACTTTTTGCTTCTTTGATTTCCATGTCACTAAGTTGCCTCCTACAAACGTGCAATACCCAGTGGTGGAGCGTCTATCCAAGGTGTCACCAGCATAATCCGTATCACAGTAACCGACTAACTCTGTGTTGGAATTCTTGCCCATCCAAATGCCTTGTCCCGGATGCCCTTTGAGATAGCTTAGAATCCTTTCGCCATGCTCCACTGGTACTTAGTCGGAGCCTTCATGTGTTGACTTACCTGATTCACAGCATAGCATATGTCAGGTCTTGTAATGGTAACATATATTAGCTTACCTACAAGTCTTCTATAGCATGTGACATCCTCGTACAGCTCATCCAACGGTTCTCACGGTTTTCCCTCCTGAGCTCTAAGACTCTCCCCCTTTCGCTTGAGCTGATAGTCCTCATCAAGTGGTGTGAGAGCCGGTTTAGCGCCAAGTTTACCTGTTTCAGCCAAGTGATCGAGGGTGTACTTTCTTTGTGATAGAAACAAGCCTTCCGGGGAATGACAAATATCGATCCCAAGAAAGTATTTCATCTCTCCAAGATCTTTAGTATCAAAAACAGACTTAAGGAAGAGTTTAATATCTGAGATACCGTCTGATGTGAGCACGAGATCAGACATCTCTCGGACCTCTAGCATTTGTTGATTCAAGCATCTCATATACACCTCTCGATGGAACACCCTAGATATAATATCAACCTCTCGGTCTGTTGACAGCATTAAGAACACCAACCTAGAAGGAAATCTATCAAACATGTACAATCAAACTAATGCATCCTAACCGATCAAGAACACAAAATCATCTATCCCATCCCTAGAAACTTTACTACACTAATCGGACATAACAACAGAAAACAAAGCAACAAATAAGAATGAAAATTGCATTATATTAAACGGTAAAATAGAGTAGAAAGAGTACAATATAGAGATCTAAGAAAAACGATAAAAACTATGAAAGAAATTGTAAAACGAAAAGGAAAAATGTTTCAGTCGCTCATTTCTCTCACAGAAGCTCTCGCTCTCTGGCTTGAGGGTCTGCGGCGTGCTCGTTTGCGAGCTAGGAGAGGAGGGGGTTTATATATGGAAACCCTTTTGACCTAGCTTCCCAGACCTGCCCGATGGTCTACTCGATGGGGTACACGAGGATGAAGTCGGGTTACACCTCGGGTGGATCTTCGGGTTATTCTTCATGCTCTTGGATCCTCCTCGATCGTGTTAGGGTTTAGACTTGTTCTTCCAGCTCGATGGCTCCTTTGGGTACATTCTTCGGGTTTGTCCTTGTTTTTCCCATTTTTGGCTCTTTAACACTTGTTTTCATCCAAAACATGCAAATGCGAAAATGCAACACCCTAAATGGTCTAAAAGTGAATTCCTACAGTTAATGACCTAAAATGCTAAGTTAGAGGTATAAACAATGCAAAATATGGACAAAAAAGGATGCTAAAAACATATAAATTAGAGAGTTACCAGTGGGACCTGCAAGGATCAAAAATATTGTATAGGACTTACCTGGATGCGCTCTAGGCCCAATTGAAGTTCTCTGAATCACTTCTTGTACTACTCGATGTGCTACTTCAGGGTTCTTGTCTTGTACTTGATTGTTGGTTTGTTTACTGAAGTAGGGGTCTTCCTGGAGTTCCTCTAGAGTATCTCGATCAGTCTCTTGATGCACTTCCATGTCCTCTATGTCTTGGTCTTGATCTTCACTATCTTGATTGCTTTCGGAGGTGCAGCTTGTATCACACGTCTCTGGCAGCTCCAATGCCTTCTCTTGAATTCTTGAGGTTCCTTGACCTGCCAAAAGAGGTTTCGTACCTGGGGAACTGGTTTGATCAAGGCCCATTTGGGTGAAGGCTTCAGCAAGCTCTTCCTCGGCAATGCGGTCATGTCGATTATGGTGGCATGATGGTGGTACAGAGCAGTTGACGTCCTTCAGCTCTAGGGAGCTTACAATGTCTTGAATGGCTAGGTTAAACCTCGTCCTTAGCTGTTTAGCCTTTGATCTTGTCATAGGGCCTTCTCGTACTTCTGGTACGGGATGTTGTACATGATTTTGTTCAACGGTTTGGTTGGTAGGATCGATGTCTGCATCACTGATAATACTACATTGAGGTACTTGTTGACTAAAAAAGATGTCAAGCCAAGATTATTGAGATGGATACTCTTGCGGTAGGAGTATGACTTGGAAATAAAAGACAAGAAGGGCATTGAAAATGGAGTAGCAGATAACTTGTCACGGTTGAGAGTAGAGGAAAAGGTTCCAATGGATAATACTCTTCCTTGAGAAGAACTTGCTTCAGTGGATGATGGTTATTTTAATGAATTGCAGAAAGCTCGCTATGCGACTACAGCAGAACTCATGACATTACACACTATGGAGAGTAATTTGCCTTGGTAGGCAGATTTTGCAAACTACTTATCATGTGATGTTCCACCAGCAGATTTTATAGGCTATGCTAAGAATAAGTTCTTGAAAGATGTTCAACGTTACTATTGGGATGAGCCATATCTATACAAGAAGTGCAAAAGACAGCTTATTCAGAAGATGTATTCATGAAGGTGAGATTGATGGTGTCCTCCAGCATTGTCATGCTTCAGCTTATGCAGGACATTTTGGTTCTTTCAAGACAGCCACAAAGGTTTTGAAAGGTTGTTTTTTGGTGGCCTACACTGTTCCATGATGCACATGAGTTTGTTTCAAAGTGTGATGCTTGTCAGAGGAAGGGTAATATCAATAGGAGGAATCAGATGCCTCAGAACTTTATCCTTGAGGTGGAAGTGTTTGATGTGTGGGGCATTGACTTCATGGGACCTTTCCCGTCCTCCTATGGAAACGAATATATCCTAGTTGCTGTGGGTTATGTTTCCAAGTGGGTTGAAGCTATTGCTAGCCCAGCCAATGATAGGAAAGTGGTGTTCAAGATGTTTAAGACGATAATTTATCCACAATTTGGAGTTCCTTGAGTGGTGATTAGTGATGGTGGAAGACATTTGATCAACAAAGTTTTTGAGAACTTATTAGCAAAGCATGGTGTTAAGGATAAGGTAGCCACGCCCTATCATCCTCAAACAAGTGGTCAAGTCGAGATCTCTAAGCAAGAAATTGAGGGGATTTTGGAGAAAATAGTGGGCACGTCAAGGAAAGATTGGGCTGCAAAGCTTGAAGATGCTCTTTGGGCATACATGACCGCTTTTAAAACCCTCATTGGAATAACACCGTTTAACCTTATCTATGGCAAAGCATGTCATCTACCTTTAGAGTTGGAATACTAAGCACAATGGACAACAAAGTTGATGAACTTCGATATTAAGCCTGCCGTAGAGAGATATTTTATTCTTATTAACGAGTTATATGAGATTCGGTTGAACGCTTATGAGAGCTATAGAATCTACAAAGAGAGGACAAATCCCTTCATGACAAGAAAATTATCCTGAAGAAGTTTACAGATAATGATAAAGTACTCCTGTTTAACTCCCGTCTCAAGCTATTTCTAGGAAAGCTTCGATCACGCTGGTCCGGTCCATTCACCATCAAGGAAGTGAAACCACATGATGCAGTTGTTCTTTAGGATCCCAATGGTAATTCCTTTACAGTGAATGGTCAGCGACTCAAACCATATCTTACGGATTTAACTCAAACCATATGGTACTACGTTTCCTCTTACAGATCATGCCTAACGGCTCATGAAGGTCAAGCTAGTGACATGAAACAAGCGCTTTGTGGGAGGCAACCCACCATGTATTTCTCTTTTTTATTATTTATTTTTCTTTTAAATTTCTTTTGAGTCTGTCTGACATCTTTTCTTGGATTTGTTTTCACACCGAGAAGGTGTGAAGCCAGTATGAGAGAGGGTGTCATATGTCTACTAATCTTGTTTGCTTTGTTGTTTTTCTTTTGTTGCTTTCTTTTGAGTCAGTCAGTTTATTTTATCGAGTCAAAAGTGTGTTTTATTGAGTCAAAATTTTTGTATGAGCACTATGAGCTTTACTTAGGGAATTGCACCATGCTTGATTCATTTCCTTGTCACCATTTAGATTTTTTTAAGGATGACTTGGAAGTTTAGAAAAATCATGACTGGATCACTTTATATAATCCCTATCACTTTGAAATTTGGATGATTTAAGCTTGACCTTGTTTATTTGGACTTAAGATGGAATTATTATATATGACTTAGGGGATTGGTAATGAATCATACATTCAGCATTTAACTCACATTATTTTTGCCACTCTTTGTAAACTCTGAATGGCTAGACTCATTCTTAGTCTAGTACCACACGTTTAACCCTATCCATGTTTCATATCACTTTCGTTCTTATGTCACCATCATCATGTGCAAAAACTATGAATTATATAGACCAACATAGCTTTCCTCTGTTTAGGATTGTGGTTGTAGTTTATTTTGATGATTGATATTGATTTTATGTAGTTTATATCCACTCCTCCATTGCAGAAAAAAAAACAAAACAAAGAAGAGCATAAAATGGGAAAGGAGAAAGAATGGAACCGGAAGAGTCAATGTAATATTGGTTATAAAAACATCTAAGACATTTATGATTGGTTTTGGATTTTGCATTGGTTGATTTGATCCGAGTTAGAGGGAATCTGTGTATCTCCCTGTTAGTTTGTGTCTCATTGTGATTTTGCATAATGACATGTCTTTCTTGTTGCTGGAAACCTTTAAACACTTGAGCCACGCTGAAATTGTCCTATAACTAGACCATAGCATGTTCGATATCTCCTTTATGAGAGTGCACACATTTACTAATGAATGTTAAAAAAAGTTAAGTTATTTGAGTCTGAAAGTCTTTGTGATCTTGGAATTTTAATGAAGTTGCTATGGTCATAGTGAAGTACGATTTAGTATGGTTTGATATGAGCTTTGTGATAGTGGTTTACAGGCAATTGTTTGAGAACATGATCCCATAAGAATATGTGAGTTCTCGTGTTTTCAAAACCTCTTTACTTGATAAAGGTTTTCGTTTTGCTTGAGGACAAGCAAAGATCTAAGTCGGGGGAGTTGATGTATTGTATTTTTGGTGTTTTTTGTCCTTCATTTAGTTTTTGTTTTGACTCATTTGTCGCATATTTGTTTGCCTTTTGTGTCTTTTTGGTATTTTCTTGAGTCTGGTGAAGTCTGCCTGCAATCCAGACAATTATTTCCTGTCTCTTAATTTTCTATTTTTTTTTGTCAACCATTGGGCCACAACAGGCCGGCCCATTAGACTAATCCCTACATTCGTAGAGAGCGGGACTCGATCTCTGGTGTGATGGTGCCTTGTGCATTAAGGACTTACCTTTGGCCACTGCACTAAGGTCACTTCACAATTTTCTATTTTTATTTTTATTTTATTTCTTTTATTTCACTAATGGTATAAATACCCCAAAAACCTATTTTGCAGGACACATTCTTTCTATGAGTTTTTCTGCAAGACTTGAGACTTTTGTAAGCTATTATTGGAGATTTGAGCTTCATTGCTCCTCTTTGACAATTTGGAGAAGAATTCTAAACTCTTTGCTTTTTATTTCATCAATCTAATTATGTTTTCTTCATTTCTTTGCGTTGTTAATTTTGCTATTTGTGAGTAGTTCTCCAATTGAGTTTTAGGGTTCTAAGTAGGAGATTCAATGATTAAATGGTTTAATTGGTTGCTAGGGAATTTTATTTCTTTTTTTCTTTGATTCATATGTTCTTAATTCTAGAATAGGATTGATCACGTTGTTATAGATTCTAGGTTTTTTTATGCATCAAAAGTATTGGATAGAATACCTAAACTAATATGAATTGAGCAATATCTCTAACATGCGAAAGTTGATGTTAGGGGATTTTGTGAACTTAGTGGAGTTGTTAGATAATGCAAATTTGATTAGGAGATTACAAATGAAAGCTTAGTAATTGAGTAGTCAAATTTAGTGACTAATTCCTTGAAAGAGAATTAGTCAAATTTCATGTTCATTTTCAAGAACAGTTGTCAATTGTTGAATTTCTTGTTTCATTTTTATCCATTACTCATTTAACTCTGAAATACTCTATGGCCCAATGCTTTTATCTTATAAGGTAATCGTTTTATTTACAATCTTGAAAACAAACAATCTGTCTTTCGCTTTAACTATTTACGACTCTCGCAAATCTTTAGTTTACCATTGATCCTTGTAGAATCGCCCCGCATATACTGCCTCACGGTTAAGTGTATCAGGTTTTTACTCGAGCAATCACATTGTCCCCCATATATATATGTACATTCTTCATGTACTCTTTTTGTTGTTGTGTGTATATACATGTAACCCTAATTCAAATACATGTATATACACACAACAGCAAAAATAGTACATGTATATATGTGAATATAGATATAGTTGAGAAACTTTCCGGTTTTAAGGAAGCTTGGTTTTGTGAATACCAATATATATAATTGGTTTTCAATCGATTTGTAAGACCAAAAGATAGGAAACTGCAACATGACCCTCATCACATCACTCTGTCCAGTCAACAAGCCATCAAACCCAATAGAACGTGACTTGGCTCTTCCATAGGTGCCATTAGGGCCACCCAGTATGTCACCGGAAGAATAAGAAGAGAGTCAGTGCTCATGATCATGCTGTTAATGGTTTGTCTGGTTGATTCTTTGACAGCAACACCTCATATTTATTTTCCCTTCAACTATATCATAACTACTACATCAATAATCGATTATATAGAAAAGTAGAATACAAAAAAAAGATTAGGATCATACTTTAGCACATAAGGCTTATAATTCCCAAAGTTTTGGAGTGAACAACATAGATACATGTGTTTTTCTTTTATTTTTGTAAGCTTTAAGTTTTTGTGCCCTTATTATTCCGGTTTGATGATCATATCGTTGTCCTGGGAATGCAATATCCATTTGCGATGAAGTGTCTTTCTTCGGCAGATCTGGATTCACTGCGACTAGGTTCCTCATCATCTCACGCATCTTAATCACGTAAGCATTTGCAACCGAAGCGATAACAATATTATTGGGATACAAACCGAAGTATCTTTGTTGTAAAGAAGCTCCTCGTAACCCATGCATGGCCAAAGACTCAAGGGGTTCTTGATCATCATTGATAAAAACATTCGACTTTGTAACATCCATACTTCTCGGCCTTATTGAGAATGAAGTCCTGTAACATTCTAAAACTAATAATGGTCTCAAAGCCACACATAGGAAAAGCCAACCCATTAAGGGCCAAGTTTGACTAACGTCTCAAATCGACAAGGGTTTGGTTGTTTGAGTGTGTGACATATAAATGTATATGTGCAAACATCACCCTCTTCGTTTGGAAAAAAAAACCTAAGCCGACAAGAGAAAGAGAGAGAGAGAGAGAGAGAGAGAGAGAGAGAGAGAGAGAGAGAGAGAGAGAGAGAGAAATTGTCGAGCCTGGGTTTGGTCTCATGCTTGGTGATTGGACGAACATGAGATTGGTTTCGTATCATGCTAAGTCGATGGAATTTTCTTTAACGTTATGATGGTTTTGTATATGGTTGAGTATTGTACGAGAATGTTATGGTTGTTGAACGTATATTAACAAATGTGGAGTTGAGTCTATGCTATGCGATGATTATTAAGTGTACGACCATCATCCTTAATGGTGATTTTAAGAGGTTCTAAATCATCCCAATCAACTTTTCTAAACTAAAAGATATTAGAACTAAATTAAAATATTCAACAAAAAAAATAGAGTTGATTCTAAATGTATAGGTTTTGGAACCAATAATTTTGTATTTTTTTCAATTATAAAAATAAAGAAAACCTACAAATTTGGAATCATGGTTGGAGATGGTCTAAATAGAGTTTTTTGATTATATTTGAGTGGGTAGTGTTGACCTCTAACTGAGTAAATTAATTACTTACTTCTCTTTTTCTATTGTTTTTTATATGAGTGGGTAGTGTTGACCTCTAATTTTTTTATTATTATTATTTTTTTACAACAAAAGATTAAACGGAAATTGTTTACATACAAAACATTAAGCGGGGATGTACGCGCTTGTCGTGCCAAAAAATCTGCAGTTACATTTGTATTTCTAGAAATAAGCGATAAAAAGAATGAATAAAACTCTTCCCTGTCAATCTTGATGTCGTCAAGAACGCCGACCAGTCCAAAAGAGAAGACACCATCTTCACCAAATCTGAGCAGTCCGTAAAAAAAGCCACATCTCGGAAATCATGCCCGATCATGCACCATAAAAGCTTCTACTTCAGCATGCAAAGGGGAGAGACTACGCCGGAAATTGGTGGCTCCCATAGTTGGAGATAATTCCTGGGGAGTGGTACACACCCATCCCGCACCTGCAAACGTATTATTCTCTTTCCAAGATCCATCAACAAAACACTAATACCCTGAATAAGAACTGGAAAGGGAACTGACGGCCCCTCGCAGCAGAGGGTTAGCGACAAACAGGGGTGAGGAAACAACCTCATCCTCACCCACCAACTGAGCTTGCTGCCATACCGTCGCCTCACCTTCCGTTATTCGAACCACCTCCTCAGGCCATTTCTCCTTATTCTCAAAAACCATTGCATTTTGCGCTTTCCATATATACCACATAATCTAAGGAAAAGTGGATGTCTGAGACCCCAGATTATCAGGACCCAAAAAAATGATCCACAATTTCAAAAACTTACTTTGTAGGAAAAGAAATTGGCCCCACTGGTAGCCGATATAATGCCCAGAATTGTCGAGCCGGATGACAAACAAAAATAGCATGATTTATTGTTTTATCATCAGCGCCACACATTGTACAACCAGAATCATAAGCGATGCCGAAATACACCCCATGAGGACTTGCCACATAAAATGTTGGATATTTGATGGACATTGAACCTGCCAGATCCTGGCCAGAAGAGAAGTAATTTATGGGCAACAACCAAAGCCCTAAAATGTCCTAGGTACATCCCAACGTGTCGTATGATACCCTGACCGAACCGTATACTTCCCTGATTTCATAAAATGCCAACCTAGAGAGTCTATCTTTGGGCAGCTGCCTAAAGGTAAAGCACTTATCAATGCACCATCCACCGGATTGAAATGCTCGTTAAGAAAATCCATACGCCATGAGTTTGTTTGACGATCAATTAATTGAGTCATTTGGAGAGAAAGAACCTTAAAAGGACCCTTGCTTAAAGCTGGTCTCATGAATTGAGCCGGTATCCAGGAATCAGTCCATATATATATATATATAGAGTCCCCGGAGCTAATCCTAGAAATAAGCCGTTTATTAACCAAATATCTAGTGGAAACAATACTCTGCCATCCATACGATGGGAAGTATGATCGAATCGGTTTCATCGGGTTAGAGTTCCAATAATACCTACTTTTGAAAACCTTGGTAAACAGTGGGTCCGGAGCCACAATCAGCTGCGATAATTGTTTAGCTAAAAAGACAAATTAAAATAATCAATATTCCTGAAACCTAGTCCATCCATCTCCTTACTACAATATAATTTCTCCAGGCTAACCAATGCATACCCCCTAATATATGGTGTCTTTATCGGTTTTGAGTCTTTGTTTTCTCTCTTATTTTATATCTTTTATTGAGTCAAAGAGTGTTTTTGGAGTCTTTTAGTTCTTTATCGAGTCTTTACAAGTTTTAGGACACTTTGGAGGAAAATGGAGGAAAATAAGTCATTTTGGATACAAACAAGCATATGAGATAGATGCAAGTTCACGTGAAAACCCGCCTACCTAAGAGACCAGCCTGGCTAAGCAACAAAGCCTAAACTGGCAAGTTCACGTGAAAACCTGCCTACTAGAGAAACCCACCTGGATAACCAACGGAGTCTATACCGACAACTTTCACATTAAAACCTGTATATCTAAGAAACCCACCTAGCTGACAAGTGAAGTCTGAACCGGCAAACTTCACGTTAAAACCCACCTATCAGAGAAACCCGTCTGGCTGAGAAAATGTTCTAACTAGGCTGTTACCTTTTTACCTTATTTTGAGAACTAAATAAATATTTTTTATTTGTTGGGGAAAAAAACCCTAAATTTTATTCTACGCTTTTTTCTGCAACCTTACTTTTTGTAAGCCACTCTTTTGGGATTCTAGAGATTCATCCTCATTGATAATTTGGAGAAGATTTCTAAACCCCTTCTTATTATTTCTGCAATTTAATCATGTTTTCTTCATCTATGATTCTTGTTTTCTCTTTTGTTATGTGTGAGTAGTTCTCCAATTGGATTTTAGGGTTTCAATTAGGAGATTCAATGAATTGATTTTTTAATTATTATTTGGAGTTCTTAATCCTTAGCTTATGTGATTCACATGATCTTAATTAATGCTAAAATAGGACTGATCACCTTATTTTAGACTCTAGTTTTTCTGTGCATCAAAAGTGTTCGATAGAATGCCTGAATGAGTGTGAATTGAGCAATGTATTTCTAGCCAGCAAAATTGAGCAATGAAAGTTTAGCAAAATAATAATCAAATTTAGTTTCTAATGCCTTAAAATAGGGTTAGTCTATTATATTGTTCATGTTCTAGAACGGTTCTTAATTATTGAATTCAATATTTCATTTTCTCATTAGTCATTGATCTATGAAATACCCTCTGACCCAATATTTTAATCCCATAAGTTTAATCGTTTTATTTTTTGCATTTTTATTTACAATTTTTGAAACCAAACAAACTATCTTTCGTTCACTTTCTATTTACGACTCTCGCAAATCTTTAGTCTACCATTGTTTCTTGTGGATTCTACCCCGTAAATACTGCCTTTCGGTTAAGTGTATTGGTAATTACTCGAGCCATCACCCCCGGAATGGGCATTTGTACTCCACCAAAAATTAGCCATTGCCCCCGTATGCTTGGATGTGATTGTTTTCGGTAACCGAAAAACCGAAAACATGACGTCAAAAATGTCGCGACAGCAGCTGCGACTGACTTAATCATCACCTCTTTTCTTCCTTTGGAAAGCAATTTTGCTGTCCACCCATTTGTCCGATCCTGCAAACTATCCCTAACAAAAGAGAAAACCTTCATTTTAGAGCTACCTAAACTCTCAGGTAAATCAAGATAAGATCCCATGCCACCCAAAATGGTGATTCCCAAAACCTCCTGCATCTCCGCCTTTGAGGCCTCATCAACCTTGTGGCCAAACTGTATTGAGGATTTCGTAAATTTAATCTGCCTTCCCGAGACTGCCTCATATTTCTTCAAAATATCCACAATAACCCCACATTGTTCCTTGTCCACCTTACAAAAAATGACTATCATCCGAAAACAAAAAATGCATAAATGGTGGACATTTGTTTGCCACTTGGATCACAGTAATCAGCTTATCCGCCTCTGCTTTCCCAAGATTTGCAATTAAAACTTCCGTACATAAATTAAACAAATAAAGAGATAGCGGATCTCGCTGCCGTATCCCCTCGCCGGGACAATCAAATTATTTTGCTGACCATTAAGAAGAATTTTATACCCAACCGAAGTGACACAAAACATAATCCAAGAATTCCATGTCCCCACTCCACCCTATCATACGCCTTGCTCACATCTGTTTTAATCGACATAAACTTTCCTTTGCAAGACACATTAGTCTGCAAGCCGTAAAACATCTCATGGGCAATCAGGATATTATCCGAGATCTAACGGCCTTGGACAAAGGCCGTGTCTCCGAAATAAGACCTGGTAAAACCGTTTTTAGCCATTTGCACAAAGTTTTCAAAATAACCTTATATCCCACGTTACAAAAGCTAATAGGACGCAACTCCGCCATTCGGGTTAGCATAGCCACCTTAGGAATAAGACAGATGTGTGTTCTATTTAAACTTTTGTCAAAAACACCATCCTCAAAGAAACGATTAACCAAAGACACAAGGTCCGCTTTAACTACCCTCCACACCTTCTGGAAAAAAAACGTAGTCATTAACATCCGGGCCAGGAGCCTTATCTAGATGCATCATAAAAAAATCTGTCTTAACCTCAGCCTCTTGTAATTACCGTTTTGGCCTCTTGTAGGGCATCCTTAAAATTCGCTGGATTAATTGAAGTAAACAAATTTTTGAAATTCGACACCGTTGTATTACATATGTCAACCTCCTCCGTAGACCAAACATCATTTTTGTTATAAAGACCAATAATCCTATTATGGCCCCGTCGCTGCTTTGTTTGAGCATGATAAAATTTAAAAATTTTATCCCCCACCCTCATCCATCTATTTCGACTTTTCTTATACCAATAAATATCTTCATCTCGATATATCTCTCGCATGCGGGCATTTACCCTTGAGACTACAATCGGAGAAGTCGCATGGTACTTGTATCCCTACCGAATGGTACTTGCGTTTTACGCCACGGAGAGATCGCTTGTCTACAGTTCACAATTCTAACCAATAATTATATGGATTTTTAGTTTCACAACCTGTGAATTTTTCACACAATACAAAATAAACCAAAGACATTCATGTGACTTATGATAGATCCAGGATCTTACCAAGTATTATTATTAAATGGCCGTCAATACGTTTCTAAGCTTAACTAACTTGAAAATGCTTTTGTTGGTATCTATTAACTATAAACATGTTTCTTTTATCTAGTGTCTACGTCAATAATTTTGTTTTTGATGGAGGGTATTATTATATTTTTCAAGTCATCTTCAACATGAGTATCCTCTGCAACTCTAATATTGCAGCCATTGTTCACAGTTTCTCATAAGCATTGTTTTTTCTTTACTTTTTAATGCTTTTTACACCTAAATCTTGTAAATCTAGCCTATATTAGCATATCTTAAATTTAGAAAACTAAAAATTTTGAGTTTTTATATGTTTGGTTAAATCGATTAAATCGAAAGAAATCGTATGAAGATGGAATGAACTCTAATTTTCTAACTAGAACTCTACTCGCCGAAAAATAGTTTATGGTATAATAGTAACAAAAATGGTCTAAATGCAATAATTAAAAATAAATAATATGTTATTGTATTAAATCTTAGTTTTTTTAATTTTGATTAGTTAACAATTTAAATTCTCTTGGGAAGGAGAACGAAACGAGATATGGGTACAGTGTCGGTTGGATAAAGCTTTAGGTAATGCTGCTTGGTTTCAGTTGTTTCCACAGGTGTAAGCTGAGTATTTGGAGCGTATTGGATCTGATCACATGCCACTTTTTACAAGATTTGTCAGTCAAAACATCTCCCGCAAGGGAAGGTTTATGTTTTAGAAACGATAGATTTTTAAACCGGAGTTTGAAGATATTATTAAGAAAGATTGGTCAGAAGGAGAAGCTGGAGGGCAGTTGTCTGTACTGAATAGGATTGCAGATTGTAGGTGGTCGATGTCACATTGGAAACGGTCTACCAATTGCAATTCCAAGGAACGTATTACACAACTAAGTTTTAACTTAGATGAGGAGGGAGCTAAGATACAACCGGATCTTCAACTTATGAAGACCCTACGGTGGGATTTGGCAGAAGCGTATAGACAAGAAGAACTTTTATGGAAAGAACAGAGTCGAGACAAGAAGCGTATAGACAAGAAGAACTTTTATGGAAAGAACAGAAGCGTATAGACAAGAAGAACTTTTATGGAAAGAACAGAGTCGAGACAAGTGGGTAAGAGGAGGTGACCGTAATACTAGGTTTCTATGATAGTGTACAAAGGAAACGCATCCAGAATTGTTTTTTCTCTCTCCTAGATCACAATGGTGTTGAACAGTTTGCAGAGGGGTCTAAAGAAGAGGTGGCAGTTACGTACTTCAGCAACATGTTCTCTCCTTCTCATCTAGAAATAATTTCTGAAGCTTTTGAAGGAATGGCTCCTCAAGTCACTGATCAGATGAATGATGAGTTAACTCGTCATGTGACAGCAGAGGAAATCAAACATGCGACTTTTAGAATTAAAAGGGAGAGCACTCGGGGTGCAGATGGGATGTCAGGGCATTTTTATCAGGCTTATTGGGACATTGTTGGTCACCAAGAGGTGCAAGACAGTTTTATGATCTGGTTCCTTACCTTCTGAATGGAACTTCAGACAGATTTGTCTGCTTCCAAAAAAGTCAAATCCATCAACAATGACTGATCTTCGCGCAATTAAGTTATGCTCGGTTATTTACAAGATTGTGTCAAAGGTTTTATGCAATAGGTTGAAATGGTTCTTACCTACTATCATTTCAGACACACAAGGTGCCTTTGTCTCTGGGCGTTTGATCTCTGATAACATCTTATTGGCGCATGAGATGATCCATGCTCTTCGTACAAATCCAAAATGTGATGAGGATTTCATTGCCATCAAAGCAGATATGTCAAAGGCATATGACCATTTGGAATGAAAAATTTTAGAAGAATTGCTCATAAGGCTGGTGTTTCACATCAAGTGGGTTCAATGGATTATGAGCTGCGTGAGCTCATTTCCTCTTATTGATAAATTAAGCTTGAGAGAGGAATCCGACAGGGTGATCCTCTATCACCCTTTCTATTTATTCTATGTGTTGAAGCTTTGTTACATATAATGAATAAAACAGAGTTAGAGGGATGGATTATAGGAATGAAACTTACCCCTTCCTGCCCATCAATCCAACATCTCATGGTTACTGATGATACTCTATTTTTGTGTCAGACGTATATTCAGGAAAGTTCTGAGTTTCTGAAGTGTCTTAAACTATATGGAGAAGCTTCTGGTTACGAAATTAATTGTCCAAAATCAAAAATCACTTTTTGTAAGAAATTGGATCCGTACATGCGTCATCTGCTTGGATTATATACTGGTATAGAATTAGAAGGTGGAAATGGGAAGTATCTAGGTCTTCTAGAGTGTTTTAGTGGTTCTAAGAAGGACCTATTGCAGTTTATTAATGATAGATTCAAGTCGCGGTTAGGTGGTTGGTATGAGAAAACGTTATCCTTGGGTGGCAAAGAAGTATTGTTGAAATCGGCAGACCTAGCTCTTCCTGTGTACACCAAGTCATATTTCAGGTTGATTAAACACCAGTGCAGACAATTCACAAGTGCAATGTGTCAGTTTTGGTGGAATGCAAGTGAAGATAAGCACAAGATGCATTGGGTTTCTTGGGAGAAGGTTTGTCAATCAAAGAAGCGGGATGGGCTTGGTTTCAGAGACACTGGTCGTTTTAATCAGTCGCTCCTAGCGAACAAGCATGGTGGTTGTTGGATGAGCCAAACTCATTACTGGTTAGAGTATATAAAGCAAGGTATTTTCATGACAAGCTTTTTCTGGAAGCAAAACTTGGATATAGACCTTCTTATGTGTGGCGCAATATCATGTATGGTCGTGAATTATTAGAGTGGTGAGTTATGAAGTCTATAGGTGATGGCTGGGATACTAATGTCTGGCTTGATAAGTGGGTTTTTGATGATTTCCCACGACGTCCTTTCAACAGAGAACTCAATATTGATCTCAATTTGAACGTGTCTTTGGTAATAACAGAGGATGGGGTTTGGAACTTGCAACTGTTTAATGAATTGTTTCCTCCTTGTGATGTGACTTTAATTAGGTCCTATCCTTCGGTACAGACTCTACCTGATCAGTACATTTGGGCATTCACAAAGGATGGTATGTATTCAGTGAAAAGTGGGAATTGGTTACTCACTAAGGAGTTGGACAGTTTAAATCTGATTGTAGTGACTATGGAGGGTGTAAACAAGATCAAGGAGAAGATCTATGAGGTGTGTACATAACCTAAAATATGTATGTTTCAATGGAGGGCATTATCTGGAGCATTATTTGTTGCGGACAGTCAGCATAGCCATGGTATCCAAGTTAGTCCCATTTGTGAGGTTTGTAAAAGTGAGAACATAACAATAGCTCATGTGTTATTTGGCTGCTCCTTTGCTTCTTGGGTATGGAGTGCTACTGCTTTGCCTATTCCAACTCAAGGTTTTTCAAGTTCAATTGTGGAGAATGTAGATTATATGTTCCCGTTAATGGAAAGAGTTACCATCTTAAAGGAAATGGAGAAATGTCATTCCTTTGCTCCTCTAGGAGATATGGAAAGCAAGGAAACTTTTGTTTTTGAAAATCAGGATCATGATCATCATATTTTCATCGCTGCAGCTTTAGAGACTTCGGAGGAATGGATTAACCAACAGGCTCTAATAAGTAACGAATCACAAAAGGAAGCTCATGGGTGGATAAGAGTTATGGTTTTCCCACGGAATGGGCATTTGTACTCCACCAAAAATTAGCCATTGCCCCCGTATGCTTGGATGTGATTGTTTTCGGTAACCGAAAAACCGAAAACATGACGTCAAAAATGTCGCGACAGCAGCTGCGACTGACTTAATCATCACCTCTTTTCTTCCTTTGGAAAGCAATTTTGCTGTCCATCCATTTGTCCGATCCTGCAAACTATCCCTAACAAAAGAGAAAACCTTCATTTTAGAGCTACCTAAACTCTCAGGTAAATCAAGATAAGATCCCATGCCACCCAAAATGGTGATTCCCAAAACCTCCTGCATCTCCGCCTTTGAGGCCTCATCAACCTTGTGGCCAAACTGTATTGAGGATTTCGTAAATTTAATCTGCCTTCCCGAGACTGCCTCATATTTCTTCAAAATATCCACAATAACCCCACATTGTTCCTTGTCCACCTTACAAAAAATGACTATCATCCGCAAACAAAAAATGCATAAATGGTGGACATTTGTTTGCCACTTGGATCACAGTAATCAGCTTATCCGCCTCTGCTTTCCCAAGATTTGCAATTAAAACTTCCGTACATAAATTAAACAAATAAAGAGATAGCGGATCTCGCTGCCGTATCCCCTCGCCGGGACAATCAAATTATTTTGCTGACCATTAAGAAGAATTTTATACCCAACCGAAGTGACACAAAACATAATCCAAGAAATCCATGTCCCCACTCCACCCTATCATACGCCTTGCTCACATCTGTTTTAATCGACATAAACTTTCCTTCGCAAGACACATTAGTCTGCAAGCCGTAAAACATCTCATGGGCAATCAGGATATTATCCGAGATCTAACGGCCTGGGACAAAGGCCGTGTCTCCGAAATAAGACCTGGTAAAACCGTTTTTAGCCATTTGCACAAAGTTTTCAAAATAACCTTATATCCCACGTTACAAAAGCTAATAGGACGCAACTCCGCCATTCGGGTTAGCATAGCCACCTTAGGAATAAGACAGATGTGTGTTCTATTTAAACTTTTGTCAAAAACACCATCCTCAAAGAAACGATTAACCAAAGACACAAGGTCCGCTTTAACTACCCTCCACACCTTCTGGAAAAAAAACGTAGTCATTAACATCCGGGCCAGGAGCCTTATCTAGATGCATCATAAAAAAATCTGTCTTAACCTCAGCCTCTTGTAATACCGTTTTGGCCTCTTGTAGGGCATCCTTAAAATTCGCTGGATTAATTGAAGTAAACAAATTTTTGAAATTCGACACCGTTGTATTACATATGTCAACCTCCTCCGTAGACCAAACATCATTTTTGTTATAAAGACCAATAATCCTATTATGGCCCCGTCGCTGCTTTGTTTGAGCATGATAAAATTTAAAAATTTTATCCCCCACCCTCATCCATCTATTTCGACTTTTCTTATACCAATAAATATCTTCATCTCGATATATCTCTCGCATGCGGGCATTTACCCTTGAGACTACAATCGGAGAAGTCGCATGGTACTTGTATCCCTACCGAATGGTACTTGCGTTTTACGCCACGGAGAGATCGCTTGTCTACAGTTCACAATCCTAACCAATAATTATATGGATTTTTAGTTTCACAACCTGTGAATTTTTCACACAATACAAAATAAACCAAAGACATTCATGTGACTTATGATAGATCCAGGATCTTACCAAGTATTATTATTAAATGGCCGTCAATACGTTTCTAAGCTTAACTAACTTGAAAATGCTTTTGTTGGTATCTATTAACTATAAACATGTTTCTTTTATCTAGTGTCTACGTCAATAATTTTGTTTTTGATGGAGGGTATTATTATATTTTTCAAGTCATCTTCAACATGAGTATCCTCTGCAACTCTAATATTGCAGCCATTGTTCACAGTTTCTCATAAGCATTGTTTTTTCTTTACTTTTTAATGCTTTTTACACATAAATCTTGTAAATCTAGCCTATATTAGCATATCTTAAATTTAGAAAACTAAAAATTTTGAGTTTTTACATGTTTGGTTAAATCGATTAAATCGAAAGAAATCGTATGAAGATGGAATGAACTCTAATTTTCTAACTAGAACTCTACTCGCCGAAAAATAGTTTATGGTATAATAGTAACAAAAATGTTCTAAATGCAATAATTAAAAATAAATAATATGTTATTGTATTAAATCTTAGTTTTTTTAATTTTGATTAGTTAACAATTTAAATTCTCTTGGGAAGGAGAACGAAACGAGATATGGGTACAGTGTCGGTTGGATAAAGCTTTAGGTAATGCTGCTTGGTTTCAGTTGTTTCCACAGGTGTAAGCTGAGTATTTGGAGCGTATTGGATCTGATCACATGCCACTTTTTACAAGATTTGTCAGTCAAAACATCTCCCGCAAGGGAAGGTTTATGTTTTAGAAACGATAGATTTTTAAACCGGAGTTTGAAGATATTATTAAGAAAGATTGGTCAGAAGGAGAAGCTGGAGGGCAGTTGTCTGTACTGAATAGGATTGCAGATTGTAGGTGGTCGATGTCACATTGGAAACGGTCTACCAATTGCAATTCCAAGGAACGTATTACACAACTAAGTTTTAACTTAGATGAGGAGGGAGCTAAGATACAACCGGATCTTCAACTTATGAAGACCCTACGGTGGGATTTGGCAGAAGCGTATAGACAAGAAGAACTTTTATGGAAAGAACAGAGTCGAGACAAGAAGCGTATAGACAAGAAGAACTTTTATGGAAAGAACAGAAGCGTATAGACAAGAAGAACTTTTATGGAAAGAACAGAGTCGAGACAAGTGGGTAAGAGGAGGTGACCGTAATACTAGGTTTCTATGATAGTGTACAAAGGAAACGCATCCAGAATTGTTTTTTCTCTCTCCTAGATCACAATGGTGTTGAACAGTTTGCAGAGGGGTCTAAAGAAGAGGTGGCAGTTACGTACTTCAGCAACATGTTCTCTCCTTCTCATCTAGAAATAATTTCTGAAGCTTTTGAAGGAATGGCTCCTCAAGTCACTGATCAGATGAATGATGAGTTAACTCGTCATGTGACAGCAGAGGAAATCAAACATGCGACTTTTAGAATTAAAAGGGAGAGCACTCGGGGTGCAGATGGGATGTCAGGGCATTTTTATCAGGCTTATTGGGACATTGTTGGTCACCAAGAGGTGCAAGACAGTTTTATGATCTGGTTCCTTACCTTCTGAATGGAACTTCAGACAGATTTGTCTGCTTCCAAAAAAGTCAAATCCATCAACAATGACTGATCTTCGCGCAATTAAGTTATGCTCGGTTATTTACAAGATTGTGTCAAAGGTTTTATGCAATAGGTTGAAATGGTTCTTACCTACTATCATTTCAGACACACAAGGTGCCTTTGTCTCTGGGCGTTTGATCTCTGATAACATCTTATTGGCGCATGAGATGATCCATGCTCTTCGTACAAATCCAAAATGTGATGAGGATTTCATTGCCATCAAAGCAGATATGTCAAAGGCATATGACCATTTGGAATGAAAAATTTTAGAAGAATTGCTCATAAGGCTGGTGTTTCACATCAAGTGGGTTCAATGGATTATGAGCTGCGTGAGCTCATTTCCTCTTATTGATAAATTAAGCTTGAGAGAGGAATCCGACAGGGTGATCCTCTATCACCCTTTCTATTTATTCTATGTGTTGAAGCTTTGTTACATATAATGAATAAAACAGAGTTAGAGGGATGGATTATAGGAATGAAACTTACCCCTTCCTGCCCATCAATCCAACATCTCATGGTTACTGATGATACTCTATTTTTGTGTCAGACGTATATTCAGGAAAGTTCTGAGTTTCTGAAGTGTCTTAAACTATATGGAGAAGCTTCTGGTTACGAAATTAATTGTCCAAAATCAAAAATCACTTTTTGTAAGAAATTGGATCCGTACATGCGTCATCTGCTTGGATTATATACTGGTATAGAATTAGAAGGTGGAAATGGGAAGTATCTAGGTCTTCTAGAGTGTTTTAGTGGTTCTAAGAAGGACCTATTGCAGTTTATTAATGATAGATTCAAGTCGCGGTTAGGTGGTTGGTATGAGAAAACGTTATCCTTGGGTGGCAAAGAAGTATTGTTGAAATCGGCAGACCTAGCTCTTCCTGTGTACACCAAGTCATATTTCAGGTTGATTAAACACCAGTGCAGACAATTCACAAGTGCAATGTGTCAGTTTTGGTGGAATGCAAGTGAAGATAAGCACAAGATGCATTGGGTTTCTTGGGAGAAGGTTTGTCAATCAAAGAAGCGGGATGGGCTTGGTTTCAGAGACACTGGTCGTTTTAATCAGTCGCTCCTAGCGAACAAGCATGGTGGTTGTTGGATGAGCCAAACTCATTACTGGTTAGAGTATATAAAGCAAGGTATTTTCATGACAAGCTTTTTCTGGAAGCAAAACTTGGATATAGACCTTCTTATGTGTGGCGCAATATCATGTATGGTCGTGAATTATTAGAGTGGTGAGTTATGAAGTCTATAGGTGATGGCTGGGATACTAATGTCTGGCTTGATAAGTGGGTTTTTGATGATTTCCCACGACGTCCTTTCAACAGAGAACTCAATATTGATCTCAATTTGAACGTGTCTTTGGTAATAACAGAGGATGGGGTTTGGAACTTGCAACTGTTTAATGAATTGTTTCCTCCTTGTGATGTGACTTTAATTAGGTCCTATCCTTCGGTACAGACTCTACCTGATCAGTACATTTGGGCATTCACAAAGGATGGTATGTATTCAGTGAAAAGTGGGAATTGGTTACTCACTAAGGAGTTGGACAGTTTAAATCTGATTGTAGTGACTATGGAGGGTGTAAACAAGATCAAGGAGAAGATCTATGAGGTGTGTACATAACCTAAAATATGTATGTTTCAATGGAGGGCATTATCTGGAGCATTATTTGTTGCGGACAGTCAGCATAGCCATGGTATCCAAGTTAGTCCCATTTGTGAGGTTTGTAAAAGTGAGAACATAACAATAGCTCATGTGTTATTTGGCTGCTCCTTTGCTTCTTGGGTATGGAGTGCTACTGCTTTGCCTATTCCAACTCAAGGTTTTTCAAGTTCAATTGTGGAGAATGTAGATTATATGTTCCCGTTAATGGAAAGAGTTACCATCTTAAAGGAAATGGAGAAATGTCATTCCTTTGCTCCTCTAGGAGATATGGAAAGCAAGGAAACTTTTGTTTTTGAAAATCAGGATCATGATCATCATATTTTCATCGCTGCAGCTTTAGAGACTTCGGAGGAATGGATTAACCAACAGGCTCTAATAAGTAACGAATCACAAAAGGAAGCTCATGGGTGGATAAGAGTTATGGTTTTCCCACGGAATGGGCATTTGTACTCCACCAAAAATTAGCCATTGCCCCCGTATGCTTGGATGTGATTGTTTTCGGTAACCGAAAAACCGAAAACATGACGTCAAAAATGTCGCGACAGCAGCTGCGACTGACTTAATCATCACCTCTTTTCTTCCTTTGGAAAGCAATTTTGCTGTCCATCCATTTGTCCGATCCTGCAAACTATCCCTAACAAAAGAGAAAACCTTCATTTTAGAGCTACCTAAACTCTCAGGTAAATCAAGATAAGATCCCATGCCACCCAAAATGGTGATTCCCAAAACCTCCTGCATCTCCGCCTTTGAGGCCTCATCAACCTTGTGGCCAAACTGTATTGAGGATTTCGTAAATTTAATCTGCCTTCCCGAGACTGCCTCATATTTCTTCAAAATATCCACAATAACCCCACATTGTTCCTTGTCCACCTTACAAAAAATGACTATCATCCGCAAACAAAAAATGCATAAATGGTGGACATTTGTTTGCCACTTGGATCACAGTAATCAGCTTATCCGCCTCTGCTTTCCCAAGATTTGCAATTAAAACTTCCGTACATAAATTAAACAAATAAAGAGATAGCGGATCTCGCTGCCGTATCCCCTCGCCGGGACAATCAAATTATTTTGCTGACCATTAAGAAGAATTTTATACCCAACCGAAGTGACACAAAACATAATCCAAGAAATCCATGTCCCCACTCCACCCTATCATACGCCTTGCTCACATCTGTTTTAATCGACATAAACTTTCCTTCGCAAGACACATTAGTCTGCAAGCCGTAAAACATCTCATGGGCAATCAGGATATTATCCGAGATCTAACGGCCTGGGACAAAGGCCGTGTCTCCGAAATAAGACCTGGTAAAACCGTTTTTAGCCATTTGCACAAAGTTTTCAAAATAACCTTATATCCCACGTTACAAAAGCTAATAGGACGCAACTCCGCCATTCGGGTTAGCATAGCCACCTTAGGAATAAGACAGATGTGTGTTCTATTTAAACTTTTGTCAAAAACACCATCCTCAAAGAAACGATTAACCAAAGACACAAGGTCCGCTTTAACTACCCTCCACACCTTCTGGAAAAAAAACGTAGTCATTAACATCCGGGCCAGGAGCCTTATCTAGATGCATCATAAAAAAATCTGTCTTAACCTCAGCCTCTTGTAATACCGTTTTGGCCTCTTGTAGGGCATCCTTAAAATTCGCTGGATTAATTGAAGTAAACAAATTTTTGAAATTCGACACCGTTGTATTACATATGTCAACCTCCTCCGTAGACCAAACATCATTTTTGTTATAAAGACCAATAATCCTATTATGGCCCCGTCGCTGCTTTGTTTGAGCATGATAAAATTTAAAAATTTTATCCCCCACCCTCATCCATCTATTTCGACTTTTCTTATACCAATAAATATCTTCATCTCGATATATCTCTCGCATGCGGGCATTTACCCTTGAGACTACAATCGGAGAAGTCGCATGGTACTTGTATCCCTACCGAATGGTACTTGCGTTTTACGCCACGGAGAGATCGCTTGTCTACAGTTCACAATCCTAACCAATAATTATATGGATTTTTAGTTTCACAACCTGTGAATTTTTCACACAATACAAAATAAACCAAAGACATTCATGTGACTTATGATAGATCCAGGATCTTACCAAGTATTATTATTAAATGGCCGTCAATACGTTTCTAAGCTTAACTAACTTGAAAATGCTTTTGTTGGTATCTATTAACTATAAACATGTTTCTTTTATCTAGTGTCTACGTCAATAATTTTGTTTTTGATGGAGGGTATTATTATATTTTTCAAGTCATCTTCAACATGAGTATCCTCTGCAACTCTAATATTGCAGCCATTGTTCACAGTTTCTCATAAGCATTGTTTTTTCTTTACTTTTTAATGCTTTTTACACATAAATCTTGTAAATCTAGCCTATATTAGCATATCTTAAATTTAGAAAACTAAAAATTTTGAGTTTTTACATGTTTGGTTAAATCGATTAAATCGAAAGAAATCGTATGAAGATGGAATGAACTCTAATTTTCTAACTAGAACTCTACTCGCCGAAAAATAGTTTATGGTATAATAGTAACAAAAATGTTCTAAATGCAATAATTAAAAATAAATAATATGTTATTGTATTAAATCTTAGTTTTTTTAATTTTGATTAGTTAACAATTTAAATTCTCTTGGGAAGGAGAACGAAACGAGATATGGGTACAGTGTCGGTTGGATAAAGCTTTAGGTAATGCTGCTTGGTTTCAGTTGTTTCCACAGGTGTAAGCTGAGTATTTGGAGCGTATTGGATCTGATCACATGCCACTTTTTACAAGATTTGTCAGTCAAAACATCTCCCGCAAGGGAAGGTTTATGTTTTAGAAACGATAGATTTTTAAACCGGAGTTTGAAGATATTATTAAGAAAGATTGGTCAGAAGGAGAAGCTGGAGGGCAGTTGTCTGTACTGAATAGGATTGCAGATTGTAGGCGGTCGATGTCACATTGGAAACGGTCTACCAATTGCAATTCCAAGGAACGTATTACACAACTAAGTTTTAACTTAGATGAGGAGGGAGCTAAGATACAACCGGATCTTCAACTTATGAAGACCCTACGGTGGGATTTGGCAGAAGCGTATAGACAAGAAGAACTTTTATGGAAAGAACAGAGTCGAGACAAGTGGGTAAGAGGAGGTGACCGTAATACTAGGTTTCTATGATAGTGTACAAAGGAAACGCATCCAGAATTGTTTTTTCTCTCTCCTAGATCACAATGGTGTTGAACAGTTTGCAGAGGGGTCTAAAGAAGAGGTGGCAGTTACGTACTTCAGCAACATGTTCTCTCCTTCTCATCTAGAAATAATTTCTGAAGCTTTTGAAGGAATGGCTCCTCAAGTCACTGATCAGATGAATGATGAGTTAACTCGTCATGTGACAGCAGAGGAAATCAAACATGCGACTTTTAGAATTAAAAGGGAGAGCACCCGGGGTGCAGATGGGATGTCAGGGCATTTTTATCAGGCTTATTGGGACATTGTTGGTCACCAAGAGGTGCAAGACAGTTTTATGATCTGGTTCCTTACCTTCTGAATGGAACTTCAGACAGATTTGTCTGCTTCCAAAAAAGTCAAATCCATCAACAATGACTGATCTTCGCGCAATTAAGTTATGCTCGGTTATTTACAAGATTGTGTCAAAGGTTTTATGCAATAGGTTGAAATGGTTCTTACCTACTATCATTTCAGACACACAAGGTGCCTTTGTCTCTGGGCGTTTGATCTCTGATAACATCTTATTGGCGCATGAGATGATCCATGCTCTTCGTACAAATCCAAAATGTGATGAGGATTTCATTGCCATCAAAGCAGATATGTCAAAGGCATATGACCATTTGGAATGAAAAATTTTAGAAGAATTGCTCATAAGACTGGTGTTTCACATCAAGTGGGTTCAATGGATTATGAGCTGCGTGAGCTCATTTCCTCTTATTGATAAATTAAGCTTGAGAGAGGAATCCGACAGGGTGATCCTCTATCACCCTTTCTATTTATTCTATGTGTTGAAGCTTTGTTACATATAATGAATAAAACAGAGTTAGAGGGACGGATTATAGGAATGAAACTTACCCCTTCCTGCCCATCAATCCAACATCTCATGGTTACCGATGATACTCTATTTTTGTGTCAGACGTATATTCAGGAAAGTTCTGAGTTTCTGAAGTGTCTTAAACTATATGGAGAAGCTTCTGGTTAAGAAATTAATTGTCCAAAATCAAAAATCACTTTTTGTAAGAAATTGGATCCGTACATGCGTCATCTGCTTGGATTATATACTGGTATAGAATTAGAAGGTGGAAATGGGAAGTATCTAGGTCTTCTAGAGTGTTTTAGTGGTTCTAAGAAGGACCTATTGCAAGTTATTAATGATAGATTCAAGTCGCGGCTAGGTGGTTGGTATGAGAAAACGTTATCCCTGGGTGGCAAAGAAGTATTGTTGAAATCGGCAGACCTAGCTCTTCCTGTGTACACCAAGTCATATTTCAGGTTGATTAAACACCAGTGCAGACAATTCACAAGTGCAATGTGTCAGTTTTGGTGGAATGCAAGTGAAGATAAGCACAAGATGCATTGGGTTTCTTGGGAGAAGGTTTGTCAATCAAAGAAGCGGGATGGGCTTGGTTTCAGAGACACTGGTCGTTTTAATTAGTCGCTCCTAGCGAACAAGCATGGTGGTTGTTGGATGAGCCAAACTCATTACTGGTTAGAGTATATAAAGCAAGGTATTTTCATGACAAGCTTTTTCTGGAAGCAAAACTTGGATATAGACCTTCTTATGTGTGGCGCAATATCATGTATGGTCGTGAATTATTAGAGTGGTGAGTTATGAAGTCTATAGGTGATGGCTGGGATACTAATGTCTGGCTTGATAAGTGGGTTTTTGATGATTTCCCACGACGTCCTTTCAACAGAGAACTCAATATTGATCTCAATTTGAAAGTGTCTTTGGTAATAACAGAGGATGGGGTTTGGAACTTGCAACTGTTTAATGAATTGTTTCCTCCTTGTGATGTGACTTTAATTAGGTCCTATCCTTCGGTACAGACTCTACCTGATCAGTACATTTGGGCATTCACAAAGGATGGTATGTATTCAGTGAAAAGTGGGAATTGGTTACTCACTAAGGAGTTGGACAGTTTAAATCTGATTGTAGTGACTATGGAGGGTGTAAACAAGATCAAGGAGAAGATCTATGAGGTGTGTACATAACCTAAAATACGTATGTTTCAATGGAGGGCATTATCTGGAGCATTATTTGTTGCAGACTGTCTGCATAGCCATGGTATCCAAGTTAGTCCCATTTGTGAGGTTTGTAAAAGTGAGAACATAACAATAGCTCATGTGTTATTTGGCTGCTCCTTTGCTTCTTGGGTATGGAGTGCTACTGCTTTGCCTATTCCAACTCAAGGTTTTTCAAGTTCAATTGTGGAGAATGTAGATTATATGTTCCCGTTAATGGAAAGAGTTACCATCTTAAAGGAAATGGAGAAATGTCATTCCTTTGCTCCTCTAGGAGATATGGAAAGCAAGGAAACTTTTGTTTTTGAAAATCAGGATCATGATCATCATATTTTCATCGCTGCAGCTTTAGAGACTTCGGAGGAATGGATTAACCAACAGGCTCTAATAAGTAACGAATCACAAAAGGAAGCTCATGGGTGGATAAGAGTTATGGTTTTCCCACGGAATGGGCATTTGTACTCCACCAAAAATTAGCCATTGCCCCCGTATGCTTGGATGAGATTGTTTTCGGTAACCGAAAAACCGAAAACATGACGTCAAAAATGTCGCGACAGCAGCTGCGACTGACTTAATCATCACCTCTTTTCTTCCTTTGGAAAGCAATTTTGCTGTCCACCCATTTGTCCGATCCTGCAAACTATCCCTAACAAAAGAGAAAACCTTCATTTTAGAGCTACCTAAACTCTCAGGTAAATCAAGATAAGATCCCATGCCACCCAAAATGGTGATTCCCAAAACCTCCTGCATCTCCGCCTTTGAGGCCTCATCAACCTTGTGGCCAAACTGTATTGAGGATTTCGTAAATTTAATCTGCCTTCCCGAGACTGCCTCATATTTCTTCAAAATATCCACAATAACCCCACATTGTTCCTTGTCCACCTTACAAAAAATGACTATCATCCGCAAACAAAAAATGCATAAATGGTGGACATTTGTTTGCCACTTGGATCACAGTAATCAGCTTATCCGCCTCTGCTTTCCCAAGATTTGCAATTAAAACTTCCGTACATAAATTAAACAAATAAAGAGATAGCGGATCTCACTGCCGTATCCCCTCGCCGGGACAATCAAATTATTTTGCTGACCATTAAGAAGAATTTTATACCCAACCGAAGTGACACAAAACATAATCCAAGAAATCCATGTCCCCACTCCACCCTATCATACGCCTTGCTCACATCTGTTTTAATCGACATAAACTTTCCTTTGCAAGACACATTAGTCTGCAAGCCGTAAAACATCTCATGGGCAATCAGGATATTATCCGAGATCTAACGGCCTGGGACAAAGGCCGTGTCTCCGAAATAAGACCTGGTAAAACCGTTTTTAGCCATTTGCACAAAGTTTTCAAAATAACCTTATATCCCACGTTACAAAAGCTAATAGGACGCAACTCCGCCATTCGGGTTAGCATAGCCACCTTAGGAATAAGACAGATGTGTGTTCTATTTAAACTTTTGTCAAAAACACCATTCTCAAAGAAACGATTAACCAAAGACACAAGGTCCGCTTTAACTCCCCTCCACACCTTCTGGAAAAAAAACGTAGTCATTAACATCCGGGCCAGGAGCCTTATCTAGATGCATCATAAAAAAATCTGTCTTAACCTCAGCCTCTTGTAATTACCTTTTTGGCCTCTTGTAGGGCATCCTTAAAATTCGCTGGATTAATTGAAGTAAACAAATTTTTGAAGTTCGACACCGTTGTATTACATATGTCAACCTCCTCCGTAGACCAAACATCATTTTTGTTATAAAGACCAATAATCCTATTATGGCCCCGTCGCTGCTTTGTTTGAGCATGATAAAATTTAAAAATTTTATCCCCCACCCTCATCCATCTATTTCGACTTTTCTTATACCAATAAATATCTTCATCTCGATATATCTCTCGCATGCGGGCATTTACCCTTGAGACTACAATCGGAGAAGTCGCATGGTACTTGTATCCCTACCGAATGGTACTTGCGTTTTACGCCACGGAGAGATCGCTTGTCTACAGTTCACAATCCTAACCAATAATTATATGGATTTTTAGTTTCACAACCTGTGAATTTTTCACACAATACAAAATAAACCAAAGACATTCATGTGACTTATGATAGATCCAGGATCTTACCAAGTATTATTATTAAATGGCCGTCAATACGTTTCTAAGCTTAACTAACTTGAAAATGCTTTTGTTGGTATCTATTAACTATAAACATGTTTCTTTTATCTAGTGTCTACGTCAATAATTTTGTTTTTGATGGAGGGTATTATTATATTTTTCAAGTCATCTTCAACATGAGTATCCTCTGCAACTCTAATATTGCAGCCATTGTTCACAGTTTCTCATAAGCATTGTTTTTTCTTTACTTTTTAATGCTTTTTACACCTAAATCTTGTAAATCTAGCCTATATTAGCATATCTTAAATTTAGAAAACTAAAAATTTTGAGTTTTTATATGTTTGGTTAAATCGATTAAATCGAAAGAAATCGTATGAAGATGGAATGAACTCTAATTTTCTAACTAGAACTCTACTCGCCGAAAAATAGTTTATGGTATAATAGTAACAAAAATGTTCTAAATGCAATAATTAAAAATAAATAATATGTTATTGTATTAAATCTTAGTTTTTTTAATTTTGATTAGTTAACAATTTAAATTCTCTTGGGAAGGAGAACGAAACGAGATATGGGTACAGTGTCGGTTGGATAAAGCTTTAGGTAATGCTGCTTGGTTTCAGTTGTTTCCACAGGTGTAAGCTGAGTATTTGGAGCGTATTGGATCTGATCACATGCCACTTTTTACAAGATTTGTCAGTCAAAACATCTCCCGCAAGGGAAGGTTTATGTTTTAGAAACGATAGATTTTTAAACCGGAGTTTGAAGATATTATTAAGAAAGATTGGTCAGAAGGAGAAGCTGGAGGGCAGTTGTCTGTACTGAATAGGATTGCAGATTGTAGGCGGTCGATGTCACATTGGAAACGGTCTACCAATTGCAATTCCAAGGAACGTATTACACAACTAAGTTTTAACTTAGATGAGGAGGGAGCTAAGATACAACCGGATCTTCAACTTATGAAGACCCTACGGTGGGATTTGGCAGAAGCGTATAGACAAGAAGAACTTTTATGGAAAGAACAGAGTCGAGACAAGTGGGTAAGAGGAGGTGACCGTAATACTAGGTTTCTATGATAGTGTACAAAGGAAACGCATCCAGAATTGTTTTTTCTCTCTCCTAGATCACAATGGTGTTGAACAGTTTGCAGAGGGGTCTAAAGAAGAGGTGGCAGTTACGTACTTCAGCAACATGTTCTCTCCTTCTCATCTAGAAATAATTTCTGAAGCTTTTGAAGGAATGGCTCCTCAAGTCACTGATCAGATGAATGATGAGTTAACTCGTCATGTGACAGCAGAGGAAATCAAACATGCGACTTTTAGAATTAAAAGGGAGAGCACCCGGGGTGCAGATGGGATGTCAGGGCATTTTTATCAGGCTTATTGGGACATTGTTGGTCACCAAGAGGTGCAAGACAGTTTTATGATCTGGTTCCTTACCTTCTGAATGGAACTTCAGACAGATTTGTCTGCTTCCAAAAAAGTCAAATCCATCAACAATGACTGATCTTCGCGCAATTAAGTTATGCTCGGTTATTTACAAGATTGTGTCAAAGGTTTTATGCAATAGGTTGAAATGGTTCTTACCTACTATCATTTCAGACAAACAAGGTGCCTTTGTCTATGGGCGTTTGATCTCTGATAACATCTTATTGGCGCATGAGATGATCCATGCTCTTCGTACAAATCCAAAATGTGATGAGGATTTCATTGCCATCAAAGCAGATATGTCAAAGGCATATGACCATTTGGAATGAAAAATTTTAGAAGAATTGCTCATAAGACTGGTGTTTCACATCAAGTGGGTTCAATGGATTATGAGCTGCGTGAGCTCATTTCCTCTTATTGATAAATTAAGCTTGAGAGAGGAATCCGACAGGGTGATCCTCTATCACCCTTTCTATTTATTCTATGTGTTGAAGCTTTGTTACATATAATGAATAAAACAGAGTTAGAGGGACGGATTATAGGAATGAAACTTACCCCTTCCTGCCCATCAATCCAACATCTCATGGTTACCGATGATACTCTATTTTTGTGTCAGACGTATATTCAGGAAAGTTCTGAGTTTCTGAAGTGTCTTAAACTATATGGAGAAGCTTCTGGTTAAGAAATTAATTGTCCAAAATCAAAAATCACTTTTTGTAAGAAATTGGATCCGTACATGCGTCATCTGCTTGGATTATATACTGGTATAGAATTAGAAGGTGGAAATGGGAAGTATCTAGGTCTTCTAGAGTGTTTTAGTGGTTCTAAGAAGGACCTATTGCAGTTTATTAATGATAGATTCAAGTCGCGGTTAGGTGGTTGGTATGAGAAAACGTTATCCTTGGGTGGCAAAGAAGTATTGTTGAAATCGGCAGACCTAGCTCTTCCTGTGTACACCAAGTCATATTTCAGGTTGATTAAACACCAGTGCAGACAATTCACAAGTGCAATGTGTCAGTTTTGGTGGAATGCAAGTGAAGATAAGCACAAGATGCATTGGGTTTCTTGGGAGAAGGTTTGTCAATCAAAGAAGCGGGATGGGCTTGGTTTCAGAGACACTGGTCGTTTTAATCAGTCGCTCCTAGCGAACAAGCATGGTGGTTGTTGGATGAGCCAAACTCATTACTGGTTAGAGTATATAAAGCAAGGTATTTTCATGACAAGCTTTTTCTGGAAGCAAAACTTGGATATAGACCTTCTTATGTGTGGCGCAATATCATGTATGGTCGTGAATTATTAGAGTGGTGAGTTATGAAGTCTATAGGTGATGGCTGGGATACTAATGTCTGGCTTGATAAGTGGGTTTTTGATGATTTCCCACGACGTCCTTTCAACAGAGAACTCAATATTGATCTCAATTTGAAAGTGTCTTTGGTAATAACAGAGGATGGGGTTTGGAACTTGCAACTGTTTAATGAATTGTTTCCTCCTTGTGATGTGACTTTAATTAGGTCCTATCCTTCGGTACAGACTCTACCTGATCAGTACATTTGGGCATTCACAAAGGATGGTATGTATTCAGTGAAAAGTGGGAATTGGTTACTCACTAAGGAGTTGGACAGTTTAAATCTGATTGTAGTGACTATGGAGGGTGTAAACAAGATCAAGGAGAAGATCTATGAGGTGTGTACATAACCTAAAATACGTATGTTTCAATGGAGGGCATTATCTGGAGCATTATTTGTTGCAGACTGTCTGCATAGCCATGGTATCCAAGTTAGTCCCATTTGTGAGGTTTGTAAAAGTGAGAACATAACAATAGCTCATGTGTTATTTGGCTGCTCCTTTGCTTCTTGGGTATGGAGTGCTACTGCTTTGCCTATTCCAACTCAAGGTTTTTCAAGTTCAATTGTGGAGATGGATAAGAGTTACTTATTAGAGCCTGTTGAGCTTCCTGGTAGGCTCAAAGGTTGCAGAGATGGGAAAACCCGCTCCCTGGTAGGCTCAAATGTAACATTTATACTTCTTGGGTGAACGACTTGATGTACATATATTTCACCTTGTTTTACTTTAGTTTATTTACCTTTTTGCATGATTTACTAGCTAGTCTTGTCATTATTGAGTAGTTAAAGGTCTGTTTGTGCATTAGATAGGATTTGCATTGCATTTTCATTGTTTCTTGCATAATCAGGTGATTTGGACCCCAAGGAGCATGGAAAAGTGCACAAGAGGAGTAGAGTTCAACAAGTGAAGCAGACAAAGGCTGGAGCAGAAGAGAACCAATGTCCGGAAGTCCACTCGACCACTACACTCGACCATGTGCGGAGAGGGACTCGACCAGTGGAAGAAACAGAAGAAGAAGCCACTCGACCATGCCACTCGACCGAGCACATGGTCGAGTTGACCGAGCCGCCTCTCTATTTTGTCTGCAAGCTGAATTAGGGCTTCCCTTCCTTCCTATATATACCTAGTGTGCCCTATGGCCGCCCACAAGTCTATTTAGAGAAAAATATTATCTGTAACCTAGTTTTTACCCTTTTGGAAATATTTGCTTTTTGTTTACATCATCAGCCACTTTTATCACTTTTTCTATAGATTTTTGATACTTGTTGGTTCTATAACTTTCTGAATATTAAGAATCTGAGTTTGCTTCTTTGTTCAATATTGTAGATATTTGTCTTATCTTTCTAATCATGCAAGTTTCATTAATTTATGGTTTTATGATTTTGTTCATCATATTTTGTTCATATGAGTAGTGTGTTAGGATCTTAGGGATGGATAAGGCTGGATAAGAGTTATGGTTGCTTAAATTGATCAAGCTTGATTGTTTAAATATCTCCTCTAGATTATATGTGCTCTATGCTGTTCTTATATCTGAGAGGGTAAGAATAGATCTTAAGCTTCCTTGCATCATACCAATGTTTAGGTTGTTAGATAAAGCTAATGCTAGAGATTATCATGCTTAACCTGAGAGATTGGATGTTTAAGGTGATTTTTGACATATGATGATCTGGAATTTAATGTCTGTTTATACATGTCTTAGCTAGTGAGAACTAGGTCTAGGAGTGTTTAAGCTTGATTGTTATTATCATGAAAATGGATTAGCAAGTATTAGAAGATCATTGTCTAGAGATAGCTCATTGTTGATTGAGGTTTGTTGATCAGTTTAGGTAGTCATAGCTTGATTCCAGCCCATGAATCCATCTCTAGGACCTACTTTGTTTATTGATTTCTCTATTTGATTACTGTTATCTGCTTCCTGTTTGATTCATTGCATTTCGTTCTGTTTTGATTGTTGAATCTGTTTCTGTTCTTCATACCAATTCACTCGACCTAGTACTTGCTCGAGCATATGATCGAGTGCTTGCTCGAGCATATGATCAAGTGCTTACTCGAGCTCCTTCCAGAGTTCTTGTCTGTTCGGCATCTTTCCTGTTTCATTTCTATTTCATTGCATTCACTCCTGTTTAATCCTGCTGCATTCATTTCATAAGCATTTGTTAGTTCTTGTTTATGTTTTGTATAATTTTTGCTTTGTTTTTACTGTTCACTTGCATTTTGTCTCTTATCTTAGTAGTTTTACATTCTGCATTTCATTATTGTCATTAGGTTGTTAGAACAAAACCATAATCATATCTGGCTTGACTTAAATTAGTGTTCACATCTTGATTGCTTGCATCACACTCATTATGGATTGACATCTCTTATATTACAACAACATAAGAGTAATTGAAACCTCTTGCATTCCACCTGATCATTCATCATCACTTTCATCTTCATACCACAAAAATATATGTTTCACGACTCATGATTCTGTGGAGGTGCTTGGATTTTAAGGAACCACAACGTACGGGATGTTTTGTATCACGCAAGAGATGTTTTCCTCCCTCACCATAACTGAATTTCAGCAGAGTTAAGTTGTGTTTTGTGGTGTTTACAAAGTCTTAAAGATCTTCAAGTAGTATCATGTGAAGTTTGGTTGGATTGTCATGCTGCTCTAGCAGATTTGGAGTCGCCTTTAAAGTGGCTAAAATACCGTTATGAGGTGGACAGAATCACTAAACCAATACTGGTGATGGGGGAGGTTACTTTCATACTCTCTTCACCGAAAGCTAATGTGTTGGCCAGGGCTATCGCTTCTAGTGTCTCACAGGAGGACAACTTACTTCTTTACCTTGCACTTGGTGGTCTTTCTTGGTTGCAGGATAGGATTGAGCAGGATAGACAAGGCTAGGAATCCTAGCCTAGGATGTATGGTTTTTGGGTCATATCGCTTTGTTCTGGGATCTTGATCTATATGCAGGTTTTTAAGTTTGGTTTGTTGTACGATACTCTTTGTTTCAATCTTCGTGGTTTCTAATGAGTAAGCGTTAAAAAAAATTAGTTAACAATTTTTAAAAACTCAATTAGTATTTTACTAATTTTCGTCCACAATTAATTAGAAAAAGTAAATTTTTTTTTGAAATTAATAATTATTTAAAATATTGGTACTCTAATACTTAATTTATATTTTTACCCTTAATGAAAATTTTAAAATGGTCTTAAAACCAATTGCATCTCTATTATATTATTTAAGCAACCCTATAAACAAATAACCTTACTTTAGGTAAGATATTACATAAAATGCCATTGTATTTTTAATACAAAATATAATAACAGAATCTTAATATTAATTTGTTGTAACCAGAAAATGATTACCTAAAAAATAGCAATTATTAATTTATTAGTTTACAAGAAATTAATAATAAAATAATTTCGGAATTATTTAATAAAAATAATAATAAAATAATTTCGAAATTATGTAATAAAATAATTAAACAGATTCTATTTATTGTTTCAGAAATTTTAGGAAACAATAACAAACTATTTAGAAAAATATAAAACTTAAATTTATTTATAAAACTAAGATTAAATACTTACATATCTAAATCATTTAATAATAACAAATATTTATTAAAATTAAGATACAACATTGTTTCCATTTTTAAAATATATATATATACTTATTTAAGCTATGTTGTTAAAAATTTAACCAAGCTATTATATTTTAATTATTCTAATAAACAAAAAAAGTTTAGATTTGTTTACAAAATATTAAAACTTTATTTATTGTTTCATAAATCTTAGGAAATAATAACAAACAATTTAATTGTCAAAAAATTAATTGTTTATACATAATATTCACTATATAAACAATACTAAGTGTATAATGTTGATAATATACATAACCTAATTGTATTTTTCACCTATAAAATTAATATATAACATGTTATACCAATAAGGCAATAACTTCAATTTGTAAATTTGGCATATTAAGATCTCTAAACACGATCATATTAATTTGTAATACCAAATCACGGGTCAATACATGTTTTGTTGGGTTTTTTTAGCTTTACCAAATGTATAATTAACGAATTTGATATTGCACCAAACCAAAATAGTAGTACCAACTACGGGTCGAAATCAGAGTATGAGCTTAAGCAAAATAAAATATACTATGATTTTATAAAATGTATAGAATTAATAATTTTTCTACTATTATTTTGTAACAAACAAATCTAAATTTACATAAATATTTCCTGCACTGGTAACATTATTCTACAAAATATTAACGTGTATTTATGAGTCGGGTAATAAAACGGGTAATGAGACGGGTAAGACGCTCAAAAACTAAATTAATATCCGATACTCGATCATTATTCACGGATAATATAATTATTATATCTTTCACTCGATCCTAAAGCTGTGGGTACCTTTTCTTGGAGCGGATACAAACCAAAAAACGGGTCGAATATGGGTATCGGTAGTAGTTTCCAGGCCTACCTATTAGTAGTTTACTATGAAACAAAACTCACCATTTAGTACTATATTATATAATATGTAAATGAATGATACAACATAAACATATTAACACAAAACAAAATAAAAAAAAATTTCCCCGCGCTAACAGCGCGGATCATTAGCTAGTCTATATACTTATTTAAACAACCCTTTAAACAAATAACCCTACTCCATGTAAAATATTACACAAAATGCCACTGTATTTTAATACAAAATATAATAACAAAATCTTAATATTAATTTGTTTTAACCTGAAAATAATTATCAAAAAAATATTAATTATTAATTTATTAGATTACAAGAAATCATTAATAAAATAATTTAAAAATTATTTAATAAAATAATAAGAAAATTATTTCGAAATTATGTAATAAAATAATTAAACAGATTTTATTTATTGTGTCAGAAATCTTTGGAAACAATAACAAACTATTTAGAAAATTATAAAACTTAAATTTATTCTAAGATTAAATATTTACATATCTAAATCATTTAATAATAACAAATATATATTAAAATTAGGATACAACATTGTTTATATTTTTAAAATATATCTATATACTTATTTAAGCTATGTTGTTAAAAATTTAACCAGTTCTGATGTGACAAATTACGAAAATGCTATTATATTTTAATTATTCTAATAACTAACAAAAGAAAAGTTTAGATTTGTTTACAAAATAATAAAACTCTATTAATTGTTTCATAAATCTTAGGAAATAATAACAAACTATATAATTGGCTAAAACTTAAATGTTTATACACAATATTCACTATATAAACAATACTAAGTGTATAATATTGATAATATACATAACCTAATTGTAATTTTCACCTATAAAATTAATATACAACATGTTATACTAATAACTTCAATTTGTAAATTTGGTATATTAAGATCTCTAAACACGATCACATCAATTTGTAATACCAAATCACGGGTCAATACATGTTTTGTTGGATTTTTTTGGCTTTCCCGAATGTATAATTAACGAATTTGATATTGCACTAAACCAAAATAGTAGTACCAACTACGGGTCGAAATCAGAGTATGACCTTAAGTAAATTAAATATATGATTTTATAAAATGTATAGAATTAATAAATTTTCTACTATTATTTTGTAACAAACAAATCCAAATTTACATAAATATTTTCTCACGCTGGTAACATTATTCTACAAAATATTAACGTGTATTTATGAGTCAGATAATAAAACGGGTAATGAGACGGGTAACGAGACGCTCAAAAATTAAATTAATATCCAATATTCGATCATTATTCATGGATAATATAATTATTATACCCTTCACTCGATCCTAAAGCTGCGGAAACCTTTTTTCGGGACGGATACAAACCGAAAAACGATCGGTAGTAGTTTCTAGGCCTACCTATTAGTAGTTTAATATGAATCAAAATTCACCATATAGTATTATATTATATAACATGTAAATGAATGATACAGCATAAACATAATATTAACAAATAACAAAATAAAAAAAATTCCCCGTGCTACCAGCGCGGGTTATTATCTAGTGAATATGTAAAGACAATGCCATGTTTTATAAAGTGGCTTTCCAAATAATAGTATAGATATATAATATTTGAGAGAGAAACAAAACTAAGGGGTTGTTATTGGTTTATTGATTTGTAAATCCATCTAGAATTTTAAAATTTTGATTCATTATGAAAATTAAAACATATAGATTTTGAAATAATACGTTTTTGAATTTGAATTTGAATCTTCCTATTTTTCACTTTCAAATAATCAAATCTATTTAAAACATAATTTGGATTTTGAAATCCAAACCCAAATTATTGAACAAATAACATGAAATTTTAACAAGTATTTATAAATCATTGAACCAATAACACATAATTTTTGTAAGTATTCTAAAATCAATGATTTTCAAATCCATTAACTTCGTAAAACCAATAACCCGCTAAGAGAATTTAGTTAATAGTAGGGTATTATTATTGTTTGAGAAGTCTCGGTGAATTTGTCGAATCCCGGAAGGAAATCAGTTTTTGATGTGTTGTATGAAAATTTATTATATATTATTATTAACTAGTCGCGCCTCATGCATGTTTCCAAGTCTTTAATTACATAACTACTGTCTACTGTTTTATTCATATAGTAAGTCTACGCCTCGTGATTCCAAATCTTCTATTATACAATAACAGAGTGATTAGTCTCCGCCTCGTGATTCTCAAGTCTCCTGTTATATTAACAGAGCCACCAAGAACAAAGAAGAAGTAGAGTAACAACAAACAACAATGGAGCAGATCATTAACGAGAAGAAGAAGACACTCTCAAGACAGTCTTCTTCTTTCAGACTACGAAGTCCTAGTCTAAACGCTCTCCGTCTCCACCGAGTCTTCGACCTATTCGACAAAAACAAAGACGGATTCATAACCGTCGAAGAACTGAGTCAAGCCCTCTCGAGACTCGGCCTCGACGCTGACTTCTCCGATCTGAAAACTACCATTGATTCATACATCAAACCGGACAAAACCGGACTCCGGTTCGACGACTTTGCGGCACTCCACAAAACCCTAGACGAATCTTTCTTTGGAGGAGAAGGAAGCTGCTGCGACGGGTCTCCGGAGTCAGATCTTGAAGAAGCTTTCAATGTGTTTGATGAAGATGGAGATGGTTTTATCTCCGCCTTCGAATTACAAAAGGTTTTGAAGAAGCTTGGACTACCTGAAGCTGGAGAGATTGAACAAGTGGAGAAGATGATTGTCTCTGTTGATATCAATCATGATGGTCGTGTTGACTTTTTCGAATTCAAGAACATGATGCAAGTCGCTCTTGTTCCTTCTTCTTGAACCTTTAGGATAAAAAAAAAAGAAGGTTTCGTATGAATCTCTCTTTAAAGTTGTTCTTGTATGGAAAACAATTGTTGTTCTTGAATGCAAAAGTTGTTCTTGAATGCAAAACAATTTTAAATAGATCTTGTGCAATGTTTAGTTACGTTAAGTCATGAACATTAGACGTTCTGGAGTTTGGTCTGATTGGAACTTTTTTTTATTTTATATTGGTTAATATTTGTAGGTTATTCATATTAATTTTAAAGTAGATGGTCAGCATGCAAAATTTTAGCTCGGATTTATTATTCTAAAATTTGTAGGTTATTCATATTTGGTCAGGATGGTCAGGATGCAATATTATTATTCTAAAATTTTAAAGTAGATGGTCAGGATGCAATATTTGTAGGTTATTCATAATAACTAAGTTAGGTGACTATTCCAAGTTAGGCCACATGTTAAACTATCTATAAAATACTTTTAGTGATTATAATATCTTTTTTTTTTTTCTTTTTCCTTCCACCGGAGGACAATGAAGTTTTATAAAAGTTTTACATTTTCAAAATACTTCGATTTCATATAAATTTACGTAGACATTACTATATTCTTTTGAACTTTAATACTTTATAAATACATTGACAATGTATATGAATCTAATTTAAAAACTGTTGATTCGTTTTTTGCTCTAAAAACTTGGTGTCTCATTCTTGATCCATTAAAAGTTGTATGTCCTTCTTAATCTCTGCGCCATGTTCATACATCTCTTGAATTCAAGTATATAGAAAAAAAAAATGGCTGGATTCAGGATTGCATTCTACAACAATGTACTCGGAATAAACATCTATTTAGAAAGTCCATTAAATTTCAAAGAACTGTGATCACTCGAAAAGAAAAAAAAAATCTATAACACTATTTTATTAGCGTTGTGTTTAATTTGTTGCCCTTGATGCACACGTATAATCATCCGCACAATTCGATTAGAATGATGATAGTCAAAAAAGCTATGGGATATGGGAAAGAGGTTAAAATCGAGGTTTATAGCCAAATTAATTTGAGTTTCTTTGCATAGACATTGTTTTATACAACTTAGTACAACACAATAATCTGATTTGATACAACTTAATTGTATTAGTGTGTCTTGACTCTTGACCCACCGAATAAGGCGTCATGACTTATCCCGCTCAATAACTTCTTGTTTTTCAATAGTTTTTGTGCGCTAGGGGGTTGGAAAAGTTTGGGTTGGGCTTGCTCTCACTGACATGTAAGTTTGGACTTCGAACATGACTGAAAACTTGGTACCACCAAGCTAGGTTTAATCCTCTAAAAAAAGTAAGCCCGTCTATGATCGGAAGTTTCATTCTAGCTTTCGTCGGAAAAACGTCTTACCTTGTTTAAATCTTTATAAGTTTAGTCTTTTGTGTTTACTAGAAATTTTGTATTGTTTTTGCATTTTGTATAGAATTTGTTGTTCTGTAAGCACCATGTACATGTACGTAACGTACGTAATACCATTTAGCCTCAAAAGTCAAAACTCTTGGATCTAAAATTTTATTTTCAACCAAAAGTCCTATTAATTGTCTTTCAAAATCTAAATTGAAAGATGCCACAATCTTTTAAATATTAGGATATATCTCGTTTTATTCAAATATTAGGTTTTAAGAATTAAAGATTTATGAGTTAGAATTTAGGATTTAGGTTTAGATTTAGTTTATATTATTATTTCTTTAAGAAATAAATACTATTATTTCTTAAAGAAATATATACTTTTCATAATTTATCCCTTATATTTTATGTGAATTTAACAAGTGTGTTTAGTTCTTTTTTCTTAACATCAATTGTTTTGTTTTGTTTTTTTCTCAATAAAATATATATTAACTAGAGAAATCATTAATACACATGAGTTCGTTTAACAAATTACGGAAGATTTATGAGTGGGTACAACAACTATTAATCAAAAATTCTTAAAAAATGTAATATATAATTACAAAAATATATAAATATACCAAAAACTATATTAATGAAAAGTATAAAAAAATATGAACATGATTAATAATTTAAAAATCATAAACAATTACCAAATAATCATTCAAAAATCAAACAAATAAATTTTATAGTGAAACACAAATAATTATATCTATTGAGAAACTATAGTTAAAGAATGATTAGAGCTTGATAATATAACTAGATTTTACCCCGCGGTACATCCCGGATCTATATTTTATTTTAGAAAAGACAAATATAATTTGATTAGTAGATTAACTATATATATATATAAGTATATGACTAATGTTTTGCATATTTTAAATCTTTATCCCTTATATTTATACATTAATTAAAATTTAACCCATATTCTAGCATTTGATTAATAATATTTAAAATTTATGCTAATGTTGCTATAATCCGTTTTGAAATAAACTCTGTTTTATGAGATTTTTAATATTTATAAGTCTAAAGATTCATTATATTTTAATTTTTATTAAGTTTTTTTTTGTAAACAATTTTTATTAAGTTTAACATAGAAATAATCATTTTTTTGAAATGGTGTTAAAATATAAAACAAGTATTTTTATTTTATTTAATAATTTCGGTAGAACTAATTAGTTTCTATAAATATATTTCGAATTTATTTATAATAATTAAACCGAAATTTATGGCTTATGCTTCTCTAACAATTACTATGTATAACAATTAGTTTTATTAAAAAAAAAAAATTAATTAAATATTTAGTATCAGTGGCATTCCCTGTAAATAGTATTAAACTTCAAGATTTATTTCATAATTGTCTCAAAAAATGTATATATAGATATTTCCTTAGTTAATTGTTCTGTTTTATGTTCTTTCTTTTTTTGAGTTACCGGCAAACACCTTGCAGAGTGAAGGTTTTGAAATTCAATAAACT
Source organism: Camelina sativa (assembly GCF_030686135.1). Classification (NCBI taxonomy): domain Eukaryota; kingdom Viridiplantae; phylum Streptophyta; class Magnoliopsida; order Brassicales; family Brassicaceae; genus Camelina; species Camelina sativa. The sequence goes on from NC_141899.1 coordinate 30,706,200, forward strand.
TCGAATGATGCAAAATAGTATAAAATAATTTCTTTAATTTAATTAATTGAAAACATTAATAACCGCACCCGCCCATAAACAGAACATTTGCGGGTAATTGCAGAAGAACACTAATCAAACTCGAGTGTTCACTGCAGAAAATAAACGTTTACATATGACCGAACTCCATAACACTGCAAAGAACCAACGTTTACATATGACTAAACTCCAACTTAGTAGTCAGTCGCATGTATATATATTAAAAATGATAGAATAATTGCATAATGTAGTTGACAAAAAGTGCCATATGTAGGATGAAATCATTTGATTTGACCACGATGGCCAAACACGTTAGATAGTTGGGCAGTCGCTACAACTAAGCAGCCGGCACCTATTTTACTTCCATCAATCATCAATAATTTGTACTATAACTCTTGTTTGACTTTGATTAAACTAAAGGGTCGTTAGCCACTCCACATTCACTATTCTAAACTCTAATCTAATTCATCAGCCTTTTAAAATTAGGCTAGGTGGCCAACGAAAAAAGTTTAAATTATCTATTTTATTTTGAGATATTAATTAGAAGAAAAATGAAAAAAAAAAAAAAAAAACAACTATTTTTCAGAAAGGAAAATATATTCGTACATTCGGGATATCTAATCAAATCGTATTTTAGATTTTTTCCTCTATGTTTTTTTTGTGAGAAAAATGTTTTTCTTTTTTACCTATGTTAAAAATAGTACATTCTGTTTATTATATCATATACTGTTTTTTGTCAAACTATTTCCTTTTTCCAAAATTATTAAGTCTACAAAGAAATTTTTTTTTTTGTAAAAAAAATCTAAGATGCTTTTTTTTGCTTGACATTATATGCATGAGATATGTTTACTGCAAAACAATCACTATTATATTTGCAAAACATAAGATTTGATTTCTTTTGTGTTTCCTACCTTTTTATTAATTACTTATTATAAACTTATATGCAGAGTACTTTATGAAATTAAATCCTAATAATGTCCACTTTAAACTTTCAAGTCAACAATTTTTTTTTTTACAAATTCAAGTATGAAGTTTCTTCAAAAAAAATGCATATATAAGGAAATAAACGAAATAAACAATCACAGCAGTATAAAAAGAGATAGCTATTACATTTTTTCTTTCTAAATAGATAAACACTAAAAAATTATTTACATGATCTTAAAATAATATATTCTACACCATATAATAGTAGATATATATTATTAAAAAAAAAAAAACGTAGAACAGAGAAAGAGAGTGCGCGACGAGGTCATAGTCGTGCTCTCATTTTTGCATTTCACGTTTCTTCTCTTTCTCAGACTTCCTCTCGTCTCTATTACGTTTTTGCTCTTCACGAGTTTCTCTCACACACTCGCCCGTTTCATACTCCAAAACCATATTTTTATCGCCTTCCTCGGTTTCTCTCGTCATTCTCACAATTCTCAGGTGCACAAATCTCTCTTTTTATTGTTTGTGGGCATAATTTAGATGTTTATCATCTGATCAGGTTCATCATATTCATCAATCATCATCATTACAAATCTTCTTAATTGTTTATTTTTAATGATTATAAACCATTTTTTGATTTTTTTTCCTAGTTTTATTCAATTGAATCAGAGTCGGATCACAATTTTATATCGGAAATTGATCGGAGTTTTATTCAATTTTGATGACTATTCTTACATTTTCAAGACTCTGTCTCCTACTTTTTTGTTCTACTCTGTTCTGTTCTTTTCCCTGTGCAACCTTTTTTTGACTAAAAAAAACTTTTTTTGACTAAAAGTATTTTGTTTTTAAACATTTTATTTATTGTAACATAACAGATGAATAATTTTATCAGATGAATGTAAAAATAACTCTATATATTTTCAATTTTCTTACAGAAATGTTATCACAAATTTCAACTTTTGTTTTTGTTCTTTATGTCCCACTTGCAACATATTTTATAATCTCTTTTTTTTTTCATGCATATAAATAAATGTATGCAGAATTTAGTAACTTTGACCTGTGTATGTCTGTTGTATATATCTTTTTTTTTTTTTTGTAAACTCTTCCTTTGTTTTGCAGCAATCTCCAGCAACATGAACTTCATTGTTGCTAGATACTGATTTTTGTGGGACTCTATATGTTGCTTTGGTCTCAAGTCTAAAACAGAGCAATTTGTAGAAGTTTTTCAATGCTAAATTCTTCTGGAGTAAGAACTCAACGAAGAAACTCAAGACCTTTGTCTGTTGGAGGTAGAGAGATTATTACTCTTTACTCGTAACAATATCTGTTTATCATATCATAATCGGTCTGAGAATTGTTTTGAGTTTTGTAGAAATGGATTGCTTAGAACCTAAAACAAAGAACAATCTCACTGGAAAGCTTCTGTTGATAGCTTCACTAATAATATTAGCCATTATTGTGATCAGTCAAGCCTCAAGTTTCACATCCCCAAGGGTGGTACCACCATCGTCTCATACTCAACAAAAAAAAACACCTTAAAAAGGCTTTTTTACACTCCTATAATTAATGTTTTCTATGTGGTTTTGTTGTGTTTGCGTTCAGTTTTCTCAAAGAGAGGAAGGAGTAACTCATGTGTTAGTCACTGGTGGTGCTGGTTATATCGGATCACATGCCGCTTTAAGGCTGCTTAGAGATTCATACCGCGTTACCATTGTGGTAATTTAGATTACTTTCAAACTTTTCAATAACTATCTGATGAAATTTTTGATATATACATCAATAAACTTCTGATACTCTCACAGGACAATCTTTCGCGTGGGAATCTCGGGGCTGTTAAGACTTTACAGAGATTATTCCCGCAAACCGGAAGACTTCAGTTCATTTATGCTGACTTAGGAGATCCCGCAGCGGTACCCCTTTATAACCTTTTGATGTTTGCTAAGCTTTAAAGCATAAATTTTTTGTGTTTACATTTTTAACCATACAATTTTCAGGTTGAGAAAATCTTCTCGGAGAACGCTTTTGACGCTGTGATGCATTTTGCTGCGGTAGCTTATGTTGGAGAAAGCACTCTTTATCCTCTAAAGTACAGTTCAGTTCTAATTCATTCTATATAGTTCTAAACATCACTGCAAGAATTATTTTTCCGGTCTCATTGTTTGTTATGTTTATTCGCTGTAGATACTACCATAACATTACATCAAACACATTAGGAGTTCTTGAAGCTATGGCTAGACATAAAGTGAAAACATTAATTTATTCTAGCACTTGTGCTACATATGGCGAGCCTGATAAAATGCCAATTACTGAAGATACTCCACAAGTAAGTAACTTTAATTTCACACTAGATGATCAGTCGATAGTAAAACTATTTTTCAGTACTTTTCTTCTAATGTAAAAATATTGTGTACATAGGTCCCAATTAATCCATACGGGAAAGCTAAAAAGATGGCAGAGGATATGATTTTGGATTTCTCTAAGAACTCTGACATGGCGGTTATGATCTTAAGGTTAGGTTCATTAAGTACTCTTTTATTACTCTAGCTATGTATGATCAATGAAACAGTAATGCAGATGTTAATGAATCTTATGAACTTTGCCAGATACTTCAATGTGATTGGTTCAGATCCAGGAGGTAGATTAGGAGAAGCTCCAAGACCCGAGCTTCGCGAGCAAGGACGGATTTCCGGTGCTTGTTTTGACGCAGCTCGCGGTTTCATTCCCGGACTTCAAGTACAAAAACATTACTTTCTTTGTTATAAGAAATCTACTATAATCATATATTGCAATATCGTTTATACAATATGATTGGTTTGGTGATAGGTGAAAGGAACAGATTACAAAACATCAGACGGTACTTGCATTAGAGACTATATAGATGTGACTGACCTCGTGGATGCTCACGTGAAGGCTCTCGAGAAAGCTCAGCCTCGAAAAGTTGGTATCTACAATGTTGGAACCGGAAAAGGTCTTAACTACACAAGAACTCTATTTTACTTTTTCTTGATAACCATTCATCTAAAAGTACCATAATTTGATTTCAGTGTACAATATTTTAGAATAACCGTTTTGTGGTTTGGTTAAACAGGACGATCGGTTAAAGAATTCGTCGAGGCGTGCAAGAAAGCGACAGGAGTCGAGATCAAAGTAGATTTCTTGCCTCGACGACCGGGAGATTACGCAGAAGTTTATAGTGATCCGACAAAGATTTTGAAAGATCTGAACTGGACAGCTCGGTTCACTAATCTTCAAGATAGTCTTCAAGTTGCTTGGAGGTGGCAAAAGATTCATCCTCATGGATATGCTTCTTATTAAAAACAGAAGAGAAAAAAGCTTTTCTTGTTTTAAATTTATTCTTCTTGATTGGCATAATGTTTTGAGGGATTACAATACATAATATATACTCTTAACAGTATAGAGGGAAATGAATAAACGATTAAACGCAGCGTTTTCAAACTTCCAGACATTAGAAAAGTTATTGGGTGTCTATTAGAAAAATTAAGACTACTGATAAGTAAGAATCGTGAAGCTTGAGGAGAAAGATAACCTAAATACACTCCCTGGCCGTCACATTTTCAGTGTAGTGCCCCTAAAGCAAGCTTCTTTGATAAGCTAGGTTCGATTTTCGCGAGCGGATTTGATGGAGGAACCCGTGAAACGACGAGTAGGTTTCTCAAACGCGAGAGAGGATAATTTGATAAGCAAATTACCCGACGCTTTGATATCTCAGATACTCTTGTATCTTCCAAGAAGCTGTTAGCACTAGTTTTTTGTCTAATAGGTGGAAAAGTGTCTGGCTTTTGATTCCTATGTTGGATTTGAAATCTAATGAGTTCCAAAGTAGCAATGCCTTTGTGTGTTTTATGCAAAAATTTGTAGCTTTCGCTAAGGTAGAGAATTCATGTTTGCACAAGGTTAAGCTAAGTATTCAAAAGAATGATGAGAATGACAACAAGTCTTGTGTCACGCGTTGGATTGATTTTGTTGCTACTGATAAACTTAGGCATCTTGATCTTGACTCTTGAGTGTCTTCTTGTGAAGCGTGAGTGTTTGGAAGTGAAGCCATTAAGCATCTATATTAGCCAGAACTCAAAGCTTCTTTACTTAAGACTCCATGGGGTATCGTTGGCTAGTTTTGAATCTGTTTCACTTCCTTGTCTCAAGACAATGCGTTTAGAGAAAAATGTTTATGCCAATGAGACTTGTATAGAGTCGCTTATCTCATCTTGCCCTGTTGTTGAAGATTTTAGCATTGTAAGAAAGGTAGATGATAATGTCAAGGTTTTACGAGTGGTTTCTAAGACACTAACCAGTCTCAGTGTAGTCTTTGATTTTGGTAAGTATTATTATGAGTTTCCTAGGTTTGATATATTAAACTCGGGAGTTTTGATTGATGCACCTAGACTCAAGAATTTAAAATTTAGAGATGAACTATCGCGGAGTTAAATAGTAAGCAATTCTGATTCCTTAGCCAAGGTCTAATTTACTGGCTTCTTTGATATTCAACATGGTTCTGTTGAAGTTGGCTTACCACGAGCGAACCAAAAGGCCCGTAACTTTTCCACTGGTATCATGAGAGTTAGAGATATGAAAATCTGTCACAAAGCTCTAGAGCCAGACCAATGAAATCTGGTCCCATACGATTTAAGAAAAAATATCATTATAATTTCATAATATTAAAACTATAGAGTAAAAAATAATCTGTTAACAAAAACCTTTTTCCTTTTTTAAAACATAGCAATGTGATACTTTTTTTAAAAAGGTAAAAACAATATAAATGTTTTGAAAAATACTATTTTTATGTGTTAGCAAAGAAAAAAAAAACTATTTTTATGTTTTTTATATAAAATTACTTAGTAGATTTTACATATATATTTGTTAAAATGTTTTATTTTTATATGCTTAGGTCCGGCTCTGCGTTCGGATGAGAATCTGCAAGTTTAGTGAGTACTTCAGAGAACTAAATACGAATTTTTGTAAATGTATCTTCAAGTGACTCGATACCAATCTCTCTACTGTGTAAAATGCAGAAGTAGTCATCTGAACCAAAATTTTCAAATCATTACTTAGGCTTTTTACTTTCTCGTACAGCTCGCGCACCATGGTTGTCTTTGGAGTGAAGGATAGGAAGAGAAAATCAAACAAAAATCAGAAATTGTTAGAATCAAACATAAATCCTAGACAAGACACAATCTATGAAGTTAATTGGAAACATTTTACAATTTAAAATATTATACAAATTATGTTAAATAATTAAACATGTATATAATAAGTTTTAGATATTATACATGCATACACATTATCTAAATTTTGTGAAAAAATATATAAAGTTAATTGGAAACATTATACATTTTAAATATTATACTTTATACAAATTTTTTTTAAAATTAGTATATAAAAGAAACAGTGAGTAATAAATGATTTTTCTGTCGCCGCTTCAGTTCAAACGATCGCCGGAAATCTCAGCTATTCCCCTATTTAGGGCCTAATCCATTCTGAGTAGGCCCAAAAGTGAAACAAAGCCTGAATATATAATTATCTCTCTCGTACTCTTTGCTTGTGTAAACCCTAGAAATTTCGCTTTCTCAATTCCCAAATCCTAACTCTGTTTTTGGAATTCTCCGCCGTTTTCAAGTCCACGACGACAATGTCGATGTCGAAGAGCTCTAAGATGCTCCAGTTCATAAACTTTAGGATGAGAGTAACGATACAAGATGGAAGGCAGCTAATCGGAAAATTCATGGCGTTCGATCGCCATATGAATCTGGTTCTAGGAGACTGCGAAGAGTTTCGGAAACTTCCTCCGGCGAAAGGTGGCAAGAAGACGAACGAAGAAAGAGAAGAGCGTCGTACTCTTGGTTTGGTTCTTCTTAGAGGCGAAGAAGTGATTTCGATGACTGTCGAAGGTCCACCGCCGCCGGAAGAGTCTCGCGCTAAATCAGGATCTGTAACCGCCGTTGCTGGTCCCGGAATCGGCCGAGCTGCTGGACGTGGAGTACCGACTGGTCCATTGGTTCAAGCTCAGCCGGGATTATCTGGTCCTGTTCGTGGAATTGGTGGACCTGCTCCTAATATGATGCAGCCACAGATCTCTAGACCACCGCAGATTATTCGACCTCCGGGACAATTGCCGCCTCCGCCTCCGCCTGCTTTCGGTGGTCAAGGTGGTCCTCCTCCACCTTATGGTATGAGACCGCCGTATCCTGGTCCACCACCGCCTCAGTATGGTGGACAAAGGCCAATGATGGTTCCTCCGCCTGGTGGTATGATGAGAGGACCTCCTCCACCTCATGGGATGCAAGGACCTCCTCCGCCTCGCCCTGGAATGGGTCCTCCGCCTGGTGGTGCTCCGATGTTTGCTCCACCTCGTCCTGGCATGCCACCTCCTCCGCCAAATCACCAGAATCAGCAACATTAGGTAGAATACTTGGTTAGCCTTTATTATCTGTTTGATGGTTTAGTTAAAATTGAACTCGTTTCAGTTAGCTTGGCCTTGTGTAGTGATTGAACCTCTAAACTTAGCTGCTATCTCTACTAGTCTTAAGTTGTTTGACTGAAATTGAAATCTATATCTGCCGATGATTGCTTAGCTTGCAAAGTTATGTGTAGCTTACTAGCTTGGTCATGATGTCTCGTTCGATTGAAATTGAATTGTTCCGACTTGTGTGGCCTTGTGTAGTGAGTAGTGACTGAACTCCATAACTTAGCTGCAATCTCTACTAGTCTGCTAATGGTATTTGAACTTGCAAAGTTGGATGAGTGCCTTGTTTTAAATTGCTTTTCTTTTTCTGTTTCCTGAGAGTGTGATTCCTTTGATCCTTTGTTATCAACTTGTTATCTTATTTGCATTATGAAGAATTCATCTTGATATGATTTAAACTTACACAGAAACGCTCATGCACCTTGAACTGATGAGTTTGAAAATCCTTATTAGAATTTTAGAAGCACCAATCCCAAGATTTGATGACCTCTTAGTCTTCCTCCGTGAATGGTTATAATCCTCCCAACTAGTAAAATCTCTAAAAAATGATGGCTTGCTCTATGTTGGCCTATGAAGTTAGATTTATAAAGAAATTTTATCTTTGTTTGAAGAAACCAACCGCTAAGCACAATTTTCTGGATCTGGATTGTAGGAGTCACTTCACCTACCACAAAGGTAACATCCACAGGAATGAGTAGAACCCTCGGCTAGTCAGAACTCTTTTCTCCTGGGAGCTCGAGCTTACATGTTGGTGATTCTTTTGGAAGAAGCTGCTGAGTTTACAAAAAAGTGACTTTGTAGAGGTTACAACACTGCTCTATGAACTTAATGTATAATTTGTAAAAGAGGCTTCTAATGTTTTTGACTGGCAAATTGGTTCTCACCAAACTAGGCTATGTTGCTCAGTTATTTAATATGAACCAGAGGAAGTCTTTAGTTCATAATCATACTATCCTCCACGGTCTGCAATGAGTCAATCAAAGATAATTTAACTTTAATTGGGTCCAGTCCACTGCACTGGTCTGCGAGTCAAACAAGACCACCTGGTTGCTATGAGTCAACATTTCTTATTTTTTTGGTTGGTTTTATAGAAATCCTAAGTTGTTACTGTTACCGTAAAAAGAACGACTTACCGAAAGCAACATCAATGACTTCACAAAAACATCAATAACGGAAGAAGCTTTAGTCTTTTTTTCCTCAAGAGAGCAAAAATGTTGGAAGTAGTATTAGAACTCATCAAAGTGTGGGAGAGATGAAACATAAGAGGAGTAATCATTTTAAGTCTTACTCTTCAAACCATTCTCATTTGCTTCTCTCCTTTAAGGAAACGCACACCAAGAAGGCTTTTATCATGCTCGTTTGGTCCTCTTATCGATTAGCAGATTCGTCTGCTATTTTCGCTGTTGGTCTCATCTCCAAGAACCAAGGTAAAGAACCCAAACCAGATGATCCTTTAGATGGAAAAGAGCTCATGGCTTTGTGGGCAGCATTCTTGCTTTTGCATCTTGGTGGACCAGACACAATCACAGCTTTCACGCTTGAAGATAACGCTCTCTGGCTCAGACATGTCTTTGGGCTTGTCTTTCATGCAATTGCTTGTGGCTATGTGGTTCTCCAGTCTCTACCCAATAGCCTTTTGGTGATTATAGTTTTAGTGTTTGTTTCTGGGACTATAAAGTATCTGGAGAGGACACGGCTTTGTATAGTGCCAGTTTGGACAAGTTTAGGGACTCTATGATTCAAGCACCAGATCTAGGACCAAACTACGTGAAGCTCATGGAGGAGTACAAGGCCAAGAAAGAGGCAAGACTACCCACCAAGATCATTCTCATTGATAAGACTAACAAGGAACATAGGCCTAAGAACAGAGAAGGGTTGACCCATCTTGAGATTGCTCAGTATGCTTATGAGTTCTTCAACACATTCAAGGGATTTGTTGTCAACCTTATCTTCAGCTTCAGGGAGCGTGAAGAGAGCCTAGAAACTTTTGATAATTTGAAGAATCCAGAAGAAGCTTTGAGGATCATTGAGATTGAGCTTGGTTTCCTCTATGATGCTCTATTCACCAAGATCGCGGTTCTTCATACTGTTTTTGGAACTTTCTCACGCATCCTTGCTTCTGGCACCCTAGTGGCTGCACTTATCCTCTTTGATAAGAAACCCAAGAAAGAAAAACTATTTCATGGAGCTGATGTTTTTGTTACCTACACGCTGTTTGCAGTTGGCATAGCTTCGGATTTCATATCCATCGTCTTGTTTCTGTTCTCAGACTGGACATGTATTGCAGTTAGAGCTTGAAGGACAACCCCGAAGAACCTCAAACACTAAAAGAAAGATTTTCAACTGGTTACTTGGTTTTAGAAAGCTGCGTTGGAAGCCACAAGAGTGTCAGAAGAAAGGTGTGCATAAGTGTATCAAGTTCCACCCACACTGAGCAAAGTGTGGGTGGAACTTCTCTGCTATGCAGCTTGTTACTGTGATTCCACGGTTCACGTGGAGAAACTAAGCAGAGGCGGTGAGCTCATAAACTTGGTGTGGCTTCTAATGGCTCACTTTAGACTAACAGATCAGTTCAAGATCAATAAAGCAGATGCCTGAGCCAAACTCATAATAGGCTAGTGAATGACAGGAATAACATTTCTCGGTGTCTAAATTTGTTCTGCTACCGTATTACCCTTTATTCTACTATCTACTCAAACCATGAACTCTTTTCTGGATAGAGATGATGACAGTGTATGCTTTTTGTGAATGAATTTTCCAAATATGTACTCTTAAATTGGATAAAAATATAAGTTTTAAGATATTCATACCCGACTTCACATCTGAGTCAGCTATTCAGATCCGGAAACCCGATTGTCCTACTACAAAAATCAGATCCACAGGAATATATGTAGACCCCTCGGCTAGTCATAACTCTGTTCGCCCTGGAGCTCGAGCTTGCATTGTTGGTGATTTTCTCATGGAAGAAGCTACTGGTTTTTTGACACAGTGAACTTGTAAAGAGTTACAACATTGCTCTATCAACTGAATGTATAATTTGTAAAAGAAGCCTCTAATGGTTTTGACTGGCATTTTGGTTCTGAACACACTAAGCTATCTTGCTCGGTTATGTACGTAAGAAACTACTAACAGCAGATTCTATCTCTGGTTTATACACCATTCTCCACTGTACTGGTCTGCAAGGTAACAGTTCTTACTTCAGTTTCTCCTGCGATCACCACCGAGCATCTGTAATGCCAAAAGCAGAGAATGGATTCTTAAGACCGACCAACAACATACTAAACCTGACCCATGATTCGAAAGTTGAAACTAACCTAGTTTTGATAACAAGTCCATGGTCCACAACGCCATCAATCGTTTCCAGGCTTTCAGCCACGTTAGCTGCAGAATTTCACATCAATTAACAAATATACCATCTATCAACAACATGCACCAAGTTTTAATGGTTGCAGTAAGAGCTTTCACCGAGGCTTGGAATTGGAGTTGTAAATATAACATCAAGAATGTTATGACCATCACTGGTAACTATAGGAAAGTCTCCTCCGAGAGGACCTGCATCTCCTACGGAAGCTCTTCTCCACACCTTTTACACATACATACAAAGAAAATGACATATGAGCCAGACGAGGCTTAACACAATCGATAAGAAGCAAAACCCGGAGAAAACATTTGAGACAGAACCAAACTGGCCTCACACCTCAGCATCGCCTAAATACAAGTCATCTATCTCCTCAGCTATGGCCAACCAATTAAGCTGCACCCAAAAATTCACAGGTCATTCTGGATTTCCATGTTCTGAGTTGCATTGTAAAATGCCCTCACAGTGGGACTAAAACGAAGTTCATTTGTAGGTATTTGCTTACAGATTGAACTAAAACAGGGATAGAACCTTCAAGGCTGGCTTTGTATTGTTCTTCCTTTATCATGAAGACTGCCTCATCAGCTGCTTTCACAATAGACTGCATTGTAAATCTCTCTTTGTAAGCCCAAAGCTAACCAATGAGTTTATTATCATCAAAACTGCAAATTTTAGACGAAAACCTCACTAGCCTTTTGTTTCAGAATATAGTCATCTTCCTGTGAACTTCTTCGCCGTCCAATAACTGCGATAAGCGAACCCTCTTCTACAGCATCAGCATCATGAAATGCAAAATCAATCTACAAAGGAACCAACACCTCAAACATTATGATAGGCTAAGGGTTCCTTTGGCGTTTATGAGGAAGAAAGCAAGGACGAGTGGGAGAAAAGCCAGGCAATGGGAGAAGAAACATCTTGAGAAAAGTGGCTGAAGGAAGCTTAAGTGTGTGTAAGACACTGGATGAAGTAGAGTCTCTCTTTGATTCAGTACTATGTCGTTTTAATTATGGAAGTTGTATTTAAATGGAACCCAAGTTTAGGGCTTCCTTATCTTATGACATTAATATCTCAATCAAGTTATCTCTTCTCTTCCGCCTCTTTCTCTATCTCATCTAATCTGGGTACTGTTTTCTAATCCCTAATCCTTCTTAACTCTTCTTATTTCCTTTAACACTCGAGATAGGCTTTGCGCTTATTATTTGGTGCTTCTTCATTGTAGAGAATGGCGAATACTCCAGATCCACGCCACGGTACACCTGAACTCGAGTCGAATCTGATGGTTGATACACCGCAACAGGCTGAAACGGCGGAGCAGAGAGAAGCTCGTCGTGACAAGGAGATGGCTCTTATGCGCGAATCGATCCAGACTCTGAACGCGATGATGCAAACGATGATGTTTGGGGACAACCGCAGCTCTACGCCGCCGTTGTTCGCGAGCCCTACCACAGGGGCTCTTCATTTCACCCCGGGGAACAACTCAGGAAGCAGTGAGCAGATGAGACATGAGAGGGTTTTACCATTGGCGACTCAGAGACCGTCTGATGGGTTATTACCAGCTCCGATGTCTACTCCTCGCACCGAAGGGTTGCTTCCAGCTCCGCTTATTGCCCATAAAACCGACGGACTACTGACGACTCCGATGGCGGCACCACGGGTTGATTATCCTCACAATAGGGTCGAGGCACCAAGGAAACGGGTCGATCTTCCAAAGTTTGAAGGTCAGAACCCTGATGACTGGCTCTTTAGGATGGAAAAAGGGTTTACCATGAATCAGACCCCAGAGTATGAGAAGATTGATGAGGCGGTGGCTTGTCTCACTGGGTCGGGAATAACTTGGTGGCGGAACTGTCAGGGGAGGCTGCGAATCTCGTCTTGGAAAGATTTCCAAGATAAGTTCAAGGAGAGGTTCAAACCGAGTAGGGGTTGCTCTGCCTTGGATCGGCTGCTCACCATAAGGCAACACGGTTCAGTGGATGAGTATCGTGAGAGGTTTGAAGAGCTCTCAGTGGAGTTACCACAGGTGTCCGATGATGTTTTGGAGTCCGCCTTCTTGAGGGGGTTGAAGAAAAGTTTGCGTGATCCAGTACTCAGGAGTAGACCAGTGGATATGAATGCCATTGTCGATATGGCACGGATGGTGGAGTTTCAGGAGAGTGAGAGCTCTGGGTTTCAGCCGCGTTCACAGCCACGGTCTTCGGGTACCAACTCTTTTAACCAACAAGGGCAGTCATCACGGAAACCTTGGGAGGTAAGTAAACCGGTAAGCAAACCTAATGCGGTAAGTGGGTTTAATCCTTGCAGGCACTGTGGAGAGAGATGGTTTAGTGGGCACCGATGCAAGCAGCAACAGTTAAAATGCTTGGAGGTTGATGAGGGTGAGGAACCACTGGAGGTGGAGACAGAGGTTCAGCACGGGAGACAGAGTTTTGAGGAGACGGGTAATGACACTGAGATGGTCACGGAGACTCTGGGCTCGATGGCTGGCTTTGATGCTGAACAGTCTATGCGCATGTTGGGTAAGATCAGAGGCAGACAGGTAATGATCCTCATTGACTCAGGAGCTACTAGAAATTTCATTTCAGTAAAAGTGGTGCACGAACTGGGATTGAGAGTTTCTGAGAACAAACGGTTTGGTGTGCATCTTGCTGGGGGTCAAATTGCCAGTGGTCAAGGCAAGTGTACGGGAGTGGCACTAGACATTCAGGGAGTTATCATCACAGAAGACTTTCTCCTGTTTGACCTGGGCCATACTGACATTATATTGGGGTATTCGTGGTTAGCCACTTTGGGGGACACCAGAACTAACTGGGGTTTGCAGAAGCTGAGCTGGCAAATTGGAGCTATGTGGGTCACTATAGTTGGGGATCCTTCATTGAGCAAATCACAGGTCTCGATTAACTCAATGGAGAAGATGGTGCAAAGAAAAGGGGTGGTTTATCTGTTAGAGTTGACATCGCTGTTTGAGGATGCTCAGCCACAACAGACAATGGTACTGAAGGGGATTCAAGAGTTACTGGCGAAGTATCCCAATGTTTTTGAGATGCCTCAGGGTCTTCCACCAGTCCGAAACAGAGAACACGCTATTACTCTCAAGGAGGGGTCAGGACCAGTCAACCTACGGCCATACAGGTACTCCTTTGTGCAGAAGAATGAGATAGAAAAGCTTGTTCAGGAGATGCTGGCTGCACAGATTATCAGACCCAGTGTGAGTCCCTACTCTAGCCCTGTCTTACTGGTCAAGAAGAAGGATGGAGGATGGAGGTTCTGTGTCGACTACAGAGCTTTGAATACGGTGACAGTTCCTGATCGTTATCCAATACTAGTCATTGAAGAGCTACTGGATGAGTTGAACGGAGCAGTAGTCTTCTCTAAACTGGACCTCAAGTCAGGATATCACCAAATCAGAGTCAAGAATGAAGACGTGGAGAAGACTGCTTTCAAAACGCATCAAGGGCATTACGAGTTCTTGGTGATGCCTTTTGGGCTCACCAATGCTCCTTCCACGTTTCAGAATGTCATGAATGACCTGTTCAGGCCGTACTTACGTCGGTTTGTACTTGTCTTTTTTGACGATATCTTGGTTTACAGCCCTAGTCTGGAATCGCACCTGAAGCACTTGGAACTCGTGCTCAAACTTTTGCAACGAAACCAGTTCTATGCGAATCAGAAGAAGTGTGCTTTTGGACAAGTGAAGATCTCGTACTTGGGGCATGTAATCTCAAAGGAGGGTGTTGCCGCAGACCCGGAGAAGATTGTTGCGATGGTCGAATGGCCTGAACCGAGGTCGGTGACAGAACTAAGAGGGTTTCTCGGCTTAACTGGCTACTACCGAAGGTTTGTGAAGAATTACGGTCAGATAGCTCGACCCCTGACGGATTTGCTTAAAAAGAATGGTTTTACATGGACTCCAGAGGCGACATCAGCTTTTCAAGCACTTAAACAGGCGCTGACAAGTCTCCCAGTGCTTGTGTTACCAGACTTTCGCAAGGAGTTTACTATTGAAACAGATGCTTCAGGAGCGGGTATTGGAGCTGTTCTCTCTCAAGACAAGAGACCTGTGGCCTTCCTCAGCCAAGCCTTCTCATCGCAGGGTCGTATTAAGTCAGTTTATGAGAGGGAGCTATTAGCAATAGTCAAGGCAGTGACCAAGTGGAAGCATTATCTCACGGGTAAGGAGTTTGTCATTAAAACCGACCAGCGGAGCTTACGGCACCTTTTGGACCAGAAAGCGGTATCAACTGTTCAACAGAGGTGGGCAGCTAAGTTGATTGGGCTAAACTACATAATAGAGTACAAGCCAGGAGTGGAGAACCGGGTAGCAGATGCTCTCTCGAGACGCCCTGCCACTAAAACGTTAGCTCAACTTACCTTGGTGGCACCCTTGACATTAGATAAGGAGGAGTTGAAGGAGCAAGTTTCAAAAGATATGGAACTGGGTGACATAGTCAAGGGTTTGAAAATGGGGGAAAAGGTAAAGCCTGGGTACAGTCTCGAGAAGGGAATGTTGTTAAAGGAAGGACGTGTAGTGGTGCCCAGCGGATCTCCCTTCATTCCAAAGCTATTGGAACAGTTTCACTCGAGTGTTACTGGGGGACATGAAGGAGCACTTAAAACCTACAAACGTTTGAATCAGGAAGTCTACTGGAGAGGGATGAGGAAAGATGTCATCGACTTCATCGTCAAATGTCAGGTGTGCCAGGAGAACAAGTACTCTACCTTATCTCCAGCAGGACTTCTCGCTCCATTGCCCATTCCAGAACAGGTATGGACCGATGTAAGCTTAGACTTTATAGAAGGGTTGCCTAAATCAAAAGGATTCAATGCTATATTGGTGGTGGTAGACCGTCTGTCTAAGTATGGCCATTTCATAGGACTGAAACACCCGTTCACAGCAAAAGTGGTAGCAGAAGCGTTTATCAGGGAAGTGGTTAAGTTGCATGGTTTCCCTGAAACTATGGTTTCGGATAGAGATAGAGTGTTCTTGAGCAGTTTCTGGTCTGAGTTGTTCAAACTCCATGGTTCTGCACTGCATAAGAGCACAGCTTACCACCCTCAAACGGATGGACAAACGGAAGTTGTTAACAGATGTTTAGAGACATTCTTACGTTGTTTCACAAGCCGGAGGCCTACTTCGTGGGCACAGTGGTTGCCTTGGGCTGAATATTGGTATAACACATCATACCACTCTTCTATCAAGAACACGCCCTTCTTTGCTGTGTATGGAAGGGAACCTCCAAGACTGTTGCGATATGGAGATGTACCAACCCAGAATGCTCAAGTCGAAGAATTGTTGAAGGATCGGGACAGTTTGTTGGTCGAGTTGCGGGAAAATCTGGAGTTAGCACAGTTAAGGATGCAAAGAGAAGCAAATAAGCATCACAGGGATGTACAGTTTCAGCTCGGAGATTGGGTTTATCTCAAACTAAGACCTTATCGCCAGCAGTCACTGGTACGGAGAAGAAATGAAAAGCTTGCTCAGCGCTACTTTGGTCCTTATCAGATCGTGGAAAGAGTTGGTCGGGTTGCTTACCAATTGAAGTTGCCAGTGGACAGTCAGATTCATCCTACCTTTCACGTGTCTCAGTTGAAGGGAGCTGTTCCCAACACACACACTGCACAGGAGCTCCCTCCCATCCTTACACCAGCCTTGGAGTGGGCTACGGAACCAGAGGCCATTAAGGATGTCCGCAAAAGTGTTGATGAGAGAAATGTCACAGAGGTTTTGGTTAAGTGGCAGGGGTTACCGGAATCAGAGTCGACTTGGGAGTCTCTTCCTGTGTTAGTGGACCAATTTCCAAACTTTAACCTTGAGGACAAGGTTAGTTCACTTCGGGAGAGTATTGATAGGCTAAGGGTTCCTTTGGCGTTTATGAGGAAGAAAGCAAGGACGAGTGGGAGAAAAGCCAGGCAATGGGAGAAGAAACATCTTGAGAAAAGTGGCTGAAGGAAGCTTAAGTGTGTGTAAGACACTGGATGAAGTAGAGTCTCTCTTTGATTCAGTACTATGTCGTTTTAATTATGGAAGTTGTATTTAAATGGAACCCAAGTTTAGGGCTTCCTTATCTTATGACATTAATATCTCAATCAAGTTATCTCTTCTCTTCCGCCTCTTTCTCTATCTCATCTAATCTGGGTACTGTTTTCTAATCCCTAATCCTTCTTAACTCTTCTTATTTCCTTTAACACTCGAGATAGGCTTTGCGCTTATCACATTACCTCAGATGGTCTACCTGAAAATCGGTTTAGAAACCGCAGGGAAACGACTACCTGATTATCATCTCGGAAATATTCCAAGGGGATTCCATACTTTGCTGCTTCACTAGCGCTTCTAGCAGACCTGAACGAAAGAAGGTCAAGGACTAATCATCATGAAGCATACAAAAACTCAACTTCCAGGAGAATTATGATCCAAGTACTAATGAATAGAGAGATATCAAGAACAGAATCAAACACAAAGATTGAATCTTTACTGGAGTTCAAGACTCACATTGGTACACCAACAACATTTTGTAAAGAACCAGAACGAAGTTGCTGACCCAAATAACGTATAACCATATCTGAAGCTTCTCCAGATCCTAAACCAATAACCATCCCACTCTTTACATAACTATCCACCTGAAAACATTTACCAGACAAAGTGTTGTAATTATCAAGTATCAATCTTTCTTCAATTTTGTGAACTTCTAACACAATTCTCACAATACCCATTTGAAATTGGGATTCAACGAACGATCTTTTTCTTTATTGATCATAGCAATTTGATGTTTTAAATTTGTAAAGATTCAATTTTTTCCGGTTTAACTCTTACGGTGTGGTGAGCTGCTCGGAGAAGAGGAGAGACATCCGGAGAAAGACTGGCGTTTATTACTCGAGGTACCGAAACATGTCTGAAGGTACGACGGTGCGTGGGAACCATGGAAGAGAGTGAAAATGGAGTCGATGCTGCTGCAAATGCCATTTTTTTTGTTGGAAAACGATTTGTGTCACCGAGTCACGGCGACTCGGTGGTGACTCTCTGGTTTTGCGGCTCTTATCTCCTTCAATATCGTTTTTGAGTGGCTGAGTTAGACGACGATATTATTTTTTATTTATTTTTTGTTCACAGAATATTAAAATAATAATCAATAATTTGGATATTTCTCCTTCATATTGGCTGTTTTAAACTAATCAACTATTTGCCCAAAAAAAAAAAAAACTAATCAACTAAAGTTGTTGACAAAAAAAAAAATTTTAAATATTTCGAAAATAGCCTAAAATATCAAAAAAAGAAAACTTAATTCTAAAAATACAATGTTTTCATTCTACCAAAATAACATGTTGTTGACAAAAAAAAGGTAACATGTTTTCACAAAAATATATAACAACTAGGTTTATTTCCAGAGGTAACAACCTAGTAAAATTAAATTTGACGTAAAGTGAAGCTATTAGTAAAAATCTTTTAAAACATTTTTTCTTCTTTTGGTAATTTTCAAAAATACTCTTTTTTATGTCATTTTTCAAAAATATATTTTTATGGTGTCTATTTTTTAAAATATCCATTTTTAATATATAAAATGACTAAATTCTAAACCTTAAACCCTAAATACTAAACTCTACGCTCTAAAAATTATATTTTAATTGTAAAATAGATAACTCTAACCTCAAAAAAAATTTCCAAAAAATAACACTATATTTTAAAATTAATCTTTCAAAACTAAATCCTAAAATTCAAAATACTAAATACTCCCCTCAAAACTATACCCTAAATGTGAAATTGAAAATCCAAACCTAAAAAAAAAATTAAAAATTAATTTTAAATATTTTAATGTATTAAATAGTGATATTTTTGGAAATTTATGAAATATGTGATAATTGTCTATAAAACTTGTTTTAGTGTTATTTTAGGGTATTTCTCTATTTTAGAGTTTACTTTTTAAAAGTTTACTTGTTTTAGTACTAGTAAACTCTAAAATCCTAACCACTAAAAATCTCAGTTTCTAATTCTATAGCTCTAAAGCCTAAGCAACATATGTCAATTTAAAACAAAATATATATATATATATATATAATCTATTTTTAACTGATTCTTAAAATAGTTTTATTCACAATAGTATATTATATAAAAATGGTACAATAATAATAATTATGTATCGACGATCCAAAAAGAGAAACATTGAATAATTGAAAAGAAACAAAAAGGAGTCTCCTTTTAAGTTCGATCGCACTTATGAGTGTTTCTTCTTCTCCTCTGCTTTATTCATGTGGGAACCAAAGACGTGGTAACCACTCAAATCATCTCACAATTTTTTGAGATACTCGTGATTATATTTTGCTTCTTTCGTGTATCTTTCTCTCTGTTTCTCAATAATATAGTACATTTATAAATGCGCACTCTTCTTTCACCGACCTTCCGACACGAAAAAGGCAAGTCCTTTTTTTTTGTTTCTCTGTCACTTCCACTAGTTCACCATGAATATGCTTTAATGGGTTCTTCTTCTTTTTGCAGCTTTTATTAGATTATCTTTTGTTTTTTTCCTTTTCAGTTGGTAGGGTTTATGAACTTACTTATATATTCTCTGTATAAAACTTAGAGGGAAGTGTTAGATCAAAAACCCCTTTTTTTAATTTTTGTGGGTGTTTCCACTTTCTTAATTTAGAAGGTAGACAAAAATGTTGGTCAAGTTTGTGTTTTTATTACTTGTGATCTCTTTTGTGTTTTTGTCTAATAACACTTTGGGACAACAAGATGATGATGATAATGATGATGATACTGCTGTGTACATTGTCACACTTAAACAACCACCTATTGTTCATCTCTTTCAAGAACAAGAGCTTAAGCAAACTAGACATAATCACAAAAAGTCCAAATTTACACCAAAACCTCAACCAAGGTACATACTCATAAATTTTGATTCATTTATACTTCATTCTCTCTGTGTAGCTTTTATTAAAACTCTTTTTGTATAGGAACAATTCAAGGAAACGTCACGGGAGGTCAAAGATACCATCTGTGGCTCAATCTCATGACTCTTTCTTGAGAAAGGCATTAAAAGGAGAGACTTTTATAAAGCTTTATAGTTACCATTATCTAATCAATGGATTTGCTCTGTTTGTTAGCTCACAACAGGTATTTATTAAAAAACATGAGTTCTTGATCATTGTAGAACTAATCTTTGAGTATACTTGATATTGAGTTTTTGTGTTTTTTTTTTGTTAAGGCTGAGAAGCTTTCAATGAGGAGAGAAGTAGCAAACATAGTGTTGGATTACTCTGTTAGGACAGCAACAACTTATACACCACAGTTTATGGGTTTACCACAAGGAGCATGGGTCAAAGAAGGTGGATTCGAGATTGCTGGAGAAGGAGTTGTTATCGGTTTTATCGATACCGGGATCGATCCTAAACATCCTAGTTTCGACGACAAGGACTCTTACTCTCAGCGTTCATATCCAACCCCTAAGCATTTCTCAGGTATTTGTGAAGTTACACCAGATTTTCCATCAGGATCTTGCAATAAAAAGCTAATCGGAGCGCGGCATTTCGCGCAATCCGCTGTTACTAGAGGAATCTTTAACACATCTGAAGATTACGCTTCTCCTTTTGATGGAGATGGCCATGGCACGTAAGTGTAACTATTGGTTATATTATACAAAAACAGAGTTTGAAGCTTAAAGATTGTTACATTGGATGTGTATGCAGACACACAGCTTCCATCGCAGCGGGTAACCACGGCATTCCAGTGATAGTTTCTAATCATAACTTTGGAAACGCTAGTGGAATCGCTCCTCGTGCATTGTAAGTAAAACAACAAAACTTGGATCAATGGTAAATTCTTTCACAAACTAACTTCAACTTTTGTGTTTCTTGAATCTTTCTATTTAGTATTTCTGTTTATAAGGCATTGTACAAAGGTTTTGGAGGTTTTGCTGCAGATGTTGTTGCAGCTATAGATCAGGTTTGCAAAATCAAGAAACTAAAATGTGATTAAAGATTTTATCTTTTCTTCCAAATTTAAAGACTTTAAAATATAATGGTTGTAACATTTTTTAGGCAGCTCAAGATGGAGTAGATATACTAAGTCTGTCAATTACACCTAATCGAAAACCTCCTGGTGTTGCAACATTCTTTAATCCAATAGATATGGCATTACTCTCTGCTGTCAAAGCCGGTATTTTCGTAGTCCAAGCTGCGGGAAATACCGGACCAGCGCCTAAAAGCATGTCTTCTTTTAGTCCTTGGATTTTCACAGTTGGTGCTTCTTCTCATGATAGAGTCTACTCCAATTCCTTAACCCTAGGAAACAATGTAACTATTCCAGGCATAGGATTCGCAAGTAAGTCCCCTTACCATCTCAAACTAATAACTTTCGATGATTACTGATTTGTAACTTGTGTAATTTTGTTTCTCTTTATAGTTCCTACGGATGATGGGAAAATGTACAAGATGATATCTGCTTTTCATGCCTTGAACAATAGTACTTCTGTAGATAAGGATATGTATGTAGGTGAATGTCAAGATTACGAAAATTTCGATCAAGATCTTGTCTCGGGGAATCTTTTGATATGTAGCTACTCTGCTCGTTTTGTTATCGGTCTTTCGACTATAAAACAAGCTTTAGATGTTGCCAAGAATCTATCCGCGGTTGGCGTTGTATTCTACATGGACCCGTATGTTCTTGGCTTTCAGATCAATCCAACGCCTATGGATATGCCAGGAATCATAATTCCATCTGCAGAAGATTCCAAGGTGAGAAAATATTATAAAGTAGTATTTGTTTGTAGGTTTATACATGGTTTCTAATGCTCTAGAGATATGTTTTTACTTGCAGACTTTGCTCAAGTACTATAACACTTCTCTTCAGAGAGATGGTAGCACGAAAGATATTGTTAGTTTTGGAGCCGTTGCATCTATTGAAGGCGGTTTAAATGCTAACTTTAGTGACAGAGCTCCTAAGGTAATGTATTACTCAGCAAGAGGTCCTGATCCAGAAGACAACTCTTTTAACGACGCAGACATATTAAAACCGAACATTGTAGCTCCTGGAAACTCTATTTGGGGTGCTTGGAGTTCTGCTTCAACAGATTCAACTGAGTTTATAGGTAAACTATATACAAGTTATCAAAACAGAGGATTTTTTTTATTAAGTCAGTAACTTTAGGATTTGAGTTTTGTTCTGTTTGCTCTGTTTTAGGTGAGAAATTTGCAATGATGTCCGGTACAAGCATGGCTGCTCCTCATGTAGCTGGTGTGGCTGCATTAATCAAACAAACTTACACACAGTTTACTCCTTCACTAATCGCATCCGCACTTTCAACAACTGCTCTTCTTTATGATAATAAAGGCAGTCCGATAATGGCTCAGCGATCTTTTTCCAATCCTGATCAAAGCCTCTACACCGCAACACCGTTTGACATGGGGAGTGGTTTTGTTAATGCAACTGCAGCTTTAAACCCTGGTCTAATTTTTGACACAAGTAAGTGTATATTCAAATTAGCTCACACAAGTCAAAGTTTAACTTGTCATTTCAAAATGTACACTTTTCTCTTATGTAGGTTTTGAAGACTATATGTCATTTCTATGTGGGATCAATGGCTCGGATGCGGTAGTATTTAACTACACCGGACTTCAGTGTTCCGCTAACAACGCAACAATCAGCGGTTTCGACCTCAACATGCCTTCGATTACTGTATCGACGCTTAATGGCACGCAAATATTTCAGAGATCAGTAAGAAACATAGCCGGGAATGAGACATATAATGTTGGCTGGAGCCCTCCTTATGGTGTTTCAATGAAAGTATCACCTGGTCTGTTTTCTATAGGCTTGGGAGAAACTCAAGTACTTATCATAACCCTCAACGCGACAAAGAACAGTTCTAGTTATAGTTTTGGCAGAATCGGATTGTTTGGAAACACAGGACACATTGTTAATATTCCTGTAACTGTCATATCGAAAATAGCTTGGAGCTAATGATAGATAAACATATTCTTCTTTTACCATTCAGTTGTTAAAGTTACATTTTTTATTTAATGCAATGTAAAACCATAGAAATGTCTTCAAACACAAGTAGCTAACTCCAATCTTCAAGCGTTTCCTCCATCTTTGTTGCCTTTGCTTGGAGAAGAAGGTAACTTCGTGGTTTCTTCTTGAGCTCCAGATGGGTTTGTAGGAATGTTAGGGTTAACCATTGTGAAAGGTGGGTACTTTGGGAAAGGCCAGCCCTTCAATGGAAACATGTGACTGAAGAATCCACCAATCATGGATTTTGCATTTCCGGACTCGATCTTGTTCATTGAAGATGAATCATCCATTAGGGATTGAGCTGATTTTGGTTCTGATAGAAGGTTTGGGCCGCGGAGTGAGAGTGCAGGTCGGGAACTAAGGAGGACGAAGACGAGGAAGAGACAGAGAGATGAAGCCTTTGAGATTTTCGACATTGTTGCTATGGTGTTTTTGTTTTGAGCTCTTGTGTTTTGTGATTGTGTGTGTGTTTATGGGGTTTGTGGATAATCTTATATATAAGTGGCGATCTTTGAGGTTAGAAAAGAGATGTGTTTTTGACGTTGAGATTCTACTTCTTACCTAAACCAGTTTCGAATTAAAGCTTCATGATTTGAGCATGACCATGTCATGAGAGATGATGATCTATGGGTTTCTTCAATATTCATGTTTTGGTTGACAATAACCAAGCTTGTGGGTTTGTTAGCCAAAAGTATCAAAATCTTTTATAAGCATTAGTACGATTATCATCTTCAACAAAACAATATAAAAATGTAACCATGATCGATCGTTGTAATTTTAATATATTCTTTTTCCATTTTTTCCTCTTACAAAACATGCATTATGCATATGTTTAGTCATCTTATATCGGCAAAATATGTCTTGCGTAGGGCAAAGAAGTCAATTTTTGAGATTCTCATTATGTGTGTGACTCAATTTTTGATGTAAGAAAATTATCCTAAATATCTAAAATCATCACTCAAATCCTAAAATTTTCTATAATATCGCAGAACTTTAAGTTTATGATGGCTTCCTAGAATTTTTCGCAATAATAATATAAATGTAATAAAACGAGAACTATAAATCGGATAATACGTACTCGCAGATAATAGAATTATGAAATCTAGTAGTAAGTACCCAACCCTAATCATCGTAATTATTTTATGAATAAACACAAAAGAAGAAAGTTTTACTAAGAAGAGCCAAGGCAAACGCTTACACAATGTGATAGATCACTTGAGAATTGAGATACACACAAAACAACACTCATCAAGAAACAAAGAAGTAAGAGAAAGAAGAAGAAAAACAGGGGAACGAACGAAACACGTGTGTATGTTTTCAGGGGACGACTGAGGGAGATGCGGTGGTGGAGCAGTATTTATTAGATTGGACGAGACGACAGATTGACGCGGCGGAGATGATGAGCATAAGGATTACACCGGCGAAGGCGGCCATTAATGCTCCAGCACCGTGATCGCAGTAAGTGGCGAATCTGTCACAAATCTTCTCCCATCTCGCGTGTTTATTCCCATTCTTCCCTACCTCCGCCATGAAAGCCGCCGCGTTTGCTGCCGCCGAGATTAGAGTCACGTTCAGCTGTTTTTTCCGATGAGAAGAAGCCAAGTCAGCAAAAATATGAGACTCTCTTCTAACATTTATCATTTTTTTTAAACGACAAAATATCCAAAAAAAAATCTGAAACTTCATAATTACTTCTAAACATAATATTGTTAAAATTTTCGTGAAACTAAAATTATAAATTTTGTCTCTAAGGTCTTTCTCCTTTATAAATGTGAATTAAATTAAATTAAAAATGTTATAAATAAATATATTAACTCCAACTAATTGTTTTTTTAATACATCAGAAATCATCTTAAAGGCTTCCTAGGTCCAAAGACTAATCTCCAACTAGTTGGTTTTACATAGTCGTGAAAATGTAAATATTTATATGT
This sequence comes from Camelina sativa, assembly GCF_030686135.1. Taxonomy (NCBI): domain Eukaryota; kingdom Viridiplantae; phylum Streptophyta; class Magnoliopsida; order Brassicales; family Brassicaceae; genus Camelina; species Camelina sativa. The sequence goes on from NC_141899.1 coordinate 30,730,913, forward strand.
TTACCATGTCAAGAATTGCGACAGAGAGAAGACGAGATCCAGCCAATTCCATTTTCCCTCCAAATATCTGAAGAGCAATCATCAACAAGTTGTGGAAGCTCACCATTGCATTAGCTACAACAAAAAACCTTTTTTTGTTTCCCAACACCAAAATCATCAAAAAATATTATTCTCAAAATCAAGATTTAGAATGTGTATTTGAAGAGGCTTGCTTACACAAAAGCTGGTGTGTGGTCGAACTTAGCACTGAAAGTAGCGTTGATTGGAGTGTTTCCAACTTTTCCCACGACGAAAGTCTTTGTTTGTTTGTTTAATCCCATTACAATGGCTGCAGATAACGTGGCTGAGAAGGCAAGTAATCTCATCCCTAAGAGTATTTTGCAACTCTTATCGCTCGTAGCAGCCGATGCGAGCTTTGAAACCGCCATTGTTTTGAAGATGATGTATGATGTAATTGGTTTGTGTGTGTTGTAATGTGTTTAAAAAGAGTGTTGTGTTATATATTGAGTTTTTTTTGAGTGTTTGTGTTTGGTCTTTTGTCTGACCATCTAACTCTGGGAGGGTTAATTTTAGGTTTTGGTGGTTGTGAAGATTCAGTGAAAAAAATATCAGATATGATTCTCATTTTTTTTTGTTCTCTGGCAAGTTAACTTACTCTTGGGACAGTCTCATCTACCCACTTAAACCTGTCTTGACTTTTTGTGGAAGTATAAACTCAATTAGCTGATTGCGTCTGCGTTTAGTGTGAACCTTTTCCTGTGAACTTACAACTTCAAATATTTTAAACAAAACGATTTGAAAATTTTAGATGCGAAAAAAGGAAAAATCGCATAATATTATTTTTGGAAAAAAAAAATTTCTGATAAAAAAATAAAGAATGTGAATTTTCTTCTTTCACAGAAACTCAAAGTTAAAGGTAGAAATTGCAGTTGAAACAATGTGAATCTTACGTGATTTTTAATGAATTACAGTTGGAACTTGGAACTTTTTTTTTTGCCAAATCGGATAAGTTCCTTTTTGTTTTATTTTTTCTTCATAATTTTTCCCCCAGAAAAAATGTGAATCTTCCGTGATTTTTTTTTTCCATGTAAACACAAACATGCAGGCCGAAACTGCAATTGAAGCAGTGAAAACCCTAAATAGAAAAACGTTTCTGCAATATTGAGCTAATTTGTAAATTTAGAGCTTACAATGAAAAATAAAATAAAACCCAAATTCCATACCGGGACCGGTTTAACCGGTGTAGAGAGATGAATAACAAAAGGATATGCTAAATCATTACATCATTATCGATACTAGGTTAGATCCGCGCTAAGCCATGCGATACTTTTTACAACTATTTTTAGATATATTGAATTATTGAAAATACAATTTTTTCAAAAATTGGAGTAACTATACAAACTATGGTTTATATAATAATAAGATAGAAAATGCATTAATAAAAAAAAATCTCAAATTTAAAATGACTTATAAATATTTACATTTAAATCAGATAGGCCCGGTTCGAGGTGCCACTAATTTCCGACGGAGTCTCTCCCTTTTACATGCAGAAGTAGAAACTTTCATTTGGGCGATGCATTGCATGATCGGACATGATTGCATAGATGTGGCGTTTTTTACCGACTGTTCAGACTTGGTGAAGATGGTGTCTTCTCCTGCGGACTGGCTAGCTTTCTCGGCGTACCTTGACGACATCAAGATTGACAAGGAAGAATTTTCAACTTTCTCCTTATCTTTTATTTCTAGAAATGCGAATGTAAGTGCGGATTCATTGGCACGCAAAGCGCGTTGTTATCCGCATCATGTCTTATTTGTAAACAATTTCCCTTCCAATTGGCTCTTTTGAGCTAATCTTTTATTAACAAAAAATAAAATCAGATAGACTTAATGCTTAATTGTATAAATAGCCTAATTAACCCTAATGTATGTCCTGTTTTCTTTTCTTTACCTTTTGTGGGAGATATATTATTAATATAATTTGAATTTGTGATGTATTTTTTGTAGTTTATACAAATTTAATCACATAACTATTATATAGTGTTTTTTATGGTTAAAGAATTTATTATCAAGCATAATTTATTACACTGGTTTAACATTCTTAAACTGCAATCTCAAAAACAAACTTTCCAAAAACTTAATTCCAGAAAAAGCAAAACAAAAGCAACTATGCCATGAATATGAGCTCACATATTCCATTCGATATCAAACTGCAGTTTAGTTCATAAAATAACTCAGTAATAGATCTAAAGGAAACACCATTGAGCTAAATCCTATAGTTCCATACCAATTTGGACAATGTTCACAAGCCAGAACTTGTTTACATTATAAAGTTGCGGTCTTTATTCATAATTTTCAATCACCTAACAAAGAAATACTCTAAAAGTGTCAAATTTCTCTTATACTCTCGAATCAAAGCGAATACTGAATCCGTAACGAGATTCAATCGAAAAAACTCAAAACCTCTCTTCTATCCAAAACCACGAACACAAAGATAAATTAGAAAACAAAAACTCATAAAAAATCTTGGATTCAGAGATGGCAGCACACTTTATTTTTCACATGACCCACTGTTTCGGCTTTTGCTTAACTCGATAAAATTCAAATAGAAAAAAAAAATAGAAAGAGGCAGCTGCTAGAAGGGGGTGGGAATTTTTTTTTGAAGTTTATTAAGATATACATACATATATATATATATATAAGTTTTATGGTTTAAATAAGATTAAATTTAGGAACCTTAGATTACTAATTAATATAAATATTAAACTTATTATATAAAGCTTAGTTTTCAGAGTTAGTAATTCATATAATCACGACATATGTCAAAGTATATCGATAATATTTTGACATGTGTGAAAATAAATTTTATTTTAAAATTATAGGAAAAATTAAAAAAATTCTAAAAATAAAAGGATTGCAATTAATTTTTTTTAAAAGTATATAACACCAAAAGTAATCAATTATATAACTCAGTGTTCAAGAAAGCGCTAGGCGGTATCTGGGCGGTGACCCAGCGCCTAGCGCCTAGAATACCTAATCGGGGCCTAGACGGTTTTTAGGCGGTTTAGGCGTTTACAACATAAAAAATTATGTACAAATATATGTTAGAAAAATAAAAAAAAATTATAAATTATAAACAAAATTAACAAAAATACATTTATTTAAGTTATATTAACAACATATAAACATTTATAATTACGTATACAAATATAAAACTTAATAATTTAAATCTATATAGTTAAAAATCAAAAATAAATATTAAAATTAAATTAATGTAATTTTAAGCGGTTTAGGCGGTCATCTAGGCGTCTACTGAGCGCCTAAATATATTATAACTAAATATAATAGTTAAGTTATCTATTAAATTACGTCTACTGAGCGCCTAAATATATTATAACTAAATATAATAGTTAAGTTATCTATTAAATTACTAATTTTAATAGGAAATATGTGCAATTAATAAAAAAATATGTGCAATTTAATTAAGGTTTATACTAATAAGTATACTAACTTTGAAAACCAAAGTTTATATAATAAATACGCTATCATAATATACCAAGGTCTTAGATGTATAAAAATATGTGTAATTTAATATGTGCCGTTATTAGTATATAAAAACATCTAGATTTTGTTAGAAATTGAGGTTATATTTGTTGGCTGGTATATTTTTTAAAATATGAATAACTTATTGTCAAAATGTACAACAAACTTGTGTTATATTTTTTCCTAATTTTATTTCATTAGGTAGTAAATATTTTTAAATTTCTTTTAACAAAATAGATAATATTATATACTGATAAAATCTTTTGTTTTTTAAGTTTTAGTTAGACATATGTATGTGTAATCCTCTTAACCATAAAGTCCATGAAATCCTTACCATTGAGTATTTAATTACTTTCCTCATCATGCATACGTGTCTTTTTATTCCCTTAAATGTAGCTTTAAAATCAATTAAAAAATAAAAGATTGCAAAATGAATATGCCACGTGTAATCTGAAAACCCTAATGGTTTCTTCTTCGTTTGTTAACCTCTAGGCCGCCGAAGTTTTATGTTCTTCGTGATTCCTCTGTTCTCTTGATTAAACGATTAAATCCCTTTTGTTTTCCAATTAATAATACTCGAAATAGACAAGTGTTTTGGCCATATCATTGTACGCTTCCAATTTATTTTCAGAAGCTTCCTAATCAGAATCGTGAGCTTCCCCATGCTTCTAAACTGTCTTTTCCCGGAACCGTGATTCCACTGTGATTCCAAGCGTTTCCTGGCGATTCCGACTCTGCTTCTGAAGCGAGAATTGGAGCTCCAGCAACGATTCCGTGCAACGTAGGTTAATATTGATTTTTCTTTCAATTAGATTGTGGGCTGGGCTGAACATGTATGTTTTATATGTTTTAATTAAAATAGCAGGCTTGGAAACAAAAATATGTGAGAGACATAGTATGACATGGAACAGAATTCAATTTATATTGGTAGTACATGATGAATTGTATTAATTATTATATTTTGATTGGTTAACTGTTTTAATTGATGTGTCAACACCAGCTTCAAAGTTGAGGCTGATGTGTCAGAAGAGGAAAACAACACATTCTAGTTTTATTGTATTGATACGTCAATTTTTTTAATAATAATTATTAAAAAAGTATCTATGTTGTGATTTTTGTGTTTTATTTTAATATCTTTTGATTAATATTTAGATTCTATAATTTTAGATAGATTGTATTTTTTTTTGTTTTTGTACAGGTTAGGATTAGCTAACATCTTTCGTTAACTCATCATTTGATATCAAAATAAAATATTTTATGTATTTTAGTAGACCAACCCGTAAAGAAAACTATCTAATCATATTTATTTAAACAGATTTAACCCGCACGATAACATGATCCATAAGTTTTTTTTAGTAAGTGAAAAGTATCTAAAATATTTAAATTATGGATACTAATTTCTTTTAGAATTATTTAAACATTTTGGTTTTTGGATATTAATTTAAAGTATGATTATATTACAAATAATAACTTCAAATTTTGATATTTATTCAAATGGAAAGGGTTTAATTATGTAATTCTTACAAAAAGATGTTATTTTGCCAAATGTACTTATGAATTAATAATATGGGGATATATGTGGATAATATTAATAAACATATTTTAATACTTATCTATATTACTTTTTATTTTATTTTAAAAATATAATAAAACAATCTGGCACATATATATCTTTGTAGATTTGTTTTTTTTTCTTCAAATATCAGATTTTTATTTCATATATCTTCATTAATATTAATTTTCACATAATTTCTTACAAGTTTGATTTAAACATCAAGAGCTCTCTACTTGCTTTCTCTTAATTCTCTCGCTTAATCAGTTATCAAAGAAAAAGAAAAATGAAGAGCTCTATGCAGTTTATCTCTACACTCTTCTTCCTAGTCCTACTTGTTATCGGATCAGGTATACAAATCTATCTTCCCACTAGCTATAGACAAATCTACTGAAATATACGAATTCTTTTGGTTATACTATTAAATTCTTATTGTTGATATGGTCTTATATAGGTGTGATGAAGATGGTTGAAGGACAACCCTTACTGTGCGAAGCCCGAAGCATCAACTTTAGGGGATTTTGCGAGAGATGGAGGACTTGCAAGCGAGTGTGTATCAGCGAAGGTTTCCCTGATGGTCGATGCAAAGGATTCTTATTCTTTAAAAACAGATGTATGTGCAGGAAGCCTTGTGCTCTTTAATTCTACCTAAACCAAATTCAATTTTAATCCATCACTAGCTATACATGTACTCAAAACTAGCTCTATTTTACAATATATGGCTACTAAGCTTTGTTAGATAAAAGTGACAGTTTTATATTTTTTTATTAAATATTTTAATAGAATTAGAATTGACAAATGTTGATATCTTAACGATAAATTTGACATGTGTCCTGATCTTGTTAACGAGTAACTTTGAAACCAAACTTTATATAACAAGATATTTTGAATAAATAAATATAATCTAGTTATCGAATAAATAAATATAATCTAGTTATAGTGAATAACTATTGACTATTGGACTTGAACCTTGTTGTGACTCGTGCGGTCTCGGATTTGGAATGGCTGACTCATTTTTTGTGGTCTTCGGTCTAAACAGCAGTTGTATTTTCAGCCGCTGAAACTGCCATGTGCCTTTATTTTTCAATTTCATAATTAAACGTAGTCTTTTTTGCTTATTCTAATTATTCAGGATAAATCTCATCTAAGTTTTGGAAAAAGTGTTAATCCACAAATATGTTGTGAAACTAGAGAGTTTAGGGAGAAATCTCTTGTTCTTATTAATGAATGTAGGATCGAGGTTACATATTTATAAGGATTACAATAGACCGACATAAGTGATAAGCTAATGGACTAATGGGCCTAAGGGCCAAGACACATATGATGGACGATAGGAGGGCCGGTCGATGGAGTCCACTAAGTGTTTTACAACACTCCCCCTTCGACGATATGACCGTGCCTATGCTGGATGGGATCGACGTAATGTGCTTAGGGGATGCTGCCTCATTAAAACCTTACCAGGAAAACCCATTGGGACAAAACCTTGGTGAAGGAAAAAGAGTACAGCACACATTGCTCCCCCTGTTCCAAGCATCACTCTAAGTCCTTAAGCCTCCGCATTCCAATCTGGTGCGTGAGCTTCCTGAATGTTGTTGTCGGTAGTGCCTTGGTGAAGAGATCGGCTGAGTTGTCGCATGACTGAACTTGCACCACTTGAACTTCTCCGGCCTTTTGTAGTTCATGTGTGAAAAAGAACTTTGGCAGTATGTGCTTCGTCCGATCTCCCTTGATGTAACCTTCCTTGAGCTGTGCGATGCAGGCTGTATTGTCTTCATAGATGATTGTTGCTCCCTCGTCTTTGTCCATGCCACTGTCTGTCCGAATATGCTGAGTCATGGACTGCAACCAAACACACTCACGGCTGGCTTCATGTATGGCTAGGATATCCGCGTGATTTGACGATGTGGCTACAAGAGTCTGCTTCATAGAATGCCAAGAGATCGCAGTACCACCGTGCGTAAACACATAACCTGTTTGTGACTTACCATTGTGTGGATCAAATAGATAACCTGCATCAGCAAAACCAACTAAACCTTCTTTGTTATAGTTAGTATAAAATAAACCAAAGTCTGTCGTTCCCTGTAGGTAACGCAGAACATGTTTAATACCATTCCAGTGCCTTATGGTCGGACAAGAACAATATCTTGCTAGGAGGTTCACGGCAAAGCATATGTCTGGCCTAGTGTGGCTAGCCAAGAACATTAACGTTCCTATAGCACTGAGGTAAGGCACTTCAGGACCAAGAACTTCTTCATGGTCTTTCTTAGGAGCAAATGGATCTTTATCCACTTCAACACTTCTTACAACCATTGGGCTAGTCAATGAGTGAGCTTGCTCCATATTAAACCTCTTGAGTACCTTTTCTGTATATGCCTTTTGATGCACAAGGATCCCATTGTTTCTGTTCTCAAGCTACAGTCCCAAACAAAATTTTGTCTTGCCTAGGTTTTTCATCTCGAATTCTTTCTTGAGATATTCTACAGTTTGGGCGATTTCCCCAGAGGTTCCAAGGATGTTTAAATCATCCACATAAACTGCTATTATCACAAATCCTTTGTTTGCAAACTTCTTTATGAATATACATGGACTGATTGGGTCATTCTTATAGCATTCCTTAGCCAAATAGTCACTTAGTCGGTTATACCACATTCGACCACTCTGTTTCAGTCCATAAAGCGATTTGTCTAGCCTTATGCAGTACTGTTCTCGAGAACCATTCTTATCTTTGAGTTCTATACCCTCTGGTAATCTCATATAAATTTTATTATCCAGTGGACCATATAAGTATGCAGTTACAACATCCATTAACCGCAAATCCAGTTTTTCTCTTATGGCCAGACTTATTAGATATCTAAAAGTCGTTGCATCCATCACAGGGGAGTATGTCTCCTCATAGTCTATTCCTAGTCTTTGAGAGAATCCTTGTGCTATGAGCCGTGCTTTGTATCTCACAATTTCATTGTTTTCATTTCTCTTCCTTACAAAGACCCACTTATGTCCAACTGGTTTAATTTCAGGTGCTGTCCTTAAGATCGGACCAAACACACTTCTTTTCTTCAAAGAGTTTAACTCCACATCAATAGCTTCTTTCCATTTAAGCCAATCTTTGCTTTGAGTGCACTCTAATATAGATGTGGGTTCATGATCCTCATTTATCTCAAGTGCTACCTTGTATGCAAATATATCATCAATGTCGACATCTTTTCGGTTCCATTGAATTCCAGACATAATATAGTTTATCGAGATCTCATTGTTGTCAATTCCTTCAGCTTCTTGAGGTTCAGCATCCTGAGCCTCACTTGGTACCTTAGGAGTTTCTGCGACAATGTCTGGGTTTTTTATAATTCCCTTAACCTCGGTCTGTTTTGCACCTTTAGTTTTCCGAGGGTTCTTATCTTTGGAACCTAATGGTCTACCTTGTTTCAAACGTGGTTTAGACTCTGTAGCAACTTGATTATTGTGTTCCTTCTGAACATCAATACGTACTGGTGCATTGCAAGATGGTATGTACGATTTTGTTACTCTCTTTGGGTCAGCAAAGGAATCTGGCAATTGATTAGCTAGCTGTTGTAAATGTATAATCTTTTGAACCTCTGCATCACATGCTAGAGTTCGAGGATCTTGCCAATTTAAGGATGTTTGATTCCATGTTAATTCCTTGACCAGCTTGCTAGTCTCACCACCTAACATAGGGAACTCGGACTCAACGAATTGATAGTCCGCGTATCTGGCCTTAAATAAATCTCCTGTTAATGGCTCAAGATACCTTGTAATGGTGGGAGACTCATATCCAACATATATTCTCATCCTCCTTTGAGGTCCCATCTTAGTTCTCTGTGGTGGAGCAATAAGTGTATAAACGGCACAACCAAATGTTTTGAGATGGGATAAATCTGGCTCTTGACCCGATAATAGTTGGGATGGTGAATATTTGTGTTCACTAGATGGCCTGATGCGTATGAGTTCTGCTGCATGTAAGACCGCGTGTCCCCAAGCCGACACAGGAAGCTTCGATCGCATTAATAATGGTCGAGCTATCAATTGTATTCGTTTAATGAAGGATTCAGCTAATCCGTTTTGTGTATGGACATGTGCCACAAGATCACACTCACCCCCATGCACATACAGTAATCATTAAACGCTTGGGATGTAAATTCACCAGCATTGTCTAGACGTATAGTCTTAAGTGGAAAGTCCAGAAATGTGCTCTTAATCTTATGATTTGAGCTAACAGCTTAGCAAATGCTAAGTTCCTTGTGGATAACAAGCAAACATGTGACCATCTGGTTGATGCATCTATCATCACCATGAAATATCTAAATGTCCCACATGGTGGGTGTATTGGTCCACATATATCACCTTGTATCCTTTCCAGAAAGTTTAAAGTCTCTTTTGTGACTTTTACTGGTGATGGTCTTATGATAAGTTTTCCTTGTGCACATGCTACACAAGTGAGATTTTTAGGGAAAAACTTTTCTCTCTTTAAGATTGTGCCCATTCGAACTCTTAATCAGTTTACGCATCATGTTCGAACCCGGATGGCCAAGCCGGTCATGCCATAGAGTGAATTGTTCTTTGAACATTTTGTGCTTTGCCAAGTTAGCTTCTATCATGTTAATCTTAGCATGGTATAAACCAGTGGCTAGTGCAGGTATAGTCTCTAGGACCTTCTTTTGTCCTTTTACAATTTCTGTAATGTATAGGAATTCTTTAGTTCCTTCACCCTTGGTTTCAACATGATAACCATTTGATCTTATATCTTTAAAGCTCAATAAGCTTCTCTTAGGGCTGTTGAGTATAAGGCATCACTTAGTTCAATATGTGTGCCATTAGGCAACAAAATGTGAGCCTGGCCGTAGCCTTCTATCAAATTTGCTATACCCGCAATTGTACTAACATTGGCACTTTTCATTATAAGATTTATGAAATATCTTTTGTCTTTTAGTATAGTGTGGCTGGAACCACTGTCCACCACTAGTTCACTCATGTCCTCAGCCATTTCTATAAATAGGACAATAATTTTGTGTTTTAACAAGACAATCATATAAGATAAAATAAAATCCATTGAATTTAAATCAAAGTCATTACATAGAAGGAAATTAAATCATAAAAGCATAGAAATTAAACCAAAATAAAATTGAAATTCAATTATCATTCTTGAGGCAATCGGAAGTCTCATAGCCTAGGGAGTCATCATTCTCATGATCGAAGTCTCTTTCATCATCGATGTGCACATAGTTGGCTTCTGGATTCTTCTTTAGAACTTCTTGATATGCATCAATGAGATGTTTGGGAGTTCTGCAGTTCTTGGCCCAGTGGTTTGACATACCACATCTGTGGCAAACCGATTTGGCCTTGGTGTGTGGTTTAAAGGACCCACGGCCCTTACCACCACGTCCGCGACCTCCTCGGCCAGCCTGGCTTCCACGACCACCACGTCCTCTGCCACCACGGCCACAGCCGTAGTGTCTTTCTCTGTGGACGTAGTTGGTCTCATTAGGCTCTTTAAGCTCTACTGCATTTTTCTTTCTCAAATCAACCTTGTTTGCTTCTGGTAATGGGGCTGTACCAGGAGGTCTCATAGCACTGTTCATCAGCAACAACTCATCGTTCTGCTCAGCCAGCAGTAAACACTCAATGAGTTCCCCATAGTCAGCAAGATTTTGATGCCGATATTGTTGCTGAAGAACTCTGTTATTAGGGCTGAAGGTAGACAATGTCTTCTCTATCAGCTCCTTCTCAGTCACCTCTCTTCCACACAATCTAAGGAGTGAGACAATCCTAAAAAGCTCAGAGTTATACTCCTCCACGGATTTGTAATCCTGGATCCTTAGGTTCTTCCAATCGAACTCGGCCTTTGGAAGGAGCACCGTCTTTTGGTGCCCATAACGGCGTTTAAGCTGTGTCCAAAGGGCGAGAGGATCTTTTATGAAGAGGTACTGACTTTTGAGACACTCAGCAATGTGGTGATGCATATGCTGGAGACACTTATTCTTTTTCTTGTCAGTGCACTCAAATTCCTCATCGATGCACTTGTGCAAGCCATTTGATTTCAGATTGATCTCGGTGTCATTTGCCCATTGCAAGTAGTTCTTTCCAAAAGCTTGCAAGATAGGATAGTCTAGGCTCTTGAGGTTTGCCATCTGCATAGAAAGATAGACAACCGATAGTTAGCATGCGATATTTGAGATCGAACCATGCAACATTAATTCAGGTCATGCGGTATTTGAGACCGAACCATCCCTTAGGCCATGTGGTATTTGAGACCGAAACATGCCTTGCCTCTTATAGTTTTATGGTTTAAATTCATGCATGCAAAACAACAAAAGCAAATAGATAATGCATGCAACAATTTCCTTAATTTCTAGATAGGATTTCCTTTTCTTAAGTTTTCTTATTTAGTCTAGGATTTAGATTTTGTTTTAAGAGTTTTAGGAACTTATCCTAAGTAGTGATTTAATCCGGAATTTTATGTTTTAATTTATAGAATTTTAACAAAAGTTTTAATTCAATCGGATTTACTCTTAAACAATAAAGTTAATTTTACATAAATTTTAGGATAATGATTAAGGGTTTATGGAAGTTATCCTAATTGATCCTAGACAAGTTCATGCTCGAGTTTTATGGTTCTCATGGCTGAAATTTTACAGGAAAACTATGTTCAAATTTATGCTTAAGAAATCCTACGAATTAATTCATGCAGCCGATTCTATGACATCCTATACATGGTCCGATTTTTAATATGATGCATGAACAATCCAAGTTTTAAATTTTCTAGAACAGTTTGATTAATATTTATCTTATGAATCTCGAAATCTAGCAGTTTTAGTTCTAGGTTCTTATGCATCAATCAATCAAGCAATATAATCAATCAACCAAATTTAAGCTTGATATCTCTTGGTGTAATTTTACAAACAATCTAACAACCTAACAACCGATTTTAAGTTTTAGGATTTAGGGAATTTAAACTTTGTTAGATTGTGTACTTGGATGTTTTAGGGTTCGATAGTTCTTAAGGTTCAAATTCGAGTTATGGTTTTAAGAGGGTTTCGATTTTGTTTACCTTAACACCACAAGGATTCTGACTGGATTGATCTGGGAGCTAAAGACCTCAGATATCTCACGAACCTCGAACCTCGAATAGCTTCCACAAACCACGAACAGCTTCCCGCAAACAGCTTCCCGCGAACAGCTTCCCGCGAACAGCTTCCTTGTACCGCTCGCACACGAACTCACCCCCGAACCGCGAACACAAACCTCGATAGGGTTTTGAGAAGAACTTGATCACGAGCTAAGGATGCTCGTGAATCAGCAAGAGAGCTTCGAGACAAAGGAGATAAGTCTCGAAGAAGAAGGAGGAAGAACAAAGGCGGTTTAGGGTTTTAGGGAAGAAGAGAGAATCGGCGGCTGCCTTAGGGTTTTAGGGTTAGAGGCTATCGTGCTGATAACGTGTTGTGAAACTAGAGAGTTTAGGGAAAAATCTCTTGTTATTATTAATGAATGTATGATCGAGGTTACATATTTATAAGGATTACAATAGACCGACATAAGTGATAAGCTAATAGACTAATGGGCCTAAGGGCTGACACACATATGATGGACGATAGGAGGGCCGGTCGATGGAGTCCACTAAGTGTTTTACAACAAAATAAATATTTTTAGAGCATTCAAATAGACTGAAAACAAAGACTCATATATATATATATATATATATATATATATATATATATATATCAAGGAAGAGTAATTATAGATCCAAAAAAATCAATTTGCGGATTAAAAACTGTTTTTGAAGATGGTTGTAACTTGTTTTATGAGTGTGGAAGCATGTTTAAGCTGACTAAACCGGTCCACATATCAACTAAAACTCATATCTTCAAATCTTGGGAAAATGATATATGCGATTGCACGGGATATACTAATGGATGTGATCATACCAACGCTAATGCATTGGATCCCATCAATACTCTGTAATTAAATGTACTAGGATGAGAATATATGATGAATGACATCCCAGGAAATCTTTGTTTTACCAAAAAAAATGTTTCTCGCCCACCACCATGTGGTTAATTAAGGCAACTTAAACGATGTTAAATTCATGATGTTTTATTACTTACTTTATGTTTGACTTTGCATAATAACTAGATTTTAACCCGCGGTACACCGCGAGGCTATATTTTTAAAAATTTAAATTTAAAATTATGTTACATTTGTTTTATATTTTGTGGTTGTTTATTAATTTTTACTTTGTATAATTATAAATAGTTATTGAATTTATCTCGTAGTTTACCATGAAATATTCTTCTTATTACTAATTTTTATGATTTTTAATAAAATGATTAAAGTCTTTGATTTTTAATATAAATGTTACAATGTTATCTAGGTTTTAACCTGCGGTGTACTGCATTAATGTATTTTTTATATAGAATAGTATAGAGATATGTGGGAAGTAAAAGTAACTTGGTTTGATGTATATACAAATTAGGGAATTGTTTTTATTTGGAATTTGATCAATTAAAATTAGTTGTTGTAGTGTGTTTTTTTTATCTAGGTTTTGACCTGTATTAGTTTGTTTTTATAAACAGATGATGTTACTCTGTATAAAACACTATGTAGTGCACATATAACCAGTGGCGGATCTAGCTGAACTTGTCACCAGGTGCAAAAACCTATAAAATTGGAACATAGTAAGCGTTGAACCCATGACCTCACTTATAATATGGTGCATTCTTACCATTAAGTCACTTTACTTTAATAACACATATAGAAATTAAACGATTTATAATTTCATATGGTGCACATGCACCACCCTTGGATAAGGTGGATCCGCCCCTGCATATAACTCTGAATATAATATGCAAGTGAATAAATTCTAAACTCATATTCGGATATGCCATTTCTATAATTTATGAAATTAGTTAATAATTCATTTATTCATTTATCTTGGAAGGATTTAATTCTCTAATTCACAGATTTTTAATTTTAATATAAATTATAGAAGCTTTTTTTAGTGTTTTTAAAATTTTACTCGTGCTACATGTGTATTCTAGTAATATATATATCACGTGGTATACATTCAAGATTATTTTGCAAGAACTAAAATCTACATAAAAAAATAAGAACTGTAAACCATAAACCAAAACTCAAGAAACTGCAAAATATTTGGTATGTACATTTTTAACATGAAAGAGAGATATATAGACATATGGAAATAATTATTGTTAAAAAAATTTGAAATACATTAATAAGAAAGGGAAAGTGGGTTCCCTTTGAAACATCCGCCTTGTGTAAATTTTTTTTTTTTTTTAATTTAGATGATAAAAGATTTTTTTTTGCTTTTTTTTTAAGTTCCTACAAACTATTTTTTTTAATTCTTCTTTTAGACATAAATAAATAAATTATAGTAACTACATAAAAATATACTAGTAACTACATTAAAAAATATAATAATCTAATTTTTTTAACTCCATCGATTTACCATCATATATACTTAAAAAAAAATCGGGAGAATTGGAAAAAGGACATTTTTAAAGATAAATATCCATATATATTTTTATTTTGTAGGTTTGGTCATATAGGTTTTATAATAATTAAAACCCAATTATACCCTTAATTTTCAAAACAATTTAAATAAGAAAATACAATAAATTAATTTTAATTTATTCACAAACTTTAAAAATGTAAATGTATATGCTACAAAGATGGGGGTTGTTGTTGTTGTTTGATCTTTCTCACCGAAAAAACGAAACCCATATCTGATTTTTTTTTTTTTTTTTTTTTTTTTTCTGTTACAGTAAAACAAACAAACAAAATAGATCATATATTGTTCGTCTTCTTCTTCTTGATTTGAAGGTTTTTTAAATTTTACTGGTAGTAGTAATAACAATAATACTCTTACAATAATATATCATCTGTTGTTTTAAGCTTGAAGAGAACCTAAAATAGAAAAAGCAGAGCATTCCTAATCGAGTTATGATTAGTGAATGGATAAGGATCAAAGCTTATTTGGTGTTATCTAGGATATTGGTGTTTCCTAGTTGAAATAGGTTTTCGTTTTACTATATATATGTATGTCGAGTTATGGCAGTAACATATAGAGTTTGAGAGATTGAGATTGAGAGATTGTAAGAGAGAGCTTAGAGTTTTGAGATATTTTCTTTAAGCTATTAAGAGAGTTATTCTTAAAACAGTCTTGTGTTCTTAAATCTTTGCTAATTCTATATTTGGTATCAGAGCCTGAAAAGAAGATCATGAATCTGTGAGAATAGAAAAGATGTCAGGAGACGGAAGTACAGACACTAAGGATAAACAACTTGCGGTCGCAGGAGATAAACCAAAAGAAGGAGGAGTGTCATCTTCAATCTCATGTCCTATGCTCAGTTCTACCAACTACACGGTTTGGGCAATAAATATGAGCTATATTCTTAAGGTCAACAAGGTCTGGGAGGTGATCGAAGCAGAGTCATCTGATGGTGACAAGAATAATCTGGCCATAGCTTTGATCCTGCAATCCATACCAGAGGCACTAATTCTGCAGGTCGGAGGTTTGAGTATAGCAAAGAAAGTTTGGGATACGATTCAAACTCGACATGTAGGAGCTGAGAGGGTCAAAGAGGCTCGACTACAAACCTTGATGGCTGAATTTGACAGGCTCAAGATGAAGGAAACAGAGAAGATTGATGACTTTGCAGAGAAGATTTCTCAGATTTCTTTGAAAACTGCTTCTCTTGGAGAAACTATAGAGATATCAAAACTTGTTAAAAAGTTTTTGAAGAGTCTCCCAAGGAAGAAGTTTATTCATATGGTTGCTTTTCACTTGAACAAGTATTAGACCTTAATACTGTAAGTTTCGAGGACATTGTTGGTAGGCTAAAGGCTTATGAGGAGCGCATCTCTGAGGAAGAAGATGCAGAGGAAGATCAAAGTAAGCTGATGTACACTAACTTTGAACCACAAAATCGAGAGTATAACGGAGACTATAGAGGAAGAGGACGTGGTGGAAGAAATTTCAGAGGACGAGGACGTGGCCGTAATAGTTGGAGGGATCCATCTCAAGTCACTTGTTTCCAGTGTGACAAGATAGGTCATTTTGCTTCACAATGTCCAGATAGGCTGCTTAAACTTGGACTAGCAGAACACAAGGAGACTGAACATAAGGACACTGAGGATGCAGATCATCTCATGATGCATGAAGTTGTTTATTTGAACGAAGAACGCTGCATACCGAGTAAGTTTGAAGCAAACACTGTTGGAAGTAATGTGTGGTTTCTTGATAACGGTGCAAGCAATCATATGACTGGAGACCAGAGATACTTTGATAAAATCGATCGTTCAGTTACAGGAAAGGTAAGATTCGGAGATGACTCGAAGATTGATATCAAAGGGAAAGGGACAATTGCTTTCATTGACTCATACGGGAAGCCAAGAGTGATGTCGGAGGTGTATTTTATCCCTAGTCTACGAACCAATATCATAAGCCTAGGACAGGCTACAAAGGCTGGTTGTGAAGTACGATTGAAAGGAGAACATCTTACAATGTGTGATCCAGAAGGAAACTTGCTCGTTAAAACAGAGAGAACAAAGAATCGGCTGTATAGGGTAAACATGGGACTAACAAACAAAGCTTGTTTGAACTTCACGATTGCAAGTGAATCAAGTAGGTGGCATGCCAGAATGGGACATATTAACTATGTCACCTTGTCGAACATGTTTACTAATGAACTGGTGATAGGTGGTCCGAACAAATCTCTTGAAAAGGAGATTTGCAGTTCATGTTTACTTGGAAAACAACCTACTCAGGTTTTTCCAAATGCAACTGCCTTTCGAGCAACAAAGAAGCTGGAACTAATACATGGAGACCTCTGTGGCCCCATAACACCATCTACAAGTGCTGGAAATAGATACATATTTGTCCTTATAGATGATTATTCAAGATATATGTGGACTGTTCTACTAAAGGAGAAAAGTGAGGCATTACAGAAGTTTAAGAAATTCAAGGCTATGGTTGAAAAGGAAACAGGAGAAAATATACAAACATTTAGAACTGATAGAGGAGGAGAGTTTGTATCTCTTGAGTTTAATAGTTTTTGTGAAGACTCTGGAATTACTCGACACTTGACAGCTCCTTATACACCGCAGCAGAACGGGGTTGTGGAACGACGTAACAGGACACTCATGGAGATGGCGAGAAGTATTCTAAAGCACATGAAGATGCCTAATTACTTATGGGGGGAGGCTGTAAGACACTCCACTTACCTGTTGAACAGAGTTGTGACAAGGTCTCTTAGGGATCAAACTCCATATGAATGCTACCGAGGAAGAAAACCAGCAGTTGGACATGTTAGAGTTTTTGGGTGCATTGCTTATGCCAAGACAGAGAAAGCTCACTTGAAGAAGTTAGATGATAGAACTCGAGTTCTTGTCCATCTGGGAACTGAACCGGGTTCCAAGGCTTATCGATTGCTTGATGCAGAAACGAGGAAAATTATTGTTAGCCGTGATGTTGTTTTTGACGAAAACAAGAGCTGGAACTGGAGTAGGAACAATCTCAGTGATGGAGGAGATGAGAACTTCGAGTTTACTATTGATGGTATGAGTAGTCAAAATCAAGAGGAGAGTGCAATAAGCGAGTCACCGAAGCAATCTCTTGTGAGAAACAACTCTGATAGCGAGGAAACCGGAGAGGATGAGCAATCTGATGAAGTTTCTGATAGCGAGACCAGACACATAGAAAACTCACCTGCAGTAATATCTGAAATTGCAGAGAAAAGGCATCGTACTAAACCAAAGTACTTAGAAGACTATGTCTGTTTTCAACTTGCAGTGGAAGAAGGAGAATTGGCTTTGCTCTGTTTAAACAATGAGCTAAGGAATTATGAAGAAGCAAGAGAGTCTATTGAATGGAGACGAGCCTGCGAGGAAGAGATAGAGTCAATCGAAAGGTTCAAAACTTGGGATCTTGTAGACTTACCTATAGGAGCAAAGCCGATTGGTTTGAAGTGGGTGTTCAAAATCAAAAGAAACTCGGATGGGAGCATCAACAACTATAAGGCTCGATTAGTGGCTAAGGGTTATGTCCAAAAATATGGTGTTGACTTCGAAGCAGTGTTTGCTCCAGTTGCAAGGATCGAAACAATCAGGCTTCTTATCAGTCTTGCTGCATCTTATGGTTGGGAGATACATCATCTTGATGTCAAGACAGCTTTTCTCCATGGTGAACTCAAGGAGATTGTACATGTCAGTCAACCAGAAGGATTTATCAAGAAAGGTGAAGAGAGAAAGGTGTATAAGCTCAACAAAGCTTTATATGGACTAAGACAGGCTCATAGAGCATGGAACAACATCATCATCATCATCATAGAAGTAGAATACAGCACAAGCTCAAGTTCCATCACCATCTTTTATCTTCTTCTTCGTTTCTTTGTCTTTCTATTTCTCGACTTCTATGATCATGTGCTTCTTCTTCACAAGCACAAGCTCATGAAACACAAAACTAAAAAGAAAAAAATTCTTTTCGAAAAAAATAAAATTTAGAAAATGGATCTTTTTGTTTCTTCTTCATAAATCAAATCGATCAAACGGATCTGTGGACTTTTGTTTTTGAGTTACCAAATTTATTTAGAGACGTAGATCGGTACAGTGATGATCATCAGAACCTGTAACAACCCGTCCCGTGGACCCCACTAGCCTCACTGCTAGCCGCCCAAACGGACCCCAAGCTGGCCCTGCAGGGCATTGATCCTAACCCATCACTGTGGATATCCCAATCCACCAGTAGGTTATTGGTGCGCCAGGCGTTCCTCGAACCCTGGTCCTCACCCTTTAACAACCTTCCCACACGACAAGCTGTCACCAATTGACCTGCAGAAATTGGTGGCAACTTGTCCTGTGGGAAGGTTGTTAAAGGGTGGGGACCAGGGTTCGAGGAACACCTGATGCACCAATAACCTACTGTGGATTTGGATGAATAGTTCCATTTGCCCAGTGAGAGGTTAGAATCGATGCCCTGCAGGGCCAGCTTGGAGTCTGTTGGACGGCTAGCGGTGGGCTAGCAGGGTCCACAGACGGTTCGTTGGGGCAGCTAGCGGTGGGCTAGTGGGGTCCGCGGGACATAAAAATCATAAAAATCGATTTCACCTGCTTAGCTGAGATGGTTAGGGGTGAGGATGCTGTTGGTCGCGGTCGTGGTCGTGGGCGTGGTCGTGGTCGGGGTCGGGGATGAGGTCAGGTTCCTGAGGCCAGTGTGAGTGTGACCCAGAGCATGGCCAGTGAGGAGGTGGCGGAGTCCCAGGTTCATCCTAGTGTGTCTGGAGACCAGGCTGGTTTGGGTGACGGCAGGGCGGATGGGCCCGGTGTCGGTCACGGTGTTGCCCCGGGTGTGGGGGTTGCAGCGGGAGGTGCTCCAGGCAGGGAGGATGTCTTGATGGACTTGCTAGCTCAGGTTTTGCAGCGACTTCCAGCAGTTGTGCCGCCAGTGGTTGGTGGGCAGGATCCAATAGTGCCGCCAGTGGTTGGTGGGCAGGATCCGGTAGTGCCGCCAGTGGGTGGTGGGCAGGTTCCAGCGGTGCAGCCTGTGGCGGGTTTGCAGGCAGGTGTGCAGCCGGGGGCCGAGGTAGTGGATGCTCAGTATGTGCGAATGATGGAGCAGCTGCGGCATGTGGGAGCAGGGTATTTCTCAGGAAGTACCGATCCGAGTGTAGCGGATGAGTGGAGAGAGCGGATGGAGGATATTTTCCTTTCGCTTAGGTGTCCCGACCGGTACAGGGTGGATCTGGTAGTGTTTTACTTGTCAGGAGATGCTCGTGTGTGGTGGAGGTCGGTGACAGCACGGAGTGTGCAGCGGGGTATGTCTTGGGGAGATTTTGTGGGGGAGTTTAACTCCAAGTATTTTCCTCAGGAGGCTCTTGATCGTATGGAGGCACGGTTCTTGGGTTTGACTCAGGGGGACCGTACAGTGCGGGAGCTGGATGCAGAGTTCAGTCGGCTTGTGGGGTATGCAGGCAGGGCATGGGAGCCAGAGGCGGCTCAGGTGCGGGATGATTTGAGGACTCGGTGCAGAGTGAGGAGCTATGCTACGAGAGCAGAGTTGGTTGAGGTTGCAGCTGGGATAGAGGATGACTTGAGGTCACAGGTGGTTGTGGTCAGTTCTTCGGTGCAGCCACAGCAGTCTCAGCCGCTTTCCGTTCCCAGCAAGGGCGGCAAGCCTGCGCAGGGGCAGAAGAGGAAGTTTGATGTTATGCAGAGATCGAGGCACGGGGGTGCGAAATGCTTTGGGTGTGGTAGCAGGGACCACAAGGTGACTAGCTGTCCACAGAGAGGTGAGCAGCGGGCACTGACAGAGCAGCGGGCGGTGACGGAGCCGCGGACAGATACACGGGTGTGTTACTACTGCAGAGAGACGGGGCATATCAAGCCTCGTTGTCCCAAGTTGCAGCAGAGGGCAGTAGCAGTGTTGCAGGCTGGAGCTCAGCCAGGGGTGCAGCAGGGTGTGCAGCACGGTGTGCAGCCGGTGGGTTGGATTGAGCCGATGACTCAGGTGTACTCGACTCAGGAGCCCGGTGGCACTAGTGCAGGAGCGATCACAGGTATAACTTCTGAGATTCAAACTTAGTCAATTCAATAGTTCAGATTATATTTGTTTTTGTTTGTGGTCAAGTGTTAGGTTCTCAACACATGAGGTTTGTGTAGGGACCTTGTTGGTGGGCGGGTTTAAGTCCCATGTTATGTTTGATTCTGGAGCTTCTCACAGCTTCATTACTCCGGAGTGTGCCGTGAGTGCGGGGATCAGAGGGGATTCTGGAGAGCGTTCAGGAGTTGTCAGAGTTGCTGGAGGCAAGTTCCTGAGGGTTATTGGACGAGCTGGAGGAGTTGATATTCAGATCGCAGGAGAGTCGTGGCCAGCGGATTTGCTTATCAGTCCAGTGGAGTTGTATGACGTTATTCTTGGTATGGATTGGTTGCATCGGCATAAGGTGCATTTGGATTGCTATCGGGGTAGAGTGGAGTTTGAGCGTCCAGGAGGGAAGTTGGTTTTTCAGGGTATTAGACCGACTTCGGGGAGTCTCGTGATCTCAGCCGTTCAGGCAGGGAAGATGAACAAGAAGGGCCGTGAGGCCTATCTGGTTACTATATCTATGCCAGAGTCAGTGGGGAAGTCTACGGTTAGCGGTATTCCGGTTGTGGAGGACTTTCAGGATGTGTTCCAGTCATTGCAGGGATTACCACCAACTCGGTCGGATCCTTTTACTATTGAGCTGGAACCGGGGACGATGCCGTTATCCAAGGCTCCTTACAGGATGGCTCTAGCAGAGATGGCAGAGCTGAAGAAGCAGCTGGAGGATTTGTTGGGCAAGGGTTTTATCCGTTCTAGTTGTTCACCGTGGGGAGCTCCGGTGTTGTTTGTTAAGAAGAAGGATGGGAGTTTTCGGTTGTGTATTGACTATCGGGGTTTGAACCGAGTTACTGTGAAGAACAAGTACCCTCTCCCGAGGATTGATGAGTTGTTGGATCAGTTGAGGGGTGCTACTTGTTTCTCCAAGATCGACTTGGCTTCAGGTTATCATCAGATTCCTATACATGAGGCAGATGTGAGGAAGACAGCCTTCAGGACGAGATATGGGCACTATGAGTTTGTGGTGATGCCGTTTGGGTTAACAAATGCGCCAGCTGCGTTTATGAGATTGATGAACAGCGTGTTCCAGGAGTTTCTGGACGTGTCAGTCATCATTTTCATCGACGACATCCTGGTATATTCTAAGAGTCCTGAGGAGCATGCAGTACATTTGAGAGCAGTGTTGGAGAAGCTGCGGGAGCAGAAGTTGTTTGCTAAGCTGAGTAAGTGCAGTTTCTGGCAGCGTGAGATGGGGTTCTTGGGTCATATTGTTTCAGCTGAGGGAGTTTCAGTGGATCCAGAGAAGATTCAGTCCATCAGGGAGTGGCCGAGGCCGCAGAGTGCCACTGAGATTCAGAGTTTCCTGGGGTTAGCAGGTTACTACAGGAGGTTTGTTCGGGGTTTCGCGAGTATGGCTCAGCCAATGACTAAGCTTACAGGGAAGGATGTCCCATTTGTGTGGTCACCAGAGTGTGAGGCAAGTTTTGCAAGTCTCAAGCAGATGTTGACTACCACGCCGGTGTTAGCACTGCCTGAGCAGGACGAGCCTTATGTTGTGTATACAGATGCTTCTAGAGTGGGGTTGGGTTGTGTACTTATGCAGCAGGGGAAGGTTATAGCTTATGCTTCGCGGCAGTTGTGGAAGCATGAAGCTAATTATCCTACTCATGATTTGGAGATGGCAGCAGTGATCTTTGCTCTTAAGATTTGGAGATCCTATCTGTATGGTGGGAAGGTACAGGTATTTACAGATCACAAGAGTCTGAAGTACATTTTTACTCAGCCTGAGCTGAATTTGAGGCAGAGGCGTTGGATGGAGTTAGTAGCGGATTATGATTTGGACATAGCTTACCATCCTGGTAAAGCTAATCTGGTTGCAGATGCCTTGAGTCGGAAGCGGGTGGCTTCGGCTCAGGAGCAGGATATGGAGGCGTTGGTAGGTGAGATTAGTGCATTGAGTTTGTGTGCTATCTCACAGGAACCTTTGGGTTTGGAGGCAGCTGATAGAGCGGATTTGTTGAGTAGAGTGAGGTTAGCTCAGGAGAGCGATGAGGGGCTGGTGAATGCCTTTAACGCTGCGGGTGCAGAGTATCAGGTTTCTGCTAATGGTACTATCCTTGTGCATGGTCGGATCTGTGTGCCCAAGGGTGGGGATTTTAGGCAGGAGATACTGAGAGAGGCTCATTCGAGCAAGTTTTCTATTCATCCAGGAGCGACCAAGATGTACCGTGACCTCAAGCGGTATTATCACTGGGTCGGGATGAAGAAGGACGTAGCTGACTGGGTGGCGAAGTGTGATACTTGCCAGCTGGTGAAGGCGGAGCATCAGGTTCCTGGTGGTTTATTACAGAGTTTACCCATTCCAGAGTGGAAGTGGGATTTGATCACGATGGACTTCATGGTAGGTTTGCCTGTGTCGAGGACGTTTGATGCTATTTGGGTCATTGTGGACCGTTTGACTAAGTCTGCGCATTTTCTGGCCATCAAGAAAACTGATGGAGCAGCGGTTTTAGCCAAGAAGTACGTGAGGGAGATAGTCAGATTGCACAGTGTGCCTGCTAGTATTGTGTCTGATAGAGATTCCAAGTTCACCTTGGTGTTCTGGAAGGCATTTCAGGCGGAGATGGGCACGAAGGTGCATATGAGTACAGCCTATCATCCTCAGACTGACGGTCAATCAGAGAGGACGATCCAGATTTTGGAGGATTTATTGAGGATGTGTGTGCTGGATTGGGGTGGTCATTGGGCAGATCACTTGAGCTTGGTGGAGTTTGCTTATAACAACAGCTACCATGCTAGTATTGGGATGGCTCCTTATGAGGCCCTGTATGGGAGGCCGTGTCATACACCATTATGTTGGACTCAGGTGGGGGAGAGGAGCATATTTGGTGCAGATTTTGTTCAGGAGACCTCGGAAAAGATTCAGGTTTTGAGGCTGAACATGAAGGAGGCTCAAGATCGGCAGAAGAGCTATGCTGATAAGAGGAGAAAGGATCTTGAGTTTCAGGTTGGTGATAGAGTGTACCTCAAGATGGCCATGTTGCGGGGTCCGAACAGGTCATTGACAGAGACTAAGTTGAGTCCGAGGTACATGGGTCCGTTCAGAGTGGTTGAGCGGGTGGGACCAGTGGCATACCGGTTGGAGTTGCCTGAGGTTATGCGTGCGTTCCACAAGGTATTTCATGTGTCGATGCTGAGGAAGTGTCTTCACGAGGGTGATCAGTTGTTGGCTAAGATTCCTGAGGATCTTCAGCCTAACATGACTTTAGAGGCGAGACCAGTGAGGGTGCTCCAGAGGAGAGTCAAGGAACTTTGGAAGAAGAAGATTCCTTTGATGAGAGTCCTGTGGGACTGTGACGGAGTAGAGGAGCAGACTTGGGAGCCCGAGGCGAGGATGAAGGCAAGGTTTAAGAAGTGGTTTGAGAAGCAGACCGCGACTTGAGCTTGTCTAGCCGGGTCCAAGCTGTAGTCCGTGGCTGGAGCGGGTACGGAGTATTCCAGCCCATCTCTCTTGATATTTGGTCGCTTAGGGGTGGTTGGTTGTGCGACTAAGTATCAAGATGAGGTGGTGCTCGGGATGCGGGTTGATGGCTCTGGTTGTTGTATTTTTGCTTTTTCTGATGTAATTTCGTTGAGATTGTAACGATTATGACATTTTTGAGATTATTAAGATGAGTATTTTTCTTTATGTTTGACTGTTGTTGTCATGGGAAAAGAGAAATAGCTCGGGTTTCTATTTTTGGAAAGTTTCCATAAATAGAAAGTTTCCACAAAAGGAAGGTTTCCATAAATAGAAAGTTTCTAAAAAGGGAAAGTTTGTGGAAATGTTGAGGTTGATCTAGCCGGGTGATACTCGTTGGCATCAGTGTTTGTTTTGCTCAAGCCCGTGCGGGCCCAACTCACGTGATACCGATAGCTCGATGGACTTTGTGGCCAGAGAGTGGGAGTGGTATGTTGCTTCGGATGACGATCCAAGAGCGCGCTTGAGGGTGACGACCCAAGAGCGGGATATGTGAGGCTCCCTGGATACCATAGCTGTGAGCTGAGGCTCGGCAGTGAGCCGGTATGTCTCGAGGGTTGTGACCCGAGAGCGGGGGGAGTGTGTGTGAGTGACTTCCTGGATGCCGTAGCTTAAGGCGGTTGGCCTGATAGCGAGCCGGCATGATTCGTTGGTTGCAACCACGGACGGGGGAAGCACTGAGTTGTGAGCAAATAGTGGTTATGAGGCGAGTATATTGGCTAGAGGGAGACCTCGAGGGTCAGTCGGAGGTGTGCGGGCTGTTGCGACAGTGGCACGGGAAACCTTGGCTGATGGTGTTTAGTCCGGTCTGGGGACGTGCGGGCCGTACTGACGGTGGCACGGAGGTCCTTGGCAGTTGGACGGTATTGCGGGATTCGGGGACGAATCCATATTGGTGGGGGAGAATTGTAACATCCGCGAACCGGATTTTTTGATTTTGAAAGGAGTGTCGATCGACACCCTAGTGGCATCGATCGACACCACTAATTTCTGGGTTCGGCCGGTTTGATTAATTGCCGAATTGGTTCGGTTTGGTTCAATTAAATCCCTAAATCGTGTTATAAGCGTCTAAGGACGAGTTTAAGGGTTTTTGGGGAGTTATTTGGTCGCCGCTTAGTGAAAGAAAGAGAGAAAAGAGAGAGAAACGTTTTTGTGACTTTCTGGGCTTGTTCTTGGAGTTTTTGGAGAGATCTGAGGCTGTAGGAGGGTTAGTTGTTGCTGGAAACGAAGGGGGAGCTTCTGGAGGTGTTGTTTTCCACGTTTCTCAATCCAATCTTCCTGTTCTTGAGGTGAGTGCTTGACCATGGTTGATCTAAGCATGAGATCTCTCTTGTTTGTGTGTTTTCTTTGCTGTTTGTGTTGTTTTGTTGCTTGGGATCGTTGCTTTTGTGATTCCCAGTGATTTCTGAGGTAATTGGGTGAGTTTGGAACGGATTCAGGATGGTTTGGAATCGGGATTCGTCGTTCGTGTTCGCGCAGTTCGTGTCTGCAGATATGGCATTGATCGACACCATTCGAGCATCGGTCGACACTGTTGGTGACAGCATCGGTCGACACCCTTGTGGCATCGGTCGACACCTTTTGGTTCAGCATCGGTCGACACTTTCTGGTGGCATCGATCGACACTAGTCTCAACCGAGACTTGTTTTCCTAGTTTGATGTATTGCTTGTGTTTTGTTTGCTTGCATAACTTGAGGGTCTCATATGCTTGTGTGTATAACCTAGTAGATGGGAGGACGGCCTCACTAAGTATTTATGATAATACTTACGCATCTCAATTGTTGTTTGTGATGTGCATGTAAAGGAAAAGTGTGATCGTGGAATCAAAGGCGATGAAGAGGAGGATGTTCTAGAGGCTTGATTGATTGTGGTCTAGCTGTTGTTAGGTTGCTAGATTAAGTCATTTGAACATTGTAGGATGTTAGCTTTTGGTTATTTCCTTGTTTTGGATTTTGGTGTTATTGGTTATTGGATTATTTATGTTGGAATTTTAATGGATTAATGGAATTGTTTTATTTGGTTATCCGCGGTTATTGATTGTTGTTAGGATGTTAGTGGGTATGGGACCACTAGTAAATTAAGGTATAAAAAAAAAAAAAAAAAAAACGGGAAGGGTTGTTTCAGAACCACTGAAGTCATCCAACGGTGGGAAATTAAGATCGAACAGAAACAGCAGATTCCTCCGCCGCAATGACGAAGCGATATTATAGTCGTTGATAACAGACGATAACGAATCACAGTCGCTGTGACAATCCTCCGGAACTACAAGCGGAGTGCTAGGATACCTTTTCGCAGCTGTCTTTCAACAATTACGATCGTACCTAAATATTAGATAAATATGGAGTTTACTTTTTTATTCACTTCCTATATTTAGTGATCTCTAAAAGTTTCAGTGTATACATTCTACTTTGTTGTAATAGATATCTACTAATTTTCTCAGAGAACATATAGGAAGAACATAGAGTAAATCGTAGAAGGTTTATACTAAAATGTTTAAAACATAGAGTAAACCATAGCATACATACTCTGAATATTGTAGAATTTTGGATTTCGGACTACTAAACTATTTAGAACAAAAACTGAGACATATATTTTTGTGGTGTAAAGATGATACTTATGCAATGAATGTATGCAAACATGCAAACAAAGACATAAGCAGTGATGATGATGAATGATCAGGTGGAATGCAAGAGGTTTCAATTACTCTTATGTTGTTGTAATATAAGAGATGTCAATCCATAATGAGTAAGATGCAAGCAATCAGGATGTGAACGCTTATTTAAGTTAAACCAAGTATGAAAATTGTTTTGTTCTAACAACCTAATGACAATAATGAAATGTAGAATGTAAAACTTCTAAGATAAAAGACAAAATGCAAAGTGAACAGTGTAAACAAAGCAGAAATGATTCTAAACAGGAACAAGAACTAACAAATGCTAATGAAATGAATGCAACAGGATTAAACAGGAACAGAAGCAATGAAACAGGAATGAAACAAGAAAGATGCAGAACATAAACAAGAACTTTAGAAGGAGCTCGAGCAAGCACTCGATCGTATGCTCGATCGAGTGACTTAATACGAAGAACATAAACAGATTTAACAAACAAAGCAGAACCAATAGCAAGCAAATCAAACAGGAAGCGGATAACAGTAATCAAATAGAGAAATCAATAAACAAAGTAGGTCCTAGAGATGGATTCATGGGCTGGACTCAAGCTATGATTACCTAAACTGATCAACAAACCTCAATCAACAAAGAGCTATCTCTAGACAATGATCTTTTATTACTTTCTAATCCATTCTCATGATAATAACAATCAAGTTTAGTAACATCCTAACCGAACTCTCATTGGTGAAACCTTACTAAACATGCAATAAACTCCAGATCATCAATGTCAAAAATCACCTTAAACATCCAATCTCTCAGGTTAAGAATGATAATCTCTAGCATTAGCTTTATCTAACAACCTAAACATTGGTATGATGCAAGGAAGCTTAAGATATATTCTTACACTCTCAGATATAAGAACAGCATAGAACACATCTAATCTAGAAACCATAACTCTTATCCAGTCTTATCCATCCCTAAGATCCACACTACTCAGATTCACTAAACATGATGAACAAAATCATAAACCCATAAATTAGTGAAAATTGCATGATTAGAAAGATAAGATAAAGATCTACAATATTGAACACAGAAGCAAACTCAAATTCTTAATACTTTGAAAGTTATGGAACCAAGAAGTATCAAAAATCTAGAAAAAAATACAATAAAGGAGGCTGATGATATAAGCAAAAAGTAAATATTACCAAAATGGTAAAAACAAGGCTTCCAGATATTTTTCTCTCTAAAGTGGCTTGTGGGTGGCCATAGAGTACATTAGGTATATATAGGAAGGAAAGAAAGCCCTAAAATGGCTAGAAGACAAAATAGAGAGGCGGTTCGGTCAACTCGACCATGTGCTCGGTCGAGTGCCTGGTCGAGTGACCTCTTCTTCTGTTTCTACCAATGGTCGAGTCCCTCTCCTCACACGGTCGAGTGTCTGGTCGAGTGTGGTGGTCGAGTGGACTTCCAGACCTTGGTTCTCTTCTGCTCTAGCTCCTTTGTCTGCTTCACTTGTTGGCTCTACTCCTCTTTAGCACTTTTCCATGCTCCTTGGAATCCAAATCACCTGATTATACAAGAAACCATGCAAATGCAATGCAAATCCTATCTAATGCACAATAGAAAATGTTTTCTAAATTTTTTACATCAAATTTTATCCACCAAAAAAGTAACTTATACATTTTTTTTTGTAAAAAATTATATCACCTATAGTATTGTATATCTACTTATTTTTTTTATATTTCATATTTTACAACTTGTTAAATTTAAGTTTTTTAATTTGTATGGGTATTTTAGATAAAAATAACTATTTTGAAAAAAGTGTATATGGATAAAACTTTTTTTAGTTATCCTTTTTTTCTAATTTTCCCAAAAAAACTCCACTCGACAATTTGTGTAACATATTTATTCAATTCGTTTAGCATATCATAATTAGCAATTTTTCTATAAATAACCATTGTTTTTGTCGGTTCATATTCCGCAATGGGGGAACACTATAGGATGTTCTTAGAGTAAAAATATTACGAAAATAATCTAAGATCAGTAGTTAAGATCTTTTGTTAAAAAGTTAATTATTGGGAGAACATGTTTAAGATCATAAGATTTAATAATATAATATTCTTAAACATATTACATTTATAAAAACTGTAAAAATAACATTTAAATTGCAAACTTATAAAACTTGTACTAAAATTCAAAATACAATACCAAATTTTTATGAAACAAAAAAAACATTAAAGATTAAAAAAAAAAATATATTACTTAATTAAAACAAACAAACATTTTATTTAATTAATACATATTTTAAATCAAATCCTCTTTTAATTTGTAAAAAATTGTTTGCAAAAAATTGTATCCAATCACAGCTTGCCACGTCAGCTTAGAACTGAGCCTAGATCAGTTCTACATCAAGAACTGGACAACATGTTCTTATGCCCCATTGCGGATGGCCTAACAACAGACATAAAAAAAACTACAATCCGAAAACAATTAATATAAGAAAATGGATAAAAAACAAAAAAGGAATATTAATAGGAGGATCTGGAGACTCCGTAACGGCTAGTTCCAAAGTACCGTTTCTTTAATTAAATACACGCTCTGACACATTCCATATACACACACACACATTCACACTCACAGAGATAGAGAGAGAGAAGCTAAAATAAAAGCACACACCTTTTGTTGCCTCTTTCTCATCATCTTCACTCAGATCACTTTTTCTCTGATTTAGGGTTTTTCGTTGACTGTACACTATTTCGATTTGAGAAGAGAGGAAGAATAGGAATCGCCATGAACATCTTCAAGAAGAAGACAACTCCTAAAGGTAAACAAAGAAAGCTCATAACTTTGTTCCTCAAGAGATATAGTTTTCTGTGTTTTTCTTTTTCTTCCTCATCTCCGACTAAATTCCGAGTAATGGTATTGATTTCTGTTGGTGAACAAACTCAATCTGGATAAAAATTGGATCTTTGAGTGTTTTGTTGTGTTCAAAATTGGATCTTGCTATGTGGGTTCTTGTTATCCATAAAAGGGTAGATAGATTTCTTAATTAGATGTGTAATTTTAAGTGTGCGGGAAAGCTCGAAATTGGAAATCCTGATTTAGGTTAGCTTGTGGAATTTTGTAATCCTGCTTTTTTGATTGTATTGAAAAGTTGTGATTTTTTAATTTATTTTGTGATTCCGCAGATGCTCTTCGTACCAGTAAGAGAGAGATGGCTGTTGCTACACGAGGTATGATGTTGTATAGGTTCCAGTCTCTATCTAACAAAGTTCGGTTTTTTGATTTAAGTAGATTGTGTTTTTGATCTGTGTCAATCTATTGCTACTTTAGTAAACGGATTGGTTGAGAGTGAAGAATGCTTTACCTTACTAGTTGTGGTTGAGATTGACCAATGACGCATACATATTACTGTTTGAAGAAACCTTTCTTACTAGCCATTTCACTGAGATGCTTTTTCGGGAATTTCTAATGCATTTGCTTGTTTTGCTGAATCATTCTTGTTCCTTTTATCATCAAAGAGAAATTTTGATTTCACGATTCTCATCATCAAAAGTGTTGAATTTGGCAAGAACTAGTGATTGGTATCTGTTCTTGATCCTTTGGGACTGTGTTGTTAACTTGTTAATCTTATGAACTCTTTCTTAACATCTGTCCTGTACTTCTGTCTAATTTTACCAAAAAGCATTATAAGAGTAGAGCTAAGCTTTTATTCTGTTGTGACTTACTTGATATCGGATGCCTTCGCAGGTATCGAACGGGAGATTACATCTCTTCAACTAGAGGTAAGTTTAATTAAACTGTGAGCTTGTCTGAGTTATATATATCCTTCACTAACATTAAGCCACAATTAGGAGAAGAGACTAGTTGCAGAAATCAAGAAAACGGCTAAGACTGGAAACGAGGCAAGTTATTCATTTCAATTCCTTTCTTTTCTCTCTTCCTGTTTCATCTAAGAACTTCATTGTTAATTCTCGGTACTGTTGGATTATTCATAGGCGGCCACAAAGATTTTAGCTCGTCAACTTGTTCGATTGAGGCAACAGATTACTAACTTACAGGGAAGCCGTGCTCAAATTAGGGGTGTAACCACTCATACACAGGTTTGTTCAACACCAGCTAAACTAATAGTTCAATTTATAGTAATCTAGTGTTAATATAAAGCTACATTTTTTACTTTCATTTAGGCTCTGTATGCAAGCACTTCGATTTCATCTGGCATGAAAGGTGCTACCAAGGCTATGGTTGCAATGAACAAGGTAAGTGTTAGTTTGTTTCAATTCTAAGTACTTAATTTCATTGATATTCTGATGAACCTATAGAAACCAGTCAAACCACAATAGTTTTTGAACTAGGTACATTACTACATTAGTAATTCATAACAGTTAACTTCATTCCTACTTTATGTTTTCAGCAAATGGCACCAACGAAACAAGCCAAGGTGATTAAGGATTTCCAGAAGCAGTCGGCACAGCTAGACATGACGGTAAACGACTACATCTCTTTAATCCTAAGTGCTTACTTAATCTAATGAGCAACAGGTACAGATTAGTAGGCAGGATTTGGCTTTCTTTAACTTTTGATTGGTTTCTTTGTTGTTGGACTTGCAGATAGAGATGATGTCAGAGGCAATCGATGAAACACTTGACAAAGATGAGGCTGAAGAAGAAACAGAAGATCTCACTAACCAAGTTCTTGATGAGATTGGTGTTGGGGTTGCATCTCAGGTCAGGTTTCTCTGCACTTAAGGCAAAGTCTTTTCGGATTCTTGAGTAAGTCAAAAACTAAAATCTGTCTTCTCTTTCATTTGTTTTAAACAGTTATCTTCAGCTCCAAAAGGCCGGATCGCTACAAAAACCGCAGCTCCTCCTGCATCTACTGCAGCTACTAACAAGTGAGCTCATGTCATATTATATATAAGTTTGGTCAAATCAAAATCACAGTGTAGAAAGAAAAAATATACCGAACCTTTACTGTAACTTGCAGCTCTGAATCAAGTGATGTGGATGAGCTTGAGAAGAGGTTGGCTTCGCTACGACGAATCTGAGATGTCTGAAGAAAGAAAGAAAGAAAGAAAGAAAGAGAGCAGCTTCCTTCCTCTTTTTTGTTATCTCTGTAAAAATCTGCTGAAACTTAAGCTGTTTGATACTAAGATTGGTCATCAAAAACACTATTAAGTCTTTTAAGAACATGTATACATATTTTACTATAGAGTTCCTCTACGCTTGATATTCAGTTTAATAAGCATGTATATAGATAAATGTCTTAACAGTGATTTGCTTTTGTTTAGTAACCGGTTATTCAACGAACAACATGCATTGGCTAAATTATTCTTATTTGTTTCTTACCGTTTGTATTTTGTCCAATATGTAATTTGATCACCTATTCATGAGTTGGATGTTTTCGCCTATGATGATTTCAAGACCAAGTATTTAACCTTAAAAGATCTACAAATTGTCATGAACAGTCTAGAATAAAAAATATACTGTATATCATTACCGAAAGCTTTAGTGGTCAAGACTACAGCACTATATATAACCTCGGCTATGTTCACTTATATTTTCAAGTTGATATATTTTGTGAAGGGAATCGTCGATGAATGTTATTTTTTACGCAAACAATGTTGTCCTCCTGCAAACACAACATCGCAAAAAGATATATAAAATGTATTTTTTATTTTTATTTTTTAACTACAAGTGTACAAATTTAACTAAAGATCACTAAAATGCAAATTCTAAAGATGTATTCAAGGCTCAATCATATTTCTAATCTCTGTTACATGTGTTCTTGATGATCTCTAAAACTCAAATAATATTATACACTAAAGGCAAACAAAGCTGTATTGTATTAACCATGAGGTGGTGGGCTAGTGGTTCTAGTCTTAGTGGAAGAGTTGCCCTGTTGGTTTAGGCCAGAGATCAATTCTCCCTAAGCACAAGAATTACTCAGCTTTATCTCTTTGGCCACATGGGTATGAGCCCATTTGCATAACCGGAGAGACCCTACTCGTGAGAAGATTAATCTCAGACCCCTCCATAGGTCTGGGGATTTACTCTCTGAATTAACAAAAAAAAAAAAAAACTGTATTGTATTGTCAAATAATCGATCATGGTTTAACGCTCTTCACCTTACTAGCTAGTAGCTACTTCCACCTAGCCTAAGTTTCTTAAAAGGAGCTGGATACTAGACAACTTATTTAATCGTCATTATTTTGTTAATCAACCTTTTTAAACCGATACTTTTGAGAATAAAATAAAATAAAATTGTATTTACAATTAGAAACGAACAAATACGAAAGTGAGAGACTCAAGAGTATCAGATCATGTGGAGAAGTTTGTTTTCCTTTTCTCTGCCTTTCCTATCTCTGTTTTTTTTTTCCTTTTCTTGTCAACAACAATAATTATTATTTTGGTTTGGTCGGCTCCAAAAATAAATCAAAAAAGTATATATCACTTAGAAAGTTAGAATCAAGGAATGATTTTGTTATGGGCTTATTAGTAAACAAGGCGGTTAGTTATGTCCAAAAATAATTAGGAAAATTGATAAATACGAATCGTACGTACCTAAAGAAAAAAAAACGAATTGTACCTTGTTCATCAATCCTAAATCTCTACGATCTACAAAAATCCTTGTTAGCAGTCGTTCTTGTGATATCAAGATCAACCATGGACGACTCCGCCATCAAAGTAAGTAACCTTCTTCTCTTTATGGATCTCTCTATTTTTTTTATTTTTTATTTTTTGAAAATATTGTTAAATTATATTCAAAAGAAAATAACGTTGTTACAACTATTGCATCGGATTATAGAGCATATGAGCTAGTTTTATATGAAAAACAAAAACATTTAAATCACATTTGCCGGGAGTGTAACCACTTTTGAAACGCCGTGTCATATCGCCGATCACCCAAGAAACCAATGGCGAGCAGCTGATCACGAACTTGCCTATCAATCCAGTCTATAATGCTGACAGAAGTGTGTGAAACTTCACCGTGACGACGCCCATTGCGCTCACGCCAAACTCCATAAATGACCGCCTGGAAGACATACCGGATAAGAAACCCCTAAACCCTGTGGAGCTGCGGGTTTGAGATATATGCTAGCGCACCGGTGACCAATCCGTCGTATAGCTTGCACCTAAAAGTCCCTTTGCCAGCGCCGACCATACCTCAGAGACAAAAGAGCAGCTAAAAAATAGGTGATCTCGACTCTCCATATATGAATGGCATAAAATACAAGTTCCCGCGAGCCAACCATTCCAAGTCACCATACGTAAACCCGTCGAGAGACGATCGAGGACCGCCAACCAGGTACAAAAAGAGTACTTTGGGGTATCATGAGTGAACCAAATTCCGCGGTGCCAGGAAACCGTAATGGATGTCGTGCGTATATGGTTCCAAGTGTCTCTGGTAGAGAACCTCTGTTTGAAAACATCATTTTTCCCGCACCACAATAATTGATCAGGTTTTGAATGCAGGGCATTCTCCAGCAGTGTTAGTTGGTCCGACCTATGCTGTCGTCGTTGACGGTTAGTCCAAGCATCTGATGATGAACTTTGACGGCTGATCCCCAAATCTATAACTCCTCTGTCACCAACGATGTCAAAAAGCGGACCCAAGTCTGACCAATTGTCAAACCAGAAAGAGGTATGCTCCCCATTCCCAACCTCTACTTTGCATAACGTTTTGGCTAGCTCCCTCTACTTTAGGAGTTTTCGCCATATCCAAGAGACCAAAGTTGGGGTACTTTTAACCGCCCAGAACGAAGCTTGCCTTAGGAGATTTACTGAAGACCATTTCACCCACAAAGAATTACCATGAGACACTAGACGCCAGATCAACCTCAAACAACTCACTAGATTTGCTTCTTTCATGGAGCGTAACCCAAGACCACCCTCTGCTTTAGGCCGACAAACAACCTCCCAAGATACCTTAGCCTTTCTCGCATTCATCTCTGTCCCCGACCAGAGAAAAGCAGAACAAAGTGATTCAATCTCAGTTATGCATGCACGTGGTAAGCGAAATGCCCCCATCCAGAAACTACAAACACTCCATAACACAAAGGAGATCAAATTAAACCGAACTGCATAAGTGAAATAACGAGCAGTCCATGAGCCAATGCGTTTTCGAATCTGCTCTAATAATGGAGAACAATCCGCCTCAGTAAGCCTCCTAGTAACAAGAGGAAGACCAAGATAACAAACTGGTAAGCTACCAACCGCAAAGGGTAGTTGCATGTCAGGGGGATTAGAGACCTCTCCAGCCAAGTAGATAGTAGACTTCGCCAAACTTATCGTGAGCCCTGAAATCTTTGCAAACTGATCAAAAACCGCTATAATGCCCTCAATAGATCGGAGTTTACCATCAGATAAAACCATAATATCATCTGCAAAGCTTAAGTGAGTGAGTCCCATATTCTGACACCGCAGATGATAACCAAACAAACGATCTCCTGCAGCCTGGTCCAACAGTTTAGATAAGACATCCATACACATAACGAATAAGTAGGGGGATAAAGGACACCCTTGACAAAGACCCCGGGAGCTACGAAAAAACCCCGCAAGTTCACCATTAACCTGAACTGAGAAAGAAGCCGTAGACACACATAACATGATCCAGTGAATGAACTGAGACGGGAAATGCATAGCAGAAAAAATCTTGGACAGGAAGGACCATTGAACCGAGTCAAAAGCCTTGGAGATATCAATCTTAATGGCACATCGACTAGAAATAGATGGCTTGTGGTAATTTTTGATTAGTTCCGTGGCAAGCAAGACATTCTCAATGAGAAGGTGGTCTTGAACAAAAGCAGATTGGTTGCTAGAGATGAACTTTGGTAAGAGCCGCTTAAGACGATTAGCAATGATCTTCGAGATTACCTTGTAGAGCACATTACAGCAAGAAATAGGGCGATAGCCCTTCATTTCCTTTGCAGAAGTCGTCTTAGGGATAAGAGCAAGGATGGTAGCATTGACTCCTTTAGGCAAGAAACCCCTTGCAAAGAAAGATTGAGCAGCCAGCACGAACTCTCGTCCCAAGATATCCCATGTGGCTTAAAAAAATTATGAGGTGAACCCATCAGGTCCCAGGGACTTATCACTCGGCATTGAGAAGAGGGCCTGTTTTATTTCATCACCAGAGACCACACGAGTGAGTAATTTCTGATCAACAGGGTTACAGCGGAATGGTAACTCGACCATCCAGATAATGGACCTCCTTGATGCTATTCATCGCTTTTCGAGCTTTAGCCGCTCTGTGAAACGTTTTATTATTTCTGTCACCCACCTGTAGCCAATGGAGTTTCGATTTTTGCCTCAAAAACTTAGATGATTCTCTATTTGCTTAAGCTCTTCTGATTCTCTCCCTATTAGATGATTTAAGTCTAGAGAGAATGTCTGATTAGAATTTTTTATTTTCTTTTAGGGTCAGAAATTGCTGGAATTGAAGGGTGAAAAACAGTAAAATTCATTCTCTTTATCCTTTTTTTTTTGGGAAGTGGGAACTATGAGATAATAATAATATTATCTCCTGCAATCGAATTGTGTATTGTAGGACTAGCATGATTTCCGTAGAGGGATATGTGTTAACTTTGGTGAAAAGATATTTTCTCATTAATGAATCATATTGTGATACAAGAGTATATATACTGTAAAATTAGTATACTAGAAGGATAAGCTAAAGGAGACTTAACCATCCTAATATACATTTATAAACTATGATATATATGAGCTAATAGACCCCCCTCAAGCCGATACTTCTGTGGAGGAATAAAGGCTTGAAATCGACATGCGCCGGAGGAGATGATGAAATGGTCCAGGTTGAAAAGGCTTCGTAAGAATGTCAGCAAGCTGGTTTTCAGAACTGAGATGAAAAAGTTTGACAAAAACTTTCTTGACCTGATCATGAGTAGTGTGACAATCTATCTCGACGTGCTTGGTTCGCTCGTGAAAAACATCATTGCTCGCGATGTGTAAAGCGGATTTGTTGTCACAAAACAGCTTAGCTTGCAACACATGTGTGATATGCAGATCATGAAGCATCTGTTGAAACCAGAGTAAATCCTTGGTAGTCTGCGCCATGCTTCTGTACTCTGCTTCCGTATTACTAGAGCTCACGACGTCCTGTTTCTTTGATTTTCAGGATATCAAAGAAGTACCGAGAAAGATACACATACCAGAAACCGATCTTTGAGAGTCTTTGCAAGTACCCTAGTCAGCATCAACAAAGCCATATAGGCAAGCTTCTGAAGTAGCCGAATATAAGAGACCTTGACCATGACTATTTTCTAGATATTTGAGGACGTTGCGAGCAGCTTGAAAATGGACATCAGTAGGGCATGAGAGAAATTGACTCAGCCGATGAACCGCAAACGTGATGTCAGGACATGTAATGCACAAGTAGAGTAACCTGCCAATTAACTCTCTGTATAGTCGCCAATCCGATAAAAGAACACCAGTGTCTTTAGTTAGTTTCTCCTTAGGATCCATCGGAACAGACTTTGGTTTACAGCCTAACAAACCTGCATCAGCCAACAAGTCTAAACAGTACTTCCTCTGGCATACTGATATACCCGTCGAATTCCTGGCTATCTCCAATCCCATAAAAAATTTTGCAGGACCAAGATCCTTGATCTTAAATTGGTTAGCTAAAGTAGCTTTGACTGCAGCAACCGCCATGTCATTGTTGCTGGCAATAAGAATGTCATCAACGTAAGCCAATAAGGCAGTGTAAGACGTACCTTGTTCCTTGACAAACATCGTGTTCTCAGCATCACACTGAATGAAACCATCAGCAAGGAGTGCCTTTGAAAAGCATTTGTACCATTGTCTTGAAACTTGTTTCAAGCCATATATAGTCTTGTTGAGCTTACACACTGCATTAGGAGGAAGAGAAGTATCAGGAGGTGGTGTGTATCCTTGAGGTAAACTCATATATATTTCCTCATCCAAGTCACTATGCAAAAAAGCAGTAGTGACATCCATTTGAGTTAAACTCCAACCCTTCTTAGCTGCCAAATCCAAAAGAAGCTTCACACTTGCCAAACGTGCAACCGAAGAAAAAGTATTGAAGTAATCTACACCCTCCTGTTGTGTGAAACCCTTTGCAACTAAACGAGCTTTATATCGCTCTATGGAACCATCAACATAGTACTTGATGGTATATACCCATTTACAACCCACCACATTTTTACATGGTGGCAATGAGACAACATCAAACGTGCCAGCAGCCTTCATAGAATTCATTTCCACATTCATGGCTTCTGTCCAATATACAGAAGCAATGGCCTGTTGAAATTTTTTGGTTCTGTTTCGATGCAAACAAAGAGAATATATTCTTGATAGAGAGGTTTGAAATTTTTGTAAGTAAGATAGGAAGAAATAGGATATGGAGTGGTTGTTTTGATGGGTAAAAGAAATGGAGAAATTTGAGTAAGAGAACAATGATAGTCAGAAAGATAACCTGGTACCTTAGATGTTCGCTTTGGTCTGACCTTTGATGATGAAACAATAGTCGTTTCTGCAGGCACAGTCTCATAAACCAAATGATGATCACCAGAAGTGGATATGGGTGATGGTGGTTGATGTGATGACAAAGTGGATGATGATGATAATGGAGAATGCATAGGATGATGATAATGGAGAATGCATAGGATGATGATAATTATCTATGTTAGGAGGAAGTGATGAAGGCAAGATGACATTATCAAACATATCAGCCGAATGCATAGGAGCATGTTCTAAATGAAAAGGAAAAATATTCTCATGAAAGACGATGTTGCATGAAATAGAAATGACATTACTATCTAGGTGTAAAACCTTATATACTTTGTAACCAAAAGAGTATCCTAAAAACACACAACGATCAGCCCGAGGACTAAATTTGTTTCGATCTTTTGGTAAAGTAGAGACATAGCACAAACAACCAAAAGACTTTAGAAAATTATAATTAGGTGGTTTGTGATTCAACAATTCAAAAGGAGCTACATTTTTTAGTAAAGCAGAAGGAGTCCTATTGATTAAAAATACAGCAGTAAGCAAGCAATCACTCCAATACACTACAGGCACATTAGAATGAAACAATAAGGCTCTTGCTACATTAAGTAAATGCTGATGTTTGCGATTAACAACAGAGTTCTGTTGAGGAGTGTAAGCACAAGAAAACTGATGAACCATGCCATGTTCTTTAACAAGGTTATTAAAAGCTAGTTCAGGAGCATTGTCAGTTTGGATAGCCTTAATATGCGATTTATATTGTGTAAGAACATATTTGATGAAATCAAGAAAAACAGTAGTAACTTACACTTTTATTTCTTAGTAGCTAAACCCAAACAGCTCGGTACAATCATCAACTATCGTTAAAAAATATTTGAAACCTTCTACAGACTCTGTTGAAAAGGGACCCCAAATATCTAAGTGGACTAGATCAAACGGGTGAGAAGACAAATGATTTTTTGAATCAAAAGGAAGACGTTTTTGTTTAGCTACAGGACAAACAGAACAATGACTCTGATCAACTAAAGAAGACATAGGGAAGGACAAAGTACCAGAAAGAACTTTTAACTTGTCAGAAGATGGATGTCCAAGGCGTTGATGCCAGAGATGTCCATCGACCTTCAAAGATCAAGAGAAATGCGGAAGTGATGTAGCTGAAGAGATGTGGGTAGATGCAGATGAAGATGCTTCAAGTTGCAAGATGTATAGGTTGTCAAGAAGTAGACCCTTATCAATCATCAAGTCCTGAATAGACTCCTGAAGATAGCAAGAATCAGGGTAAAAATGAGCAGAGCCACGGTTATGTTGTAAGAGACTACTAATGGAAATGAGATTGAATTTGAAAGATGGAACATGCAAAACATCATGTAATATGAGTGAATGTGATAAATGAACAGTGCCACTGTAACGCCCCCGAACCGTACTATGACCACTAAGGTCATCGGACAGCCACGGGATGCCACTTGCGGAATTGCACCAAGGTGATCCGGTCGAGGACGGAAGCTGCAGACTTCCCGACCGGTCCTCCCTAGCACAGTCCCACCCGCAGCCGAGGTTACTTAGGCTTTGCAACCCTCGCAGCCTGGTGCGTTGTGTTAGCCCGGACTAGGCCGAGTATCAGTCGCAACTTGCCATGCTTTCCTGAAAACCGTATATATATCACTTTAATAAAATAATTCATCGCAAATAAATCATTAAAGTAATATATATAAAGATAGCCGGAAAACTTTACACTTATTCTTTTTAAGAAAATATAGGGTTTTACAAGAAACACAAGAAAACCCTATCCGGTACCCTAACGTTTGCTCCGACTCTAGACTCACTTAGGTTTCCCTGCAAAACCACAACAAATGAGACATGAGTAATCTAAGATTACTCAGTGAGTCTGGGTACCCCTTCTATCCTAAACAGGATACTACTCCCCCAAACCGACTACCCCAGCAATCCCAGAAAGCTAGCAAGCCACAACAACTAGCAAACAACATCAAAGCAACGGAACGAAAGCTTAGCGGAAGCAAATCAAACAATCAACATGCAAGAGAGGTTAGATCAACGCGACTCGACTCGACGCTCTAAATCCTCTACACGACTCGCAAGGACAACTAGGATAAACAAGGAACTCTTGAACTACCCTAAACTCCTTGACCAAACAACCAAACAAGACGTCTAGAGTACAACAAGGATCGCTTGAAATACCCTGGACTCTTTAACAACATGCAACATGCAACATGTAAAGATGACTAGACATAAACAAGGGACACTTGATTACTCTAGACTCTTTACTCCTAGGGCCCTTCGATAATCTGTTCCGTTCCATGCCATCCCCCTCATGCCGAGACCACAAAGGTCACCAGCAATGAGCCCACTATCTTAGCTACATCGTCATGTAGCGGTTACGCTGGTAGCTAGCCAGCCGTAATAGTGTCCCCGCGTGAGTGGTCGTCGGGAACTCACGCGTGACAAACGCTTATGGAACCAGAATTATCGACACACTACTCTAGCTAAGAATCAAGAAACAAATTCAAGAGACTAAGCCAAAACAAAACATCGCAACAATTCAAGCAATGATTAATCAAGCACGCATGCAAGAAATCAAGCGAGAATGGAACATGCAATAATTACACAAGAAGCAAGAAAATAAATCAAGCAACTTAGGATTATTGTATATGCATGCAAACCATATAATCGACTTAAGCATCAAAATGCAACAAGTCCTAATATGCATGCAACCGATTAAGATTTAACTATTTAAATCCTACGCCCCAATTATGCATGCAAAGCCAATTGATTTAACTCCCTTAAATCCTCTTAATCCAATTAAGCATGCAAGTATCCTCACTCAATATTATGCAATAAAAATGCAAGATACTTCACTCCTTTAGTCATGCATGAAACCGATTTTAAGTAAGAAATAATACTTACAAAATCCTCTAGGTTCGATCATGCATGCAATCTTTAAACCAAATTTTAAGTAGTCCGATTATACTTAAAATGTACCAAAGTTTCCCTTATACCAATTATTGAGTGAGTCCCAATTATTTAGCATGCAACTAGTTCAATTTTTGCATGATGATTCTAGCATGAATCCTATCATGTTCGCATGCAACCCAATCAACCGCAACTACATGTACTACTCTACATGCACTACCTCAGACTCACCTCTTACGCAACCGTCAATGATACTCGGACTTCACAGCACCACTCGATCAGACAATCCGTTCCTTCTTCGCGTCAACAGCTTCTCGCTCCGTCGATCGCAACCCGTTCTTTCCTCGATGATCTTCTCGATCGCAAAGGCGTCCCGCACTCGATCTTTCTTCGACCGCTAACCGAAACTCCGCTTTGTGAGACAAGCGTTTCTCCTTCGGTTCCCCTCTTAATTACTCTTGGTCCTTCTCTCAATCTTACTCGACCACTCTCTCTTCTTTGTCTCTTTCTTTCTCTCGGAAAAGCTTTAGTGTTTTGAGAGAATTTGGGAGAGTAATCCCCAAATGAGGTCGATCACCTCATATTTATAGGCATACTTTGGAACCTTCTTCCCTTAGTGCGTTTTGACAAATGGCGTCCTCACCCCTTGCATGTCGAGCATGTAGCTCCTCCACCAATAGTAGCTCACCACTTAATCCATTTTCTTCCTTCCATTAGTGCATGTAATCCCTCCTTATTAGTGCATGTTGCTTAATGGTGCTTTAGGATTAGCTTTTAGCCAATAGGATTTCGCCATCTCCCCTTAATCTCCTTGATTAAGCTAATTCCCCACTATCTCCTCTTAATCACCTTAAATTTTTAATTCCCCCACTAATTCTTTCTTGATTATTTTAATTCTCCACTTTCCTCAATTTTTATTGGTCAATATTTCTAAGGAAATAATAATTTCCCAAAAATATTGATTCCTTCGTCCGGTATCTTCGACCTTCTCTCCGGCAATTCTCGACTTAGTCAGATTATTTTCTCGACCGTTCGGACGTTCTGCTCGGTACGTTCGGCAGTCTCTCGGGCAATTCGGACCGTACGCCTCAGCGATACGTCTCGGGCAACTTCGACTATACGTCTTGGATATCTCGACACTTTCTCGAGTCATCGGCAGATTCCCTCGAGCTCTCGACAATTTTCTCGGGTACTCGGCATCTCCCTCGAGTCTCGACAATTTTCTCGAGTACTCGGCAACTCCCTCGAGTCTCGACAATTTTCTCGAGTACTCGGCAACTCCCTCGAGTCTCGACAATTTTCTCGAGTACTCGGCGGATTTCCTCGACGAGTTTTCTCGACTCTCTCGATAAGTCTTCTCGACCAGTTTTCTTGACCACCTATCTTGGTAAATATTTAGGGTCTCGACCGTGCGTCCGGTACTTCGGTCTTGGCTCGGCCATTCTTCGACTCACAAATATTTCTCCGGACTTCCTTGGGCCATTCACCTTTATTTCCCTTCTTCTTCTTTCTTAGGTCTTTTCCGTCCCATTTCCTCGACCTTTTTGTTTAAAATTTCTACTCTTGGTGAGGGTCATTACAGCCACATTGTGTGATATCCACTCTAGCTTCATTCGGTAAAGAGACTATAACTCCAGAAACTGTCACTGTGTCATTAAAAAAAGTTCAAAAAATCAGAGCACACATGACTAGTGGCACCAGTGTCAATAATCCAACTACCATGAGGAATGGTTTTAGACAAAAAAGAAAGACATTGATGTTGAAAGGTAAATCGATTATTTTCAAATCTTAGTGAAGTAGAAGGAAAACAGTTGGAAAAGAATTGATACCAGAAGATGATTGAATTGCCATGGCACCATGCTCTGTAATAGACGAAGCCTGTGAAGATGAAGCTGGAGTCTCTGAAAGCTTAACTTGAGCACTAAGTTGCTGAATCAAAGAAGTAATCTAATCACTACTCATCATGCTGACATCAAGATTAACCGCAACATTCGTAGATGGCATGGGAGTTGTCTCGATCATGACATTTGCCACAGCATGCGTCACAGGACGAGGATTAACAGATGTGTGTCCTCTGGGTTATGTAGACAGCATAGTTGGTTTTTTACCTCCTTGACCTCCATGCAGCTTAAAACATTTCTGAATAACATGCCCAGTTTGGCCACAATGAGTACAAACAGGTCGTGGGCCTCTTGGTCGATAATGATTTTGATTCTGAACCGCAAATGTTGTATTATCATAGGATCCAGTATATGACATCTGTTGAGGAGCTGAAACCTGAGATGGAACTGAGAGAGGAACCTCAATGGGAGCAGTAGCTTGAAAAATCATACTATTGCATGTAGGTGTGATGGCCTTTTGCCTTTCATCCGAAGTGACCATATTAAAAGCTTCTTCAATACTTGGAATTGGCTTCAACATCAGGATATGTCGCCGAGTAGACTCATATGATGCATTTAGTCCCATCAAGTACAAACTGAAGCTTGACTTCGTTCCTGAAGCTTTTCCCACAAAGAAGCTGCATTGCACTCACATTTTCCACAAGTACAAACTGGCAACTCCACATAGTTTTTGTACTCTTCCCATAAGGTAACCAAGAGAGTATAGTAAGAAGTAACATCCAACGATCCTTGTTGAATGGAACTTAACTTCTGCTCTATCTCAAAAACTCTCGGAGCATCATCTTGCTTGAATCGAGAAATTAGATTCTTCCAAATACCCTCTGCGGTAGATACGAACAACAAACTTGCTCCAATTTTTTTATCGTCAGAGTTAATGATCCAAGTAGATACAATGTCATTGCAACGAGACCAAGAACCAAAATCACGATGATCGTCAGGTGGTTTCTTGATCGTTCCATCTACGAAACCAAGTTTATTCCTAACATTAAGAGCTACTCGAAATGACTTTTGCCAAGAGTAGAAATCAGCTCCAGACGTTAGATGATCGGATACGATGCTCATCCCTGCATGATCTGAGCTGTGCAAGAAAAACAGATTCTCATACTGATCCGTCAGATTCGTCGGCACTGAATTTGTAAATGAAGGAGTCATGATTCAAATTTGAAACAAGATTGTGCGATAAGAAGCAACAACCCAAGCTCAATCAACCAAGAGAAAAGCGATTAACCCCAAAAGGACTCGGGTAATCAAAGAAGAGCACAGAATCAACACAATCGCAATAAGATTCGCAACAAAAGATGAAAAGATCTGAAGATTTGAAGCACTCATCAGAAAACAAAGGAAACCAAATCGGAGTTCAAGAAGATCAATTCAAGATAAAACAAAGAGAGAAACAAAGCTCAATCGAGAAAGAATCAGCTCGAATCAAAGATGAGAACGAAGACGAAGCTCAGAATCGTCATCAATGGTGTTTGAAAAAGTTTGTTATGTGGAAAAAAGAATGAGAAATTAATTTTGCTCTGATACCATGTTAACTTTGGTAAAAAGATATTTTCTCATTAATGAATCATATTATGATACAAGAGTATATATATTGTACAATTAGTATACTAGAAGGATAATCTAAAGGAGACTTAACCATCCTAATCTACATTTATAAACT
Source organism: Camelina sativa (assembly GCF_030686135.1). Lineage (NCBI taxonomy): Eukaryota > Viridiplantae > Streptophyta > Magnoliopsida > Brassicales > Brassicaceae > Camelina > Camelina sativa. The sequence continues at coordinate 30,775,725 of NC_141899.1, forward strand.
ATGATATATATGAGCTAATAATATGACACTAGGGTTCATCAGTATCCTCTCATGCTCGCGTTGAGAAAGCAATTCGCTTCATGCGGAAAGATCGCGCGTATCGCTGTTCCCAGAGACTTTGATAAAGGTATCCTCAAGAGTCCTCTCTTCATTAGTTTTTGGGGAGAAGGTGCGAGAGACAAGGCATTGAAACTTAGTGGAAGTGACCTGGGAGGATGGACTCTAGTTGTTAAGCCTGTACCCTACTACCCCAGCAGAATGAACCTGCCGGATCAAACAACCACCTCTTCGATCGAGATGTACGCTCGTAAGTTGATTTATATCATCTCCTGCAATGCTTTTAGTATCTTGCAATGCTATTTATAATAATAATAATATTCTCTCCTTGTTTATTAGGCTAATTGTTAAGGTAGATGATTTACCTTCTTCGGTGCGTAATATTGATTTGAAGATCGGGTTGTGTGAACATTTATCTTCATGTGGAGAGGTCGCCAGTGTTACTGTTTTTCGCACAGCTGATTTTGTCGACCGAATCCTTGCTCGCGAAAGGTTGTTTCTGCCTTCTTATCCCCCACCCAATTTGTGAATATAATTCCCAGCTCTCTCTCTCTCTCTCTTTCAAGTTATTTAATTCTAACTAAAGACTTGAAAGTTACATAGGTGCTCTTGTTTCTCTTACGGGAAAAGGATGTGTAGAGAAGGCGCTGGAACTAAGTGAACGTAACGGAAAAGGATGGAATCATAGGCGGATCCACATAGAAAGGTATGGGGTCAATTGACTCCTCATTAGTTTGAATTTTTTTTTTTTTAATAATACATATACTATTAGTTTTTGTATTGCTGCTTATACAAGTCACAAAAAAAAGAAAAAAAAAAATATATTTAGTGGATATAATGTTTAGTGGCCCATTAATATTCTCCCAAAACAATTAATCAACTCTAACCTAATAACACAAAATTACGTGAGCAGTTTTATTTCTTCTTTTACCTTCCTTCAACTTCTATTCATCATCGTCGTCGACAATCGACATCGTCATCTTCATTCAACTATTCAAGTAAGTCAAATTTTCAGATCAAACTTTTGTTTCTTTGATATTGTTCTAAAAATATATTTCATATAATTATATATTTATATATCTATGTTGAAAATTGGATAAATTCGTAAAACATACTAATTTTCCCAATCAGAATTACTGAATTAGTATCTAATATTTGCCATTGCTATGAAATATGTGGTTTTTACAAAGAACATGAACTGTTAATTATTGTTTATGTCTTTTCTTTGTTTTGGTTCTAAGACAAGTAAGCAAACGTAGATTCTAGCACTTCTACAAAAGCCATTGCGTTTGATACCTTATTAGCTTAACTAGTTTTGATTTAAAGTTTTAAATTATTAGAAATTTATTCTTTGCACAATTGTTTTGATTTCTGGAAAATGCAGGAAACAATGAGAAAGATTTTGAAAAGGAAAGATCTATCTCCATCTTGCAGTAATTTAGATGATCTGCCATGGGATCCTGCTGACCGAAAAAGAATAGAAGATTATCATCCAAATCAAAGAGATGAGGTAATTCGAAAATATTTGGTTAGAGGTCCTTGCCAACCCCGAGGTCATAATTTTGAACAAAAAGACATAGGAGGTGTAATGAGGCGTTTTAACGTCGCTTGGTTTGATATGTTTCAAAACTGGTTAGAGTATAGTGTGAAGAAAGAAGCAGCTTTTTGTCTATGTTGTTATTTGTTCAGAGATAATGCTGGTAAGGGTGGAAAAAATGAAGCATGGAGCACTGTTAGTTTTACTTACTGGAATAAGTTTTATAGAGTTTCAGAGCATGCTGTATGTGGTTTTCATAAAAAAGCAGTAATGAAGTGTGAAAACTTGATGAACCAAGGTCAATCTATCAAACATGCTTTTCAAAAGCAAGCTGATATTACGAAGAATGAGTATCGAGTTCGGTTGAATGCTTCAATTGATGTTTCTGGATACTTGTTGCGACAAGGGCTACCTTTTCGTGGTCATGATGAGTCGGAAAAGTCTGTTAATAGAGGGAATTTTGTGGAGATCTTGAAATTCACTGCTGAACAAAATGAAGATGTGAGTAAGGTTGTTTTAGAAAATGCTCCTGGAATAATCAAATGATGTGTCCAACGATTCAGAAAGATATAGTGAACTGTTTTTTGCAGAAGAGCTAGTTAAATCTATTATTGAAGAAATGGGTCATGATGTTTTTGGCTTATTGGTGGATGAATCAGCGGATGTTTCAGATAAATAACAAATGGCAGTGGTGTTTCGTTTTGTTGATAAAAGAGGGATGGTCAAAGAAAGATTCATGAGTATTACGCATGTGAGTGATACAGCTTCATCATCTTTGAAAGCTGCGATTGATTCTTTGTTTGCAAAATATGGATTGAGCATAAAAAAGGTGAGAGGACAAGGTTATGATGGAGCTAGCAATATGAGAGGTGTGTTTAACGGGCTAAGGGCATTAATTTCTAAGGAAACCCCATCAGCTTACTATGTTCATTGTTTTGCTCACTAACTCCAGTTAGTTGTTGTGGGAGTAGCAAAGAAACATTTTGATGTTGGAGATTTTTTTGATATGATTTCTTTGTTGGTAAATGTGGTGGGAGCTTCATGCCAAAGACAAGATATGACAAGAGAGAGTTATAGGAAAAAGATTGAAGAAGGAATCAATAATGGTGAAATTAGTACTGGAACAGGGTTGAATTAAGAGGTGTCTCTTAATAGACCAGGGAATACCCGCTGGAATTTGCATTATAATACTCTATTGTATTTGATTGAGCTATTCTCATGTATTGTCGAAGTGCTTGAATACATTGAGATTGAAGGTGCAGAAGACTTGAAAAGACGTCAAGCATGTGGTCTCCTCAAGTACTTTCATAGCTTTGATTTTGTATTTTATTTGCAAATGATGATATATCTTTTAGGACTAACGGAGAACTTGTCCATGGCGCTACAAAGAAGAGATCAAGATATTTTAAATGCTATGGATTTGGTAAACTCAACTAAATGACAGCTTCAGAAGTTTAGAGTTTAAATGCTATGGATTTGGAATTCTCTCATGAATAGAGTTTCTTCTTTTTGTGAGGAACATGATATTGAAAAGGTTGACATGGAGAAATATTTTGTTGACTTAAGAAGACCAAGAAAAAAAACAGGAGTTTCAAATATGCATCACTACAAGGTCAATTGCCTATTTGCTGTTTTGGATTTGCAGCTTCAGGAGTTCAACGATCATTTTAATGAGGTGAACACTGAATTGCTTATTTGTGCTTCTTCTTTATTCTCTAACATTGATTCGTTCTCTGAGTTTGACCACTCAAAGTTGATGAGGTTATCTAAGTTCTATCCAGACGATTTTACTCGTGGGAAGTACATATCTCTTGAACAAGAATTAGATATCTACATTGATAATGTTCGAAATGGTGAAAGATTTACTCATTTGAAGTCTCTTGGAGAACTTGCTCGTATGTTGGTGGAAACTCGAAAAAACATGTCACATCCTTTGGTGTATAGGCTGTTGAAGTTGGTTTTGATTTGCCTGTTGCTACTGCAACTATTGAGAGATGTTTTTCAGCGATGAAGATTATGAAGAGTCATTGACGCAATCGGATTGGAGATCAATTTTTGAATGATTGTTTAGTTTGTTTCATCGAAAAAGATGTATTTTTATCTATTACAAATGAAACTGTGATGAAGATATTTCAGGATATGAAAACTCGTAGAGTGGTTTTGTAAGATGTTTTTTTTATTTATGTTATAAAAAAAATTTTAGTTATGTTTTGACCTCAGTAAAAATAATTCCTAGATCGCCACTTTATGGAATATAAAAGTTGAGCATGTTGTCCCGCCAAATGACCGTAAAAGAAGGCGTACCGGCTGTGATAATCCATGTACGTAAATCTTGTTCTTGCTTCTTGATTTTTTTTTTTTTTTTCGTTTCCAGGAACTACTCTTGCATAATTATAACCTGTCTCATTAATTTTGTTTTTTTTATACTTTATATTAGTATTCTCATGGAGAAGATGGAGAAGGCTAAGAAGATGGAGAAGGGGAAGAAAATGAAGAAATCTACGGAGTAGAAAGCTCTCTCCTTAATTAGGACAAGACAAAGCTCTTTGGCTTTTTTAGTTTGTGTGATACAATACAAGCTTTCGTGTTTTTTTCTTTTTTTTTTTAACTTCGGATTTTCTCTTGTTTTTGTCAGCATGTTTATAAAAATTAAGCTGGATAATAATCATACGCCAGTGTGATGTCTTTGTCTTGATGTTAAAAAAATGTAAGCTTCATAATCATTATCTGTTTTCATTACCAGGAGTATATGACATGCGGTTCAATTTATTAGTTAGACAAAAGCATTTTCAAAATCTTCTCGAAGGGATTAGTGGTATGAGTCATGTACTTGCACGGGCACGGGTACGGGTACGGACAATCCAACCTCGTGCTTCTCTCAGTGAATTTTCATATGAAAAGTCCCTAAAACTGAAACAAAAATTTCAAAACTCCCCATTCAGTTTTGATTTTCTTTTTAAGTGTTTTACCCTTTTCCCTACGGAAATCAGAGAAAACCTGAGTTTTATCCATCCGCCCATACTCTAATCGGATCTACCCACAAGAGAATCCCTAAAAATACAAAGACGAAAAAATAAAAGTAAAAATCGAACGCTTAATCTAAGTTACTAAAAAAACTCAAAATCTGAACCGTTTTTTTTTCTAAATCAAATGTTAAAATTATATTAAAAAATACCGTTTTACATATGCTGTTTTTGAAAATGATATGAAAAGATGAATGAGATAAATTTATCAAAACATAGATTGGAAAAAACTCAAAATTAGGTTCTAGCTTCAATTAGCAAACCAGACTTGTAGTCCTTTTTGTATCATCGATGTCCTATGGTTTCAATTGTCAATATTTGGTGCGTATCTGCTTGTCAATCCACCCTATGAGATTTATCGCACAAGTTAGGGCCTCTCCATGAATTCAAACATTTCTGCTCACGCTATATCGAGTATATTGTGATTTGAAAAGTGTATATTTAGTCAAAAAACATTGAACGCGGTTTTCTTCTCTAAGTCCATCAATTCGTGAAACTAGGTAGAACTAGGTTGAGAGTTTCAATCAAGAGATCAGTCGATAAGGAAGATGGTGAAAACAAGGTGAGAAAAGAAGAAGGAAAAGAAAGGGTTTCAGAACCAACTATTTTGGAAGAAGAAGAAGGAGATAATGAGGGATCTCTATCTCCGAAATCAAGTTATCGAGAAGAAGAAGAAGATCAAGAAGAATGAGAAGAAGAAGAAGATAATGAGGAGGGAATTGAAGTTCGAGTTCGGGAACCAACTCGAGAAGGAGTACAAGCAGAAGAGTAAGTAGGGTTTGGAATTTCTCTTTGGAGATATGTTTGTCATTTGGAATTGAATTTTTGGGATTTAAGTGAAACTAGTAGAGCTAGGTACAATTAGTGTGTCTATAATACTGGTATAACTAGGTAGAAGTAGAACTATAAGTCTTATGAGAAATTTCTGAGACAATATAATTGTTTGTTGCAGGATTTCGAGGAGGAAACAACATCATGATTCAGCGTCGTCAGGTAAGGGAGTACTTTGGTTGTCATAGCGGAAGTTTGTCGACTTCTACCTCTTAACAGCACCAAGATTGCTAGCCTCACCCTCGTTCCCTCTTTTAAGCAGGAATGGGGAATGATGGCGAGACTCGACGACCGATGGGGTTCGAGCGAGAATCCTCCAAAAGTAATTTTGCGAGCAGATCGTGCTCGAGCAGAAAGTTCGCAGGTTGAAACATTTAGAGATCCTCCTTTCGACGATCCCAGACCTTCCGTGATAGGCCTTTTAGTGCCTCTTGCTTGGCGATATCTGAAGATCCTATGCAAATTCTAAGTCTACTAGCCAAAATTGTAGGTTCGAAGGTAAGACCTTTCTTTATAGTCAAACACCCTATATTGCTATTTAGTGAATCACCCTGTATTGTTATTGCCGATCAATTAATGGAATCGTAATATATGCTTACTCTCATCTTCTCAAGGTTTTTATTATCATTAATATGTTTGATTTGAAGACCAAAGTCCAAAACGACATGGCTTAGCAAAAAGGCCTATTGGGACCACGACCCAATACATTACCACAAATCAAGCAACGTCCTCAACGGCTACCTGCAATACAAGACAAAGAAAGGATGTTAGCAAATAGGACAATATCTGCAGAGAGTACGGCCATAACAACCAAGAATCGTTTTGCTGTTCTTCAATCCTACGACGACAATGACGCCACGTGACAATGATTAGAAGAGCCTAGAACTTAGGTTAAAACCTTTGTATCCCTTATGTCCTTCTATATAAAGGAACAAATCATGGTAACAACAACTATCGATTGAGATAATAAAAGAATCAATCTTTCCTCCTTCTCTGTTCCTCTGTTTCTTTCTACATGGTATCAGAGCCATGGACAAAACCATGGAACCCTATTCTTCTCCCTCTCTACACATTTCAAACAGTGTCACTATAAAGTTCACTGAGCAAAACTACTTCATCTGGAAGTCATAGTTTGAATCTTTCTTGCGCACTCAATCTCTCCTCGGCTTCGTCAACAGTGCTGCCAAACTACCAAGTGAGAAGATTCCCATCCGCAACAACAACGATGGCAAAGTTGAAGACATACTCAACCCAGATTTTGAGAGCTGGTCCAGATCTGACCAAGTTGTGAAGGCATTGCTGCTAGGTTCCATGACCGAGAATGTTCTGCGACTGGTAATCGGTTCTGCAACTGCTCAAGAGGTATGGGACACTCTAATCTCTCACTTCAACCGAACATCCTCCTCTAGGCTTTTTGAGTTACAACGTCGTCTTCAAAATGCTGAGAAATTAGATAAAAGCATGTCTAATTATCTTAGAGGAATCAAGGATATTTGTGATTAGCTAGCATCTATAGGAGACCCGGTTAGTGAGAAAATGAAAATCTTTGCTGCTTTAAGAGGTTTAAGCCGTGAGTATGAACCTATAATCACTGTCATCGAGGATTCAATGTATCGATCCCCTGCTCCCACCTATGATAACGTGATATCTCGTCTCACCCGATATGACTACATAATCCAGGGTTACTCTGCTCCCACCGATGTCTCACCACACCTAACGTTTCACACGTCAAGGTCTTCAGGATATCAACACCGTGGTCGTGGAAACATAGGCAGAGGCAGAGGATCTTACTCAACTCGTGGCCGAGGATTCCAGCAACAATTCTCGTCTACCACTTCATCTAGACCATCTGCCAACTCTACTAAAAAATCAGTGTGTCAGATCTGTGGCAAACGAGGTCATAATGCCTTTGAGTGTTGGTTTCAATTTGATGAAGAATATCAACAACCACCTCAACCTGCAATCAGTGCTGCTGCTTTCTCGGCCTTACACATCACTGATGTAACCGAAGTCAACAGTTGGTACCCTGATTCAGCCGCTACTGCACACATCACTAGCTCCACCCAATGACTTCAGCAAGCTCAACCATATCATGGCAGTGATATGGTGATGGCAAGTGATGGAAATTTCCTTCCCATCACTCATGTCGGCTCCGCTAATCTCCCTTCAACGTCAGGTAACATCCCTCTTAAAGACGTGCTTGTTTGTCCTGAAATAGCAAAATCATTACTATCAGTTTTGAAGTTGACCAAAGACTATCCATGTGCTGTCACATTTGATGATCTTGATGTTGTTATTAAGGACAAAGCATCACTCAAAGTTCTGACAAAGGGAAAGGAAAATAATGGGCTTTACAAGCTGGATGATCCGAAGTTTCAGATGCATTACTCAACAAGACAAATCAAAACAAGTGATGAAGTTTGGCATCAAAGCCTAGGACATCCTAATCAACAGTTTTTATCTGCAAATAAGGCAATTCAAATCAATAAAAGTACCAGCAAGGTGTGTGAATCATGTCAGCTTGGGAAGAGTTCAAGATTGCCATTTAGTTCTTCCACTTTTATTGCTTCAAGACCTCTAGAGAGAGTGCATTGTGATCTCTGGGGTCCCTCTCCTGTTTCTTCTGTTCAAGGATTCAAAATTTATGCAGTGTTTATTGACAATTATTCAAGATATTGTTGGCTTTACCCTTTAAGGAGAAAATCTGATTTTTGCTCTATCTTCATCAAGTATCAGCTTCTGGTTGAAAATTTATTGCAAACAAAAATTGGCACATTTCAGTCTGATGGTGGTGGAGAGTTCATAAGCCAACGATTTCTTACACATCTGCAAAACAATGGTATTCAACATTTCATATCATGTCCTCACACACCTCAACAAAACGGCATTGCAGAGAGAAAACATCGACAGTTAACAGAAACGGCATTAACATTGATGTTTCAAAGCGCCACTCCACAAAGCTATTGGGTGGAAGCCTTCTTTACTTCTAACTTTCTCTGCAATCTTCTACCACATAGCAGTCTCAACAGCAATACAAGTCCATATGAGGCACTCTTTGGCAAACCACCAGAGTACTCTGCCTTACGAACCTTTGGCTGTGCATGCTTCCCAGTTCTAAGGTCGTATGCTCAAACCAAGTTTGATACTCGATCCATCAAGTGTATCTTTCTTGGCTACACTGAAAAATCTAAAGGGTATCGCTGCTTTTATCCTCCAACTGGGCGAGTTTATCTCAGTTGTCATGTTGTGTTTGATGAAACAACCTTTCCGTTTAGGAACACTTACAAATATCTGCAGCAGTCAGCGCCTACTCCTCTGTACACAGCTTGGCTAAAACAATTCTCATCTGCCTCTATGATCAGTGATCAAGTAGAAGCGTCAGTGTCTGCTCCCACAGTGCCAGATCCTGTCTTAAGTGACTTTGTTGAAGCTGTCGATCAAGCTCCTGAAACCGTCAAAGCTGTCGACCAAGTTCCTGAAATTCCACCTATTTCAGACAACGAGATCACTATCAGCAACACTGATGCAGATGTAACAAGCATAGCAACAGAAGCTCCAACTGAATTACCACATTGGACTGATGATGAGAGTTTTGGGTGTACGACAAGCTTAGATCTTGTTCCTATAGGCAACAGCTCTCAATAATCAGCTCCAACTGTGCAAAATTCAGTAGAAAATGCAGAGAACAATGCCCCTTTTGTGTCAGCTTCAATCCATCCAATGAATACTCGCTCCAAAGCTGGAATCTCTAAACCAAATCCGAGATATGCTCTCCTTACGAAGAAAGTCTCCTACCCCAAACATGAAACAATGACTGAAGCATTAAAGGATCCAAACTGGACATGAGCAATGAATGAGGAAATGGGAAATTGCAAAGAAGCGAATACCTTCTCATTAGTTCCTCACACTCCTCATATGCATGTTCTTGGATCAAAATGGGTTTTTAGAGTCAAATTAAACGCAGATGGCACGCTGGACAAGTACAAAGCCAGGCTCGTAGCTCAAGGATTCAAGCAGGAAAAAGGTATCGACTACCTTGAAACGTATAGTCCAGTGGTTAGGACTGCAACAGTACGAGCTGTTCTTCATTTTGCCACAATGATGAACTGGGAAGTAAAACAGATGGACGTAAAGAACGCCTTCTTGCACGGTGATCTCACGGAGACCGTCTACATGTAGCAACAAGCAGGATTTGTTGATGAAAGATATCCAGACCATGTTTGTCTCTTGCACAAGTCCCTCTACGGCCTTAAAAAATCACCGAGGGCTTGGTTTGATAAGTTCAACAACTTCCTGCTCGATTTTGGATTCACTTGCAGTCTGAGAGATCCATCACTCTTCGTTTGCTACAAAGGTAACAATGTCATCACGCTCTTGCTTTACGTTGATGACATGGCTATCACAGGGAACTCCTCCGAACTGCTCAATGATCTCCTTTCACAACTAAACACATAATTTCGAATGAAGGATCTCGGTAAGCTTCATTACTTCCTCGGATTCAGATCCAATACAATGAGACTGGAATGTTCTTGTCACAACAAAAATATGCAGAAGACTTACTAGCTACAGCTGGAATGCCCAGTTGTGCATCTGTTGCAACACCTCTTCCTCAACAACTCAACAGGAAGCAACAACAATCTGCTCTGTTTGCCAATCCAAAATACTTTCGTAGCTTGGCTGAACATCTGCAATATCTTACATTGACGAGACCGGATCTACAGTTTTCTGTCAACTATGTCTGCCAAAAGATGCATGAGCCTATTGTATCCGACTTCAACCTTCTCAAACGGATCCTTAGGTACATCAAAGGAACCACTACTATGAGTATCACCTTTGACAAGAACACTGATTACAAGCTTACGGCGTATAGTGATAGTGATTATGCTGGCTGTCAGAAATCTAGCCGCTCAACTGGCGGATTCTGCACTTTTCTTGGTCGAAATATGATCTCCTGGTCATCTCGAAAGCAGGACACAGTCTCCAAAAGCTCTACTGAAGCTGAATACAGGGCAATGTCCAAAACTGCCTCTAAAATTACATGGCTGGTAAATCTGCTTCAAGATCTCGGGATTCAACAGCCTGCAACACCATAACTCTTCTGCGACAACCTCTCTGCAGTATACCTCACAGCAAATCCAATCTTTCATGCTCGTACCAAACACTTTGCCACAAATTACCATTATGTCTGTGGACAGGTAGCTTTTGGAAATCTCATCGTGAATCATATCCCTGCTGATTATCAACTAGCCAATATATTCACCAAGTCTCTTCCACAAAGACCCTTCGAGATTCTACGACTCAAACTTGGCGTTGGCGTGCCACATACTCCAAGTTTGCGGGGGGGGGGGGGGGGAGTGTGAAGCCCAAAGTCCAAAACGACATGGCTTTGCAAAAAGGCCTAATGGGACCACGGCCCAATACATTACCACAAATCAAGCAATGTCCTCAATGACTACCTACAATACAAGACAAAGAAAGGATGTTAGCAAATACGACAATATCTGCAGAGAGTACGGCTATAACAACCAAGAATCATTTTGCTGCTCTTCAATCCTACGACGACAATGACGCCACGTGACAATGATTAGAATAGCCTAGAACTTAGGTTAAAACCTTTGTATCCCTTGTGTCCTTCTATATAAAGGAACAAATCATTGTAATAGCAACTATCGATTGAGATAATAAAAGAATCAGTCTTTCCTCCTTCTATGTTCCTCTGTTTCTTTCAACATGATTGTGATAGCGAAAGGTGTTTCTTCTTTATTTTTTTTAGTCTTGTGAGATGTATGCTTTCGAGCATGAAACTATGCTTCCAGCCTTTGAATTTGCTTCTGACTTTCCATATTGTTAATTGCTCCTTCTTTTCCAGGCGATGTTTACGTTCCACCTTTTCGAGAAAAGCTTGCGCTCGTGAGCACCAAATTAATGAAAGTTGAGGCGTGAATTAGACAATGAGAAATCAAAGACTGCTTTTTCTCATAAGATTATCGCTTCATAAAAAATGGCATCTTCCGCCTTGGAGCAGAGTGCCAGCTCGGATCTACCATGCTTACGATTTTGTGTGATTTGTGTTCTTGGGCAGAAAATTAATCTCCTTTTGCATCAAATAAATAAGGCAACTAATAGTAACAACTTAAAACCAAAAACAAAAATGCCAAGAAACTTGTACGTAATCAATCTCTTAGAAATAAATTAAAATGCATGAAAGGAACAAAAAACCAAACCTCAACTACAAAACACGTCAACAGATCACTCCTTCGATCTTATTTAGAACATATAATCAACATAATAGTTGTTTTCATTCTCTTGTTTATTTATCATCTTTGTCTTCCTATATCTATTGAAAATATAAGTTCTTGACCTCGACTATATCCACTTCCATGATTTTAATAACCACTTTTTTGGCCAATAATTTTTTCCAAAAAACATAATTTGGAAAAAAATTTCGTATTTATTACCAATGGCCATAAGACTCTATATATGCACAGAAATATATCCTTAAATGATATATGTAAATCTTTTTAAATATATGCAATCAAATCACATATTAAGTGATTAAGATATCTTCTTGATTCCCAAATTAAAAGATATGATTGTACCAAATCATATCCTACAATATCCTAATAACCTCCTTCAAGTTGGAGGGTGCCGCTTGCAAATACCTAACTTGAACTTGATCATGTCATTATCGTCACATCTCGGTTTCGGTATTCATCACGGTGTTATACTCCACCGTTGAGTCATCTCGGTTTTTCTTGTCGTAATCTGGTTTGTCGATATCACAGCACAAGAGTTGTGTGTGACACAAGGATTCCTTCAAGTCGTGTTCTTGTTTGTCGGGTTCGTCGATACCTTCTTCATGTCTATTTTCTTGGACTCTATTGTCGTTTTTTTTCATCATCATATCTGGGGCACCATTAAATTGAACTTGAGTGATAGTGGCTCATGAGCTCTCCGTCGCGGCAATACGCCGGTGCTATTGTCTTCGTTGTCATTGTCTTCATCACCGTCGTCTTTGACGGTCGTCATACTCGATCCACAAGGATCGCCTCGCTCTAATATATATCATGTCAAGAAAACGTAATTTGGAAAAAAATTTCTTATTTATTACCAATGGCCATAAGACTATATATATACACAAAGATATATCATTAAATGATAGATGTAAATCTTTTTAAATATATGCAATCAAATCACATATTAAATGATTAAAATATATTCTTGATTCCCAAGTTAAAAGATATCATTGTAACAAATCATATCATACAATATCCTAACAAATTTTCTTTCCGTGATTCAGGATTTTTCACAAATAATTAATTAATTATTATATTTTCTCTCTTTTCACGGTGTCGTAATTGCATTACAACATTATTCGCGTGAAAAATCTCTTCTCTAACATAGTATGTGCATGCAGTGGCGGATCTAGGAATTATTTTTACTGGGGTCAAAACATAACTAAATTTTTTTTTATAACATAAATAAAAAAACATCTTACAAAACCACTCTACGAGTTTTCATATCCTGAAATCTCTTCATCACAGTTTCATTTGTAATAGATAAAAATACAACTTTTTCGATGAAACAAACTAAACAATCATTCAAAAATTGATCTCCAATCCGATTGCGTCGATGACTCTTCACAATCTTCATCGCTGAAAAACATCTCTCAACAGTTGCAGTAGCAACATGCAAAATCAAAACCAACTTCAACAGCCTATACACCAAAGGATGTGACATGTTTTTTCGAGTTTCCACCAACATACGAGCAAGTTCTCCAAGACACTTCAAATGAGTAAATCTTTCATCATTTCGAACATTATCAATGTAGATATCTAATTCTTGTTCAAGAGATATGTACTCCCCATGAGTAAAATCGTCTGGATAGAACTTAGATAACCTCATAAACTTTGAGTGGTCAAACTCAGAGAACGAATCAATGGGAGATAAAGAAGAAGCACAAATAAGCAATTCAGTGTTCACCTCATTAAAACGATCGTTGAACTCCTGAAGCTGCAAATCCAAAACAGCAAATAGGCAATTGACCTTGTAGTGATGCATATTTGAAACTCCTGTTTTTTTATTTCTTGGTCTTCTTGAGTCAACAAAATCTTTCTCCATGTCAACCTTTTCAATATCATGTTCCTCACAAAAAGAAGAAACTCTATTCATGAGAGAATTCCAACCATCATCTCTAAACTTTTGAAGCTGTCTTTTAGTTGAGCTTACCAAATCCATAGCATTTAAAATATCTTGATCTCTTCTTTGTAGCACCATGGACAAGTTCTCCGTTAGTCCTAAAAGATATATCATCATTTGCAAATAAAATACAAAATCAAAGCTATGAAAGTACTTGAGGAGACCACATGCTTGACGTCTTTTCAAGTCTTCTGCACCTTCAATTTCAATGTATTCAAGCACTTCGACAATACATGAGAATAGCTCAATCAAACGCAATAGAGTATTATAATGCAAATTCCAGCGGGTATTCCCTGGTCTATTAAGAGACACCTCTTGATTCAACCCTGTTCCAGTACTAATTTCACCATTATTGATTCCTTCTTCAATCTTTTTCCTATAACTCTCTCTTGTCATATCTTTTCTTTGGCATGAAGCTCCCACCACATTTACCAACAAAGAAATCATATCAAAAAAATCTCCAACATCAAAATGTTTCTTTGCTACTACCACAACAACTAACTGGAGTTGGTGAGCAAAACAATGAACATAGTAAGCTGATGGGGTTTCCTTAGAAATTAATGCCCTTAGCCCGTTAAACTCACCTCTCATATTGCTAGCCCCATCATAACCTTGTCCTCTCACCTTTTTTATGCTCAATCCATATTTTGCAAACAAAGAATCAATCGCAGCTTTCAAAGATGATGAAGCTGTATCACTCACATGTGTAATACTCATGAATCTTTCTTTGACCATCCCTCTTTTATCAACAAAACGAAACACCACTGCCATTTGTTCTTTATCTGAAACATCCGCTGATTCATCCACCAATAAGCCAAAAACATCATGACCCATTTCTTCAATAACAGATTTAACTAGCTCTTCTGCAAAACAGTTCACTATATCTTTCTGAATCGTTGGACACATCATTTGATTATTCCAGGAGCATTTTCTAAAACAACCTGATTTCAGTGTTGTTAAGAGCCTTGCTGGTGTAGAAAATCGGCTTCTGATCTCCTCGATCATCTTTGACCAAGACCTCGCTCACTACCAAACTAGAAAAAGAGATGTAGAGGTATAATGTATCGGCGTCCTCCGGTTTAGCTAGCACATGATGACTAGTTAAGTAAATCTTGAGCTCCTAAAAGGCGACCTCGCATTTTTCATCCTAATGGAAGTTCTCGTTCCCTCTAAGGAGCTGATAAAATGGAAGGCACTTATCGGTTGATCGAGCGATGAATCGGTTCAAAGCCGCAATCAGACCTATTAGGCGTTGCACATCACATTTGTTGTTTGGAGACAGAAGGTCCAGTATAGCTGTAATTTGTTTCTGATTAGCTTTGATCCCATGCTTGTGGTTCAAAGCCGCGAGGTAACCACGAACGTGCACTTTGTCAGATTTAATTTCATTTAAAACTTATCAAGTATGCCGAAGCATTCGTTTAAATGTCAGACGTGTTCGTTCGCTACCAGTGATTTGACTAGCATGTCATCGATGTAGACTTCCATTGTCCATCCTAATAGATCGAAGAACATTTTAATGACCAGCCGCTGGTAGGTGGCTCCAGCATTTTTTAGTCCGGAGGGCATGACCTTGTAGCAGTAAGTTCCTCTATTTGTAATGAAAGCAGGTTTCTCTCCATCTCCTGGACACATTATGATCTCATTATACCCTGAGAAAGCATACATGAAAGACAACAATTGATTCCCAGCTTTATCTTCCACCAGGCGGTCGATGTGAGGTAAGGAAAAGCTGTCTTAAGGGAAGGCTTTATTGAGGTCGGTGAAATCCATGCATACTCTCAATTTACCATTTTTTAACCATGACCGGGTTTAACAACTAATTCGGATATTGCTCCTCCATTATCATATCTGCCTTAAGGAGTCGTGCTACTTTGTCATGTACTGCTTTGGCCTGATCTACCCATAATCGCCGTCATATCGGCTAGATTAGTTTGAAATTTAGATCGATGTTGAGTTTGTGACATGCGATGTCGGGGTCGAATCCGACCATATCTTTGGTCGACCAGGCGAAGGTCAAATATCTAGTCTTCAAGAAAGCGACTGGCTCCTCCTTGGTGTTGCCGTCAAGTTCGGCTCTAATTTTGACCGTGCAAGAAGGATCTGAATCATTGATATTAACTTGAATGATCTGACAACTCGGTGATTTTATCAAGTCACGTCCATGCTGATGGAGACACGGCATGCGTTCTCTATAACATAACAGGTCCGTGAAATTTTTTGGTCACCGTATAGGGTGTAGATCCTGTTGTAGTCGGGAACTTGATGCAAAGGTAATAGGTCGATGAAATTGCTCTCATGGCGTATATCCAAGGACCGCATTATTAATCGGAGGCGCACTGATTATTGCGAACTTAGTTTTTCTCGTGACTCATCCATCCCAGATTTGTAATTTGACAATGCCAATTAATAACTTCATGATTCCTTCATATCCAGTCAAGGTCCACGACTCAGGCTTGATTTGCTGCTTAGAAATTCCCATTAATCCAATGTGCAAAGAAAAATTACGTTTACCATGCTTCCACAGTTGATTAGGATTCTCTCAACGTCGAAGTCGCCCATTGTTACCTCAACGACCAAAAAATCATTGTGCGGATGTTTTATTCATTTAGCATCTTACATTGTAAAGATGATGGGATCATCGTTGTGCGGCGGATCTTATGGGAGAGCTTGTATGCTGCAGACCTGCTTTCCCCTCTTCTTAAGGGCCCAAACTGAATCGTATCGCTACAGTCGTCAGGTCTGCTTATTTTCATGGCTCTTTCAGGTCATTGTCCTGTTAGCTTCTTCGGAGGACCTGGGAGATCTTCCTCATGAACTTGGTTGACCTCG
Organism: Camelina sativa; assembly: GCF_030686135.1. Taxonomy (NCBI): domain Eukaryota; kingdom Viridiplantae; phylum Streptophyta; class Magnoliopsida; order Brassicales; family Brassicaceae; genus Camelina; species Camelina sativa. Next base: position 30,792,204 of record NC_141899.1, read on the forward strand.
TCTTCTTGTCGAGGTAAGCTCCGTCTATCTTTCTCATAGTTACGCTTTTGCTTATCATCGTGACATCGATCATTATTTCGATACTCGCGATTGTTGTGCCGTGGCCTTTGTTTATCATTAAGTCGCCCATGATGACTACCATCTTATCGCTTAGCACCGCGAGAATCTCTTGGTTGGAAAATGGCTTCCACTTCACCAGATTTCTATTTGTCGAGCAAGATGTACAATAGATGTTTGCATTCGGCTGTTGAATGTCCTGGGAAGCGATGAAAATCACAGTATAGATATTTCGCATTGGGAGGCGCGTCCTGTTGCCCATCCACCTCGGATATTGAGTGGACTGTACCCTGTTTGGCATTCGACCTTTATCCTTGACGGTGGTTGGCCGTACTGGTGCTTTCTTGGCAGCTAGCTTGGCATCCTCTTCCTCGAAAATAGCTTATCTGGAAGCCTGATGTAACGCATCATCGAGATCATAAGGCTCTTGAATAGACAAGTCCTTCCGCAGCGGAGACCTATATATGAGCCCTTTACAGAAAGCAGCAATGACAGCGTCCTCTAAAACATTTATCATAGAAAGGACTTATCTGAATCTGGTCAGATACCGGTGTAACAATTCGTCGGCTTCCTGGATCTTCATCCAGTTGAGAGCCTCTAGTGCTTAGTGAAAGTTATTGATAACTGAGCGAAGTTATCGATAGAATTGGTCTCGAGTTTTGAGAACCAAGTCAGTGCATTTCCGGACAAGCTTTCGAGGAACAGCTAGCAATATCTGATGTCCTTTTGCTTGTTGGAAAAGTGAGCCTTGGCGACGATGGCCATAAAAGACATCATGAATTGCTTCGGGTCTTTGTCTCCTTCGTAGGTTGGAAGCTTTGATTTGACGTGTGGGATTCTGGTCCGTGTGATTCACTCGGTGAGAGGTGTTTGCTGTGTTTCTTCAAACATTCTATCAATCTCAGGAGCCGAGCTGCCAGCGCGGTTAATTTGAGAGCTGATATCCCAAAGTTTCGTATCGTCAATCATCTGGAGGAGATCTTTGGTCATTGTACCAAAAACCATATGGAGCTCGCTCATTGGAACTTGTCGTGTTGGATGTGCAGCTGTGGCGTTAGACGGTGTTTCACGAGTGATTTGCGCTTCATATTGACGTATAGCAACCTGTTCTGCTTCTGCTAAATCGGCTTTGATTCACTAGCCACAATACGGGAGGGATCTCTGTTGGGTTTTCTTTTTGTGTGAGAGTTGGGTCAATGACTCTGTCAGTTGGTAGTAGAGACAATGTCGCAGCAAGTTTGATCGGCACCAATTATAGAATAAAAGATTTTCTCAATGAATTTGTTTAAGGGGAGAAAAAAATTCAATTCTCTCAAAAACTAGATTCAAAGCTAGAACAGAAGGGGAATTAAAATCTCTTGAAGAACAAGGTAGATTTATTCTCAAGAACAATTTAAGATCAAGGGTTTTTTGCTATTAGAAATTGAATCCCCTTCATAGGAACAAAGTCCCCTATTTATATGAAATACTTAGATTATAAGATAAGTAAACCTTCCTTAGATCTAAGAAGGAAATCTTCTTCTTTTGCTTAACTTTGTATGTTTTCCTTTTATTTGTAGGAGGTCGGTTTGGAGACGAGGTCGGCTTGGCGACCTTCGTGAGCTTTTTTCCACAAGTCCATTTAACAAGCCTTACCCGAGATTTTCTGGTTTAATCGGAGTCTAAATTTACTTGGTTTATCTTCAGTTTAGGTTGATATGTCGTGGTTGCCAATTCCTGCCCCACATCTTTCCCTTCCTCAAATGCTTTTATTATATAGCCATTAAGATAAGGCAATGACTAATTTTGGAATTTATGTTGAAAAAAACTCGTTTACTATAATGTGAATATTGGATATTTTGTAATGCTTAGGGGGTCTAGTGGCTTGTATGATGTGTTTCGTAGAAACAACTTGTTTTAGAAGATAGTTTGACTTCTAGTAAACAGACAAATGAAACATAGATAACGAAGTCAAATGTGACCTTTTTCAGCCACTCAATTAGGATGGATACCAGAAATGAATGTGGAAGTAGAACTACTTATCGAGATTCCCTTACATCACTTATTAATGTTTGCAAATGTTACAACATATTTCAACAGAAATAGAAAACAAAACTCAAACTTCTATTTGTGTCGTTTCATAAAAACTACTGACAGTGGTGGTAAAAAGAACGGTAATGGAGGAGCACTTCTAGTATGAGCTGGTTGATTGCTCAGTTGTTCTTGTGATTTGTGATGCTCTTCCCCTCCCGAAATGCATCTAATATAACCTTTAAGAATTTAAAGATAACCCTGACTATTTTGTGGAATTTAGGTTGAATAGGCTGATTTGGTGTAATGTGAGATCTTTTCTAAGTTGTAGTGGGTGTATGAAAAGGTTTTGAAGGAACAATTTTTAAGAAAGATAATTCAACTTCCACTAAACAAATCATCTTACAGTCGATAATCTTTAATCTCACATGTACCAAAACGCTATCCAGGTTTTGGCTCAAAGTTCTCAAAGTATGTTTGTTAGCTAAGCTTATCTATCCTCTTATCTCTCTTTGTAAGGCATAGGGAATACCTCTATTGTTTTACTTAAAAATTTGAGCTCTCAAACTCTTTTTGTATATGTACTTGGATTCTATCTTACTGAAATGAAAACAAGTGTTTGTTCAGAAAAAATATTCGTTGAAAGAATTTAAAACAATTACTAACAAACAAACAAAAAAGAACTTAGAGAAGAAGGCTCTATCCTCATTTTGAATCACCAAATCAAATGTTGAATAAATCATAAATAAATATTTTATTTATAATGAATCATATATTGAATATGAATTCTACTTTTAAGTTGCATTAGATCTCATCTGCTGAAAAGGAACAATCTTCACAATATATGATAGGTTGACCACTTTGATTAGATTTTGTTTATGTTTTTTGTAAGTTTATATTCTTCAATTCATGGAAGTGATAGTGCCTCTGATTGTGGCGGCACTGATGGTGACGGCTGACATAACGGTGGTAATAGTGGTGGGGGATGTGATGGCAATGGTAAATTACCATCTCCACTTGAACCACCTCCACCTGGACCACCTCCTCCACCATGTCCACTACTTGATGATTTAACCCGTCTCATCATTCTTCTCCCTCCTGGTTGATTTATTAATAAAAACCCATTGAGAATTAATTGAATTCTGTTATAAGATTTTTTTTTTGTTGACTAAAGAATATATATAACCAAATCTATAAACATGTGTCTAAACCATTTTAAATGGTTGAAACTATATTAATAAGTTAAAGCACAGAAATGAATAAACCAATTTTTTGTTTATTTTTTACTGTTACAAACAGATGCAAATTGAAATCAAAGTAAAACATTAGAAATAAACAATCTTTCTTTTTTTGGGCAAACACAAATAAACCATCTAATAAAAAATGTTACTAAAACCTACCAAAACCAAAATAGAAACGATGCCAAACTAATCTCCTCAAAAGATTTTTGGTCTTTAATTGGTTTTATTTTTCATAAACCAAAAAAAAAAAATACACAAAAAATCGAACTTCACGAAAATTTAGATTATGAAATGAAAGCACCTGAATTTTTGAGAATGATTTCCTAAAACTAGCACAATATACTCAAAAATTTGATTGGTATTTGGGGAGAATCATATTTGCACCTATTTATGAACTTTTTAAGTACTCGATCGACTTTTTAAAAAAAAAGTCATAGGGAATACATGTCTCAACTCCAGACTAACCTGATGATGGGCGTAACTCTTGTGAAGACGAAAGAGCATAGTCGTTAGAGCATGAGAGCAAAAGAACCAATAGAAGCAAGAACACAAGTCTCAAATTCAAAGAACCCTTCATTGTCATCTCACTTACTCACTTTTGATAGGTTGCTGCTAATTATCTTCTGGATTCCAACTCTTTTATATATAGCGTCGTGTCTCTTTGCGAATAGTTTAAGACTTTAAGTTCCATGTAAGGACAGCGAAAGACGCGTGGTAATAGCAGTTTGTACACTCTTTAGTTAAGTCAAACTGTCAAAGAAGACCAAAACATGAGACTCACGATTAATATTATCTTGTAATATCCTAATTTTGAAAATTGGTGGTGCATGGAAATTATTACGTCATATAAGAGTTTAATGCACTGTTCGTCTATATTTTTTTTGAAAAAATGACCATTCATAAAATCTAAACAGTGCAAAGAAAGTCTTTTTTATTTTTCGTTTAACTGTGCAAGATAATACATCAGAGTTTAGTTTTAGAAAGTACTAAATTCGCAATTCTTTTGCAAAGCTGAATTACGGATTTTTCGCATAAAATATGAGTAACTAGAGCTTTCCACGAATATTATCACGACCATCATGTACATTCTATATCAAGACTCCACATCTAAGGTTACATTGCATATCCATTTTTAATCAATTATTGTAGTAGATGTCAGAACTCATTAAAATTGCCGACAAAACTGATAACCAATTTTTTTATTTTGCAGATAACTGCATTAAATATCATGACCGGACTGTCAGTGGGCACAGCGGATTGCCTGATCTGTAGTATGGAGACTTTGCGTCACATTAGTTGCGACACAGAGACATATAATTCAAATCAACAAAAGAAGGAAAATGGGCACAAGGTTTGGTCATCTAGCTTCTTAGATCCAAGTATCAACCAGATAAGATGCTCTTAATTCAATCTGCCATTTAAGGAAACAATGAAATGCTCCACGCCACGCCAATGTTCCTATTCCGTATATCGATCCGATCTCTAGGCGATAGTTCCTACAACAATGCACTTATGTTGGTTCAGCACTTCAAAATGAAAAGGATACTTTGTTTTCATTATGATGTTCCTAATCTTAAATCAAAATTCTAACGAGAAACCAATCACACCTTAAAATTTTGATTTTTGGTCTATATGCTAATTTGGCAATTATTATTTGCTTACCAATCAAATTCATGGGGATGGTGACAATGGTGGCGGCGATGGTGACGGTGGAGGCGGAGGTGGCCGCGATGGTGGCCTTTGCGGCGCAAACGAACGACTTCGTGGACTTTTTGATGACCGTACTGGTATCAACTTCCTTCTCCACGCTATTTAATTTAAAATAACTAAAAATTAATCTCCTTCCATGAATTAATTTTTCTTAAAAATACTTACGATCAAGGATATTAGCTTTTTGAATTAGTTTTATAAATTCAAGGATGTTAGCTAAAACAATACAAAATTGAAACCATAATGAACAACACCCGTCTTCATTTGGTTTCCATATATTGTCACGACGAACTTAAAGTTGCAGATATTTAAGTTCGATTTGTGAAAATTATTAAGATACATGTGTCAAACAAGACTGACCTGATAATTCACGTAACTCTTGTGGAGACGCATGAGCGCATTCGTTATAGCATGACACCACAATAGACAATAGAAGCAAGAACAGAAGTCCCAAATTCGAAAATCTTTTCTTTGCCATCTCTCTCTTTCTCTCGTAGTTAATTTGTGAAACCTCTTGATCCTATTCTCTTTCTGCGAATGGTTCCACTAAATCACATTAAAAAGCCGGAGATTTTTTTTTCTTTTTTTTTTAACATTTAAATTCGTACCGACTCTTCTCGGCGGTTCATTTTAGTCAAAAAAAAAAAACATTAACAAACGCGTATGGTTAAAGTCTCGGGAATGACACAGTGAAACGAAGACAAACAAACAAAGCAAAACAACGACTAAACACACAGACAAATGATATAATCATGATCATCACATAAAAGACAAATCACAATTCATAAAAGATAAGTTTCCAGTTTTGTGGACAGTTCAAAAGCTAAGGAGAGGAATGTTGATGAATGCGACCACCACCATGTCCACTGCTTGACGGTCTTGTATAGATATCTCCATTTGGCTTATATATACTCATTAATCGCCTCCCTATAAAATAATATCTATGCATCAATCTTTATACACAATGAATATTTAGTTATTTACAATAAGAAAATCTAAAGTATAGAAAAGTAAATTAGTCTTAAAGTAGTTAGTTTTTTAGTTATAATTCCATTGATCTTAAACATGTGAATAGAATTACTTTCACAGGAAAAAATAATAATAATAACAAATAAATATGAATATGAGTACCATACCGTGACCACCACCGCGTCCACTTCTTGATGAGGGTGTTCCTATCGCACCATTGTGCTTATAAACCGCCAAAATTCTCCTCCCTTCATTTTAGTTTTTAAAATATTATTTTTTATTGAAACTACGGGGTATTCATATTGAGAACGATTTTGTCAGTCTTAATCAAAAAGCTCTTTATAGATATCTTCATTCCATAAATCAATAAACCAATGAGTTTAAGTAGAGTATTTATGAGAAAAGCTCAAAATCTGAAACTATCCAGAAATCTTGCTACATCATGTCTTTCATATCCTAAAAATTTGCATGTGTTTTATCAAATTCTCAAATCTTGTGTGTGATATCAAGATGGGTGTAGGAGCCTGATTTTATTGTGATCATGATAATGATACTACATATGTGGAATTTAAATTGAATTTTTGTTCGTTTGTGTTTCTTTTATCTATGTATAGTTGTGTGTCTCTTGATGTTTCATTCTGATCTTAAAGTTGGGCGTGAATAGTGTGCTTAGGATCGGAGCTTGCATGTACGTAGATCTTCCATATGACAATGTATCGAGCCTCTAAACCACATGGATAACGTGAAGGGTTTGGATGGCCGCTAGGTTATGCGAGCTATACAGTAGTCCGTCATGTTTCAAGTAAAGTGAAACATTGGCTTAGACCTCACATAAAGTTTGTGAGCCCATCAATAAAACATTGATTGATAAACAGGTTCCGAAATTTTATTTTTCTAGAAATAAGCGCCCAATGTTTTTCAGTTTTTGAAATTTATTACTTAGTGGGGGTTATTGGTTTGAGATTTGAATAGAGTTTTAAAGATTTTAAATGTTATATAGAATTTGTTGTTATTAGATCAAGATTTTGTTAAACTCTCTTAAAGTTTAGTGTTATTAGTTTGTGATTTGTAAAAAGTCATTTAAAATCTTAACATATTTGGGTTATTGGATTCAGACTTTTATAAAGTCATTAAAAGTTTTTTGTTATTCAATTAAAACAAAAGAATCTAGAATTGTTAATGAGTTCAATTATTATGATATTGGTTCATGATTTTAGACACTTTATTTACAAAATAAAGTCATGGAAAGTATCACAAAAATACAGGGATTGTTTGGAGTACTTTACAAGATTTTAAAAAATTAATCAACAAAACTCTATAGCAATCTTTAATAATCTTTCACTTATTCACTTTTAATGATTTTGAAAAACTATTCAAAAATCTTCATAAATCAGAATCCAATACCACCCCCTTAGTTTTTTTTTTTAATATCCAGAAAATCCTGAAAAAAAATATTGGGTTGAGCCTCCTAAATTTCATTGCTGGCCTAAGCTATAGTTTGATAACCAATTCCTGTCTTATATAGCAGACCCTCCCCTACTAAAGTTGTATCCCACACTTTGGAAGATTGCTAAGAGCACCTCCAAGGTGAATTGTGGGAGGATTTTTTTTAGTTAAAAAATTAAAAAAAAATTATTAGAAATGCATAATTGAGGAAAGAGATATTAAAGATAAGTTTCTTGTTTAGGTATTTTAGGAACTGTCTCAGAAAAGTTTCTACTATTTTCTCTCTTTCTTATTGGTCAATCTTCTTTTATTAATAAAATATTAAATATTTTAATTATAAGAAATTTAAATGAGTTTCTCAGGGTTGGAGGTGGTCTAAGGTTGTTAGATATATATGGATCCGAAGCTATTGTGCATGATACTATTTGAAGATTAATTGTAGGCTTGCGAAAAATACCTAGAAACCTAAGAACCAAACCAAAACCAAAACTGAATCGAAAAAAAAGAACCAAACTGAACCTGAAATAAATAAAAAATCGGAAGAGATTCTCGAATCCTATAACCCAAAGAACTGGAACCGAACTGAACTGAATCGAAACTAAGATAAACAAAATACTCGAAATTATCAATAATATCCCGAATTCTTAGTTATTTTTATCAAAGTTAACCAAATTTAATTCAAATCTAACTATTAAAAAAAAATTCAATATTTTAGATACCCAGAACCGAATCAAAATAAATCTGAACCAAAATTCTAAAATATTTACAATTAAACCGAATCTGAACCAAAATTTTAAAATATCCTAATAATCTTAAACTCTTATACTCGGAATCGAACTGAATATCGGAACATGCATAATTATTTAATAGGCCTATTTGACATATAGCGTGTGCGACTGTGCGTTTATTTGGTTCCTGAAAGAAGCAATCAGTTAGGCCAAATATATTCCGCTAATTAACTCTTAATCAAAGCTAAATTTGTCAAATATAGGCTCAACGCTTTTAAACATTCTTTCTTATTACACTAGAGATGAAACCCGTACGTTGCGCGGGATTCTTTGTTATTCTATTGACCATTCTATTTTATTTTTGAGAAAATATCAATAAAAGCATGAAGTTAGCAAAAATATTAATTAAATTGTCAATTACTCGGAGCTTTGAGTACTATTACCATTACAAATCAAATCTTTTTTTTTTAAAGTACATCATGAGATTAAGCTTCTTCTGTACGGATTTGTAATAGTAATAGTATGGTTTTAGAGTAAAAGCATGGTTTTAGTGGTTGGAATTATTTTCTAACTTTTGTTAATTTTGCCAAATAAAACACATAGTTAAGTCAACTGACAGATATATTTTATAGGGTTAAGTCAACGTCGGTAAGATCCGTTAAACAGTAAAATGACATTGATTTGTAATATTAAAAGAAAAAACATGATATGGTAATTCGAACCTGCCATTTGTTGGATGAGTTAATCAATACTTAACCAAACACATATTTATATATTTTTTGGTAATCTCTTATTTGGACTTTCTCCTTCTCACGATCGATAGAACCGCGTACTTATCAGTAAAATTTTCTTTCTTCCTCATTTAAGCGTTTCCATTGACCAATTCCAATATGATTTTTTTTTTCTATTTCTCCATTACGATTTATCAAATTTTAATTCTATCTCACTTTCTAGATTTCGTGGCGGAGATCACCATCTCCTCGCTGAGACATTCCCAGGGATGGCGGTGGAGTTCAGATGACGATTCCCACGGAATCCATTGGCGGCTTAAATCTGAATTTGAGAAAAAGCTAAGGTTCAAATTCTTCGACAATATATATATTTTTTGTTATGTAAAATTGTCAATATACGCAGCGGCTCTATTATTTTATTTTTAACTTACAAACGACGTCGTTTCACTGTTTAACAGAAGTTATCAACGTTGACTTACATTGTAAAATTCATCTGTTAATTGACTTAACTATGTGTCTAATTTGGTAAAGTCAATAAAAATTTGTGATTTAAGTGAAAAAATAATAAAAGTTGACAATTTAATTCACCATAAGCAAAGTTGAGCCTTTTTAAAAACGTTTTTACTATATAACTTCATGCTTTTAATGACATTTTTCTCTTTTATTTTTATACACATTTTATTTATTTTTCCTTTCCTATGTGTTTGTGTATGGTGTAAGCTGTTATTCTCTTTCATATATATCTATATTGTATTATTAAGGCCTCAATATATATGTGGCCAAAATGGGCCATTTTTACTTGGCGATTATCCAAAGATTATTTATTACCTTGTTGGACAGTTCTTGTTTTATTATAGGATTTTACCGTATTTTTGTGTTAATTTTCTGGTGGCTTTGCTCTGAAATGAGAGTGTCCGTACTTAATTATCTTCTTCATCCAGTCATTCTTCGTGACTATTTTTGTCCTTTTCCTTTGAATTCGATTGTTCATCATCCACGTATGCATTTTTCTTTCAATTTAGGAGATTGGTTGATTGTTTGATTGGTGATGCTTCTGGTAAGTCATGGGAAGACTGTTCATTGAGTCTATTTTGGTTTCGCTTGCTGGTGGAAGCTAAGTAGGTTGTTTAGTAGATTAGATTGTTGTTATTTTTATTTTGATGCTCGTTGATAGTGTATTATTCTATGTGTTGTTGTGAAGAGTTTCGTTTCTTTTTGTTTGGTTTATCTAGTTATTAAGTTGATTTCTATAAATCTAAAAGATTAAACTGTGTTGGTCCAACCTCCATTTTGTTTTAATTTTGTTTTCTATGAATCTAAAATATACATAGAAATACCATTTTGTTTTCTTTTCCTGTATATTTCGAAATTTTTTTACTGGTTTTGATGTTTTGGGCTGATGGTTTACCTTAGAATCATGTCGATTAAAAATGTCTTGATAGTGATATTTCTACGTTTTTAATATTTTGTCATCAAAATACTTATGTTCTGGAAAATTAAATAAAAAAGAGTAGGCTTATAAAACTAGATAAAGCCCACATAATTTCAAATTAGAGACAAAGTCCACAAAATTTATAAAAAATTATGGTGAGGTGGAGCTCTCTAATGAGAGAAAACTCTGCTATTATATATATGATTTGTTGTTAAAAATTAAAGTCATTTTGCATTATTAATTTCTTTTTTCAAAATAATGAATTGACTAATAGTATGAATCGTTTTGACCATCTAATAGTATGTGTTTTATAAACCATGTGATATAAAATATATAATCCAAGCTGAATAAGAGAAATATAACCAACTGTATACATGTACAGACAGCAAAAAGTGTATGTATATTTAGCTATTTACTGAGATTTAGTTTAGAGTCCATTAGTTTATGTGGTTTATATGTATTTCATGAACTTCATCTATTAACTTTTTCTAGAATATGATCATATACGTGTTTTTATTTCAATATAGAGTAAAAATGTAAACAACTATCACATGGACAAATTAATATACATGTGTGTATGTGTATGTGTGTGTGTGTGTGTGTGTGTGTGTTGAAACACTAACCAGTTATTGAGAGTTGTTTATGATCAGCAGGCAAAGCAGATTCGGTATGGTGAAAGAAGAAGCTAAGAAGAAAAAGAACCATGAGTACAGAAATTGAAGAACCATTCTTTTCCATCTCTTCTCAGTATGTTTTCTCTTTGTCTCTTCGTAAAGGAGTGAATGTTTATAAGACGTCGAGACAGATCAAATCAAAGTTCTCTCAAAAAAAAAAAAAAAAAAAAACGAAACAATTGAAATAATTTCTCAGCCATTCAATTTCAATAATTGACCCTTTTGCTTTTCCGTGATTTTTCTATTTTTTATTTTTGTTAAAATATTTGTTTAATTGAAATTGGATTAATCTAATAACAATGAAGTCCACATCCGAATCCCACAAATTCATATCCCACATGCGAGTCTACACAATAAGAAAGGAGAACTAATCTCATTTGTTGAACTCATAAATGGTTAAAAGAAAGACAAGCATCATTGATACTAGGTGCTTTCCCATTCAACGCGTGGGTTGTGGTATAGTTGACACTTTCTTATTTTTTTTTTGTCTTTTTCGTTTTCTCTTTTATATTATTTCATTTTAATTAGGTATATACGGGCTTTGCTGTCACTTTTATTTATACACTATATGTTTATACTATTTCGTTTAGATGTGTATAACTGTGGCGTTTATTTTTTATGAATTATGAAGATGTTGTTTCTTGTTTTTGAGGATCCAATCTTATCATTGACGGTATTGTTTCCAATACATTTATTGTATTATAGATTTTCTAATTAACTGCTTATGTAAACCCTTCATACGTTGATGTTGCAATAATAAGTTATTTTAAAAAAATATCTTCCGTGTAAGTAATTATGTTTGTATGCCCATGTTTTGATCTAATATCAATAAGATCGTTTCTGTTTTTCTTTAGTTGGCTTTGAAACCAATTTTGAGTTAAGCAAATAATGGGTCGAATTATGTGTAATATAAATTCTTATGTATATATATTGTATATATGTGACTATAAATTTAGCTAACTAAAAAATTATGTAATATTTAAATACAATCTTGAACATATATATATATATATATATATATATATATATTTTTGTGGGAGGAATGTATGAAATTATTGGATAGAAGTTATTTTTGAGTTAAATGACCTTTAATGTCTTTAAAGTGAGTTAAATATTAATAAATTTTTATATGTGTCTTGACTTTTTTAAAAATGAATACCAAGTGTTTCTTTCCAAATTTGAAGTAACATAGTATCTTAGTTTTCTTATATGATTTTATGAACTTCAATGTAAAAGTTTTTCAAAGTAATAAGTACACTCACTGATTGAATTATAAAATTTGGAGAAATGTTTATTTCGATTAATCATCTGCTCTTTTAAATAAATTAAATAAGTATGTTGTTATTCCTACAAATAGGACAACATATATTATAGTTTAACCATGGAGTTAAGCAATGGAAATGAAACTTGTGATTGCAAGACAAAATGCTTATATGTTACACATTGATCGTTTAAAAATGAATAGGAACATCTAATTCTCAAATAAAGTTGATTGTTTTGTTAAAACTAACATATGTGAATTTAAATTTAACTATGCAAATTTAAAAAATAAAATGAATAGATTAGAAAGGCAAGAAATATAAAAGAAATATTTTTTTATATATAAAATAAAAATTGAAAACAATGTTAAATATATATAATACTTTCTACATTAAAATATAGAATCAAACTCTTACAAGTTACAACACATATGAGATATAACAACATTTGATATTGGTAGAAGATGAGGAGAGAATGTTTACTACAAGATGGTAATCCAAATTAGATAATGGAGATGAATCTTTAAAAAATAAAACAATGTAATATATATATATATATATATATATATATATATATATATATATATCTATATATATAAAGTTAACTTTTCTCACTTCTCCTTCCTCCACATCAGTATCCATCTAATCAATTTTTTTTTTGCATAAAAGAAATACTATTTTTAATATTCATTCATTGCATATTTATTACTTATAATTAATAATAGTAAAAAATAAATAAAAAACGAATTAACTAAAATTAAATAAATTTTAAAATAGTATAAAAATAATATAATTTAAGTAAATAAAAAAATAATAACTATCTAAAAATGAATTAAGTAAAATAAATGAAAATTTTAATATAAGAAAAATAATACTATAAATTTGTTTTAGTAATAATGTTATTATTAAAATTATAACCAAAAATGGTTATATTTCAAAATTTAGAATGGGTTAATGAGTTTTAGAATGTAAGTAAGATTTTAATGCATGGTGGAGTAAAAAACAAGTTATGTAATTGTTATAAAAATCTAAAAATAAAATTAAAATTAAAGTGAAACATTAGTTTCTAAGAAACATATACCATAAAGATTTCTTATTAAATTTTACTCATAAGAAAGAAAAGATTACTTACTTAACTTAAAAGTTTTGATCTAAAACAAAGACATTGTAAAGGCCATACCTTTTTTTGGAAAAACGATGAAAAAGAATTTTGAAAAAAATAATATATCTAAAGAAACAAAATCAATGGTCAGGAATATAGAAAAAATGATATGTAAGCCGTTACAAAAAGTGGCATGTGATTTGTGTAGCATATCTCATAAAGTATATTATCAACTGGAGTTACAATTTTATAACATGATATAAAACATATATAACAAATATACCATATATATATATATATATATATATATTATCAAATGCTTTTAACCCAAAACATAGGCAAAAACAACATATTCAAAGTACACTATGTTTTTTTTGAGAAGACAAAGCTGGGGTTGCATCACAAAATTAACATCTGCAAATAACATATGAGATTTTAGAAAAATATATAACTTGGATTAATGAATATATATTCATTGTGGGGTTTAAACGTTTCATCATTTAAGGATTCTTGACTTAGTCAGAAATTCTATTATAGCAGATGATGCATTTAGACAACCTCATTGTAGCGACATAGCACTGAAACTGTTCATGAAACTTAGTATATTCGCATTTAATGTAGGATATCGATATGCTTAAATGGTCTCTATAATTAGGTCAACGATCGACATTGATGTTAGAACTTTTAAAATTATGTTTTCATGGGATATGAATATGGAATAAACTCTTTTAAAGATAAAAGGTAAGATTGTTCACAATATTATTGCGACACTAGACAATATATGTTATATATAGATTAGTAAAATAAGTACGGCATTTATATAGATTTCTCTTTTAATCTTCAAATTATATTCATATTCAATGATTCTTATTGATAAAAATTTTAACTAAAATCCCACGTAAAATCACAAATTGATATAACAATGAAATATTATCTTCAAAAATATATATGTTGTATGTCACTGAGTAAAGTAAATATTTAAAAATTGGAATGATTATATTTACCTCAACAATTTCTACTGATAGGAAATATTTGAAATTAAAATCCTGCGCGTACGCGGGTACAAGTTCTAGTATATATATATATAATACTTTCTAAATTAAAATATAGAATCAAACTCTTACAACACATATGAAATATAACAACATTTGATATTGGTGGGAGAGGAGGAGAGAATGATTACTTATAAGATAATAATCCAAATTAGATAAAGGAGATAAATCTTTTAAAATAAGAACAATGTAAAATATATATCATGTAGTCTCTAAAATTAAAATTTAGCATTAACAATTTACAATGATATTTCATTTGTTTTTTACAACCCATACAACAAAAATAAGAAATCAAAAATAACAAAAAAAACGAAAAATGATTTGAGGTATTTTAGAAGAGAATGAGAGAATGTGAAAATGAGATAGTAAAAGAATGTCAATATGAGAGAATGATAGATTGAGAGAATGCTTATTTATATGATAAGAAATGATGGAAGTTACATTTAGAACTATGGAGTTACAATAGTAATTTATTGTGTTTAAATAAAATTGAGTGGTAGAATATGATTAATGCATAATTTATTTTATTTTCAGTTATAATTTTATTTTAATGTGTGAGTTAAATGTATTGTGTTTATTGGGTCCTAAATATTGTTTAAAGCAATTAGAAAGCAAATAAAAATAAATAAAAATTAGAAAACATTAAATGAAAATCAATTAATAAGGAGAGATCAAAACCTTACTTTTATATATATGATATATTGCTTTAAACTTTGAAATGAGAAATATATTATAAACAATAATTTTACATGAGAAATATATTAATTTAGCCAACCAAAATATGAATATAAGTTTAGCCAACTAAAATAAATAAAAAATATTAAAATTTAACCAAAAATATTTTCTCTTGAAAGATAAATAAGTTAGTAGGAGGAATGAATTAATGTACAATTATTGGATAGGAGTTACATTTGAGTTAAATGGAGTTACATGTCTTTAATTATAAATAAATATTTTATTTTTTTATAACCTAAAATAAAAGGAATATCAAGTGGCTGAATCAAAATTCACATGATTTGGTTGTTTGTTGATATAAACTCAATAATTTTTAAAATCCCAAGGATAACTTATATTTTTTTGGTTATCACTCATCAATTTAATTTATAGTGCTAGATTTCATACTAATGGTTTCATCTTTAGAGTTCCAGTTGAATATGTTTTGGGAGAATATTAATGGGCCACTAAACATTAAGTCCACTAAATATATATATATATTTTTTTTTCGTTTTTTTGTGAGTTGTATAAGGAGCAATACAAAAACCAATAATATATATATACTATTGGTTTTTGTATTGCTCCTTATACAACTCACAAAAAAACGAAAAAAAAAATATATATATTTAGTGGACTTAATGTTTAGTGGCCCATTAATATTCTCCCAAAACAATTAATCAACTCTAACCTAATACCACAAAATTACGTGAGCAGTTTTATTTCTTCTTTTACCTTCCTTCAACTTCTATTCATCATCATCGTCGACAATCGACATCGTCATCTTAATTCAACTATTCAAGTAAGTCAAATTTTCAGATCAAACATTTGTTTCTTTGATATTGTTCTAAACATATAAGTATATATTTATATATCTATATTGAAAATTGGATAAATTCATAAAACATACTAATTTTCCCAATCAGAATTACTGAATTAGTATCTAATATTTGCCATTGCTATGAAATATGTGGTTTTTACAAAGAACATGAACTGTTAATTATTGTTTATGTCTTTTCTTTGTTTTGGTTCTAAGACAAGTAAGCAAACGTAGATTCTAGTACTTCTACAAAAGCCATTGCGTTTGATACCTTATTAGCTTAACTAGTTTTGATTTAAAGTTTTAAATTATTAGAAATTTATTCTTTGCACAATTGTTTTGATTCAGGAAAATGCAGGAAACAATGAGAAAGTTTTTGAAAAGGAAAGATCCATCTCCATCTGGCAGTAATTTAAATGATCTGCCATGGGATCCTGCTGACCAAAAAAGAATAGAAGATTATCATCCAAATCAAAGAGATGAGGTAATTCGAAAATATTTGGTTAGAGGTGCTTGCCAATCTCGAGGTCATAATTTTGGACAAAAAGACATAGGAGGTGTAATGAGGCGTTTTAACGTTGCTTGGTTTGATATGTTTCAAAACTGGTTAGAGTATAGTGTGAAGAAAGAAGCAGCTTTTTGTCTATGTTGTTATTTGTTTAGAGATAATGCTGGTAAAGGTGGAAAAAATGAAGCATGGATCACTGTTGGTTTTACTTACTGGAATAAGTTTTATAGAGTTTCAGAGCATGATGTATGTGGTTTTCATAAAAAAGCAGTAATGAAGTGTGAAAAATTGATGAACCAAGGTCAATCTATCAAACATGCTTTTCAAAAGCAAGCTGATATTACGAAGAATGAGTATCGAGTTCGGTTGAATGCTTCAATTGATGTTTCTAGATATTTGTTGCGACAAGGGCTACCTTTTCGTGGTCATGATGAGTCAGAAAAGTCTGTTAATACAGGGAATTTTGTGGAGCTCTTGAAATTCACTGCTCCTGGAAGATGTGAGTAAGGTTGTTTTAGAAAATGCTCCTGGAATAATCAAATGATGTGTCCAACGATTCAGAAAGATATAGTGAACTGTTTTGTAGAAGAGCTAGTTAAATCTGTTATTGAAGAAATGGGTCATGATGTTTTTGGCTTATTGGTGGATGAATCAGCGGATGTTTCAGATAAAGAACAAATGGCAGTGGTGTT
This sequence comes from Camelina sativa, assembly GCF_030686135.1. NCBI lineage: Eukaryota > Viridiplantae > Streptophyta > Magnoliopsida > Brassicales > Brassicaceae > Camelina > Camelina sativa. The sequence continues at coordinate 30,809,346 of NC_141899.1, forward strand.
TCGTTTTGTTGATAAAAGAGGGATGGTCAAAGAAAGATTCATGAGTATTACGCATGTGAGTGATACAGCTTCATCATCTTTGAAAGCTGCGATTGATTCTTTGTTTGCAAAATATGGATTGAGCATAAAAAAGGTGAGAGGACAAGGTTATGATGGGGCTAGCAATATGAGAGGTGAGTTTAACGGGCTAAGGGCATTAATTTCTAAGGAAACCCCATCAGCTTACTATGTTCATTGTTTTGCTCACCAACTCCAGTTAGTTGTTGTGGGAGTAGCAAAGAAACATTTTGATGTCGGAGATTTTTTTGATATGATTTCTTTGTTGGTAAATGTGGTGTGAGCTTCATGCCAAAGAAAAGATATGACAAGAGAGAGTTATAGGAAAAAGATTGAAGAAGGAATCAATAATGGTGAAATTAGTACTGGAACAGGGTTGAATCAAGAGGTGTCTCTTAATAGACCAGGGAATACCCGCTGGAATTTGCATTATAATACTCTATTGCGTTTGATTGAGCTATTCTCATGTATTGCCGAAGTGCTTGAATACATTGAGATTGAAGGTGCAGAAGACTTGAAAAGAAGTCAAGCATGTGGTCTCCTCAAGTACTTTCATAGCTTTGATTTTGTATTTTATTTGCAAATGATGATATATCTTTTAGGACTAACGGAAACTTGTCCATGGTGCTACAAAGAAGAGATCAAGATATTTTAAATGCTATGGATTTGGTAAACTCAACTAAAAGACAGCTTCAAAAGTTTAGAGATGATGGTTGGAATTCTCTCATGAATAGAGTTTCTTCTTTTTGTGAGGAACATGATATTGAAAAGGTTGACATGGAGAAAGATTTTGTTGACTCAAGAAGACCAAGAAATAAAAAAACAGGAGTTTCAAATATGCATCACTACAAGGTCAATTGCCTATTTGCTGTTTTGGATTTGCAGCTCCAGGAGTTCAACGATCGTTTTAATGAGGTGAACACTGAATTGCTTATTTGTGCTTCTTCTTTATCTCCCATTGATTCGTTCACTGAGTTTGACCACTCAAAGTTTATGAGGTTATCTAAGTTCTATCCAGACGATTTTACTCATGGGGAGTACATATCTCTTGAACAAGAATTAGATATCTACATTGATAATGTTCGAAATGATGAAAGATTTACTCATTTGAAGTGTCTTGGAGAACTTGCTCGTATGTTGGTGGAAACTCGAAAAAACATGTCACATCCTTTGGTGTATAGGCTGTTGAAGTTGGTTTTGATTTTGCATGTTGCTACTGCAACTGTTGAGAGATGTTTTTCAGCGATGAAGATTGTGAAGAGTCATCGACGCAATCGGATTGGAGATCAATTTTTGAATGATTGTTTAGTTTGTTTCATCGAAAAAGTTGTATTTTTATCTATTACAAATGAAACTGTGATGAAGAGATTTCAGGATATGAAAACTCGTAGAGTGGTTTTGTAAGATGTTTTTTTATTTATGTTATAAAAAAAAATTTAGTTATGTTTTGACCCCAGTAAAAATAATTCCTAGATCCGCCACTGCTTAGAAGGTATATGATAGTATTAATACTTCTTAATGTAATCATCAGCTATCATCTCGTTTTCTTGTCAAAAAATTACTCACTTCATCATTTCGAAATTTCCTATAATTCTGATCTACATGCACGTTATATTATATACATGGCTAACTTCAATGTATATAAAATGTAAATATTGTAGGGAAGAAGTTGGAGACCTATTATAAGCCAAATAGTGAAATATTTACAGGATCATCACATAGCGGACATGGTGGTGGCAGCATTGATCAAGTTTCTCCTCCTTAGTTTTCGGGAAATTATTATCATTCAAATAATTCGAGGCCATCATATAGGTTTTGAAAAAGAAAAACTATATAGCTACAAATGTAAGTCTTTTAGTTTGTTTGTTTTTCAAGGTTTTATAATCTCATCATCAATGCATAATTAAGTGTTAACAAAATTTCATAATAGAACAAAAATAGATTTTCTTCCGTAGTTCTTGCTCGATCGTGACTCGTGAGAATTACAAAATATAGATTTTCTCAAAAGAGAAAGTATCAAAACCCCAAATGTCTCTTGAGGCCCGTTCTAGAATTAAATTAAGACCAAGTAATTTTGACCTTCAAACTAGTCTCATAAGTATAATACAAATATTGAATCTTAAGAATTACTTTGATAGTAGTTCCTATTCAAATATATTTCTTTTCATTTTTTTTCAGCTAATCTATACTATTAAAAGGGAAGCATTTTTAATAAGTATACATAGATTAAGAGATTATTACATGAAATGCAATTTAAAAAAGAATAGGGATAAATATAACTCAGAGCCAAACATATACAATTAATAGAAGAACTGTATAAGGTAAACATGTATCCAAACAGACCTGTAATTAGTAGCACAAAAAGGGAAACACGTAAACAACATTTACGACATACAAAAATAATTAGCATTCAAACAAGTAAACAACAATAATTAGCATTCAAAATTTCTAAAATTTGAATCATAACAGTTACGAATTTAAATATCAACCATATTTGAATTGTTTAGGATATGAGTCATTAGATCAAATTCAAAATCTTTATAAATATATATCTACTTACCAAATGTGCACACAATATTAATTACTATCACCTAAATTATAGACATTTTCAATTCAAAAAATCCTAAATATAGGAACAAAAATAACAATTTTGTTATGAAAATATATAGTATCAATTGCATTTATCCTATTAATGGAACCACTGACCTCCACTATAAATATAACCATCATTAGAATGGCTACCAACGATGGCAGATCCTAATCATGATGTCAATCTTTTTCAAACCAGTGGGGATATATTGAAGGTCGTTTTATCAGATAAAATAATGAAAAAAATCATCAATTATAAACAATGGTTTGAATTTATAAAGTATTTAGTATGCATACTTCTTTTTGAAGTTTTTCTTAATATGAAACAAATTTATGTTGAATTCTACTTTTTTACAGAGTTCAAAAATTCATGTTTAACTCAAAAAAATATATGTGAGGCGTTTTTGTTCTATTTTGAACTACTCTTTTAAGGTTTTTATGCTTTTAGTATTCTAATATTTTACATCATTGTTGACAAAATACTAACCGTTTAACAACAAGATGTGTTGTTTATTTTGATGAAATTATATCTTAAGACTATCATAACTATGAAAAATAGTAATATCTTTAATTAAGATTTGAAAATTTAAATTGATATTTTCATTTTATATATTATTACTGATACATGAAGATACCAATATAGATACCTGGAGGTACTTCCTACCAAAAAAAATACGTGGTAAGGTGAGGGGAAATCGTGCATCACTCGGAAACTGATTAGAGTGAAAATACCTGGAGGTACACCCGCAAACGCAAGATTCGAAAAACAGCTTGTTCCAAGTAATTCAAGGTAACATGGAAACTGATTAGAGTGCACAACGATCCTGGAGGTAAGGTGAGGGGAAATCGTGCATCACTCGGAACACAAATTCCTTCAACCAACAATGCTCTGAAAATTGGAGTTTTTACGGTTTAGCAGAAAAATCCGACTCAAGGAAAAGCAAAGTGAAACAATATTTTTCATATCAAAATACATATTTATGAAAACATCCACGTTCAATCGTAATAAGACATCAAAGAATTATCTACTCTCTCTCTCTCTCTCTCTCTCTGGTGCTGACTTGTTCTCCCGCTACCTTTGCGGGTGGTAGCGATTACTAGCGATTGTAACCAATCACACAAATCGCTCCCAGTCGTTCCAAATCGCTTCCAATCGCTTCAAACCACTGAATTCCAAAAGCTGCCTCCCGCAAGCGTTTGCGGTTGCGGACGATTGCGATTGGATTTTTTTTTTTTTTTTTTTGTATAAGAACTTAAAAGAAATCAATGATAATGAAATTTTTTTTGTTATATCTTCTATCTATCCATTTTATTCATTAAGGATGGGAGAAATGAAGTACGAATATGATTGCAGAGATTATAAAATAAACAATTAAAATTAAATATTATTCCAATTAACAATAACCTGAAAAACCTGATGTAAATTTAATGGCACTTCGCACATAAGTTCAAAAAAATCTAAATAAATATAATATTTCATCAGAAAATAAAAAAATAAGATTATTTGTAAAAAATAATAAAACAAATCACCAGTGACTCTTTTCAACTCTCACTTGACCATTCCTACCGATGAAAGTACTGAGCTTCGATCTAAGAGAAAAGAGAAAAGATCTACGATCTAAAGCATATGTTTTGTCATTTATCAAATTATTTGATTAATTTTTTTAATGAAAAGCCAAATGCGTAAAGGAATAAGTATTTCAATATAAATTTATTTGTTTTTTGAATAATTATTTTAGTATTTTTTAATAAATTTTAATTATAAATCAAGGTTAATAAAAAAAAATTGGTATTTTTAAAATTTATATATTATATATCACATTTATTATGTTCCAACCGCTATTGCACCCGCTGATCAACCAGTCGTATACCTTCCGCAAACACACCAATTTTAAACCGCTAAACCAGTTGTTCAAAATGCTTAATAACGCTTGAAACCGCAATCGCCCGCTTCCGCAATCTCCCGCAACCGCAACCGCAGTGTTTGAACCAGTCAGGCTCTCTCTCTCTCTCTCTCTCTCTCTCTCTCTCTCTCTCTCTCTCTCTCTCTCTCTCATTCTTCCTCCTTTGAATCTTGTTCCTTTTTGTCCGCTACTTCACCATCTTTACTTGATTCACCGACTGTGTTACTCGATTAGCATGTTGAACTCACTTAGGGTTTTTTCTGATTTCTCTTCATTCGGTTCTCTGATTTCAGAAAGGATTATTTGAAATTCAGGAAGGATTGTATGAAATTCACGAAGGATTCTATGAAATTCAGGAAGAATTGTATGAAAATTCGGAAGAATTCTATGAAATTCAAGAAGGATTTTTTTGAACTTCATGATGACTTTCATAAAAAATGTTTAGATTTCCAAACATCAGAATATGCACACAAATGAAATCATTACCCCTCACATTGAAGCAATCTATAATATTTGACACATTGAAGCAAAAGACACAAAAATAGAGATTTAGAAACACGATTATTCAAATTTTGGAAAGTTACATTAATATTCAAGAAGGGCAATTTGAAATTCAGGATGCTTTTCATAAAAATAATGGTTGAAATATTATATGAAGATTACATTTAAAGTGATGATGCATAAATCTCATAATGATTGAAAACAATTAAGTGCATAAAATTCATTATAGTGGAGTAATTTGTGATACATTAAGGCACCACATGAATAGAAGATTCAAAATCTCATTTCTTGGAATTTAGGAAGAAGTTCATAATATTTAGGAATACATTCTTGAATTTTAGGAAGCTATTCCTAAATATACAAAAATCTCAAAACGAGGATAACTAGAACCAGAAGATCCTCCACCACCACCACCATACTTTGCCTCATCAACAATACTAAGCCACTCTGTAACCGACGAACTACAAACCAAAGAAGTTGAAGACATCAAAATCAACGACAACAACAAACTTTCTTACTTTTTACCAACTAATTTGTTCCCAATAACATTATAACAAACACTTGGTATGCAACAACTTTGGTGTTGATATCTGCTGACTTCTCATAACACCCATCCACTTTGGACATGTGATTCATCAAAGAATAAACATTGTTAGAAATTTCAAAACCAAACATAATCCATTAAACAATACTCTCAAATTCTCATTCAATATGTCAAAACTGAATCAAAGTGACAAGAAGAGCTGCAAAACTAAACTCTCACTCTAACTCACCTGTTGCTTTTTTGAAGGATACGTTTGTGCTTGATGATAAGCGCAAATCCATAAGCTTAAGGCACATGAGCTGTTGTATGTGAGTCCATCTTTCACAATCTAAAATTTCCAAACACAAAAACGTAAAGCTACAAAGACAATGGTATATTGGATCCATTGAGATGGAAGAAATGGAGACTCCGGTGACAACAAACGGCGGAGATGGTCTTCAGCGACGAGAACAAAGCGAAGACGAGAGAGATCAAAGATATTGATATTTTAGAGTTTTTTAAAAATTAAAAGTACTTAATTATATTAAATTTGTACTAAATGTGGAATATTTGAGAGTAAATGCTAAATTTGGAAGAAAAACATAGATTAGTGCTATTGAGGGGTATTTCTCTATTATTAATACGAATTGTTGAATATAGTTATAACATTTTTCATAATTAATTATTTCTTTACCATATTTTCCGGTATACACTCGTTATCTCTTGCATTTACTCTCTTTTCACATTTTATTATTTAACTTATAGTATATCAATTATGAAGACATATCATAACTATTTTTCATCTTCCAATATTCTTTTTTTTTTTATCGGTTGAGTGATCATTACTTACTAAAGTAGACGTAAAAAAGTCTAAGAGAATATACCCACCATTTGTCGCAAAGTTTCTTTGAGAGTGTTGTAATAAACATAAATTTTGATTCCTAGTAATAAATCTCATTATTGGACTCGTTTCTATCCATAAGCATCACATTATAACATCAAATATTACATTTTATCTTAACTGTTTGATAAAAAAAATTATGTTCAAATACATAATTTTCTCTACTTTGAAATATGTACAGTCTACTATGTTTCTATATAGCGTTCTTTTATTTTTGGTTCTACTAAATCTACAAACTCATAAGATTATTCTAACTTTTAAATATGTGTATTTATCCAAAAATAGAATTCTTTTTAAATTTTAATTAAAATTCTACAATCTACCACTACTATTATAATTGTTTTATTACAAATACCTTTCTCAAATTTTTTCTTACTATTTTTCACTATTTGTTTTGGTGTGTGTGATGTTCAGAATAAGTTTTCTCTAATAAGTTTTATTTCAAGTAACCTTATACATTTCTCTTAAATATATACATTATTTTAATTTTTGAGCACTTAATTAATATTTTCACCTTTTTTGATATACCTTTCAAAACAAATTTTACCATTTTTCAATTTTGAAAACGATAAATAATATAGATCACTCAAACTATTTTAATTATTTATATTATTTAGAATTATAAATAATAATATAAACCAAATCCTTCTGGTTTTAATTTAATAACAAACATAGTCTCAAGTTTTAAATACATATACATATACATATACATATATTATTAGATACATATACATATATTATTAATTATATTATACTATAATTAAAAATAATAATATACACTAACTTTTAATCGATAACATGAATTTATAATTTAACACCAAGAATTGAATAACCTTTTGACCTAAAAATCCTTTAAATTTTTGCGTTTTTTTTTTAACTCTTATTTTTTTATCCTAATAATTGTAATTCTTGAAAGTAATTGTTGTTACAATAAATATATGATAGATTTATTTTCCCCTTTTTCTAGTCTTTTACAAATGTTTAAACAATTAACATATGTTATGATAGAAATATATAATTTTATATTTATGTAATATCTATTCATATTTTATTTTGATATTTATTTGGGTTATAATTTTTTTTTCATTTCGTTTTTAGTGTAGATTTTAGTTTAAGTTATTATAAATTATTATTTTAATAATAATTAAAATATTACAGAAATGAGTGAATTAGTTGATGCATTAAATTTAGATTTTGTGGTACTTTGATAATGTGAATTAATTTGTTAAAATTGAAAATAAGAAGTGGTGAAGTGGAGGAAGGAGAAGAGAGAAAAGCCAACGAATAATCAAAAAACTAGAATGATATAGTTTCATTATAAATGAAGGCTATTTCGACATCCAAATAAGGTACAATCTTATAACACAATTCATCGACTTTTTCATAACTTGGAGCCCTAACTTTGACTTCATGTTAGCTATATATGTTGTAAACTGCTAAATTAATAACTATATATATATATATATATATATATATTTATTAATATATACACTCCTTCGAGATTGAAAATGAAATTGTGACAAATTTTCAAAAAATTTGCAACGTCAATTTAATAGCAACTATTTTCTTATTTTAAGCTACTAAAAATATCATTACGAGATTTTTGCTATAACTCATGTATATACAAAATTTTTATACTATTTTAGTTACAGTTCGTGTATTTTTAAAAAGCTTTACATCAAAAGTTGTAAAACAAAAAGTTACATATATATATATATATATTTAAATATATATATATATATATTTAAATATATATATATATATATATGTATGTATATATATATATATATAATCAAACTCATTAATGATCAATCGTTTTATCGATTCAATTAAATCAGTTGTTTGACAGATTCGACCACTGCATGCACCAGGCCTGGATCTGACCGCCTATGGACCTGGAGCCGACGGTTTCCCAATTCAAATAGCCGTAAGATTGGATCATATCGCACCATGGACAGCCGTCACCACTAAACCTGCCGCCTGACGGCATGAACAGTTTTTGTTATAAATCTAATAGCATTTTCATATATTTAAAAGTTTGATGCAATATATTTGTCAAATCTGTTGCCAATGAAAACAGAGCATGATCACAAATATGCCTTCAAGTTGTTACATACTGATTGCTTCAACCATTGATTTGCAAAACACTGAATGCTACAATTTCATTATCATTATATGTTTTTTAAAAGAAATATATTGGAAATCTTTAAAATCTTTCGGACATAATGAACAGGCTGTCAGATAAAAGTTGACTCAAGAGAATAAGATTTTATTAGTGTAAAATTCAATTTATATTTTTATCCTTCAATGAGAAATTGTAAAGTAACGTAAGAGCTACAAATTATCTATATATATATAAATTTATCTTTCCTCACTCTTAATACTGCCACATCATCACTCTTATTTTAACAAATATTAATGGGCTAACAAATTTAACTTTTGAATATATAGACTATTATATTTGGCCTCTCCTAAGTTAAAATATTTTTTAACCCATAACTTTCTCGGTCCAATCTACTTCATAATAGCTAATAGTAATTTATTATGTTCCACCCTAATAATCAGCTTCTATCGCTATTGTTCTCCGCCTTATGTCATGATGGTCCATTTACCTATCTTCTTCTCTACCGTTTATGTCTTTCTCATCTTCACTACTATGGGCTTTCACCATCTCACCTTCATATGCATTCATTGCTATTCCAATAACTTCACTCCTCTATTATGTGCATTTACTTAGGGTTCATTGATTCCAATCTTCGTTGTAACAGCAGGATTCCAAATGGTAAGGATTGTTCTTCAATTCCCTCTTATTTAACTCTTAGCCCACTACTACACCTTCTTATTGTCTTAATTCAGTCATTTGCATATAATACAACATCTCACTAATTCAATTTCTCACTTCCCAATCTGCCAAAAAAATCCATTGCAGCGATCATGGATCCCCTTTCGTATCTTTTGCGGACTTAAACCTAGCCACCTTGAGCAACGGTTACTAGGTAGATTGCTCAGTTTCAAGCCTGCATGTAACGTTAAAAATCCGGCCGACTTCTGCCTTCGAGACTTCCATCACGATGTTAACAGCTTGCGTTTGTACCTGAGATCGATGAATTGGGAACCATGTCTTACGGAGGTCTCTCTTTTCCTCGATTTTCTATATGTTTCTTCATAGTTAATTTGATGATCGTTGATCGTACTGAATTGTTTATTGATCTAGCTATCAAGTATTCTGTGTGATCGAGATTTGTACTCATGGGGAGGTAGAGACATTATGAGAAAAGTTGTTGTACTGAGCAAGTTCTTGCTTCCCTGAAGATATGGATTCTGAAGCTACAAGCACACTTATGGCCAGTCAAATGTGTTATATGTGTTAGTGCTTTAGCTGTCTTCTCAGTGGTGATTTTTTTTTGCTTCAGGCTGCAGCAGATAAATGTGTGTCGGTTGACCTTCTTTTGTTTGAGAACCAGTCAATCCATCTAAGCCAGAAAAAGACCTCAGATGCATATCGGATCTTAACAATTGTTCAATTCAAAAAAGTGTTCCTGGTAGTATCCATATATATGACCATATTACTAGCTGCTTTTTAGATTCTTTTTCATACAAAGTAAATAAATCTCTCAGATTTTGATGACTGGTTCCTGCTATTTTAATTATTTGATTCTATTATAATTTATCTATAAAGAGGTATTGATTCCAGAACAAGGTAATACAAGAATAGTTCTGAAACTGATATGTCTATGTATTCAGATGGAAAATCACTTCTTAGCCTTGAAAAGAGATGGCTTCAGAAGCTAAAGGATGACACTGGAGAATCACTGCTGGCCAGCAGATGCAGTGTCTGGTGAAGAAGAACGCACGCCTGCATCTTCTACTATTGCAAGCATGTAGCATAAGACACAAAAGTGCACTTAACCAACGAAATACCAAGAAAACCCACAACCAACGCTGAAATGGAGGGGCAAAAAAACACAGCAAGAAACTAAAAAAACTTACCAAAAAAATCCTTATACCTAAATAATAAAATCAAAGAAGCTACCTGAGAGAAATCACATCGAAAACACAAATCAACTGTGGAAAAGTTCAATTGCGGTAGCAGAAGTCTGTTAGACAATCTAAAATAATTGGCAAAAACAAACAACAATATTTGACTGAGAAAAAATAGTATCTGAAAAACGAAAGAAATCCACAGCCGTACACAAAAAAAAGAAGTGGGCCTAAGTTTAACGGTTAAAAGAAAGAAAAAAACCCAAATATACAGTACAACTAAGAAAACAAACTATAGGAAATAAAATTTGGCAACGTAGACAACAATATATATATATATATATATATATATATATATATCTTATTATATAAACCTTGATGTCAAAGTTACTCATTAACAAGATCGTGACACGTGTCAATTGTATCATCCAGATGTTGGCAAATGTCAATTTTAAATATTTTAAAATTTTAAAAAATAAAAATGTTAAAATTCAAAACCTACCAAAGATTTTATATAAAAGTAAAATAGAGAAAAGAAAACCTAATTTTATTTAAAATATTTTAAAGAAAAAATAATTGTAAACTTCCAAATGTAAAACAAAAGTTTTGTTTTTAACAGATTTAAAAATATTAAACGGCAATTATAAGAAGATAATAAAATTTAAACAGTTTTAAAATTTAGAAAAGATCATTATAAGGAAATTATATATATATATTTTTTCTACAAGGAAATTATATATATATATATATATCATAAAATTCAAAATTATAATATTGTTTACTTATTTTAATTTTAAGCTGCTAATTTTACAAGAAAAAAGGGTTACTGTTTACATAAGATAAAAAAAATGATTGAAAAAATTATACAATTAATTACTGTTTCTAAAATATGTAAATACTCACCTTTACATAAAAAAGAAGATTGTTGAAGTAAAATAAAAAAAAATTAAAATAGATCGTCTCATATTTTTTCCATCAATCAATAAGAGTACTATTGTAATATATATGATAGGAGTATGTAAGATTAACGTATGCGTTTTTGTAACTACAAAAATATTAAAGTGAAGTACAAAAATAAAGTGAAGAGACATACAATAGGTTATTTAATGTGTTCATAAAGACAATTTGCTGGTAGTAGTAAAGACTAAAAAGTATATTTTAACAGTAAAATATAGTTGTGTGTACAAATACACTTTTAGTGGTAATGTAGATAGTAGATTTACAAATGGATATACATTAGTGTATTATAGAAAAAAAAATGACAACTATTTTCTATAACTACAAGTTGATCTCTTTACTTTTATACATTGTTTTTACTTACGAAAAAAAATAAATTTATATTTTTTGTTAAATTTAATTTAATTTTAATAACTTTGAACTCATCTACAACTATTTTCTTTAACTAAGAGTATATTTATATATATACTTTTTTTTCAACCAAACAAAAAATTAAAAGGAAATTCTTCGGTTAGTTGTCCAAGCTGGAGGGAAGAGGTTTACAAAAGAAACTTCAGAGATAAGAAAACGCGAAACACGGGCAAGACAATCTGTCTTCGTATTTGACGCATGTGGGATCAAAGAGATGGAGACTAGTGGAGAGGAATCCAGCGAGTTAAACTCATCGAGCAGGTTGGAGAAGGACGGCCAATCTTTAGGAGAATGCACCATAGTGAGTAACTCAGCATAATCAGTCTTGAAATGTTGACAAGCTATTCCTGCAGCACATATCCGCTCCATGGCCCACAACAACGCTTCTAACTCCGAATGTAGGGGGAGGGGCTCCGTTTTAGACACTTGCCCCCCAACAACAAGGTTCGCTCCTCACCAACGCAACACCACCAGCCTTCCTGAATGCATATTGGTTGTTTTCTAAGAACCATCAATATGACAACCAGGTGAAGAAACCTGGACATCCGAATACGAAGATGGAGCTAACATGACCGCCATAAAAGAAGGTGCCTCTTCCCAGGCTAACTTATCGCCCAAAGCCTGAGCAATTATATCACTCGCCTCGATCTCTAAATCTTATAAAACCTTTTTATATATGGCCTTCTAGATTGCCCATAAAATTCATGGTAATTGAAGAAGTTGATCAGGATCACCATATTGAGAGGCACCCCTACAGAAAACAAAATCTAAGTTCGAATACACGGACTCATATGGAAAACCTTCTAATGAGACCGAAGTAGGAGATAAATCCCAAACTTCACACGAACGAGGGCATTCAAAAAAAACGTGATTAATAGTCTCAACCGCATAGTCACAACTTTTACACCAAATATCACATTGGACACTTCGGTGTATCTATTAACTTTTATAGATAGATTTTACTTACGAAAAATATTTACTTTATATTATTTGTTAAATTTTCTTTTATTTTAAAAACTTTAAACCCGCGCATCGGACGGGTTCTAATCTAGTTTTCTATAAAGTGTCTTCTCAAAAGAAATTTCAATTGATAAAAAGAGTGATCGATTTTTTTTCCCACAAGAAGTCAAACTAACCAATACAAATGAGTGGTCGACAAAATTACTTAATTATTGGGGGTTTTCTTTATCTTTTCAACACTTTTTGGAATGTTCCCTTCTCATTCAGATTTATAAATACTAGTCTTCAATCAAGTAAAGAAAGAAAGAAAAAGAGATGGAAATTAATACATTTCCTTCAAACTCTACCTATTTGCTCATAGTGCTTTTGCTTCTTTGTACCTCTCTTTGCCGTACAGAATCTTCTATTCCTTCTGATCACCATGAACCACTCTCGATCACAGGTTAGTGTTTTAGCAATTATATACCACGTATAACATAAGGTTGTCCAAGTGTTAATTGATGGAACAAATCATGAAATATAGGGAGGAGAATGATGAGTGCCATAGGAACACCATCATCAACAAGTCCGCACGCTCCAGGCGGAGGCGGGAATGGTATGTCCCTTTTCTTTCGAATTCTTTCGAAAAAAGCTTAAGATTGAAATATAAAAGAGATTGATGAGTTTATTCTCGGTTATCATCTTTTTCAAATGGTATTAATCTATTAGTATTACTTAGGGTGTTTTAAATATACCTTTTAACTCCTATATAGTTAACCTAGATCTTAGTGAAAACGTATAAGAAAGTTTTCTCAAATTATGGTAGGAATTTTCTCAAATTATAAAGTTTGGTGTTTTTTTTTTGGATTCAACAAATATTATTTTTTTAATTCTTAGACATGCATTTTAAATTTGAATTTAAGGACTAGTTGGAAAATAAAAACTATAATCATTACAATTTTATTAATAGTATAATAAATTATTTTAATGTTTTTTACTATTTTTTTTTAATTAGCTTCTTTTATTTTAAAGCTTTTTTAAATTAGCTTTAACAAGTTTTTTATTCAATTTGTAGGGAGAAGAAGACTGATGAGTGGAACGGGTGTACAAGGATCAACAAGTGGACATGGTGGTGGTCACATTCACAAGATTATCTCGCTTTCACCTATTAAGTCTTTAACTATATATGTATGTGTGTGTGTGTTTAATTTCATATTTTCTGCTTATAAAGTGTTTGATTAGTGCAATATATAGTTTTAATAAATGATCAGATTATTTAATAAAGTTTGAACAGTGTATTATGTCTTCCACTATTTTCCGAAAAATCATTTTCTTAAAAGTCATTCTACTGATTTTGGCATAGTGGATGCAAGAATACTAAAACATTCCTAGTAAAATTCAGTGGTCAGATATAATGTACACGACATTTTATGTTAACACATACGTAAACAGTAAACTTGACAAATGACAATATTGAAACTTGGTCATGGACTCATGGTCAGCGTTCAACTGAATATGTACTCACCTTGCCATTTGTACGTATATATTCATCGTATGAGTTTAAGAAATTGTGGTTTAGAGTTAAGTGTACGCACACACGGAAGTAGGGTTAAACATAGTTTGTTTAAAGTTTAGTTTTATGCATGGGGTGATCACATACATAGTCGAAGTTAAGGTTTAATAACAGATTTATAACATTTTTAAAAAATTGCTAAAATGATCTATGTGAATATTATATGTTATGGCAGGTTTTTTCTTAGGCTATGACAGTTTTTTATTTGTTTCCAAAAATCTTGTGTTTGATAACAGATTTATTAGATGTAAAATGTAAATATAGTGACAACATATTTGTTTTAAGCTATATTTTTCTGTCATATTTTTATTTTTTATAAATCATATTATGAATCATATTTTTAAACTCATATATTTAAAGCATATTTTAAACATTTTAATTTTCCTAAATCATATTTATAAAATTAACATCATATTTTTATATATTATATTATATTTTTCATAAATCTTATTTTAATACTTTTTATATACATTATTTTTTAGTTATAATTTCATACATTATATTTTAAATAAAACTTATTTAAACTATATATCTTAAACTTCATATTTTTAAATCATATCTTTATACATAATATTTTTATAAACAATTTTTTGAATATTAGTTTTATACATTATATTTTAAATCATACTTTATTTTTAAAAATTATATTAAAACAATAAACATCATATTTTTTAATCATTATATTTTTCATCAATCATATTTTTGAATCAAAATATTAAATGCTATATTGTATTTTCGTTTTAAAAAAAAATAAAGAAAAAATACAATTAATGTTCTGGGTTTTTAGTCTATTTTTAAATCATTTTATAATTTTCATTTATCATATTTTTAAATCAAAATATTAAATTTTATATTGTATTTTCGTTTTAAAAATAAAAATAAAATAAAAAATAAAATAAAAAACAAAAAAACAAATATTCTGGGTTTTTAATCTATTTTAAATCATTTTATATTTTTCATTTATTAAGTCAAAATATTAAATTGTATTTTCTTTTTTTTTTAAGAAAATTTTCTAGATTTTTAGTCTTTTCACCTAAAAATTGTGTCATTGGGTAGGTTGGGGTGTTAATCTAGCAATTAATTGCCAAATTTGTGTCCAACTGGTATATTTTCACTAAAAACAAGAGAATTTGTTACTAATGCCCTTTCTTTGATACCCCTTTTTAATAATACTCCCTTTGATGATCATTTTTAATTATACCCTTCCATTATTTTTTAAAGACATTTTTGCCCTTGTTTTATAATTATACCTTCCTTCGCCGTCGACCTTCTTCGTCTTCGTCTTCGTCTTCGTCTCTTCTTCTCCGGAGACATCTCTCCTTCTCCGGTCGGATCTTTCCTCCGCCGTTATCATTGTTTCTCCCATCGTCTTCGTCTTCGTCTCTTCTTCTCCCATCGTATTGAGCAATTGAATTTTTAGGTCTTATAAAGCAAATCTCTCCTCCGCCGTTATAAATTGAAATTTTTTAGGTCTTTTTCTCCCATCGTGTAAGCTTGTTTCTGTATTTTTGTTTTGATTTCAATTTCAATTTTGTGTTAGCTATTAGATTGTTGTTTCGATTTCAAATTTGATGTCAGAATTTTTTTAGGTCTTAACAATTGCTCTTTTAGATCTGTTCGTGATAATAATGTCCTTTATTAGATCTTTGGACATCTACTGTTATTCTTTGATATAGTTGTTCGGATCTCTCTTCTTTTAATGTAGTTTTATTGGTTTGTTTTCTCAGGTTTTGTTTGGGTGTACAAATGATTGAATTGTATTCAGTATGTGGTTTGTGGAAGTTGAACAACAACATTCATTGGGAATTTGAGATTGATAATGAAAGGGGAGCTTCTTTGATTAACATTGATGAGAACCAGAGCTCGTTTTTCGCAGACAAAATCCTCCTCTGTAGTAAGTGGTGGACCAATTGACTCGAGAACTTGATATTTTTCCGATTAACAAATTCTATAATTGGACCCAAGAAAGACTTCTCTAACTGCTGGAACTCTTTTATTTTTAATGCATTCTTTACACTCGCCAAAACAGCTTGCTCTGAAGAATATTTAGTAACTCTTTCTAATGTATCTCCCTCTGTGCCTGGCGTGATTAATCTTTTTGGAAAGCACAGTTTCTTCGCGGAATCTTCAAAATTACTCATATCGCAAAACCTGTCAACATTGTTTACAGAGAACATATTCAAGGCATGCACCCAATATCCCTTATAAATCCTATTTTAAAACCAATTTAAAACTTTTTAAAGACATTGATAAATTTCCAACCTTCGTATTCCGAGTTCACCAAAACATCATAAAATTTCATATTGAAATAGAAATTGAAGTCAAAATTAAATTCCAAACCAAACTTACAAAAGGGAGAAGAAGAGACGACGAATTCGAATAGAGGACTGAGAGGAAAAACGAGGAAGAAGAAGAGTCCGTAATTCGACAAAGAGAAATTGCAATTTGAAGTCCTCGCGTACCCAATCATCCGACTTCTACTTTCAATCCGACGATTTCGTGACTGCAATCCGACGAAATCGAGAACCCAATTTAAGCAAATACAGATTTGAGTGAATTTCGCGCATTCAACCTCCCAGACGGAAAACTGTACTTTTTGAAAGAGAAACCCTAGTTTTTAGGGACAATTGATAAGGGGGGGGGGGAGTGGAGGTTATATTTTACTATTTGGGCCTAGGCCTAGGGCTTTCACCCTTATTATACAAAAACATTGTAAAATCATTTAAAATATAGTATTAAAACCATTTAAAAGTTTTTACAAGCGTTTTAAAAGGTTAAAAGGGGTTTTTTTTTGGGTATTTCAATGATTTTAAAGGATTTAAAAGTGTTTTAAAACGTATTTTAAAAGGATTAAAAGGGATTTTTTGGGTATTTCAATGATTTTAAAGGATTTACAAGTGTTTTAAAACGTATTTTAAAAGGATTAAAAGGGATTTTTTTGGGTATTTCAATAAATTTTATAGGATTTACAAGAGTTTTAAAAAGTTTTTAAAAGGATTCGGAAATGATAAACAACGTTTTAAACTTCATTGTAAATACTTAATCTTAAACGAAGTATATATATAAAAGGAGTAACTTAACATATTTTTAGAATATGTTAAGTTATAATATTGTTCTTGATGCAATAATATTGTTCTTGATGCAATAATCTAAAGCACCATTCCTGCGATCACGTTCATATACCAGCAAGATGCAAACTTCCATTATCCTAGTCATTTTGTAATTCTGCAAATATAATATAATTGATGTTAGAACCATTTAAAATACATTGCAATACAAAAGTAAGGGTGATGTATGCAGTCAAGCACAGTTTTGAGTTTCATACTTTTAAGTCAGACAACAAGAGGTATGTTCTTAAATGTATTGATGAAAAATGTAGTTGGAGGCTACTTGCAACTAAGGCTAAAGCATCAGATAGCTTTGTTGTTCGAAAGTATAGTAGTCAGCACAGCTGTGACTCTGCTTTAAGGAATGTTAATCATCGCCAAGCAACTGCAAGGACTTTGGCTGGTTTGGTTAGTAACCATTTTGCAGGAGGAAAGCTTCCTCTCAGACCCAAACAGCTCATGGAAATTTTTAGGAATGACCATGGAGTTGGTGTCTCGTACTCAAAAGCATGGAGAGCTCAAGAACATGCATCAGAACTTGCTAGGGGTATACCTGCTGATAGTTATGAGGTTTTACCGAGTTGGTTTCACATGATAGAAAAGAAGAATCCAGGTACTATCACTTACATCAAAGCTGATTCTGATAATAAATTTAGATATGGTTTTCTGGCTTTTGGTGCATCAATTAGAGGCTTTAAGTTGATGAGAAAAGTTATTTCTATTGATGGCGCCCATTTGAAATCAAAATATAAGGGAACTTTGCTTGCTGCATCAGCTCAGGATGGTAATTTTCAGTTGTATCCTATTGCTTTTGCTGTTGTTGATTCTGAGAATGATGCATCATGGGATTGGTTTTTGCGGTGTTTGAAGACTATTATTCCTGATGAAGAGGATCTAGTTTTTGTGTCTGATCGGGCTTTTTCAATTGCAACTGCGCTATCAGTAAATTATGTACATGCTCATCATGGGATCTGCACTTTCCACTTGCAAAAGAACCTGGAAACACAATTTAGAGCTTCTGCTTCTCTTCTTCCAGTTGTTCATGATGCTTCAAGAGCTTACACTCAGTATGATTTTGATTATTTGTTCACTCAAATTTCCAATGGTGATCCGGTTCTTGGAGAATATCTTTGGCAAGCTGATATTAGGAAATGGTCACGTGCATATTCTCCTTCTAACCGGTACAACATTATGACATCTAATTGTGCCGAGTCCTTTAACTCCAGGTTAAAAGAGACTCGTGAGTATCCAATTGTCTGCCTGTTTGATACAATCAGGTCTATTTTGACTAGGTGGTTTAATGAACGACGTGAGGAGAGCTGTCGACATCCATATGCTGTTACTACAAAAGTTGGGAATAAGATGAATGAATCTTATAATAATACTACCCGCTGGCTTGAAGTTAGTCAAGTAAATGAAAATATCTTCGAGGTTAAAGCAGCTTTAAAGACATATATGGTGAATTTGGACACAAGGAAATGCACATGCTGTATGTTTGATATTGACAAATTCCCTTGTGCACATGGAATTGCTGCTGCAAAACATGTCAATCTCAATGAAAACATGTTTGTTGATGATTATCATTCCACTGAAAGGTTATAACTCTCTTCTTTAATAAGGTCTTTAAAAGGTTGCTAAAGTAACGGATCCGACAGGGTTTTTACAATGTTTTAAAAGGTTTTAAAAGGTTTTATAAGTTATTTAAAAGGTTTATAAACAGTTTAAAAAAGGTTTTACAAGGTTTTTCAAAGGTTTATCAAAGTTATATTAGTCTTATCTTCCTCTTTTTTATTTTACAGATGGCGTTTAGCATATTCAGAGAGCATTCACCCAGTAGGTGATATGGAGTATTGGGAGATTCCAGAGAGTGTTAGTTCTTCTATTCGGCCACCTTCTACTCGTATACCTAGTGGCAGGCGAAAAAAAAAGAGAATAGCTAGTTCATGGGAGTATGGAAAGGCTAAGACAAATTCAAAACAATACAAATGCAGTAGGTGCGGTCAGTGTGGACACAACAAATCTAGTTGTGTGCAGCTATCTAACTCTCTCTCTCTCTTTAATTCAACTTGAATTTGTTCTTTTTAATAAAATACTTTCAGTCTGTGGTGTTGTAAACTCCATTTTCTCAAAACAACTTGTAATGCCTTTTAAAATAGCAAGTCGTACTGTTTTAAAATCATTTACAAACAACTTGTAAAATATTTTAAAACATGTTAAAAACCATACATACTCTTGTAAAACTCTACACCGATTAAAAACCATATATATACCTTTTAAAACAACTTGTAAAACCTTTTAAAACATGTTAAAACCCTTTTAAAACATGTTAAAAACCATATATACTCTTGTAAAACCCTACAACGATTAAAAACCATATATATATATATACTCTTGTAAAAATCAAGTCGCCACACTCTCTCTCTCTTCCCCTTCCCCTTCCCCTTCCCCTTCCTCTTACACTTCTTCATCTCTCTCTCTCTTCTCTCTCACTGCAAAAACCCTAAATTTCTTATGATTTCACCATCTTCAGTCTCCTTCACTGCTTCGTAATCAAACACCAAGCAAAACACTCCAACGATTTTAGATGATTTGAACAGATAGAGAAGATTTCAAATTTTGATTTCGAATCGCTTAAGTTTTTTTTGTGGAAGAAGATTGAAGGGGTACTATGCGAAGAGTCACTTGGAAACAGCGAAGGGGTAAGTTTTGAAGGGGTAAGATTTTAATGGATAAGATTTCGAAGGGTTAATTTATTGAAGGGGTATTAAGCGAAACGTCGCTTTGGTTCGGTTTTAATTAAGCGTTGAATGGGTACTTTTTGTAAACCAAAGCGACGCTTCGCCTATTATATATACTTTTTGTCTCACGATAACTCCTCAATCATCTCTCAGATTCGAAAAATCAAACCTTTGTCTCCTAAATCATTCTCGAAAACTCTATTTACATTCTTCCTCTAATCCGTCTGAAATGGCCCGTCGTCCTGCTTCAAGCCTTATAAAGACTGATCTGAGATGTCTGAACAGGGATCTTTCGCCAAACATCACAGCAGGTAAACACATGCATCTTCAGAGTAGATTTGTGTTACTGTTAAGGATAAAAGAGATTGAGTGTTTGCCTTTTTTTTAGTAACTGTTGATGACGACATTTTCCGTTGTGAGGCTACTCTAATCGGACCGGTGAATACTCCTTATGAAGGGGGAGTGTTTAAACTTAAGGTTACTTTTCCACCTGATTACCCAAGAAGTCCCCCCAAGGTATCTATTTTTGATTATACTCCTTTTTATTTTAGCAAGCATGATTATTAGGACTCCTTTTTTGCAGCAACTCAATAGTTTTTTAATTAAAATTTCTTGATAATGCAGGTTATTTTCATCACAAGAATTTGCCACCCAAATGTATCAGATAATGGAGGCATTTACCTAAAAGTGTTGAGGCGCGACTCTTGGTCTCCCATGTCCATTGTTAAGCTTTTCAAGGAATTAGTGGAGAAGTTGATTGAACCAGAGGTCAATGATGAGGGACAGACCATTGAATATCTTGCCAACCTCTACAAATCTGATAGGAGAAGGTTTGAAGCTATGGCTAGAGAGATGACTAATAAATATGCTGGGAGAGGAAACTGAAATAGTTCATATCTATTTTTAAGAACTATTGAATAATTTATCTTGTTTTTGTTCTTTTTAATAAAACATTTCAGTCTCTGCTCTTGTAAATTCTATTTTAATAAATATTTTATTCAGAGTTTACTGTTTTAATATTAGAAACAACTTGTAAAGCTTTTAAAAAAGCAAACCAAATTGATATATATCATTATAAACCATTTGTAAAACCTTTTAAAATTTCTAAAAACAAGATATAATCTTAAAGGTTTAAAGGGTTTAAAAGGTTATACAACCATCTAAAAGGTTTTAAAAGGTTTTTAACACTTTTAAAGCTCTCTTAAAACCTTTTAAAACCTTTTAAAGCATAAAATAATTTTAACCCGTTTTAGAAGATTTAACCTTTTAAATCTTTTAAAAGGTTTTTAAAACCTTTTAAAACCTATAAACAGTTTAACACCATTTATAGCATTAACACCATTTAAAAGGTTTTACAAGCAATAAGAAATAACTTAACATTAAAACAACTATTTTTTTAAAATATACTTGCAAACTAAACATTGAAATACTATTCTATTCAATATTCTTCTTGATGTGATCACGTTTATATAACAGCAATAATTTTTAAATGGTTTTTAAAAGATGTTAAAAAAGTTTTCAAAAACTTCTAAAACCTCTTTTTAAAAGATTATACAAGGTTTAAAACTCGTTTTAAAAGGTTTTAAACCCTCAAAAAGGTTTTTCATCTTTTAAAGCTCTCTTGAAACCTTTTAAACCCTTAAAACTTAAAAGAATATTAACCCGTTTTAGAAGATTTAACCTTTTAAAAGGTTTTTAAAAACAGTTTTTTAAGCAATAACCTCGTATATTAGGCAAGTTTGAACAAACTACTCATGTTTAATTAAACTGTTTATAGGATTAAAACCATTTAAAAAGTTTTACAAGCGAAAAAAATAACATAACATTAAAAAGACAATTTTAAAAAATCTACTTGCAAACTAAACATTGAAATACTATGCCATTATTCTTCTTGATGCGACCAGCAAGATGCCAAATTCCTTAACCTACGTATTTGTCCTTGTACTCCTGCAAAAGAAAACAAAAATATAAGTTAATATTAAATAACTGTAAAATGTGCATAAAATCCAACAAAAGTCGAGGTTCACTGACCTTTAATTTTGTAAACATTCTGGTACCAAGGTATCTCATTTGTGGAGTAACATCTTTAGGAATTTTGTCAGGATGAAGAAGTAATATTGCCTTCCTTGTTACTTTTTTTACATCTTCTTTAGTAATCAAATCCATGGCATAGACTTTTTCCCACTTATTCCCTTGCCAAAGATACTACAATGTAGAACATCCAAATTTAATTAATGTTTAACACCTATGATAACAAGTATATGATTTTTTCAAACTTACGTTATCAATTGACGAAAGCATAGTTCTGATGTCCTTGGTCTTCGTCCAAGAAGTTATTACTTCCTCGATTTGTTTTATTTCTTCGTAACTTAAATTGTTCTCCTGCGTAGTAGGTGTTTGCACTAATACAAACAAAAGAAACAAAATATTATATGTCATTTTTCAACAGGGAAAATCATTTATAATAAAGACTTCAACAACTTACAACTGCCCATTTCCTGGCTGGTGTGATATTGTTGTTGGCTTGGGTCTTCTTGTTGAGTGGGAGCTTCTTGTTGGCTTTGGTCTTCTTGTTGAGTGGGAGCTTCTTCTTGGCTTGGCCCTTCATCAGTATCTGAAATATTATTACACTCTTCGTCATCCGATATAATAGTGTACGCTTCTTCTTGGCTTGAGTATACATTATCAGCACTGTTAGGCTTCTCATCCTGCATAAATAATGATATTTTTTTTTAACCATATGTAAATTATTTTCAAATGTGTTTTTACAAGGTATTTAAAATTTGTCGATCATATTCAAGTAACACATACCTTATCATTATTCATATCCTTTTCTTGTGGATCATTTTCATTAGTATCCTGGGTTTTTTCTTCAGGAATAACACTTGGGTCCCCTCTCAAGTCAGTTTGTTTCTCATGTTGATTATCTTCTTTAGATACCTAGAAATGTTGTAAATTTTGTTTAATACATTTAAAACACTAGCAAAACCTTTGAAAACGTTTATATGATTTTGTTAAAAGCTCTTTAAAATACTTTTTAAAATGATTTTAAAAGGAATTAAGTTTTTATTTCACTTACAAATTCACTTTGAGAAGCTGGTACATCCTCTTCTTCAAAATCGGGGGCAGAGGCTCGTACTTCCTCTTCTTGAAATGAAGTGGCAGAGGCTTGTACTTCCTCTTCTTGGAAAGCAGTTGCAAAGGCTGGTACTTCCTCTTCTTGGAAAGCAGTTGCAGAGGCTGGTACTTCCTCTTCTTGGAAAGCAGTTGCAGAAGCTGGTACTTACTCTTCTTCAAATGCAGTTGTAGAGGCTGGTACTTCCTCTTCTTGAAATGCAGTTGCCGAGGCTGGTACTTCTTCTTCTTGAAATGCCCTTGATTCCCACTGTGGTGTTGAAGCAGCAGTAGTGATCCCCACATGATTCTCCAGTCTCACTAATCTTTTGTGAGTAAGTTGACATGTTTTTAAAATCATGTCAATTTTCTCACTAAAAGATATTCTTTTTTTTTTGTTAGTTTGATTCAAGAATGGCCCTGCAGCTTCTCTCACACGCTTTTTTTGATTTTTTTCTCCTTTTTCATCTTGAATAAATCCTTGAATCCATTCCTCCTTAGTCATCCTATAGCCTTGGATTACAAGTTTAACAACTTCGTCGAAATCCTTGTCTTCATCATTCGGTGGCATAACCAAATGGCTATATTCATCGGGATCACCGACAATTGTTTTCACTTCAAACTGCAAAGATAAATTGATTCATATTATATCTCAAATATCTTATACAGATATTTAAAACCTTTTAAAACTCTTTTATAACTCTAGAAATCCTTTGTAAATCCGTTGTAAAGTCTTGTAACCAGTTTAAGACACATTGTAAATCTAAATTACATTACTAACATTTTTTTAAAAAGGTTTTACAATGTGTTTTAAAACTGTTGGAAAAAAAAAAAAAAATAGTTCTAGAGAAGTAATGGTACCTTGCAAGACTCGAAAACAAATTTTATTTCATTGAATCTTGGGGAAGATGTCTTTTGCCATTGCAAGATCAGTGGGAGATGTTGATTTTGGCTTGAAATGCTTTCCCTAACACCAAAATGTTCCCCTAGCTGTCGAACTGAAGATAACAACCAGATTTGGATTGCAAATGGAAAGCCAGCCATTCCATACTGTTTCTTTGCCAACGTTCCCACAGTCATTTCTTTCACATCTCTCACTAATGATTCGTAAGCAATTTCACCCCAAGGATACTTACAGAAATTCTCAAAACTACTGGCTCTCAGCAAATTCTTTAAGGGAATTTGAACTACTGGATTTTGAGCTATCAATATCCCCTCCACTAGTATCAAAGCACCTAATCTAATTCTTTCCTCAGATTTCATGTCTTTCCCTTTAACTTTCAAAGTATCAAGAAGACGTTTGCAGGTCATTTTATCATTCATCCACAAATCTTTTTTCGATGTAACAGTACCTGATGGAACAGTGCCTACGGGAAGGCCTGTGGTAATGACGAATTCCCTTAGCGAAAATCGCATAGGTTGATCATCAAATGCAAACCAGAGCTCGTTTTTCGCAGACAAAATCCTCCTCTGTAGTAAGTGGTGGACCAGTTGACTCGAGAACTTGATATTTTTCCGATTAACAAATTCTATAATTGGACCCAAGAAAGACTTCTCTAACTGCTGGAACTCTTTTATTTTTAATGCATTCTTTACACTCGCCAAAACAGCTTGCTCTGAAGAATATTTAGTAACTCTTTCTAATGTATCTCCCTCTGTGCCTGGCGTGATTAATCTTTTTGGAAAGCACAGTTTCTTCGCGGAATCTTCAAAATTACTCATATCGCAAAACCTGTCAACATTGTTTACAGAGAACATATTCAAGGCATGCACCCAATATCCCTTATAAATCCTATTTTAAAACCAATTTAAAACTTTTTAAAGACATTGATAAATTTCCAACCTTCGTATTCCGAGTTCACCAAAACATCATAAAATTTCATATTGAAATAGAAATTGAAGTCAAAATTAAATTCCAAACCAAACTTACAAAAGGGAGAAGAAGAGACGACGAATTCGAATAGAGGACTGAGAGGAAAAACGAGGAAGAAGAAGAGTCCGTAATTCGACAAAGAGAAATTGCAATTTGAAGTCCTCGCGTACCCAATCAGCCGACTTCTACTTTCAATCCGACGATTTCGTGACTGCAATCCGACGAAATCGAGAACCCAATTTAAGCAAATACAGATTTGAGTGAATTTCGCGCATTCAACCTCCCAGACGGAAAACTGTACTTTTTGAAAGAGAAACCCTAGTTTTTAGGGACAATTGATAAGGGGGGGGGAGTGGAGGTTATATTTTACTATTTGGGCCTAGGCCTAGGGCTTTCACCCTTATTATACAAAAACATTGTAAAATCATTTAAAATATAGTATTAAAACCATTTAAAAGTTTTTACAAGCGTTTTAAAAGGTTAAAAGGGGTTTTTTTTGGGTATTTCAATGATTTTAAAGGATTTAAAAGTGTTTTAAAACGTATTTTAAAAGGATTAAAAGGGATTTTTTGAGTATTTCAATGATTTTAAAGGATTTACAAGTGTTTTAAAACGTATTTTAAAAGGATTAAAAGGGATTTTTTTGGGTATTTCAATAAATTTTATAGGATTTACAAGAGTTTTAAAAATTTTTTAAAAGGATTCGGAAATGATAAACAACGTTTTAAACTTCATTGTAAATACTTAATCTTAAACGAAGTATATATATAAAAGGAGTAACTTAACATATTTTTAGAATATGTTAAGTTATAATATTGTTCTTGATGCAATAATATTGTTCTTGATGCAATAATCTAAAGCACCATTCCTGCGATCACGTTCATATACCAGCAAGATGCAAACTTCCATTATCCTAGTCATTTTGTAATTCTGCAAATATAATATAATTGATGTTAGAACCATTTAAAATACATTGCAATACAAAAGTTGTTAACCCATCTAAAACCAGTTTAAATAACCATGTAAAAACCTACACTGACCTGCAAAGATATCAACCGCCATTTTCTTCCGTAAATCACCAATTGACTCATTTTTAAGATTGCCATGTGTTGTTATGCTCATAGCCAAACATTCGATTGTCTTCAGCATGAAGACACCACTATCTTCAATCTTATCAACCTATCAAGAAAAAACAAAGTGAAGAGTCCAAAGTATTTACAGAGACCATATCAAAAAACCAGAAAACAAGCTCAACAGTATTTACCTGAGGTATGCAATTTATAATACTGATTCTGAACGGAGATTTCTTTGTATCATTTTCCATCCCAAACTTCTTCTGGGTAATATAAGGCATTGCAACAGCATATGCACCCACCTGTTTGTCTTTAATTTTGTTGGTGTAAAAATGCTTGCCCAAGTCGTAGATAATCATCTCCTTCTTCTCCAAATTGATCATCAATGGCATCCAAAGCCTTTCCTTAACCAACATTGGCGCCAGTATTTTGTTTGTAGGTGCTTCCTTGAAGAGTTGACTGAATCCTTCTTCAGGGAACTCATATTCATCTTTGTTGTCAACGAATATTGAGTAATATTCATCAATCTCTCTCAAAAAAGAAGTTTCAGCCAACGTCAATGATTTGCTTTTATAGAAGTGCGGATGACTTTCTTCTCTTCTGCTTAACAACTTCACAACTGTATCAACATGCTAAACAACAACAAAAAACAGATTAGAACAAGTCTTGTTGTCAAATAACTCATATAAATAAGTTCAGACCCGGTCACACATCATCTTGTAAACCAATTTAAACACATTGTAAATCTTTGAAAACGCTTAAAAGACATATTTTAATTCCTTTTAAAACCTTTTAAACCTCTTGTAAACACTTTTAAAAACCCTTTTAAAACTCTTTAAAACCTTTTTAAAACCTTTTTAAAACCCCATGAAACGTTAACAACACATTTGTAAAACCTTAAGCTTTGTTATCATACCATTGTTGTTAACGACTTCCCTGGCGTCTCTAGTGTTGTGAACCACTTGGCATCAACTTTTTTACCCAGAATTGTTAGTTGCCTACATCCAAAAATAAACAGAATAATCAAGAATACTTTCAAAACCATGAATACATCTGTTAAAAGACTAATTGAACTTTTACTTTTGTTGCTAGAAACTAAAACTTACTTTGCTTTCCTTGAATTCTTCCAGTCACTAAATACATCTAACCGGGTCTTATCAACTTTGGAAAAAGGATAAAGTATTGGGTCCTTCTTCTTCTCGGCCGTGTAAGGCGGCTGAGTGTGAATAGAAGGAATTGTATTTCGTTCACTTTTTCTTTGCACACCACCAACATCATCAGATTTAATCTTCTTTTTCTGTGGCTTTACAAAACAAAAAAATTTCGCACTTTATATCGATACACTGGAAAACATTTTAAATATCTCATAGAAATAAATAATTAAGTTAGATACATACCCCTTCTCTAGCTTGAATATCAGCATATGGGTTGTCACTTGGTTTACGCTTCTTCCTCTGTAGTGCCTCAAGAAAATCACAATTTTTTGTAAAACATTTAATAAAATGTAAAACATTATACAACTAGTTACTAACCTCTTTTCTGTTCATAACATCATCATCACCATCATTGCTTTGCTTACACTTTCTCTGCAGTTCATCATTTCTTGGTTTACTTGATGAAATCTTTTAAAATACTCATAACAACTATATAAAAAATTAATGATTTACCTGTTTTCTCTCTCTCAAAACTCTCTTCTTACTGCTTGCTCCCTTCTCTTTATCAATGCTTTTATCTTTTCCACTATCCTCATCTTCTTCAGAAAGAAGATCAAATTTTGGTGTAGAAGGGCGTGGAGAAGGAGATTTATCCTTCAAAGATGATAACAATTGTGGTTTACAACAGGCTTTTAAAAGGATATTTGAGAACTTATAAAAATACTAGATATATGTACCTTTGGTGTTTCTTCAAAGTAATTAGCATCATCACCACCAGTTTTTTGAGTGTTTTCATCATCTGCAGCGTAGCTCCCATCTTGTGTGTTTGATGGACGGACAGAATCTGCAGACTGGCTTTCTACGAAATCTTCTCTAGCAATATCTCCATCAACATTTTGTTTGCCAGCCTGCAACAAAAAAAAAAGAACATATAACAACATCATTTTTAAGGTTTTACATTCTGTTTCAAAAGGGTTTTAAAAGGTTTAAGTCACTATGGTTGCCCTTTAATCAGTGTTATGCTGTAAATCCGTTAAAAACACTTTTTAAACAGAAAAACTTTTAAAATAGATACTGACCTCTTCATTTATAACCTCTTCATTTCTATTCTGTCCATCTTCATCTTCGTGAGACTGCAAAGGGAAAAGAAAAAAAAGGACCTCAGTTTAAAGAGTTTAGTGTCGAATATATGCGAAAAGGTGCGATCTTGTAATCTTACTCCTTTATCCTTATCTTTCCCTGATGTGGTTTTGACAGCTTCTTCAATGGCTTCTAGTCTTTTGTTGAAGTCATCTAACATAAAGAGGATTATGTCAAGTTTTTCTGAATCTGACAAATTTTTCTCCATTTTCTCTTGTTTCTCAAAGTCTGGCAATTTTTCCCCCATTTTGTCACCCAACTCTCCCAAAGCACAGTAAATATCAACTAATCTTGTAGACCATTCTTCTTTCTTCAACCTATAGCCTTTCATAACCAAGCCAATAACTTCTTCAAAATCATTGTCATCTTTATCAACCAAATGCTTATATTCTTCTGGATCTCCAATTATTGTTTTGACTTCAACCTACAAAAATAATCAAAATCCATCAAAACAAAACTCATCAAATATAGATAACCAATGAATAATCAAAACTACACTTTTAATAGAATTCAAAACTTACACAAGTTGCTGTCTTAATAGCTTCAACAACATCATCAAACCTTGCATAACGACTTGATTGCCAATTGAGAATCAGTGGATAGAATGTTCTGGAAAAATTACATCTTCTCGCAAATTTATCACCAAAAATTGGAACAGCACTCAAGGCCCATATATATAATGCCATGGGAAATCCCTTGACACTATACCGACCTTTGAACCAAGTATTTTTATCGAATTTCTGAATGCATGTGGCGAGAATGTTATACGCTTCCTTGCCCCATGGTTGGGCTGTATACATCTCGAAATCTGATGCATGCTTCAGCCTAGACAGAGGTATCTTCTCTGTTGAATTTGGTGTCATCAAAATACCTTCTGTTAATACCACTGCAGCGAGGCATTCCTTTTCCTTGTCATCCAAAGGTTCTTCACCCTCTTCTGGTTCATTAAATAGTCGATATTGAAGTTGAGTTAAAGTGTAATCTCCTCTCACCGCCCAAGAATATGGTTCACTAATTGGATCTTTTCCGTTATTCCTTGGTTCTCTATGAATAGGTTCGCATTGAATCTCTATGTTTAATAAAACAATGATGTTAGTTTGTTCAAACTTTGCCTAATATAAACTGTTCTAAAACCCTTTTAAATCCCTTTTAAAACTCTTTTAAAACTCTTAAAAGGTTTTAAAAGAGTTTTAAAAGGGTTTAAAAACTTCTAAAACAGGAAAAACCCTTTTACAATAGTTTTAAAAGGTTTTAAAAAGGTTAAAAACCCTTTTAAAACCCTTTTAAAACCATTTAAGAGTTTTAAAAGAGTTTTAAAAGAGTTTTAAAAGAGTTTTAAAGGGGTTTTAAAAGGGTTTTAAAACATTTTAAAACGGGAAAAACCCTTTACAATAGAGTTTTAAAAGGGTTTTAAAAGAGTTTAAAAGAGTTTTAAAAGGTTTTTAAAAGGGTTTTAAAAGGTTTTTAAAACCATTGCAAACACTTTATAATTACCTGTTGTAAGGAAGAACTCTCTCATGGAAAACCGAAGAGGTTGCATGTCGACTGTAAACCATAAGTTTCTCCCTCTTGTCTTCAGCCTTCTCATCATCAAGTAGTGGAATATTTTCCCAGAAAATCCAATGTCTCTGGCAGAAAGATTGATGATGTGCCCAAGGAAGGAAGATTGAAGCTTCGTGAAAGATGCTTTTCCTAATGTATGTTTAACTTTGGCAACTAAGCTTAAGTCCGAATGTTGACATATGTTTGCTCCAACAATTGGTTCTAAACCCATACCATATGTTGGTTCTGGTAGTGCAAGGGGTTCAAAATCAGTTGATGCCATCTGTTAAAGAAACACACTTAATTAGACTTTTCAACGGATTTACAAGAGTTTTAAAAGGGTTTTTAAAAATCAACATCACACGTTATCGATCTGAAGTCATCTTATCAACACACTTTATCGACATAATTCAACTACGACCGATCTAAAAATTGATATCAAATGGTTTAACAGGGACTTTCAAAAAGTGTTTTACAAGAGATAACAAAAATCCAAATTTACAAGACTTTACTAATTTCAAATCCATATCAAACACAATTATCGATCTGAATGCATCAGATCTGAATCTGGATCGATATCAAAGAAACTGAAGAGGCTTTTAAAAACTGTTTTAAAAGAACATAAATCCAAATTTAAAAGAGTTTACATATTCCAAATCGATATCAAAGAAATCTAAAAGCCCTAAATTTAAAAAAGCGATAGTCCAAATTGATAAACCCAGAAAGAAAAAAAGAAAGAATGAACCTGCCTGCGATAAAACCAGAATCAATGTCGGGAATTACGTATACGAGAGACGAAAGCGCAGAATCGCCGCGAAGAAGGATCGAGAATAGCCGCGAAGAAGAATCGTGAATCGCCGCGCAGAATCGCCGATGAACGAAGGAGAGAGAATCGTCGGTTGAGGAAGGAGAGAAGCACGGCGAAGTGGAGAGAAAATTAGGTTTTCTTCATTAAGAGTAAAAAAGTCTTTTTCACCAAAAAAAGGGGTACCCTTAAAAATGGATCCTTCCCAAAGATATTTTTAAAAAGTGGAAGGGAAAAAAGGGCATTTTTGCTTTTCCCCCTTAAAACAATATATTTGTCAATAGACATTACTAAGTATTAAAAAAAAAACTCTAAACAAATGTAGACAGCTCAACTTTTACGTTTTAGTATAGCACATTATATATATTTAAATTATTTATGTTTTGATCCAATGTACTAAAATCCAAATATAGATCTGAAATTTTCAGATAATATTCGGGTAAGATATCAGATCTCAAGTTCTTAATACTTTTATTCATCACTACTTTCTAAGAAACAAAATGTCAATGAGAAAACAAGGAGAATCAAATTTTGTTGAGAAGATCAAATTAATCAGTAAAAATGACTAGTGGAGAAACTTATTATTTTTCCTTCAAAAATTATATAATTTTTTTTGGGGTTTATCATCTTTTATGCTCCTTGTGGAACGTTGGATGCTCTCTCCATCCTAATATATAATTCACTCTGCATTCTGGTCTATGTAAATAATAGGCTTGAATCAAGAAAATAAAGAAAGAGAAAGAGATGGAAACTAATTATAGGCTCATAGTATTTTTGCTTCTTTGTATCTTCCTTTGTCGCGCCGAATCTGCTCTTCCTTCTCACTATGTACTCTCACACACCGGTTAGTGTTTAGTTACTATAAAACATCAAATTATGGATAAGGTTTTCTAAGGGTTCTTGAAATAGTACTCTATCTACTACGTGTATACAATCTCGTGAAACTAAATTAATGTATTGTTCCAATGTGGTTTGAGTTAAGTTGGTTTTACGAATTTAAAATTTCCAAAACATATTTGAAGGGAGGAGAATGATGGGTTATTATAAGCCCAGTCGTGCCATAGGAATTATGAAAATTTCCAAAACACCACCATCAAAAAGTCCGCAGGCTCCAGGCAGAGGAGATTGGTATGTCCCTTTTCAATTATTCACTTTCGTTTGAAAATTTTCTAAAAAAACACATTCCTCGTTATTTTTATTTTTGTAATAGTGGAGGAGATGGAATGTCATCATCTCATTCAAATAATTTGAATCTATTAGTTCTATTTTTTTTTCTGCAACTACAAATGATTATGCTTTCCCAAAAATCAAATATGTGATATGTTGGGTGTTTTAAATAAGTTGTTCATCTCCTACATAACTAAACTAAGTTATTTGGTGGAAAGGGCCTATGATCTCCCATTGGTAGATGATTTATCTGGTGCTGTGCAAGGTTTGATGTTTTTTTTTTGGATGAAACAAATATGAGTAAATTAAAATACTAGTTGGAAAATAAAAAACATTGAATAATCAATTTTCATAAAGATAAAATATTTAATGCGTTTATATTTTTTTACTTTAACTTTTTTTTTTTGTTGACTTACGGATAACTTGAATTCGTAATATAATTTTTAGAAAGAAGATTAATGAGCCAAATGGATGTAGGAGCATCAAGCAGTGCACAAGGTACTGGTCGCAACCACTAGATCCGGTTTCGGTTACTAGTGTTTATATATATCGTATGTGTGTGTGTGAATTTTCTATTTTATGCCTTCACATGTCAAGAAAGTTTGAATTCTGTATTACTATTATTTAGTTTTCGATATATCGTGGAATACGTATTGTTTCACACAATTTTAATTACATCAATTTTATTTATCATCATTCCAATAAGTCGAGGCGATCATCATATAGGCTTTGAAAAATAAAAACTATATAGCTACAAATGTAACTCTTTTAGTTTGTGTGTTTTTCAAGTAAGGTTTTTAAATCTCATCATCAATGCATAATGAAGTTTTAACAAAATTTCATAATAGAACAAAAATACATTTTCTTCAGTAGTTCTTGCTCGTGACTCGTGAGAATTATAAAATATGTAGAGCCACTGTTGATGGCTCGAAATTCAGTTCAAAATCACAGTGTTTGGTGACTATCGTATTACCAGTTGAGCTTTTTGTGTTGTATGCATCTTCTCTTATGGGTGGTCTTGTGATAGTTTGTTTCAACACATCTCCTGGTTCCCTATCAAGCTTTGTCAAGTTTGTGTCTCTATGTTTAATCTCTGCTTGTTCTTGTGCTTTAATTTCAAAGTTTGCTATTCGGGCATGTTCGAATATGCTCCATCTCTCTGTATTTTGTTAAGCTTGAATGAAGAGTTTGGGTGCACAAAAAAAAAAAAGTATCAAAACCCCAAATGTCTCTTGTGGCCCGTTCTAGAATTAATTAAGACCAAGTAATTTTGACCTTCAAACTAGTCTCATAAGTATAATACAAATATTGAATCTTAAGAATTACTTTGATAGTAGTTCCTATTCAAATATATTTCTTTTCATTTTTTTTCAGCTAATCTATACTATTAAAAGGGAAGCATTTTTAATAAGTATACATAGATTAAGAGATTATTATATGAAATGCAATTTAAAACAGAATAGGGATAAATATAACTCAGAGCCAAACATATACAATTAATAGAAGAACTGTATAAGGTAAACATTTATCCAAACAGACCTGTAATTAGTAGAACAAAAAGGGAAACACGTAAACAACATTTACGACATACAAAAATAATTAGCATTCAAACAAGTAAACAACAATAATTAGCATTCAAAATTTCTAAAATTTGAATCATAACAGTTACGAATTTAAATATCAACCATATTTGAATTGTTTAGGATATGAGTCATTAGGATCAAATTCAAAATCTTTATAAATATATATCTACTTAACAAATGTGCACACAATATTAATTACTATCATCTAAATTATAGACATTTTCAATTCAAAAAATCCTAAATATAGGAACAAAAATAACAATTTTGTTATGAAAATATATAGTATCAATTGCATTTATCCTATTAATGGAACCACTGACCTCCACTATAAATATAACCATCGTTAGAATGGCTACCAACGATGGCAGATCCGAATCATGATGTCAATCTTTTTCAAACCAGTGGGGATATATTGAAGGTCGTTTTATCAGATAAAATAATGAAAAAAAATCATCAATTATAAACAATGGTTTGAATTTATAAAGTATTTAGTATGCATACTTCTTTTTAAAGTTTTTCTTAATATGAAACAAACTTATGTTGAATTCTACTTTTTTACAGAGTTCAAAAATTCATGTTTAACTCAAAAAAATATATGTGAGGCGTTTTTGTTCTATTTTGAACTACTCTTTTAAGGTTTTTATGCTTTTAGTATTCTAATATTTTACATCATTGTTGACAAAATACTAACCGTTTAACAACAAGATGTGTTGTTTATTTTTATGAAATTATATCTTAAAACTATCATAACTATGAAAAATAGTAATATCTTTAATTAAGATTTGAAAATTTAAATTGATATTTTCATTTTATATATTATTACTGATACATGAAGATACCAATATAGATACCTGGAGGTACTTCCTACCAAAAAAAATACGTGAAAATGCCAATATATAAATGATTTTAATATCTTTTTGTCACGCATGATTTTAATATTTTTTTGTCACACATGATTATAATATATATATGTATATATATATATATATGTTTGCAGGCGGTAAAAAGAACAAATGTTGTTACTACATATGGTGTCAAGGAGAAAAAACATGTAAAGTGAAACGTGAAGGAGTATTGACAAATGACTTTAATTTTCAAGAATATAATTCTGAAGTGATTGATTCTACTTAATATAATTGTATAGTAGATTTGTGTAACCATCCACACATAGCATAGGTATATATGTGTGGTAATAAAAAATCAAAAATGTTTATTAATATATTTTACAAAATTATTTTTAAATTGTAAATTCACTTTTTGTTTATTTTTCATTTAATTTGTGTTATTTAAATTGCGGCAATCAAACAGAACATATTTTAGAGTATTGGTTAAAATTGCATATCCAAACTTATACGAAACCAATAACCAACAATAAAATTTTGGAAATATAATTATCAATTTTAAATAACATAAAGAAATCAATTTTAATTCGATTGCATAAATATAGAACTAAACATACCAAGTCTTTTTTTGGAGCATTACCAACTAAAACGAAAAAACCTATCATACCAACATAATTACCGTAACTGTGTTAGTGCATAAGGATAAGTTTTGTTAGTAAATACTAATGAATAAATATCAAAATTAAAGGGGAATAGTTTCACTTCTTTTCACACATGAATATATAAAAGTTTTAGTATATCAAAACATAAAATAATATCTTATCAAATCTCTTAAGACATATTTTATAGATAATTTTTTAAATTGAAATACATGTTACCCACGGGTTTTGCAAATTCAACACGGCAAATACAAAACATTGCTCATGTGGTTTTTGGGTGACAAGTAAAAAAATATCAAAACTATTACAAAGTAAGTCTATCAGTGTAGGTTTGTCACGCTATACAATTTAGGTCATCAAGTTTAGAAATTTTAATCATTATGGCAAATTTTATCTAATTTGATAGATAATTTTGAGAAATATAAAGAAAATTTGTATAATGTCCACTAATTTGTAAAAATTAAATATCCAAACAAAAAGTACATGAAGTATGAATATTGCATCCAAATCTTCTACCTATTTCTTTATATGTTAGACTAAAATATACAATCTCAAATGGATAAAGTATTTTTAAAATTACAGTTATGAAATAAAATAAATATGGCATATATGAGACGTGACGGTTTTTCTGTCCAGATATAAACATTTAAAATTCGTCTAACTTTTTTAATTGTAGTTGTTTATACTTTTCGTCTAAAAAAACAAAACATATATAATCATTCTTTTCGTCTAAAAAAATAATAACATATCAAATGTTATACTGATAAGAGTTTAGATTATAAATGTTACTAATATCCCGCACATACGTAAATATTGCAAACCGGATAATAATCTTAATTTTTGAAATCAACCCCGCACGTACGTGCGGGTCCGAATCTAGTTCACATATAAAAGGAAGAACATATGATCTCTATCTAAATAGAAATCCACAAAAGTAGTAGAGCAAATTAAGATTATATAGATCTTTAACTCATATATACCTAGGCAATATCAAATACCACATATACAAGTGTTTTTACATAACTTAAACCAACTATTCTATAATTAATTGGGCTAACCTAAAAAAGATAGGGAAGATTCCGTAACCTAGCTAGCTGACTGTTAGTGATTCAGTATTGCTAAACAAAATTCAAAGAGATGCAAGATTCGAAAAACAGCTTGTTCCAACTTCCAAGTAATTCAAGGTAACATGCACAACGATCTTGGAGGTACGGTGAGGGGAAATTGTGCATCACTCGGAACACAATTTCCTTCAACCAACAATGCTCTGAAAATAGGAGCTTTTATGGTTTAGCAGAAAAATCTAACTTCATGGAAAAGCAAAGTCAAACAATATTTTTCATATCAAAATACATATTTATGATCGAAAGGTGAAAAAACATGTTTATTTTAGAATTTTAAACAATTAAAAAATGTGATGGAAGGGAGACTAGTCTAGACAGACTAGTCTGGGCTTATACCAATGATGGAAAATATTCAGTGAAAAGCGGATATTGGTTGGCTTCTAAGGAAGTGGAAGGGAGAGTTGCAGACTCCAGTACAACAGAAAACCTTAATAATATTAAAGCTCGGATTTGGGATTTGTATACTGCTCCAAAGATCAGGATGTTCCTGTGGCGAACTCTATCGGGTGCTCTGGCTGTTGCAGATTGCCTGAGGGCTCATCGGTTAAATATTAGTCCAATTTGTAAAGTGTGTCATGTTACAGAGGAATCTGTATCACATGTTCTCTTTAGATGCACTTTTGCGGCTCAAGTTTGGTCTGCATCGTCAGTGCCTTTGCCGGCACAGGGTTTCTCAGCCTCGATTTCTGCTAATATTGAGTACGTCTTTGATATAATGACAAGGGGTGACGTACAACAAAGTTGGCGTGAGGCTATACCCTGGATATTATGGGAGATCTGGAAAGCACGCAATGGGACTGTGCTAGCTGGAAAAGATTTTGATTACCGGTTTGTTCTTGCTGGTGCGTTGACAGATGCTGAGGAGTGGATACGTCAAAATCTCATTGCAAGAATAGGAACACCAGGGAGCGAAGCAAGGAAATCGGTATCTGGTTCCAAAAAGATGGACTAAGCCGGTTCATGGTAAACTCAAATGTAATTTAAATGCTTCCTGGGTAAACGATCACTTTACTGGGGGGTGCTTGGATTTTGAGGAACCACGAGGGCAACGTGTTATTCCATTCTAGACATGCTTTTTTGCCAACGGTGAATCGTATCTCTGCTGAGCTGCAGTGTATTCTCTGGTGTTAGGAAAATTTACAGATCCTACACATTTGGTCTTGTGAGATTTGGTCAAGACTGTGGGGCAGCCATTAAAGCATTAGAGAAACCTATGGAGTGGCCTAGGTATCGATCAGTTCTTCACAGAATCTCCGAGGTGCTACGTCACATGCAGGATGTCTCGTTTCATGTAGCTGTCCCAAAATCCAATAGAGTGGCTCGGGAAATTTCCGGGAGTGTCACTCGAGATGGACGACTGAACTCTTATCTATCCCTAGGAGGTCCAGCTTGGCTTCAGGAGCAGATTAGGAGGGACAACAGTGCTTAGCCTGTTCTATTTGGTTTGAATGAGTTGATCTCCATGATTATTTTGTCTAAGAGTGAACGGATATTGTCTGTTCTTACTCTGTTTTTGTACTGTTGACCTCCTTTTTTAATGCAATTTAGATGATCAAAAAAAAAAAAATGTGATGGAAAGTCTTTTCCTTTGCTCTCGGAGGAATGAAAATGAGAAAAATGAGTTTTCTCCTTAAATTTTTTTGATTAATTTCCTTCACTAGAAATTTCCTTATAAAAGTGGACATATGAGGAAATTTTCCCTCCACCAGAAATGAGAGAAAAAGAGGACATATGCAAAGTACGTTTATTCTTTTAATTTTGTTACAAATAGATCTGTCTTTCTTTCTAATAACTTCTTCATTTTTTTTTCTTTTCAAACTAAATTTTTCTGTTTTTTTTTTTTTTTTTTTAACGTTATGAATCCTTATAGAAAAAAGTACATGGTTTGGTTTGACTTCTCAACCTTAACATCAAGTGTACACTTTCCAGAAAGAAGTTGGTTTAGCTCTTCAGATGTCACATTGTGAGGGATTTTATGTAGAAAGAGGTTTGCTTTCTCAACCTCCAGCATCTATGGAAAAAAATTGCAGACATTTGTTTTTGTAACTGTTGGACTTTATGATAAAACTATAACTTCTGTTATTCTGTAAATCCATATTTGTTAACCTCTTTAGATGGTTTGATTGTTGTCTCAGCTCTTTTCTCTATAACAGCAAGTACAAGTTTCATCGCAGCTGTTGCATCGTGTATACAATCATGAGGAACGTCGACCTTTCGGACTTCATAACCAAAAATAGACTTGCTAAGGTTGTTAAGTGAAGGTCTTCTAAGCTTTCGTGCATTTGAATACTTGAATACAAGTGCGGTATCAATTACTTTGGGATGATCTATCTTCAACACTTGCAAATCTCTGTTCAAACTGTGACCTACCAAAATAGTACCCTCGGAAATAAGAGGCTGCAAAGTTTCCTGTATATCTGCCACAGAGAGTGTAGCATTTTCGATATCTTCAGCAGTGACCCCTGTTATGTGTGATCTGTAGTCAACAACAGGTTTGTCCGGTTTCACAAATTTGTCAAGACTCAAGAATCACCTTTAAATCACGGTCAACAGCGCCAACTCGAACTAAACCCTCAGTCCCATCTTCACAAAGAACCATCTCACAATCAAGAGCTACAATTTGAGTTGATTTCATCACTTTTGACATCTTCAATCCAACATCAGATACAAACCAGTCCTCGGAGTATGGCTGGAACGAATAGTATAGAGAGTAATTCAGATGCTCAACGGTCAATCGAACTAGCCTCTGCTCAGGAATGTCTTTATCTTTGGATTCCTGCTTCAACTTTTCAATCAGAAGATGATTGGCGTGACATTTCAGAACTTGCAAATCTTGTTTCTTCTTAAAAGTAGTCAGAAATTGGACCAAATCGTCACGGGAACGCCTCGAAGGGTCAATAGGTGATTGAACATTTTTGTCGTAAATACTTAAAAACTCTTTCCAGTTTCCTTTTTCTCCTCGCAAATCTCGACTCTGCAGTAACTTCACCAACTCTTCAAGGACTTCTTTCTCAGCTGTGGCTAGTTTAAGCTCCATAGTACGAGAAACAATGCTCAGGCCAACAGAGAGATTTTTTAGGGTTTCTGTTTTTGATTTTGAGAAAAAATAAAAACTCACTTCTTCTTGAATTAATTGGTCAAGTCTCAAAGTGGGTCTGAGACCCAACTAATTTTTCTGTTTTTAGAATAGTTTTCATAATTAAGAAAAAATAAATTCAAAACTTGTAATATTATTATATTATTTCCAATTACTCTAATTTATTGATTGACAAAAAAGGTTAGCAAAACTACACATGAAGGAAATTAATCAAAGAAGTTGAGGAGAAAACTCAACTTTTTCATTTTCAGATTTTGTTTTTCAATTAATCTTTTAGAAATCTGCCTCTCCATCAAGATATATATAGAAGTAAATGTTTATCAGCCAACGAGAAAAAGATAGAGAGATGGCTTCTCCAAAAACAAGTCAAGTACTCATCTTACTTCTGCTCCTTTGCGTCCTCCCTTCCCTCACGGAAGCATCTCTACCTTCTCATGAACAATCACTTTCAATTACCGGTTAGTGTTTCAATACAAATAAATGCATGCATAGAAGTATAGAACTAGTCAATATAAAGTGGAGTGCGCCCTAGCTGCTCGTTTTCTCTCTGGCACAATCCCCGAGACATCCTCTTCTGGCGGCGTCGAGTCCGATCGGCGCCGCTGGGAAACTGCTTCTCCGCTCTCGTTTTCTCTACTGCTATCTAAGCTTGTTCTCGATCTGTTTCTATGACGAATCCACCGGAGGTTCATCGAAGACTCTCTCAACTACTCCGGCCACGTTTCAACTTCACCCTCCCCTTCTCCCTCCGTCACATCCGGTGGTTTATCCGGTGGGTTTACTCGGTGAGATGCTTCTCTCGAATTCCCAACCATCCATCGCCGGATCTGAGATCCCAAAAATCATTGATAATTTTGCGTCTCGCCTCTCTCAAGGACTCCCCTCGAAGTCAACCTCAACACCTCTCTGCTCCTTGGATTTAGATCCCCTCACCAAGTGTTTTACTTGGCCGAGGTTGGACAAGAGATCTGTTTTGACGCCAGAGTCTTGCAAGCAATTGACGATGAACCGTGACCCAAATCTTGTACCTCAAAAACCCAGGTCTGTTCCAAATCTCTCTTTATCTACCCATAGTATACCTTTATGTCGATTC
Organism: Camelina sativa; assembly: GCF_030686135.1. Lineage (NCBI taxonomy): Eukaryota > Viridiplantae > Streptophyta > Magnoliopsida > Brassicales > Brassicaceae > Camelina > Camelina sativa. Next base: position 30,849,793 of record NC_141899.1, read on the forward strand.
ATGGTCTCAGTTGTCCGAAGACTGCAACTTGAACCTAATCAATCATGGTTGCTCTGTGGTTACAAAGTATGTTTGCGAACCCTGCCATTAGAACTATCTAGGGTTAGTATCTTTGATTGTGAAAGTTTAAAGACGAACGACATTATGGCCTCGTCTCTATGGAGCGAAGGTTACCGGAATCCCTTTGATCTTTTCTCTTTGTTTTCCCTGTTTCCTGAACTCTCTCAAGCGTTATTAATCTGTCCTGAAACCGGAAAACCTTGGAAGTTCGGCATTATAACATCTTCTCCAAAGAGAGGAGGTTACCGAAGCCTTCCCAACCCTCTCCCCACATCTTCCCTGTGTCTCGAGCATTGTCAAGCGAAAATCAAAACAACGAGGAAGTTTGTTCTCCATTGCAAAAAGCTGAAGACACTCGGCATTATGACCCCATCTCCATGGAATGGTGGTTACCAGAACCTCTTCACACAAGCTATACCCGACCCTCAACCTCCACTCACCCTCCTCCTTGCCAATGAGCAGACCAACCCATCTCGTCTCTCAGCTTTGGAAATCCTCTCAACGTCCCAATGTCAACTGATAAGGACTATTTCCCATGTTCCTGCTTTGTGCTTGAATATGGCATCAACTTCCCTTGAATTTGCTTGTGGTTTGGTGCATTATTGCCCAAGTCTCCAATATTTCTTGGATATGCTGTTGATTTATCTATCTTTTCATTGTGCTTCTTATTGTTGTACCAAGCTTTGCTTCGGAAAACTCTTAACCTATGTAATCTTTTGTCTTGTTGTTTGAATGAAAGCAAGATCTGTTTGTCCAAAAAAAAAAAAAAAAAGAAGTATAGAACTAGTCTAAATAGATGGAACTATGGAAGAGTTCATAAAATAATCTAATCACACCGGTTCAGATATCAAAACGTAAATTTTTATATTATATTTTTATATTAAATAATTTCGTTTGTTTTATTATATATTATAAAAAACTATTATTAGAATTATATAGTTTCATTATAAATGAAGGCTATTTCGACATCCAAAAAATGATACAATCTTATGTTGGAGCCCTCTAACTTTGCCTTGAGGTTAGCTTTATATGTTGTAAACTGCTAAATTATATATATATATATATATATATATATACTCCTTAGAGATTGAAAATGAAATTGTGACAAAAATTTTAAAAATTTGCGACGTCAATTTAAAAGCAATTATTTTCTTATTTTAAGCTACTAAAAATATCATTACGAGATTTTTGGTATAACTCATGTATATCCAAAATATTTATACTACTAGATTAGTACCCGTGCTATAGCACAGGTTAAATTTTATTTTATACAACAAATTTAAATATTTTTATTTGATATATTTTTTAGCATTAAACAATATCATCATATAACCTTGACATTTTACATTTAAACCGAATTATAAGTTTATCTTATTTTATCATAAAACTAACTACATTTTAATTGGTGAATAATAATAGAATATGTAAATAAGATATGCATTTGTTTCTGAGGAAAGAAGTACATATAACTTTAAATTGTGATATTACAAATAATAACTTTTAGATATGATATTTATTAAAATGGCAAAATGTAAACCCTATCAATTTTGATTACCAGTGAAGTGACCTTAGTGCAGTGGTAGGAGGTAAGTCCATTTGTAGAAGGCACTAACACATCCGGGATCGAGTCCCGGCTCCTACGAATGTAGGAATTTGGCTAATAGGCCGGCCAGTTGTGACCCAATGTTTGAAAAAAAAAAAAAATCTTGATTACCAAGCGAACCCTATAAATCTCGATTATCAAGAGAACCCTATAAATCTCGATCTCGAATCTCGATTATCAAGCAAACCCGCAAAGGTAAATTATACAAATGATACACTTACATACAACTAAAATGATTGATGTTTTAATTTTATAACCAATTAATGACTCATATATCTATTATATAGCCTAAAAAAAATTATGTACTGACTGGACTCATATATCTATTATAAAAAGTTGTGTAGACTATGTGTAAGTGGTATTTTTAATTTTGAATATTTTTGACCGTCAAAGGGGTCTCTAGAGTTAATCCTATTTAAGTCGGGAGATATTTAAATTTGTTAAATTTCCTTAAACAATATATAGAAGTAGGATATATATTGTTAGGTAAGATCGAAATATTGTTTAGTTTAATAAAAATCACAGTTTTTATGTTTAGGGTTACCGAACTTGGAAGATTTCTCGAGTTAAAATATTTTGTTTCATTTGTGTATATCATCTTTTATTCCTTCAAATGCTATTATTATTTCCGATTAGGTTTAAAGTGGATTCATTGCTATTGTTATTATTAATAATTAATTATGAATAATTGAATAAATAAGCAATATAAGATCTAACAGTAATCAAAGTAGACCGTAAATATCAAAATATTATCAAATGTTATACTTAAATTATTAATATGTCAATTCTATAACCAACTAATGACCTATATAACTATTATATGGTCTACCAAAAATAAGTCATGTACTTTCCTTTTATTAAAAAGGGGATTTTAGCTACAGCTCTTGTATTTTTAAATATCTTTACATCAAAAGTTGTAAAACAAAAAAAAATATTATATATATATATATATATATATATGTACTCTAATCAAACTCATTAATGATCAATCGTTTTATCGATTCAATTAAATCAGTTGTTTGACAAATTCGACCACTGCAGGCACCAGGCCTGGATCTGACCACCTATGGACCTGGAGCCGACGGTTTCCCAATTCAAATAGCCGTAAGATCAGATCATATCACACCATGGACAGCCGTCACCACTAAATCTGCCGCCTGACGGTATGAACAGTTTTTGTTATAAATCTAATAGCATTTTCATATATTTAAAAATTTGATGCACTATATTTGTCAAATCTGTTGCCAACGAAAACAGAGCATGATAACAAGTATGCCTTCAAGTTGTTATATACTGATTGCTCCAACCATTGATTTGCAAAACACTGAATGCTACAATTTCATTATCATTATATTTTTTTAAAAAATATATATAGAAAACCTTTAAAATTTTCTGGACATACCAAATCAACCGTCAGATAAAGGTAGATTCAAAAGAATAAGAGTTTAAAATTTAATTTTTAATTTAATTTTTAATGAGAAATTTTAAAGTAACTTAAAAGCAATAGCAATATATTTAGAAAAACATATTATTTTCTATAAAGTGTCTTCTCAAAAAAATTTCAATTGATAAATTAAAAAAAAAAGTGTTTGAGCGTTGATAGCTCAACTGATAAAAATTATCTGGCAAAGTCTAAAGGTCGCCGGTTTGAAGGACGACGCTTAGGAAGAGTCCATTTAAAATATTCTCGTACCTGGCCTGAAGGGATGTAAGGATCGAGGCCCGGAACCTCTTATTAATTCAAAGAAAAAAAAAAGTGATTAATTTTTTCCCCACAAGAAGTCAAACTAACCAATACAAATGAGTGGTGGAGAATACTGAATTATTGGGGGTTTTGCTTTATCTTTTCAGCTCTTTTTGGAATGTTCCCTTCTCATTCAGATTTATAAATAATAGTCTTCAATCAAGTAAAGAAAGAAAGAAAAAGAGATGGAAAATAATACGTTTCCTTCAAAGTCTACCTATTTGCTCATAGTGCTTTTGCTTCTTTGTACCTCTTTTTGCCGTACATAATCTTCTCTTCCTTCTGATCAACATGAACCACTCTCGATCACAGGTTAGAGTTTTAACAATTACAGTATAAGGTTGTCCAAGTGTTAATTGATGGAACAAATCATGAAATATAGGGAGGAGAAGGATGAGTGCCATAGGAACACCATCATCAACAAGTCAGCACACTCCAGGCGGAGGCGATAATGGTATGTCCCTTTTCTTTCCAAAGAAGCTTAAGATTGAATTACAAAAGAGATTGATGAGTTTATTCTCAGTTATCATCTTTTTCAAATGGTATGAATCTATTAGTATTACTTTTTTTTTTGTCAACCAAACATTAAATTAGAAAATAACTCCAAGATTGGTTGCCTAAACCGGAGGAAAAAAGTTTACAAAAGATATTTTTGAAACTAAAGATCTTGAGGAACAAGCAAGACAGTCGGCCCTTACATTTGACGTACGCTGGATCCTGGTAAGAGTGAAGGCGGGGAGAGAAGATCTGAAGTGGCTGAAATCATCTAGAAGATTGGAGAAACCGGGCCACTCATCTGGATCCTGCACCATCGCCACTAACTCTGCACAATCCGTCTCATAGGCTTGGCAGATAATACCAGCATTCTGTAGAGACTCCATCGCCCAAATCAGTGCTTGTAACTCCGAATGAAGGGGTGAAGGGCTTTGTCTAACGCAACGTGCTCCCAAAAGTAACGTCGAGTCCTCACCATTGCAATACCACCAACCAAACCCCATAAAACGATCCGACCCCTTCAAAGATCCATCAATCTGACAACGGGAAGAGGGTGGTGTGATATCTGAAGGGTTCAGAGGATTCTGGACTCACGTGGAGAAAGCTTTAGCCTCCTCCCATAGTAATTTATCATTAGTAGCCTGATTAATAACATCAATTGGCTCAACCTCTAATCCCTCAAAAAAATTTTTATTCCTAGCCTTCCAAATTGACCATAAAATCCAAGGTAGGCGATAACAAATGTCCGAAACTTCCGTCTGAGAAGACGCGCGCCAGAAAATAAAATCTAAATTTGAATACACTTATCCATAGGGGAATCCATCAGGAAGTAGCAAAACCGGAGACAACTCACAGATCCTATGCGAGTGAGGACACTCAAAGAGAGCATGATTAATAGTCTCAACCACAGAATCACAACGCTTACAGATGGTATCACACCGCACACCCCGATGAGCAATCCTCTCCAACACTGGCAGAAAACCGGAAGCAATCTGCCAGAAGAAATGTTGAACCTTTGGGGGAACTTCAAGTTTCCAGGCTTGTGCTCGAAGGGCCATACACGACGGTCCATACTCAAATTCCTTTATTAAATCTCGTGCAAGCCGATAACCCGATTTGACCAAATATTTCCCGGATTTTGTGTAATGCCAAATTAATCTATCCGGTTTAAAGGACTTACTGACCGTCATACTCAAAATTATCGGAATTTCCTCCGGATCCATGAACTCCTCGAGAATAGGCAAATGCCATTCCTTAGTGATTGGGTTAATTAAATGATTAACCATTAAATTAGGGTGTAACACCTTCCCACGACCAGAAGCTGGCCTCGGTGGGTTATCCGGTATCCAAGGGTCTCTCCATACAGAAGTATTACAGCCAGAGCCTATCACCACTCTTGTCCCATGTTCCACCAAACCTTTTGTTGAGTAAATACTCCGCCAAGCAAAAGTGGAGGAGTATGGTTTTTTGGCCATTAGAGGATGTTTATTCCTAAAATATCGACCTCGCATTACCCTAACCATTAAGGACGTTGGATAGTGAATTAACCGTCAATACTGTTTAGCAAGCATCACATCATTAAATTGCTCTAGAGCACGGAAGCCCAACCCTCCGTCACATTTATCCTCACACAATTTGTCAGTAGAATGACGTTTAAGAAAATGATTTTTCTGCCATCATATGTCAAGCTTTTTTTTTTTCAACCATCATATGTCAAGCTTTTAAAGTGTTTGATTTGTGCAATAGATAGTTTTAATAAATGATCAGATTATTTAATTATGTCTTTCACTATTTTCCAAAAAATCATTTTCTTAAACGTCATTCTAAAAATTATTTAAGTATGTCTTTCACTATTTTCCAAAATTGTCGTTTTGTTTGTGGCTTGTGCGGTGGCTTTCACCTGCAATTTCCTCGCTAAGTCTATGAGCTCAAACCCTACGATATCTTTCTGCGATAGTAACTTTGATTCCATCGATTCAGACTTGGGTAAGCTCGAAAACCTCATACTTAATTCCTTTATTTCATGGTTGAATTGTGTAATTACGTGAATAATTAATTAATCAATTTCATGTTTTCAGATGTTTGTCAACCTTGTCCAATAAATGGAGAATGTTACCAAGGGAAGTTGAAATGTAATCATGGATACAGAAAGCAAGCAAATTTATGTGTTGAAGATGGAGAAATCAATGAATTAACCAAGAAATTGGTATTTGAGATATTCGAAAAAAATCTGATTTTTAAGTTTTTCCCTTCTTTTATGTTGTTGTTGATGGGTTTGAATTATGGCGATTGTATTGTTTTCAGGTTGGGTATTTTGAGAGAAAAGTTTGTGAGGCATATGCTGATAGTGAATGCTATGGTACTGGAAGAATATGGGTATGCTTCTGATTTATCTTTAAACATAATTGTGTTTTAATTTTAGTTGTGTGTTCATTTTGTGGTATTAGTGAGTAATTGTGTTCATCGATCTTTTTAGGTTCCGGAGGATGATGTTTGGGAAGATCTACGTAGCAACGGTTTCTTGAATACATTAGACGAGTCTGCTTACATTTTTGTAAAAGGAAAGGCTGTAGAAGCTGTCACCGAGCTACTACAGAAAAGGACTAACTCTAATGGGTTAGTATTTTCATCACTGATTAATTGGATTCCATTGGTTACTAACTATTCATTAAAGATTCTTACTTTGATCTTTTAATTATCTGAAGGATTAATGAGTTGAAGTGTCCTGAATCGGTAGTCAAAAGTTACAAACCAATGACTTGCGGCATGCATCAATGGCTCTTGAGAAACATCTTAATCATCTCATCCTCCTGTGCAATGGTATTGTAATATTAGAAAGAAAAGAAAAAACATTATTTTGAGTGGTTTAGTTTACTTTATCAACATCTTCAAGCTTGTTTACAGTGTTGAGATGTACAGCTAGTGGGGTGCGCAATATTGCGTAGGAAAATCCGAAGTAAGCGACAATTTTCACGTAGAGTGGAAGAGCTATACAACCAGGTACCTCTTTTATCCGCACAGCATCTCGATTTAGTCAAATTATCCTTGTCTTGGTGTAAATATAAAACGGCGTTTATTTTGAATTGATGATCCATTAGGTCTGTGACTTTCTGGAAGAAAATGCAGTGGCATCAAATTCTGCAGACACTAGTGACTGCGTTCATTGGGTTATCGCATCTTGGTTACGTGATTATCTACTTTTTCTTAGAGAAAGAAGAGACCCTCAGTTATGGAGTAAGGTAATGGCTGTTTTTGGTCATGTTTTTGATCTGATTCTGTTGTCTCTCTCTAACAATTTGTTACATGTATCATTTTCTTATAACGAATTCTCAATTTTGTTGCCTGACATGGTTCTTTACATTTTTTTTTGGTTAATTTATAGGTTGAGGAGTTAATACAAGAGGATTCACGTATAGACCGATACCAGAAACTCGTCAAGGGTGAACAAAAAGTTGTATTGGAATGGCAAGGTATGAACCTGGAATACTTCTTTATCCTCTTTCACTCGTCTATTTCTTTCTTTTTTCTTTACATTCCATTGAAAGTTGTTTCCTCATCAATAATTCAGTTGAAGGTTCACTTAGTTTATCCAAGCTGAAGAAACGGCGAGAGACGGAGAAGAAAGATAGAAAAGTTATTGGCTCAACAAACACAAGCTTGCAAGAATACTACAACAGAAGAATCGCTGGTAAGAAGCTGAAAAGTGAAAACCATTTCTATTGAGTCAACAGTAGACATTTTGTCTTAAGATTGATCTTTTTCTGTTTTTTTTTTTGGTTTTTGTTACAGAGACAAGTTCTTAATACATTTTACAAAAGAACAATGTATAGAAGCTTGTTGTGGTTCTCCACGCAACGTTAGAAGAAGATCCAAGGACTGAAGCATTGTCGATTTTTCATGCTGTTTTTATTCCTGTTTAAATACTGAGTTAGATTTGTTGAGAGCTACCACTTGATGGGCTCGCTCTTGTTTGGATTAGAAGGGAAAGTGATTAGAATTTGTGTAGTCTTTACAATATAAATATTGGTACGATACAATTCCGGTTTAAGTTGACGGTGACCTGGTTCATGAATAGAGAGAGTTAGAAGAATCATGTGGCTTGCGAGTGCGGGGGTATGACAGCCAAGTTAAAGAGAGTACGTGTCAATTGTCTCCAGTCTCCTTCCACTGGAGACTTTTTCGTGCCAAAAAAAAAAAAAAAATAAACGTTTTACAAAATTTGTGTGGAAATTTTAAAACAGTTTGATATAAAAACCTTCAGTAAAATCTAGCTTCAAACCAAATTTGGATGGATTGGTCTTGGTCTCCAGGGAGTGTACTAAGTCTATTCCGAATGTTCTTGTCAATCAGCTTTATCAGATGCTCTACTGTGAGAGGGTGTTCTCCATGCCTACGTCCGTTTCTTTCTCTCCAAAGCGAGTAGAGGGTAGCTTGGAAAGCATAACTTAGTATGAATTTACGAGTCTTATCAAGAGCATTACCAGTAAGAAGGGTGATGACATCTCTCCATTGGCTTGTGTATGCGTCCGCAAGTAGCTTTTGCACTATTAATAAACTGATTATTGGATCCTTAATTTGCATTACCCTACTAATTCTTCAAACTTCATAGTTTATACTTTACCATTAATAATTAACTAGGTAATATCCTACGCATAGTTGTATTACATATGTTAATTTATTTTAGTTTATTTAATTATCATAAAATTATGAGAATCTTTTGAGAAAATCTTTTTAATAATTTTTTTTTAAATGGTATTTTTAGTGTTGATAGTAAAAAAAATGTATTTTTGAAATTCTCATTTGAAAACACATATATAAAAAACAAATCTCCTAAATGTCAATAATACACTTTATTTATTCAAATCATAAAAATTTAATATGATATTCAAACTTTACCTAAAACATTTAATAATTAAATTGCAACATTATTTTTGAAGTATCAATTAAATATATATCCTCTAAAATCATATGAAATGCAATTAAAAATCCCAAATATTAATTTAATTTTTAATCTCTTTTATATTCACCTTAATTTAAGCTATATTGCTAGATTAAATTCTAATGATTTCCTCTTTGTAATAAGATTTACAAAATTTTGAATTAAAGAAACACTATAATGATCTTTATATAATTATATTTTGGATCAGAAGAATTAAATATAATGATGAGTATACAAATTCTCAAAAAAAAAATTGGAGGTAAGAGAGAGTTAAAAATTTTGATTTAATAATTCTATTATCATAGTTAATTTTGTTAAAACATTGCATACTTTTAAAAATAAAATATATATACATGTATGAAGATTATTTCTTTTGATTGATTCCCTCATTGGGCTTTGATTGAAATTAGTGTTGTTGAATTTGCACCGATAATTATTTTTTTGTAGCCACCAAATTTTTATTATACATTTGTAATTGAACATTGAAAATAGTAAAAAGAGAAAGAAAGAAGGAAGAAATACATTAAGAAAAAAAAATTGAACAAAATATAAGATAAATCCAGCAACATATTTAATCACACTCTTACCATGAGTTTTAAATTCATGCCACGATCGGTTATGCTCATGATTATTGATCAAATCATGTAGTCGGAACGAATCTTTTGGTTTTATGGTGTTTATTGGTCGGGGGGGATGAGAGTTTACAATGTTATCTAGGCCTGTGCGAATCTGTTTTCCATCACCAACAATGAATCGTGATCCTTTTTTAATGAGAGCAATGCCGGTTAGAAGAGATGACCAACCATAGGATTGTGATCGTTTTGGAGTTGCATCAAGTAAGGAACCATCAGGGTAATATCTAGCCTTCATCACTCGAGCAAAAAGAGAGTCCAGAAATTGTATAAGTCGCCACGCCTGTTTTGCTAACAGAGCATCGTTAAATTTTTCTAAATCTCGGAAGCCAAGACCGCCTTCCCTCTTTGACATTTGAAATTTTTTCCAAGATAACCATGGAATCTTGCGATGATTTGAGCTCCTTTCCCACCAGAAATTCATTAACAGAGATTCAAGTTCAGTTGTGACCCCTTTTGGCAATTTGAAACAGGACATAGCTGCCAACGTTACCTGCTCGACCTCCACGGGTACTACCAATGTCTGACACTACTTTGTTAGTTTCCGAAATTATCAACCCGACGACTCAACAATGGGACAAACAGAAAATTCAAGAGCTGATTCTACCTGAAGACCGGTATTTGATATACAAGCTCTTCCTTCCTACAACACTGGCACCTGATACATATTTATGGAGCTATACCAAAGATGGAACATATACAGTAAAATCAGGCTACTGGTTGGCGATGCATTCAAGAACGGAACCAGAGAGACCACAACCACCGTTTTCAACTTCACCGGTACTGGCAAATGGAATCTGGATTCTGGCAGATGCAGATAACACCAAAGCTAAAACACCTTTTGTGGCGAGTGGCATCAAGGGCTATTGGAGTGGGAGAAAATTTACTTAAAAGAAACATCAAGGTGAATCCATATTGTGCTAGGTGTTGTTCTATATTGGAAACTACAGACCATTTGTTATTTTCATGTCCATACGCAAGTCAAGTCTGGCGAAAGGCTGGTTTTCCCATTTCCCAGTTTTGTGATCCAAACAAACCAATTGAGGAGAAGTTATTGTCACTTATTGCACTATATAAGGATAAGTCTCTAGATGCAACATTTAGATGCCAACCTTTCTGGATCTTATGGCGGTTATGGAAAGGTCGTAATGATCTTGTTTTTAACAAGAAGTTACCTGCTGGCAGTACACTCTTAAACCAAGCAATAGCGGATACAAAGGATTGGCTAACTCATACGGAAACCACGACCAACCAACCAGTTCAGACAAGAATCAGACAGCGATGTCCTGGATGGACAAGACCTCAACCAGGCTGGGTAAAGTGTAACTACGATGCATCACATCATGAAGGAGACAGAGACTCTGGACTAGGATGGATAATCAGAGATTCAAATGGCCAATGCTCCACTATGCTATGGGCAAATTTCAAGGACGCCCAACTATTGAAGAAGCGGAATGCTCTGCTCTAGTGTGGGCAATACAATCATGCTGGGGATTGGGATACCGTTCGATGACAACATCAATGTCATACGGCTTCTCAATGAAGATGGCTACAATCCAAGATTGAAAAGATTCCTGGATACTATACGCGATTGGAAGCAGAATTTTACCTCCATACAGTTCTCCAACCGCAATCGAGAAAGCAATGCTTGTGTTGATAGTCTAGCAAGAACAGTAGTTTCACACCCCTCCTTATGGGAGCTCTATCATACTTGTCCTTAATTTCTAAGACAGATTGTAACTCTGATTCAAACTCTGTTGTAAACTCTGTTCAGTAATAAAATTATTGGAAGGAAAAAAAAAACAGGACATAGCATAAACCAGCATAGAGACTGCCACTGATTTCAACATTACTTCTTTTCGAGCAGGAGAGAGTTTCTTAGAAGTCCAGTGTGATGTTCTGTTTTTAACTCTCAATTATATTTTCAAACATCTCATTCTTTTTTCGCCCAAACTGCTCAGGTAAGCCAAGATATTTACCTTCTCCACCCTGGTTCGGTATCTTTAAAATGGTTTTTAATCTTTCCTGAGTGGAACCATAAACATTTGAACCAAAGGTGATCATTGATTTATCCATATTGATTTATTGGCATGAATAATGCTCATAAACATCAAAGACATCTCGTAGGGCTTGGCAATTCTTTCTGTTTGCTTGACAGAAGAAGAGAGAATCATCCGCAAACTGTAAGTGAGTGATACGAGGAACGCCATTACCAATCTTCACACCCTTTATATCCCCATCTTTTGCATATGATGTTATAAGATGGCTTAAAATGTCTGAGCAGAGTATAAAAAGATATGGGGAAAGGGGATCTCCTTGACAGATTCCCCTTTCTGGTTGAATGAATCTCTTAGGTGAGCCATTTATCAGGACTGAATATGTGGGAGATCGAACAGCAGACATGATCCAACTAATCCAACGATCGCAGAAACCAAAGAGTTTGAGAGTAGTTTCCAGAAAGTTCCATTCGACTATGTCGTAGGCTTTGCTAATGTCGGTTTTCACGGCCATGTAAGTCTGAGACACACGTTTTCGAGATTTCAGAGCATGCATGACTTCATGTGCTATCATGACATTATCTTAAATGGTTCTTCCCGGAATAAAAGCAGCTTGTGAATCAGATACAATGCTATCGAGATGGGGTTTGAGGCGTTTTACCAGGCATTTAGAGATAATCTTATATAAAACATTGCAGAGAGCAATCGGTCTATAATCTGATAGAAGTTCTGGATTATCTATCTTTGGGATCATGCATATGTTAGTGTGATTAATGCCGTTTTTCATGGTGGAAGTCTTGAAAAGATGTAGTATTTCATTTACCACATCATGACCAACAATGGACCAACATTGTTTGTAAAAACGTGCAGTAAGACCGTCAGGTCCTGGAGCTCGGTCATCCCCAATCAAACATACAGCATCATAGATCTCTTGTGCAGAAAAGTCTCTAGTTAGGTTAGAGTTTATTTCATCTGTGACAGTTGCTTCAAAGTCAGCAAAATCAGATGGAGTTACTGAATGACCACTACTGGTAAATATTTTGGTGAAAAAGTCTTGTGCATGATCACCAATTTCCTTTTCGCTATGAATGAGTTGTCCTTGGTCAGTATAGATGGAATTTATTCTGTTCTTAGAAGATCTAGTCTTTGCACAGGCATGAAAGTAGCTAGTGTTTTGGTACCCCTCTGCAATAAAATGATTTATGCTTTTTTGTTTCCAGTGTCGTTCCTCATCAGATTATGCTTTCGTAAGAGGACTCTGTATCTCTGGTACACGCTGTCTCTCTGATTGCAGGTTACTCTCCATTGCAGAGTTCAGTTGTGAGTGAAGTGCTTTAATCCTTGTTTCTGCATTTAATTGCGACTTATGTTTCAATGTAGACATACTTCTTCGACAATTAGCAATCTGTGATGTAATTGTTGTTGGTGAAATAGAAATCTTTTTTTGCCAACCCTCACGAACAGTGTCATAAAAATTTGGGAGCTCACATAATTGTTTGTCAAAGAAAAAATGTCTGTTACGCATTTCGTGCCTCACGTTTAGTTGCAGAGATAATGTTCGATGATTTGAACCACAAAAATCCATGAATTCAATGAAAGCATTTGGAAAGGTTCCAGCTCCCACACTATTAATCATACACCGGTCAAGACAACTTCGAACTGTATGTGTATAACGTTCACCTACCCATGTGAATTTGTCTCCTCTTGAGTTAATGTCATCCAAGTCACAGTGTGATATCATGTGTCGAAAGTTCCTAAAGGACCATTCATCTCTAAGAGGACCACCTCTTTTCTCATGATTTGATCTGATTTCATTGAAATCCCCAATGAGGATCCAAGGATCAATACGGTGAGAGGATAAAAGTTTAAGGACACATTGTATTGATCCTTGGATCCTCATTGGGGACACATGTGAAATTATCACATCTTAAACTTTTATCCTCTCACTGTATTGATCCTTGGATCCTCATTGGGGACACATGTGAAATTGTTATGTAGTGTTTTGTTAGTCCTTTTGAAATTCCATTTGATACCTATAAATTTTTAGAATAATTAATCAATATATCATTCTATTAATTATTAAAGTTAAATATATAACTTATATAATATTGCAACCAAGAATCGAAATCCTTCTCTCTAAGCTCCTCAAGTTTATCCTTGGTATATTCTGGATAGTAGGAGCTTATAACAGCCATGTAAATTTTGTTAAACAAAATAATTCATAGTAATTAAATTATTTATTCTAAACAATTTAATTTTATATACATAAGCATATTTTAAATACATACCTCTCATGTTCAAGAATATCCTCATAGTTGGTAAGAATATACATGTGCAAGTGAGTATACTCCTGCGCTGAAAGTTTAAAATTCTTCCCTTTTCCACTAAGGCGGCCGATTTGAGTAAACAAGCTTGGAACGTATACGGAATATGTTGGTTGCTCGCCACCATCGTCATGACGAGAAGGACGTCGACTCTTCATACGAACTTGCGAAGGAAAGTAATATTCCGCAAAGTGTGAGGCTTCTTCATTAATGCTTTGTGCCACAATTGAACCCTCGACTTTGCTTAAATTTTTAACTTTTTTATTTAGGTGAAACATGTACCGCTCAAAAGGATACATCCATCGATATTAAACAGGGCCACCAAGTGCTGCTTCTCGTGGTAGATGAATAGGTAGATGTTCCATAACATAAAAAAACGGCGGAAATATCTTCTCAAGATTGCAAAGAAGAATAGGTATATTTTGTTCCAAATTGCGGATACTGTCAACAGTAAGTGTTCTTGTGGATAATACCCAAAAGAAAGAACCAATTCCTACATAATAGACAAAAGAAATTTTAATATTACTATTAATTATTAATAGATATAAAATATGTTCATTGTTAACAAATGTACCTGCAATTGCTTCGTGTACATTTGTTGGCAGAAGATTGGCAAAAGCAAATGGAAGAATTCGCTGCATAATAACATGACAATCATGACTCTTCATTCCTATAAATTTTCCTTCTCTAATATCAACACAATTATGCAAGTTAGATGTGTAACCATCAGGGAACTTCATATTGTGGGTAATACAGTTGAAAAAGCCACATTTGAAGCCGCATTTAACCGATATATTGGAACTGAGCATCTCCCGTTTGCCATTACCTCAAGCTCAGGCCTATAGCAAGTCTAATCTAGACTTCAAATTGTCCTTTGTCTTTCCTGGAATGTTTAGGACGGTGTTCATGAGGTTGTCAAAGAAGTTCTTCACATTGTGCATGACATCAAGATTATGCTTTAACAAAAGGTCTTTCCAATATGGCAAATCAAAAAGGATGCTCTGTTTATGTAACACCCGCAACCCATTTTTTTTGGTAGTTTGGTGAGGGTGTCGATCGACACCACAGGAGATGTCGATCGACACTAGTTGTTGTCGGTTCGATTGGTTCGATTTTTAATCGTCCAGATTCTGTGGTTGGTTTAGGGAAACCCTAAACTCTAGTTTTAAAAGGAGAACTCGACCTTTTCTCTTCCCTTTTGGCCGTTTTGACAAAGAAATAGAGAGAAGAATGAGATTTTCGATTTTGAGAGAGATTTGTGAGTTTTCTTAGCTGTTCTTGTGAGATTTGGAGCTAGGAAGGATCTAGAGGCTTGCTAGGAGGGTTGGATTCGTTGCTTTTGGTCTGAATATTCCTGCAAAGAGGTGAGTGCATGACCATGGCTAATCTAAGCCTTTGATTTCCTTGTTCTTGCTTGTTTGTTGTTGTTTTGTGTGTTTTTCTTGCTGAGATTGGTTGCTACAAGTTCCTATGGATGTATTTGGCTTGGGTTATGAGTATTGGGCGATTTGGAGGTGATTGGGAGGGAGATTCGACTCTCGGCTTTGAGTGGATCGCGATTGCAGAGGGAGTGTCGATCGACACCACATGGTGTCGGTCGACACCAGCAAATTGGGCATCGATCGACACTGTGGGCTAGTGTCGGTCGACACCAAGGCCAGTGTCGGTCGACACTTGGCTGGTGTCGGTCGACACCTCCCTTCCAGCGAGACGATGTTTGATTTCCTGGTTTGTTTGTTTTGTTTGTTGTTTGTTTGGAACATTGGAATCAATGTTGCTTGTATGTATAGCCCAGTAGATGGGAGGATTGTCTCACTGAGTGTTTACCAAATATTCATGCATCTCAATATGTGTTTGTGGTGCAGGTAAAGGCAAAGTGTGATCGTGGAATCAAGGCAATAAAGAGGAGGATGTTCTAGGGACTCGATTGGATGTTGTTTGGCATTGTTAGGTTGCTAGAGTTGAATCATTAGAAACATTGCTAGGTTGCTGGTTTCATGTCTTCTGATGATTGGTTATTGGATTATTGTTTATCTTGTTATTGGATATTGCTTATGCTATAGTAGTGGTTTTATTATTGGATATTATTGGATATTGTTGGATATTGTTGTTGGTATTGTTATTCCGCTGTTGATTGTGATTGTGGTTATGATAGACTCCTAAAGAGGAATCTGCTCCCAAGAACACACTTTGCAAGGTCTTGAAGGTGAATGGACGGAATGATGAAGATGAATGGGTTGAAGATGCAATAGATCGATCAAATGGAAGGTAAAGGGGTGGTTTATGCAGCGGATCGAAAGAGATGGAATGGTGAAATGATGCAGCAGATGAAAAGGGGATTGAAATGAACTTCCAAGAGAGATGGAAATCTCTTAGACTTCAGGCTCGAATTCCACTTAGATATGACACACTAAGAAGAAAACAAGTTGAGAAGATATTACACACTTCTCAGATCAAACAAGTAAAAGAACGGTTTTTGATTAAAATGTTTGATGAGAAATAAAAGAGAGATACATGGTCTTTAAATAGGAGAAGGGGAGGACGAGATAGAGGAGAGAAAACCCTAGACAACCTTGCAAGTTCAAGTTCAAGCTTATGCAAGATGTCTACGAAATTACAAAAGCAATAAATGCAAAGTTTGAATGAGAAAGAAATAGAAAATGGGCCAAGGCCTTTGTGGGGAACCTTGGACCACGACTTGGGCTGGTAAAGGGGGGTTTGAAAATGTTACTTAGGCCTCATTAAAAACTTTGTCAAGAAAACCCAATGGGACAAAACTTGACCAAGGGAAAAAGAGCACCAAAGCAACACTTTACCCTTTACCGAGCACCTTGAGCTGTGAGCATGGTGAAAGTGGTTTGAGCCACGTCTTCTTGCTTCTTGTCCAGCTCCTTAAGTAGCCCAGTGATGGCTTGGTTGAACCTCTTAGATCTTGATCTTGTTAATAGACCGTTCGGAACACACAAGGCTTCCTGCATAACGCCTTCTTCCATCGGCAGAACGTCTTCCTCTTCTGGCAGAACGTCTTCTTCTTTTGGCTGAACGTCTTCCTCTTCTGGCATAACGTCTTCTTCTTTTGGCAGAACGTCTTCTTCTTCTGGCAGAACGTCTTCCTCTGGTTCAAGCTGCTCCTCAGGTTCGTATGGTTTGGTTGAGCTGGCCATAGTCTCATCATCTTCTCCCACTTGAAAAGGATTTGACCTCAAATCCGAATTATCTGCACAATAAGGAAGAAGATCAGAATCGTTGAAACTGCCACTAACTTTGTACTTACCTTGGAGGTCGAGTTGGTAGGCATTGTTTTTGATTCTTTTGAGCACAGTGAATGGTCCATCAATCCTCGGCATTAGTTTGGATGCTCGCTCCTCCGGGAAACGCTCCTTCCGAAGATGAACCCACACTTGATCACCCTCATTGAAGACGACCTCTCTACGCCCTTTGTTCGCATACTTCTCATAAAGTTTCGTCCGGGCCTCCTAGTTCTCCTTAGCCTTTTTGTGAACCTGTTTAACTAATTTGGCCTATTTCTTGCCATCAAGACTTGTTCTCACACTCAAAGGTAAAGGCATTAGATCCAAAGGAAAAGTGGGGTTGAACCCATAAACAGTTTCAAATTGAGAATACTTAGTCGCAGAATGCATAGAATGATTATAACCAAATTCTACATGAGGCAAGCAATCCTCCCATGTCTTAAGGTTCTTTTTGATAAGCACACACAACAAAGTAGACAAAGTTCGATTCACAACTTCAGTTTGCCCATCAGTTTGCGGATGACATGTAGTAGAGAAAAGCAACTTAGTTCCTAATTTAGACCAAAAAGTTTTCCAAAAATAACTAAGGAACTTAGTGTCACGATCAGAAACTATGGTCTTAGGAATGCCATGCAATCGAACAACTTCCTTAAAGAACAAGCTAGCAACATGAGATGCATCATCAGTTTTATGACAAGGAATGAAATGCACCATTTTAGAAAAGCGATCAACCACCACAAAAATAGAATCCTTACCTGCCCTAGTCCTAGGCAATCCAACCACAAAATCCATAGATATATCAGTCCAAGGATGCAAATGAATAGGTAAAGGGGTATACAAACCGTGGGATTGAACCTTAGCCTTAGCTTGTTTACAAGTCGCACACCGTTCACATAGTCGTTCAACATCTCTTTTCATGTGCGGCCA
Organism: Camelina sativa; assembly: GCF_030686135.1. NCBI lineage: Eukaryota > Viridiplantae > Streptophyta > Magnoliopsida > Brassicales > Brassicaceae > Camelina > Camelina sativa. Next base: position 30,867,765 of record NC_141899.1, read on the forward strand.
GTGGAAATGTTCTTGCATCATCTTATAAGTCTTAGCAACTCCAAAGTGACCCATTAGACCACCTCCATGTGCTTCCCTTAGAAACAATTCTCTCAAAGAAGAGTGAGGCACACAAAGTCTATTTTCAAAGAACAAATAACCCTCATGTCGATAATACTTTCCAAAAGCAAACTTCTCACAAGATTGAAATATTTTGCTAAAATCCGAATCAGTGACATACAAATCTTTTATCTGCTCAAAACCTAGCAATCTTGCATCCAAAGAAGTAAGCAAAACATACCTCCGAGATAATGCGTCGGCAACAACATTATCCTTACCTTTTTTGTACTTGATCACATATGGGAAAGTTTCTATGAATTCGACCCACCGCGCATGACGTTTGTTGAGCTTTTGTTGACCCTTTAAATGCTTAAGAGATTTGTGGTCAGTATGAATGACAAACTCCTTTGGCCATAGATAATGTTGCCACGTTTGTAGGGCTCGGACCAAAGTGTAAAGCTCTTTGTCGTAGGTCGGATAATTGAGTGTAGCTCCTCCAAGTTTCTCACTGAAGAAAGCTATGGGCTTATGATCCTGCATCAAAACAGCTCCAATACCTATGCCTGAGGCATCACACTCATTCTCAAAAGTTTTCATAAAATTTGGAAGAATTAAAACAGGGGAATTAGTAAGCTTCTCTTTCAAAGCCTGGAAGGCATTTTCTTGTGCAGCTTCCCATTTGAAACCAACGTCCTTCTTGATGACTTCCGTAAATACTAGACTCGTTCTTGGTTCTAAAACAGTTGAGTTTGTAATTTTTGAACGAGTAAAACATTTTATAAAATTCCTGTAAGACGAAGCGACAGATCTGAAAAACACAAAAGTTACGATTGGAATTCAAAACCTGGTTGCAGAGGGGTTGCTCTGATACCACATGATAGACTCCTAAAGAGGAATCTGCTCCCAAGAAGACACTTTGCAAGGTCTTGAAGGTGAATGGACGGAATGATGAAGATGAATGGGTTGAAGATGCAATAGATCGATCAAATCGAAGGTAAAGGGGTGGTTTATGCAGCGGATCGAAAGAGATGGAATGGTGAAATGATGCAGCGGATGAAAAGGGGATTGAAGTGAACTTCCAAGAGAGATGGAAATCTCTAAGACTTCAGGCTCGAATTCAACTTAGATATGACACACTAAGAAGAAAACAAGTTGAGAAGATATTACACACTTCTCAGATCAAACATGTAAAAGAAAGGTTTTTGATTAAAATGTTTGATGAGAAATAAAAGAGAGATACATGGTCTTTAAATAGGAGAAGGGGAGGACGAGATAGAGGAGAGAAAACCCTAGACAACCTTGCAAGTTCAAGTTCAAGCTCATGCAAGATGTCTAGGAAATTACAATAGCAATAAATGCAAAGTTTGAATGAGAAAGAGATAGAAAATGGGCCAAGGCCTTTGTGGGGAACCTTGGACCACGACTTGGGCTGGTAAAGGGGGGTTTGAAAATGTTACTAAGGCCTCATTAAAAACCTTGTCAAGAAAACCCAATGGGACAAAACTTGACCAAGGGAAAATGAGCACCAAAGCAACACTTTACCCTTTACCGAGCACCTTGAGCTGTGAGCATGGTGAAAGTGGTTTGAGCCACGTCTTCTAGCTTCTTGTCCAGCTCCCTGAGTAGCCCAGTGATGGCTTGGTTGAACCTCTTAGATCTTGATCTTGTTAATGGACCGTTCGGAACATACAAGGCTTCCTGCAGAACGCCTTCTTCCATCGGCAGAACGTCTTCCTCTTCTGGCAGAACGTCTTCTTCTTTTGGCTGAACGTCTTCCTCTTCTGGCAGAACGTCTTCTTCTTTTGGCAGAACGTCTTCTTCTTCTGGCAGAACTTCTTCCTCTGGTTTAAGCTGCTCCTCAGGTTCGTATGGTTTGGTTGAGCTGGCCATGGTCTCATCAGGTTAGGTGGCTAGTGGATATGGGACCACTAGTTGTAGTTTATTTATATATCTATTATTTATTATTAAAAAAAAAAGTCGGTCCTTTCAGTTTATGCCAATTGTGATTTACACCAGCACCGTCAACAGGATCATGTCCATTACCACCAACGTCAGGAGTCCTTGTGCTCCAAAATCTCTAAACTGAGTCAACATAGTCTCACCATCTATAACAGGAGGTGGATCAGCATACACTGTCTTATTCTTCTTAAACAAATTCCTTGAACGATGATAAGGGTAATCAGGTGGTAGAAATCTTTGGTGACAATCAAACCAACATGTCTTCCGTCCGACTTAATTGGAATGCATCTGTGTTATCTTGACAATACAGACATGATAGTCGTCCATGAGTGGTCCATCCAGAAAACATACCATATGCTGGAAATTTGCTTATGGTCCACATTAATGTCGCTCGCATCTGAAAATTTTGTTGAGTTGATACATCATATGCTTCAACACCGTGCTCCCATAACATAACTCATAAATAAATGGCTGGAGGAAGATATCAAGTGACCTCTTTGGATGCTCTGGACCGGGAACAAGAACTGTGAGGAACAAACACTCTCGACGCATGCACAACGATGGTAGCAGATTGTAAGGTGTTACGATTACCAGCCACAATGAATATTGCCTCCTTGCTTCCCAAATGGGTTGAAACCATCTGTACAGAGTCCTAAGTAAACATTTTGTCGCTCAAACGAAAAATTCGGATACACTGACTGAAAATGTCTCCATGCTTCTGCTTCTGAAGGATGTGTGATCTTTCCTTCTTCTCTTCTATGCTCTGCATGCCATCTCCTTGGCTCAGATGTACGTTCATATTGGTATAACCTCTTTAACCTTACTGCTAAGGGTAAATACCACATTTGTTTATAAGGAACGGGAACCCTGCCACTTGTTTCTTGAAACCGTGGTTTGCGACACCATTTACATCTTCTACAAATTTTGTCTTATCTCCAGTATATCATGCAATTGTCGATGCACATATCTATTATCTGATACGGCAACCCAAGACCAGCAACCAGTTTCTGAACCTCGCAGTATGAAGCTGGTTAATTATATTCAGGCAAAACGTCTTTCACAAAATATGCTATCGCATGCACACAGTCCTCAGCTAAATTGTAGTTTGTCTTAATCGTCATCAATCTAGTTGCAGATGATATAGGAGAATGACCCTCTCTACCTCCTGTCTATAGCGGTTGTTTCACTACATCTAACATTCCAAAAAAATTGTGGGCTTCTAAATTAGGTTCATCTATCCTATCTCCATCACCACTAGTCGACTGCATATTTTCCCTATATCCAACATTCACCATCTCAAAAGTACCTACACTAAAATCTATATCCGTTCTCTGTTCTTCTAAGCTAACAACAATATTTGGTTCGCTAGTACTAGCATATTTCGTCGGGATATGGTCCAGAATTCCCGACGGACCAAATCCCGTCGGTGGTTACCGACGGATTACCAGCAGATTACGAGAATCCGTTAGAAATAGCCGATGGGATTTGGTCCGTCGGGAATTCCATCGGAAATCACCTTGTTTTCTTGTAGTGATATATGTCTTAAAACACGTGTAACACCCTGACCGCCACCTCTTAGTGGGCCCCATGTCCAATACCAGTCCATGGGCCCACCTTCCTTAATGGGCCTCACGTCCTCTCACTAGGCCCGTGAGCCCATCCAAATCCGACGGTCGGTTTGCTACATCCGAGAGGCTTCAAATACTTGTTACTGTCCCTACAAATCACTACATGATCTTTTCCTGTGTTTTTTCCTCACTCGCACAGTTCCGACAGTCACTTCCCGGAAGGTCACCCATCCTGAGAATACTCCAGTTCAAGCACGCTTAACTCTGGAGTTCTCTCAGGACCCTTGACCGAAAATATAAGTGCACTTTGGTGATATAGGTAGCCAAATCAATTCTTTTAAACCTCTCCGCAAGTCTCTGAAACCGGAGTGTCACAATTCACCCCCACTAACAGTTTGCAACGTCCTCATTGTGCACCAAGACCGTCACCCCTGATGGTGTGAGCCCACTCGACTCCACACTCATCTAGGATTGGCTCTGATACCACTTGTAACGCTCTGACCGCCACCTCTTGATGGGCCCCATGTCCAATCCCAGTCTATGGGCCCACCTTCCTTAATAGGCCTCACGTCCTCTCACTAGGCCTGTGAGCCCATCCATATCCAACGGTCGGTTTGCTACGTCCGGGAGGCTTTAAAGACTTGTTACCGTCCATACAAATCACCACATGATCTTTCCGTGTGTTTTTTCCTCACTCGCATAGTTCCGACAGTCACTTCCCGGAAGGTCACCCATCCTGAGACTACTTGTAACAACCCATCCCGTGGACCCCACTAGCCCTCCGCTAGCTTGCCCCCATATGCCCCAAGCTGGCCCTGCAGGGCATCGATCCTAACGCATCACTGTGGATATCCAAATCCATCAGTAGATTATTGGTGCACCAGGCGTTCCTCGAACCATGGTCCCCACCCTTTAACAATCTTCCCTTAAGACAAGCTGTCACCAATTCATTTAGATATCCACAGTGATGGGTTAGGATCGATGCCCTGCAGGGCCAGCTTGGGGTCCGTTGGGACGGCTAGAGGGGGGCTAGTAGGGTCCACGGACAGTCCGTGGGGGTCCACGGGACGGGTTGTTACAACACGTCAGGGACTAGTTTTACAATTATGGAAAACTTCGGGTAACTTTGTAAAACTTCCAAAACTTTGCTTCGTGTGTTGGCTTACACCCGTGTCAACCAACACCTAAAGTGGCGTCGACCGACACCATCACTCTTGATCGGCTCCAAGTTGATTTCTTCCGGTTAAATGCTCCAAAATAATCCAAATTGCTCCATCAATACCAAAATCCTAGAAAACCTGTAAAGACTCAAAAACATCCTAGAAAACAAATCAAAAGACTCAAAAACACACTTATATTATGGTTAAAAACCGCAAAAACCATGGTATATCATCGGGTGATTATACGGTTCGTTCAGGATACTGGTTATCTATGCACATCCAAACCAACCGAATGCTCTTCCCCTTGTACCACATGGATCAACAATACGAAAGAATAAGATTTGGAAACTCAATATCCTACTTAAAAATAAAACAATTTCTTTGGCGTATTCTATCAAAATCGCTATCTATAAATACATGTCTAGCCACCAGTGGGATGAATTTAGATCCAGTAAGTCCTAGATGTTTTCAGACTGACGAAACCATTGAACACATCCTCTTTATGTGCCCATATGCTGAATCAATATTGCAACTATCGAATATTCATGCTCCTTTCATTTTAGGATTCTGAATTCTTCATCGAACTTTATTTGATTATCATGCTAATGACACTCCATCTAACATGAAATATATTTCTTTTTGGCAATGATGGGATGTTTGGAAAACCAGAACCAAATTTATCTTTGATGGTATCCATGAAAATCTGAAAACTATTGTTATGCATGCACAATTAGATGTTTGAGAATGGTCACATCATCTAGAACGAGATCAAGTAAAGGATCAAGAAAAACAGCAGGCAATTAAAAAATGGATAAGACCTACACATCTCGTTACTAAGTGTAATTATGATGCTATTTTCGACCCTTCTACTAATCAAGCAAAATCTGTTTGGATACTTCGTGATTAAGATGGAGTTTCTCAAAGCTGAGGAGCTTCAGTTTTAGGCTATATGTCATCTCCATTGGAAGTAGAAGCCAAGGCTTTATTAGTGGCAATTCAACAAACCTGGATCCGAGGACTTACAGCTGTTGTGTTTGAGGGAGACAATGACACGCTTACTACGATGCTTAACAAGGATCATTTCGACACAAGTATTGGAGGTATCACCAACGACATCAAGTATTGGTAATCTCAGTTTCAAAGGATTCAATGTTTACTCATCCAGGAATTGTAATAATGTTGTTCATTTGTTAGCAAAATTCGGTTGTAATTCAACTATTTTTTACTCACGGTGTTTTTCACCTCCACCATGGCTATCAAGCCAGTTGTATAACAATTATATTAATTCATCTATCTAAATTATTTTTGCTGAAAGAAAAAAATAAACCTATATGTATTATATATATCTTATTATATAAAGTTCAATGTCAAAATTACTAATTAACAAGATTGTGACAAGTGTCAATTGTATCATTCAGATATTACAAGATTGTACAAGTGGAAATTCCTCAGTTAGTTGTCCAAGCCGGAGGGAAAGGGTTTATTAAAGAAACTTCAGAGATAAGAGAACGTGAAACACATGCAAGATACTCCGCCTTCGTATTTGCTGCACACGGGATCTAGGAGATGAAGAATAGTAGAAAGGACTCCAGCGAGTTAAACTCATCGACTAGGTTGGAGAAAGACGGGCAATCTTAGACTGCACTATAGTGAGTAACTCAGCACAGTCAGTCTCAAAATGTTGACAAGTGATTCCTACAGCATGTATCCACTCCATGGCCCACAACAAATCTTCTAACTCCAAATGGAGGGGGAAAGGCTCCGTCTTAGACACGAGGTAAAAAAACATGGACATGCGAAGATGGAGATAGAGCTGACATGACCACCGTAAAAGAGAGCGCCTCTTCCCAGGCTAACTTATCGTCCAAAACTTTAGCAATTATATCATTTGCCTCAATCTCTAAACCTTGAAAAACTTTTATGTTTATGGCTTTCCAGATTGCCCATAAAATTCATGGTAATTGAAGAAACTGATCACAATCACCCTTTTGAGAGGCACCCTTCCAGAAAAAAAAAATCCAAATTCGATTACACCGACTCATATGTAAAACCCTTTGACGAGACCAGAGTTGGAGCTAAATCCCAAACTTTACACGAGCGAGAACATTAAAAGAAAACATGATTAATAGTCTCAACCGTAGAGTCACACTTTTTACACCAAATGTCACATTGGATACCTTGGTGTATCTATTTACTTTTATAGATAGATTACTAAAATTTTGACTTTATATTCTTTTAAAATTAATTTTATTTTTAAAAATCTAAACCCGCACACGGGCAGGTCCTAATCTAGTATATATATATAACTCATATACTAGAGTTTCTTAAAATTGTTTTTTATGTGATGGAATCTCTATTTGATAAAATTAACGCATGACATAGTAACTTTAGAAACCAAACTTTGTATAATAATTTGTTTTAATAAAAAACTTATTTTCCATACAATTCCCTTGGTCTCAGCTTCCAGCACAACAAATTTAATAATTTTCAGCCAACCAAAAAGGTCACTGGTAAGTTAGTCCATTTATGTTTCCAAATAGTATTTTCTAATGGACCGATTTTGAGAGGCGCTTCCAAATCCTACTAATATTGATTACCATGTCGGTATCCAGAAAGATTTGTTTACTAACTAGATATTCACCCGCGGTACACCACGGAGTTAATTTTCTTATAAAAAAATATAATTTTTATTATATATATAACTAATATTTAATTTGTATTTTTTAAAAAATTTACAACCTTACAAATATAGATATATTAGTTAGTATAGAAATTAGAAAGTATTTTGTTAGTAGTATAGAATTCCTACGTGTACTAAAAGTAGGAAAGTTATATCGACAGCTAATACTTAAGTATGTATGTTTTGTTCATATATTTATAGAAAAGTAAATATTATATTCATAAATTATAAACAAACCAACAAACTAATTGACCCGTGGTTCAACCGGTCCGACTAATTGACCCAGCAACTCGAAAGACTTCCGGTCTGGTTTTAAAAACATTGTCGTTTATTGATTAAGCCGATTGTTTAGGAAATGTCTGTATGGAGAAAATATTGTTTTGTAAAATTGAAAACTTAATATTAATTAAATTAATTATAAACTTAATAATTAATATTAAAGGGAGTGGTTCCGATTGTTTTGGAAATTTTATTAAGATAGAAAATCTTGTTTTCAAAAATCAAAATTTAATATTAATTAATTAAATAAAATAAATTAATAATTAATGCTAATAACATGCTTGTAAATAGGTTGCAACTTCAGAATTTATTTGTTAAATGTCTCAAAAAATATATATATAGATATTGATTACCATGTAGATATACTAATTTTTTTTTTTGTCTTCGTTCAGAATATTATATTTATGAAAACATGATGAGCTGTCTCTATAAGGTAATATATAATTTAAAACTGAGGAATGCTTGACTAATTACATTAACTTTTGAATATAGAAAGCAATACTACCATAAAAATTCATATGTACATACAAATCCTTGCCACATGGTCATCATTCTATGGTTTCAATTTTATATAAATTATATCATTCGATTGAAGAAAAGAGACCACCATACTTTGATTAGTTTTATGAAATGTTTTTTGAATAGTGGATATTACGTATGGTTTGATTAGTGGTGTCTGGTATAAGGGTTTTCGATGAATTTTTTTCTTTCTTTTTTATAAATAATTTGATATTATCGTAATGTTTTGTTTGCAGATGTTTTTAAATTTCATCTTTGAAGCAAATACATTTAAAGATCTTAAAAGATCTAGCAACAAATGTTTGTTGAAACCTGAACTTTATTTTAAAAGTTATTTCTTTTGATAAGAATCCTGTCAACGAATTTCGTCCGAAATCTATCTATTTGGCGCGCAAACTATTTATTCAATTATATCATGCCTTTATTAGTTTTATCGATTTTGCATGTAATTATAGTTTACAAGTTTTCAGTTTTAGATTTCAGTAGCATGAGTCTCTTATTCTTCGCCATATTTCCACCACCCAATTCAAGTGTTATAATTACATTTCTTTCTAGATTAGAGATAACAATAAAAGAAGAAAGCATCGCCTCAAATGAACTGACAGCCACTTGACTGGGATCGCAAAGAAAGTTAAAATCTCTAATTTCAGTCTTTCTTAGCAATCCCATTCAATTTCGGTTTTGTCCATCTGAGGTGTTGTCTTCTTATTCTATGGTGATCTCTAATCCAGGAAAAATGCACCACTATAACTTGAATGGACAGAGAAACTATAATTATGAACGAGAGACCAATGTTATTGAATACTATAATTACATTTCTGGAATAATCACCATCACATTTCCCGTTTGTGAAAGAAAAAAACAAAGAAATTATCAGAAAACTGGATGAATTATAACGCCTTAGCTTATTTTAGACCATGCTAATTAGTTTCAAAATAGATGCAGTATTTTTGGCAGTATTCTTATATAGTACTAATTGTAGAGATTTATTAGAGAAATATAAAATCGTAGAAAATAACAATAATATTTTTTCATTATATCACAAATTAATCTACTTTTTTATATATAGAGCTCTCTAAATTCGCACAGCACTGCACTTAGTTACCTATGTAAATAATTTCCCTTCGTATTGGCTTGTTTGAGTCAATCTTGTATGCTGTTGTCAAAAAAAAAAAAAGAGCTCTCTAAATTAACATGTGTCGAGATAATGTGATTTAGAAATTTGAGAAACTGAACTTTATAAAATATATTTTTTTTTTGTTAAAGAACTTTATATAATAATATGCCATTCATAATATACGACATTTTACATTCTAGTTATCTTTTTTTTTTACATTTCAATACAATAATATAAATTTTCTGTCCATTTATCTCTTCTTGTTTTGGTGTCGATCTTTATTTTCTGTCGAAATTGAACGTGCATTATTGTGTGTAGCAAAGATATTGACAGTCATATTAAAACTAGAGAGAGCATATGACATTTAGATTCAGCCGAAAACCAAAACTAAAGCTAAATGCAAACCACCTTAAAGAGTTTTATATTTGAATTACGAGGAAAAAAAACTAAAAATTAAAGAAAGGAGCAAGAACAAGCTCACTATGGAAAAAAGTCTTCACATACTATTTCTCATTGATTCCCACATCAGCTGGTTTACCTAATAAAATATATTTGGAATTATCGACATCCTATCTTGCAATAATCAAAACCGCGTCACGTTTGAATGCTTTGTTATCTAGTGATCGGTTTTGACTATCCCAAATATACTTATACCGCAAGACCTTATTTATATAACTGTCTCACATTCAACCAAAACACAATCACGGATTCAGATCTGTGGACTTTAAATATGTGGGTTTAAGCTAACGAGTCATGAATTCAATTTTTTTAAGAGGTCTAATACCATCGATGATAAGATTGGATCTACGCTAGTATATTGAATCACTATTTTCTAGACAAGTAATAGTCAATGAGAAACAAAAGGGTTAATATTTTTTATACGTTTGTCATTTGTTTCTATAAGAACAAGAGGGTCAACTTATTAAAGATTAATGACAAGTTGGAGAAAATTAATAAAGTTTACGTTTCTATCCTGAAACGACCCCACTCCATTCGAGTACATAAATGAAAGTCTAAAATCATGAAAATGAAAGTTTAAAGAAAAATCATATCAAGATATGAGAAAGACAATGTTTGGTCAAGTACTAATTGTGCTTCTTCTTCTCGGCACCCACCTTTGCCGTACCGAGTCAGCTATTCCTTCTGGTCAACAACCATTACTCCAAACAGGTTCGTGTTTCCTTACAAACACATATACAAACTCACATATTTATAGGACTTGTTGATGAACATGGTCTCGAAGTAGCACTGAAACGGGTAGAGGAATTAGAAATGGGTACAGAAACAGAGATGGAAACCGGCAAAGCGAAAATTTATAGATATGGATACGGCATGGATACTTCAATAATTATATAAGAAAAGATACACATACCTTGATTGAGAAGTGATTAGAAAAGCTAATGAAAAAAGAAGAGAGGGGAAAGCATTTATAAAGTTGAAAAAACGTAAAAGAGATGAAAATATAGTTGTAAAACAATTATAGCTCAATGATTTAGTTATACGTTAATTAGTTTCATTGACATGCAAGCATATATGTCGTAGATTCTATTTTAGAAAAGTCATTACATTTTTCTCATTTTAACTTTTTAGTTACATAAATTTTCGTTTAAGATGTTTTTCTTGGTCTGCGTATGTGTTAATAAATACGATGAGTAATCATCAATCTAGTACCATGTCTAACTGATATAATTGAATAAAATTAAAATGAAGGGAGGAGAATGATGAGTTATCATATGCTGATTGAGGGACCAGTAAGACCATCGCAAAGCCAACAAGGTGGTGGAAAAATTTCTAATGATTCTTCCAGTCCCACCGATTAGTTTTTCGGTTTCTCTTCAATTTCCATTTTCCAATTTTATGAAATCTTAAATTTTTACTTTCTGTTGTTTTTTCTTCAACTCACCGTAATCTATATAGTAGTTTACGTGGTATTTCTGTTGTTTCGAGTAATGAAATTTCTGTTACCGCCTCATCATGTTCAGTTTAAGAAAGTAATTATTTTCATATATAAAACATTTGAAACGTAATTTATATTTCTCAAGTACTAATATATTTTCCATTACATTTTTGTACATGTACTTTTGTACCAAGTAGATGATTCGTAAACTGGTGCCTTTTAAATTAAGATATGAGCGAAACTTAGATTACTCTCTGACTCTCTGGAACCTATGGAACGATAACCAATTAAAGACATTCAAAGTGGCTGTCCATAGTTGAAAGATTCAAAAATCAATCTATCCAACCCTATGATGACTAATGAAACTACTATAAATTAGTTATAGAAGGAAAATAAAAAGGGGATTTGGTTCACTTGTTAACAAGTATGTGTGGTTTGTGTATTATTAAACTAACATTGTAGATTCAAGATAAAGTTTTTAAATACTTGGATTTCCAAGAATGAGAAGGTGGGGTTTATTTTCTCATCGATCGATCAGTACTTTCTAGTGGAAAACAAGTGATTTTTGTTTTCTTTACCTTCTCAGCTGTAGTTGTTTTTATAAGAGGATGGTAGACTCTAAAATTTGTGAGGTGTTTAATGAAAAAATTCTTAATTATAATGTTCGAACTGCTCCTAAAAGTGAACAGTGAAATCTTCTCTTGATTTTGCAGCTGCATGTAGCTCAAGAATAGGAGAGGTTGAAGTTGAATAAGCATTTTGCAAGAATTAATCCCTCTTGACAATTTCTGAAATGCTATGTACAACAACATTTCTAATCGCCAGCAAAGGCGGCTCTCGATCCATTCCTTTTGTTTGCTCTATTCATGTTAATCCCTCTAGTCTTTTGGTACATCACACTTTAAGCTTTTACCCAATTGATTTTGGTCGTGGAATTCATCTGAATAACTGAATTGGTGTGATGTTAGTCACAAATTTTCAACTTAAACCAAAATTATCAAAATATCTTTCTTATCAAAGATATTTGGTAAACGACTATCTTAACATAATCTTAATTTCGTTTGAATGCTAAACATACTTATATGCAAGAACTTATTCATGTTTATCTTTATTAAAGAAAAGAAAAAAAATCATGTATTCATATTGTTTGGGAAAAAGTAATTGATTCATTTAGATACTACGGAAAACAAAAAATAGATGTAAAATAGTCGATTTTATTGATCAAATTCTCGAGCTCAAATACAAGAATTCAAGGTATAACAAATTAATCTATGAACCCTAGCCGTGTCTTAGACTTGAATCGTGTGTCTTGCGTTTTAGGTCTCTTGCTTTGCTATTGAAACGATTTGACCCGTTTTTTAAACTAGTCGACAAAAGAGGCTGCTGCCAAAGCCTATGTCGACTTCCCCTCCTTATATACCTTTGTTTAAGCTCACTTAAACCATGCCGCATCGAATTATCGAGTAAAACAAACCAAACAAACTCGAAATTAGGCTGTTTTGATCGATGCACCTACTGTGTCGATCAACGTACCTCCTTAAACCGACCAAACCGATTCGCGGATGTTACAGCTCTCGATGATGTCTTTTGTTGAGGTCGCTCTCCTTTTATAGAGAAATCTCTTTACCCTAATTCTTTAAGATATGTCTTGGGCTAACTGACTTTGTCTATGATAGGATCGGTCACGAGACCTTGACCCACTGACAGAGTCGGTCATTAGACTCTTGGTCAATTAATAGAGTTAGTGACAAAATGTACGGCCCATTGACAAAGTCAATCAAGAGACTCTCGGCCTGTTGACAGAGTCAGTCACGAGCTTCTGGCTCAATTCCAGAGTCGGTCACGAGCTCTTGGTCCATTGGCTTGATCACAAGACTTTTCACTTTTATTAGATAAATTCAAACTTGTGTTGACTTTATTTCTTTTGACCAAAAAAAAAAAGTTGACTTTATCTCTAGAATATGCGTTGACTCAATAAATTCTATTTTATTAATTGAGATGATAAAATTATACACAACACATATGATTCTTTCACTTTTATATATTTATTCATATTATACATTTGCATTCAACGAAAATAAAAACTTTGATCATGGATTGGCACTACAAGAAATATCCACATCGATAGCACATGACAATAACTCATTTTCCGCAACTGCTATGAAAGATAACTTTTTTTTTTCGATTACTCTATAATAACACTTAAACAACACTATAACAAAAAATCATGAAGCGGGAAGTAAAAATGACTTGTTCCGCCAATATTTGGGGAAAATTTTCACTTATGCGCCGTATGTGAACAAGTCCATAGAGAAAAAAAAAACTTACCTTTAAAACATTAAGGTTATTACATATCTCAAAAGAAAAAAAAAATAGAAACTCTCCTTCGTCAAGGGTTTCATCTGCGAAACCGTCGTTGTCTCCATCAACGGCACCGTTGTTGGAGCTTCAGTAAAGTCTAATCCGGTGTCTCTCAACTCTCTCCCGACCCAAATTGGTTTCTTACTGAGATTAGTGCCCATCTCCCAACAGATCTGAATTTAGAGGATGCAGCTTTGGTTTCTCCGGCAAAATCTCTCGCTACTGCGAAAACCACAGAAGTGGAGGACCAAGAATCCGGCAAGCGTAGATCTCCTTGGGCTGTTGGGCTGTAAAGGACTCAGTGAATCCAAATGCGGTGAAGGAGAAGCTGTGGGAGTGTTCGCCAGATTATGACGTTAGTATTCACAAGGAAGCGTTGCTCGCGTTCTCGAGGATCTTCATCTACTACCTCTCCTCCACGTACGTACGCCTTATAAAACCCTAAGTTTCTGAAATTTCATCGTTTGGGTTCCAATTGAGCAGTTCCGAGGTTGGGTTATTGTTAATGTTGTTTGATTGTTGAGTTTGTTAAAAATTTATAAAAACGTGATAACAAAGCATTTCGATACTGCTATGGTAGAACGTATCTGGCGCTATCGTATGTGTGATACCTACGATAACAGTGGCCTAACATAGCGTTTGTGAAAAAGCTATTAATAATGTATTATAGCGTTTTTCTACTGCTATCAATGTAGATATTTGTTGTAGTGTGGAAGTTCAAGTATATTGGTTTCAGATGACGAATCACGGATTTACATCAGTAAGGAGGTATGAAACAATGAATGATAAGATTGGATTTAATATCGGATCCGACATCCTCAACTATTTTTGTCACTATACTTAGGTAAAGAAGAATTGTTAAATATATGAACAATAAAATTAAAAGGACTAATATTTTTATAAGTAATTGTTTGTTTTTATAAGAACAAGAGGGGTCAACTTGTTAAAGGGCAATGATTATTGAATATTATTGACTAGTGGAGAAAAATAACATTGTCAACTTAGAATTTGTTAGGTTTTTGTTTGTTTCATTCTTTCGTGAAACGTTCCTTCCCCATTTACATAAATATGAGTCTAAGTCAAGAAAAAAATAAAGATGGAGAGATGAGAAACGCAACTTCTTCAAAAATGGGTCAACTGCTAATTGTGATCCTTCTCCTTTGCTGTACCGAGCCAGCTCTTTCTTCTGGTCAAACCAGTCCTATTAATCGTTTTATGTTTCCGTACATACATAATATATAGGAATAATCAAGAAATCTACACATTACCGATTTTGAATTATAATTCCATAAAAATTACATGAAATCTATTTATATTTTCTAAATCATTATGTGTACATGTCTTACCTTATAAGTTACTTACATAGTATTTAGTTTAAGATGTTCTTATTATTTTGGTATAGTGTCTGTATTTGTGTTAACTGTTAAGATATAATACATAAAGTTAATAAAAAGTGTATTTTTCTTGCATATATAGTGATTTGAATTTTTTAAAACAAACATATATTATTCAGTTAATATAAAAATGTGTGTTCAACATGCATATATAGTAAATTTACTGTATATAGTAAATTATATAATTTTAAGAAGTTTATAATTTATAACTGATATATCTAAATTTAATAAAAAGTTTAAAATTATAAATATTTAAACATATTAAATTTTCAAAATTACACAAAAGAGTTATATTACATGACGGGTTATATGACATTACAAGATTAAATTAATAATACTAAAAAAATAAACTATCAGTAATATGACATTTCAATATGGGTTAAATCCTCATTTTAATGTTTTAACAACACCAATATAAAATATGTCGAATCAAACTGATGTCAGTAAAATTGAATCAGTAAAATTAACAAAAGAATATTTTAGCAAAATTAATATTAAAATAGTACATTAACAAACAAAAAAAATAAACAAACTTATCCACGGTGTACCGCGAGTCATAATCTAGTTATTTTGGTATAGTGTCTGTATTTGTGTTAACTGTTAAGATATATGACGAGTAATCAAATCATTAATCTACTAGATATATATGTCTAACTAAGTAGGAGAATGATGAGTTATTATAAACAGAATGAGGGACCAGTAAGAGCATTGCAGAGTTAACAAGGTGGTGGACGTGATAATGCTGATGAACCTATCGCCAACGTTGATTACGGCAAATATTAATTTTCGTTTCCAGTTGGATGATATCTTATTTTATTTTGTTTTCTGCTGCTCGCTTATCTCGCCTCTTAAGTCTTATATCATCATATCATTCGTGTTTTAAAACGTTTTCACTGTTATAACATATTTATTTTCTTATACCATATTGGAACGTAATAATCTATATTTGTAAAAACTGAAGTCGTAGGGCTTTCCAGATCTTATGTTGGACCAGAAGCATCCACTTAAGCTCTTTATTTGATGGAGAAAATGAGGTTCACAAAGACCTTTTGCAATCTTATCTATAACAACCGACACTGTCTAAGCATATAAATGTGAGCTTTGAATTCAGATTGAAACCAGAGAATATATGACATTTTTTAACCTGAGTTTTCATACAAAATAGCAAAAAAAATAAGAAAAATAACACTACTTAATTTCAAATCAAATTTTCAAGAGTTTTCTGAATCAAACCAAACAAAAAAAGCAAGAAGCAAGAGCTCGCAACTCTCATTCGATAATGGACTGAATCACTCCAGCACCAACAGTCTTACTTCCTTCTCTAATAGCAAACCACAAGCAACAGGAACAATAAGCTCACAACAATCTTAACACGATCACCTAGCATAACCATCTTCGACTCCTCATCCTTATCATTCATAATCTTTGTGTTGTAAATGTTTGCTTCATATGGGCTTATTTGGTCTGAACCAAGAACTGGGCCTCTATTGGTGTGAAGTCCATACAGGATCCGTGTTGTGTGGCCTGCAGGACTAAACCGACATAAGCTCTAGGGTTTCACTATAAAAGGGAAACTAGGGTTGAAGAAACATGTATGCTGAAGAAAGCCGCAGAGTACGCACTAAATAAGCTGGAGGTACATTGGTGACGGCTGTAGGGCACAGCGCAGGGCGCTGTGCATGGCAGACGCAGAGACGCAGGGCGTAGTGCAGAGAGCATGCGCAGGGTGTCGTACATGGAGCTTGAAGCTGTGCGCAGAACCATGATAAAGGAGCAGAAGCTCGGCTGGGGTCGAAGGGCTGAGAGTCGGACATAACCTTGTCTAGGTTTAAGGTGTCTTCAGGACACTCTGATGAGAGACGAAGGTGGAGCTGCTTCTTTGGGGTTATGGAGGTGTTTATGGGTTATACATGGAGAGGAGAGCTGAACCAGAGACAGAGAAAGAGAAAGAAGAAAAGCTAGATCTATTATGTGTTTTCTTCTTCAGGTTCTCTGTAGTTGTTAGTTCTCTAAGCTTGTATATGTAATACTATGTAAAACCTTGGTTGATTGATAGTGGATGTTTGTGGGAGAAGGTTCCCACACGAGATGTACCCTCTGCATGAGGGGAACTCGTTAAATCTCTGTGTTATGTTTATGTTATGCAAACTGATCTGTGAAGTAGAAGAGGAGTAGGGGCAGAGTCGCGGTCTGTGGTTCACTACAGAGGTGAATCAGGGTCTGCGATTCTCAACAAGTGGTATCAGAGCATAGGCTCAGGAATTCACAGACTCAGGCATGACGCTAAAAGCATACAAGGAGGATCCGGAGACTGTTGTAGAAGACTCGAAGGTTGAATCAATTATGGGGTTGGTTTAAGGTGGAGTTATCTGCAGTATTTGATTCAGGTTCATGGATGGATGTGTGAAGGTGATTTGCACATGGCTGTGAAGAAGGAATTGAAGCATCATCCATAAGGCTCAAAACTTATCAAAACAGGAGTTCAGTTTTCTGCTGCGGTCACAAGGTACATGTGATGTTCTGTTTTGAAGCTTCTGAATACTCAAAGCTGTTTCAGTTTATGGAATCTAGACACTAGGAGAACGCAAGGATGTAGACGTCTTCAACTATTGAAAAGTCAGTTTTTGGTTGTTGAAAGTCTGTGTAGTGGTGTTCAGAAATTGGTTGAAGGTACAACTATTGGAGTCATAGATTTACTAAGGGACGCCTTCAAAAGTAAATCTGTGTAAGAGGGTTGTTAGGTCAGCTAGTTGTGTCAAAGATTCAGATGAGTATGAAGATGGACCAGGCAATTAGTGTTGAAGTGGTCAGATTTGAGAGGTGTTGGGTGAATGGTGAAGTCTCAGGAATGGATCAGGTTGTTAGAGATTTGAAAGGACTACAATCAAGGTAGGTCTACAGAGAATGGGAATGCAGAAGAGTACCAAGAGTCGAAGTTGCAGCCAATGCGATTTTATTTGTCAAGGTGGAGTTGGTTCTTCAAGGTGACTTAAAATCTCTGGAAGACTTTTGTAGACGTTGCAGGACTGTGCAAGAGTTTGCAAGTAAGTGCAAGAATCTACAAGGCTGGCGGAAGGTGACTGGGGTTAGGTTTTGCATTGAGAAGAGAATCAGAAACAGAAAAGTTTTGGTTCGCCTGTTTGCATCTACAGAGATGATCTGGTGGATGAATCTTCTGAAGGTATCACTTGTAGGAAGTTTAAGTGTTTGTTGACACTTAATAAGGAAGCATGTGAGTATAAGGGGAGGATTCAAGTAGATCTCTGGTGGTTAAAGATGCAGGTTATGATAGACAAGACTAGTAGAAGACTAGTGGGTCTAGCAACATCATTAAGTTTTCTCAGGAGAGTCACTTACACAAAGGTTAAGTGAGGATTCATCAATGGTAAAGACATGTCAAGTTGTATTGATGAATGGTGAGAAAAGGTATGATGCTGGTACCAAGGTTCTTCTTGGTAAGGTCTACAAACGTGAAGAACTATTGCAGGGTTATGTTAACCGTAGGTGTGGCTTCAGGGATTCTAGAGTGAAGCACTAAAGGCTGTTACAAGGAGACTAGCAGAGGTTTTTAAGCTGTTGGTCGGACATCTGTTTTAACATGAGGTTGAACAGGAGGTTGTACTGTCAGATCGTACAAGCTGGATTCAAGAATCAATTGGTTAAACAGATGGGATGTAAACTCAATCTCAAGAGTAATGCATTGGGTTGAGATTGTTTACATGATGAATCATAGATTGTTTCAGGATTGAAGCATGTATGATTCATGTGTTCTGCATGAGATTCAAGGAAGTTTGGTTCAAGCTCAGTGCACATGAGGGGAATCAAAGGTCGACCAAGTGAATCAGGTTGCAGACGGATACAAATGATATACAATCATGATAACAGGTCTGTGGTATTTATCAAAAACCATGGAAGAGGTTGTGTGATTGTTGTAATCGTGTTCTGAGAGGTTGATGTCTCAGGTTTTACTAGTTCTAAAAGTTTCAAGATCAAGGTTCCATAAGCAAGCAAGGTGTTACTTGCGGGTGAATTAGAAGTTCTGGTTCTAGGTGGAGCTGTTGTGAGGAACAGGAGAATTGAGTAAAGGTCTTCATAAGTGTTTCTAAGACCAGGAGAAACAAGGTTGAAGAAGATGATTCGTGTAAGGAGTGACACGAACTTGTTGGGACAGCTGAAGAGCATCATAAGCTATTCAGAGAAGCTGTCAAGAACAAGGTGAAGCTGTATTGCTTTGCAAACTGAAATTTCAGAAAGTCCGAACATAGGGACAATCATGACAGTCTAAAGATTTGATAGGTGCTGGGAATTTCAGAGCAATAGAGGATGGCATTGAAGAACACAAAGGAACATTAAACGGTTGGTTGTGTTCTGTATTGATTATCAAGAAACAAGGTTGTAAGGGTTTCTTCAGTTGTCGGGTTCAGTGGTCGGAGTTCGTCTGCAAGTCGGATTACAGTCATCAGAAGAAGGAAGCTTGAGGGAGAGTCGCGAATCTCTTTAAGTTTCTGAAGATGAAATTAAAAATTCCTAAGGTGGACAAAAGATAAGGATCATTGGGAGTTGCAGGTTCTACAGGAGAAGACAAGCTTTGTTTTTCTTTTCAGGAAAGAATCAACACAAAGGAGATTTTGTGAGTTGGACCAAATGAAGCAAAAGGTGGAGTTTGTTGTAAATGTTTGCATCATATGGGCTTATTTGGTCTGAACCAAGAACTGGGCCTCTATTGGTGTGAAGCCCATACAGGATCCGTGTTGTGTGGCCTGCAAGACTAAACCGACATAAGCTCTAGGGTTTTACTATAAAAGGGAAACTAGGGTTGAAGAAACATGTATGCTGAAGAAAACCGCAGAGCACGCACTAAATAAGCTGGAGGTACATTGGTGACGGCTGTAGGGCACAGCGCAGGGCGCTGTGCATGGCAGACGCAGAGACGCAGGGCGCAGTGCAGAGAGCATGCGCAGGGTGTCGTACATGGAGCTTGAAGCTGTGCGCAGAACCATGATAAAGGAGCAGACGCTCGGCTGGGGTCGAAGGGCTGAGAGTCGGACATAACCTTGTCTAGGTTTAAGGTGTCTTCATGACACTCTGATGAGAGACGAAGGTGGAGCTGCTTCTTTGGGGTTATGGAGGTGTTTATGGGTCATACATGGAGAGGAGAGCTGAACCAGAGACAGAGAAAGAGGAAGAAGAAAAGCTAGATCTATTATGTGTTTTCTTCTTCAGGTTCTCTGTAGTTGTTAGTTCTCTAAGCTTGTATATGTAATACTATGTAAAACCTTGGTTGATTGATAGTGGATATTTGTGGGAGAAGGTTCCCACACGAGATGTACCCTCTGCACGAGGGGAACTCGTTAAATCTTTGTGTTATGTTTATGTTATGCAAACTGATCTGTGAAGTAGAAGAGAAGTAGGGGCAGAGTCGCGGTCTGCGGTTCACTACAAAGGTGAATCGGGGTCTGCAATTCTCAACACTTTGTCACTTTACCAGTAACATCAGTTGTCCTCATGTAAAACTGCGGTCTATTGATGGGCTCATAAGTGACAAACGGCCCACTCGGGATAGGAAGCCGTTTTGTATACAAAAGGCTGATATACAAAGAGGTATGCATGGTTTTGGCTTGGCCTGGGTCGATTACTCCATATCCTAAGTTTGAAGCGATTGTATATGTTTTGTAGCCTGGGTCCATTACCCGAGTGGGCCAGAGATAATAGGAATATCATCACCGTTAAACTCATAAGACGATAAAAGCTCACGAACCTCAAGCTCAACAAGCTCTAGAAGCTCAGCATCATCAACTTGATCTTCTTTATTAAGAAACACAACCATATCAGGAACACCAACTTGCTTAGCCAACAAGATATGTTCTTTAATCTGCGGCATTGTTCCATCAGCACCAGAGACAACGAGGATAGCACAGTCCATCTGTGCAGCACTAGTGATCAGGTTCTTGACGTAATCAGCGTGACCAGGACAATCAACATGAGCGTAATGACGATTCTCTGTTACGTACTCAACCGTGGCGGTGTTGATTGTGATACCACGAGCTCTTTCGTCAGGAGTTGTGTAGTGACCCGCACCAAGGGGTACGTACCCGAATAAAATTTTTGAAGAAAAGACTGGAAAAGAACTCAGAAAGATGGAGAAGGAAAAATATTGGAGAATGACTGAGAGATTTATGGAGAAAAATTGTTAAGATGCAAAACGGCCGATAACCAAGGACCGGACGTGTACCATCGGACCAACGAGGAAAATGATTGATGGTCAAGGGGAATGCTTTGACGGAAGACCTAAAAACTAAAAAGAAGAGGTATGGTCAACCCAAAAACGAGAGAAGTCGAAGAACGAACACTAGAAATGGACTGGCCATGTACCAGCCGACCAGTTCACGAAGGACCGTTCACCATGGACGAGAGTGTCGTTCATCAAGGACGAGGGGAACGATCACCATGGACCAGTGTACCGAGGAACTATCGATGGGGAATCTGCAATACAAGAGGAACATACCAAGGGGTCGAGCCAAATGCATCATGCGGGTAGAAACCGGGAAGGAACACCCGCGATGCCACGTGTTTCATTCAAAGAAGACCAGAATAAAATATTACGCAGGACTCGGAAAGGAACACCCGCAATGCCACTTGTCCCACACAGAGAAGGCCAAAATAAAATAATATGGGGGAAAGGTCAACAGTCCCTGGTTTGTTGCGTGCATCTCACGCGCGCGAGTGGGCGTCACGCGCGCAGGATTGGTCCGCCCAACGACACGTGTTGCTGCATGCACCACTCAATTGACAAGTGTTGGAACTGAGAGAACAAAGGTCCCATGCAGCCAAGGGTGCCATGCGCCTATATATACCACCCTTTGATCTTCATTTGCAATTTTAGAACAAAATAAAAAATCTTCAAAACTCTCTCTAAAATTCGATCAAGCTTTGGCTGAGATCAAGAGCTGTGGTTGAAGAAGGTTGAGGGCGAGCAAAGAAGGCTGAAGGAAGAGGAATTGCTGTCAGATCTGCGGTGTAGTAAAGCTGAATCATTCAATCTTTTGCTTATATTCACTGTGAATTGCGGTTGTGTGTGGAGCTCTAAAGCTTTTATATCACTCCTTGTGTGCTTTGCTTGAATTGCATAATATTCTTTGTCGGATTCATGTAGACTAGCTTAGCTTTAAGTAGACTTGCATGCTTAATCTTGATAGATTGCATGAAGTCTTAAGAAGCTTTGAATTGGTGTTGCATGATCGGTTGCATGCATAAATTTGAGGAGTTGAATCATGTTTACTTGATGGAATTGATTGCAAGAATTTTCTTGCATAATTTTTGTTTAAAAGGACTGCATGCATGATTAAATTAATGGGGAAAAAATTATCTAAGTTTACAAGATGAGATAGTATAATTGATGGATTTAAATTGTAATATTTCTTGCATAAAATTGGATATGAAGGCTTGCATGCATGAATAAAATTGATGAAAAGCAAGCTAAGTTTACTTGATGAGAAAGTTTACTGGTTGGTTAAGTGGCACTATTTTTGTGCATAAAAATGACATGCATACATGTAGGACAATCTTAAGATGCTTGATTTTTATTCTTGCTTATGATTGTTGTGGAATTTCTTGCTTGATTTTCTTACAAATTATTGCTTGATTTTCCTTGCTTGAAATCGTTTGGTTGTCTAGAAGTACTTAATTCTTTGTGTTGTTTAACCTAGAATTATTGTAATTGTTCTAGCTAGTTCGCGAATTATATGTTTCGGTTCGTAGCTAGGACTAGAGGTCGATCTTCTGTTCCCGAAAAGTGTAATGAGGAAGTCCATTGAGTTAATCCTAAGTGATCTCACAACACGTACATTTCGGTGCCTAGCTAGCTACTAGCCTGAACTGCTGCATGACGATGCGGCCAAGCGAATCTGGTTGGTTACCTTTGTGGTTTCAACGCGGAAGGTGTGTTGGGATGTGACAGATTATTGAAGGTCCGAGGGAGTAAAGAGTTTAGATTAATTCGAGTTATTTTGATTTAAGTCTAGTCGTCTTTGCTTATCGTTTCTTGCAGATGGATGTGGCATGGTTTCCTAGAACGTATGAAGTGTCTCGATTAATCGAGTTCCTTGATTGTTTCTAGCTTTCATTGTTTGTTGCCTACTGCTTGACTTTACTCTTCCGCGTTGTGTTTATGTTTACTTGATGTTGTGGGGTAGTTGGGTGGGACATTGCATGTTAGAGGGGAACCCAGCTCACTAAGTAATCTTAGATTACTCATGATATTATTTTGTCTTGCAGGAAAGTTTAAGGTGAGACTTTAGAGGTTGGGGCAGCTAGGAAACCGGCTAAGGTGTTTTCATGCTGTTTTGCAAAACCTTGCCTTCTAATATGTTTTCTTTGAAAAGTATCCAACTATTTTACTTTGGTATTTTTTTTTGATTAAAAAAATGTACTTAAAGTAAATAAAAGGATTTTGGAAGTATTCGGACAAGTGAAATGGTATTTGGCCTAGTCCAGGCCAACACAACGCCGCGGACGTACCAAGGGTTGAAAAGCCTAAGGGGCGTTCATAGTGGGAAGGCATCACCGGTGAACTGACTGAGGGACCTGATCCATTGTTGGAACCTCGGCCGGATCGTAGGCGGTCGTCTTCATCGTAGCGTCCCGGGCCGGTCTGTAGTTTGTCCGGCCATAGGACGGTTCGAGGGCGTTACAGGGGATGTTGTGGTTGTTGTTGTGGTGGTGATGGAGAGGGATGTGATTGAAGGGAGGAAAGAGGAAGAGAGAGTTAAGGATTCTGGTTTAATGTAGATGGATAGAGAAGTGAAGGAATTGAGGAGTTTAGTGGAGGTAGAAGAAGCGGCGGGTGATGAAACTGCCATTGAATTGGAGCAGAGAAGAGAATTAGGGTTTTTGTTTTAGTGAATTTGGGGGAAGAGAGTGGAGAGATTTTGTGAAGAGAGTGTTTTATATTTAGGCCTGAACCACTCCATCCACCAATGGTTTGTTCGATAGCCATTTGCCAGTCCAGAACTTAATCGAGTGACCATCCCCTAGTACTCAACGAAGCCCCTGAACAATCACATCTCGCAGACCCATTCCCACTCTCCTCCACGTTGAAGACCAACTGCTCTTCACCAAAAGCCAACTCCAATCTTGAGAATCTGTCACCTTATATTTACAACGAAGCACACATGCCCATAGCCCTTCCTTGTCATGCAGAAGGCGCCATCCCACTTTGGCTATAAGGGCTCTATTCGTTTATATATCTCTTCTTGTTTTGGTGTCTACTGTCTATTCTAAAACGAACATGCATTATTGTGTATAGCAAAGATATAGACAGTCATATTAAAACTAGAGAGAACATATGACATTTGGATTCAGCCGAAATCCAAAACCAAAACTAACTGCGAACACACTGAAGAGTATACATTTGGTTTACCGTTTACGAGGAAACAAAACTAAAAAGTAAACAAAGAGCAAGAACAAGCTCACTGGCGAAAAGTCTTTACATACTATTTCTCATAGATTCCCATCCCACATCAGCTGGTTTTACCTACCTAATAAAATATATTTGGAATTATCGACACTTATATAATCAAAACCGCGTGGCCGTTTGATTGCTTGTTATCTAGTGATCGGTTTTGACTATCCCTAATATACCGTAAGAGCTTATTTTAATATTTGTCTCACATTCAACCAAAAACAATCTCTGATTCAAATCTGTGGACTGTACATATGTGGGTTTAAGCTCACGAGTCATTCAAATTTTTTAATTAGAGGTCTAATACCATTGATGATAAGATTGGATATAAGCTAGGATCTTGAATCACTATTTTCTAGAGAAGTTATAGTCAATCAGAAACAAAAGGGGCTAATATTTTATACGTTTATAATTTGTTTTTATTAGAACAAGAGGGTCAACTTATTAAAGATTAATGACTAGTGGAGCAAATTAATAATTAGGTTTGAATTTGTTTACGTTTCTATCCTGGAAAGGACCCTTCTTCATACGAGTACATAAATGAAAGTCCAAGATAATGAAAATGAAAGTTTAAAGAAAAATCATATCAAGATATGAGCAAAATAATGTTTGGTCAAGTACTAATTGTGCTTCTTCTTCTCGGCACCCACCTTTGCCGTACCGAGTCAGCTCATCCCTATGGTCAACAACCATTCCTCCAAACAGGTTCGTGTTTCCTTACATACATAATATGCATACATACACACACACACACACACACACAAATTCACATATTTATAGGACTTGTTGAACAGGTCTCTAAGTAGCACTGAAACCGGTACTAGAACTAGAAATAAGTACGGAAACGGGAACGGGAAACGATAGTAAAAATTTTTTAGATATGGGTACGACATGAAACTGAAACATATAAGAAAATAAATACATACCTTGAGTGAAAGGTGATTAGAAAAGCTAATGGAAAAAAGAGAAAAAAAAAACGTTTAGAAAGTAGAAAAAACGTGAAGAGATATAAATATGCTTATGAATTGTGATAAGGTTGCTCAAAAAGAAATGAAATGAAAGGGATGCAAATATAGGTAAGGTCTAGTATAATTTACATGAAAAAATACATGTATATTTATATATAAGATTGTTGTTCAAAAAAAAAAAAAAAAAAATTTATATATAAGACTTGTTCGAACATTTCAAAGCTTTAGTTGTTAATTATAGCTGAAGCTGCCTAAATAGTTATAGTTCAATGATTTTTTACTGTTTCTTGTTAACAGTTATATATAGCTAGCTCAATAATTTATAGTTATAGTTATAGTTAACTAATTAGTTACGTTAATTAGTTTCATTGGCATGCATATGTTGTAGATTCTATTTTAGAAGAGTCATAACGTTTTCCTCATTTTACATTTTTAGTTTTAGATGTTCTTACTTTTTGTTTATAAAAGTTTAGACATGTTTTTTTTCATATACAAAGTGTCTGCGTATATGTTAATAAATAAGACGAGTAATCATTAATCTAGTACTAAGTCTAACTATAACTGAATAAAATTAAAATGAAGGGAGGAGAATGATGAGTTATTATATGCGGATTGAGGGACCAGTAAGACCATCGCAGAGCCAAACAGCTGGTGGAAAAATTTCTAATGATGATCCTTCCAGTCCCACCGATTAGTTTTTCGGTTTCTCTTCAATTTCCAGTTTCATGAAATCTTGAATTTTTACTTTCTGTTGCTTTTGCTTCAACTGACCGTAATCTATATGTCGTAGTTTACGTGATATTTCCGTTGTTTCTAGTACCAAAATTTCTGTTACCGCCTCATCATGTTAAAATCTAAGAACGTATAGTTATTTTCATAAAACATTTGGGACGTAATTTATATTTATATTTGTCAAGTACTGATGTCATGCGATTTTCCATAACGTTTGTGTATACATGTACCAAGTAGATCATATCTTCTCTTTCACGGTGGAAGTTCCACCAGATCAGCATCTCTTGATTCGTAAGATTGGTGCCTTTTAAGTTTTTAATTAAGATATGGGAGAAACTTAGAATAATCTCTGGAACCTATGGAACGATAAATATTTTTGCCAATTCAAGACACTCAAAGTGACTGACCATGATTGAAAAAGTACTGGAAATAATCAGACATCAATCTTCCAACCCTAATGATACATAATGTAATTGTAAATACTATATAAATTGGTTATACAAGGAAAACAAAAAGGGGATTTGGTTTAAGATGACTAATCACATCACCGATTCACATTTGCTAGGAGCTATGAAACAATTAATGGATAATATCATAATAAGATCGGATCTGAACTATTTTTTTCACAATACTTTGTAAAGAAGAATGGTCAAAAAGTGAACAACAAAAAAGGATTATATCTTATTTTTATAAGTAGTAATATTAATTGTTTGTTTTTACAAGAACAAGAGGGTCAACTTGTTAAAGGTATTATTGACTAGTGGAGAAAATATAAAAGGGCCAACTTGAATATGTTTAGGTTTTTATTTGTTTCATTCTATTGTGAAACGTCCCCTCCGCCCTTTCAATTACATAAATACGAGTCTAGCCTCTAAAGTCAAGTAGAAATAAAGATCGAGAGATGAGAAACACAATATCTTAAAACAATGAGTCAAGTGCTAATTGTGCTTCTTCTCCTTTGCACCGTCCTTTGCCGTACCGAGTCAGCTCTTCCTTCTGTTCACCAATCAGTCCTACTAACCGGTTTGTGTTTCCTTAATATTTCATGGATTTTTTTTTTTGGTATAGTGTCTGTATAGGTGTTGATAAATATGAGTAATCAAATCATTAATTAATCTACTGTGTCTAACTAGGTAGGAGAATGATGGGTTATTATAAACAGAATGAGGGGCCAGTAAGACCATCGCAGAGCCAACAAGGTGGTGGACGTGATACTGCTGATGATCCTAACGTTGATTACGGCAAATATTAATTTTCTTTTTCTTCTGCTTTTTAAGTACTGATATTTCAAGAGTTTTCTGAATAAAAAAAATTCAAGAGTGTAACATTTGAATCGTTTTCATTTAAAATATTGGAACGTACGGCTTTACAGATCTTATGTGACCAGAAGCATCCACCGAATCTCTTGAGAATGAGGTTCATAGAGACGTATAGGGAGTTGGGACCTTATCTTTAACAACCAAACACTCTAAGCATATAAATGTGAGCTTTGAATTCAGAATTGAAACCAGAGAATATATGACATTTTTTTATCCTGAGTTTTCATACAAAATAGCGAAAAAAAGAAGAAAAATAACACTACTTATTTTCAAATCAAATTTTCAACAGTTTACTGAATCAAAACCAAACAAAAAAAGCAAGAAGCAAGAGCTCGCAAGTCACTCGCTATTGCGAAACTCTCATTCGATAATGGACTGAATCACTCCAGCACCAACAGTCTTACCTCCTTCTCTAATAGCAAACCTCATCCCTTGTTCACAAGCAACAGGCACAATAAGCTCAACAACAATCTTAACCCTATCACCTGGCATAACCATCTTCGACTCCTCATCCTTATCATTCATAATCTTTGTCACTTTACCAGTAACATCAGTCGTCCTCATGTAAAACTGCGGTCTATACCCAGCGAAAAACGGCGAATGTCTTCCTCCTTCTTCCTTCTTCAAAACATACACAATCGCTTCAAACTTAGTATGCGGAGTAATCGATCCCGGCTTAGCCAAAACCATACCTCTTTGTATATCAGCCTTTTGTATACCCCTAAGCAACAAACCCACATTATCACCAGCCATTGCTTCATCAAGAATCTTCTGAAACATTTCCACACCCGTAACCGTATAGTTCCTAGTCTCTCTCAACCCCACCAAATCAACAGTCTCCCCAACCTTAACCGTACCTCTTTCGACACGACCAGTAGCAACCGTACCACGGCCAGTAATCGAAAACACATCTTCAACCGCAAGCAAAAACGGCAACTCGGTTTGCCTAGTCGGAATAGGGATATAACTATCAACAGAATCCATAAGCTCATAAATCTTATCTACCCATTTGTTCTCACCTCTCTTAACATTAGGATTCTCAGTAAGAGTCTCAACAGCTAACAAAGCAGAGCCAGAGATAATAGGAATATCATCACCATTAAACTCGTAGGAAGATAAAAGCTCACGAACCTCAAGCTCAACAAGCTCTAGAAGCTCAGCATCATCAACTTGATCTTCTTTATTAAGAAACACAACCATATCAGGAACACCAACTTGCTTAGCCAACAAGATATGTTCTTTAGTCTGCGGCATTGGTCCATCAGCACCAGAGACAACGAGGATAGCACCATCCATCTGAGCAGCACCAGTGATCATGTTCTTGACGTAATCAGCGTGACCAGGACAATCAACATGAGCGTAATGCCGATTCTCTGTTTCGTACTCGACCGTGGCGGTGTTGATTGTGATACCACGAGCTCGTTCTTCAGGAGCTGCGTCTATCTCGTCGTATTTTTTGGCTACGCTGTTTCCCATTGAGGCTAAAGCCATGGTTAGAGCTGCGGTTAGTGTTGTTTTGCCATGGTCGACGTGACCTATTGTTCCGATGTTGACGTGTGGTTTCTTGCGTTCGAATTTTCCTCTGGCGGCGCGTACGGTGAAGGCGCGGCGGAGACGGTGAGGGGATATTGTTGTGGTGGTGGTGGTGGTGGTGATGGAGAGGGATGTGATTGAAGGGAGGAAGGAGGAAGAGAGAGTTAAGGATTGTGGTTTAATGGAGATGGATGGAGAAGTGAAGGAATTGAGGAGTTTAGTTGAGGAAGAAGAAGCGGCGGGTGATGAAATCGCCATTGAATTGGAGCAGACGAGAGAATTAGGGTTTTGGTTTTGGTTTTGGTGAATTTGGGGGAAGAGAGTGGAGAGATTTTGTGAAGAGAGTGTTTTTATATTTAGGCCTGAAGAAGGCAAGGAGGCAAAAAAGAAAATGAGAGGCTCTTATTTAGTTTTATCCGTTGCATTGTCTGCCAATCTTTTTTATTATTTATTTATTATTGAAATTGAAGAAACATATGACAGAATAATGAAATTATTGATTTTTCTTTTCTTTTTAGGTTTTACAGATAGTGTATTTTTTTTTTAAATGGGTTAAGTAATGAAATGAGTAAGATATAAATTATTTATCGGATAGAGGAAATTAGGATTTTGAGTTTGAGGAATTACTGATAAGTTTAGATATTGGATCAATTTGGGAATATTTTAAGTAGTTTTATAACTGAGCTATATAGGCTGAAATGGTGATTTTTAGTATAATTATAAAATGTATATATCTTTTTGGTCGAGACCATCAAAACAATTTAAACTATTTTTGTTTCACAAAAAAAAATCATTATTGGACAATCAGGTAAACTCATTTACTGTGTTTTAAATAATTTATTACTTTCTCCCTTTTACAAACAAAAAAAATCATTTTACGGTTTTATTTTTCGTTTTATGGAAAATATCATTTTATATTTTTAATGTATTATTAATATCTATTCTTCATTTTATTCTTATTATTTTTGTTTTTATTTAAAAAAATAAAATTTTTGTGACTTTATAAAAAGTATAATTGGAAAGAGTTTTTAGTCAAGTGGTTAAAACACTTTTTCTACGGCCGATCTTATCATATAGTAGGGATTAGCGATGAGTCGGTTATTATCGATTTAATGATGATAAAAAACAAAAGTGCAGTAGAAAGTAGAAATTTAGATGATTTTAAATTTTGTAAAAACAAATGTCAAAATAATATTTTTGTGTGAAACAGAGGAGAATATTAAATTAATTTTTTTAATAAATATAAAAAAAAAGTTCAAGTAACTTAATTATCAGTGGTTATGGTTATAAATTTGGCTGGCATAAAACTCAAGTACTGTACAAGTTCATGGCCATATCGTTGCTTACGTGTAGCTTTAGAGACCAACACAAAGATCTCTATTGGAGAGAACAAATCGTGTCGTTTTTCTAAGCACTCGTTAGTGCTGTTAAAACAGACAAATCCAATCCTTTGCCCACTGATATTTTTATTTAACATTTTGGGCTATAGTTTTCAGGTAACGTTCTATGCCGTTTCAGGATAAGTTTTGGACCGGTTCGTTTTGTTTTGTCCTCCAACAAAACCTATTCCGAAGAGTTTGAACACAAAATCTGACTTTCTAGAATCAAAAACAGTGCCGTTTGTACTGTCAATAAACGGCAAGACACGAACCGTTGTAATGCCGACATTTCAGACACAATCCAAAAGTCACTTCTGCTTTCTGAGGTGAGAGCCTCCTGATACTGTGATCGATATAAAACTGAAGTAGCAGAAAAGGATAAGACTTTTGGATGCAAAGAGATAACAGAAAAAAAAAAAAAAAAAAGATGGCAGCTTTGAGTTCCATGGTTATCCCATCTCTCCATTCACTTTCTTGCAACCAAAGTTGTTCACTTTCATCCCCATTTCCAAAACCCTTGTTTAGAATCCCATCTCAGACGAAACCCAGATCCTCATTTTCCTTTTGCCTTAAGCAAAGTGATCGTGGCAGTGATCGTGTCAGAGACGAAGAAGAAGACAAAGAGGAAGAGGAAGAAGAGGAAGAGTGTTCAGTTGTGTCAGCCGTAAGAAGTAGATACAATGAGATTGTTATAGTGGATACTATTGATTCTAGATACCTTCTTCTTGATTCCACTAGTGAGAATTTCTTAAAACCTCTGTTTTTGGATATCATGAGATCCTAAGATTGTAACCTAAGTTTTTGAGTATGTAGGGAATGTGCATAGTGTTATCAATAAAGGAGGCGAGAATTGGACTGGCTCTTATTGGGTATGTTAGATTTTTTTCCATCATTAAGTTGCAAAAATCTTACCTTTGGTTGTTTCTCCATTGATAAGTGAATGTGGTTGTTTTCAGGATGAGTCTGCGAGTTTGCCGCCTATTATCCCTGATGGTCCCATTGCAATCTATGGCTTGGTGAGCACTACGTGTGATGAATCTCATACCGGTTGGTAGTCAATGATGTGTTTAATCTTTTGTTCATTTGTTTTTCTTAGGGTGGTGGAACAGCTGCAAGATTGATTCTTGAGTTGTGGCCTTCAACGCAGCTTGAAGGTTGGGAGATCGATGAAATTGTAAGTAAGCTATTGGATTTTTCTTGCGGCTTTTGGTTAGCATATTGGAATCTTGAGTTAACTGTGATTTCAATTATGAACAGTAGTTGATTGAGAAATCAAGAAACTATCTCGGGCTGTCTGAGCTAGAGATACCGACATCAGAAGGCGGTAGACTTTGTATTCATATAGACGATGCTCTCTCTCCTTCTCAAGATGATTCAGGAAGATATGCTGGTGAGCATTACAGGTTAATAATGTATGTTGCTTAATCTGTTGTTCTTGTCTAAATTCTTGTCACAAAGTTGATTTGTTCGCTGATGGAAAGGTCTTAGATCAGCTGCAAGAGGTATTTTATAACTGGTTATGGTATTAGTATATATTATTTAGTCAACTTTGTGACACTTTGTTGAATTTGAATGTGTTCAGGTTCCAATGTGGCTGGAACTGGCGAGTCGTTTAATGCCTAACGGTCGTCTTATGGTGAATTGTGCCGGGATCGAGACAGAAATACAGAACGGAAAACCACAGTTGGTGTTAGGTGATTTAGCTTGGATGTTGAATTCTACCGTCAAGGTCTTGTCAGAAGCATTTCCTGGACAAGTAAGTAACACATTTTCATTTTCATCCTTTTGTTACAATGAGAAGAACCAAAAGAGTTAATTAAAATCCGCATGCTATTTATTCGTTGTTGTTGCAGGTTAGCTGGAAGAGAACACCAGATTCACAAGGTCTCAACTTTGTTGCCTTAACTGGAGGCTTACCTGATCTCAGTGACTGGTCTAACAAAGTTCCAATACGTTTGAGTGAAACAGTGAAGCTATGGAAGCTTTGCGAGACCCCTTTACAAATCGGTGCTTTGAATGCATCTTAATTCTAATGATAAGATTTGATCAGGCAGTTACAGTGTATGTTCTCTACTCTGAGTTATATATGAATTTCACATTTTAACTCTTTGCAAACACTAACCAGTGTATGTTCTCTATTTGAGAGAATAAATCGTGTCGTTTTCTAAAAACGAGTAAAACGCACCAAAGTCTTGACTTTCTAGATACACAACTCGTGCCGTTTGTAAAGTCAATAAACGGCAAGACACTTACCGTTGCAAAAATCCACAAATTCGAGCACTCTGAGGAGGAAAGGATAAGACTTTGACGCAAAGAGTTCACTGAACCAAACCAAAAAAATGGCAGCTTTGAGGATTATGGCTATATCATCTCTACGTTCACTTTCTCGATACGAAAGGTGCTTCCTTTCATCTCAATTTACAAAACCCTTGTTCATAAACCCATCTCAGAACAAACCCAGATTCTCAATTTCGTTTTGCCACAAGCAAAGTGATCGTGAGAGGCGAATCCAACAAGAACTAGTCAAAGAAAATGACGAAGAAGAAGAAGACTATTCGGTTGTGACAGCCGTAAGAAGCAGATACAATGAGATTGTTATAGTGGATACTGTTTCTTCAAGATACCTTCTCCTTGATTCAACTCGTGAGATTTATTAGAAACCCTAATTGCTCTGTTTTTGGATAACTAAGCTTGTATTATTATCAAATCCTCTGATATTAAACCTCGTTTATGTAGAGAATGTGCATAGTGTTATCAATAAAGGAGGTCAGAACTGGACTGGATCTTATTGGGTATGATGACATTACTGAAAAAAAAATCATAGCTTTGGTTTGTTTCTCATGTGAGAGATCAATGTGGTTTTTTGTCGAAGATAACAGAATCATATCAACATTTTTGGGATTGTTGTAGGATGAGTTTGCGAGTTTGCCTCCTATTATCCCTGATGGTCCTATTGCAATCTATGGCTTGGTTAGCACTATGCGATGAGTCTCATTCTGATTGTCTGAGATGTGGATATGCTTCAATTAGTCTCATTCTGTTTACTTTTTTTGTTCATGTGTGTGTGTGTGTTTTAGGGTGGTGGAACAGCTGCAAGATTGATTCTTGAGTTGTGGCCTTCTATGCAGCTTGAAGGTTGGGAGATTGATGAAATTGTATGTAAGAAGCTATATTGACACACTCAGATTATCTTGCGGCTTTTTTTCGCTTATTGGAAACTTGAGTTCAATATCCTTTATGGACAGTAGTTGATTGAGAAATCAAGATACTATCTTGGGCTGTCTGAGCTAGAGAAACCGACATCACAAGGCGGTAGACTTTCTGTTCGTGTAGATGATGCTCTCTCGCCTTCTCCAGATGCTACAGGGAGATATGCTGGTGAGATTTCAAGATAAATGTATATTGCGTATTCTGTTGTTCTTATCTGAAATCTCTAATTCTTAATGTTGATTTAGGGATCATTGTCGATTTGTTTGCTGATGGAAAGGTCTTAGATCAGCTGCAACAGGTATTTCAAATGGTTATGGTTGTTAGGATTATTAGTCACACATACACACTTTCGTATTAGTATTTTGATTTTGATTTCCTTTAGGTCCCGATTTGGCATGAGCTGGCTAGTAGGCTAATGCCTAACGGTCGCATTATGGTGAATTGTGCTGGAATCGAAACAGAACTGCAGAATGGAAAACCGCAGTTGGTGTTGAGTGATACAGCGTGGATGTTGAATTCTACCGTCAAGATCTTGTCAGAAGCATTTCCCGGACAAGTAAGTAACACATTTCAATTCCATCCTTTTTGAATGAAAAAGAAGTAAAAGATTAAACCCCATTTGCCACTATCTTCTGTTGCAGGTCAGCTGGAAGAGAACACCAGATTCACAAGGTCTCAACTTTGTTGCCTTAACAGGAGGCTTACCTGATCTTAGTGACTGGTCTAACAAGGTTCCAGCTCGTTTGAGCGAAACAGTGAAGCAATGGAAGCTCTGCGAGACTCCTTGACAAAACCGATGTTTTCAATTGCATTTTAACATGTGCCATCAAGAAATCAACAGATGTGAGTTTACAGATGATACTTCGACTTTGAGTTACAAGATTCTGATTGAGCTGTTACTAATCTTACTATCAGTCATAAGATCTTAATCTTATCCTAGCTAACTAAATTCAAACACGTTAAACTGAATTTTTTTTGGGATATTAGGCATTTTAGTACGTTTTCGAAACATAATTTGAAAAGTAGTACATTTACTATTTATAATTAGAAAAAACCACATAAATCACTGTGTTCTACTATTTCTTTGACTTACAATCCCTCACCAATATAACTTATTTACGGTTTAATGCCATTGAATATTTTATTAATAATTTCCATAAAATAATAAATTTTCTTTCCATTACCTTTTTTTTCCATTGTTTTCTACGAGACACAAGCCAAAGGTCATGATTTCTCTGATTCGTTCATAATTACACAATTGCTCAAAATGGCATATCACAAAAGTTCAATTGAGAAAGATTAAAGATTCCTCATTTAAATCCCAAATAGCAAACTCTGTTCTTCTTCTATCTCTTAGTCCATCACCTTCCCCAACAAACTAACTTCATCTCTTAATTTTTTCTTAAATAATTCAATCTTTTTTCTTTCATTCCTCCTTAAAAATGAATGATATCTAAAGACAAACAACGTTAAACATCGAATTTTGGTTAAATTTCTAAGTTAATGATAGATCTATAAATTTTGGTTAAGTTTAAAGGAAAAACTGTTTTAAAAAAAAAAAATACAGGAATCGGCGACGACATTAGGGTTTTGCTGGAGACGGCATTAGGGTTTTGCTGGAGAAGAAGAAGCCTGTAATTACAATTTTATCCCTTTAATTTAAACAAAAAATTTAATATGAATCTAGCATAACTCGAACCCAGATTAATATACTATAAGTCGTTTAGCTTTAACCACTGTGCTACTATAACTTTCATTGATTGGTAGTAATTTTAATATTATATAACCTATTTACATTGAAAATAATATAACCTAATTATTCAAATATTTATTAATATATTTTTCGTTTCAAATATTGCTGGAAGGTGTGAATCTATTCAACATACTGGATGGTTTAAACCGTACACAAATATTGCTGAAACTTGTGAATCTATCCAACATGCTAGATATTTAAACCGTACACAAATATTGTTGGACGGTTGAATCTATCTAATATACTGGATGGGTTAAACCGTACACAAATATTGCTGGAAAGTGTGAATCTATCTAATATGTTGGATGGTTTAAACCGTACACAAATATTGTTGGAATGTGTGAATCTATTCAACATGCTGGATGGTTTAAACCGTACACAAATATTGCTGGAAGGTGTGAATCTATTCAACAAACTGGATGGTTTAAATCGTACACAAATATTGCTGGAAGGTGTGAATCTATTCAACGTACTGGATGGTTTAAACCGTACACAAATATTGCTGAAACTTGTGAATCTATCCAACATGCTGGATATTTAAACCGTACACAAATATTGTTGGACGGTTGAATCTATCTAATATACTGGATGGGTTAAGCCGTACACAAATATTGCTGGAAAGTCTGAATCTATCTAATATATTGGATGGTTTAAACCGTACACAAATATTGTTGGAAGGTGTGAATCTATTCAACATGCTGGATGGTTTAAACCGTACACAAATATTGGTGGAAGGTGTGAATCTATTCAACATACTGGATGGTTTAAACCGTACACAAATATTGCTGGAAGTTGTGAATCTATTCAACATACTGGATGGTTTAAACTGTACACAAATATTGCTGAAACTTGTGAATCTATCCAACATGTTGGATATTTAAACCGTACACAAATAATGTTGGACGGTTGAATATATCTAATATACTGAATGGGTTAACCGTACACAAATATTGCTGGAAAGTGTGAACCATCCACAAATATTGCTGGAATGTATTTAACATTAAGGTTTATTAGTATTTCAAATAATAGAGAAAATGCATATCAAATAATAGAGAAAAAAACGTAGATTTTTTTTATATCTGGAATTTAGTTTTAAAAAAAAATTATTGACTAATATTTTAGTTTTTAGATGGAAGGAGAATACAAAAAAAATAGAAAAAGAACAAACAAAAAAAAAATCTGAGCGTAAAAAAAAAAGAAAGAAAAAAACTACTTTTCTCTCCTCCTCATAATACAAAAAAAAACTTTTTCCTTGGCAAGACAATTGGAGCAAGGTTAATTAGTAAAGTAACCCAGAACACCTTGGCCCATCAAATTTGCTATCTCTGTCGAGCTCTCTCACACGGTCTTTCTTTCCAATTATGAATAGTACATTCTAAAACGTACTAAATCGCCAACATTCCCATTTTTTTTCAGTTACTCTTTTTTAGTCAGACAGTTTTTGGACCGCTCCGGTTCGAATCGAGTAGACAAATAATTCGAAAATTATATGGGTGGTATTGGTTTGAGATTTATGAAGATTTTTGAAGAGTTCAACAAAATCATTAAAAATGAATAAGTGAAAGATTGTTAAAGATTGCTAAAGAGTTTTGTTGATTAGTTTTCTAAAATCTTGTAAAGTCCTCCAAACAATCCCTGTATTTTTATGATACTTTCCATGATTTTATTTTGTAAAGAAAGTGTCTAAAATCATGAACCAATAACATAATAATTGAACTCATTAACAATCCTAGACTCTTTTGTTTTAATTGAATAACACAAAATTTTTAATGATTTTATAAAAGTCTGAATCCAATAACTCAGATTTGTTAAGATTTTAAATGACTTTTTACAAATCACAAACTAATAACACTAAATTTTAACAGAGTTTAACAAAATCTTGATCTAATAACAACAGATTCTACATAACATTTAAAGTCTTTAAAACTCTTTTCAAATCTTAAACTAATAACCCCCACTAAAATTGAAATTTACATACTCGAAAAATCTACTAAACCTGCAATTCCTTCGCACAAAATAATGATTGATCAACATACTTTTCTCGCATTTTGATAAGATAATCAATACAATAAAACTTGTACATACTCTCTAAAAAGTCATAGCAAAATATTTTCAAAGTGACTCATGTACAAACTGGACATTTGACATCACTAAAGAAGTAACTACACAAACCATCCGTATGTAATGTAAGGTCTTTATTTTTTGTTAGTTTGTTAATTTGGTATGACTAATTAGTTACTTACTTTTATCGGTGTGTTTTGAGTTTTAAGTTTTAACTTTTGAAGCCTATGCCAAGTGATACGAAAAACACACCATCCAACACATGATATAAACTCAGTTTGAATCAGCCCTCATATTTTATGACTCACACTACATTAAGGTACCCGATCGATATCACATCAACCAACATTTTTTCCGCCGGTTGAACTTACTATATTATTAAACGAAGATGGATTAAATAATTAAATTAGTCAGTTGTCAAAACGATGACCGTGAACACTTAATTAAGATAAGTCCGAATTAATCCAGCAAAATTGGTAGATATTTTTATTTCCTAATAATATTATCATGGAAGATTACGAAGCTATTGATTGTGTCTAAGAGAAAAACGAAATTCCAGTGCTGCAGAAGAGTGCGTACCACGTCATTTGAGTAATAATAAATTTTAAAGTGGTTGCATATAATTAATATGTGCATATCTTGAATATCATGTTCTTTCTTGCTTGCACGTATGTTACACTGATATCAGAAGGAATTAATCTTAAGATTCCATGTTTGTTGCCACGATTAGAAACTATAGTAGAGAATTCGTTTCTGTAGTTATCAAGCATAAATTTTTTAATGATTCAATTCAATCCACAGATAAGGCTGAGTTTTCTAAAGAAAAAAAAATAAAATTTACGATTTGTATATATAGTATAGTTTAATTCTGGATCAATGTATAAAAACTTATATTTTCGTTATCGAAGTCATTATCGAAGTCATTAGACTAAAGTCACTGAACTCTACTTCATTTACAGATTCAAGAGTTAAGTTACATCATGTGTGAACTAATCTTTTTTTTTCTTAATACCAAGATTGATCATAAAACTACAGAACTTTTTTTTTTTTTTTTTTTGGTTTGTTAAAGGTGAATATTAAAAATAGAATTTAGAAAAAATAAGAAGTGATTGGATCATAAAACATTTAATTCAAGCAAGCAAATTAATGTATAGAGTAAATTCACATGGATAATAAAACAAATAAACAAACAAAATAAATTATCCACACAAAGACAACCAATACTTTTTTAGAAAAATGTACCATGAAGAAAATTCAAGCCTTTTGTGGCTCTGCCGCCGGAGTTTCCGGTGCCTTGGCCGGAGTTTCGACCACCTTAGTTTCCGGAGCCTTGGTCAACGGAGTCTCAACCACCGGCGCTGGGGCTACCACTTCTTTCTTCACCTCCTCCACAGGTTTCTTCTCTTCCACGGCTGGCTTCTTCTCTTCTTCCACGGCTGACTTTTTCACCTCTTCCACGGCTGGCTTCTTCTCTTCCACCGTCGCGGTCTTCTTCTCCTCTGCAACGGCTGGCTTCTTCTCCTCCTCCACAGCTGCGGGGGCCGGGACCGGAACCTCGGCCGGTTTAGCCTCCTCTTTCTTCTCTTCAACTATCTCTATCTCTTCCTCGCCGGTTGCAATTACTTCCTCCGGTTTGGTTTCTTCTACCTTGGCAGGTTCTTCGGTTTTGACAACCTCCCCCACAACTTCAGCATCTCGTGGCTTCTCCTCAACAACATCAGCCTTTTTTTCTGGACTCTTCTCAAACAATCTCTTAAACCTTGGAACAACCTTTGATTTCCAATAACCCATCTTTTCTTAAAGATTAATAATCCTGCCACCAACAAAAAAACCATTCTTAGAACTTTTCTATATATATGGTTTTTGCGGTTAGTTTACATAAACATAACGAAAACAAAACATCTTCAACTTATAACCTAAACGACTAAAAAGAACGAGACAAGATAATCTGATTCACATCGATCAATCTTAGATTCATGTTATATTTGTTCGTGAAGAAACTTACCCGAGATGATGAGGCTTCGTGAGGTTCTTTGTTCTTTTTGTTTGTCTCTCTGATTTTTTGAGAAACCCTTCTCGTATTATAGAAGGGAGTTATCTTCTAATTACAGTTTTGGTTTAATTTAGAATGACGATACTACCCTTATCCTTTTCTGTCGTTGTCCACCTTTTTCCCGTTGGCGCCAGAACCGAATCTGTTAGCTGCTACGCAAGTCCGGTTTAACAATAGTGAACCCGGAAGCAGATACACAAAATTAGATAACCGATACATCTTTTGAGAAAAGTAACGGGAAAATTCTCAAAAAAACGCCAACTATTCAATATTAGCTAGAAAAAAACATAGTTGGCAGACTATTTTTTAGTTGATAAAAAATACACGAATTATTTTTTTCCAATTTCTCCTCGTCTCCGTTACGACCGTTAACGGCATTGTGACAACGTTACTATTTTTTTTTTTAATTCCAGAAAAAAAACACAAACTATTTATTTTTTGCCGGAAAAATACATTAACTTTTTTTTCTTTGCCTAAAAAATACATAATTCTCTATTTTTTATTTTTCCATTAACAATGTTAGAGATCATAACTAATAATTTTTCATTAACAATGTTAGAGATCGTAACTCATAACCTAACACATAACTCGTAGATTTCTGAATTTCTCAATTAGTATCGTTTTTGCATAAATACATGGTGAATCTAGTTAGGTTGCATGAGTTGATGTCCCACGAAAGGACTATAATCTACGATCTCGATCAAGTTTGCGTACACCATCCCATATGATGATTTATACTAGCTATAAGCATCATAAAAAGTACTAAACTAAAGAGATGAATATTTTATGAAAGGTATACAAAGGCCTACAAAGGTGGAGTTCTCATGAAATTTTAGAGCTTAAGTGTTGATGAAATTTCAAAATTTGTAAAGTCGGTATAAATGCAAAAACAACACTAATTGATAAATTTGAAAATCGATTAATTTAATTGTGTATTTTTATTTTTGAATTTAATTATCCTAAATAGTAGAAAAACTTGTATGAAGTTCAAGAGAGCAAAGAAAATTATGAGTTATGATCTCTAACATTGTTAATGGAAAACTAAGAAATAGAAAATTATGTATTTTTCAGGGAAAGAAAAAAAGTTCATGTATTTTTTTGGCAAAAATAAATAGTTTGTATTTTTTTCTGGAATTTTTTTTAAAATAGTAACGCCGTCACAATGCCGTTAACGGTCGTAATGGAGACAAGGAGAAATTGAAAAAAAATTATAGTTTGTGTATTTTTTATCAACTAAAAAATAGTCTGCGTATTTTTCTGGCAACAAAAAAATTCATATTTTTTCTGGCAAATATTAAATAGTTGGCTTTGTTTTTGAAAATTTTCCCGAAAAAAACAACATTGATCAAATTCGTAGCTTCGATTGAGTAATTTGGAAAGAAATATAAACCGTTGATTTTGAATATTCGGTTTTTATGGAAAAACCGGTTCAAACTCAAAAAAGAGAAGACAGAGTTGACAATGATGAGAAGGGTATGCACGTCATTTTAGAAATATATGCCAGCTGGCAATTGTATTGTAATCACAGTTGGCAAATATAGAAAATGTGACCTGCCATGGTGATCTGTAAGGGTATATAGCACATCCATATTTTAAGGTAGTATTAGTCTGTTTAAATTTATAGTTATTTAAATATTTCTAGTCTTAGTTTAGACAAATATATAATTTTACAATTAGTAGATTTTTTTGGTCAACTCATATAGCTGTAATCTAAAATTCGTGTCGCTGTCTTGATTTAAGAAACTAAAATAGCACCAAAATGGTTGTATCCTCATACTCTGGCTTTATATTTAAAGCAAATTAGTCTGACTGAGATTATTTTATTCTTGAATAGTTAAGACAGACATCCCACCCACAATATCTAAGAAAAAAAGTATAAAATCTTCATCATGTAACATGGTTTACACTCCTCTCTGTCTCTCAATATAAGTTTGATATAAAAAAACAAACAAACAAACAAATTCTAACTATTTGATTTATTATAAAAATACGCCAAAAAACACTTTGATATTACCAAACGGTTATAAATTTATAATCTATAGAAATACCCTAAAATATTACTAAAACAAGATTTATCAAAAATTATAACACACTCTACAAATTTACAAAATAACACTTTCAACACAATTATAATATTTTAATGGAAGATTCTCAAAAATAGCACCAAAATTAGTTTTTTTTCCAAATTTAGCACATCATCTCTAAAATTCCAAAACTAGCACCAATTAAACTTTCAAAATTAACTTCTAAATTCAAAAACTAAACCCTACTTCTGAAAACTATATCCTAAATGTGAAATTGAGAACCCAAATTTAAAAAAAATAAATTCTAAAAATAAATTTTAAATATTTTAATTTGTTAAATAGTGCTATTTTTGGAATGTGTGCTATAGATGTCCATATAACTTGTTTTAATGTTATTTTAAGGTATTTCTCTATTTTAATTATTTTCTAGGTTTGATAGTCTATTTACATTTATGGTATAACTTTTAGAGGGTAAATTTTAGAGTTTGATTTTAAAATATAGTGCTATTTTTAAAACTCTAAAGAAAATGTACTAAGTTTGAAAATTAAATTTACCTTTGTGTTATTTGTGAGACTTAAAATAACCTAAAATAGCATTAAAACATGTTTTATGGAAAATTATAGCACTCTCTCCATAAATATTCTAAAACAGTATTATTTGACACATTACAATATTTTAAATTTATTATAAAAAGAATTTAGGTTTGGATTTTTTTATTTTATATTTAGGGTATAGGTTTGAGGAGGTAGAATTTAGTATTTAGAGTTTAGGGTTTAATATTAAAAATATAATTTTGAAATATAGTGTTATTTTTAGAACTTTAGAAATGACGCTAAATTTGGAAACAAAACTTCTTTTGGTGATATTTGTGAGAATTGCACTTTATTATGTTACTTACCTTTTTGGTTAAAAAATAAAGAGAAATTAAATATTCTTTTTTTTTTTCAACCTCACATTAAATAATTAAAATAAAACTCCTCGATTGGTTGCCCAAACTGGAGGAAAAATATTTACAAAAAAGGATTCTGAAACTAATTCTTTGGAAGAACGAGCTAAGCAATCAGCCTTCACATTGGACGTCCTTGGGATCTTGATGAGGGTGAAGGAAGGCATTGAAGCACTAAGCACCTGAAACTCCTCCAGAAGCGTTGAGAAGGCCGGCCACTCCTCCGGAACTTGCACCATTGCTAACAACTATGCAGAATCCGTCTCGAATCTCCGGCAATCAATCCCTCTGGATCGGATACACTCCATCGCCAATAATAATGCTTCTAACTCTGAATGAAGTGGAGATGCACTGCGACGATGACATTTGGCACCCATTACCAAAGTCTGATTCTCACCATCACCACACCACCAGCCTAACCCTGAATGAGGTTCTGTGGCTTTCCACGAGCCATCCACCTGACAATGAATTAAAGGCTCCAGCGTAATCGGAGAATCCGTCGAGACGGAATCAACCCTTGCAGTTAATTGTGATTCCTTCCACCACAATTGTTCACGTAAAGCCTGATTAATAATATCCATTGGCTCTGTTTGTAGTCCTTGAAAAACTTTGCTATTCCTATCCTTCCATAAAAACCAGACCAACCATGGGATCGAGCTATGAGTAGTGCCTAAAGCCATATGAGCCAAACCTTTGCCATAGATAAAATCTAAATTTGAGTAGATTGAACCATTTGGGAACTTATCCATGTCATGTCCATCAATAATCCTCTCCCAAACTTGTCGTGAATGAGGGCACTCAAATAAGGTATGATTAATAGACTCTTCCTCCAAGTCACATCTCTTGCATATCGTGTCACAATTAACTCCCCGGGAGGCTAATCGCACCGTCACCGGAAGGGAACCCGAGGCGATCTGCCAGAAAAAGTGTTTGATTTTAGGGGGTACCGGGAGGTCCCAAGCCTTAGCTTTCAGGGCATTAACATTGGGACCAACCTCAATGTCAGCCTTCATGTCTTGAGCTACCTTATACCCTGACTTAACCGAATACCGTCCCGATTGTGTATAATGCCATACCAACCGATCTGGTCTAAAA
This sequence comes from Camelina sativa, assembly GCF_030686135.1. NCBI lineage: Eukaryota > Viridiplantae > Streptophyta > Magnoliopsida > Brassicales > Brassicaceae > Camelina > Camelina sativa. Next base: position 30,911,272 of record NC_141899.1, read on the forward strand.
GATTTGCTAATTGGCAAACTAAGAATAATTTGAATATCCTCCGGATCCATATATTCCTGAAGTATAGGTGAATGCCTTTCTTTAGTCCTAGGATTAATCAGATGGTTAACCATTAAATTTGGGTGCAGATGCTGTCCCCTACCACGAGCAATTGGAGGGTGTTGATCAGGGATCCACAGGTCACGCCAGACCGATATATTAAACCCTGAGCCAATTGTCCATCGGGTTCCTTTTTCCACTAAACTTTTAGTTGAGAAAATGCTTCTCCACCCAATGGAGGGAGAATAAGGTTTTTTGCCATTAACGGATGCTTATTCCTGAAATATCGAGTCCTAAAAACTTGAGCAAACAGAGAATTCGGGAACTGTATTAACCGCCAATACTGTTTGGCCAATAACGCATCATTAAAAATCTCCAAATTCCGAAATCCTAATCCTCCCTCAGATTTATCTTTACACATTTTATCCCAAGCCACCCAATGGAGCCCCCGATCTTTTCCATCAGAACTCCACCAAAAATTGGAAATAGCACTCGTCAATTTGGATGTTAATCCTTGAGGAAGTTTGAAGCAGGACATAACATGCGTAGGGAGGGCCAAAGCCACCGACTTTAATAAAACTTCCTTTCCTCCCTTAGATAAAAATTTTGCAGTCCAACCATTAACCCGGTCATTCAACCTATCACGAACGTAACCAAAAACTTGTACTCTGGAGCCACCGAGACTCTCAGGGATTCCCAAATAGGAGCCCATTCCCCCTTAATTGGAATACCAATGACAGATTTTACCTAGTCCTTGACCTCTGCAGGCACCTTTTTACCAAACATAATCGATGATTTATCTAAGTTTACCTCCTGGCCGGATGCTTTACCATAGTTGCCTATGACATCCATAACTGTTGAACATTGTTCTTCATCCGCTTTACAGAAAAACAGACTATCATCCGCGAACAACAAATGAGAAATAGGAGGGGAATCTCGGGCGATCTTAATGCCCGATATTTTCCCTTCCCTCTCTGCCTTTTTTATATTAGCAATCAACACCTCAGTGCACAAAATAAACAGGTAAGGGGATAAATGATCCCCCTGTCGCATGCCTCGTTTTGGCAAAATGGAACCACGTGGTTGACCATTAAGCAACACCTGATAGGAAACCAAACTCACACACCACATTATCCAAGAAATCCATCTGGAATCAAAACCTAGCCTTATTAAGACCGCCTTCAGAAAATCCCATTCAACTCGGTCATAGGCCTTACTCATATCCGTTTTGAAAGCCAAAAATTCTGAATTGCACATCCTATTGGTCTGTAAACCATGAAACATCTCTTGTACCACCAGAATATTATCCGTAATTAACCTTCCAGACACGAAGGCCGATTGTGTTTCCGAAATAATCAAGGGCAAAATCTTTTTTAAACGAAAGCATAGAATCTTTGATATAATTTTATAACCCACATTACACAAACTAATAGGCCTGAATTCTGCCATCCTTTTAGGCACATCAACCTTTGGGATCAGACAAATATTAGTTTCATTAATTCTGGGGTCAAATTTCCCAGTCCGAAAGAAATCCCTAACGAGGGCAATCAGATCCCCTTTAATAGCACTAAAACATGTTTTATAGATAAAAATAGCACAAACTCCATAAATTTCCAAAAGTAATACTATTTAATAAAATTAAAATATTTTAAATTTTCTTTTTTACGTTTGGATTTTTAATTTTACATTTAGGGTATAGTTCTGAAGGGGTAGGATTTAGTATTTTGAATTTAAGATTTAATTTTGAAAGATTCATTTTGAAATGTAGTGCTATTTTTAGAATTTTAGAGATGTTGTGCTAGTTTTGGAAACAAAACAATTTTTAGTGCTATTTTTGAGAATCTCCCAAAAATAAATTATGCATAAAATTTCTATTGCTTGTATGGGAAATTGATATATGTGCTCTTATTAATTGCATACTAGATTTGGACCCGCACATACGTGCGGGATTGATTTCAAAAACTAAGGTGATTTATCAGGTTTATAATATATTACTTATGTTTGTAAACATATTTTTAACGAACATTATTAATATTTATAATCTAAACTCATATCAGTACAATATTTTATGTGTTTTAGTCAAAAAGAAGGATTAGATCTGTTTTGTTATTAGTAGAAATAACTACAATAAAAATATAAGATAAAAAGTGTATAATGCCATACCAATATGTTGGTATGGCATTATACACTTTATATATATATATATATATATATATATCTATGAAATCTAGTGAAATATGACTCTATTGTTGTTTGTCTTCTTGAATTTGCATTATTGTTCGAGCTCATCTCTAATCTTTCTAACTGCATCAAAAACTTTTCGTGTTGTCTCTCAAATCGCATCCAAAAATTATATAGAGTTCTAGATACGATAATTGCTTCCTTATGTGTAATTGGTGCTAAAGGTATCATAATATCTTCTTCAACTTCATGATTACCATGAAAGATAATAGCAATGATTTCTTCTAAACTCTGAACTTCTGAACATATATCATAAAAATGGAAGAGTTCATAAAACAATATGTAAATTACAAAAGAGTAGGCAATTATAAATTAAAAATTTTCTACAAAAATGTGAATTATAACAAAAGATATCTTATCTTTGAATATAGTTTTTTTCAAAATTATGAAAATGAAAAATTCTCTTCATAAATTAATATTTTATTAATTTATCGATAAATTAAAACTTATATAAATTAATAAAATTTCATAGTCCTGGCTGTATTAATTTATAGAGGTTTTACTGTATGTAACTATAAAATTAAAAAGACCGGGTTTCTTCTTGTTATGGTGTGATTCGGTTTACTGACCAACTCTTTGTCTTTATAGTAAATGGTATATTGCTATCATGGAGAGAAGATGATGTTCTTAGTAACATTCCTTACTTGGCTTTTGTTAACATGCTTATCGTTTGCTGAATAGCAAATTTTAATTTGTGCCCAAATGTAACAATAACCTAGATACAAATAAGTTTATATACATATGGTAATTTTTTTTTAACATCTATACATATGGTAATTATACATCTATTCACATTAGTTTTTATTTTATGAAACTACATTGTAAAAACTCATGTATTTCACATTAAGTATTTGTGTCTTATTTTCTTTTCAAGAGTCGTATAGGTGACCAAATTAAGTTAGATATGGAGATTTTCCAGTCACGTAATATTACGGAGTTTATTAAATCATACAACAACACATATATGCCCGCAGTAGAACATTCAGTTTTCCTTTGTGTTGAACTAGAGATAAAGATTCGGACAACCTTAGCACGGGCGTGGCAACAAGTGGATTTTTCAGCTTCAACACGATCCCGAAAGTTTCCTCGACCCCAACTCTCTCTTCTTGGGGAATTATCCAACCAAAAGAATGCAAGACCGTAGCCAGATTGTAAAGAACAACCCTCTCGCCCATAGCCATTCCCGCACACATCCTGCGACCAGACCCAAACGGTAGATAATTGAAGTCATTTCCGTTGAAGTCACAAGACTTATCAAGAAACCTGTCAGGATCAAACTTTAGTGGATCCTCCCATATGTTTGGATTCCTATGGATCGCCCACACGTTGATGAAAATCTTTGAATCTTTAGGGATGGTAAAGCCGCCCACCACGGTGGTTTGTGAAGGGCGGCGAGGAACAAGGAGTGGAGTAATTGTGTGAAGCCTTAGAGTTTCTTTCAAAATGGCGAGAATGTATGGAAGTTTAGAGATGTGAGATTCCTCCACTACTTTTTCTTTGCCCACAACTTTGTCAAGCTCTTGTTGAGCTCTCTTCATGATATCCGGGTTGTGTAATAGCTCGGCCATCGCGAATTCTATGACGTGTAATGATGTGTCTGTACCACCGAGCACCATGTCCTACAATAAACAAACCAACTTTTAACAAATATATTTGCATTATGAGGGACAAAATTTCTTAACGAACTATGAGCAACGCCTTGACATCGTTCATGTTTAGTTTTGTCTTGTCATCTTCTTCATCCTTAACTTTCAACAATACGTCCAGAAAATCCACAACTCTCCCATCACTGTCCCTATCCATCTCCAGCCGTTGGTTAATGATCCGGTCAAACATCCGGTCCATCCTTTGAGCCGGTCTTCGCATACGCTTAACCAAACCCTGAAGATCAAACCGGCTCAATACCGGAAAAAAGTCAGAGATATTAGGCTTTAGCAAGAGGTCATTCATCTCTGTAATCAATTCTAAGAACTCGGCTCCAACAATCTCCCTCTCTTCTCCCTTGACCGTCGTGCCCCATAGCATCTGCGTCACAACATTTAAAATCATCAAGAATATCTGTTCTCCCAGGTTAACAGACGACCCGACCCGAGCCTGGTCTGCTAAGTATCGGACTGTTTTCCGAGTCTCTCCACGGCGGAGTTCAGTAGAGGAATCCAGCATGGCGTTGCTTAGTATCCTGTTAACACATAGTTTCCTAAGCATCCGCCACTTTGGTCCATAGGGTGACCAAACAATCTCAATACCACCGTACGTATTGGCCGGAGCAACAGCAGGGACATCATGGTTCGCAAAGATGAGATCATTGGTTCTGAGAATCTCTTGCACCACTTCAGAAGAGGTGACCACAATTGTCAGCTTGGCCCCGAGCCAGAGTTTGAAAATAGGACCGTGCTTTTTAGCCAGCCCTTGGAAATAGGTGTGAAGCTCTGGTTGAAGGAATGGAAGGTTGCCGATAATAGGAAAGCCATAAGGTCGCGGTGGCAAAGGTGGAGACTACAGGTGAATACCAAAAATACCAACAGACAGAGAATACAGTGATCACAGTTAAAACATAGTCCAGGTTGTCCATGCGAAATAGGTTCTTGAAGAGACTAAAAATGTCTGTCATGTTTTATTTTATTCATAGATTTGATGTAGGGAACCTAGGAGCCGTTGTTTTGATTTTATAATTGGCTATCAAGTCATCAACATTTACTGAGAGTTCCCTAACCATGGTTATTCTTATTTTTTGTCTTAAAAAAAATTAAAATGACTAGATTACACACATATTAATTAATTTTTGTTGGTCAATATATACATTTCTATCAGAAAAATACTTCCTTTGGTCATTAATTTTTATCTTATAGTATATTAGATGTTAGCTGATATCCAGTTTCCCTTAAATTATTAAAGAGGCTGTTTTACAAATTGTATACTACATTCGTTACAATTTACAAAGGAGAGATTTAAGCGTATGGAACACTGAGAAAACGTTCAAAAAAAAGTTAACAAAAATAAAAGAATACTGAGAAAATGTCACAAAGCAAATCGGTGCATCTAGAATCCAGAATTAAAATTTTCCCACAGACAACACACATGTCAGTACTATATCTATATACTTATTTAAGCAATTCTTTAAACAAATAACCCTACTCCATGTAAAATATTACACAAAATCCCACTGTATTTTAATACAAAAAAAAATAACAGAATTTTAATATTAATTTGTTGTAACCTGAAAATGATTATCCAAAAAAATAGTAATTATTAATTTATTAGATTACAAGAAATCATTAATAAAATAATTTCGAAATTATTTAATAAAATAATAATAAAATTATTTCGAAATTATATAATAAAATAATTAAACAGATTCTATTTATTGTTTCAGAAATCTTAGCAAACAATAACAAACTATTTAGAAAATTATAAAACTTAAATTTATTTATAAAACTAAGATTAAATATTTACATATCTAAATCATTTAATAATAACAAATTGAAACGACCGACCTTTTTTTCTTTTTTTTTTAAATTAATAAATAATAAATACAATATAATATAATATAATAAGCTACAACTAGTGGTCCTATACCCACTAGCCACCTAACCACAAACACATTCAAAAGCGGAAATAACCAACCAATATTTAATAATAATCCAATAATAAAATATAACCATATTCCAACATAATCAATATCCAAAACAACAGGAATCATAGAACCAGCAACCTAGCAATGTTCTAATGACCCAACTCTAGCAACCTAGCAATGCCAGACAACATAAAACCGAGTCCCTAGAACATCCTCCTCTTCATTGCCTTGATTCCACAATCACACTTTGCCTTTACCTGCACCACAAACACATATTGCAATGCATGAGTATTTTATAAACACTCAGTAAGGCAATCCTCCCATCTACTGGGCTATACACACAAGCAATAGAGACATCTCTAACCATCAAACAACATTCAACAATCAACAATAACAAACCAGGACTCTGCATCGACCGATACCAACATGCATCGACCGACACGAGGTGGAGGTTGCGTCGACCGACGCAAGATCTGCGTCGACCGATGCAAGGTTAATTTGCATCGACCGATGCAAGATATGCATCGACCGATGCATGCTCGACATAACACGAAAACCCTAGAGTTTACGCGCCGTCCTTGCATCTGCATCGACCGACGCACAAAGTGCATCGACCGATGCAATGCCGAGCATCGTTTTCCTCCAAAGCTTCTCACCGGATCTTCGTTCCTGTAACCACGAAACTCGATCCCAAGCCACAAGAAAGCTTCCCAACGTCCCAAATAACAATCTAACCAGCCTAACAACACATAACAAGCAAATCAGAGAGATCTCTAGATTAGATAAGCCATGGTCATGCACTTACCTTTGCCACAGAAGAATCTGAACCTCAAACAACCAAGAACACGCTCCTGGGAAGCTCCTACAACGTCCTAAGCCTCAGATCTCTACAGAAACGCCTCCAAACTCCAAGAAATCACCAAGAACTCTCAATAACTTTTTTCTCTCCTTTCGTTTCTATCAAAAACAGCTTCCCACGACTAATGAGACAAAAACGACTTAAGGGTTTCCTTTACCCAAAACGAACCGTTGACTTAAGTCAAAACGCACAGAATTGAACATGCATCGACCGATGCACCATCTGCATCGACCGATGCAACTCCCAAACCGGGATTCCGGTTCACGGATGTTACAAATCTCCCCCACCAAACTAGATTCGTCCTTGAATCTCGAACAACCATCAGCCAAGGACTCCCGTGCAACCGTCTCCACAGCCTGCACTCCTCCGACTGATCCACAGAAGGTCACCTCTAGGCGATAGACTCGCGCTCCAGGCGTCATTTGCTCTCGACTTTTGGACTTTCCTTTACTCATAGGCCTAAACCTTGAGTTTTTATTGGCTCCTCATCAGACCTAAGTCTGCATGCCATAATGTTGGCTCCTCATCGGGCCTAGACCCGCATGCCATAATATATAAGGAAAATCAAACTTGTCTCTCGGGTTGCCACCCTACAGCGCGCCTCCAGATTGTCATTCGAAGTCGATATACCAACCATATACACCCTACAGCGCGCCTCCAGACCATCACAAAGACACTCTGGCTAAACAGCCCGCCACAAAGGCCAAACAAATGTCCAAAAGGGGACCGCCACCAAGGCCAAACAAAGGTCCTAAAGAGGACCGCCACCATGGCCAAACAAATGTCCTAAAGAGGACCGCCACCAAGGCCAAACAAATGTCCTAAAGAGGACCGTCACAAAGACACTCTGGCTAAAAAGCCCGTCACAAAGACCGCACAATGTCTAAAAAGACTGCCACACACGGCACATTGACTCAAAAGTCCGCCACTAAGGCCACACACAAGCCCCTCCAAGGCTCTCCACAGCTAAAATGGACAAATTCCAACTCCCGTAAAACTTTCTATATTTAGCACTTTCCATTTTCGGAAACTTTCCACTTTTGGAAACTTCTATTTCAGGAAACTTTCCTCCAAAACCCCGCCTCACAGAAACTTTGTACCCCGAACACCACCTCATCTTGTTAGTGAGTCGCACAACCAACCACCCTAAGCGACCGAGTAACAAGAGAGATGGGCTGGAATACTCCATTCCCGCTCCAGCAACGGATTACAGATGGGACCAGGCTAAACAAGCTCAAGTCGCGGCTTGCTTCTCATACCACTTCTTGAACCTTGCCTTCATCTTTGCCTCAGGCTCCCAAGTCTGCTCCTCAACACCATCACAGTCCCACAGGACTCTCATCAAAGGAATCTTCTTCTTCCGAAGTTCCTTGATCCTCCTCTCGAGAACCCTCACTGGTCTCGCCTCCAAAGTCATGTTAGGCTGAAGATCCTCAGGAATCTTAGCCAACACCTGCTCACCCTCACAGAGATACTTCCGCAAGATAGACACATGGAAAACCTTATGGAATGCATGCATCACCTCAGGTAATTCCAATCTATATGCTATTGGTCCAACCCGCTCAATCACTCTGAATGGACCCATATACCTCGGACTCAACTTAGTCTCTGACAATGACCTGTTCGGACCCCGCAACACGGCCATCTTGAGGTACACTCTGTCTCCTACCTGAAACTCAAGATCTCTCCTCCTCCTACCTGAAACTCAAGATCTCTGCCTCCTTCATGTTCAGCTTGAGAACCCGAATCTTCTCTGAGGTCTCCTGAACAAAACTAGCACCAAACATGCTCCTCTCCCCCACCTGAGTCCAGCATAATGGTGTACGACATGGTCTCCCATACAAAGCCTCATAAGGAGCCATCTTAATACTCGCCTGATAACTGTTGTTGTAAGCAAACTTTACCAGGTTCAGGTGATCTGCCCAATGGCCACCCCAATCCAACACACACATCCTAAGCAAATCTTCCAGCGTCTGGATCGTCCTCTCAGACTGTCCATCTGTCTGGGGATGATAAGCTGTACTCATATGCACCTTAGTGCCCATCTCTGCTTGAAATGCCTTCCAGAACACCGAAGTGAACTTAGAATCTCTGTCAGACACAATGCTCGCTGGCACCCCATGCAATATGACTATCTCTCTCACATACTTCTTAGCCAAGACCGCTGCTCCATCAGTCTTCTTAATGGCCAGAAAATGTGCTGACTTGGTCAACCGGTCCACAATGACCCAAATAGCATCAAATGTCCGTGACACTGGCAATCCTACCACAAAATCCATGGTGATCATATCCCACTTTCACTAAGGAATGGGTAAACTCCTCAGTAAACCGCCAGGAACCTGATGCTCAGCCTTCACTAGCTGACACACATCACACCTCGAAACCCAACTAGCCACGTCCTTCTTCATCCCGACCTAATGATAGTACCTCTTGAGGTCACAGTACATCTTAGTCGCTCCTGGATGAATGGACAACTTGCTCGCATGAGCCTCTCTCAGAATCTCCTGCCTTAACTCCTCATCCTTGGGCACACAAACCCGACCGTGCACCAAGATAATACCATTATCTGAGACCTGATACTCTGAATCCACATCCTTAGAGGCATTCACCAGCCCCAAATCCTTCTCCTGAGCCAACCGCACCCTACTCAGAAGATCTGCTCTATCTACTGCTTCCAAACCCAACGGTTCCTGTGAAACAGCACACAAGCTCAAAGCACTGATCTCTCCTACCAGAGACTCCATCTCCTGCTCCTGAGCCGAAGCTACTCTCTTCCGACTCAGAGCATCTGCAACCGTGTTAGACTTACCAGGATGATAGGCTATCTCCAAATCATAATCCGCCACAAGCTCCATCCACCGCCTCTGTCTCAAATTCAACTCAGGCTGCGTGAATATATACTTCAGGCTCTTATGATCTGTGAACACCTGTACCTTTGCACCATAAAGATAAGATCTCCAAATCTTCAGGGCAAAAACTACAGCACCTATCTCCAAATCATGAGTAGGATAGTTGCCTTCATGCACCCGCAACTGCCGCGAAGCATAGGCAATCACATTCCCATGCTGCATCAGAGCACACCCCAAACCAACTCTAGATGCATCTGTATAAACCACATAGGGTTCTCCCTACTCAGGCAAAGCCAACACTGGCGCAGTAGTCAACATCTCCTTCAGGCTTACAAAGCCTTCCTCACACTCTTCTGACTAGACAAAAGGAACATCCTTCCCTGTCAACTTAGTCATAGGACGTGCTCTACTTGCAAAGCTCTGCACAAATCTCCTGTAGTAACCTGCCAATCCAAGGAAACTCCTGATCTCTGTGGCATTCTGCGGTCTAGGCCAATCTCTGATAGCATGAATCTTCTCTGGATCCATAGAAACCCCCTCTGCAGAAACAATGTGACCAAGAAAGCCCATCTCACGCTGCCAAAAACTGCACTTGCTCAACTTAGCAAACAATTTCTGCTCCCGCAGCTTCTCCATAACTGCCCACAAATTCACTGCATACTCCTTAGGACTCTTAGAAAATACTAGGATATCGTCGACGAAAATGATGACAGACACGTCCAGAAACTCCTGAAACACACTGTTCATCAATCTCATAAACGCTGCTGGTGCGTTGGTCAACCCGAAAGTCATCACCACAAACTCATAATGCCCATACCTAGTCCTTAAAGCAGGCTTCCTCACATCTGCCTCATCTATCGGTATTTGATGATAACCCGACGCCAGATCTACCTTAGAGAACCAAGTAGCACCCCTCAACTGATCCAACAACTCATCGATCCTAGGAAGAGGGTACTTGTTCTTCACAGTGACCCGGTTCAAACCCCGATAATCAATGCACAACCTGAAACTCCCATCCTTCTTCTTGACAAATAACACTGGCGCTCCCCACAATGATACACTAGGACGGATGAATCCCTTACTCAACAAATCCTCTAGCTGCTTCTTCAGCTCTGCCAAACAAACATTCAAGTATGCCGACATCAACTCGAAGCCACCTGAATGTCAACCCTCTTGTTCGTCCAAGAACCTCTAGTAACTTGTCTCTTAGGGAAAACTTCCACAAGATAGATTAATCCAAAATTAGGTTTCAGCTTAGCCATTCTCCACAGCAAATCATCAATACGAGCAAAATAAAACAAACAAGTACCATACGTTCGCATATTTGGATTCACCGTATCAAATGCTTTGCAGACCGCCAACTTAATCTATTTGACTTGTTTCCCCCCCCCCCCCCAGCAAGCTTACCAAAACCTTAAATCTAGTAACCCTGTCCATCTCTAATGAACTTCATCCACCATCGTCGCAACGATTAGTTTATCCTACCATGAAGGCTTCTCGTGAATCTTAAGTACCTGGCAACCATGCCCTTACCGGCTCATATCTGCAGCAGCTCTCCTTCCCGGGACTCCAGCACCACCGGTCACTCAATCCTGGCACATCAGCCACACATTCTTGACCACTCCGGTCATAAAACCCTGGCCCACCGGCCAACATAATCCTAAAATCTAAGATTAAATCATCATCACTCTCGAGGTCTACATTCCATCGTTATGTTCATACTCACGTTCTATACATTGCTTGCTCCCAACTCTTCCTCTCTTAGGTCGCAACCTTTGAGCCATACCGATCTCACTCTCAGACCAGCGTCTTCGAGTTATACCGTCTCACTCTTGGACCACAATCCTCAAGATCTCGGTATCAGGGGAACTACTCATCCCCTCAGGGGAACATCATCCCCTCTGCCACTCTCGGAGCCCTCAGCCCCTCGAGCTATCGGTATTCAGGGGAATCACCATCCCCTTAGGAGCAACAATCCTTAACGACTATAAACATCTCTCGACACAAAGTACCTCCTGTGGTCCGAGTATAACATTGCAATGTCACACCTGCCCACTAAACTTTCAATATCCAACTGGATTAACCCCCAAATAGAGAAATATCTGCTCTAGCTGCATATGTCCACCTATCCTCCTCTCTAGGTCCGATACCCCTTGAGAATAATCTCATATCGGTCATCTACAACCGCTCCATCCTCTTAACATAAGGTGAAAAGTCCTCAACATCCGCAGCCCTCGGCTGCACCCCGCCACATGCGGCACAACTGGAGCCTACACTGGTACCCCTCTCGGTAACTGCTCCAACAGCACGCCAACAGATCCGCCAAACGATCATCTCGACCCTGGGCTCCACCTGCTGCAACCCCACACCTGGGTTCCCAGCACCCCCGGCACGCTCACCGGCTAACCCCCTCTGGTCCCTCCTGATACGCTTGCGACCCTCTGACGTACCTCCTCGTGGAACTCTGGACCACACACTCGCTGGCCTCGGGACCCGCCCGACAATGACCACGACCACGTCCCCGTCCACGACCAACAACTCAAACACCTTAACCACTAATCTTCCAAGAACAGAGGCTAACAAGAATAAAACAAATCAATACCACACAAAAAAACATAACAATAACTCACCGTTGAATCTCATTGAAGGCTCAAAGAGGATGTTCTAGGACTCCATGCCACACACAATTGACTAACTCACATAATCAATCAAAGCATGCAAATCCCAAACATCTACAACAGAAACCTAGTGAACCCAAACCTAGAACCGTAAGGGCTCTGATACCAAAATGAAACGACCGACCTTTTTTTTTTTTTTTTTTTTTAAAATAATAAATAATAAATATAATATAATATAATAAAATAAACTACAACTAGTGGTCCCATATCCACTAGCCACCTAACCACAAACACATTCAACAGCGGAAATAACCAACCAATATTTAATAATAATCCAATAATAAAATATAACCAAATTCCAACATAATCAATATCCAAAACAACAGGAATCATAGAACCAGCAACCTAGCAATGTTCTAATGACCCAACTCTAGCAACCTAGCAACGCCAGACAACATAAAACCGAGTCCCTAGAACATCCTCCTCTTCATTGCCTTGATTCCACGATCACACTTTGCCTTTACCTGCACCACAAACACATATTGCAATGCATGAGTATTTTATAAACACTCAGTAAGGCAATCCTCCCATCTACTGGGATATACACACAAGCAATAGAGACATCTCTAACCATCAAACAACATTCAACAATCAACAATAACAAACCAGGACTCTGCATCGACCGATACCAACATGCATCGACCGACACCAAGTGGAGGTTGCGTCGACCGACGCAAGATCTGCGTCGACCGATGCAAGGTTAACTTGCATCGACCAATGCAAGATATGCATTGACTGACGCATGCTCGACATAACACGAAAACCCTAGAGTTTACGCGCCGTCCTCGCATCTGCATCGACCGACGCACAAAGTGCATCGACCAATGCAATGCCGAGCATCGTTTTTCTCCAAAGCTTCTCGCCGGATCTTCGTTCCTGCAACCACGAAACTCGATCCCAAGCCACAAGAAAGCTTCCCAACGTCCCAAATAACAATCTAACCAGCCTAACAACACATAACAAGCAAATCAGAGAGATCTCTAGCTTAGATAAGCCATGGTCATGCACTTACCTTTGCCACAGAAGAATCTGAACCTTAAACAACCAAGAACACGCTCCTAGGAAGCTCCTACAACGTCCTAAGCCTCAGATCTCTACAGAAACGCCTCCAAACTCCAAGAAATCACCAAGAACTCTCAATAACTTTTTTCTCTCCTTTCGTTTCTCTCAAAAACGGCTTCCCACGACTAATGAGACAAAAACGACTTAAGGGTTTCCTTTACCCAAAACGCAGCGTTTGACTTAAGTCAAAACGCACAAAATTGAACATGCATCGACCGATGCACCATCTGCATCGACCGATGCAACTCCCAAACCGGGATTCCGGTTCACGGATGTTACACAAATATATATTAAAATTAGGATACAATATTTTTATTATTTTTAAAATATATATTTATATACTTATTTAAGCTATGTTGTTAAAAATTTAACCAGTTCTGATGTGACATATTACGAAAATGCTATTATATTTTAATTATTCTAATAACTAACAAAAAAAAGGTTTAAATTTGTTTACAAAATAAGAAAACTCTATTTATTGTTTCATAAATCTTAGGAAATAATAACAAACTATTTAATTTGCTAAAACTTAATTGTTTATACACAATATTCACTATATAAATAATACTAAGTGTATAATATTGATAATATACATAACCTAATTGTAATTTTCACCTATAAAATTAATATACAACATGTTATACCAATAACTTCAATTTGTAAATTTGGTATATTAAGATCTCTAAACACGATCACATCAATATGTAATACCAAATCACAGGTCAATACATGTTTTGTTGGATTTTTTTGGCTTTATTGAATGTATAATTAACGAATTTGATATTGCATCAAACCAAAATAGTAGTACCAACTACGTGTCGAAATCAGAGTATGACCTTAAGTAAATTAAATATATGATTTTATAAAATGTATAGAATTAATAAATTTTCTACTATTATTTTGTAACAAACAAATCCAAATTTACATAAATATTTTCTCACACTGGTAACATTATTCTACAAAATATTAACGTGTATTTATGAGTTGGGTAATAAACGGGTAATGAGACGGGTAACGAGACGCTCAAAAATTAAATTAATATCCGATATTCGATCATTATTCATGGATAATATAATTATTATACCCTTTCACTCGACCCTAAAGCTGCGGGTACCTTTTTGGAACGGATACAAACCGAAAAACGGGTCCAATACGGATATCGGTAGTAGTTTCCAGGCCTACCTATTAGTAGTTTAATATGAATCATAATTTACCATATAGTACTATATTATATAACATGTAAATGAATAATAAAACATAAACATAATATTAACAAATAACAAAATAAAAAAAAAATTACCCGCGCTACCAGCGCGGGTTATTATCTAGTATGTTACATATATGGTTCTCTTGACTGCTCTTTTGATTCCACTCATTTCTAAGAAACAAACTAGGACAACTCAAAGATTAATATAGCTACCTAACATCTAGTACAGTCACGGGCTCTTCACAAAAATAATTGCTTTACTTAGGTCCAAGACCATCGATGGAGCTTCGATTTGTAAGAAATCTTAAATTGAAGTATACGAGAGGCTTCAAGATGTTGTTCCAAAAGTGGTATATTACCTGACATCTAATACAGTGACTGACTCTTCACAAAAATAAAAATAAAACAACAAGCTTTAATAATTGGGTCTGGGAGAATACGATGGAGATTTGTAAGAGATCTTTAGTTAATAAGGAAAAATACGAAGAAACTAGATAATATATCATAGTTTTTATGATTTTTTACCATGATATAATTGTGTTTTTTGAGTCTTTTGATTTGCTTTTAGGTTGTTTGTTTTTGAGTTTTTGTAGGATTAGGTACCTATTGGCACGAATAGAGCATAATGGAGCAAAATAGGAGGATTCAGAGTACGTTCGAGCATTGAGGCTAAGTTGTGGAGTTTGGATACGAGTTTAGAGAGCTGTGTCTCGATGCAAGTGTTGGCGTCGATCGATGCAGGTGTTGGCGTCGATCCATGCTCTATGCAATGCAAGACGAGTCAGAGTTTCTCAAGTTCTGAAGTTTTGCAAAGCTGCCCTAAAGTTTTCTTTAATTGCAATATTAAGTCTCTGACGTGTTTTAGAGATTTAAATAGGATTTTAGGGACTTAGAAACCCTTATGCTTTATTTTTGGCTCCAACTTATGAGAGAGATTTTGAGAGCTTGTGGGAGAGAAAGATCTGAACTCATCTCTAGAGAGAAGATTTCTAAACTCCTTATTTTCTCTTTTGATTTCTATTGCAATTATTCAGAAAGATGTCTTGTTCTTCATTGATTATGTCTGAGTAATCTGTTTGTTAGGTTTAGGGTTTCTCATGAGGGATATCATGGTTTGTTAGATCTATTGATCTCTTGGGATTCAGATTCTTCTTTGTTCTTCATCATTGGTTGTTTTTATATTAATTCTTGAATCACCTAGAATTAATAACCTAGGAAAAGAAATTGATATGAGAATATAATAGATTTTCCTGACAAAAACCTTTGATGAGCAAAATTACTTTTTAGAAAGAGATTTGATTTTGTAATTTTGTGAACAAACTAAACTTGTATTCAAAGCTGGTTTTTAACTTGAATTTTACAAAGAGATTTGGATTTTGTGGTTTTAAACTTAGATAATATTTACATTGAAAACTGATTTATTTTACAATCGAGTTTAGAGTTCAAGAACGGTTTTAATTGATTGAATCTTGTTTAATTGATTGATTTAATATTTTATGATTTACTGAGAATTTTCCTAGGCCTAACGTTTTAATCCCTTGAATTTACAACACTTTAGTTTAATATTTGCATTGCTTTTAAATAAAACAAATTCTGTTTAGCGTAATAACAAAACTCAATAATTTATTATGTGAGCTTGAGTCTCTGTGGATTTGATCCTCAAATACTACAACTGCAAAGCTGTTAGTACCTCTAGTGTATTATAATTTGAGCTTATCAGTAGACAAGTGGCTTAGAGAGGCTGTTTCACAAATTCTGTATTACCCTAAGATTTACTACAATCCTCTTCACAAATATCTATTTTCTCTATTTTATTAATTAAACTCATCATTTTGGTTAGAGCCAAGGAGAAGTGGTGAGAAGTGTGGAAGTTAAAGAGCGATTCGGAAACCTGGAAATGAAGTTTGATGGTGGAGCTTAATCCTTAGGGTTTTAGTTAATTTATATGTATTTCCTATATGATATTTTGTCAAATTTTATTGGATTTCCTTGTTGCATTAGGGCTATGTTTAGGGTTTTATTTTAGTATTTCATTAACTTTGGATGTAACTTAGAAAGATAATTTTATTAGTCTTCTCTATAAAGATTATAAGTTCATTTCTTTATATAGTGGCTTTCATACTTTTTTCGGGAGGAATTCAGAGTTTTATTCTAAGACTTTGTTGCCGGCGAACTCAGATTTCAGTTTAGTTAGTGCTTGTTTTGCCTAAGATTTTCGACAGCGTCAGGTGATATCAGAGAAAGCTTTCTCCTTCTCTTTTCCATGCATACCAGCCATGGAAAATAAATCGGCGACTAAAATGTGGAATTTACCACGACGTTGGCTGCTCCGACCGATCGACCAGATAGGCGCGTTGAATGATAATAATATCAACGAAGTTTAACAAAGAGATACGAG
The DNA here is from genome assembly GCF_030686135.1 of Camelina sativa. Lineage (NCBI taxonomy): Eukaryota > Viridiplantae > Streptophyta > Magnoliopsida > Brassicales > Brassicaceae > Camelina > Camelina sativa. The sequence goes on from NC_141899.1 coordinate 30,928,179, forward strand.
AAGAAAACTGATTAAGGTTAAAAAAAAAAGGGTGGAACCACGACCTTGGCTGTTTTGACCCATCTTATAGGAACGTCAAATGACAATATTGCCAACATGATTTAACAAAGAGATAGAAGAAGAAAACAAATTAATCCTTACCTCGAGCGTCCAAAGATGGTCATAAGTTTTTGTCTACAAATGGATCTCAGAACAGTAGGATCTTAGCCCCTACTGTTATGAAAACATGTCAATATCAAAAACATTTTTGATGTTTGGTTTTTTTTGGAACATTCGGGGTTTCAACAAAAAAGAAAAGCATAGGGTTGTTAAAGAATGGATATCGCAGAGAAACTTTGATTTTGGTTGTCCTTTGGAAACAAAAGTGAAAGAACGGAGGGCTGATTTGAATGTTCCGTTCAGTATTTGCAGGCTGGTCTTATTGGTCTAATTATGAGGAGCATGCATAGACTAGGCAGAATCTGGTTGGTTTGGAAGGACAATGTGAGGGTGACTCCAATTTATAAGATATCTCAACTGATCACGTGTTCGATCTATATCGAAGGTAAGCAGGAATTTTTTGCCATGTTTATTTATGCTTCTAACCTTACAGCCGAACGACAAACTTTATGGAGTGAATTTCGATACCGTTTTGATTCACCGCTGTTTAAGGATAAGGCTTGGCTCATTTGTGGAGATTTTAATGAAACTCTGGAGGGAGCAAATCATTCTTTAAATGCTTCTTCACTTTCTATAACATCGGGAATGAGAGATTTTCAGGCTCTGGTCTGCCATTGTGAGTTAACTGATATGAGTTATCATGGCCAGCGGTGCACTTGGTGCAATAAAAGGCAGGATGGTGTCATATGCAAGAAGCTGGATAGAGTACTGGTTAGTAAACACTGACTTCAGCAATATACTCAATCCTATTAAGTGTTTGAGCCAGGGGCTGTTCAGATCACTTAAGATGTCGGTTTTATATGTCTGAGAAAACACTGAGGGTGAAGCGTCCATTTAAGTTTGTCAATACCATTACCACTCATCCTAATTATAATACCGCTTTGGAGGAACAATGGAAAGTGTCACCCCCACTTTTTCATTCTACTTCTGTTATGCATAGATTCTTGAAGAGATTAAAAGGACTGAACCACATGTGCGAAGGTTAGGGAAACAAATGGTTGGCGACATTTCACTTCACACGAAGAAAGCTTATAAGAATCTTTGTGCCTTGCAGTTGCATACAATGACTACTCTGACATCTCAGGCTGTTTGTAATGAGGCAGAAGCTTATGCACGGTGGAAGAAACTCTCTGATATTGAGGAAGTTTTTCTGAAACAAATAACAAAGCTTCATTGGTTGAGAGTAGGTGATCAAAATAATAAAGCTTTTCACTCTGCAGCCACACTACGGGAGTTAAGGAATAGTATAAGGGAGATACAATGTGATGATGGGCGTATTGTGAACATACAAGATCATATTAAGATTGAAGCAGAGAGATATTTCAAGGATTTTCTGTCCCAAACACCTGCAGATTATGCTGAATGGTCAAGGGAGGAGCTGGAATATAGTTTGGATTTTAGGTGTACTGAAACAACCCTTCCCGTTTTTTTTCTAAATATTATAATTCACTAGTGGTCCCATACCCACTAACATCCTAGCAACAATCAACAACCACGGATAACCAAAGAAAACAATTTCCATTAATCCAATAAGAAAATCCAACAACAATAATCCAATAACCAATAATGAAATAACAAAGTTCCAACATCCTACAATGCTCTATCAACTCAATTCTAGCAACCTAACAATAGCTAGACCACAATCAATCAAGCCTCTAGAACATCCTCCTCCTCATCGCCCTTGATTCCACGATCACACTTTTCCTTTACCTGCACACCACAAACAACAATTGAGATGCGTAAGTATTATCATAAATACTTAGTGAGGTCGTCCTCCCATCTACTAGGTTATACACACAAGCATATGAGACCCTCAAGTTTAAGCAAGCAAACAAAACACAACAATACATCAAACCAGGAAAAATAGTCTCGGATGAGACTAGCGTCGACCGATGCCTCAACAGTGTCGATCGATGCTACAAAAAATGTTGTCGACCGATGCTATACGGTGTCAACCGATGCCTCATGAAATGGTGTCGACCGATGCTTCCTAGTGTCGATCAATGCCTCTTCTGCAGACACGATCTGCGCGAACACGAATATCGATCTCTCCTTCCAAATCATCTTGAATCCGTCTCAAACTCAGCCAAGTACCTCGGAAACCTCTGGGAATCACGAAAACAATGAACCCAAGCAACAAAACAACACAAACAACAAAGAAAACACCCAAACAAAAGAGATCTCATGCTTAGATCAACCATGGTCAAGCACTCACCTCAAAAACAGGAAGATTGGGTTGAGAAACGTTGGAATCAACACCTCCAGAAGCTTCTCCTTCGTTCCCAGCAACAGCTATCACTTCTACAGCCTCAGATCTCTCCCAAATCACCAAGAACAAGCCCAGAAAAATCACAGAAACGTTTTCTCTCCTTTCTCTCTTTTTCTCACTTAACGGCGACAAAAATGAGACTTCCCAAAACCCTTAATTCGTCTTAGACACTTATAATACGATTAGGGGTTTTAATTGAACCAAACCGAACCAACCAGCAATTAAAACAAACCCGACCAAACCGGAAATCATGGTGTCGATCGATACACCAAGGGTGTCGATCGACACCCACACCAAAACCACAATAATTTGGTTCGCGGATGTTACAATTCTCCCCCACCAATAAGGATTTGTCCTCGAATCCCACAACACCGTCCATCCGTCAAAGACCTCCGTGCCACCGTCAACACGGCCCGCACGTCCTCCGACCGGACTAATTACCGTCAGCCAAGGTTTCTCGTGCACTGTCGCAACAGCCCGCACACCTCCGACTGAAACATGAGGTCTCCCTCTAGGCAATATACTCGCATCAAAGACACTATTTGCTCACAACTCATTGTTTCCCCCGTCCGTGGTCGCAACCAACTAATCATGCCGGCTCGCTATCAGGCCAACCACCTTAAGCTACGGCATCCAGGAAGTCACTCACACACACTCCCCCCGCTCTCGGGTCGCAACCCTCAAGACATACCGGCTCACTGCCGAGCCACGGCTCATAGCTATGGTATCCAGGGAGTCTCAAAAATCCAGCTCTTGGGTCGTCACCCTCGAGCGCGCTCTCGGATCGTCATCCGAAGCATCATACCACTCCCACTCTCTGGTCACAAAGTCTATCGAGCTATCGGTATCACATGAGTTGGGCCCACACGACCTCGAGCAAAAACAAATCTGATGCCATCGAGTCTCTCCCGGCTAGATCTACCTCAACACTTCCCACAAAAATTCCCCTTTTAGAAACTTCCTAATTCTGGAAACCTTCCTTTTGTGGAAACTTTCTATTTATGAAAACTTCCAAAAATAGAAACCCGAGCTATTTCTCTGTTTCCCATGACAACAACAGTCAACATAAAGAAAAATACTCATCTTATTAATCTCAAAAATGTCATAAATCGTTACAACCTCAACGAAAATACAACAGAAAAAAATAAGATACAACAATCCAATTCATCAACCCGCATCCCGAGCACCACCTCATCTTGGTACTTAGTCGCACAACCAACCACCCCTAAGCAACCAAGTATCAAGAGAGATGGGTTGGAATACTCCGTACCCGCTCCAGCCACGGACTACAACTCGGACCCGGCTAGACAACCTCAAGTCGCGGCCTGCTTCTCAAACCACTTCTTAAACCTTGCCTTCATCCTCGCCTCGGGCTCCCAAGTCTGCTCCTCTACTCCATCACAGTCCCACTGGACTCTCATCAAAGGAATCTTCTTCTTCCGAAGTTCCTTGACTCTCCTCCCGAGTACCCTCAACGGTCTCGTCTCCAAAGTCATATTGGGCTGAAGATCCTCAGGAATCTTAGGCAACAACCGGTCACCCTCATTAAGACACTTCCTCAGCATCGACACATGAAATACCTTGTGGAACGCACGCATAACCTCAGGCAACTCCAGCCGGTATGCCACTGGTCCCACCCGCTCAACCACTCTAAACGGACCCATGTACCTTGGACTCAACTTAGTCTCTGTCAATGACCTGTTCGGACCCCGCAACATGGCCATATTGAGATACACTCTATCACCATCCTGAAACTCAAGATCCTTTCTCCTCTTATCAGCATAACGCTTCTGCCGATCCTGAGCCTCCCTCATGTTCAGCCTCAGAACCCGAATCTTCTCCGAGGTCTCCTGAACAAAATCTGCACCATATATGCTCCTCTCCCCCACCTGAGTCCAACATAACGGCGTACGACACGGCCTCCCATACAAAGCCTCATAAGGAGCCATCCCAATACTAGCCTGGTAGCTGTTGTTGTAAGCAAACTCAACCAAGCTCAAATGATCAGCCCAATGACCACCCTAGTCCAACACGCACATCCTCAGTAAATCCTCCAAAATCTGGATCGTCCTCTCTGTCTGACCGTCTGTCTGAGGATGGTAAGCTGTACTCATATGCACCTTCGTGCCCATCTCTGCCTGAAACGCCCTCCAGAACACCGAAGTTAACTTGGAATCTCTATCAGACACAATACTAGCAGGTACACCATGCAATATGACTATCTCCCTCACGTACTTCTTGGCCAAAACCGCTGCTCCATCAGTTTTCTTGATGGCCAGAAAATGCGCAGACTTAGTCAAACGGTCCACAATGACCCATATCGCATCAAACGTCCTCGACATAGGCAAACCCACCACGAATTCCATCGTGATCAAATCCCACTTCCACTCTGGAATGGGCAAACTCTGCAATAAACCACCAGGAACCTGATGCTCCGCCTTCACCAGCTGGCAAGTATCACACTTCGCCACCCAGTCAGCTACGTCCTTCTTCATCCCGACCCAGTGATAATACCGCTTGAGGTCACGGTACATCTTGGTCGCCCCTGGATGAATAGAGAACTTGCTCAAATGAGCCTCTCTCAGTATCTCCTGCCTCAACTCCTCACCCTTGGGCACACAAACTCGACCATGCACAAGGATAGTACCATTAGTAAAAGCCTGATACTCTGAACCCGCAGCCTTAGAGGCATTCACCAGCCCCTCATCGCTCTCCTGAGCTAACTGCACTCTGCTCAACAAATCCGCTCGATCAGCTGCCTCCAAACCCAAAGGCTCCTGTGAGATAGCCCACAAACGCAATGCACTAATCTCACCTACCAACGCCTCCATATCCTGCTCCTGAGCCGAAGCCGCCCGCTTCTGACTCAAGGCATCTGCAACTAGGTTAGCTTTACCAGGATGGTAAGCTATGTCCAGATCATAATCCGCTACTAACTCCATCCAACGCCTCTGCCTCAAATTCAGCTCAGGCTGAGTAAAAATGTACTTCAGACTCTTGTGATCTGTAAATACCTGTACCTTCCCACCATACAGATAAGATCTCCAAATCTTCAGAGCAAAAATCAATGCTGCCATCTCCAAATCATGAGTTGGATAATTAGCTTCATGCTTCCGCAACTGCCGCAGATCATAGGCTATAACCTTTCCCTGCTGCATAAGCACACAACCCAAGCCCACTCCAGAAGCATCTGTATACACAACATAAGGCTCGTTCTGCTCAGGCAGTGCTAACACCGGCGTGGTAGTCAACATCTGCTTGAGGCTTGCAAAACTCGCCTCACACTCCGGTGACAATACAAATGGAACCTCCTTCCCTGTAAGCTTAGTCATCGGCTGTGCCATACTCGCAAAACCCCGAACAAACCTCCTGTAGTAACCTGCTAACCCCAGAAAACTTCGAATCTCAGTGGCGCTCTGCGGCCTTGGCCACTCCCTGATGGACTGAATCTTCTCTGGATCCACTGAAACTCCCTCAGCTGAAACAATTTGACCCAAGAACCCCATCTCACGCTGCCAGAAACTGCACTTACTCAGCTTAGCAAACAACTTCTGCTCCCGCAGCTTCTCCAGAACTGCTCTCAGATGTACTTCATGCTCCTCAGAACTCTTAGAAAATACCAGAATGTCGTCGATGAAAATGATGACTGACTCGTCCAGAAACTCCTGAAACACGCTGTTCATCAATCTCATAAACGCAGCTGGCGTGTTAGTCAATCCGAAATGCATCACCACAAACTCATAATGCCCATATCTCGTCCTGAAAGCCGTCTTCCTCACATCTGCCTCATGTATTGGAATCTGATGCCAAGTCGATCTTGGAGAACCAAGTAGCACCCCTCAACTGATCCAACAACTCATCAATCTTCGGGAGAGGGTACTTGTTCTTCACAGTGACTCGGTTCAGACCTCGATAGTCGATACACAACTGAAAACTCCTGTCCTTCTTCTTAACAAACAACACCGGTGCTCCCCACGGTGAACAACTAGGACGGATAAAACTCTTACTCAACAAATCCTCCAGCTGCTTCTTCAGCTCTGCCATCTCTGCTGGAGCCATCCTGTAAGGAGCCTTGGATAACGGCATCGTCCCCGGTTCCAGTTCAATAGTAAAAGGATCCGATCGAGATGGTGGTAATCCCTGCAATGACTGAAACACATCCTCAAAATCCTCCACTACCGGAATACCGCTAACCGTAGACTTCCCCACTGACTCTGGCATATATATATAGTAACCAGATAAGCCTCACGGCCCTTCTCGATCATCTTCTCAGCCTGAACGGCTGAGATCACGAGACTCCCCGAAGTCGGTCTAATACCCTGAAAAACCAACTTCCCTCCTGGACGCTCAAACTCCACTCTACCCCGATAGCAATCCACGGTCTAATGTTATGCCGGTGCAACCAATCCATCCCGAGAATCACATCATACAACTCCACTGGACTGATAAGAAAATCCGCTGGCCACGACTCTCCTGCGATCTGAATATCAACTCCTCCAGCTCGTCCAATAACTCTCAGGAACTTGCCTCCCGCAACTCTGACAACTCCTGTACGCTCTCCAGGATCCCCTCTGATCCCCGCAGCCTCGGCACACTCCGGAGTAATGAAGCTATAAGAAGCTCCAGAATCAAATATGACCTGGGACTTAAACCCGCCCACCAACAAGGTCCCAACACAAATCCCATGTGTTGAGAACCTAACATTCGATCACAAGCAAAAAAAAATATAATCTGAATATTGAATTGACCAAGTTTGAATCTCAGAAGTTATACCTGTGATCGCTCCTGCACTAGTGCCACCGGTCTCCCTAGTGGAGTACACCTGAGACGTCGGCTCGATCCAACCCACCGGCTGCATACCGTGCTGCACACCCTGCTGCACTCCTGGCTGACCACCAGCCTGCACCGCTGCTACTGCCATCTGATGCAACTTGGGACAACGAGGCTTGATATGTCCCGTCTCTCTGCAGTAATAACACACACGAGTATCTGTCCGCGGCTCCGAAACCGCCCTCTGCTCTGTCACTGCCCGCTGCTCACCTCTTTGTGGACAGTTGGTCACCTTGTGGTCCCTGCTACCACACCCAAAGCATCTTGCACCCCCTGGCCTAGATCTCTGCATATCATCAAACTTCTGCTTCTGTCCATGCGCAGGCTTGCCGCCTGTGCTAGCAACAGAATGCGGCTGAGACCGCTGTGGCTGCACCAAAGAACTCACCACAACCACCTGTGATCTCAAGTCATCCTCTATCCCAGCTGCAACCTCAACCAGCTCCGCTCTCGTAGCTTAGCTCGTCACTCTGCACCGAGTCCTCAGATCATCCCGCAGAGCCAATAAGAAACTCCGCACCTGAGCCGACTGTGGCTCCCATGCCCGGCCTGCATACCCCATAAGCCGACTGAACTCTGCATCCAGCTCCTGCACTGTACGGTCCCCCTGAGTAAACCCCAAGAACCGTGCCTCCATACGATCAAGAGCCTCCTGAGGAAAATACTTGGAGTTAAACTCCCTTACAAAATCTCCCCAAGACATATCCCGCTGCACCTTACGTGCTGTCACCGACCTCCACCACACACGTGCATCACCTGAAACGTAATACACTGTCAGATCAACCCTGAAATGGTCGGGACACCGAAGCGAAAGGAAAAGATCCTCCATCCGCTCTCTCCACTCATCAGCTACACTCGGATCCCTACCTCCTGAGAAATACCCGCTCCTACTCGCTGCAACTGCACCATCATCTGCACATACTGAGCATCCACTACCTCGGCTCCCGGCTGCACACCTGCCTGCAAACCCGCCACAGGCTGCACAGCTAGAACCTGCCCACCAACCACTGGCGGCACTACCGGAACCTGCCCACCAACCACTGGCGGCACTACTGGAACCTGCCCACCAACCACTGGTGGCACCACTGGATCCTGCCCACCAACCACAGGCGGCACTACTGGAACCTGCCCACCAGCCACTGGCGGCAGTGCTGCATGAAGCCGCGCCAAAACCTGAGCTAGCAAGTCCATCAAGACATCCTCCCTGCCCGGAGCACCCTCTGCTGCAACCCTCACACCCGGGGCAACACCGTGACCGACACCGGGCCCATCCGCCCTGCCGTCACCCAAACCAGCTTGGTCTCCAGACACACTAGGATGAACCTGTGACTTCGCTACCTCCTCACTGGCCATGCTCTGGGTCACACTCTCACTGGCCTCAGGAACCTGACCTCGTCCCCGACCACGACCACGACCACGACCACGACCACGCCCACGACCACGACCACGACCACGACCAACAGCATCCTCACCTCTAACCATCTTTATCACCAAGAACAGAAGGCTAAGCAACAAATAACTCTAATAACACAAGAACACAACTTATCGTGGAGTCGCAAAACAGGCTCGAAGAGGATGTTCTAGGACCTCATGCCACACACAATTGACCAACTCACACAATGAACTCTACCATGAAATCCTAAACATCAACAGCAAAAGCACAATGAACCCTAGACCTAGAACCGTAAGAGCTCTGATACCAAAAATGAAACAACCCTTCCCGTTTTTTTTTTTTAAATATTATAATTCACTAGTGGTCCCATACCCACTAACATCCTAGCAACAATCAACAACCGCTGATAACCAAAGAAAACAATTTCCATTAATCCAATAAGAAAATCCAACAACAATAATCCAAGAACCAATAATGAAATAACAAAGTTCCAATATCCTACAATGCTCTATCAACTCAATTCTAGCAACCTAACAATAGCTAGACCACAATGAATCAAGCCTCTAGAACATCCTCCTCCTCATCGCCTTTGATTCCACGATCACACTTTTCCTTTACCTGCACACCATAAACAACAATTGAGATGCGTAAGTATTATCATAAATACTTAGTGAGGCCGTCCTCCCATCTACTAGGTTATACACACAAGCATTTGAGACCCTCAAGTTTAAGCAAGCAAACAAAACACAACAATACATCAAACCAGGAAAAATAGTCTCGGATGAGACTAGCATCGACCGATGCCTCAACGGTGTCGATCGATGCTACAAACAATGGTGTCGACCGATGCTATATGTTGTTGACCGATGCCTCACGAAATGGTGTCGACCGATGCTTCCTAGTGTCGATCGATGCCTCTTCTGCAGACACGATCTGCGCGAACATGAACATCGATCTCTCCTTCCGAATCATCTTGAATCCGTCTCAAACTCACCCAAGTACCTTGGAAACCTCTGGGAATCACGAAAACAACAAACCCAAGCAACAAAACAACACAAAGAACAAAGAAAACACCCAAACAAAAGAGATCTCATGCTTAGATCAACCATGGTCAAGCACTCACCCCAAAAACATGAAGATTGGGTTGAGAAACAATGGAATCAACACCTCTAGAAGCTTCTCCTTCGTTCCCAGCAACAGCTATCACTTCTACAGCCTCAGATCTCTCCCAAATCACCAAGAACAAGCCCAGAAAAATCACAGAAACGTTTTCTCTTCTTTCTCTCTTTTTATCACTTAACGGCGACCAAAATGAGACTTCCCAAAACCCTTAATTCGTCTTAGACACTTATATTACGATAAGGGATTTTAATTGAACCAAACCGAACCAACCAGCAATTAAAAAAAACCCGACCAAACCAGAAATCATGGTGTCGATCGATACACCAAGGGTGTCGATCGACACCCACACCAAAACCACAATAATTTGGTTCGCGGATGTTACATGTACCGAGAGTGATAAGAGTCTGCTCACACACGAGGTCTCTAAGGAGGAGGTTAAACGTGTTCTCTTTGTAGTGCCTAGTTATAAATCCCCGGGTCCGGATGGTTTCAATGCTGAATTTTTCTAGGAGTATTGGGCAATTGTGGGTGACAATTTTTTAGTTGCTATCCAATCCTTCTTTAAAACAGGGTTCATGCCCAAAGGGGTTAACTCAACGATTTTAGCCCTAATCCCAAAGAAGAAGAAAGCGAGGGTCATGAAGGATTATCGACTGATATCCTGCTGCAATGTACTTTATAAAGTCATTTCGAAGATCCTCGCAAATAGACTCAAAATCATTTTGCCAAAGTTTATCTCTCCCAACCAATCAGCATTTGTTAAGGATAGGTTACTCATGGAAAATGTCCTTCTTGCTACAGAAGTCATCAAAGATTATCATAAAGACACAGTTACACCAAGATGCACCTTAAAGATCGACATCTCCAAAGCTTTTGACTCGGTGCAGTGGAGTTTTTTACTAAACACTCTGCGAGCTCTTGACTTCCTGAAGCAGTTTGTTCTCTGGATTAAGACATGTATTACAACTGTTTCTTTTTCCGTCCAAGTGAATGGGGAGCTAGCTGGTTACTTTGGTCGTAAGAGGGGATTGCGACAAGGATGCTCCCTAAGCCCGTATCTGTTTGTTACGTGTATGAATGTCCTCTCGCGACAGCTGGATAAGGCTGCCACACAAAATGTCTTTGGCTATCATCCTAACTATAAGCACCTGCAACTCACTCATCTATGTTTTGTAGATGATTTGATGGTTTTTGTTGAAGGAAACAAAACATTCAGTGACCAAAGCCCTGCAGGTTTTTGATGACTTTGCTGTTCACTCTGGTTTGCAAGTAAGTCTTGAGAAATCGACCATTTACACGGCTGGTGTTCCCCAGGAACAACAAGAGGAGATCCTTCAACATTTCCCTTTTGCGTCTGGCAGTTTACCAGTCTGATACCTCAGGTTGCCGCTATCACCTAAACGTATGACCTCTCAGGACTACCTTCCTCTCTTAGAGACCATACAACGAAGATAAGTACCTGGATAGCAAGATCTCTGTCTTTTCCTTGCCCACTCCAGCTCCTCAGTTCCGTAATTTTCAGCATTACGAATTTCTGGATCTCAGTGTTTCAACTACCTAGAGCGTGTATCAAAGAGATTGACCAGTTGTGTGCGGCATTTTTGTGGTCTGTTCCCTCTTTGTATACAAAGAAAGCTAAGGTTGCATGGACCGAAGTGTGTCGTCCGAAGAGTGAGGGGGGTCTAGGCTTGCGCTCTTTGAATGAAGCAAATAAATTTAGTATGTTAAATGATATGTATACTTTGTTCTTGTTATTTCCTTGAGGGCAAGCAAAGAATAAGTTTGGGGGAGTTGATATGTATATATTTTAACTCTCTTTCCTCATGCATTTGTTATTCATTTTGTTCTCTTAACTCATTTTATGCATTGTTTTCAGTCTCTTTTGCATAATATGCACATCTAGGTAGTCTTTGCATTGGTCTTGCATACATCTTGCATATTGGAGTTATTTCAGGTATCTAGGAGACGTCGGAAATGCACCAGTCGAGCACCAGTCGAGCCACCAGTCGAGCCAGCCTCCCTGAGCATCATTCGAGCCACATTGAGATTACATTCCACTCGACGCGCACTAACTCGATCGCACATGTCAGGAAGGAAGACGCTCCGTTTCACACGCTTCAGGAGATTCCCAAACCGATTCTTTACATTGTCGTTTTATGTTTTAGGGCTTTCCATGTTGGACTATTTATACATTTTGTTAAGTCTTTTCCCAAGACATCTTTTATCTCATTTTTGTTCTTTTCCTTAAGGTTTACCTAGCCACCTAAAACGTTTTGAGACTTTGTATTCCGATATCTTTGAGTTTATTCAGTTTTTGCATTTGATTTCTTCTACAAAATTGTTCATCCCATTTTTATCTATCTAATGATGCTTGATTCAATGTTTTCTGAGTTTTTATCGTTGATGATGATTTCCAGATCCGAGTAGTGTTAGAGTTGTGAAGGATGGGATATAGTAGGTGGAGGATCTTAGGATGTAGGGTGTTTAAGCTTTGATTTGTATGATTCCCTTCTGGACTAGAGTTAGAAATACTAGTTTCTCTCTGATCAATTGGAACTAGGTCTTAGACATTTCCACACCCAAAATATGTTTGATGAAATGTCTGACCAACTAGTGCCAGAGACTTACATTTCTAGCCTAAGAGATTAGTTGTCTAGGATGTTTATTGACGTGAATGAACTTGTTTGTCATGCCTGCTTGATCATGTTTCTCTAGCGAGAGCTAGGTTTGGAAGTGGTTGAGTCTGAGTAGCTTCTGTCAAGAGATTGGATTAGCTAAGTCGTGATGTTCATTGTTTAGGGATAGTTTGCTTGTGGTATGTTAAACACTCTGTAGACTAGGAGACTTTGCCGACATCAATTACTCTCATCCTTAGGACTTCTATCTTTTTTTATTGATATTGCATTCCTGAGACCGTTTCTGTTCTTGCTATTTAGTTCATGCCTAGAATCGTTGAAGTTTCACTTATTCATATTCGCTTCTAGTCATGCATTTTCGTTTCTAGTTTTGTAGTTCATTTCCGTTTTGCATTTTGATCATCCTAGGATTGTTAGAAAAATACTCTTTTTGAATTGGCTTGACTTGTGATTGCTTGATTGCATCTTGAGTGATAGCATCATCCCAACAGGATTGACACCTTAAGTATTACAACTGCATACGGTTAATTGAACCTGCTAGGACATACAAAAAACCTAGTATCAATTTGCCGCCGTTGCCATTTGGGATTCGTTTTGCTACATTTAAGATTTCAAGTTTTGCAAGATTAAGTTATGTTACACAATTATTCTGATTACTAACTTGTTTTGGTTGTCTGCTTGTTTGTTTTGCATCTCAGGTACCTGTTGATTTCAACCTTGCATGCACACCAGATCAAGAGGGTATTGATATGCTCAAATTTACCGTAGAGCTACTCTCTCAAATTAAGAGATCACTGCAGTACTTAGGGTCGAATTCCACAAGGACTAAAGTCTACAAAATAAATTATAGAGTTTTATAATTATGCTTAACAAATTAAATTAAAACTGAAATAACAATGCAAAATATTAAATAAAACTGTTGTAAATTCAATGGATCAAAAATCTAGGTCTAGAGAATTTCTCAGGAAATTATGAAATATTAAATCAATCAATTAACTAGGATTCAAGCAATTAAGAACATATCTAAAACTCTAAACACTTCTGTAAAATAAATCAGTTCTCACTGCAAATATTATCTAAATTTAAAACTAGAAAATCCAAATCTCTTTGTAAAATTCTAGGTTAAAGGTCAGCTTTAAAAACAGGTTTAGATTGTTCACAAAATTACTAAATCAAATCTCTTTGCAAGAAGTAATTTTGCTCATCAAGGGGTTTAATCAGGAAAACAATTATATTCTCATATCAATTTATTTTCCTACGTTATTAATTCTAGATAGCCAATCAAGGATTAATATGAAGAACAACCTATGATGAAGATCTAGCAAGATAATGAATCCTAAATAAACAGATCTAATAATTCATAAAAACCCTATGAAAAACCCTGAACCTAACAAGCAAACTACTCAGACATATTCAATGAAGAACAAAACATAATTCTGAATAATAAGCAATAGATATTAAAAGAGTAAGAAGGAGTTTAGAAATTCTTCTCTCAAAGAGTTCAGATCTCTCTGCAATAGCTCTCAAAAATCTCTCAGGGTTGCAGAAAAAATAAAACTTGATAGAATACAACTTAATGGTTTGCAAAACCTAAAAATACTATTTATATGTCCTAAAACACGTCATGGACTAATCTTGCAAATATGGAAAACTTTGGGCAACTTTTGTAAATCTTCCAAAACTTGGGTTTTCTTGCGGCTGACATGGGTGTCGACCGACACCAAGAGTGGTGTCGATCGACACCATCTCCTCTGATCGATTCCAAGTTGATTTCCTACGGATTATTGCTCCAAACTGATCCAAAATTACTCCACTTTGCTCCATCCATGCTAAAAATAGAAAACCTGCAAAGTCTCTAAAACATCCTAGAAACATATCAAAAGACACTAAAAGACTCTTTATATCATGGTTAAAAACCACAAAAACCATGATATATCAGGCATCAAAATCTCCTTCCTGCTATTGACGACATCAGTCGGTTAGAAAGACCACGACAAGCTCGTACTTCCACTGATCATCCCGCACCAGTCACTATGGAACAACCTAACGGACCAAGTCCGAGGCCAAGAAACATTGGTGCTGGGGATGCACCGAACACTCATACTCAGCGTGCTGGAATCGTCCCTCCCGCCGTGCAGAACAACAACTTCAAAATCAAAAGTGGTCTGATCACCATGATCCAAGGGAACAAGTTTCACGGGTTGCCTATAGAGGATCCACTCAACCATTTGGACGAGTTTGACTGTCTGTGCAGTCTCACCAAGATCAACGGTGTGAGTGAAGATAGTTACAAGTTGCGCCTCTTCCAATTCTCCCTGGGAGATAAAGCTCATCAGTGGGAGAAAAACATTCCCAAAAGAACCATCACCACTTGGGACGACTGCAAGAAAGCCTTCTTGGCCAAGTTCTTCTCTAACGCCAGAACAACATGTCTTAGGAATAACATATATGGTTTTACTCAGAAGAGCTCAAAATCATTTTGTGAGGCCTAGGAGCGTTTCAAGGGTTACCAGAGCCAGTGTCCACACCATGGTTTCAGCAACGAGTCACTGCTGAGCACTCTATACCATGGTGTCCTTCCAAAAATCTGCATGCTGCTTGACACTGCTTCTAACGGTAATTTTTTGAACAAAGACGTTGATGAAGGATGGCAACTGGTTGAGAATCTCGCCCAGTCTGACGGCAACTACAATGAAGACTATTACCGCACAGTTAGAGGCGAAGTACAAGAGGGACCTTAAGAATGTCAATGACAAGCTTGACCGCCTCTTGCTAAGTCAGCAGCAGACTGTCCATTTTGTATCTGAGGATGACCCTTTTCACGTTCAGGTGGGGAAGGTGAGCAGTCTGAAGAAATCAGCTACGTCCAGAATCAAGGTGGATACAACAAGGGTTACAACCCCTATAAGACGAACCCTAATTTGTCTTACCAGAGCACCAACGTTGTAAATCCACATGATCAACTGTACCCTCCTCAGCAGCAACAACAAGGTCAACAAAAACCTTTTGTGCCTTACAATCAAGGATTCGTGCGTAAACAACAGTTTCAGCAAGGTTATCAAGCTCCCTTAGGACCACCACCAGGATTCCGCCCTCAACTGGTTCAGCCTACTCCAGCTCCTGATCAAGAAATGAAGCAAATGATGCAACAACTTCTTCAGGGTCAAGCTAGTGGTTCTATGGATACTGCCAAGAAGTTTGTTGACCTCAGTCAGAGGATGGAATGTTCTTACAATGATCTGAACGTCAAATTTGAAGCTCTTAATTCAAAGATAAGGTATATGGAAAGCCAATCTGCTTCTACTTCTGCACCAAAGCCTGGCCAATTTCCAGGGAAGGCTGTTTAGAACCCCAACGAGTTTGCAAACGCAATCACGCTGAGAAGTGGGAAAACATTGCCTCCCAGGCAGGGAGTTCCCGACGTCACTGAGGACAGTGAGGAATTAAATGGGGAGGATTTTGTTCAAGCTGAAGCTCAGATGAAGGACTTAGTCGAAACAGTCAAGGACCCGATTGAACCAGCGAAGCAGTCCGAACCTGAAGCCATTAAGGAACTTGTTGTTCCTGATGACAAACCTATGAGATTCATCCCTCCACCATACAAGCCTCCTCTACCATTTCCAGTGAGGTTTAAGAAGCAGCTTACTGAGAAGTATAAAGCTCTGTTCGAAAAACAAGTCAAGGAGATTGAGTTGAAGATGCCATTGCTGGATGGATTCGCACTTGTTCCTCACTACGAGAAATTTTCAAGGACTTAGTGATGGAGAGATCAAAAGAAGTTCAAGGCATGGTGGTACTAAGTCTTGAGTGCAGTGCAATCATCCAGAAGAAGATTGTACCCAAGAAGCTCAAAGATCCTGGATCATTCACTCTACCTTGCTCCCTTGGACCTATGTCTTTTGATAGGTGCCTATGTGATCTTAGCGCTTCAGTTAATCTGATGCCACTCTCCGTGGCTAAAAGGTTGGGTTTAACAAGGTTTAAGGATTGTGACATCTCCCTCATCCTTGCAGATAGATCAGTGAGACTTCCACATAGTATGTTAGAAGACTTACACGTCAGGATTAGAGACGTGGAAGTTCCAACCGACTTTGTGGTTCTAGAGATGGATGAAGAACCAAAAGATCCTCTGATATTAGGAAGACCATTCCTGGCGACTGCTGGAGCCATCATTGATGTCAGAAATCGCAAGATTGATCTTAATCTGGGCGATGACTTCACTATGAAGTTTGAAAGCAAGGATACCTTGAAGAACCCAACAATAAGAGGACAAGTCTTCTATATTGAAGAGATGGATCAGTTGGCTGACGAATTGTTGGAGGAATTAGCTGAGGAGGACCATCTCAAGAATGCTTTAACCAAGGAGGGAGAAGAAGGGTTCGTGCATGAGGAGACAACTTGTTACAAGAATCTGCTAGACTCCCATAGGGAAACGGATGGACCAAAGAAGTTCGAGCAGCTATCTAACGCAGAGGAGGTATGTGCAGTTGAGGCAGAGACTTCAGAATGTGAGATCTCCCACTCGACCGACGTCAAGACCCGACTCGATTCACCGCTCGAGTCACCGCTTGAGACACTGCTCGAGCCGCACCCCTTCCACTCGACCGTGATCGCTCCAGACTCCCATGCTGATGACTGGTCAGAACTAAAAGCTCCCAAGTTAGAACTTAAAACTCTCCCTTCATGACTCAGGTATGTTTTTCTGGGAACCAATTCTACTTATCCTGTTATAGTGAATGCTAGGTTGAGTGATGATGAATTGGAGTTGCTAGTAACTGAGCTTAAGAAGTATAGAAAGGCTATAGGGTATTCATTAGATGATATTAAGGGTATTTTGCCTAGCCTTTGCATGTATAGAATCAATCTTGAAAATGAATCTTATGCTAGTATTGAACCCTAAAGAAGACTGAATCTTAATCTGAAGGAAGTAGTAAAGAAAGAAATCCTAAAAATGCTTGATGCTGGAGTTATCTATCCTATCTCTGATAGTACTTGGGTATCTCCAGTGCACTATGTACCTAAGAAGGGAGGAATAACTATAATCAAAAACGAAAAAATGAGTTAATCCCAACTAGGACCATCACAGGACATAGGATGTGCACTGATTATAGGAAGTTGAATGTTGTATCTAGGAAAGATCATTTCCCTCTGCCTTTCATTGATCAAATGTTGGAAAGATTAGCTAGTCATCCCTACTACTGTTTCCTTGATGGGTATAGAGGATTCTTCCAAATCCCTATCCACCCAAATGATCAGGAAAAAACAACATTTACTTGTTCTTATGGCACTTTTGCCTACAGACGTATGCCATTTGGTTTGTGTAATGCTCCTGCTACCTTTCAAAGGTGCATGACATCAATTTTCTTGGATTTGATTGAGGAGTCAGTGGAAGTGTTTATGGATGACTTCTCTGTATACGGTTCCACTTTCTCCTCCTGTTTGTTGAATTTGTGCAGGGTACTGACGAGATGTGAGGAGACGAACTTGGTCATGAACTGGGAGAAGTGCCACTTCATGGTTGAAGTAAAGATCGTTCTAGGGCACAAGATTTTTGAGAGAGGAATTGAGGTTGACAAAGCAAAGATTGAGGTCATGGTTCAGCTTCAACCGCCCAAGACGGTGAAGGATATCAGAAGTTTTCTTGGACATGGTGGGTTTTACAGAAGATTCATCAAGGACTTCTCAAAAATTGCAAGACCATTAACAAGGTTGTTGTGCAAGGAGATTGAGTTCAAATTTTGATACAGCATGTCTAGAAGCTTTCAGCAAGATCAAGGAGGTCTTGGTTTCGGCACCCATAGTTCAAGCTCCGA
The DNA here is from genome assembly GCF_030686135.1 of Camelina sativa. NCBI lineage: Eukaryota > Viridiplantae > Streptophyta > Magnoliopsida > Brassicales > Brassicaceae > Camelina > Camelina sativa. The sequence continues at coordinate 30,946,401 of NC_141899.1, forward strand.
ATTGGGATCACCCATTCGAGATTATGTGTGATGCTTCAGACTTTGCAGTTGGAGCAGTTCTGGGACAGCGAATTGACAAGAAGCTTCATGTCATCTACTACGCAAGTCGCACCTTGGACAAGACTCAAGGAAGGTATGCAACCACGAAGGAACTCCTAGCAGTTGTGTTTGCATTCAAAAAATTCAGGAGTTATCTTGTGGGTTCGAAGGTCATAGTGTATACCGACCATGCTGCTATGAGACACATCCACTCAAAGAAGAATACCAAGCCTAGACTATTGAGATGGATTTTGTTACTTCAAGAGTTTGACATGGAGATTGTTGACAAGAAAAGTATAGAAAACGGAGTTGAAGACCACTTGTCAAGAATGAGGATTGAAGATGCTGTTCCAATTGATGATTCAATGCCTAAGGAACAACTTCTGGTCGCCCAGGTTTGTGAGCAGATGCATGACACAGAGGTTGAAAACCTCATACTTAATTGTATGGTGATCACTTCAGACACTGCACCATGGTATGCTGGTTTCGTGAATTACAAGGTTTGTGGAGAAGTTCCTGATGACATGGATCCCTACAGGAAGAAAAAGTATTTCAGAGAGCTCAACCACTACTTCTAGGATGAATCCTATCTGTACAAAAGAGGTTCTGACAGTCTGTTCAGAAGATGCATAGCAGAAGCGGAAGTGCAGGGAGTGCTTGAGCATTGTCATGGCTACACCTATGGAGGTCACTTCACCACATTCAAGACAGCTCAGAAGGTTCTTCAAGCAGGTCTCTAGTGGCCAACCTTGTTCAAAGAAGCTCACAGTTTCATCACCAAGTGTGATGCTTGCCAAAGGATGGGAAATATCACAAGGAGAAACGAGATGCCCCAAAATCCTATTCTGGAAGTAGAGATATTTGATGTTTGGGGTATAGACTTCATGGGACCTTTCAACCCTCCATCAAATGGTAATGTCTATATTCTGGTGGCAGTTGATTACGTTTCCAAGTGGGTTGAAGCCATTGCCAGTCCTACCAACGATCACAAGGTCGTTCTAAAGTTGTTCAAGAGTATAATCTTTCCAAGGTATGGGATACCCAGAGCAGTGATCAGTGATGGTGGAACTAAATTCGTCAATAAGGTGTTTGAAAGTATGTTGAGAAAGTATGGCGTTAAGCACAAGGTGTCTACTGCGTATCACCCTCAGACCAGCGGACAGGTTGAAGTTTTGAACAAACAAATCAAGGGTATTCTGTCAAGGATTGTTGGAGTTTCAAAGAAAGACTGGTCTGTCAAGGTGGACAAGACTCTCTAGACATACAGAACAGCATTCAAGACATCAATAGGAAGAACACCATTTCAGTTGATATATGGTAAAGCATGTCACCTCCCTGTGGAGGTTGAGTATAAGACACTTTGGGCAATCAAGTTGCTGAACTTGGATATTGACCCAGCTCAGTCTAAGAGAACTCTTGACATCCATAAGTTGGAAGAAATAAGACTTGATGCTTATGAGAGTTCCAAGATTTACAAGGAAAGGACAAAGAATATTCATGACAAGAAGATTGTTGTCAAGGACCTCAAGGCTGGGGATCAAGTTTTGCTTTTCAACTCCAAACTTAAGTTATTTCCTGGAAAGCTTAAGTCTTGGTGGTCTGGACCTTTTGAAGTCAAGGAAATTCTACCATTCGGAGCCATCACTCTTCTGAACAAGGATGGTAGCTAATTAACTGTAAATGGTCAGAGAGTCAAAAAAATATTTAGCTGATCAAGTCCGACCAGAGGGGTCTTCTGTGCTCCTCTATTAACCCCAAAAAGCATAAAAAGCTGAAAAGTCAAGATAGGGACTTTAAACAAGCTCACTTGGGAGGAAGTCCCAAACCCAAAGGTATCACTGTAAATATTTTTTAGGATCCTTATGTTTTTAATTTTTGTTTTTGGTTTTCTTATGTTCAGAAATCTACATAATGGAGTATAAGCAACAGAAAAAGATAGCAGTTAAAAGAGTGAGTTCAGAGTCAAGTCAAGTATGATGGGTTCTACAGGAGAGACGGAGGATACAGAGAAATTAAAGGAAAGGAAGAGTCAGACAAAGTGTGGTTGTCATGGGGAACAGAAAAATATATAGAGAAGAATCTTCACAATTGGGCTACCCCACTCTCTATCTTTCTCACCCATCCACAATTTTCTCCTTTCACCCACGTGAATTTTCCATTCTCCCATCACCTCACTCTCTCCCCTCCTTGTTCTCTCTCATCAGACACATCAGCTTTGTGTCTTATCTTCCCACATCACCCCACCATCACTCTCTCTTTCTTCCCTAAACCTACTCGACATTTATCCTTCACTCTCTATATATTAAATATTAAACACTCACCTCACTTTTCATCTCCACAAATCAAACCAAGTCTCTTTTAATCACTCTCTCTTTCACTCACATCCATCTCTACGCTCACCCTCATCTCACTTCACTCTCCCTCTCTGCTCGACATATCAACATTGGAGTCCACCCAAGTCTCACTCGAGTTAGACTTGTGTGACATGATCGTCGTTCGATTTCGTCAGCCTCAGCGTCATTTGCTCAAACCTAGACCCGGTTCCACTCAACCAACGGATCTGCCTCGCCCTAGTCACTGCTGCTCACGCTCACGCGCTATCAACTTCCAGCAAGATCCACTTGAGTTCTCGGCCTCCCACTCGAGCCCAATCATGATCTAGAGAGCTCGAACACCACCAAAGTCTCGCTCGAGCTGACCACTGCTCCGCTCGACCGGCACCATGATGTTCACCTCGAATCCACCCATCCGCGAAGCATCTCACTCAAGTCGACCCACGTTGACTCGACCAGCGGTGTTTCTCTCTCGCTTAAGTCGACACCACTCGAGCCACACTCGACCCCGGCTTGACTCCGCAGTCTAAAGCTGCTGACCGACGTCTTGAGGTTTTCCACTCGATTGAGCAGACCCACACCTCACTCGAGCGACATAGACACCAAGCTCAACACTCTGCTCTCGACTCAACCCGGCGTCAAGCTCAACACTCGTCCCGGAACACACTCCACTTGAGCCGTGTCTCATCCACTCATTCGTGCTCAAGCTAACACACTGCCACTCGACCGGAACCAAGGAACGCGTCCTTTGAGCTGCCATCGACCTACCGAGGTTCACCTGATGTTACTTTGATCTGCCACCCAGGAGCTGTCCAATCGAGTCACACCATCGTCCCCTCGAGTCAACACCTTCCGACTCAACACCGGATCTGGAATCGCTCCACTTAAGTCAGAAAACTGCCGCTTGAGCCCTCTCAATACGCACCGCTCGAGCCGTTGTGTTGCTACATCGCTTAAGCTGCATCCATACTTCTCGATCGAGCCGTTGTCTTTTGCATCAATCGAGTGCCACTCAATTCGTTCACCTCATGACGTGACCTGTCCGCTCGACCGCCAAAACATCACGGTCGAGCCAGCCCAGTATCACGCGGAAGACATCCCACTCGAGCAGATGTCATTCGCAACGCTCGAGCCAGTCTCATCCGCTCCATCAAACCGCCTCCATCGAACACACTCGAGCCGCTGAGTTGCTGCCCCACTCGATCAGTTTATCCTCTCTTTGCATTTTCAAGTTTTCAATTTTATAACTGCTCTTGTTACTTGCTCACTATCATATAAACGCTTAGCTTTGAGTTCATCATGTCTCAGAGAAGCAGGAAGAGCATTAAACTCATAGATGAAATGAGAGATACATATGGTTGTAAGGCTGGAGAACGCTCATCGCCTAAGTCTATGGCGAAGCGTTTCTTAGAAATGAAGAACATGGTCGAAGAAGCTGCTGACGATTCCAGATAAGCAGCGGGATCAAGCAGACCAGCCAAACCGCTTACCAAGAGCAAGAGTCACTGGAAGATACCAACAAAAGCTTCTAACTCAAGAGAGGAAGGCAGCGATTACAAACAGGAGGAACATGAGTTGCGCTCAGGACAAGCTCCCAGGAAATCTGTCAGACTGAAGGCATCTGAGACGAAACTGACTCCCAAGGAGTACTACGAGCTGTTTCAGCAGTTGGAGTTCAATGGAACAAGATACCCTCATGTTGAGACGATGGAACAACTCGGGATTGCGGAAGATGTTCAGTATCTATTTAGGTGGTACCATCTGGAGCGAATCATGAACACCCCCAAGAATGGATACAAGGAGGAGACAATCCAGTTCCTCTCTACTCTGGAGATGCACTTGTATGCGGATGAGCCAGGCACGATGTCTAATGTAGGTCTGGGCTACATTACATTCCGTGTTCATGGCCAGTTCTACACTCTTACCTTCAGAACCATCGAAGAGATATTTGGATTTCCTAGCGAAACGGGGACTACACCACAGTTTGACAGGAATGTACTATCCGCACTCTGGGCAACGATTGGAAGCATGCCCACATTCACTTCATCAAAGATGAAAGCGACGAACCTGTGAAGCCTAGTGTTGCATTACTTCCAGAAGGCGGTTACCAATGTATTCTATGCCAAGGTGATTAAGGGATACATCACGAACGGTGAGCTTGAGATGATTGATCTAGTGCTTAAGGGACTCTCGTTCACGGGAATGGATGGCACCAAGCTGCAAGGTGAAACGTCCAACACTTCCGTCTCCCTCTACCTCCTCAACTACATAATGTCGTACAAGTCTTGGATCTCAAGACTCAACAGCAACCACTCTCCATGAGTGATGTGCATGGGCGGCGTGGTGACTTGGTTTCTTGAGGCTGCTGGTGTTCCATTACTATCCGAGTCACACCCACCACGCTGGATCGACGTGAACAACTTGCAGCAGTTACGCACTCTGGAGCGAGGTTTGAGGCAGGGACGGTTGCTTTACAAGTTTGTGCATCTTGAGGTCGGTCCCTCGAGATTACTCCTCCCTTGGGTCGAGTTGACTACTATCTTGAGGGGTGAACATGTTGAGTTCATCCCTCCTGCGAATACCTTGTATGATTCTGAGTTTAAGGAGCAACATATAGACATCGCGGATGCAGGAGCAGAGCCGATGGAGGAAGACGCGGATGAGGACCGCCCAGAGCAGTTCTACTTCGAGGAGTACTTAGAACCAAGAATGGCCAAGGGGATCAGAGCAGCTCATCAACGCCTCAACCAGCTTCAGCGATGGGGGAAGGCCAGAGACAAGGCGCTCATCCGCTTCACCAAGACTATCATGAACTTCATGCGTAAGTTTAGCTGCTCGACTTCCACAACCGCCATCCCTAGGTTTATCCCCGAGGACACCAGACCAATGCCAGGTCGCGCCTCCACGAGCCTCGAGCCAACTTGTCAGAGAACCGTCTCTCTGATTCCCTCTCTAGCACGTCAATCTTCATATATGTCTCGGAAGCATTAGCCTTCACCCGCTCCTTCGCGACACTCATCTCATGAGTCCATGGAGAAAAGGAGACAAGGTTCGCGTGGTTCCAGAGCCTCCTCCAGTCATAGGTCAGCGCATCGTTCTGCAGCTCGAGATGAGCATGAGGTTGAGGTTGAGCAGCGAGTTGAAGCTCAGGGTGATCATCAGGGTATGCATGGGGTTGAGCAACAGATCGAACATAACGGTGATTATCAGCCTATGGAGGTTGTTGTGTTGGTATCGGACCATGGTGAGTCCAGAGTCGATGACATGCAGTGTGACGAGCAACCGAACATATATCAGAACATGCAAGAGAATGAGCAGCAAGTCGACCAACCAGCTAAGGTCACTCCCGCGGATCCCAAACAAGGCGAGGGACAGAGTCAGTTTCACACTTCTCCTTGGGCGAGCACCGACTCCTTCTTCTACTACTGAGGTGCTCCCACCTTCCCTTTGTATATACCATTTCATTCATGCATTGTTTTTGTTGTGATTCTCAAATCCTTCTGCAAATTTTTCTTACACAGGAAACTGTGTAATTTAAGTTTGGGGTAGGGTTTGAGATGATGTATCTGATGTTGTGTTTTGTGATTCTTATTTCAAATTTTTGCATCATATCATGTTTGAGTTTGCATCCATCTATTTGCATAGAAAAACCAAAAAAAAAATTGAAAAAATCAAAAATTTCCACAAAAACAGAGTGTTCATGTAGTTTGCACTTGCATATTAGGATTGAGTCTAGTGTTATTCATATAGGGTTGTTGCATTTAGCATAGGGGCTGATGATGATTATAACCTTGTTAGCATGTTGGATTCAATAGGATAGGATCAAGGCCCTTGTTATTAGTTCTTTGATGCTTGTTGATTGAACTTGAAATGTAAGACTGAACCAGGTTTTGAATTCTCGAAATTGCATTCTAGTCTTGATTGAAGCATGTTTTGAATTGACGTCATTCCCTATCTATCTGAACCTAATCCTGACTTGCAATTATCTTGTTATGTATTGAAGTTGAACTCATGGATACCATATACATACTTGGATTGTCTTTCACTTTTTTACCACCCTTGTCAATCCAAGTAATTGATTCCCATCTTTGGAACAGTTCCCCGCACCCTTAACCAACCGTTCTTTCAAGCCAGTTATATTCTTGAGTGTCAGGCCTTTTTCGAGTTGAGCTTGCTAGAAACTGTTAGGTTTTAACCGACAAGAGTAGGATCCTGTGTAGTTCTAGTTCGCGTTATTTGGACTAGTATGACTAGGTGAGAACTCGATTTTGGGTATTGGGATGGGATTTGTGCAGAAAATTGAAAAGTAAAAGAAAAAGCAAAAGGGTAAAGAGTCTTTAGAAAAAAGACTAGTAAAGGATTTGGTTTGAGCAAAGTAAAAAAGAGTTATTGGTTTGAGGCATAAAATAAAAAGATTAGACAAAGAAAAGAAAGTAAAAAACAATTAAGATGTCTAGAGTCCTTAGAAGAAAAGAAAAAGAACCATAGTGATAATAAAGATTTCCCAATCCGCTAAAATGATAAGAAGTGAACTCCTCCTAAGACTAAATGCAAAGAGTAAGAGAATGGGTTTGAGATGATGTTTCTGATGAAGGGTAGAGATAGGACCAACTTCTGGGTTAGAATGTTAGGGCTGAGTTTCCTTGGGGACCTTTGGGTAGACAGGGCGCTGCTAGTGTATGTATTAGTTGGTTTCAACCTTTAGCCTTCTCTTAAGCTCAACTCCTTTTTATGAGAGAACCTTGTTCTGTATTGATAAAACCACTTGAGAAGGAGACCATCTTTGTCTCTAACATTTTACCCTAACCAAATGAGTTTGATGACATTGCATAGCTTGATTCATGGTTCTTTGTTAATGAATGTTAAAGGGAATGATTGATAGGAATGCATGTGAAAATTAAAGATTGGAATCGTTTCAGGTTGTGACGAACTTGTCTAAAGTTTTTAAATAAAGTTCCCTTACCATGCATCATAGAATTAAAAACAAGGACCTTGATTCTAACTATTTTATTCAGCAAGTTTTAGGTTCTGAGACCCCATTTTCAAACCTCTCTTCCATACTTTGTTTTTGTTATTTCCTTGAGGGCAAGCAAAGAATAAGTTTGGGGGAGTTGATATGTATATATTTTAACTTTCTTTTATCATGCATTTGTTATTCATTTTGTTCTCTTAACTCATTTTTTGCATTGTTTTCAGTCTCTTTTGCATAATATGCACATCTAGGTATTCTTTGCATTGGTCTTGCATATTGGAGTTATTTCAGGTATCTAGGAGACGTCGGAAATGCACTAGTCGAGCACCAGTCGAGCCACCAGTCGAGCCAGCCTCCCCGAGCATCACTCAATCCACCTGGGTCGAGCCACGTTGAGATTGCATTCCACTCAACGCGCACTGACTCGATCACACATGTCAGGAAGGAAGACGCTCCGTCTCACATGCTTCAGGAAATTCTCAAACCGACTCTTTACCTTGTCGTTTTATGTTTTAGGGCTTTCCATGTTGGACTATATATACATTTTTGTTAAGTCTTTGCCCAAGACATCTTTTATCTCGTTTTTTTCTTTTCTTTAAGGTTTACGTAGCCACCTAAAACGTTTTGAGACTTTGTATTCCGATATCTTTGAGTTATTCAGTTTTTGCATTTGATTTCTTCTACAAAGTTGTTCATCCCATTTTTATCTATCTAATGATGCTTGATTCAATGTTTTCTGAGTTTTTATCGTTGATGATGATTTCTAGATCCGAGTAGTTTTAGAGTTCTTAAGGATGGGATAGATTAGGTGGAGGATCTTAGGATGTAGGGTGTTTAAGCTTTGATTTGAATGATTCCCTTCTGGACTAGAGTTAGAAAAACTAGTTTCTCTCTGATCAATTGGAACTAGGTCTTAGACATTTCCATACCCAAAAAGTGTTTGATGAAATGTCTGACCAACTAGTGCCAGAGACTTACATTCCTAGCCTAAGAGATTAGTTGTCTAGGATGTTTGTTGACGTGAATGAAATTGTTTGTCATGCCTGCTTGATCATGTTTCTCTAGCGAGAGCTAGGTTTGGAAGTTGTTGAGTCTGAGTAGCTTCTGTCAAGAGATTGGATTAGCTAAGTCGTGATGTTCATTGTTTAGAGATAGTTTGCTTGTGGCATGTTAAACACTCTGTAGACTAGGAGACTCCGCCGACATCAATTACTCCCATCCTTAGGACTTCTACCGTTTCTGTTCTTGCTATTTAGTTCATGCCTATAATTGTTTCAGTTTCACTTATTCATATTCGCTTCTAGTCATGCATTTTCGTTTCTAGTTTTGTAGTTCATTTCCGTTTTGCATTTTGATCATCCTAGGATTGTTAGAAAAACACTTTTTTGAATTGGCTTTACTTGTGATTGCTTGATTGCATCTTGAGTGATAGCATCATCCCAACTGGATTGACACCTTAAGTATTACAACTGCATAAGGTTAATTGAACCTGCTAGGACATACAAAAACCTAGTATCAGATAAGTACATGGACAGCAAGAGCTCTACCTTTTCCTTGCCGACTCCAACTCCTCAGTTCCGCAATTTTCAGCATTATGAATTTCTGGATCACAGTGTTTCAACTACCTAGAGCGTGTATCAGAGAGATTGACCAGTTGTGTGCGGCATTTTTGTGGTCTTGTCCCTCTTTGTATACAAAGAAAGCTAAGGTTGCATGGACCGAAGTGTGTCATCCAAAGAGTGAGGGGGGTCTAGGCTTGCGCTCGTTGAATGAAGCAAATAAAGTTAGTATGTTAAAGATGATATGGCACATTGTTTTTACCACAGGCTCACTTTGGGTTGATTGGGTGAAACGGTATCTTATCCGTAGTGGTTCACTATGGTCTGAGAAAGCAAACCCGACCTATGGATCATGGATTTGGAAGAAACTGCTTAAGTATAGGGTCCTAGCAAAGCAATTTCACCGGGTGGAGGTTCACAATGGGCACTCTACGTCTTTTTGATTCGATAACTGGTGTTACTTAGGCTGCGTGTATGATATAGTTGGTTTGCGAGGTTGCCTTGATCTAGGCATATTGATATATAGCACACTGTCTGATGTAATGGTTTGCAATAGATAGAGGGCTCACATATACGCTCTCCTTGATTCGGTAGAAGAGGAGATATAGAAGTGCTGACTTACCTGGAGTCATAGACAGGATGTGGCTCTCTGGAAGGAATGACTGCTCAGAAGCCAGTTCAACACGAAATCAACGTGGCACCACATACGAACTCCGAACCCAATCATGGAAGGACATCGAGTGATATGGTTTCCCTATGCCACTCAAAAAGTATGCGTTTATCACATGGCTGTGGCAAAAAACAGAGTTGCAACGGGGAAAGAATGCTGAAATGAACTCAAATGTTAACTCAAGTTGCGTCTTATGCAGGAATCCTATGGAGACTAGGGAACACTCTTTTTCTTATGTCCTAACTCTCAGAGGGTGTGGGAGGCACCAGTGCAAAGACTCATCCTGGATAAGTTTGTAGTTAAATGGAGAGACATAATGTACTTCTCGATGGTAAGAAACTTGACAAGACAAAGCGGTTCCTAGTAGGGTATGCTTTCCATAACACGATATATTCTATTTGGAGGGAGAAAAATAACCGCCGTCATGGAGAACAGCCTTCACCGGAGGATAAACTAGTGAAGATGATAGACAAAAATGTCAGAAACCGGTTGAGTACGCTCAAAGATGGGAGGGATACTAGCATCCAAGTTTGGTTTGCAGCTCGTTTTTATTAATTAGGATTATCCTATAAATGGCCTATAACAAATTTTTTATAAACTGTATCCAAAAGTTTCGTAAAACGTTTATTTTTCTTTTGAATATAATTTAATATTAAATTGAAAAGAAAAAAAATTAAGGTTAGACAACAAGTGGAATAGATAATGGAAATCAATGGATGAAGTTAATCAACTTAAAGCCGAATAATTATGATTAGAGAGGAAGCAATTAGGGTTACGCGAGGAGAAAATAATTGTAATCTGATTAATAAAAGTCTGAGTTCTAATGAAGAAGAATTAATGAAGGAAGATAGGTCAAAGAAATCTACAAAATAATTATGATTCTCGCATGAATGCTAATGAAGAATTTGTGAAAGATGGGATAATCAAAGGAAATCAACAAACAAAAACAATGACTATCATTTTTTACCAAGCGTCGATAGCTCAACTGGTAAATCTAGCTAGAGGTCGCCGGTTCTGTAACGCCCGCGATCCTAAAGGGGGTTAATTTGTTTTACGAGAATTGATAGCTAAATGAGGTTAAGTAGCTAAGCTACTAGCTCAACCAGCTGGAATATGAGCTTAACGAGCTCTGCGAGCTTGATGAACAAGTTAGCTCAGCTGCCGACAGCTGCGGCCAGTTGTGGACAGCTATCAGCCAGCTGCGAACAGCTATCGGTCAGCTACCGTCACCTCGACCAGCTACCGTCAGCTCGACCAGCTGCCAGTCAGCTCGACCGAGCTCGGCTAGCTGGACGGTAGTGGACAGTGTACGGGTCAGCTGGGAAGCTCGGGGCAGTCATGGGATGCGGTGACCGAACAGGCATGTCCGAACAGACGCGGACGGACGGACATAACCGAAGAGGCACGGCCGAACGTACACGACCGAATGTGCGTGATCGAAGAGTCTTGTCGGACAGGTATCTTTTGGGGCCTAGACTTCGGCCAAGACCCTATAAATAGAGGGCGTTGCCTTCATTTCCAAAGACCATCATCCTTCCATCGTCCATCTATGCCTAAGAAGAAAAAGGGGTGCGGCTCGGCGAGTACTATGGTACATCCTCCGAACTGATACGCATGCTACCTCTCTATCGACGGTACGATGAATCTATCGACGGTTCGACAATCGGGTCGAACCGATCGAAGGATAAGCGGCGGTTCGGCCATGGAGTCGGACTGATCGCAGGATGATCGACGGTTCGATCATAGCGCTGGACTGATCGAAAGGTCATCGACGATCTGCGTCAATAGATGGAGTGATCGAGGATTGACCGGTGATTCAATCGCTAGTCGGATCGGGCGATCAAAGGATCGACGATACGAGCCGTAGGTTGGATTGATCGGTCGGGTGGACGGCTAGTCTGTCGGAAGTATCGGCCTAGTTGGTGGTCGATCGGTGATTTGATTATGGGTCCGGATCGTTCGATCGGACCTGGCTCTGATACCAAGACCGACGAGTCGACTGAGGTATCACGGTACGTCGGGTACCAAGCTTCGGACACGAGTCGTACGGGAAGCCAACAGCGCAACCGATCACCGTGAACCGAAGGGACTATAAGTCCCCATCCCTAATATGTGCAAAGCCTGTGGGGTTGGTTGGTTGTATGGCTAAGCACAAAGGGATGGTCAATGTTAATATGATATTCCGCTGCGTATAAGGTTTACGAAGTAAGGCCGCGAGCCAAAGCTAAGTAACCGATTCAATGGATATTCGGTCGGGAATAGAGCCGTACGGAAGCCGTGACCGTGGAAGCCGAGAGGTTCGGGTCGGAGTCTTTGAAGTTGGTATCAGAGCATGCGCGATCCTGTGAGGACGTATGCAATTGTGCTATGGGTTCGGACGGAATGGAAATTTCTGATAATATTGGCAGCATGCTTGGAAACGGGAATGTGTTCGCCAAGATGCACCCGTGAATCAAGCGATGGTTCAAAACGTCAAACACATAGCACATCGACCAGAAGGTCAAAAATTATGACCACGTCTGGGAAGGACCACGGTTGGGAAACATCGACCAGAAGGTCGGAAATTAAGACCGCGTCCGCAAAGGACAACGGTCAGGAAACATCGACCAGAAGGTCGGAAAACAGCGACCAAAAGGTCGGGAATTACTAAACCCACCGAATTCAAGGACAAATTCATTTTAAGGGGGTAGATTTGTAACGCCCACGTCTCGCGATCCTAAAGGGGGGCAATTTGTTTTACGAGAATTGATAGCTAAATGAGCTTAAGTAGCTAAGCTACTAGCTCAACCAGCTGGAATATGAGCTTAACGAGCTCCGCGAGCCTGATGAACAAGTTAGATCAGCTGCGGACAGAATCGGCCAGTTGCGAACAGCTATCGGCCAGCTGCGAACAGCTAACTGTCAGCTACCGTCACCTCGACCAGCTGCCAGTCAGCTACCGTCAGCTCGACCAACTGCCAGTCAGCTCGACCAAGCTCGGCCAGCTGAACGGTAGTGGACAGTGTACGGGTCAGCTGGGGAGCTCGGGGTAGTCATGGGACGCGGTGACCGAACAGGCATGGCCGAACAGACGCGGATGGACGGACATAACCAAACAGGCATGACCGGACAGGCATGGCCGAACGTACATGATCGAATATGCGCGATCGAAGAATCTTGTCGGATAGGTACCTTTTTGGGCCTAGACTTCGGCCAAGAACCTATAAATAGAGGGCGTTGCCTTCATTTCCAAAGACCATCATCCTTCCATCGTCCATCTATGCCTAAGAAGAAAAGGGGGTGCGGCTCGGCGAGTACTACGGTACATCGTCCGAACTGATGTGCATGCTACCTCTCTATCGACGGTACGATGAATCGAGCGATGGTTCGAAAATCAGGTCGAACTGATCAAAGGATAAGCGGCGGTTCGGCCATGGAGTCGGACTGATCGCAGCATGATCAACGGTTCGATCATAGCCTCGGACCAATCGAAAGGTCATCATCGATCCGCTTCAATGGACGGATCGATCGAGGATTGACCGGTGATTCAATCGCTAGTCAGATCAGGCGATCAAAGGATCGATGATACGAGCCGTAGGTTGGATTGATCGGTCGGGTGGACGGTAAGTCTGTTGGAAGTATCGGCCTGGTTGGTGGTCGATCGGTGATTCGATTATGGGGTTGGATCGTTCGATCGGACCTGGCTCTGATACCAAGACCGACGAGTCGACCGACAGCGCAACCGATCACCGTGAATCGAAGGGACTATAAGTCCCCATCCCTAATATGTGCAAAGCCTGTGGGGTTGGTTGGTTGTATGGCTAAGCACAAAGGGATGGTCAAGTTTAATCTGATATTCTGCTGCGTATAAGGTTTACGAAGCAAGGCCGCGAGCCAAAGCTAAGTAACCGATTCAATGGATATTCGGCCGGGAATAGGGCCGTACATGAATTCCTTTCTATGTGGGTTAAGACATGCAGATGAGGTTCTTTATCCATAACATAACTCGCGGTTGAGTTCTTTGGAGGTGGAAGAGTCTCATGTAAAAGCTTACTCGTCATGGTTTTAGTTAATTTAATTATATATCTTTTATATTTTTCAGAAATTTCCACAAATCAGGTCCAGTTTTTATTTTTTGGTTTTAGAAAAAAAAAATAATGTACAGACATATTAAAAAGGGAATTTTGTCCAGTCTACCACATTGTATATAAATCTTTACAGATTTACCATATTACAAAAACATTTTATAATCTACCAAAAGTGCCTGTGCTAAATGATGTTAATAGCCCTCTTCTCTTCCCTTGAAATTTGGTGTTCAGCGATGCAGTACAACATCTGAGCTGGAAATTTGTGTTCTTTGTTTTATTTAAATGGTTATATACACAAAATAAAACTAAGAAAGAAGGAACATGCAGCAGCGATAGTACAATATGTCTGACTTCTCATTTAATACAAGTATGATACGACGAAATGTGTAACTATACATTTATATATTTAGAATTTTTTTTAATTGGTTTACCAAATAATTAACTATATATATAATAGACAAAATATAAGTTGTGGACAATATTTATCCTGCAAACAATATTTATATTTGACCTAAGTTTGTCCACCACCCTTAAGTTAGTGTGTTGTAATTTTGTAAACTAATAAACGATAGACATTACTTATAAGTTGTCCATTAAAACATATGTATATACATTTGTAATATTAAAATGATAAAAATGCATAATAAAAAAATAATATTTAAAGTAGACGAAATATATATTTCTCGTAGACAAGATTCTAGATAGTAGACAAAAATATTACAGTGGACAACAAATATTATAGACCAAAAATAAAATAATATGAATCAATTAACATGATAGACAAAAAATAAAGTTTAAATTTGTCCACATACGAAGCTAATAGAATAAGAAAAATGAGACAAATGTGACTGAGAAAGCTTTTTCTCCTTCATAGTGGAATCTTCTTTACATAAAAAATGAATCTTCTTTACACAAAAAATTAGAAAAAGATTTTAATTTAAATGAAATCTTCACCTACCTGATTCACGTAGAAACTAGTTCCTTTTCTCCCGTCATTTTGCTCAACTGATTAATTGAAACTGATATTTTCTCTTTTTCTCTTCGAAGCTGGTATTTTAGTTGTTTGATTTAAGAAAGGAGAGATGAAGATGTCGAGAATAAATGCAAAAAAAAAGAGAGAAACAGATAAATTATTTATCTGACTAAAACATGAAAAGACAGGACATACATGCTGAGCTATACAAAATTCAAATTAATTATTTTTTAACCAAACTCTTCGACAACGTCTGGAGGGTTATATGCGTCATTGAACATCTACGATATGGTATAGACAGAAAGGACTCAGTCAATGTGGTAGAACCCACAAGTTTGGTTTTGGAATGTGGCACATTTGTTAAAAAAACTCTTATTAATTTTTACCGATTGATACATACATTTTTATTGGAAAAAATATTTGGTTTGGTCATTAATTTTTAACATATATACTAGATGTTAGCTGATATACAATTTCCTTTAAAATATTAAAGGAATTAGCCTCTAAACATTAATTTTTCACAATTGTGTATACTACCTTTCGTTACAACTTACAAATGAAGGAGAGATGTATGCGTATAGAACACTGAGAAAATGTTACAAAGCAAATCAATGCAACTAGAATCCAGAATTAAAAGTTTCCCACAGACAAAGACACATGTCTGTACTATATATATGGTTCTCCGGAACTGTCTTTTGATATTCCACTCATTTGCAGGAAACAAACTAGGACAACTCAGAGATTAATATGGCTACCTAATACCTAATATCTAGTATACCTAATAAGTTAACAAGGAAAAAGATGAAGAGGCTTTAAGAGATTGTTCTAAAAGTGGTATATTAACATCTAGCTAGGTTTTCCATTGCATATGTGAGCCTCATTTTTCTAAGTATATATACATTATGTATTGTTAAAATTATCTCATAAATTAAACTCGGTTTTTTTAAATTGCCATCAACTCTACATTCTTCCAAGTTAAACACGTTTTCCCGAATCCGTTCTCTCTTTCTCTCACAAATCTGATCACGAAAACTTCTAACTTACAAAATTTCCATGAATGCAGAATTGTCTTTAAGGTTTCAGAATGATGGGCCAGAGTTTTAAGAAAGTTATGAGTCTATTTTGAGAATGTTCTAACGTGAATTTTTGTTTTAAGTATGTCGATGATAATCTCTTAGAGCATGGTCCATTAATAATAAAAGTGTTCCGGTGATTTTCAAACTATTTATCTAAGCTATGCTTTCTTGTTTGTTGATGATTGCTCGAGTAAATACCCAATACACTTAAGTATATTCGAGGTCGATCCACAAAAACTAATGATACTCTAAAGACTCGTGATAGTCGTTCTTAGCTAAAGCGACAGATTTGTTCGATTCTACGTTATCAAAGAGCGATAAAATAAACATTGATAAAATGATTGATCAAACAATAAGATAAAAGTGTTGTGTTCTAGGAAATTTCTTTGGGATTGAGGGAAAATGGTAGTCAATGAATTAAGGAATATTAAGTAAGAACCATTATAGAATATAAATCACGAAAACAGACTAATCTTCTCTCAAGGAATTAGCCTCTAAACATGAAATCAACAATTACTAATCTTTCATTTGTAATCATGAAATCAAATTAGCATTAAACTTAAGTCCAATCAGTTCATAAGACTTTCTAACATCAACTCTTGTTGGCTATAGGAGTGTTGATCATCTCAAATTGATTCAGGCATTTCATCAAACATTTTTGGTGTGTAACATAACCTAGGTTCTAGAACTAGGTGATAAAACTAATTCAAGCATAAAAGACATTCAAGATGAAGAAACCAACATTGATTAGCACTAACTAAACATTCTATTCACAAATCGATCCATCCTGAAATCGCCAAAGCACAATTAAATGTGGAGTTCTCTCGAGATGTTTTATCAAAAAAATAAATATATTTTTATGATATAGATAGTCAAATCAAATCTTTTAAGCCTCTCTGCAAGCACTACCATATTTCCTGAAACTAGGGTGCTACACATTTATACCTAGAACAAGTTTAGAAGATGGTGCTTGCATCATTAACATGTGAAAGATGAGTTATAGAGTGATGTGAACAAATTGATTTAATCAAAATCATCTTGTTTTTTTTTGTTTAAGTTTGGTAACTAATGCCATCTTCTATAGCTAGCTCATCTTCTTCATCTCCCACCATGTCGATTTCACTCCTCGCAATGTTTCCCACTAGTTATTTCCGGTTTGTGACGGGACATGTGCAAAACCTAATGTAAGCTAACAATTGAGTTCATAAAGTGGGACCATCAGTTACAGTGGCATGTCCCTGTTTTCAGCACTTTTATAGTACACCCTGAAAATATTTCATAACGTTTTTACATGCAACAACATAGGAATATTACATATACACGTACGGAAAATTAGAGTTATTATTGCCAATTTTTTGGTTGGCTAATACTTTGGGCTTACTATTAATTCTAAACGGAGTAGCGGGTAAGAATTAACTGCCTGCGAGAGTATTAAGAAACCGCTCACACATGACTAAAGTGAACTTTGAGCCGCTGGTGATAAAGCAAATAGGCTAACACTAAATCAGAATATGGAAATCTAAAAGTTAATTAACACCGCAAATAGTCAAATAGATAACATTCTATTTAAACTCTTTCTAAAACAAAATAAAGCGATTGAACATATCTAATGGATTAAAAAAAAAAAAACATATCTAATGGCCTTATCCTTTTTCCTTGATAAATTATTCGTAAATTGAACTCATAGTGCTTTAAATTTTCCATTAAAAAAAAGAATACCAAAATTGCCATCAACTCTGATCACATTTCCGTCGTGTATATATAATATATATAAATTGACTCATAGTGCTTTATAATTTCCTTTAAGAAAAAGAATACCAAGTTATCTCTCTCTCTCTATGGAAGCACTAATAAGAAATCTAGATCGGGAAAATTTTTTAAAATTTACAGAACTGCCATCCTCTCAATGGGGTGATCAGTTTCTCCGATTTTCCATGGCTGATTCGGTGAGTCCATTTATTTCAGTCTGACTATTTTCCATGGCTGATTCGGTGAGTCCATTTATTTCAGTCTGACTATTAAGGAAACAGTATCATCATATCATCTATGATTACTTAAATCCCATATATCACTCTAATATATATTAATTATATTATTCTATGTAATCTCTTTAATTATATTATTTGATTATGGTTTGTGCTTATATATAAATTGTATCATTCTATTTGATAATACACAACAATAATAATATAATCATATTCTCTCTATTCACATGGTATCAGAGTCACAATGATCTAATGATCGGCTCTGTTCCTGTTTCTAAGCTATGTGTTTCTTTTGTTTATTTTTGTTTTAAGCCAAGTGCTTCCACATATGATTATCTATATATGTTATGATGGCTTATGGCTATATATACGAAAATATCTTTTTGATGACTTGTATTACCTTCCAGGATTTTGATGTCCTTGAAACCGAGATTAAACTACTAAAGCCTGAAGTAATAGCGAACATATTCATGTTGCCTTCCAGTGACAAAGACACAATGAAAAGGAAAATACTTCTGATTCATTTTCTGGAGAGTCTTGGTCTCTCTTATCATTTTGAGAAGGAGATCGAAGAGAGCTTGAAACATGCTTTCGAGAAGATAGAAGATTTGATCGCTGATGAAAATGATTTGTACACAATCTCAACCATGTTTCGGGTTTTTAGAACATATGGTCTAAAAATGTTGTCTGGTAAGTAATCTTTTTAAATAAATCCTAGTATGTTTCTAGTCTTCCAACTAGGGTGTGTGCATATATAATTGACATATTGAAAAAAAAATTGAAAAATATATATTTATTTCCATGAAGATGTTTTCAAAAGATTCAAAGGAGACGATGGTAAGTTCAAGGAATGTTTAATAGAAGATGTCAAGGGTATGCTAAGCTTCTACGAAGCAGTGCACTTTGGGACAACGACAGATCATATATTGGATGAAGTTTTAAGCTTCACACTGAACCACTTGGAGTCACTAGCTACAGGTCTCAGAGCGTGCCCACCACATATTTCAAAGCTTATACAAAATGCTCTTCACATACCTCAGCACCGGAACATCCAAGCGCTGGTTGCAAGGGAATATATCTCGTTCTATGAACACGAAGAGGACCGCGATTACACACTTCTTAAGCTAGCCAAGCTCAATTTCAAGTTCTTGCAGCTTCACTACTTCCAAGAATTAAAGACCATCACAATGTATGTGTGAATGATCTAGTTTTCTTCTAAGATAGCTGGGGTTCTTTCTGAGTGCATCTTTTTATTCTTTCTCTTTTTTCATATCTTGGTAGGTGGTGGAGGGAATTAGAACATACATCAAACTTTCCACCTAACTTCAGAGAAAGAACTGTAGAGACTTGGTTTGCAGCATTGATGATGTACTTCGAGCCACAATTTTCACTTGGGAGAATTATGTCGGCTAAGTTGTACTTAGTAATCACATTTCTAGACGACGCTTGTGATACTTACGGTTCAGTTTCTGAAGTTGAAAGCCTGGTAGATTGTCTGGAAAGGTACCTAAGCTTAGCTATATCTATATAGCTATACATTGCAAAGATTCATGTGTTAAATCAGAAAAACCAATTAATAATTATGAGTCTAGCATGGATCCCGATAACCAATGTCGTGTGATATACTAACAGATGGGATCCGGATTACATGGAAAATCTTCAAGGTCACATGAAGACTGCCTTCAAATTTGTGATGTATCTTTTTAAAGAGTATGAAGAAATATTGAGGTCACAAGGAAGATTATTTGTGTTAAATAAGATGATAGAAGAGGTCGATTACGTACAAAACTTTTATTATTCATGACCACCAAAATCATTATTCATTGGATGGTAATAAGTTGTAGCATGTTTAATTTTTATTTTTGGTAATCAGTTCAAGATAATAGCGAGGAAAAACCTCGAACTTGTCAAATGGGCACGGGGAGGTCATGTTCCTAGCTTTGATGAGTATATAGAGTCTGGTGGAGCCGAGATTGGTACATATGCAACCATAGCATGTTCCATCATGGGACTTGGAGAGATTGGTAAAAAGGAAGCTTTTGAGTGGCTAATATCTAGACCAAAGCTCGTTCAGATTTTAGGTGCAAAGACCCGTCTCATGGATGACATAGTCGACTTTGAGGTACTACATATTACATATAAATATAGGAAAAATTATACAAATGAGACTGATGAAATTTCATCCAATATGGCCTATGTTATATAAAGGTCTAGCCTGTCATCTTTTTTAACCAGGCCTCATTAGCCAAATTCAAAATTAGTCTCCAAAAATAAAAATTGTACGTATATCAGATGTGTTTTTACTGATAATAAATTATGTCACATGAATATATATCATGATAACACTAAATTAAAAAAAATTGTTTTAGCCAATTTAATACAAACTTCTCTTCGCATAATTTGTATGTTTTGAATGTTTTGGTATGTATCTTCAGGAGGATATGGAAAAAGGCTACACTGCTAATGCACTCAACTATTACATGAACGAACACGGAGTTACAAAAGAAGAAGCCAGTAGAGAACTTCAAAAGATAAATGGAGATATGAACAAGATTGTAAACAAAGAGTGCTTGAAGAAGACCACCATGCCACGCCGAATTCTTATGCAATATGTCAACTACTGGCGCTCATTGGATGTTCTCTATACCGCTGATGATGTCTACAACCACCGCGAAGGAAAACTCAAGGAATATATGAGCCTTTTGCTCGTCGATCCCATACTTCTTTAGAGACATGGGATGCATAAAATGTTTGTTTTTTTTGGTTTTCAATTTCGATATGCATTGGTGTTGTGTGATTGCGGTTCTATTTGATCGTTCTGTGTTTGATCATATTTTCTTACTACAATAAAATGTTGGTGTGTTTGATTTTCATATATGACTCT
Organism: Camelina sativa; assembly: GCF_030686135.1. Taxonomy (NCBI): domain Eukaryota; kingdom Viridiplantae; phylum Streptophyta; class Magnoliopsida; order Brassicales; family Brassicaceae; genus Camelina; species Camelina sativa. The sequence continues at coordinate 30,966,959 of NC_141899.1, forward strand.
CCTTTTTTTTTTGTCTTAATAGTTAATGTTGATTTAGTATCGTGATATCTATTTAATTTTGCAAACATAACTGAGTCTTTATTCAGTTATTCAATCATAAACAATCCTACTTGTCTAAATAAAAACAAGTCCATAAACTTAACCGTGTTTCAAAAAAGTAGTCCACCTCCACAATGAGTATTTTTTCTTCTCCTAAAATATTTTAACCTTATTTAAAACAAGTGTTTTTATTTGGAAAATTTCTTTATTTTTTTATTTAGGAATTATTTATCTATTTAATTATTATATGTTATCGGAAAACCCTCGGTAACTTGGTGCCTTCAGAAATTCATCGAAAATTTGGAACCCTCAGAAACCAAAAAGAAGCCAATTTGAAATTTGAGAAAATGACTAGAAATATCAACAAGATCGTTAACGAAGAGTGCATCAAAATGACCAACATTTCTATTAGTACTAGATAAGAGCCCGCACGATATGCAAGTTTAAAAATTGTTTGAAAAAATAAATTCTAAATCTAAAATAATTTTTCAAAAATATATAAAAAAATTTTTGTTTTCTAAAAGAAATATATAAATAATTTAAGTTAGAGAATATTTTTATTTACCTTCATACATTTATTTATATTTCTATATTTTTAATATATTATAACAATTATTATAATAATTTAAAGGATAAATTATATCCCACTAAAACTTTTACCAAATATTCATCATTGCAAATATTACTATTGTCAAATTTCAAAAACGTTTCACAACTTATTCACAAAATATTTTACATGCAACAAATTCATCAAAGCAACATCTAATAAGTAACCACATACTATTTTACTCTATGTTTTACCATTAAAAATATGTTCTTAAACCCAAAATTATTTTATTGTTAAAGTATGCTCTTTATCACCACCTATAAAATGTCTTCTAAACAAATTAAACAAATTTTATGTTGCTTTATTTTCATTTTGGCATAATTATAGTTCTTATAATTACTAAAATTGTTTTGCTCCAAATATATTGGATGAACAACTGGTAAAAATTATTTACTCAATCACTATGATTTTATGACTAACCCAATAAAAATTGAGAAATTGAAAGAAATTTAATATAATATAATATAATAAAATTTGAAAATTATAATCATGATGGTATATATAAGTCTTAGATAATTCAGATATACAAAATATAAACTTTATATACAATCCAAAACATGACATATGTCATAATCATGTTAAGGATCAACGACCTATTTACTCTTCAGAAGTATTCAATTATACCAAAACAACTTAAAGTTATGACTTCGTCTCAAATATTCTCGAATCATAAATTCTCAACTTATTTTTACCCAAATCAAAAGTAGGGCGACAATATCCTGGAGAGGGGGATAATTTATTAATTATTCTCAACTTATTCTCAACTTATTCTTTTGACATAATTTATTAATAATAATATACATGCTTAGTGAATTACTATTTTGTTTATACATGTCAAAATCTTATTGACAAAACACGTATAACATAAGTAGCTTACAATGGAAAATATATTAGTTTTGTTAATTTTCTTTTTTGATTAAGAATTTTTTTTTAGATTAACATGTAAATTTTATTTAGATTTAATGTTATTTTTTTAATTAGCTGTTTTGAAAAATAATAATTTTTGACACTTGTCAACATTTCATCAGTATATTTGACATGTGGCTAATTTGAAAACCCAACTTTATATAATAAGATTTTTAATATAATAAAAAGATTAGTTCAAGCTTTTTTCTTAAGAATGCCAATCGGTTCTCCATGATCTTCGTTTTCTTCGCATGTGCCTTCACAAATCTTGAAAACTTTGAACTTTTATCGTCAAAATTGACATGTCACGATCTGATGAGTTACTAACTTTGATCTCTAATCGTTAAAATTGACACGTGTCATAATCTAATGAGTATTTAACTTTGATCTCTGATCGTTAAAATTAACACGTGTCACGATCTGATGAGTTAATAACTTTTTAAAATTGACATGTGTCACGATCTGATGAGTTACTAACTTTGATCTCTGATCGTTAAAATTGACACATGTCATGATCTGGTGTGTTTTTAACTTTGATCTCTGATCGTTAAAATTAACACTTGTCACGATCTGGTGAGTTACTAACTTTTAGAACCAAGGTTTATATAATAAGATATATATAAGTTTATTGGGATGCAAACCAAAGGCAGTACCTATGGATTATAAGAAGGTCCTTACTAAAGACACGGGTCTCCTGCTTAATGATGGACGACCTTATCGGGAACTGATCGGACGGTTGTTGTATTTGTGCATTACAAGACCAAACATTACTTTTGCCGTCAATCGTCTGAGCCAGTTTCTTTCATGTCCGACAGACACTCATTTTGAGGCTGCTCATCATGTTCTCAAATATTTGAAGAACGATCCAGGTCAAGGCCTCTTCTTCTCTGCTTCTACTGATTTATGCTTGAATGCGTTCTCGGATGCAGATTGGGGAACTTGCAAGGATTCTAGGCGGTCTGTTTCTTGCATTTGTGTTTTTCTAGGCGATTCTTTGATCTCTTGGAAATCCAAGAAGCAAGATGTTGTGAGTTCGAGTAGCACCGAGGCTGAGTACAGAAGCATGGCACACGCTACTAAGGAGTTGCTCTGGCTTAATCAAATGTTGAAGGATTTGCGCCAGAGTCCACGAATACAGGCCAAGCTTTTCTGTGACAACAAATCGGCACTACACATTGCACAGAATCCGGTGTTTCACGAAAGAACAAAGCACGTTGAGATCGATTGCCACATTACTCGAGATCAGATTAAGAGTGGCTTTCTCAAAATTCTACATGTTGCCACCGAGAATCAGTTGGCTGACATCTTAACAAAACCTCTGCAACCGGCTCCATTTCACTCAATTCTGCAGAGATTATCTATTTCAAGCCTCTTCTTGCCTGCTGCGACTTCAGCTTGAGGGGGGTATATTAGTATATATATAAGTTGGGATTAAGCTTCCTTTTACTTAGTCCCAATACTCTAGTATAAATACCCCTTGTATTAGTTACATTTGATCTTAATGAGAAATATACTTTACTAAACAGTTAACAATTTCTCGTCCAATTCTTAACCAGTTCATCGGTTTCGGTTTTTTGGACGCTTGTTGGACGTTCTCTATACAGCAGACGATGTCTTCAACCATCGCAATTGAAAATTAAAGGATTATATCTTTAGGTTGCTCATAGATCCAATAAATCTCTAAAGTTTGGTGTCTTGGTAAATTAAATATCATTTTTTTCCTTTCGGGTTTCGTTGAAATGTGCTATACTTGTGTTGAAGTCATGAGTCCAGTAAATTTGTTTTGTTTTGCTTTATTTTGTTTGATGTTATGGGGTTGGACTCATTGTTTTGTTTTGCTTTCTTTTGTTTTCTCTACGCATATTTCATAAGTTTTTGAAGTATGTTAATGAAACATGACAAAAATTGGAGTAAACATACGAATAAACGAACAAAGAGGCAAAGATAAGCATTTAATTTGTATCTTTTTATATTTTGTAAACCTGTTTTCACATCATATATGTGTGTCATTCGGGTTACTAAAATTGGAGTAAAAATGTTCATAAACGAACAAATATACAAAGGTTCAGCATTTGGCAGTTCTAAACTTTCTATTTTTAACAGATAATTTTTTCATATGTTCGCAAATCCAACTCGATCACAACTTGAAGGTATTTTAACTGGTTTTAACTTTAAACTTTCTCCGTGGAACTCTAATTCTCGACATTCTCCCTGACTCTGAAGGTTCAAAAGCTTAAAGCTTTCAGTTTATTGGTAATTTTAGGGTTTGTCTTACTGGTTATAAAATGAATTTTTAATCATAGGAGTTGTAGACACTGCTTGATGTAAGGTATATTTCAGGTCATCGTTGCTATTTTTCAAGTTTTTAGTGGGTTTCATTATGGTAGGGACTACTTGATCCAAGTTCTGAAGGCTGGCCTCAGATCGCGGTCTTTCGTGGCAACTTCAAAGACATGTTAATGCTAGCGATCTTTGTCATTGATGATTGTGAACACTGATCTTTCTCCACTGTCTTCTGCTGCCGTTGTTTCGTACTTCATCTCTGTTAGATTATTTTGTTGGTTCTTGCAGCTTGTTGGTTGTGTCATGTGTGTTTTTGTTTTGTTTTGTAGATTTTCGCTCTTCTCTACTACCTATGTATCTATGCAACCGTCTCTCTAAAACGAAAAATGTTATAAAACCTAACATATATACCAATACCAAAAATGGTATAAACCTAACATGTATACCAAATATAAACTTTTACATGAAATCATCGATCTGTTACTAAGCAAATCAGTTCAACTGGAATCCAAAGATTATAATTGCCCCACACACAAAAAAACATACACGTCTATACTACTACTACTAGCAGTCACTCCGTGCTACGCATGGATTTAGTTTACATTATTTTTGGATATTTTTTTATGATTTTGGAGATTGTTAGTTAGGACAATATTAATTAAATAAAAATATTATGTGAGATTTGAGATACAGTATGAAGGTTAGTAAAATGTGTATCTTTCTATTTATAAGAAAATTTGTAGTTAAGAGCATATAGAAAATTTATTATTTAATTGGATAATAAATGCACTAATTTTTATATCAATTTCTATATATTAGGTCAATGTAATTTATACTTGTTTCAGGCTTTTACTTGTCGTTTAAAGTTTTTTCACATAAATTTAAAAAAACTATTAAATTATCTGTTTTACCCTTAATTAATATATTTTATAAATATTTCATTGGTCAAAACTTTAAAACAATAGGGATAAAACTGGAATATTCACCAAACATTTTCATTGAAAACCTAAAACGACAACTAAACTAAAACAGAGGGAGTATTTTATTGTTATATGAGTCACATAAACTATGTGAGAGTTAGAGATATGCAATCATTACATATTATTATTAATCATTTATTGCATTACTATAAATATTATTAAAATTACAAAAAATGAGAGTTAGTACAATATAGGATTGATGAGATGGAACAGGAAAGTTAATAAAAAATGTGTCAGGTTTATAAAAATACAATATTGTGAATTAATAACTAAAATTGTCTATTATTTTAAATATATGTTCAAGAGTTATATATTATAAATATAGATCTATAAAAGGGCATCTTAGCTAATCAAATCATGAATTTAAATATATATTCACTTCTCTCTTTCAACAAAAATATATACAGTTATCTCTTTATCACAAAAATATATTCAATTCTCATTTAGCTATTTAGAAATTATATATTAAAATATACTTTAGTTTTTTTTTGTCAACCATTTGGCCACAACAGGTCGGCTCTTAGCCAAACCCCTACATACTTATGGAGCGGGACTCAATCCCTGGTGTGATGGTGTCTTGTGCATTAAGGACTTACCATTGGTCTTGTGTAAATGGACTGAAAATGAAATAAAATAATGTAATATCAAGATTATGTGAATTATTTATATTAATGTGTGGAAATAAAACAGCCAATTATTACACGACATTATTTTATAGAACCCAAATATATATATATATATATATATATATATATATATATATATATATATATATTATAATTTTATATCCTTAAACTATTTAATCGTCAATTTATTTGTGTAGAGAAAATTTTATTATATAAATACAATTGAATAAATTTGTTACACTTAAAATTTAAAGAAACAAAATGACACTTGTGAATGAAGAGAGCATCAAATGACAATCTTTTGGAGCTTGCCAAAATAAAACTTTATTTAGTATTAAATAATATAATATAGTAATGTTTCTTTCAATTCTTACTCTAAGAATCTAATTCCCATCATCATTATATATTAAAATTCTTTTAAAATCAAATACACATACAATTATTTATTTTATTTTATAAATGTTTTAAAATGATTGCATAAATCATCAAAAGATGAACAATAGTAAAAATAATTTACATTTTTGGAAAATTTGTTCAAGACTCAGTAAGATAATATTTTTTCTAAAGATAGAAACTTCCCAAAAAACAGATGATCCGAAAAACGATACTATTGTTACCAGTGTTTTGTTGTTTGTTGGAAATTGAATCAAAGATATAATAGAAAGTAAATGTTTTAGTTTTCACAATAATCTGAAAGAGGATGTGTTTGTATGGTAATAGATTGTTTTAGAAAACCAAACTTTATAGAATGTTTGAGCCTTTAGGAGAGTGTAACACCCGCAAACCAAATTTTGGTATTTTGGTAAGGGTGTCGATCGACACCTCCTAGTGAGGCATCGATCGACACCAATTGTGGTCGGTTTGGTCGGTTCAATTTTAATTGTCCGGTTTGCGTAGTTGGTTTAGGGAATCCCTAAATCGAGTTTTAAAGGAAGAAAACGACCTAGGGTCGTGTTGTTTTGTCTTATTCGCCGTTTTTGAGAGAAAACACAAAGAGAGAGTGTTCTTGAACTATTGGGAAGAGATTGAGAGATTCCTTGCTGTTCTTGGGAGATCCAAGGCTGGGAAGGTGCTAGAAGCTTGCTAGGAGTGAGGGAATTCGTTCTTGTTGGTCAGAATCTTCCTGCAAAGAGGTGAGTGCATGACCATGGCTTATCTAAGCTAAGATCTCTAGAGTCTATGTGATTTGGTGCTTATGTGGTTGTTTCTTTGAGTTCTCTATGATATTTCGTTGCTGTCTAGGCTGGGTTTGGCTTCTGGGAGTGCAAGGAGCGGATTGGAGAAGCTTGGAGGCGAGATTCGGAGTTTCTGATCGAGGGAAATCGCTGCTCGGCATCGGTGTCGGTCGACACCAGTTGGGGTGTCGGTCGACACCAACGCGAGGACGGCTCGGGACTTTAGCGAGTGTCGAACGATGCCATGTGGAGGTGTCGGTCGACGCAAACTAGGGTTTTTGGGAGTGTCGGGCAGGGTGTCGGTCGACACCAGTTTGGTGTCGGTCGACACCAGGTAGTCAGTGTCGATCGACACCATCTGGTGTCGGTCGACACCCCTTGTTCAGTTACGCTGGTCGTTGCATGCTATGTATATTGCCTGGTTTGTTTTATTGATTGTTGTTTGTGGCATGTAGAGATCTTATTGCTTGTGTGTATAGCCCAGTAGATGGGAGGATTGCCTCACTGAGTGTTTATCAAATACTCATGCATCTCAATTTGTGTTTGTGGTGCAGGTAAAGGCAAAGTGTGATCGTGGAATCAAAGGCAATGAAGAGGAGGATGTTCTAGGGACTTGATTGTATGGTTATCTGGCATTGATAGGTTGCTAGAATTGAGTCTTAGAGCATTGTTAGGATTGCTGGTTGTTTGATTTATGCTGTTTGGGATTAATGCTGGATATTACTTATTTGGTTATTGGACATTGTTTTATTGGTTATTTATTGGTATGTGGTTCCGCTGTTGGATTGTGAATGTGGTTAGGTGGCTAGTGGGTATGGGACCACTAGTTGTAGTTATTTAATTATATTATTATCTATTATTCTTTTATTAAAAAAAAAACGGGAAGGATTGTTTCATTTTGGTATCAGAGCCCTTACGGTTCTAGGACTAGGGTTCATTGTGCTTTTGCTGTTGATGTTTAGGATTCCATGCTATGATTGATTGTGTGGTTGGTCAATTGTGTGTGGCATGAAGTCCTAGAACATCCTCTTCGAGCCTGTGTTGTGATTCCACGGTAAGTTGTGTTTCTTGTGTATTAGAATTATTGTTTGCTTAGCCTTCTGTTCTTGGATGATACAGATGGTTAGGGGTGAGGATGCTGTTGGTCGCGGTCGTGGTCGTGGGCGTGGTCGTGGTCGGGGTCGGGGACGAGGTCAGGTTCCTGAGGCCAATGTGAGTGTGACCCAGAGCATGGCCAGTGAGGAGGTGGCGGAGTCACAGGTTCATCCTAGTGTGTCTGGAGACCAGGCTGGTTTGGGTGACGGCAGGGCGGATGGGCCCGGTGTCGGTCACGGTGTTGCCCCGGGTGTGGGGGTTGCAGCGGGAGGTGCTCCAGGCAGGGAGGATGTCTTGATGGACTTGCTAGCTCAAGTTTTGCAGCGACTTCCAGCAGTTGTGCCGCCAGTGGTTGGTGGGCAGGATCCAGTAGTGCTGCCAGGGGTTGGTGGGCAGGATCCGGTAGTGCCGCCCGTGGGTGGTGGGCAGGGTCCAGCGGTGCAGCCTGTGGCGGGTTTGCAGGCAGGTGTGCAGCCGGGGGCCAAGGTTGTGGAGGCTCAGTATGTGCGGATGATGGAGCAGCTGCGGTATGTGGGAGCAGGGTATTTCTCAGGAGGTACCGATCCGAGTGTAGCGGATGAGTGGAGAGAGCGGATGGAGGATATTTTCCTTTCGCTTAGGTGTCCCGACCGGTACAGGGTGGATCTGGTAGTGTTTTACTTGTCAGGAGATGCTCGTGTGTGGTGGAGGTCGGTGACAGCACGGAGGGTGCAGAGGGGTATGTCTTGGGAGATTTTGTGGGGGAGTTTAACTCCAAGTATTTTCCTCAGGAGGCTCTTGATCGTATGGAGGCACGGTTCTTGGGTTTGACTCAGGGGGACCGTACAGTGCGGGAGCTGGATGCAGAGTTCAGTCGGCTTGTGGGGTATGCAGGCAGGGCATGGGAGCCAGAGGCGGCTCAGGTGCGAAGGTTTTTGTTGGCTCTGCGGGATGATTTGAGGACTCGGTGCAGAGTGAGGAGCTATGCTACGAGAGCAGAGCTGGTTGAGGTTGCAGCTGGGATAGAGGATGACTTGAGGTCACAGGTGGTTGTGGTCAGTTCTTCGGTGCAGCCACAGCAGTCTCAGCCGCTTTCTGTTCCTAGCAAGGGCGGCAAGCCTGCGCAGGGGCAGAAGAGGAAGTTCGATGTTATGCAGAGATCGAGGCACGGGGGTGCGAAATGCTTTGGGTGTGGTAGTAGGGACCACAAGGTGTCTAGCTGTCCACAGAGAGGTGAGCAGCGAGCAGTGACAGAGCAGCGGGCGGTGACGGAGCCGCGGACAGATACTCGGGTGTGTTACTACTGCAGAGAGACGGGGCATATCAAGCCTCGTTGTCCCAAGTTGCAGCAGAGGGCAGTAGCAGTGTTGCAGGCTGGAGCTCAGCCAGGGGTGCAGCAGGGTGTGCAGCACGGTGTGCAGCCGGTGGGTTGGATTGAGCCGATGACTCAGGTGTACTCGACTCAGGAGCCCGGTGGCACTAGTGCAGGAGCGATCACAGGTATAACTTCTGAGATTCGAACTTAGTCAATTCAATAGTTCAGATTATATTTGTTTTTGTTTGTGGTCAAGTGTTAGGTTCTCAACACATGAGGTTTGTGTAGGGACCTTGTTGGTGGGCGGGTTTAAGTCCCATGTTATGTTTGATTCTGGAGCTTCTCATAGCTTCATTACTCCGGAGTGTGCCGTGAGTGCGGGGATCAGAGGGGATTCTGGAGAGCGTTCAGGAGTTGTCAGAGTTGCTGGAGGCAAGTTCCTGAGGGTTATTAGACGAGCTGGAGGAGTTGATATTCAGATCGCAGGAGAGTCGTGGCCAGCGGATTTGCTTATCAGTCCAGTGGAGTTGTATGACGTCATTCTTGGTATGGATTGGTTGCATCGGTATAAGGTGCATTTGGATTGCTATCGGGGTAGAGTGGAGTTTGAGCGTCCAGGAGGGAAGTTGGTTTTTCAGGGTATTAGACCGACTTCAGGGAGTCTCGTGATCTCAGCCGTTCAGGCAGGGAAGATGATCGAGAAGGGCCGTGAGGCCTATCTGGTTACTATATTTATGCCAGAGTCAGTGGGGAAGTCTACGGTTAGCGGTATTCCGGTTGTGGAGGACTTTGAGGATGTGTTCCAGTCATTGCAGGGATTACCACCATCTCGGTCGGATCCTTTTACCATTGAGCTGGAACCGGGGACGATGCCGTTATCCAAGGCTCCTTACAGGATGGCTCCAGCAGAGATGGCAGAGCTGAAGAAGCAGCTGGAGGATTTGTTGGGCAAGGGTTTTATCCGTCCTAGTTGTTCACCGTGGGGAGCTCCGGTGTTGTTTGTTAAGAAGAAGGATGGGAGTTTTCGGTTGTGTATTGACTACCGGGGTTTGAACCGAGTTACTGTGAAGAACAAGTACCCTCTCCCGAGGATTGATGAGTTGTTGGATCAGTTGAAGGGTGCTACTTGGTTCTCCAAGATCGACTTGGCTTCAGGTTATCATCAGATCCCTATTCATGAGGCAGATGTGAGGAAGACAGCCTTCAGGACGAGATATGGGCACTATGAGTTTGTGGTGATGCCGTTTGGGTTGACAAACGCGCCAGCTGCGTTTATGAGATTGACGAACAGTGTGTTCCAGGAGTTTCTGGACGTGTCAGTCATCATTTTCATCGACGACATCCTGGTATATTCTAAGAGTCCTGAGGAGCATGCAGTACATTTGAGAGCAGTGTTGGAGAAGCTGCGGGAGCAGAAGTTGTTTGCTAAGCTGAGTAAGTGCAGTTTCTGGCAGCGTGAGATGGGGTTCTTGGGTCATATTGTTTCAGCCGAGGGAGTTTCAGTGGATCCAGAGAAGATTCAGTCCATCAGGGAGTGGCCGAGGCCGCAGAGTGCCACTGAGATTCGGAGTTTCCTGGGGTTAGCAGGTTACTACAGGAGGTTTGTTCAGGGTTTTGCGAGTATGGCTCAGCCGATGACTAAGCTTACAGGGAAGGATGTCCCGTTTGTGTGGTCACCAGAGTGTGAAGCAAGTTTTGCAAGTCTCAAGCAGATGTTGACTACCACGCCGGTGTTAGCATTGCCTGAGCAGGACGAGCCTTATGTTGTGTATACAGACGCTTCTAGAGTGGGGTTGGGTTGTGTACTTATGCAGCAGGGGAAGGTTATAGCCTATGCTTCGCGGCAGTTGCGGAAGCATGAAGCTAATTATCCTACCCATGATTTGGAGATGGCAGCAGTGATCTTTGCTCTTAAGATTTGGAGATCTTATCTGTATGGTGGGAAGGTACAGGTATTTACAGATCACAAGAGTCTGAAGTACATTTTTACTCAGCCTGAGCTGAATTTGAGGCAGAGGCGTTGGATGGAGTTAGTAGCGGATTATGATTTGGACATAGCTTACCATCCTGGTAAAGCTAATCTGGTTGCAGATGCCTTGAGTCGGAAGCGGGTGGCTTCAGCTCAGGAGCAGGATATGGAGGTGTTGGTAGGTGAGATTAGTGCATTGAGTTTGTGTGCTATCTCACAGGAACCTTTGGGTTTGGAGGCAGTTGATAGAGCAGATTTGTTGAGCAGAGTGAGGTTAGTTCAGGAGAGTGATGAGGGGCTGGTGAATGCCTCTAAGGCTGCGGGTGCAGAGTATCAGGTTTCTGCTAATGGTACTATCCTTGTGCACGGTCGGATCTGTGTGCCCAAGGGTGAGGATTTGAGGCAGGAAATACTGAGAGAGGCTCATTCGAGCAAGTTCTCTATTCATCCAGGAGCGACCAAGATGTACCGTGACCTCAAGCGGTATTATCACTGGGTCGGGATGAAGAAGGACGTAGCTGACTGGGTGGCAAAGTGTGATACTTGCCAGCTGGTGAAGGCGGAACATCAGGTTCCTGGTGGTTTATTACAGAGTTTACCCATTCCAGAGTGGAAGTGGGATTTGATCACGATGGACTTCGTGGTAGGTTTGCCTGTGTCGAGGACGTTTGACGCTATTTGGGTCATTGTGGACCGTTTGACTAAGTCTGCGCATTTTCTGGCCATCAAGAAAACTGATGGAGCAGCGGTTTTGGCCAAGAAGTACGTGAGGGAGATAGTCAGATTGCACGGTGTGCCTGCTAGTATTGTGTCTGATAGAGATTCCAAGTTCACCTCGGTGTTCTGGAAGGCATTTCAGGCGGAGATGGGCACGAAGATGCATATGAGTACAGCCTATCATCCTCAGACTGATGGTCAGTCAGAGAGGACGATCCAGATTTTGGAGGATTTATTGAGGATGTGTGTGCTGGATTGGGGTGGTCATTGGGCAGATCACTTGAGCTTGGTGGAGTTTGCTTATAACAACAGCTACCAGGCTAGTATTGGGATGGCTCCTTATGAGGCCCTGTATGGGAGGCCGTGTCGTACACCTTTATGTTGGACTCAGGTGGGGGAGAGGAGCATATTTGGTGCAGATTTTGTTCAGGAGACCTCGGAGAAGATTCGGGTTTTGAGGCTGAACATGAAGGAGGCTCAGGATCGGCAGAAGAGCTATGCTGATAAGAGGAGAAAGGATCTTGAGTTTCAGGTTGGTGATAGAGTGTACCTCAAGATGGCCATGTTGCAGGGTCCGAACAGGTCATTGACAGAGACTAAGTTGAGTCCGAGGTACATGGGTCCGTTCAGAGTGGTTGAGCGGGTGGGACCAGTGGCATACCGGTTGGAGTTGCCTGAGGTTATGCGTGCGTTCCACAAGGTATTTCATGTGTCGATGCTGAGGAAGTGTCTTAATGAGGGTGACCGGTTGTTGCCTAAGATTCTTGAGGATCTTCAGCCCAATATGACTTTGGAGACGAGACCGTTGAGGGTACTCGGGAGGAGAGTCAAGGAACTTCGGAAGAAGAAGATTCCTTTGATGAGAGTCCAGTGGGACTGTGATGGAGTAGAGGAGCAGACTTGGGAGCCCGAGGCGAGGATGAAGGCAAGGTTTAAGAAGTGGTTTGAGAAGCAGACCGCGACTTGAGCTTGTCGAGCCGGGTCCGAGTTGTAGTCCGTGGCTGGAGCGGGTACGGAGTATTCCAGCCCATCTCTCTTGATATTTGGTCGCTTAGGGGTGGTTGGTTGTGCGACTAAGTATCAAGATGAGGTGGTGCTCGGGATGCGGGTTGTTGGCTCCGGTTGTTGTATTTTTGGTTTTTCTGATGTATTTTCGTTGAGATTGTAACGATTATGATATTTTTTTGAGATTAATAAGATGAGTATTTTTCTTTATGTTTGACTGTTGTTGTCATGGGAAAAGAGAAATAGCTCGGGTTTCTATTTTTGGAAAGTTTCCATAAATAGAAAGTTTCCACAAAAGGAAGGTTTCCATAAATAGAAAGTTTCTAAAATGGGAATGTTTTGTGGAAATGTGAGGTAGATCTAGCCGGGAGATACTCGTTGGCATCAGTGTTTGTTTTTGCTCAAGGCCGTGCGAGCCTAACTCACGTGATACCGATAGCTCGATGGACTTTGTGGCCAGAGAGTGGGAGTGGTATGTTGCTTCGGATGACGATCCGAGAGCGCGCTTGAGGGTGACGACCCAAGAGCGGGATATGTGAGGCTCCCTGGATACCGTAGCTGTGAGCCGCGGCTCGGCAGTGAGCCGGTATGTCTCGAGGGTTACGACCCGAGAGCGGGGGGAGTGGGCGCGTGAGACTCCCTGGATACCGTAGCTGTAGGCTGTGGCCTGGCAGTGAGCCGGTATGACTCGAAGGTTGCGACCTGAGAGCGGGGGGAGTGTGTGTGTGTGAGTGACTTCCTGGATGCCGTAGCTTAAGGCGGTTAGCCTGATAGCGAGCCGGCATGATTCGATGGTTGCGACCACGGACGGGGGAAGCACTGAGTTGTGAGCAAATAGTGTTTATGATGCGAGTATATTGGCTAGAGGGAGACCTCGAGGGTCAGTCGGAGGTGTGCGGGCTGTTGCGACAGTGGCACGGGAAACCTTGGCTGACGGTGTTTAGTCCGGTCTGGGGACGTGCGGGCCGTGCAGACGGTGGCACGGAGGTCCTTGGCAGATGGACGGTATTGCGGGATTCGGGGACGAATCCATATTGGTGGGGGAGAATTGTAACACCCGCAAACCAAATTTTGGTATTTTGGTAAGGGTGTCGATCGACACCTCCTAGTGAGGCATCGATCGACACCAATTGTGGTCGGTTTGGTCGGTTCAATTTTAATTGTCCGGTTTGCGTGGTTGGTTTAGGGAATCCCTAAATCGAGTTTTAAAGGAAGAAAACGACCTAGGGTCGTGTTGTTTTGTCTTATTCGCCGTTTTTGAGAGAAAACACAAAGAGAGAGTGTTCTTGAACTATTGGGAAGAGATTGAGAGATTCCTTGCTGTTCTTGGGAGATCCAAGGCTGGGAAGGTGCTAGAAGCTTGCTAGGAGTGAGGGAATTCGTTCTTGTTGGTCAGAATCTTCCTGCAAAGAGGTGAGTGCATGACCATGGCTTATCTAAGCTAAGATCTCTAGATTCTATGTGATTTGGTGCTTATGTGGTTGTTTCTTTGAGTTCTCTATGATATTTCGTTGCTGTCTGGGCTGGGTTTGGCTTCTGGGAGTGCAAGGAGCGGATTGGAGAAGCTTGGAGGCGAGATTCGGAGTTTCTGATCGAGGGAAATCGCTGCTCGGCATCGGTGTCGGTCGACACCAGTTGGGGTGTCGGTCGACACCAACGCGAGGACGGCTCGGGACTTTAGCGAGTGTCGAACGATGCCATGTGGAGGTGTCGGTCGACGCAAACTAGGGTTTTCGGGAGTGTCGGGCAGGGTGTCGGTCGACACCAGTTTGGTGTCGGTCGATACCAGGTAGTCAGTGTCGATCGACACCATCTGGTGTCGGTCGACACCCCTTGTTCAGTTACGCTGGTCGTTGCATGCTATGTATATTGCCTGGTTTGTTTTATTGATTGTTGTTTGTGGCATGTAGAGATTTTATTGCTTGTGTGTATAGCCCAGTAGATGGGAGGATTGCCTCACTGAGTGTTTATCAAATACTCATGCATCTCAATTTGTGTTTGTGGTGCAGGTAAAGGCAAAGTGTGATCGTGGAATCAATGGCAATGAAGAGGAGGATGTTCTAGGGACTTGATTGTATGGTTATCTGGCATTGATAGGTTGCTAGAATTGAGTCTTAGAGCATTATTAGGATTGCTGGTTGTTTGATTTATGCTGTTTGGGATTAATGCTGGATATTACTTATTTGGTTATTGGACATTGTTTTATTGGTTATTTATTGGTATGTAGTTCCGCTGTTGGATTGTGAATGTGGTTAGGTGGCTAGTGGGTATGGGACCACTAGTTGTAGTTATTTAATTATATTATTATCTATTATTCTTTTATTAAAAAAAAAAAACGGGAAGGGTTGTTTCAGAGAGAGAAGAGATTGAGATCAAATATTAATGATCGATCATAAATTCGCAAGTGTTTCAAATTAATAAGTTAAAAATGAGAAGTAATGTAAACAAAAATGAAAATTGAGAAAAATAGTGGGTAGATACTAGGCAATGCATAAAATGATGGTATTATTTCAAATCAAAACATAACTGATTATAATCATAATTTATTCTGAAATTCCTAATATGAAAACTTATAAATTTTATGTAATTCAAAAATACCACGACATTTGAAATAATAAGTGTGAACCGAACGATATTATTATAGAATTAGATTAAAACATCTCACAATCTTACGTAATTTTCCAGAAAGTAAGCTAAAATTTTAATTTTATATAAACAATTTTTTTAAAAGTTAAACTAATTTACTTAAATAATACCACCCCACCATCTTACTTATATTTGATTCCGCTTGTGCCTGTGAAAATTATATAAGATTCAAATACATAAATTAAACACAAGAATTCAAACCTATAAATTTAATTTAATGTTGGTTTATTTCCGAGATGAAACTAACCACACACTGATATAAGGTGGCTCTAGATTCTTGGAGGCTGCATATGTTATTGATTAAAGAAGGGAAAAAGGAAATGTTGATGGTTTTTTTTTTTTGGTTTTATGGGTCTGTAGTTAATTAGGTCCAAACTATAGTTAATTAGGTCCAAACAAAAAAAATACAAGTGTCAGATAAATAGTAAGCCAAGTGTCATCTCCTTAGCAAAAATTGAGAAAAATCTTCTCATATCATATAAGATGTACATGGTTCTCTTGAATGGTCTTTCGATTCCACTCTTTTGAAAGAAAAAATAAATAGGATAGCTTCAGAGATTAACATAGCTACCTAACATCTAGTACAGTCACGGACTCTTCACAAAAAGAAAAACAAAATTTTTTAGTACTTAGGTCTAAGAATAAGACCATCAACGGAACTTTGCTTTCTAAGACCTCTTAAGTTAATAACGAAAAAAAACATGAAGAAAGAAGACAAGAATTTCCAAAGAGGTTCTTTTAAAAATGGTGTGCCACCAAACATTTATATAATACAGTCACAAACTCCTTACAAAAAGTATTTTCTTTATTTCACTAAGCACATCATCACTTTGGTTAGAGCCAAGGAAAACTAATGAGAAGAGGCAATGTTAAAGTGCGATTGATGAGAATGCTAGAAATGGAGTCTAATTAACCAGTAAATCCACCATAATTAAGGTTTTAATCAAAATGGTAAAACTACAATTCATTTAAAGAGCCGTAAATGTTAAAGCCTGTCAATTTCTTTATTTGTAAGTAAAGGTGTGGAGAATTCCAAATCTCTTCATTTATAAAGGTGCATAGAATTTCAGTGTCATAAATCATAACTATTGACTATATTGCTAATTCAAACATCAAAGGAAGTCTTTTCTTAAAAAACAGTATTGTTTACAACAGAAAACGAAGTCCCCAACCAACACAACTTACTATAGAGAAGATGTACGCATTATGAGTTAGTCAAGACATACAATAAAACATATACTATTTGGGTATGATACGTACTATTATTATAAGACGCGTTAATTAAAAAAGCTGACCAGTTTACGAATTACGATACTTTTTCCAATTTGGTGTGATATTACATATGTGAACATCTTTTAAATATACATGTTATAGTTTTATATCAATATGCATATGTATAATTGTAAATTATATCATTATGATAAACATATACCTTTTTAATTATCAGCAACATGTATAAAGGTATAACGATATTTTATATGATCATCAACTCTCATTTTGTCCTATATATATGTCTACCTCGTTGCAAATTATCCACCACCACACTCACTCTTTCTCTAGATCTCCCTCTTTCTCTCTCTCTTTCTCTCGTTTCATGACTATGGAAACACCAAAAGATGATCTTCATCAGGATATATGCTTCAATTTTTTTAAATTGCCACCTTCTCAATGGGGTGATCACTTCCTCAGTGTTCCCATCACTGACTCGGTGAGTCTTATATACCCATTAACAACTATATATATATATACTAGAAGTCATTCCGTGCTACGCACGTATTTAATTTACATTATTTTTAAATTTTTTTGTAATTTTGAAGATTCTTAGTTAATATAATATTAATTAAATAAAAATATTATGTGAGATTTGAGATACAGTATGAAGATTAGTAAAATATGTTTTTCTATTTATAAAAGAAATTGTAGTTAAGAGCATATATAAAATTTATTATTTAATTGGATAATAAATGCATTAAGTTTTATATCAATTTCTATTTATTAGATAAATGTAATTTATACTTCTTCCGCTTTTTTACTTATCGTTTAATGTTTTCTCACATAAATTAAAAAACTATTAAATTATCTGTTTTACCCTTAATTAATATATTTTATAAATAGCTTATTAGTCAAAACTTTAAAACAGCAGGGATAAAACTGGAATACTCACCGAACATTTTCATTGAAAACCTAAAACGACAATTAAATTAAAACAAAGGGAGTATTTTATTGTTATAGGAGTCACATAAACTATGTGAGAGTTATAGATATGCAATCATTGCATATTAATATATTTTCTTATATATGTAGTAGTTCTAAATGTTATTATTAATCATTGCATTACTATAAATATTATGAAAGTTACAAGAATGAGAGTTAGTACAAAATATGAGACTGATGAGATGGAATAGGAAAGTTAATAAAATATATGTCAGGTTTATAAAAATACATTATTGTGAATTAAGAACTAAAATTGTCTATTTTTAAATATATATATTCAAGAGTTATATATTATAAATATAGATCTATGAAAAGATATTTTAGCTAATCAAATCATGAATTTAAATATATATTCACTTCTCTCTTTAAACAGAAATATATATAGTTATCTCTTTATCACAAAAAAATATATTCAATTCTCATTTAGCTATTTAGAAATTATATATTAAAATATACTTTAGTTTACTTTTTTATTTTATTTTTGCCAACCATTTGGCTACAACATGCCGGTCAATTAGCCGTTGTAAGACTCAATCCCTGGTGTGATGGTGCTTTGTGCATTAAGGAATTATCATTGGCCTTGTGTAAATGGATTGAAAATGAAATAAAATAATGTATTATCAAGATCATGTGAATTATTTTTATTAAAGTGTGGAAATAACACAGCCAATTATTACTCGACATTATTTTATACGACCCAAAATATATATATATATATATATATATATATATATATATATATATATATATATATATATATATATATATATATATATATATATATATATATTATAATCTTATAGCCTTAAACTATTTAATCATCAAATTATTTGTTAAGAAAAAATTTTATTATGTAAATTCAATTGAATAAATTTGTTACACTAAAAATTTAAAGAAACAAAATGACACTTGTGAAAAAAGAGAGCATCAAATGACAATCTTTTGGAGCTTGCCAAAAGAAAACTTTACTTTAGAATTAAATGATATAATATAGTAAGGTTTCTTTCAACTCTTAATCTAAGAATATGACGCCCATCATCATTATAGATTAAAATTCTTTTAAAATCAAATACACATACAATTATTTATTTTCTTTTATAAATGTTTTAAAATGATTGCGTTGACAAACAAAAAAAAATGATTGCATAAATCATCAAAAGATAAACAATAGTAAAACTAATTTACATTTTTGGAAAAATTATTCAAGACTTAGTAAGATAATATTTCTTCTAAAGTTAGGAACTTCCCAAAAATGGATGATCCGAACAACGATACTATTTTTACCAGTGTTTTGTTGTTCGCTGGAAATTGAATAGAGGATAGAATAGAAAGTAAATGTTTTAGTTTTCGAGGATGTGTTTTTATGGTAATAATTTGTTTTTAGAAAACCAAGCTTTATAGAATTTTTGAGCCTTTAAGAGAAAGAAGGGATTGAGATCAAATATTAATGATCATAAATTTGCAAGTGTTTCAAAATAATAAATTAAAAATGAGAAGTAATATAAACAAAAATGAAAATTGAGGAAAATAGTGGGTAGATATAAGACAATGCATAAAATGATGGTATTATTTCAAATCAAGATATAACTGATTATGTTCATAACTTATCCTGAAATTCCTGATATGAAAACTTATAAATTTTATGTAATTCAAAAATACCATGACGTTTGAAATAATAAGTGTGAACCAAACAAAATAATTATAGAATTAGATTAAAACATCTCACAATTTTACGTAATTTCTGAGAAAGTAAGCTCAAAAATTGAATTTTATATAAAAAAATTTAAAAAAAAGTTCAATTAATTTACTTAAATAATACCATCCCACCATCTTACTTAAATTTGATTCCACTTGTGCCTGTGAAAATTATATAAGATTGAAACACATAAATTAAACCCGAAAATTCAAACCTGTAAATTTAATTTAATGTTGGCTTAGTTCCGAAATGAAACCAACCACATACTGATATAAGTTGGTTCTAGAATTTTGGAAGCTGCATATGTTTATGATTAAAGAAGGGAGGAAGGAAATGTTGATGGGTTTTTTTTTTCTATGAGCTTGTAGTTCCAAACAAAAAAATACAGGTGTCAAAAAAATAGTAAGCTAAGTATCATCTCCTAAGTTAAAGTTAAAAAAAAACTTTCTCATATCAATATTATGTAAGATATATGACCAGGACCATGATATAAAAAGACTAGTAATTTGTGTTGATATGTGTCAACGGAGTGGTACTTGCCTCCATGTAATTATTTCTAAATTTCTTTTGGCTTATTAAAGCTTGTTTAATACTATATACTATGTTTTATGACCCCACTGAATCAATAATTATTTCACTTTTTTTTATCCGAACTCAAACTAATTGACAGTTTGTTCTCTTCTTCAGGCAATATAGAACGGAAACATTTTACCTTTTTCCTATTTTGACGAAACTTTTTCAATTTTTTTCATCATCTCCATCTCGTTTACTTAAAGTTGTTTTTTTTTTTGTAATGAACGTAAAGTTCATTCATCAAAAAAACCTTATATGTAGTTATAGTTATGTATATATAACAGTGTTCAAGAAAGCGCTAGGCGTTAACTAGGTGGTGATGCAACGCCTAGCGCCTAGAACGCCTAATCAGAATTTAGACGGTTTTAGGCGGTTTAGGCGTTTACATTATAAACTATTATATATCTGATATTATATACAAAATATATATAAAAATAATAAAAATATTAAATCAAAAACAGAAAAATAAATAAAAATATTATTTTAATTCATTTTAAATAACATATTAAACATTTATAATTATGTTTATAGAAGTAAACTTTAAATATTTTAAATTTGTGCAATTAAAATTTTTAAAATACACTAAAATGATGATACTACAATTTTAGGCGGTCAAAGCGATTGTCTAGGCGGTGCTATAGCGCCTAGTGCCTAGACGGGGCGGAGGCGGACGCCTAGAACGCTTTTTCGAACAGTGATATATAAATAAAAGGATCTTTGACATGTATATATATCGACTTTCAGGATTTTAACGTCCTTGCAAGAGAGATTGAGGAACTCAAACCCAAAGTGAGAGAAGACATATTTAGTTTGTCTTCCGGTGCAATAAAGAGGAAAATACTTCTGATTCATTTGCTGATAAGCCTTGGTCTCTCTTATTATTTTGAGAACGAGATCGAGGAGACCTTGAAACATGCTTTTGAAAAGATAGATGATTTGATCGCTGATGAAAATGATTTGTACACAATCTCAATCATGTTTAGAGTTTTCAGGACATACGGTCACAACATGTTGTCCGGTATGGATTTTTTTAACATGTCATAAAATTCTTGATGTACATATATATATATATATATATATATATATATATATAATTTAAAAAAATGATTTGTTTCCATGTGTAGATGTTTTCAACAGATTCAAAGGAAACAATGGCAAGTTCAAGAAAAGTTTAACAGAAGATATCAAGGGTATGTTAAGCTTATACGAAGCTGTGCACTTTGGGACAATGACGGATCTAGGGTTGTAAATTGGTCTGTCCATGTCCAAATGGGTATGACCAATTGGACACATACATTTTATGGTCATTTATGGTCAAGGCTCAAATACACCCATACCCAAATATGTCCAAACCAAATAGGACCATGATCAATTGGTCTGTCCATTGGTTGCAGATTGAACCAAAATTTAAAACTCATAATTTACTAAAGTTTCATAAACTCTTAATTATAAAATTTCATAAACTCATAATTATAAAAGTTCATAAATTCATAATTGGATTGAAAGAGGGGAGAGATAGAAACTCTAATTTCGTGTTTTTGACAAAATGAAAAAAAAAATTTCCCCCAAATTTTACAATCCCTAATTTTGAAGAATTATTGGACAGCCCATGTTCAAATTAGTTTGGACCATTTATTAATGGGCTAAAATGGTTTTAGGTCCATTTGACCACTTCAAATTTGGTTATGACCATAACCGGTCCAATTTAATTTGGACCTGGACAGTCCATGGTCTCTGAGCCCAATTGACAGACGGATCATATATTGGATGAAGCATTGAGCTTCACACTAAACCACTTGGAGCCACTAGCTACATGTCACAGAGCGAGCCCACCACATCTATTAAAGCTTTTACAAAAAGCTCTTCACATACCTCAACACCGGAATAGCCAAGCTCTAGTTGCAAGAGAGTATATTTCTTTCTATGAACAAGAAGAGGACCGCGATGAAACACTTCACAAACTAGCAAAGCTCAATTTCAAGTTCTTGCAGCTTCATTATTTCCAAGAACTAAAAACTATCACCATGTATGTGGATATATAAATGATCTAGTTTTCTTCCAAGGGAGCTGGCTAGGGTCCTTTATGTGTTTATATATATTTAATATTTTGTAAATTTTCATAGGTGGTGGAGGGAACTAAACGACACGTTAGACCTCCCACGTAACAGAAAAGAAAGAACTGTCGAGAGTTGGTTCTCAGCACTGGTGATCAACTTTGAGCCGCAGGTCTCACTTGGCAGAATTATGTCAGCTAAGTTATACTTACTAATCACTTTTTTAGATGACGCTTGCGATATTCATGGTTCAATTCCTGAAGTTACAAGCCTGGTTGATTGTCTTGAACGGTACATATATAACTTGAAACGATTCATGCAGTCTCACTACAAAATGTCAAAATCCAATAAACGATAATACTCTATAATCATTTTTGCATTTTTATATGAGCAGATGGGAACCAGATTACATGGGAAATCTTCAAGGTCACATGAAGAGTTCCTTCCAATATGTGATGTACGTTTTTAAAGAGTATGAAGAAATATTGAGGTCACAAGGAAGATCATTTGTGCTGGAGAAGATGATAGAAGAGGTGATTATTTACACAAACCCTAAGTATTCATAATAAGAATCCATGTAATAAATACATTCATGGCTAATATTGGCTAGTAATAATTTTTAACATGTTTAAAATTTTGGTGTAACTAAGCAGTTTAAGATACTCGTGAGGTCAAACCTAGAGCTTATCAAATGGACACGAGCAGCTCACATGCCTAACTTTGATCAGTACATGGAGGCTGGTGAGGCTGAGGTTGGTGCATATGTAGCAATGGCATGTTCTATTATGGGACTTGGAGAGATTGGTAAGAAGAAAGATTTTGAGTTGCTAAGATCTAGACCAAAGCTCGTCCGTTCTTTGGCTGCAAAAACACGTCTCATGGATGATATGACCGATTATGAGGTACACAAACATTAGTTTAGTTTTTAGAAAAGCTTAGGCAATGATTAAAACCGAATCTATCGACCGGATGTGACCGGGAACCGTTCTTTTTGCCAAACCTGGTCTACATCAAAAAATTGTTACCCCGATCGAAAACCGAAACCACATATATTTGATTTTTGTTGTTTTTATGTCAACATATTTGATGATTTAATAATATTTTACAATTATACGTCAAAGAAATAAATTATTGCTTTCCCTATATTAATATTTTTTTCTATTTTCCCTATTGTGGAAGGATTCAAAAAGTCAAAAACTTTAACTAAATTTGTGTTTAGATGTCACACCATTTTCTAATTTAACTAAATTTGTCAGGACGATATGAAGAAAGGATATACTGCAAACGCAGTCAACTATTACATGAAGCAACACGGATTAACCAAAGAAGAAGCCAATATGAAATTTGGGAAAATGATTGGAAATATCAACAAGATCGTAAACGAAGAGTGCATCAAAATGACCAACATTTCTCGTCCAATTCTTAACCAGTTCATCGGTTTCGGACGCTTGTTAGATGTTCTCTATACAGCAGATGATGTCTTTAACCATCGCGATGGAAAGTTCAAGGATTATATATTTACCTTGCTCATAGATCCAATACATCTTTAGATTCTGGTGACTTGGTAAAATATCATTTTATTCCTTATGGGTTTCATTGAAGTGTGTTGTGTTGATCTCACGAATTTAACATAAGCCAAATAAATTTAAGTTCAAAATGATGAATCATTTTGGCTATGATATGTTGTGTTTTTATGGGGTTGGACTTTATTTTGCTTTTTTGTGTTTTTTTTTTTTTTGAGTCTACGAATATTTCATAAATTTGAAGTATCTTGAGTATATTGTGTGTTATTCGGGTCTTGCTAATGAAACATTACAAAATTTGGAGTAAACATGTGCATAGACGAACAAAGAAACAAAAATTCAGCATTTGGCAGTTCAAAGCACCTATGTGGGACACAAATATCAACCCACGTTACTTTATGTACCAAACGGCAAGTTATCTAATCTCACCGAATCATGGTTCCCAAAAAAATTAGGATTAGGATTAGGACAAGTTAGGAGTTATCTAATTATTGTTTTAATTAAAGAATATTAAGAATCTCTCTCTATATAAGGAGTTGTTAGGTTGTAACAACACTTGTGAGATTAGAGAGATTGAGGTGCTTTGGTTTTGAGAAGTTTCTAAAGCAATAAACAAGAGTTATTTGTTTAAACTTTGTGTTAAGATTCAATAATTGGTATCAGAGCATTATTGAATCTTTGCCAAAACACATATTCTTCATTGAACTAAGACATCGTTGATCAAGAGAGAGATGGGAGATATCGTTGCCATGACATCCACAGCTAAGGAGACAAGCACGTCAAACCTTCAATGTCCGATGCTTACACCACTAACTATACGGTGTGGGCGATGAAGATGAACGTGATGCTAAGGGTAAACAAGGTATGGGAAACGGTTGAAACAGGGGAAGCTGACGCTGACAAGGTTGATCTAGCTAAGGCTCTTCTATTCCAATCTATTCCGGAAACTCTAACCCTACAAGTCGGTAATCTTGCTACACCTAAAGAAGTTTGGGACGCAATCAAGTCTCGCTATGTTGGAGCTGAGAGAGTAAAGGAGGCGAGGCTACAAACCCTAATGTCGGAGTTTGAGAGGATGAGGATGAAAACTACTGATACGATCGACGATTTTGTGGGAAAATTGTCTGAACTCGCGTCAAAGTCAAGTGCTTTAGGCGTAAGCATAGAAGAACCCAAGTTGGTGAAAAAATTTCTGAATAGCCTACCAAGGAAGAAATACATCCACATCATTGCAGCTTTAGAGCAGGTTCTTGATCTGAACAAGACAAGTTTTGTGGACATAGTTGGTCGGCTTAAGACATATGAGGAAAGAATTCGAGATGAGGAAGATCAAGAGGATGATCAACCCAAGCTTATGTATGCAAATAATTGTCAAGAGGGTTATGACCAAGGACGAAACAGAGGTGCAAGAGGTGGACGATTTGCAGGAAGAAGTAGAGGACGTGGTCGTGGCAACTATCAGAACAGAGATAAGTCTCAGATTGTTTGTTATCGGTGTGATAAACATGGTCATTACACCTCTAACTGTCCCGACAGGTTGCTTAAACTTCAGGAGATTCAAGACACGGATGAATCTGAAAACCAAGATACTGAAGATTTACTGATGCATGAGGTAGTATTTCTCAATGAGAAAAAGGTTCATCCGAAAAAATTTGAAACTAAGATAGCTGGAGATGATGTGTGGTACCTTGACAACGGAGCCAATAACCACATGACCGGGAATCGAAGTTACTTTACCAAGCTAGATGAGACTGTTACGGTAAAGTAAGATTTGGAGATGACTCGCGAGTCGATATCAAAGGGAGAGGCTCAATTCTCTTTGTCACTAAGTCAGGCAATCGGAAGATTTTGGCTCAAGTTTATTGGATACCAGATCTCAAGAGCAACATTCTTAGTCTTGGGCAAGCAACAGAGACAGGCTGTGAGGTTAGAATGAAAGAGAATTACTTGACACTACACGATCGCGATGGGAAGCTTTTGGTGAAGGCAATAAGGTTGCAAAACAGGCTGTATAAAGTTCATATGGAAGCTGAGAGTAATTTATTGCAGGTCAGAGAAGCAGATAATCCTACAAGATGGCATGAGAGACTTGGTCATGTCAATGTTAAGACAATGGAATCAATGGTTAGAAAGGAGCTCATCATTGGAATTCCAGACATGATTTTTGCTACGAAGACTTGCGCATCATGCTTACTAGGAAAGCAAACGAGGAAGACATTTCCTCAGGCAACATGGTTCAGAGCTGCACGACCACTTGATCTGATCCACGGAGACTTATGCGGTCCGATCTCACCTGCAACAGCAGCACAAAACAAGTAAGTATTTGTGCTTATTGATGATCACTCTCGTTACATGTGGTCTCTGCTTTTAAAGGACAAGAGTGATGCCTTTGGTGCTTTCAAAAGGTTTAAAGCCCTCGCTGAGCAAGAAAGTGGAACAACAATTAAAGTGTTCAGGACTGATAGGGGGGAGAATTTTTGTCTTTTGAGTTCATGAACTATTGTGCAGAATCTGGCATCCAGCGACATTTGACCGCTCCTTACTAACCACAGCAGAATGGGGTGGTGGAAAGGAGAAATAGAACTCTGCTTGAGGATGACTAGAAGCCTTCTAAAGCACATGGAGGTTCCTAATTACTTATGGGGAGAGGCGATAAGGCATTCTACATACTTGATTAACAGAGTAGCCACAAGGTCTCTGTTAGACAAAACACCGTATGAGATGTTTAAAGGAAGAAGGCCGAATTTGGAACACTTACGTGTTTTTGGATGTGTTGGCTATGCACGAGTAGAGTCACAGCATCTGAGAAAATTAGATGATAGGTCACGTGCATTGGTGCACCTTGGAACTGAACCAGGAAGCAAAGCATACCGACTGTTCAATCCTTCAACACGTAAGATAACAGTAAGTCGTGACGTAACCTTTGATGAAAAAAAGAAGTGGAACTGGAATGAGATACAAGATGAGAAAGAAGTCTCAGGGTCCTTTACTGTGAGTTTTGGAAACTTTGGTAACAATGGCTTAAGAGAGGTTGAAGCAGATTGTGAACCAGCTAGTAACTCTGAGAATAGAGTCGAAGTGTTGGTAGAAACTCCAGAACAAGAACCTCAAGTAGCTCCACTTGTTCTAAGAAGATCAGTTCGACCGAGTGTAAGACCAAGTTACTTGAATGATTATGTGTTATATGCAGAGGAAGAAGCAGAGCGACTCTTGTTAAGCTTGAATGATGAACCTAGAAATTTTGAGGAAGCAAAGGTGCTAGACGTATGGAGAGAAGCTTGCAATGAGGAGTTGAGTTCGATTGAGAAAAACAAAACTTGGAATCTAGTAGAGTTGCCATCGGGTGTGAAGCCGATAGGTTTAAAATGGGTGTTCAAAATTAAAAGAAACTCGGATGGGAGCATTAATAAGTACAAGGCAAGGTTAGTCACGAAAGGATACGTACAAAAACATGGAATCGACTTTGATGAGGTATTTGCTCCAGTAGCACGACTTGAGACCATCAGATTCATCATCGCGTTTGCTGCATCCAGAGGTTGGGAAGTGCACCATCTAGATGTAAAAATGGCTTTTCTACATGGAGAACTCAGAGAGGAAGTTTTCGTTTCTCAACCTGAAGGGTTTAAGAAGAAGGGAAGTGAAGGGCTAGTGTATAAATTGAACAAAGCTCTTTATGGTCTGCAACAAGCTCCTCGAGCTTGGAATCATAAGCTTAATGAAATTCTTTTGGAACTGAAGTTTGTGCGTTGTGCTAAAGAACCTGCTCTGTATCGAAAGCAAGTAGAGGAGCATCTGTTGATTGTTGCAGTTTACGTTGATGACCTCCTTGTTACTGGAAGCAGCTTGAAGTTAATTCGAGAATTTAAGCATGGAATGTCATCTAGGTTTGAGATGAGTGATCTCGGTAGATTGACATATTATCTCGGCATTGAGGTTTTGCAAGAGAGCAGTGGAATCACCTTGAAACAGGGGAGATATGCGGCAAGAATTCTCGAGGAAGCTGGTATGAAAGAGTGTAATGCAGTTCAAGTTCCAATGGATTCGGGTACTAAACTTTCTAAAGCTTTGGCAGAACAATCTATTAATGAACAAGAGTTTAGAAGGAGCATTGGCTGCCTTAGATATCTAATTCATACTTGAGCTGATCTGTCATTTGCTGTTGGGATTTTAAGTCGCTATATGCACTGTCCTAAGAAGTGTCATGGGGTTGCTCTGAAACATGTTTTGAGGTATTTGCAAGGAACCACAGAGTATGGTCTCACGTTCAAGACTGGAGACAATTCGGGTTTAGTTGGCTATAGCGATAGTAGCTACAATGTACATGAGGACGATGGCAAGAGTACTAGCAGACACATTTTTTATCTTAACGGTTGTCCTATTACTTGGTGTTTTCAGAAGCAGGAGATAGTGGCATTGTCTTCTTGTGAGGCTGAATTCATGACGGCTACTGAAGCAGCGAAGCAGGCTATTTGGTTGCAGGATTTGCTCTCGGAAGTGACTGGCGAAGCTCTTAAGAGGGTGATGGTTCGTATAGACAACAGGTCAGCTTTAGCACTCACCAGGAACCCCGTTTTCCACGGTCGCAGCAAACATATCCATAGGAAGTACCACTTCATACGTGAATGCGTTGAGAATGAGCAGGTAGAAGTCGAACACGTTCCTGGTGTTCAACAGAAGGCAGATATCTTGACTAAGCCTCTTGGAAGAGTCAAGTTCAGAGAAATGCGAGACTTCATTGGTGTCCATGATGTGTCCAACAAGAACTTCAAGCTTATGGGGGTGATTGTTGAAGATAAGCTTGAATTAGCTTAAGGAATAAGTTATCCTAATCTCACCGAGTCATGGTTTCCAAAGAGCTTAGGATTAGGACAAGTTAGGAGTTATCTAATTATTGTTTTAATTAAAGAATATTAAGAATCTCTCTCTATAGAAGGAGTTGTTAGGTTGTAACAACATTTGTAACGGCATCACTTTGTTTAAACTTTGAGAGATTAGAGAGATTAAGGTGCTTTGGTTTTGAGAAGTTTCTAAAGCAATAAACAAGAGTTATTTGTTTAAACTTTGTGTTAAGATTCAATAACGGCATCACTTATGACCAGGCAATACCAATCCACGATCGCATCCGACAACTTTAGCATCTCTAATCTCTTGGACCAGTTCCAGATACGACATATTCATATCGGTCAAGGATACGTACTAGTCCACAGTCCGAGTTTCGTGACCAATATCGAGATAGGTTTCAAAGATATATTAGTTCATTAGATGTCTTTAGGGCAGAGCATGAATCAAAAGAAAGAATGATCCTCTTCGTTGTAATATGTTTAGAATTCATGGAGACTGGTGAGGCCGAGGTCGGTTCGTATGCAGCCATGCATTTCCGACTATAGGGCTTGGAGAATGGTAACAAAGAAGATTTTGAGTGGCTACGTGATTACTGATTACGAGGTTTAATATTTAGAGGATAGTTAACCAATACATGGAGTAATATGGAATTACCAAAGAAGAAACAAATATAGAATTAGAGCAGGTGACTATAAATATTTAAGAGTTTTGTGATCTGGGAAGATAATAGTTTTCTTTAGTGTTGACGAGGTTAACTGATTAAAACTGAATACAAAATTCCAATAAAATTAGTTCAAAATGCTGAAGGATTTAGGCTTCTACTTAAAGAGTACTACAAATATATATCTTAACACTTAATAACATCACTCAACTACATAATTTGGAGCAACAGCCAAGATCCTCTCATCTCTTTGTGAAGATTTTTTCCTTGTTTCTTCTGTTTCTGCGGCTTCTTGCTCGTTAGCTAACACTATAAGATGACCTTCTTTACATACCAAGCTCTGTGCGATGCATAGAATGTGTTAAGACAGAAACATAATTTGAAATACTCTTAACTAATAAGATTGTTTTGGATTTTATATAAGCTGTTTTCGGTTTTACCTCAATGATGGCTCTGAGTTTCTTGATATCGAGTTTGACTTGCTCTTGCGAACTGTACTTCTTTTTCTCATTTTGTTGATCGATGTACCATCGAATCAGTTCCTTTTGTCTTATTCCAGGCAATTCCGAACCTAAAGAAGAAAAAGAGTTACTAGTGGCATAATATATCTGTTTCAAGAGTTAAAGAGAGAAATCAATGGTATGAAGCATTGAAGATTGATGTTGCTTACTGTCTTTGTTTACAGTTTCTTCATGTTGTCTAAGGCGAATGACTAAGGCCTGTGTGATTCTATCATATTCTTCCTCGCTAATCACCAGCTTTTGAGCTGCTGCTCCATTATCTGTTGCCAACCATGCTGTTAGTTAGGTTCTTAACTGAGTCAGAGTAAAAAGAAGAGCATAAACAATGTGTAAGTACCTGCAGTTGCAGGGGCTGGCTCATCTGCACCATTCTGTTGATCCTCATCTCCATTATCAGGGTTTTCAATGTCATCTGTGTCGTCCATGTTCTCACCGTTAGCATCTTGGTACTCAGAGAGATCGATATCCCCTGACTCAACACTAGATACGAGAAACAAGTATGGTTGTTTCCAATTAAGGTTTTGAGACAATATAAGAGAAAACAAAAAATAGAGATGTTCAAAGTTACCTGATAACTGAAGTCTTCAACAGTCTGACAGCTAATAGAACATGACTTGGTTTAACCTGAACGAAATATTAAAAGATTATAATCAAGCAAAATAACGACTGGTAGAATAAAAGAAAGACATGAAAAAATGGTTTAGGATAATCTCACCAGAATTTCCAAATGACTCCTAGCAATGGCTTCTGAGAGCCTGATCAATGCCTCTAGCTGCCTAACTGTCATTCGATATGCAACTCTTGTGCCTGGAGTTGTATCACCTCTACGAAGAGCAACATAAGACTCGACAAGTAGCTTTCTTGCTTCTGGGCTTAGCTGCAACACAACAGATGAGGATAGTTAAAAGATGTTAGTGCCTCCAACAGAAGAGTCTTTTGCTATCAAAACATTTTTTGGGCTAGTCTACAACCTTTGGCTTTAACGTTTTGGCATATGCAATGTAGCGCTTGAGTTGTACGGTAGTGAACTCAGGAGAAAGCGCTGCTTCATGCTTCTGGTGAACTCGCACGATATGATGGGCAATGTGGTAATCCGTTACCTCATCAGGGTCATCAATCATAACATACACAAGATCAAACCTCGAAAGAATGGCAGGTGGAAGATTGACGTTATACTGAAAAGAGCATGACCAAATCACAATTAGATATGAAAAGCTTCCATAAAACTTTTTCAGCAAAGAAAGGAATTTAAATATGTATCTGTTTGGATTCATTTTTGGGGATGACCTCACCTTCAGTGGCTTAGATTTATCATATCGCCCACCAACAGGATTAGCTGCTGCAAGAATTGACGTCCTAGCATTCAAGGTTGCTTGTATCCCAGCTTTTGTAATGCTTATCGTTTGCTGCTCCATCGCTTCATGAATAGCAACCTATGTGTCCAAATGTAACGATAATTTACATCAAACACTGTCTAGGAGACTTAATCCTCTATACTGTAACAACCAATGCTGCTCACTTACCTGATCTTTGATATCCATCTTGTCAAACTCGTCAATGCAACATATTCCATTGTCAGCAAGCATTAAAGCACCAGCCTGTTAGAGAGGTAGATAGCATTTATAACAACAAGAGTGTAGAAATCACATAAATGAAGAAAGGCTAGTATTCTTCAAAGTTATTATAAAATTTTGGTTACTAGACAGTTTCCTTGCAGGAAATAATTTTTCATCAATTCAAAAATTACCTCAATGCAAAATTCACCAGTTTCCGGTTCTTTGGCAACAGTAGCAGTCAACCCAGCTGCAGAAGAGGACTTCCCAGATGTATACACAGATCTTGGTACTATGCCTGCTGTATACCTGCATTTAACAAACCAAAACTGAGGTATCAGATTTCAGAAAAAGGAAAAAAAGAAAACAAAAACAAAGACAGCTTTGATTTTCAATGAGAAACAGTACTTGAGGAATTGGGATTTAGCACAGCTGGGGTCCCCAACTATACAAACATTGATGTCTCCTCTAAGGTTGATGCCTTCATGAGTGGTCTTGTGGACACCGCCTAAAAGCATAAGTAGAACTGCACGTTTGATGTCTTGATGACCAAAAACAGTTGGGGCCATGCTTCCAACTAACTTATTGAAGTAATCAGGCGTATTTCTCATCTGCTGGATTTCATCTAGTTCTTCTGCCTGTAAATTTTAAACAAGGACGTATGACATTAGTTGTATACATAAGCGTGTAAGAGGTTGGATAAAAGAGCAAAGGAAAGATCCTGCTGAATAAAAACTGTCACAAGTCCTATTGGTAATTCATTCCAAGGCTCACCGTGAACTGCTGCTGGTCATCTTCATTAGAATCATTTTGGCGGTTCCTCATATCAGTGTTCCTACTACCATCAGCGATCTGGAAAAAAAAATAAACATTGAGATTGATCAACACATCTCACCTGAGTTTTGGTTTGACAGATACTAAAAAGTTGACAAACCTGCACTGAGTTAGCGATAAAGGCAAGCCGGTACGAAAGATCTCTAACTCCCAGAGCCTTGAGACCTTGAACACCTTCATGTGCAGCAGTAGAGCTTTTGTGTTGTGACGAGTCTCGACGGCATTCTGCTCTCTCTCCAGGTGCTGCGAGTGCTGATATGTCAGGTATAACAACAACAGTTCCCGTAAAAATAACCCTGTGGAGACAAACAAAAAAAGACAACGAATGTTAATTCATGATTCTTGTGAAGATAGAACAGATAACGTAGAGAACTCTCGCAAGAGGAATCTTACGTGTCACCCGCTCTGGCCTGTTCCACAATCTCATGACGCAGAATGACATCCAAAGACCGTGGCAAGGAACCAGCAGGTATCTCTTTTGAAGTCTCCTGCATTCTAACTCTTTGCCAATCTGCAAACTTGCTCTCTTGTCTAAGCAACGCCCATCTTGCTCTGTTCAAACAAGTTGGGCTCACACAGATCGTAGGCTGCATAAAGGCAAGGCCATAAATTATATAACAAACAAGAAAAGTGAAACAATGAATACAAGCTAACACTTCCTAAGACCAAAATCAAGCATTCATTACCTGTGTATACTTGAACTGCTGTTCAACATTCTTTATAACACTACCACAATCTAAACACTTAAACGTCCCATAAAGCAGCTCAGGTCTCACTTCGCTTGTTCTAGTAACCACACCAGTCACCGACACTAACTTCCCAATTTCTGCAGTAGTTAGCTCTCTCAACCTGCCAAAATTATGATAACAAAGTAATCAACACAACCACTAAGATTCAGCCAAAAATTCAATGTCAAAATCATCAATTTTGAGAAAAAGGCATTACCTTTTAGTGAAAGGGAGATTGTAGAAGGAAACATTGATATCTTTATTCGGAGTATCATCCGAAATGAAAGAAGGATTCATTTCAATCACAAACCGCTTACACGCATTCCTCAAATACGGCTCAAACCTAATCCAATTTCACACACACAAAAAAAAAAATCAAAATCAAAGAACAAATCTTAACACACCCAATTCACAAAAAAAAACTAGGGTTTTAGATAATTATACAAACCTCAAATACTCGTCAGCTATTGCTTTCTGAAGAGCGTCATTAAAACCCATAACATGTGAGAAATCGATATACATCATTGTTGATTCACCGCCTCGAATCGCTTCAATCTCCGCTTCGTAATACAGCTCCGGCTTGTTCGCATCTAATCGGAAACTGAAATCCCAATTTCGGAAACCAAATCAAAAACGCTAACTCCAATCAAACGTGAATGAAATTGAGAGGAAGAAAAGCCCAAAATCAGAAGAAGAAAAAAAAACAAACCTTTTGAGGAACTCGAGGAAGACGTTTTCTACTTGAATCGCTTGTTCATCCATTACAAACCCACCAAAAGCTTCCATTTTTCAAATTCTTCTCTCACTGAACTTTTCCCTCTTCACCACCAAAAACAAAACCCTAAATTCGTTTGAACAGAAAGCACAAAAACTTTTCTCCACTATGGGTAAAGAAGAGAAATGGCGAGTCGATTGTAGCGGGAACTTAAGCTGCCGCCCTCTAACATTTTCCCGCTAAAATCACAGCGATACATTAATTGGGCCTTGTTATTGGGCTTATAGATTGGGCCTTAAATAGATTGACCTTTTCAGAGGTTCTAATTGTAGTTATTAGATTAACTGAATTTTTTTTTTTTTTTTTTTTTCAACAACTGAATTTTTTTTTGATAGGTAGATTAATTGAACTTTGGTTGTTAAAGGAAAAAAAAACAAACAAACAAACATTGACGAATGTTTAGCTATTTTTTTGGTCATTAGAAAGAAAACTAGATAAGATCATTTGAATGTTCTGTTTACTAATTATGAACAAGTAAAACCTTACAAGATTATGTATACTATCTCTTATCGTATATTTCTCTCTATTTATAGATTAACGTAACAAAATCCGTTACCAATTTTCTTGCCTATATAAATCTGAGTTCAATCTTCGTACAACAGAAACAAGATTCATCTAATCAATCAAAAATAAATTATTGTCGACTTAGCTTAAACAAAGCTTGAAGATCTCCTAAAGAGATAAGGATTAGAGATTATATTTAAGATTTATCTAAATATAATGAAAATAGGAAATTGAGAGAATAGGAAGTTGTCCTAAAAGAGAAAAGGTCTATGCATATATAAGGAGAAGCCAAGGTGTTGC
The DNA here is from genome assembly GCF_030686135.1 of Camelina sativa. NCBI lineage: Eukaryota > Viridiplantae > Streptophyta > Magnoliopsida > Brassicales > Brassicaceae > Camelina > Camelina sativa. Next base: position 31,001,079 of record NC_141899.1, read on the forward strand.
ATAACTTATGAGTTTTGAGAGAGCTTAGGTTTTGAGAGTTATTTTCTTAAGCAATTAAGAGTGCTATTATCAATCTTGAGTTCTTAAACCAACTTAATATTCTATAATGAGAACTAAATATCTTTGTTTACTAGTGTTCATTGTCTTGGTTTCTAACGAAGTTGTTGCCAAGAAACACTCTTCAACGCCTAAACTAAGAAGAAGTGATTTTCCAAAAGATTTCATATTTGGATCTGCAACATCTGCTTACCAAGTCGAAGGAGGTGCTCATGAAGACGGTAGAGGACCAAGCATATGGGATACATTCTCTGAAAACTACCCAGAGAAGATTATAGATGGTAGCAATGGATCTGTAGCTGATGATTCTTACCATCTTTACAAAGAAGATGTGGGCTTACTACATCAGATTGGTTTCAATGCCTACAGATTCTCCATCTCATGGTCGAGGATCTTGCCACGTGGGAATCTAAAAGGAGGAATCAACCAAGCCGGTATTGATTATTACAACAACTTGATCAATGAGCTTTTGTCCAAAGGAATCAAGCCTTTCGTCACTCTTTTCCACTGGGACACACCACAAGCCCTTGAAGATGCTTACGGAGGATTCCGCGGCAAAGAGATTGTGAATGATTTCCGTGATTACGCAGATATCTGCTTCAAGAGTTTTGGAGATCGAGTGAAGCATTGGATGACACTGAACGAGCCATTAACAGTGGTGCAACAAGGATACGCTGCAGGTGTCATGGCTCCAGGAAGATGCTCAAAATTCACAAACCCTAACTGCACCGCCGGAAACGGAGCTACCGAGCCTTATATCGTTGGTCACAACCTCATCCTAGCTCACGGAGAAGCGGTCAAAGTATACAGAAAAAAATACAAGAAATCTCAAAAAGGTCAAGTTGGTATCGCCTTAAACGCGGGTTGGAACTTACCTTATAATACAGAGTCAGCCGAGGACAGGTTAGCCGCGGCACGAGCCATGGCCTTCACATTCGACTATTTTATGGAGCCACTTGTAACCGGTAAATACCCGGTTGATATGATCAACAACGTAAAAGACGGTCGCTTACCTACATTTACTACAAAACAATCTAAGATGCTCAAAGGATCATATGATTTCATTGGCATCAACTACTACTCATCTTCTTACGCAAAGGATGTTCCTTGCTCCAAAGAAAACGTTACACTATTCACTGATCCTTGTGCCAGCATCACAGGTGAAAGAGAAGGAGTTCCCATAGGTCCAAAAGCTGCATCGGATTGGCTATTAATATACCCCAAGGGGATCCGTGATCTCCTCCTCTATGCAAAATACAAGTTTAAAGACCCGGTCATGTACATAACCGAGAACGGGAGGGATGAAGCCAGTACCGGTAAAGTCTTACTTAAAGATGGTGAGAGGATTGATTACTACGCTAAACATCTCAAGATGGTTCAAGACGCAATCTCGATTGGAGCCAACGTGAAGGGTTTTTTCGCATGGTCGTTGTTGGATAACTTTGAATGGGCAACGGGATACACAGTCCGGTTTGGATTGGTTTACGTTGATTTCGACCATGGACGTAAGAGATATCTCAAGAAATCGGCTAAATGGTTTAAAAGGATGTTGAATAAGAAGAAAAAGAATTGATGATTAACTATATAGGTTAATAATATTTACGCAATGCGCGGTTTATTTTAAAACAGTAACAGTAATTGTTGATTATTAATTAAATATTGAAACAAATCTTTGATCCTATTGTATTATTATTTTTTATTTTGAGTTGAAAGAAATAATATTATCTATAAGTAGTAAAGCTTTTCGAGGCAAATCAACATATATCAGCCACTCGTATTATCTTCCCAATCTTATACGAATTCAATTTTACCTTTTAATTGACAAATTGAGTTTTAACATTTGGATGATTTGAATCGTCTTCTTCCTCTAGATATCTTCAAAGAGATGCAGAATCTGTGAAATCGTCTTTACTTTTTTTTTTTTGTTGTTTGGTTGGAAGAAATGGTGACGCAGATGTTTCAGTTGCCGTTACAGTACTGTGTTTCGAGTTTGTCTTCTTCCGGCGGTGACAGACAACGGAGTTACGGTGTTTGTTCGCCGTCTCCGGTTGTTATTTGCAATTTCAGTGGTATTTCTGATGATCGTTGGGTGAGGCGGAGTAAGAAGAATCGGAGATTCGGTAGTTTGATAGCTAGGCAGGAGAAAGGAGATGTTACGGAGATTCGTATTCCGGTTCCGTTAACGTTGGAGCAGGAAGAGAAGGAGAAACAAAACAGAGATGATGATGATGAATATGAAGATGTATACGAAGAAGGAGAAGAAGTCGATCCTGAAGATCTCAAATGCGTTAACGAGATTAAACGGGTTTGTGATTCCCTTTGCTGATTAAAGCTGAGTGAAATTGTAGATGTACTTGAAATCAGAATCATCCTGAAGAATTGTGTGTATGTGTGTGTGTGTGATTAGGTATTGGAGCTTCTCAGGAGGAATAGAGATATGATCTTCAGTGAGGTAAAGCTGCAAAGCTGCATTTTCATGGTTCTGTATTGTTTTTTTAGGATTGGTTTAGGATGAGATATTGAGTCAGAGCTTTGTATTTTTTGTTGCAAAACCCATAGGTTAAGTTGACAATCATGATTGAGGATCCAAGGGAAGTGGAAAGAAGGAGGCTGCTTGGAATTGAAGATTCGGAGACCCCAAGTAGGGATGACTTGGCTGAAGCCTTGGAGCAGGTTACTTTTTTGATTTCTCAAAAATGCACCTTTTGATATTATTGCCTCGTCAATCTTGAATCTGCCTTTGCCTTACCATTAGTGACATAGAATCGGTCCTCATACATGTCCTTAAGATAATTGAAAGACAAGGGAGTACATATATGGTACAGTTCTAGGAGTGTTCATAGAATGCTATTGTGAATCAGTTGGTTTGGTCTGTGTGTAGTGTGCTTGTTTTGTTCTTCTTCTTCTTCTTCTTCTTCTTGTACATCAAGGCTGATGTATAGCTAATTACAGCAGTTACTTGCAAGTTCTGCTCAACCAACATTACTTGAGTTGCATTCATGCTTAATCTGTTACATTTCTGGTTTTAGTGGAACCTTGTGCTGGCTTTCTAAGATCTGAGCTTCGATAGAAACCTTGGTGATAGAATTCCCATCATGATGTCAAGGTGTTACTTCACAACACCAAGTTACGCAGTTTGCTTTGTGTAATCACAAGGGTTGATCTTGATCAAGTGGCAATTTGGTGTTGGAAGTAGTTTCTTTTGACATTAGTATGAAGATCTCTAAAAATGTATTGCTGTCTTCTCACAGGTAAATGATGGGAAAGTCCCTAAAGATCGTGCCACTCTCCGGATGCTACATGAGGAAATGATGCGTTGGCCAAATTTAGAGGTACCTCTTCGTTGTACCCCCACAACTTTTTTTTCGTTATAGGTGAGATTGGTAGAGAAAATCTAGTACCTTTTCGCCTTAGGCAATTCAAGTCCATGATGAAACCAATCCTATATAAGCCTGTAAACTTTCACATGTCCCAAATTTCGTGATGCATCCATTGAAATCATACACATTTATTTATCAATATCTCTTCCTCAAGAAAATCAGAATTATAATACATGCAGTTGAACTAGGCATGAAAGGTTCTTTTAAGAAACATAGAAAGCCAAATGAATTGGATAATCTTATCTCAAGTGGCCATTTTCTGTTGGTGCAACCGTGCAAGCCCTTTTGTATCTTCGTTTCATTTTATTGTGGTGAATCCTATATAGGTGTGTAAATATGATGGAAGAGATCCCTTTTTGTTTGTGTAACTCGGTGGCTGCTAATATACATTTAGTTAATTAGCTTAGCAGAACTCTGTTTTAAGGCTTTATCTTCTCTATCGTAAAAGGTTGAGGTGTCAAAGAAGCAGCGAGGAAAATCAATGTATGCTAAATCCACAGACACCGGGATAGATCCAAAAGAAGCAGCCAAGAGACTCAACATAGAGTGGGATTCAGCTGCTGCAATTGAAGAAGCCGATGTCAATGAGGAACAAGGAGTAGTAACCAAAGTCGCGGTTTGTTCCCAAATCTCTCTCAAACGCTTTCACAGACTACTGATTTTACCTAGAAATCATTACTCTTTATGTCTTTCATAACATTGCCAGCGTTCAGTTGTTGACAATGACATTTTGTGTTGTAACTTGCTATCTGATTGATATTTTTCCTGCCTTCGTAATATGTTGCAGGGTTATGGAGCGTTGTACTTTGTATCGGCTTTACCAGTTATCATCGGTGTCTCAGTTGTATTAATCTTGTTTTACAATTCCCTTCAGTAGAGTCAAATCCATTTAGTTTCTGCACACCACCACCATCATTGATGTTTTGTAACTTAAGATCATGAAATAAATTTAAATTTTTTAAAGCATCTTCTTCCTTATTCGTCGGCTTGTGGTCTACACAAACTTCAGGTAAAGTACTCCAAACCCTTTGGTAATATTATAATAAGTGTGGTTCGTGCAAGCATATCTATCATGATCTGATATTGTCTCAATCTTGGGCATAGTCTCATGTCAACGATGTTAAATAATGTTAAATATTATTTGTTTATGTTTATTGTTATAAAGTCAATAACCTTTGGCCGAGACTAATACGCAGGACGCGGAAAAAAAGCTGGACGTGCAAATCATGACTCAGTGTAGCCACTATAAGCCACCAGACGTGCAATCCATGCTTACTCTCTGTGACTCTGTATAAGTATCCATCATCTCTTAGCCTTAATACTTAGCCATTTGTCATTTTCTCTTCTTACTAATTGACAATTCAGGTTGGAAAATAAAATGGTGGCTGCAGTTCTTATGCCAACGGTTAGCTTCAGAGACGAAAGTTCTCGTGAGGATTGGCAAGTTCTAAGCAGACTTGATTCGAAGAAGAAGATTCTGGTCAAGCAAACGAGTATGATGCAATCCGAGAGAGAGATATCGATGGACCCGAAATCAATCAGGTCGTTGTCTATGTCTGGTTCGATGAGAAGGAACGATAGCTTCGATATGGTTCTCTTACCAGCGATGTCACCTCCTAGAGATTTAGATTCGCCTATGCCTCTTCCGTTGCAGCCAGTTCGGACTAAGTTTCTGAGCCGTAGCCTCCCAAACTCAACCGCTGCTTCTCCTAGACAACGTTCGGGTCTGATGCGGTCGCTCAAAAACAAGGAACAGGACTCATCTTCTGCGGCATACAAGAGAAGCAAATCTTGTGGGTCTAGTAGCAAGAGACTCTCCCTTAAGAGGAACTCGTTCTTCATTAAAACCGAATCAAACAAGAGCATCAGCAATAATAATACATTAGAAGACGGATTCAAATGCAACGCTCTGTGTTTATACCTCCCTGGTTTCGGTAAAGGAAAACCGATCAGATCATCACGGAAAGATGATTCTTCTTCCTTCACTCGAACTACCACAACGACGACATCATCGTCATCGACCATTACCGTATCAAGAACCGTCTCCGTCAGAGAATCCACCACCACTACCACAGTGATCTCAGCTCGAGCTTCAATGGAGAAATTCGATTGCGGCTCATACACTTCGGAATCCGGTGGAGAAGAAGGAGGAAATCACTTCTATGACTTACCGTCCGAGCTAATCAAAAGTGGTTCTGGTGATAACGACCATGACGATCCCGTTTCAGCGGCTTTCGTGTTTGACAAGGAACCTGTTGAGAAAGAGATCAAAGGTGTTTTAAAAGTTTCTGGTTCGAAAAACAGAAAATCGATGGAGTCTTCACTGCGTCAGGTTAGATTTTCCACGTCATCTCCGGTTTCATACCCTACGTCTCCGGTAATCTCTCCACGGTTGTTAGAAGCCTCCAAGAATTTCAATGCTTTCTTGGAAGCTCAAGCCGTTTGACTGATGATGGAGTCTTTTAACTACGAATATATATTATAAAAATGTAATATACCAAAGTCATGTCAAACATTTTCATTTGGTAATTAATTCCCAAAACTCAATACATGAATGTATTTTGTAGACTTTTCTAGTTTGATTTAGTATTGGTTTATGTAAAACTTCTTTGTTATTTGTAAAAAGTAAACGTCAAAAACAAATGAAAAGTTTTAATACCATTTGCGTCTACATTTTGCAAAAAAGCGTTTTAGAGGGTAAACTAAAAAAAAGAATCTATTAATTGGTAATTTAGGTTGTCAAAATTAACCAAAAAAAGAGTATTGGTTCAATATTCTTAAAGTTATGTTTTGCTCTACCGGTAATAGTAAGTTAGTAACCTAAACGCAAATGCAAAAGTAGTACTATTAGATTAGATCTTAGCCAGGACCGGACTTATAAAGATAAGTTTCAAAATAGGTTTTGTTGAGAATTGCAGACCCCGATTCACCTCTGTAGTGAAACGCAGATCGCGACTCTGTCCCTACTTCTCTTCTACTTCACAGATCAGTTTGCATAACATAAACATAACACAGAGATTTAACGAGTTCCCCTCATGCAGAGGGTACATCTCGAGTGGGAACCTTCTCCCACAAACATCCACTATCAATCAACCAAGGTTTTACATAGTATTACATATACAAGCTTAGAGAACTAACAACTACAGAGAATCTGAAGAAGAAAACACATAATAGATCTAGCTTTTCTTCTTCCTCTTTCTCTGTCTCTGGTTCAGCTGTCCTCTCCATGTATAACCCATAAACACCTCCATAACCCCAAAGAAGCAGCTCCACCTTCGTCTCTCATCAGAGCGTCCTGAAGACACCTTAAACCTAGACAAGGTTATGTCCGACTCTCAGCCCTTCGACCCCAGCCGAGCTTCTGCTCCTTTATCATGGTTCTGCGCACAACTTCAAGCTCCATGTACGACGCCCTGCGCATGCTCTTTGCACTGCGCCCTGCGTCTCTGCGTCTGCCATGCACAGCGCCCTGCGCTGTGCCCTACAGCTGTCACCAATGTACCTCCAGCTTCTTTAGTGCGTGCTCTGCGGCTTTCTTCAGCATACATGTTTCTTCAACCCTAGTTTCCCTTTTATAGTGAAACCCTAGAGCTTATGTCGGTTTAGTCCTGCAGGCCACACAACACGGATCCTGTATGGGCTTCACACCAATAGAGGCCCAGTTCTTGGTTCAGACCAAATAAGCCCATATGAAGCAAACATTTACAACAAACTCCACCTTTTGCTTCATTTGGTCCAACTCACAAAATCCCCTTTGTGTTGATTCTTTCCTGAAAAGAAAAACAAAGCTTGTCTTCTCCTGTAGAACCTGCAACTCCCAACGATCCTTATCTTTTGTCCACCTTAGGAATTTTTAACTTCATCTTCAGAAACTTAAAGAGATTCGCGACTCTCCCTCAAGCTTCCTTCTTCTGATGACTGTAATCCCACTTGCAGACGAACTCCAACCACTGAACCCAACAACTGAAGAAACCCTTACAACCTTGTTTCTTGATAATCAATACAGAACACAACCAACCATTGAATGTTCCTTTGTGTTCTCCAATGTCATCCTCTGACATTGCTTTGAAATTCTCAGCACCTATCGAATCCTTAGACTGTCTCATGATTGTCACTATATTCGAACTTTCTGAAATTTCAGTTTGCAAAGCAATACAGCTTCACCTTGTTCTTGACAGCTTCTCTGAATAGCTTATGATGCTCTTCAGCTGTCCCAACAAGTTCGTGTCACTCCTTACACGAATCATCTTCTTCAACCTTGTGTCTCCTGGTCTTAGAAACACTTATGAAGACCTTTACTCGAATCTCCTGTTCCTCACAACAGCTCCACCTAGAACCAGAACTTCTAATTCACCCGCAAGTAACACCTTGCTTGCTTATGGAACCTTAATCTTGAAACTTTTAGAACTAGTAAAACATGAGACATCAACCTCTCAGAACACGATTACAACAATCACACAACCTCTTCCATGGTTTCTGATAAATACCACAGACCTGTTATCATGATTGTATATCATCTGTATCCGTCTGCAACCTGATTCACTTGGTCGACCTTTGATTCCCCTCATGTGCACTGAGCTTGAACCAAACTTCCTTGAATCTCATGCAGAACACATGAATCATACATGCTTCAATCCTGAAACAATCTCTGATTCATCATGTAAACAATCTCAACCCAATGCATTACTCTTGAGATTGAGTTTACATCCCATCTGTTTAACCAACTGATTTTTGAATCCAGCTTGTACGATCTGACAGTACAACCTCCTGTTCAACCTCATGTTAAAACAGATGTTCGACCAACAGCTTAAAAACCTCTGCTAGTCTCCTTGTAACAGCCTTTAGTGCTTCACTCTAGAATTCCTGAAGCCACACACCTACTGTTAACATAACCCTACAATAGTTCTTCACGTTTGCAGACCTTACCAAGAAGAACCTTGGTACCAGCATCATACCTTTTCTCACCATTCATCAATACAACTTGACATGTCTTTACCATTGATGAATCCTCACTTAACCTTTGTGTAAGTGACTCTCCTGAGAAAACTTAATGATGTTGCTAGACCCACTAGTCTTCTACTAGTCTTGTCTATCATAACCTGCATCTTTAACCACCAGAGATCTACTTGAATTCTCCCCTTATACTCACATGCTTCCTTATTAAGTGTCAACAAACACTTAAACTTCCTACAAGTGATACCTTCAGAAGATTCATCCACCAGATCATCTCTGTAGATGCAAACAGGCGAACCAAAACTTTTCTGTTTCTGATTCTCTTCTCAATGCAAAACCTAACCCCAGTCACCTTCCGCCAGCCTTGTAGATTCTTGCACTTACTTGCAAACTCTTGCACAGTCCTGCAACATCTACAAAAGTCTTCCAGAGATTTTAAGTCACCTTGAAGAACCAACTCCACCTTGACAAATAAAATCGCATTGGCTGCAACTTCGACTCTTGGTACTCTTCTGCATTCCCATTCTCTGTAGACCTACCTTGATTGTAGTCCTTTCAAATCTCTAACAACCTGATCCATTCCTGAGACTTCACCATTCACCCAACACCTCTCAAATCTGACCACTTCAACACAAATTGCCTGGTCCATCTTCATACTCATCTGAATCTTCGACACAACTAGCTGACCTAACAACCCTCTTACACAGATTTACCTTTGAAGGCGTCCCTTAGTAAATCTGTGACTCCAATAGTTGTACCTTCAACCAATTTCTGAACACCACTACACAGACTTTCAACAACCGAAAACTGACTTTTCAATAGTTGAAGACGTCTACATCCTTGCGTTTTCCTAGTGTCTAGATTCCATAAACTGAAACAGATTTGAGTATTCAGAAGCTTCAAAACAGAACATCACATGTACCTTGTGGCCGCAGCGGAAAACTGAATTCCTGTTTTGACAAGTTTGAGCCTTTTGGATGATGCTTTGATTCCCTCTTCACAGCCATGTGCAAATCACCTTCACACATCCATCCATGAACCTGAATCAAACACTGCAGATAACTCCACCTTAAACCAACCCAATAATTGATTTAACCTTTGAGTCTTCTACAACAGTCTCCGGATCCTTTTTGTATGCTTACAGTGTCATGCCTGAGTATGTGAATTCCTGAGCCTATGCTCTGATACCACTTGTTGAGAATCGCAGACCCCGATTCACCTCTGTAGTGAACCGCAGACCGCGACTCTGCCCCTACTCCTCTTCTATTTCACAGATCAATTTGCATAACATAAACATAACACAGAGATTTAACGAGTTCCCCTCATGCAGAGGGTACATCTCGAGTGGGAACCTTCTCCCACAAACATCCACTATCAATCAACCAAGGTTTTACATAGTATTACATATACAAGCTTAGAGAACTAACAACTACAGAGAACCTGAAGAAGAAAACACATAATAGATCTAGCTTTTCTTCTTCCTCTTTCTCTGTCTCTGGTTCAGCTCTCCTCTCCATGTATAACTCATAAACACCTCCATAACCCCAAAGAAGCAGCTCCACCTTCGTCTCTCATCAGAGTGTCCTGAAGACACCTTAAACCTAGACAAGGTTATGTCCGACTCTCAGCCCTTCGACCCCAGCCGAGCTTCTGCTCCTTTATCATGGTTATGCGCACAGCTTCAAGCTCCATGTACGATGCCCTGCGCATGCTCTCTTCACTGCGCCCTGCGTCTCTGCGTCTGCCATGCACAGCGCCCTGCGCTGTGTCCTACAGCCGTCACCAATGTACCTCCAGCTTGTTTAGGTTACATGTTTCTTCAGCATATATGTTTCTTCAACCCTAGTTTCCCTTTTATAGTGAAACCCTAGAACTTATGTCGGTTTAGTCCTGCATGCCACACAACATGGATCCTGTATGGACTTCACACCAATAGAGGCCCAGTTCTTGGTTCAGACCAAATAAGCCCATATGAAGCAAACATTTACAACAGGTTTAAATTTCATTAGACTCGGGTCTGGGCTAGAATCTGGCGACACATGTTTTGGCCAACCCAGTTTGGTCCTACATTGTAGCGTTGTATCTATCTTATAGAAACCAGTTTTAGACTAGTCCAAATTCCATAATAAATTAGAGCTGGACAAGTTACAAGTACATATATTAATACAAATATAATTGTCTTTTTGTCTAAATCACGTACGTGGTTGCTTTCTTATTAGGTTAGGTGGACGACGAATATTATAGGATTAGTGGTTTATAAATAGAAACTGTAGATTTGCAGAGAATATCACAGCTGCCACACGATCATGTTGTTGTCGACTACTTGTATTAAAACGTTGTACCCGAAAACTTCGAAAACATAATAAATGATTTAAGTCCGTTCATTACAAAACCCTTATGGGCAAATTTCCAATCACCTTACAAAATAAAATCAAAATTACTAAATTTTGTATAAATTGTAGGGTTCGTGAATGGTGCTATAGTTTTTTGTTTTTACGTATCTTGTTTGCATAGAATTAAATGCTGAACCGTCGGTGTGCATTCTCTCATTTTGTTTACTACTATTTTTTATTTGTATAACGAAAAATGATTAAATGAATAATTGGTGTCGTTATTAGGAGATTTTAGTTGATTGGAATAATTTGTTGAGCATTTGGGCACCAATGAGACTTTCCACTTTCCAGCCTTTGCGACAATTAACAACCACGAAACTTGGAAGGTCCCTCTTCGTGGGGTCTATCTTCTACCCTTGTGTTTTCAGTTTTCATCCAAAAATAAAAAGTAAATAACCTTTTTCTAATTTTGAGTAATAGCTAGTAAAAAAACAATTTGAGTGATCAATTTATTTTTAATATATGTGAAAATTTAATTTAAATTAATTTAAAAACAAAATTTCGAGTAAATATTAAATGACTCGATTATAAGGAAGAAAATGAGGAAACTTTTGATTAATTAAGACGACAAAGATCCATTGGAGACCACAACAACTTTCACTACTCTATAGTATAAATAAAGAGGTCACTTTTTCAAATACAAATAACAAAAAATACTATATTAAGCCCATCAAAAGAGATGCTTATGTACCAAGAGTCTGAGCTGTAATGATGAACTCTATGATTCTATGAACCCATTTTATAATACAATAAAAGAATATACTAAAAAAAGAAAAAGTCATAAAAATTGTTACATTCGCCTAAATATATTCTCAAGATTTACGTTATATAATGAAAACATATCTTCTCTTGTTGTATTCATTGCCTTGTCCTAAGCAAGCGATCTCCAATCGTCCTGACCTCAAACGTCTTGACCGCAAGACCAATATCGCGCATTGTGGTATCAAGAACGTAAGGATTGTTATCATGAACAATCCGGGTACCATTATAAAGATGACGGCAAGGCTCACGTCGCTGCGAGATTGAGCCATGGTAGTGAAAATACCGGATTTGCTTTTCCGCTCTGTGGTATGTCTTCCCCTGTAGATTCTGAGACATGTGAACTCCAGTCGCAAATACATTACGCGGCTGAACCGCGTATTTCCTGTCCCGTCTTGGTACTTTCTTCACGTCTCTATACGCCAATTTCTCAAACCCCCATTTCCTGAAATCAAACACACAATCACATATCAATCATCCAAAGAACAACAATACCACATAATGTGTATACATTTTTTTGTTGACAAGAACACATAGCCAACACGGCATCACACTCTAGCTTAATTCTAATTCTGGTATCTAAAAGCTAGAATCTTTGAAGACATAATCTGATATAATCTTAAAAAAACACACCCATCAAAATCAAATCAAACCCATTCTCGAATTGGTTTACATAAATTTGGAAATCTCAAAAAGCTAGAATCTTTGAAAACAACTCTCACCCACATGGACCACCACTGAAAGAAGACTAATGAAAAAAGTGTTCCCAACAAACCAAAAAAAAACCTCTTTTTCACATGTAAGATTAAACAGAATCAGATGCTTAATTTCACAAACCCAAATCTACAATTCTAAATGCTTAAAACACAAAATGGTTTACTAAACAATGAATCAAATAAAAACCAAAACTTTCAAATTCCGGTTAAGATTAAAAAAAAAAAAAAAAACTCAAATTTGTTTACCTGTAAGTTCTGGCCGGACCATCACCGTCGTAACAAAGCTGACTACTCATAGGCATCTGTTCAATAGTAAACTGAGAATATCCTTTCAAAGATTCCATCACCGACGAGATCGTCTCTTTGGCCGGAACATAAACAAACTCATCAACATCGAAAAAAAACACCCACTTGGCCATGAACCTATACCGATGCAAACAATCATTCACAACCATAAACTGGTTATGATAATACCCATCGAACCGTTCTTGCTCTCTTATATCATGTACCGTCACTCTCCCTAACTCAATCCATGGCTTCAACACCTCAAACACTTCCTCCGAGATCCCTCCGGCGTCGTGAAGCACAAAATGAGATCTTTCCCCGAAGAATCTAACATGGTAAGCGACCCATTCTCTGATTCGTTGCGGGCTTAAGTTCCCGTACAGAGACGAGCCGCAGTAGAGGTAATCGTACTTTGCTTTACGGTTAGAGTCGTAGAGAGCAAGATCGACGGTGTTCGGAGCTTCGACGAGGACGGGGATTGAATCGGTGATGTTCCGATCTGTATCTCCGGTGGTTGCGTGGAGATTAGTTTTAAATTTTATTTTTCATTTAAGTTGATTCTACATCTAACTGAAGTTAGTTTGAATATGACTAAGGGGGTGTTATTGGATTGTGGTTTTTAAAGGAGTTTGATGTATTTAAGAATCAGGTGTTATTCAATTGGGTATTTTTAAAAATCCATTAAAATCTAGTGTTATTCAATATCTACTAGATTTTGTATGATTTTGGATTTCAACGTACTTTGCTTCTAAAATATGAACAAACACAATACCACACTTTTCTCAGTCATTTCATTTTCTTTTCCTCTCTTTAGATGGATCTCTAGCCTTTGACATATTATTGTTTGATTTTTTTTCTCAATCCTTTTATATAATCACACTTATTCATCAGATATGTATTATTTTTGAGAATTTTTTTTTTGTGTTCTTTAACTTTTTTTTCTGGGTTCATGATCTATAACTTTTTTTTTTGGTTTATGATATAATCACACTTTTGTTTTTCTGGGTTCAATCTCTGTTTCCTCCTCCTCAAACCCTTTGTATATAATCACACTTATTCATCAGATCTGTGTTTTTTTTGTATTCTTTAATTTTTTTTTTCTGGGTTCATGACATCTGGGTTCTTTAATTACACCAAAAATCTGGATTGAAAACAAATACAGTTTAATTCAAGTTTTCTATGACATGTATAAAAGTCTGGGTGTTATTAATTTAATATAACTTTGGTGTATAACACAGTTTATGGATATATATATATTTTTTTCTAACAATAACTTTTTAAAAAATCCATAACAATCACCAAAAATACATTATCAATGACTTTCAAATCCAACTTATATGCATTATAAAGTCCACACAAATGCATTAGACTTTTAAATCCACTAATGTCCTGGGTTAATTAAAATCTATTAAAATCCTCAATCCAATAACACCCCCTAAATTTAATTAAATTTTTTATAGAATTTGATTCTGTAGTTTAGAGTTAAGACTTTAGATCGTTGAATAATTTATACTAAACTTATATTAATATTTAACGTTTAACTTATCATATCATAACTAATATATCAGATGTAATAAAATTCTACATAGATAAATTAATAGTTCATTACTTCAGTGTGTAAAAAAAGGTAGTCATCTGAATATTATTACTCAAAAAACGAATATTTATAAGTGCCATTATTGGCAAACAATTATATATTATTTATTTTCTTGTTTTTTTAAATTAAATATTGAAAGGCTTCAAATATAATTCTTTTGAAGAAACTTTATTCAACTTTTTAAATATAGTGAAGGAAGAAACTATACATGTGCTAAACAGCATGTTATGCATTTTTTTATATAGAGAAATTAAAGTTAATTTCTAATAAGCAGCCAAAATGAGTTGGATTGAGAGAATAAAAAAGTTTTAGCTTTTTTCTTGACAGCTTTTCTTGTATTTTACGCTGTTTACAAAATCGATCCTCTAGTTTCTCCAATAAGTCACAGCCTAATTATAATGTGAATGTATCATCGACCTTTTCTGGTAAAGTTTATAGTAACAAATTAAAATTAGTAAAACGGACTCTTGCGTCTTCTTTTTTATTTCCTTTTACCGACGCCGCGGTATGGGACTTTCGCTCTGTGGCAAAAAATAATATTACACGTCATCAACACGAACATGTACAACACGTGTCACAGCTTTCTGACCTGCGTCTTTGCATTATTTTTGCTTTTTTGGCATAGCAAACGGTCGAAAAAAGGAGGCTACTGTTTTCAGAATCTCGAAGACTACTCAATCATCATTATCCTTTACGTATAAATGAAATAAAATAAAATAATATTAAAAAACAGATTAAAAATTCTCGGTTGTAAGAAAAAAAAAAGATAAAAAATTCTCGTAAAAAAAAAAGAGATAAAAAATATTTTTGTACTTTGTCCTGTCATTTCTTACATGGAGTCTCATTGGTACTGTTTTTTTCCTTTTCTTTTCCTTAGCAACGGTTCTTTTTTTTGTTTGGTCAAATATACCAGTGACAAACAATAATAAAATTATTATTACATTTTCGTTACTTTTTTTAACACCTAATTAAGGTTTTAAATAGACGTTGCAGATAAAATAGACTAAATTGTTAATTGTTTATTCAACTCTTTTTTAAAAAACATAGATAAAATTTATTCTAACCCAAATTTATTTATAAGAAAAATGGTTCATATGGTCTACAAATAGTTATGTACTTTTTCCTGTCATTTCTTACAAAGTTACATTGAGCTCGACTGGGACTGTTTTTTTACCAAAGGTAATTTTCTCTGTTTGTTTGTTCAATAAACAGGTAAATTGGACAAACAAATTTACCAATGGTTTATTCTCTTAACAATGTTTCCATTTTTAAGAACAGATTAATGGCATTGACATTCGACGGAAAAAAAAAAGATTAACGACATTAACAGAAAAATAAAAATTATATATATACCATATTTGATCTTCCACAAAGGTGTGCAAGCCTAGGCAGGCCCATTAATAGAAGAAGAGGACGTGATTCAGTGGAACCCCTTCTCTCATAATCAGAGACAATGTGATGTGAATAATGGGCCTTGACAATATTATTCAAAGCCATTATAGGCCTTATTTTATCACTATACTACATACTTTGGTTTATAAAATTTCATGTGTGTTGAGCAAGTTGTTTTTATGTTCTTTACAACAGGAGGAATCCCTCCACAACAGAACCATTTTCTCTAGTTTGTGTGTAACAAGATGGCTTTGAAAAGCGTAAAATGTATTTTTAAATCTATAATTACAAAGTTTAGCTTAAGACAATTGTGCCATTTAGAATGGACAGATGGAGGATATAGAGTATGATTAGTTCAACAACGATAACAAAGAAACTAAACTACAAAGTGAACACATGTGTTCTATATATTACACGATAATTAAAGCCTCCGATATCGATTAGATCTTCAATGATGATGATTTTAACTTAGCTTTATAGATATAAATGATGAAATGTGTAATTATGTGTCATCATTATCCCCCATGACTCAAGTTTTTCTTTTAAGAGAATGCCATAATTCCATTTGCATATATTTCACTCATTATATATATATATTATATATATATATATTGAAATACTTTAGAACTGAGAATTGCATGATATTTTGTAGCAGATGGGAGTAATAAAGCTTCTTTTCAAAATTTTCTTCCAACTCAAATAAAATTTGTTATCAACTAATTAAAAAAGAAAACAAATTATAAAAAAAAATTCATTGATAATCTATACCACATGACATTGCTTCCCACCTTTAGCACACATGCTCTGTGGGTTCTCTCTTCTTTATTCCCCATACCCACAAACTATCAACTCTTAACCTAAAAAAAAAATTAAACAAACTAAAATAAATACCAATACTCATATATTAAACTTTAAGCAGAATCACACACACACACATAAAAGAAAAACACCTTTGTACAAATATCAAATACCTAAAGTTAGGACCTCAACCTACATATCACATGGTAGATATAGTACTAACAATGTTGACAGAAAGAAAAGATATAGTACTAAAATACTATAACACATAAATATTATTTAGTTACATAAATTAAAGCCAATGTGACAACAAACAACAATGATCTTTTTTTTGCCTATAAAGCCGCCATGGCAGTACACTCGTGATGCCTCGGACATGTGATCAAGTGGTCGTTAGTTAAACCGGCGGCTTGCATTAACGAATGTATAACCGTCGGACCAACGAACCT
Organism: Camelina sativa; assembly: GCF_030686135.1. Classification (NCBI taxonomy): domain Eukaryota; kingdom Viridiplantae; phylum Streptophyta; class Magnoliopsida; order Brassicales; family Brassicaceae; genus Camelina; species Camelina sativa. The sequence continues at coordinate 31,017,858 of NC_141899.1, forward strand.
AAACCCACGACGAACCATGTCTTTACTTATGGTCTCTGATTTCGATGTCTTAACCGGAATCTTTTGGCATGATGTGTATTTTGTGGTGACCGGTTTATGTTTCATAAACCCCCAAATGTATTTGTTGAATGACCCGATATCTCTTTTTACCTATAAAACAATACTCAAATAATTTTACTTTAGAGAATTTGACAATTTAATTATATGTATATATTGTGGTAACCAAACTAATATATATATATATATATATATATATATATATATATATATATACCTTGAGAATTTGTTTAGAGTTGTCAACAATTGCACGGACTTGGCTAATGTCAATGCCATAGTCGTTGACTATTGATTGTATCTTCTTCTCGTTGAAGTCTGCGACCAACTCTGCTTCGAAACCAGAGAAAGCCTCTCTGTAAAACCAAAGGTTATAGAGTCAGACCAAAATTTTTTACAAGAAAAGTAAAAAAGTATCAAAACTTTATACGAAAAAAATTTGACTTTGATTTGGGGGTTTCTTGAAATTTCTTACCTTAAAGTGTTTCTTCTCTTTAAAACCGAAGTCCAATCTGATCCGACCTGAGCGCCGGTTAACACCAAAAGCTCAAATAATAGTCTGAAAAAAAATTGAACAGTGATTATAATTAATTAGTTTTAATTATTATAAAAATTGGTTTTATGTATGGAAAAAATGAAAAATTTTATTTACTTGTCTTCATGAACTGGAACTCCCCATTCTTGGTCATGGTAAGCGACATATATTGGATCTGTTGAAGCAAATCAAGATTTTGGATCAAACTAATTAAAGTTGAATTATAATGGATGGTAAAGAAATTTAGGTTTTCTTGTTGAACAAGGTAACGTTTACAGACCTGAACTTGTAGTGATGAAACTGCACCTCTTCTTCTTCTCATGCTCAACGGTTACGGTTTTCTCGTTCGATTTTACCGATTTGATCCTACCGTAATGAGATATTTTCTTCTTTCTCTCTTCTTGTTTTATTGCAACCTCTTCTCTTCTTGCAGCTGCTATACTTCCAGGCTGCTTCTGAACAATTGCCATGGAAATAACCTCTTTGTAGCCACCATCACTGTTCCTGGGCGATTTCACCGGTTTAGACTTTTCGGAGCTAGACCTAAGTAGTTCCTTGCAAGAACCGGCTGGTTTTTTCAAGGATTTTGAGTTAGGAGACAAAGGAGGAGAGATTAGAGAAATTGGTCTAGGTGAGGGTATCTTTGATGCAATTGAAGTCAAAGGCTTAGTAGGAGACTTCTTGAGTGAGTTACGTCGGTCTAATGTCGGCACTTGGTTCGATTTCGGTTGAAGAACTGGACGACCGTTGATTTGGGAGATGTTTTCTTGGGTCAGGTTTTTTAATTTTGAGGAACACATTTTTTTTTCTTGTACGTCTAGCTTTTGTGGTCTTGAAGGATGATGATAAATGGGATGAAACAAAGTTGAGATCTCTAAAAGGGTTTTTATATGTGGGAAAAGAGGATGATGATTAGTTGTGGGGTAGGCATCAATATTAATAAGTGCTAGTGGGCAACTCATATTTAATGTATGCACACTAATTAGTTAAGGTTTTTTGGACACTAGAGACTTGGATTGTGTGTAATGAGGTTTGTAGGGTTTGATTAGGGTTTTAATTAATTAGGGTTTGGGAGTGAAAGAGAAGTAGGATTCTTTAGGAACATGGTGGGGTGAGAAATGTAATGCAATTCCAGAATAGCCTATGGCTTAGGGAAGTGCTATTCTTGGGTCACACTGTAGGACAAGGACACCACATTCTTTTTTTCTTTTACCGCTTATCTCATATTTATATATCTCGACAGTCTTTTATTGTATCTAATCGTTCGATATTATCTTCTTTACAGACGAATTGGTTACATATTAACATAATTTTTTTTAAATCCCAAATTATTTTAGAAACCGTTTTAAGAAATTCAAACAAATGTAAAGTTTTTCTTAGTTTCTCATAATAACACCAATGCTAAAACGGATTAGGTAGCAGCACTAGTGACTATATTTACATGCATATTGATTTTATCATTTTTATGTAAATACAAACCACATCTTTAGAGTTTCGTTCGTATCTCTGGTCTTCCATATCTTGAATTGCACTTAGTGGATTTTTAACATTCTTGTCAATGAACTAGTTCAAAGTTCATAATTTTAAAAGTTTACATACAAGTTCTTGTTTTATATAGTTTGAGAAATATTTCTTCAATGTATGATTCGTTATGAATGATGAATGATGATTTAGCAATTTGTCAGCGATGAGAAAGAAGAAGGGTCCTTCTCTCACTTTTGCCTTTACTGTTAATATTGCAAGTGCCGAGTTATTTTAATTTTGAGAGAGACCTTTCATTTAAGATCCAGCTTGACAATTTGATCACAATCATATCTGTTTTTTTTCTCCTTCTTATTAGCTATGTTCGGGATAGATTTCCCAAATCAACCAAACAATGTTCATCGACAAGAGAAATATTCGTTGCGTGTGATTGTGAATAGTAAATTTCTGTCAATTCATGAGTATTTCCGTGAGGAAAAAACAAAAATGAGAGAAGTTTGAGAAAAAAAAAGTCACAAATTAAAAAGTTTCAAAAACATTATGAAGCTAATTACCTCTAGAATTTTAAAGTTTTAGACCAAAGTGACCTTAGTGCAATGGCAGGAGGTAAGTCCATTTGTAGAAGGCACCATCACACCCGGGATCGAGTCCCGGCTCCTATAAATATAGGAATTTGGATAATGAGCCGGCCAGTTGTGATCCAATGGTTGACAAAAAAAAAAAAGTTTTAGACCAAGTGTATCTATTGTTTCAAGTAAAATAATCATTTTCATTAATTCAAAAGAAAATATTTCATTCGTTTCAAATAAAATTTAAAATATGAGGCGTTTTTGATTTAAAATAAACATGTTTTTAAGTGACATAATGAAAATCATAATACAGTATATATTAATTTGTTTGGATTATACTAATCATGGTGAAACAAAGGAAATATCATAAGTTAACTATTAAGAAGAGATGACATCGCGATTGTCATTTAGCTACATACAACCAACAAGACATTATGACAAGTACTTATCTAGAATAAGAAACTAGTACAATACTAAAATGATAGTAATATACAGATAAATGATAAAGAAAAAAAGAAGAGATGTGGCATACGAATAAATTGGTCCCAAGATTCAAGCTGTGTAACAATGGACCAGCTTCCAGCTTTTTTTTTTGTGTGTGGAATCTCATCTTTTAGCAACTAAAGCTTACATTTAAGCCTTTATCTACATATATGGTCCTTCAAAATTATATAATAATTCAAAGCTTTTAAGGATAATCACCAAACATATGAATTTCTTTTTTTTTTGTGCAACGACATATGATTATAAATTAAAATAACTATAACTGATGATCCATACAAATATTTAAATACACTGATTGTATAGTATGGATTAGAAAACTAACTCCAACATAATATATATGTCAATTATCCTCTTGTTAATTAGGGCGAATTAGCGAAACACATCACATGGATAAACAAGTTAATTGAATACTTAAGAAATTAATTAGTGGTCTAGAAAAAGGAAATCATTTTAAAGTTAAGCTGAAGCTTTGTAGGATGACAACCGAACAACCAAAGTCTCTTCAAACGTCAACTCTTTCTTCATCTTCTTTTTATCCTTTCTTAATAGACCCGAAATCTCTTTTTAATAATTACTAATTTAATAGGATACAAAATGTTTGATGTTTTATATAAGAAGATAATATTACAAAAAGGTTTGAGGAAATAAAGAAGGAAATGAAAATGATGGGATGTGATTCTTTAAATGGAATCACGAGGAGGAGACATCCCATGTGTTAATGAATAAAACATATAAAAGAAATTTTTGTGACGATTTAACGTTTTAACAAAAAGAAATGGATTAAATTTTTCTAAAAGCTTTAAATAGTTTCTCTTTTTTCTTTCTTCGGCCAAACAACCTTTTGTTGCCCACATACCTCTTTTTTTGTGTGTGCACCGCACCATATACTTATAAGTTATATCATGGTATTTTCTTCAATATATTGATAATGATACTTATAGAATGATACTTATAGACATGCATGATTGTAAACTATAATGTATATTGTAGAAAGATGTGAAGAGCACTTTCATTTCATGTGGCGCTGGTCTGGTTCTAGTTTTGCGAATAACATATTAATTTTCAACTATTTAGCATATATATTTCACTAATCTTAAGAATAATTGTTGATCAGTAAAACCTCTATAAATTAATAAACACTACTACTCCTATAAAATAATAAAGTATTTTGGCCCCAAATCAGACTTGTGTAAAATTTAACAAAGATCCACTAGATAATATATTTTTTGGATTCTCTATGTAAATATATGCTCTCATTCATATCATAAACTAGTAATCATATAAATTTTACATATATATAGAAGGTGATATATTAATGTATGTTTTTGTTTTAACTTTATATGAATTTTTCTTTAAACTTCATTTCTATAAAACAATTGTTATGTTGTATTTTCAAACTATAATATTGTTGTATACTCTATAAAATTTCATAAAACAACCACATTATATAGTAATAGTAACATCGATATTTTGTATACTGAATTTAAATCCGTATAATGAACACCAAAAAAAAAAAATATATAGTATATATATTTAGTAGGATGAAAGAAACTGTTCATTTGTCCCAAAAAAAAAGAAAGAAAGAAAGAAACTGTTCAAAAGATATGTCCAACCAATGTTGGGCAATCTGAAAACTTTGTCTCTAGCCAATTTGTATCTGTAGTCGTTACAAAGGGTCCCTTAGTTATCTAAATAATAGTATATCATTTTCATGTTTTTTGCTGCAACGATTTTGGCCAACACATTAAATTTGATTACATGAATTAAATCATCCATTAGAGAAAATCATATTTACAAATTACAAACATTCTTATTAGTTTCACATGATTTTTTTTTTTTATAGAAAAGATATAAACTTTACTTAGCATTATTATATAATCAGATTGTTTCACCTTAGCATATAATAAAATTTTGAGTTAAACGTTTTATTTCGTCGTCTGTTTCTTGTGCCCCTAAGAATCAAGAAATGCCCTCACAACATCTACAATTGGAGCCATACAGATCGGGCATCTCCCACTACTCCATTGAAGCTCATGAGCACATTGCAGACAAGTGCACATATGTCCACACCTGCAAAACAAAACCGCAGTTTCATTACAGCTTTCGCGTTTCAACCTTAGTCGCTTTCTAGCTAGGCTTTACAAGGAGACAGACGTATAGAAGCTGAATGTTTCTTATTAATTGTAAAATGAATGAGTTCACATATTTATACAAGAGAGAGGAGACTAGGGTTAAAGATATTTGCACATAGATCCCTAAACTTATATTTACACATATTTATATCCTATACGCCCCCTCAAGATGGAGGGAGCTTTGCGACACCCAGCTTGAAACATGCATCCGTGAACTTAGCTCGTGATAGAGGTTTAGTTAGTGTGTCAGCCAACTGATCATGGGTAGAGACATGGGAGACCCGTAGCAGCTTGGACTGTATCTGACTGCGAACAAAATGATAGTCAAGAGCAATATGTTTCATCCTGGAGTGAAAGACCGGATTTGCACACAGGTAAGTCGCACCAATGTTGTCACAATATATAACCGGTGTAGTGGGTAAGACAATGTGTAGGTCAGAGAGAAGAGAACACAACCAGCGGACCTCGGCAGCAGTGTTTGCTACAGCCCTATATTCAGCTTCGGTAGACGAGCGGGCAACACCCCGTTGTTTCTTAGACGACCAGGAAACGGGATTTCGACCATTGTAGACAACATAACCATTAGTAGAAACATAGTCATCTGTGTCACCAGCCCAATCTGCATCAGAAAACGCATGGAGAGTAACAGGAGAAGAAGCATTCATGTAGATACCATGTGTTGGAGTCCCAGCAAGGTAGCGGAGGACACGTTTTGCGGCAACCCAATGATCTTGCGTCGGATGGTGCATGAACTGAGACAAGCGGTTGACAGCATAAGAAATGTCTGGTCGTGTGAAAGAGAGATACTGCAGGCTCCCAACCACTGATCGGTATTGCGAGGCATCCACCAGCGGTGTGCCACCATGGAGCGTTAACTTTGGTGAGGTAGGAAGCGGGGTTGCAACAGGTTTTGCTTCAGACATGTTATTTTTGACTAGAAGATCCATAATATACTTACGCTGCATAAGGTGAAGGCCGCGCGACGAGCGTGAGACTTCAATTCCAAGGAAGTAGTGAATATCAGTGGGATCCTTGATGGAGAAACGGTCAGCAAAGGATTGGAGAACACGGTCTATAACAGCAGAGTGATTACCCGTGACGATGATATCGTCAACATAAACGAGGACATAGGTGAGATACGAACCAGAAGTCTGAATGAACAATGAAGTATCCGCAAGAGAGTTAGTAAAACCAGTATCAAGAAGGTGTTGTTTGAGAGACATATACCATGCACGCGGCGCCTGTTTGAGACCGTAGATAGGTTTCCGGAGTCGGCAGACATGATGAGGATGATCCGGGTCAACAAAGCCAGGCGGTTGGGACATATAGACTTCCTCAGTCAATTCACCTTGTAGAAAAGCATTATTGACATCTAACTGTTTGATAGGCCAAGCAAGTTTCACAGCAACATCAAGAACTACGCGAATTGTCGTTGACTTGATGACCGGGCTAAAGGTCTCTGCGTAATCCTTTCCATACTGTTGATGATACCCCTTGGCTACTAAACGAGCCTTGTACCGATCGAGATCACCATTGGCAAGATATTTGGTTGTGAAAACCCACTTACAGCCAACAACATTTTGATGTGCAGCAGGCGGAACAAGATCCCAAGTGTGTGTGACTACTAACGCATCAAACTCCTTTGAACTAGCTCGTCGCCAATGGGGATCCTTTAAGGCTTGAATTATCGTTTTTGGTTCTTTGGAAATTGTCCGAGAGTTAACATGAAGACTCCATTTGCGGGAAGGTTTGGTAATATTGTTTTTGGCTCTAGTTGTCATTTTGTGGACATTTTGTGGTGGTTCAATAATGTTATTTGGGTTCTGTGGTTGTTGTGGAAGAGCTTGGTGTGGTGGTGGATTTGGTAGTGGTTGTGGCTGAGTTGGGGGTTGCAACTCATTTTGTCGTGGAGCAGTGGGCTCTGGAGGAAGAGGGTGAGGCTGAACCGTGGGTTGCGGTTCATTTTCAAGAAGAGCAGTAGGCTCCGAGTTAGAGGGAGAGGAAGAAGATGAAGTAAGGATAGGAGATAATACCTGTGTGGAAGAGGAAGGCGAGTGAAGGTCAGAGTACGAGGGTCCTATAGGCGAAGGCTGTAACGACGCGAGAGACGACGGTGGAGTCGCAACAGAGGAGGCAACTCGAGAAGATGATGAGGGAGCAGGAACGGGTTCATTAGGGATAGAATCTCGGTGTCGGGAGGATGGTTGAGGTCTAGGTGGATTCGTACGTGGGGTTCGTCGCTGATACGTAAAACGTATATCACGACCAAGTGGAGGAGGATCACCAGACACAGCGGGAGCGGGAAGCAGAGGACCCGGGTTTGATGGAGGTGTAGTCGCCGGGGTGAAGTGAACCACAACTGGAGAAACCAGTGAGGACGAGGAAGTGGTGTGAGCTGGTGGAGAGGAGTCTTGTGTAATTGGCGTAGAGACACGAAATGGAAACTCATGTTCAACAAATTGTACATGCCGTGACGTATAGAGACGACCAGTCGGAATGTGATAGCAGTAATAAGCACTTTGAGTTGCAGAATACCCAAGAAAAACACAGCCTCGAGACCGATCATCTAGTTTGTGTTGTGTGTAAGGTCGCAACCAGGGAAAACACAAGCAGCCAAAGACACGAAGCTTTTCATAATTAGGTGGGGTACCAAAGAGCTTCTGAAAAGGCGATTGGAGATTAATCACAGGCGTGGGCATCCGGTTAATCAAATAGACTGCAGTAGCAAGTGCATACGGCCAATGTTCTTTCGGGACCGAGGCAGTGGACATGAGAGTGAGACCCGTTTCAACAATATGCCGATGCTTCCGTTCTGAAATCCCGTTGTGTTCAGGAGTGTGGGGTGGTGATGTAAGATGGGAGATGCCTTGAGTAGCAAGAAAACCACGAAGAGCCATAAATTCACCTCCATTGTCGGTGAACAATGTCCCAATCTTGTTCTGAAATCGATTTTCAACCAATGCTTTGAAGGTGATGAAAACGTGTTTGACATCGGATTTGCGTTGGAGTGGGTACAGCCAGGTATATCGAGTAAAGTGATCTATGAGGACAAGGTAATATTTGTAGTTTTGAGTTGAAAGGATAGGTGAAGTCCACACATCAGAGTAAATGTATTCAAGAGGGCGAATCGAAGCAATGGTGTTTTGAGAAAATGGAAGCTTGTGTGTTTTATTAATAAGACAATCGGAGCAAGATAATGTTTTTGAAGTGGAAGTTGCAACAGGAAGCGAAAAAGTAGAAACAATAGTGTTTAAGATAGGTGGAGAAGGATGGCCCAATCTTGAGTGCCACGAGAGTAAGTTTGTGCGCGGACCAGATGAAGACAACATAGCCATCGCTCGCGGATTGGTGACTGGCCATTCATATAGCTCGTTATTGGCACGACCTTGGAGTAATAGGACCCCCGTACTGAGATCCTTCACCTGAAAGAATGAAGGATAGAGATGAACAGACACAAGGTTAGTGTTACAAAGACGATACACAAAAATTAGATTCTTGTGTATATGAGGAACACAAAGTATGTTATCCAATTTTAACGGGCGAGAGTGTGAGGGAAGAAGTGAAGAACCCGTGTGAGTGATGGTCATGTTGGATCCATCAGCAATGGTGAGATCATCACCACCATTGTAGGGTTGGTGCAGTGTGAGATTGTTGAGGTCATTGGTGATATGGTGAGTGGCTCCACTGTCAAGGATTTCCGGTGAAGAGTTGGCTGCGACTATGTTAGCACGAGGCTGCCACGGGGTAAATGGACTCGAGTGAGATGAAGAAGACTGAATCAAGTGAAGCTGTGGACAGCGACGTGCACTGTGGCCTTGTTCGTGACACAGTTGACATTTGCCTAAGTACGGCTTGGAAGACCGATTGTTGGTATTGCCTTGGTAGGACTGCCACGAGTTGTTGTTGTTGCTCGGAAAACGTTGGGATTGGGAGCGAGAACGGTTGTTGTTCCTGTTGTTGTAGGTGTTGGAGGAGTTGTTGTTGTTGTTGTTTGGTCGATGGTGAACAACGTTTGCAGAGGCGGGATATGGAGTTGGAGGCACAGCAGCAATTGCAAGGAGCTTGGCTTCACGGTTACGTAAACGCTCATGAACATCGGAAATGGTTGGAGTAGTATCCTTACTCTCAATTTGGTCAACAACAGGTTTGAAATCTTCAGGAAGGCCTTCGAGTATCTTCTCAATTTGATCATCATGATCCATAGGTTTACCAAGGGCTGCGAGTTCATCGAAACGAATAACAAGACCACGTACATATTCATCAATGGTTTTATTCCCTTTGGTCCATACCTTGAGTTGGGTGCGGATGCCTTGGACATGGCCACGGCTCGGTTTGGCAAAGGTAGAGGCAAGAGTCTCCCAGACGGCGGCAGTGGTGGTGGCACGGGAGACTAGAGGTTGGACAGACGGAGACATCGCTCCAAGAAGAGAGCTAAACAGCAGACGATCTTGGCGTTTCCAGAGAGCAAAGTCTGGATTAGGGGTGGAGGTGGCTCCGTTTGTCAGTGTAGGAGCAGGAGCAACAGCGGATCCATCAAGAAATCCGGCAAGCTCATAACCATCCACCAAAGCGTGGATCTGAAGACTCCACATCAAGTAGTTGGTATCATTGAGTTTGGTGACATTGCTAGTGTTCACCATGAAAAGAGGTTGAGTTGTTGTCATGATGACTTCACCGGTGGAAGGAGAGACATTGCCAGAGGTAGACATGGCGGCGGTGGCGTGTAAAAAAATTTTTTTAGGGTTATATCGATCGAGGCTCTGATACCATATAGAAACTGAATGTTTCTTATTAATTGTAAAATGAATGAGTTCACATATTTATACAACAGAGAGGAGACTAGGGTTAAAGATATTTGCACATAGATCCCTAAACTTATATTTACACATATTTATATCCTATAAGACGTACCTATTGAGAAGTGAGTCTATAGGCATCTCCAAGCAGATAGAACAATTCCTTTCCAGAGAATCTGAAACTGAGTTTGACATAGTTCAAAGTTATAGTTTACATCAATAATGGAGGATTCTTTCTTTTAACTGAATCAAGAATAGTGTTTACTCACCAGAAAGTGATTCAGACTTCATGGATTTCTGGAAATCGACGCAAGATTTGACTAAACTTTGTAGTTCGAGCATTTCTCTTTGAAGCTGTTTGATTTGTTGTCTGAGGTCACATATCATCTGTGTTTCCTGTGTTCATCATAAATCTGTTACTTTACTAACACACAACCATAAATCTATACTTCACCAACACGCAACGCTACTAACCTAAGAAATAAGCATAGCAAAACAGAGAAAAACTCATAGAGGAGGTCCTTAGGTTTTAAAGAAATTGTAGTAACGATCAAGAGATGTTGGCTAAAACCATCACTTACAGTTATTGGTTCAATTAGATCTACCTTCTCTGTTTCAGTTTCTTCTAGGTCCTCTTGGTACCTTGCTGAACACTCACCCAAGCTCTCCTCGTTATCTTCTTCTTCTTCAACAAGATTGCTTTCTACTTCTAATCTCTTTTGCATGCGTGAGATAATGATTTTGTCAATCTTTTCCCGAAACTCACTTGCGAGGAAGCCAGAAACTGTCCTTCTACGCAAGCAATCAGTCAATCACACATGTTATTAAAGATAGTAAAACTAATCTTTAGAAAATGACGAATGGATCACATTATAACATACATCTCGATTAAGTTCCGCATATCATCTTTCTCTGAACTCTTGTTCATGACCTCGAGCTCCCGTTGTTTCTTGAGAGCTTCCCAATAACTTCGTGGGCGCGATATATCGCTAATCCAATCATAATACATACTCTCTCCATTGTAATCTTCATATTCTTTATATTCCGTTACATTTTCATCCCAATCCCTTTGAAATATTGGTGTTTCATGAATCAGACATGACCCTTCTTGCTTCTTGTCTTTTGATATTTCTTCATCGTTTTGTGAAGATTTTTCCTCTCTACCGCTCTCTCTAAAGATGTGACTTACATTTTCTTCTTCCTTTCTTTGCTCCAAACAAACCACTGATGTAACTTCTTGAGGGTTGGTTCTATATTCCTCAATCTCCATGGTTTTGTCTTTTTCAAAAATACTAACTTCTTCGTTCTTTCGCCTTTCGTTATTTCTCTCTACAGTCTTCACATCAATGGCTCTTCTTGCATCTTTTTCCTCGTCTTTAGCTTTCCCCATAGGTCTTCTCCTATTAGCTCTCCCCTTAGAATCCCAAAGATTCACTTTCTCAGCAGTACTCAATGAAGACTTGTTCGTTTCTTTACTTTCCTTCACCATAGCTTTTCTCAACCCTTCTCCTTCTTCTGTACTTTTCCCCTCAATTTCAGGTTTCTTTGAACTGTTCATATTGCTTGCAGCTTCAGTCAAGACAGCTTTCTTGGCGATTTCCGGCTTAAAAGCCGCTTCCTGATTCTTCCTTGTGTTACTACTCTCCATTCTTTCTTGCAAACCATTCTTATCTCCTGTTTTGCAGGCCATTTTACACACCCTCTTCATCCGAAAAGATAGTGGTCTAGATAACTTTTTAGTTTCTCCCGCGCTATTCAAATTTTCCCAAGACCCCTTCTCAGTTTTTGTCTTATATTTATTCCTACATTTTGATTCCATTGATCAATCAATATAAGCTTGGTTTAAGTAACTGAAGTCACATAACTGAAGGAACAATATTAATAAGCTGATCATTACCTGTGATTCATCACACTAGATGTTGCTGATTTCAACATATATCTTTCTTGAATGGCAATGCACCTTTCTAAACTTCGGATTCTAAGCATATACTAAACAACAAGGAAGAGATCATTTTAAGTTACATCGTCTGAAGTGTTATGTATTAAATTAATTACCGGTTTAGGATAAAATAAAAGTAACCTGAAGACGCCGGCACCCGCGACGAGAGAACTTTGAAACCGCGTTGCGATCATCGAGCCATTCGAGATCAATTTCTCGGTTACGCAAAATCATCTTACAAACGTCTTCACTTGCTTGCCGCCCTCTTACCCTAGTGATACAAGTAGCCAGTTCAAGAAAACATCTTCCTTCTCTATCATTCTCACAAGAATTTGAAACATTACACGTATCTGATTGAGGAGACCAATCTATTTCTTCACCACTGCTTTCGTTGTTTTTTCTCTCCACGTCGTTGAGAAACTCAGAAAAAGAACTCGAATTCGAAATGTCTGAGAGACTTAATCCAGAACTCGTCCTGCTATTGATTAGCGATTGACTTAGACTCGAGCTTGACTGCTGCGACCGAGCTTCCCAAATCTGAACCAGAGAAGAAGCTCCAATGATGACACCATTTCTTGAAGAGGTCTCAGGTTGACCCGGATTACAAAACGGATTGGAATTGGTCACTAGCGGAGAAGAAGTTGGATTGTGGTTGGAAGAAGGAATCTGCAGTGGTTCCCCTGTTTTCAAAACAGAGGATCTTGAAGAACATTCAAGAACCTGTTTACTCTTCTCTTCATTACTTGCATAATCATCGATAGGAAAAGCACGACAGCTATTGAAACGATCAGTAACAAAAACTGTGAGATTCTTTTCTTTCTTGTTATGATCCCTCGAAGCCATTTCTATAGACGCCATTTTCTTATAAAGATCAAAACCAAATCCTCTGTTCTGTTTTTAAATATCGCTTTGTTTTGTTACACTCAAGAAAACAGAAAGATACAAATAAACAATAATCTATAGAGAAGAAGCCGAGTCTTATGAATAAAAAAAAGTATATAAGAGAAAAGCTAAGTCTTGAGGACTTGCTCTCACTATATATATATAGATATCTTATAAATCTCAGTACACAATTTCTTTTTGGTAGTGTATATGATAGTTATAAGTTATAAAGTTATAAGTAGTTATTATTTGATTCATTAGTTGGTTACAAAATAGGTTTTATGGGTTAACTTCTTAATTATACCGAGATACACTTTAAAAAAATAAAATCTTTAACAACCATATACTGTTAGGCCATATATATTGTTAGGCAATTATAAAAAGAAAATCTTGGAAATTAATCACGCTTAAGCGTGATTTACGATTAATCAAACAAAATAAGATCTTACCTAACACCCTTCCAAACGTTTAGTATAAATTATTGACATCTCCATTCACCGAAATACACCATATTCATACAAAAAAAAAGTTGTTCAATCTATAAAATATTCAAGTTTTAGTACTATTATTCTTTTAAAGAATATCTATTCAACTAAAATTTTGACTGAGTAACGGGTCAAAATTTGAATATTTAAATTCAATTTCATATATTTCTTTTGTTGAGTTGTATAATTTTATATACTATAATAAAAAAATTTAAATAATTTAATTTGAAATATTTTAAATTAGTTTAATCTGATATTTTTAAGAATAATGTATGATAGATCAAACAGTTACAAATTATAAACACTCAAATTTGATTTATTATAGCACAAGTCAATAATATGTAACTATAATATGAAAGAATTCCAAGAAATAAGATTTCTTGCTAGAGCATAGGTTGAAATTTCAAGAAATATGATTTCTCGGATTAAATTAAAGTTTGGAATAATGTTGTTTAGTAGGGTTTCTCGGTCAAGATGATTTTGATAAACATACGTTACATATTTAGTCATAAAATTAATATGCCGTATACTATGGGTTAAGTCATAGAATTAACAATCAAAATACAATATATATTTTTAAACACTAAACAAATCAAACAAAATATACAAACAAAAATTGATTTTTTTTTACCACACAGCTTAACTCGCGGTATGCCGCGGGTGAAAATCTAGATCTACTAGAATAGATCTTACAAAATATATGTTATTTTCATAAATCATATTCAGCATATTTTTTTTTTGGTCATATTCAGCATATGATTTCATGACATAATGTTTCATCCAACAAAAAAAAATTTAAACAAATAAAATAATCACATATATGGTGTTTTGAACAAAAATTACAAAATAAACAAAAGAAAATTTAACCCGTGCTCTAGCACTGCACGGGTCATATTCTATTAAAGATAATATTTTTTCATATTCTATGGCTAGTAGTAAATTAGTAATGCTAATAAACTACATATTTAGTTGGGAGTTGAAATGGTAATTTTTTTTTTTTTTGTTAGGGTGGTAATTTTCTTCTTTAGCAAATTGAAGAGTAATCTTGTTGTCAAGAAGAATCATAAGAAAGCAATACATGCTTAATTTATTTATTTTTCACAAACTGATATGACTGCTACTACGCAAATGATGTAGCAATCTACTGTCAAAGCAAAACAGAGTTGTCAAAAAGAAGAAATATTTCGAGTTCACTTAAGCTTCACGTCTCCAAAATCATTTATAGGTATCATCAGTTCGAACCTCCCTGTAACTGGAAGCTCTATTGTTGAAGACATTAAGAAGGTAGTCACTAGCTTGTCTTGAAGATGGTCTCTCCTGCGGATAAGTCTTTGTGCACTGAATCGCTATTTCAAGAACTTGGTAAGCTGCTTCTTCTTCGCGGGGTAAGAGCAGTTTGAGCTCTGAATCAATCAGCTTCTCTCTCGCTGAAGAACCCGGCGGGGTATCAAGAACAGTCTGTACCCATCTAACCATATCCGTCTCTTCATCAAACATTTTCTCCGTTGGCATTTTACCAGTCACAATCTCCATCAACACTATCCCCATACTGTAAACATCGCTCTTCTCAGTCGCCTTCAACGTGTAAGCATACTCTGAACATAAAACCAAAGAACAAAAACATTAGCATTAACAGTTGAAAAAGCCAAGTCAAGAAACTTGAGAAAGACGTGTAATGTACCTGGCGCAATGTAGCCATAAGAGCCTGCAAACATAGTGTTTGATTCTGTGTTGGTGTCATAATTTTCACTTAAGATCTTGGCAAGTCCGAAATCTCCTAAATGTGCTTCCATGTTGGAATCAAGAAGCACATTACTCGATTTAATATCGCGGTGCACAATCGGAGGAACACAATCATGATGAAGATACTCAACTCCTTGAGCCAACCCAACTGCTATCTTCAATCTTGTCTCCCAACCAAGACACTCCTTCTTCTTCGTGTGAATCCAATCCCAAACGCTTCCGTTCTCCATATACTCATAAATCAACAAATTCAAGCCTTCAGCTTTGCTGCTGCAGTAACCCATTAGCTTCACTAAATGTCTATGTCTGATTCTTCCAAGTGTCTTAACTTCTCTGTTAAAGCTCTTGTTTGACATCAAATCATCTTTCCAAAGAATCTTCTTCACAGCAATCGTCTCTCCGTTCTTCAACTCCGCTTTGTAAACTTTTCCTGACCCTCCGGATCCAATCATGTACTCGTCGTTAAGGTAACGTGTAGCTTCCATAATCTCTTCCCACTTTATATCTGACTTTGCACCTCCGTTTCTAAAGAGAGGAGCTTGTGAAGAAGAAGAAGAGTCTGATGAGACTGCGCTGTTCCCTCCTCGCCTTTTCTTGAAAACGTCATGACTTTGCTTGAAGAAAAGGAAGATTACAAGTACCATCAAAGCAATCGCTACTAATGATGATATCGCTGAGATGAAAACCACGGTTTTGGGACTAAAACTTCGTTGATTCTTGTTTGATCCAGCTCTGTTGCAATGACTTAGAGGGCTTCCACAAAGACCTGCATTGCCTACAAATGCATCAGCTTGCCATCTAGAGAACTGTTTCTTTAACTTCCCCTCGAGGTTGTTGTAAGAGAGGTTGAGATATCCTAAGCTTTTCATTTCTCCGATTTGGCCAGGAACTTCTCCTACAAGCTGGTTGTGAGACAGATCAAGGGATTCAAGCTTATGTAACGTCGACACCATGGACGGAATATGTCCGGTAAAGTTGTTATAGCTGAGGTCTAAAGCACTTTGAAGATCTTGTAGCTGTCCTATCTCAACTGGGATGTCTCCGGTCAAGGCGTTTCTTGATAACCTAAGCTCGTAAAGCTTGCTCAGCTTGCCTATTGATGAAGGAAGATGACCTGAAATCTGATTCTTTTCGAGGTTAAGTGCATTAAGAGCTTCCAAGTTTCCAATCTCTTGCGGTATCGAGCCGTTAAGTGAATTGCCATCAAGAGATAACACAAGAAGCTTTGTTAAGTCGAACAGCTCAGTAGGGAGAGAACCAATGAACTGATTAGAAGAAAGCTTGAGTTCTCCCAACAATGGAAGCTTTCCAAGCCACGGAGGTATAATCCCTGAAAGAAAGTTACCGTTGAGATCAATATGTGTCAGCTTCTTACACAAACCTAGCTCTAACGGTATGATTCCCGTTATAGAATTGCTTGAAATATCCAATAAAGACAGCTCCCGGATCTTCCCAAACGTCCAAGGGATTCTTCCTGTGAACTGATTCTTCCCTAACCTTAACCGATCAAGATTAGGAGACTTCCCTAGCTCAAGTGGTATCTCTCCCTCGAATCTGTTCTCCGTGACATCAAATGAAAGATAAGAGCTTGAACCACACAACGGGCTGATCGAACCATTGAACTTGTTGCTGGAAATATTGATTCTTGTGAGGTTCTTGAGGTTGACAAGTGAACTCGGAAGGTTTCCTTGAAGAGAATTGTTGTAGATCAGTAACTGTTCTAACGCGGTTAAGAACCCTAACGAGGAAGGTACCGAACCCGAGAGCTTGTTATCAGCTAAATCCAAAATCGTCAGTTTGTGACAGTTACCTAAAGTGGCGGGAATGTTACCAACAAGCTCGTTCTCTCTCAAGTGAAGCAGAGTAAGCTCTTTCAATCTTCCTATTGAAGAAGGAATCTCTCCACTGATTCGATTACCATACCAATCAATCGCCTTCAGCTTCGTGCAATTCCCAATCTCTATCGGCATTTCACCCGAGAACCGGTTCTCATATATATAGAGAATCTCCAGTTTGCCTAGCAATCCTATTTCCTTCGGTAACTTGCCTTCCAAGTTATTGCGATACAGAGTAAATTCTTGTAGTTTCGTTAGGTTAGATATTGATGGAGATAACGTACCTTCCAAGGTATTGTTGTTAAGATAAAGATTCGTGAGTTCGACGAGGTGAAACAACGAATCTGGGATACGGCCTGTGAAGGTATTGTTAGACAGATCAAGCGCTTCTAACGACTGACATTTCCCGATTTCCGCCGGGATTTCGCCGGAGAGTTGAGTTTCAGACAGAGCCAGTTGCTTCAAGCTTGTGTTGTTAGAACATATAGTCTTTGGTAATGAACCAGAGAGACGATTATTCGATAGAACCAAGGACACGAGCTGATCCATTTTCCAGAACTCTTCATGTAGCTCTCCGGTGAGATTGTTCGAAGACAGATCAAGCGTTTGAAGATTAACCAACTCTGTTAATCTCTGCGGAATCAAACCTTGGAGCTTGTTACCAATCAAGTTAAGGTAAGTGAGACTAACCAAATCACCGAGTTGACTCGGTAACTCACCGGAGAAACTGTTTTTTCCCAAATTGAGCGTCTGGAGGTTCGCGAGTCGACTCAGCTCCGCCGGTAACGATCCGTTGAGACGATTCACCGCCGCGGTAATTAAAACGAGGCTGGTGCAGTTACCAATCTCCGGCGGAATCGGACCTTCGAGCTCGTTGTCTTGTAAAATCAAAGCCTGGAGCTGAACGAGTCTTCCCAGCTGACTCGGTATTGTACCGGTGAGTTTACACGAGGCTAACGCAAGCATCCGGAGACTGACGAGGTTCCCAAACGTCTCCGGGATCGAACCGTTGAGCTCGTTGTCTCCGAGTTTTAACGACTTGAGATTCACGAGCGAGCCGAGCTGACTCGGTATCTCGCCGCTGAGTTGGTTAGAGAAGAGATGTAACGTTTCCAACGAAGCGGAGAGGTTGGAGAGAGTCGTTGGGATGGGACCAACGAGACGGTTCGAAGACAGATCGATGTGGGTTAGGTTACTAAACCGGCCAATCGATGGAGAAATTGACCCGGTTAAGCCTAAACTGGAGAGATTTAAACCGATGATTACACGACCACCGCATGTGACCCCGGTCCAGTTGCAGAAATTGGGATCATCTGCATTCCAAGTTCGGAGAATGGTTTCGTCTTTTGGGTTTGTGACGAAAGAGTTCTTGAGTTCCAGAAGAGTTCGAAGATCGTCACTTTGACCCGAACCGGACCGGAGTGAGAAACAGAGGAGGAACAGAGCAAGAAGAAGAGAGTTTTGTTGCATTTTTTTTTGTTTTCTTCTTCTTATTTGGGAAACAAGAGATCTGTGATTGTGAAACTACTTGTGAATGAAGAAGCTTCCTCGAGTTCTTGTGGTGGCTAGTAGTAATGAATGAAGCTTCTTGTGGTAGTAGTGATGAGACTAGTGTTGGAAACGAAAGGAGAATTTAAGACAATTGTTGTGTTTTTGTTGAAGTAAGATGATTGGTTATAAGAACGGTGCATGGGGACTCTCTCTCTCTGTATATATGTGTATTATATACATATAAGTGTGTGTGTTTGATGTGGTGAGTAGGGAGGAGAAGTAAATGAAGAGGATAAAGCTTTTGAGATCGGCTATAAAGGCTAAAACTATATATAGGGAAGTAGAACACAAACGAGTCTTTCTCTCTTTGATCTTTCATTGAGAGAGTAGTAGTGGGAAAGAGAAGAAGAAGGTCAAAGAAGGGTCAGAGACATTGGAACATGCAAATACAAGTGTTTCATTTATGTTGCGGCTATGTCAATTTGTATTTATGTTGTTTTCTAGTATAATACTAGTAAAATGTTTAGGATATTCATTTTGTAACTTTTTCCAAAAATGTTTTTAGATTTCTTATAATCTCTTCGAACCAGGAGACCATAACGAGTAAATTAGTGATCAAAGTTTGGATATTTAAATGCATGCAAAGGCTTGATCAACCGACACCTCCAATCCGCACATTTTGATTGTAAAGAAAGTTATAAATTCTATAGAATTGTGTAGTCTTTTCAACTTATCCTTAGTTTAACATTAATCTCTTCAATAGAGTTTAAGTTGTGTAAGTAATGGTAAAAATAAAATAAAAAAGATTTATGAAAATGCGATAGTTATAGGATACTGAAATACATATATAAATTGATACGGCTTTGACCTCGGCCAAAGAAAGAGAGTGGGTGAGATGAGAGAGACCATGACTTGGTTGTGAAGTGTGTTTGTTTCTCCTTACTTAAGTCCTTTCATCAAAAAAGAGGGCAGTTGTATTTCTATATTTGGATTTTATAGAAATATATTCATAAACAAAAATATATGATTAATATGTTAAATACTAAATTACTAACTACTGTATATATTGTTATACTAATATATATGATTTATATACTAAATATTTATTATATTCATAAATAAGAAAGAGAGTAAATTTCATAGCAAAATTAAATTAACAAAATAGTCCATAATCTAAAGGGCCATAGATTTGAAAGTTTTAAACCCTATACCCAAAATATATGATTAATATGTTAAATATTTATTATATTCATAAATAAGAAAGAGAGTAAATTTCATAGCAAAATTAAATTTAACAAAATAGCCTGAATTTTATAGATTAACAAAATAGTCCATAATCTAAAGGGCCATAGATTTGAAAGTTTTAAACCCTATATCCAAAATTCTAAAAAGAAAATTGCTCAATTATCCCTATAAATAATTGCTAGTTCAATCAAAGGCGCTCTATCATATCCATATTTT
This sequence comes from Camelina sativa, assembly GCF_030686135.1. Lineage (NCBI taxonomy): Eukaryota > Viridiplantae > Streptophyta > Magnoliopsida > Brassicales > Brassicaceae > Camelina > Camelina sativa. The sequence continues at coordinate 31,037,766 of NC_141899.1, forward strand.
GTCATTACCCCAAACTTGGCAACATATTGGTTAGTTCTAATTTGATTCTCTTTGATATTTTCCCGATTAAACAAAAGATTTGTGTAGATGTCATCTTTGAAATAAATGCCGAAGTATCTAGCTGCTGAAGTTAAATCACCCTGTGTTCATACACTCCATAGAAATACAATTGTGAATTGTAATACTACCATGAAAGAGACAACAATTAATATGCTTTTATTTTTCTTTTACATAAATGATAGCAAATACATAACATTTTGATCATATATGTAATTTTTACATGAATAAGTCATTTGACAATTGACATAGTCATGAGCGGATGTTAAATTTGGTAAATACTGGCTAATGGCTAGGTATGAATTGTTTTTGACACTTAAAAGAGCTTACACATATGTGACCTCGTACGTACGTATGTTCGCCATGAACTCCTCAAGATCACCAGTTCGAATTTCAAAGAGTAGAATCGCAGAAGAGTGACTATTTTAACTTCTTCTTATCTCCGATTAAACAAAAATTATGAACCCTTGTTAAAGTCCAAAACTTCTTGATTTAACAATATTTTTAGATATATATATGCTTGTCAATTCTCTTTTGTAAGAAATCGTATATCCATTTAGTTTTAAAATCGATTAATGTAAGTATCAATACTGATGTGAAGAGGGTGATATGTCATATTCATTATGGTTTATTTTTGTAGAAGGTTTAAAAGTGTAGAACTCTTATCTAATGAAAAACATTCTCAATTTTGTTAAATGGGATGTTCTTATTTAGGATTTATTCCTGAAATATGATCAGTCTCAATTTGCATAGTTATTTGTCATTTTAGCTTGTGGTAATGCCTCTTAATGGAACCTAATTGCTAATTAGTGTAACAGTTCATCTTCTTTCTTCATTTGGTCCCTACTGCTCAAAACCTACCCAAAGATAGGACAATATAGGCAACCAATCCATCTCAAAGCATTGTTCCATTCACGTGTATATCTAAATGTTATATAACTACGAAAAATATTTAGGTTCACTCCCTCGTTTCTCAACCAATCAAAATGTGTTATCTAATATTTTATTTTAAAATAAATTAAAATTAAATTAAAAAATAAAACAAATTAAGGAAACAAATTCTTTATACTTTTATTTAAGAAAAGTTAAATATTGATTTGGTTTAGATTTTACAATTAAATGAGGTTATATATTGATTTGGGTTTATAAATGAGAATTAGGGTTTCGATTTTACAATTAAAACGAAATTATATGTCGGTTTGAGTTTACAAATGAGATTGTTAGAGTTTAGATTCTACAATTAAAACAAAATTACATGTCGGTTTGAGTTTACAAATGAGATTGTTAGAGTTTAGATTTTACAATTAGAATGAAATTATATGTCGGTTTGGGTTTACAAATGAACTGTTTAAGTTTTTAATTTTATTATAATAATGTGTACATATTTTATTTCTTTATTTTATAAGGAAGTGAATGAAGAGGTTCACCCCTAAGGATGAACCTAAGTATCGTCCGTAACTCACCATTGAAGCAAAACTCCTTCTTGGTACGTTCCACGATTTTACATATTTCGGATAAACTGGTGCTTTGTTTCTTTGATATAGTATTAAATATTTATACAATTTAATTTCAGATTTGCGACAACTATTATAGAAATCACAAAAAAATACTGAAATTTACAATTAAAATAATTACAATTACAAGAAGAAAAAAAAACCATACCAAAATCCAGTAAAAAAATCCGAAAACATCGATTTTAACCGTAAAACTAATGTTTCAAATGAAAAAGTTATTTACATGCATATAATTTGTTTTTTTAGATTTTAAACTCAATCAAGTCGAACAACTATATATGGTTAAAAATGTTTTTTTAGCTCAGAACCTTCTTTCAATATTAGAGGGTTTCCTTTTCCTCGTCAGTGTGGGATATCTAGCAGGAGAATTCCTTATTCTGCCGAGATTTTCTTTCAATCTATCGAACTTTTTACGGCATCTTCTGGTAGATACGATATTCTTTCTGTTTTTGAGATATCTGATGAATATTCACCTAATATTGTCAAATCTCAACCGGAATTCTTAAACGGTTTTGAAGCGTCGCCACTACTCTCTGCATTCTCTCGGGGTGATAATAGGCCATCATTGAGTTTGGGTCTTTTCCTGCTGCTCATGACTGAACATCTGAACATGGCGATGGAAACGATGGCTATCTCGGATGATAGCCCAGTAATCTTAACAGAGGAGAGCGAGTGTAGTGCGATGATGGAGAGTAGGGTCAGTGTTCTAGGTCGGCTTCTCAACCCCGAATGTCAAAATATGGCCAAGATGATCATGAAGATGCCATTCATCTGGGGTGTTTATGAACGGGTGAGAGGTTTCAATTCATCTTCCAACTGAAAAGTGATATGGAAAGAATCCTGAAGACGGGGTTCTGGACGTTTGATGATTGAGGGCTGCTTTTGGAGAGATGGACTAAGTCGCTGTCCCTGAATTTCCTCTCCACTTTCTCAGTCTGGATCCGCTTGAGCAATACACTGGTTAACTTTCTTACTCTTAAAACGATTCAGGCTATATCAGAGAGGATTGGCTGTGTTAAAGAGATTGCTTACGACCCAGAAAAATCCCAATATAATTCTTTTGTTCATGTTAAGGTGAAGTTTGAGGTTTCCAACCCTCTATTTTAGATGAAATTGCTACTGCTTCCTAAAGGAATTACTGCTACCGTAGATGTGGATTATGAGAGGGTTCGAAAGCGCTGCTTTCATTGTTTAAGGCTCACACATGATAAAAACGGTGTTCTTTTTTGCGCCAGGAAAAATCGATGAAAGGTTTGGCTCCACAGAATATTGGTAAGGAGCAAACCATAGGAAGTTCTACACGTGATAACCGCTTCCCCAAGGATTTGGTCAGTGCTATCTTCCCATTTGCTCCAGCAATCAGCCCCACCGGGTTTTCAGCCTAGATCTAATGTGGTAGCTCCAAAGGTTTTGGCTGAAATGAAGAAGTTTCTACTGTCTGGGGATCCACTGCTGTTATGACAGAGGGAACAATTGCTCAAGTCCACCCTAGAGTCCATCTCTCATGATTCACGGGCTCAGAACTCTATACTATGTTTGGAAGCACGCCTAAGTTGACACAAGACCTAGCCAAGAAAATGGGGCTGGTCTTTGGTTATCATAAGAAGACAATGTATGTTGATATTGTCGCTTTGGAGAGGAAAGATAATAGGACTCTAGAGGATTCGAACAAAGGTCATCAGGGGCAAAAGTTTCAGGAAGTTGTTTGGAGTTCGTGACTTGAATGGTACTCTTGTCTCTCCCAGCATTCAGTTGGTTCCAAAGGATACTCTGGGACCTGCGGCCCCTGGAGGTTTCCATATGGGTAAATCAAAGGCTAATGGGGTGGTAAGGATAGCAGGAAGTCGTTACCTCAATCTTCTTCTTCCTCTTGGAAAAGAAAGAAAACAACTGGTTCTAGAAAATCCCAGTAGGCATACCCGCTTCTAGCTTTCTAAATGCATTTTTCGATTAGACGCATCACTACCCTACAAAAATTTCTAGAGACCTTGTCCAACTCCCGCAAAGTATGATCTGGGAGCTTAATTGTATTCATTGAATGCACCAAAATTGACGATAACACTACCTTGGTGAGAGTGATCCGTCCTGCAAAGCTCAGCATTCTTCCCTTCCAACCCGCTAACCTGCTAGAGACTTTCTCAAGGACTTCCCTAAAGGTTTCCTTATTAATACGCTTCTGGAGAATAGGCATACCAAGATACTTTTCCAACTATCTTGTCGATTTAATCCCACTTTCATCACTGATCATTTTCCCTAAATCCCGAGAAACATTGTCAGAAAAAAGATCTTTGGTTTTTCTAGACTGACCTTCTAACAAGATATCAAATAGAACCGCTTCAGGACGCGTCAAATAATCTTAATCTGGCTCACCGATGCTTCTGCAAACAAGATGAGATCATCAGCAAAGCATATATGGGAGAGCTTCGGACCCCCTCTAGATAAACTTATTGGTTTCCATGCTTTATTTTCAACCTCAGCATCAATCATATGGCATAGTCTCTCCATACAAAGCACAAACAAGTAAGGTGACAGAGAATCCCCCTAGCGGAGTCATTTTAAAGGTTTAAAAGCCTCAGTCTGCTCCCCATTCCATAGCACCCGCATTGTAGGACCAGTGACACATTGCAATATCCAAGCAACCCATAAATTTGATAGACCTGCAGCCTTCAAAGTATCCTCCAGAAAATCTCATTTGATACGATCATTTGCTTTCTCCAAGTCAAGCTTCAAAAGCATCCACCCGTTCCTACCTTTCTTGCGTTTCATTGAATGAACCGCCTCTTGAACCACAACAATGTTGTCTGTACTAAGACGGCCTGGTATGAAACTAGATTGCGCAGGACCCACCAACTTTGTCATCACCGGTTTTAACCTGTTCACCATCGTCTTTGTAATCGTTTTAAACAAAACATTACACATGCTAATCGGCCTAAACTGAGTGATCTTTTCTAGCTTTCCCACCTTAGGGATGAGAACCACAAGGACATCATTTGTATCCGGAGGCAACTGACCTATCCTGAAAAAAATCAAGAACAAAACGGGTCACAGATTCTCCGACCTCTTTCCAACACTTCTCGTAAAAAATAGGTTGAAGCCATCCGGTCCTGCTGCTTTATACCCTCCCATGCTTCGAATAGCTTTTTCCACTTCCATTGGAGAAAAAAGTCTACTAAGCTCCACTTGATCTAATTGAGACAACCTAGCATAGCCCTCTCTTGGTAGCTCCTCATCAGACGGCTCTAAATCATACAAAGAGTAAAGGCGCTTAAAATATTCCACTGCAAGCGTCTCAAGTTCCTGGACACTAGTCACCCATCCTCCAGACTCATCCTTCAACATCTCAATTTGGTTCCTCCTCCTCCGAATGATTATAGATGTGTGAAAGAACTTTGAATTACAATCTTCATGTGTAGTCCATTTGTCTCGTGATTTTTTAAACCACAACATTTCCTCCTGTTCTAGAACAACCTCAAATTCTTTTAACAGTCTCTCCTCCTTCTGTAACAGCTCATCTGTTTGATACTGGTCAATATCTCCTTGAACCTCCTTGACCTCTCGCATCAACTGTTCCTTACGCCTCTGAACATCACCGAAAACTTCCTTATTCCATACACGCAACTTAGTCTGTAGATTGTTCAAGGCTTCCTTTGTACTAATGCTTCGGTCCCAAGAAGACGCTAGTAAGTCTTTAAAACCAGGATGGCTTAACCAAGCAGCTTCAAACCTGAAGGGCTACCATCGAGGATTCCCCCCACTCTCTGGAGCCAGCTGCACATAAAGCGGGGCATGATCTGATGCCAAAAACGCAGGTGAGTAACCCGAGATTTATGCCACTTAAGGCGTGCTTGCGGGCAACATAAGACCTTGTCCAACCTCTTCGCAACAAAAGAGGATTCAACTCTCCCTCTCCTCCAAGTATATTGATTCCCTCGGAAACCCATATCGATAAGGGATAGCTCATTTATCCACTCACCAGAAGCCACTGAATCCGCAGATAATCTCCCATTGCCACCAGTTCGTTCATCTAAGCGGACGATTGTATTAAAATCACCCCCCAAAATAACCGAACTAGTAACACCTCTGACAACCTCCTGTAAATGCTCCCAAAGCCCACTCCGCCTACTCACAGTCAGAGCGGCGTAAACAACAATCAAGTTAAGAGTATCAGTTCCACTTACCACCAATGCATGATGAACTGATCTGATGATTCCAATATCTCCACCTATCCAAAACTTGACCTCCACAGCAACCAAAGACCCCCGCTTTGTCCAACAGCATCAACCCGAAACATGTTTTGAAATCCCAACCCCCGACAAATTTGACCTGCTTTATCACCCTCAGCATGGGTTTCAAAAACCTCTAACACATCCCTACAAAAATTCTTGAGCAGTTAACGAACTGATCTTTGGAATTGACGTTTATTTACCCCCGACAATTCCACAAAACACAATTAATCATCGATAAAAAATAATCGAGTAGAACAACCGGGGTGCGTCGTTATGCCTCACCACGATCCGACTCCACCATAGTGGTAGCCGCTGACACCACAAAATCTTGACGATTCGAGGATTTAGCCAAACCCAACATCGCATGATTACCGTCCTCACCACGAACTGGATCTTCATTGTCGGGTTGATAACTCCATAATTTGCCTACACAAAGACCCCCTGGTCATCCTGTGTTTTCCCATTCAATCCGCAGTCGTTTTCCACTAGCGGATAATTCAATTTCCCCCTTAGCTGGACCGAACACCAAACCCTTCATGGGCTTATGCAAAGTTTTTGTTTTAGGCCTAGGTGGACCACTCTCAACCTCTCTGGCCTTAAACCCTTTCTTCACTGGCCCATCCTGAGGCCCATTTCCAACACTACCCAATCCTGCTCCAAATACTATTGTCTTGTTATGCACTCCTTGATTACCGTTAACAACCAGATCTTGAGGGGATACATTTTATTTATTTGCCTTATGCATAATCCCTCCTCCCGTCGAATCTGCAGCTGCCAAATCTGTAGCCAACCTGCTAAAACTATTCAATATGGGAATAATCGTACCATCCTTCTTTTCGAGATTCTTGTGAATTGGTTTCCTTATTCGACGGAGTGATCGTTACCGCCGGGGCCATGGTATTCTTCGGTAAGTCCGATCTCCGCCCCCGTGGACGTACCAAAATAAAACCATCAGCTCCCGGACCCTCTTGTGAAGCTATCACCGGACTCTCTCCCATCGGTGGAGCTACTGCAACTCCTCGATCCTTAACACTTTTGGGACATGAGTGCACCAGGTGCCCATATATCCCACATAACGAACAAACTTGTGAAAGGCCCTCATAAGACACAAAATATCTCTCCTCATTAACCAAAATTTTACCCTTGAGAGGTCTAGTAAGGTTAATCTCCACACAAACTCTCGCAAAGCGCACTCTTTCAAAACCTAAAGTCGTGACATCCACCTTGAGTGGATTGCCCAAACCGCCAGAGATCCCCATCAAAATAGCTCGGTGATACATAGTGATTGGAAGGTTAGATATCCGGACCCATATCGGTGTCGTGGTAATCTCATCCCGTAAGAGATCAAAATCCGGCGACCAAGCTTGCATCATTAAGTAGCTGCCAAACACCATCCACGGTCCTCCAGTCAGGGCTGCCATATACTCCTCCACAGCAAACCTAATCATGAAGAACTGGCATGGTAAATCCATGACATACATAGCCCCACTCGGCTTCCACATCTCCCACAATCTCCGACTCAACCCTGCAATCGGAACACTCCACCCCAAATCCTTCACAACGATGCAGTTCTTCCACATACAATTCATAGCATCCATGACTTCTTTACCAATTGTGACAACTGGTTCCCCATCCTCGCCATCTGGGAACTCCAGTGAAAGTTGCTCAAACACAAAAGCATCATCAACCACTGTCTCCGGATTTGGCATCCCGCCAGCAGAACTACCCACCACTCTCCGCACCCACTCCCTTGAGGCATCTAGATGATCATCTGGTGGGCGAACTCGCACTCTAATATCATCCATAGTACATCATTTCCAAAAACCCTAAGCACACTCGCCGTCGCCATCTCTTTTTTTTTTGGCAGTATTAATAGTATTATAGTATTATACTAAGTGAATTTTGTATGTTAGATTAATCAAGAAAAACGAAAGAGAGTGAGGAGAGGTTCTTTATTAATAATTTTGAGTTCTTATTATTAAGAACCACATATGCTCCTTGTGGAATTATATACCATATTTTATGGGAAAAATCATGATATAGCATAAATTTATATAATTTTTTTTAACTAGTATAGTCTATGTATTTTATATTAATTTATAAAATAGTATAAGAGAGATATCAATCAAGTTAAGATTCAATTTTTAATTTTTTTTTATAGGTAGAAATCAAGCTAAGCTTCATTACACTATAACTAGATAATAACCCGCGCTGGTAGCGCGGGGAATTTTTTTTATTTTGTTATTTGTTAATATTATATTTATGTTGTATCATTAATTTACATGTTATATAATATCGTACTATATGGTGAATTTTGATTCATATTAAACTACTAATAAGTAGGCTTGGAAGCTACTACCGATACCCGTATTGGACCCATTTTTTTGTTTGTATCCATCCCGAAAAAAGGTACCTACAGCTTTAGGGTCGAGTGAAAGGTATAATAATTATATTATCCATGAATAATGATCGAGTATCATATATTAATTTAATTTTTGAGCGTCTCGTTACCCGTCTCATTACCCATTTTATTACCCGACCCGTAAATACACGTTAATATTTTGTAGAATAATGTTACCAGCGTGAGAAAATATTTATGTAAATTTGGATTTGTTTGTTACAAAATAATAGTAGAAAATTTATTAATTCTATATATTTTATAAAATCATATATTTAATTTACTTAAGGTCATAATCTGATTCGACCCGTAGTTGGTACTACTATTTTGGTTTGGTGCAATATCAAATTCGTTAATTATACATTCGGTAAAACCAAAAAAATCCAACAAAACATGTATTGACCCGTGATTTGGTATTACAAATTGATGTGATCGTGTTTAGAGAACTTAATATACCAAATTTACAAATTGAAATTATTGGTATAACATGTTGTATATTAATTTTATAGGTGAAAATTACAATTAGGTTATGTATATTATCAATATTATACACTTAGTATTGTTTATATAGTAAATATTGTGTATAAACAATTAAGTTTTAGCCAATTAAATAGTTTGTTATTATTTCCTAAGATTTATGAAACAATAAATAGAGTTTTATTATTTTGTAAACAAATCTAAACTTTTCTTTTGTTAGTTATTAGAATAATTAAAATATAATAGCATTTTTGTAATATGTCACATCAGAACTGGTTAAATTTTTAACAACATAGCTTAAATAAGTATATAGATATATTTTAAAAATAGAAACAATGTTGTATCCTAATTTTAATATATATTTATTATTAAATGGTTTAGATATGTAAATATTTAATCTTAGTTTTATAAATAAATTTAAGTTTTATAATTTTCTAAATAGTTTGTTATTGTTTCCTAAGATTTCTGAAACAATAAATAGAATATGTTTAATTATTTTATTACATAATTTCAAAATAATTTTATTATTATTTTATTATTATTTTATTAAATAATTTCAAAATTATTTTATTAATGATTCTTGTAATCTAATAAATTAATAATTACTATTTTTGGATAATCATTTTTAGATTACAACAAATTAATATTAAAATTCTGTTATTGTATTTTGTATTAAAATGCAGTGACATTTTGTGTAATACTCCTTCCGTTTCAAAATATAGGATGTTTTAACAAAAACACGCAGATTAAGAAGTTTTTACTTTTAAAAAGTTCAATCAATCAGAAATAATACTGCATAATATAAAATACTAAATTAATCTAAAAGTTGCATAGAAACCTAAAAACATCTTATATTATGAAACAAAAAACTTCTCCAAAACATCTTATATTTTAAAACGAGGGAGTATTTTACATGGAGTAGGGTTATTTGTTTAAAAAGTTGCTTAAATAAGTATATGGATTATAATTTAAAATATTCTACTATATTTATAGAGAATTAGAGCATCTGCAGACTCCAATGGCAATATTTTATTTAATTTAATTTTCTTATTTCTTTAAAGTTAAAAGTGATGAATAAAATTGAATTAATTATGTTAGTTTAAGAGTATTCAAGTTGGGTTCGATCATGAAAAATATTATTATTTAAACAAACAATTCAAGTCATGTCCTATCCTCCATACGCATAACCAAATCATAGACATTCGTGGACCCTTAATCGAGTATAATTTAGGATAAACATACAAGAATAAGAATTCCGAAGAAATACTTTACCACTCTTAACTGTGCAAAAAGAATTCCTAAGAACAACTTTACCACTCTTAACTATGCAAAAAAACATGAAGCAGAATTCAAGATGGTATCATTCAAAGAAAAGAATGATCACAAGAAAATTGGACAACCAACCAAAATGCAAGAACTATATGTTTACTAAACATATTTAATTGTCTCATGTTAAGAAATAATCTAACAAACTCTTATAATGTTCTTGAATAGTAAGAAACAGACAAATGATTAATAAAATATAATACATTTAGTAGACACAAAGAGCAGACTCATTATGCCACATGCCTATAGTGGGGATGCTAGAACTGTATTATAAACCAAAAAAATATAACTAACAGAGATTACAGATGGAATTAAAAAGTGAAATAGACAAGAACATACACATTGATAGTAGCTTCGTTTCTTAGAAACATACAGAACATGACTCTTATAGTCTTATACAATGTTCTATAACACTAACTTATTGCGCTACTTTGCGGAATGACAAACTAAAAACCCGACATTGATGATGGATTCTTACTGGGTATAATTTAGGATAAACATACAAGAATAAATATTTCCCAAACAAGTTAAGTCAAATTACCACAATAAATATTCAGAGAATCAACCGGCAAAAGTCACAAAAGTATCATCCAACGACAACTTGACAACAAACCAAAATGCAACACAAATGAAAAAAAATTACAGAGGACAATGGTAATTGACAAACCCAAAATTAAATTAAAAAGTGTATTTCAAACAAACAAATAGAATTTAAAAAATGAAATAGACAAGATATATACACATTGATAGTAGTCTTTTCATAAAAACGTAATAAAAACATGACTCTTACAGTCTTATACAATGTTCTATAATACTAAGTTACTAACTCATTGCACACCGAAACAAAGTTCTTCTACTTTACCGAATGACAAACAAAGTTCTTCTACTTTACCGAAACAATGTTCTATATATATATATGTGTGTACTAAAAGAACTTTCAAGTCTAACAACTGATATAGCGAACCGAAACAAAATATTAGACAGAATACAATTAGTCGACCTAAAGAGTAGAAAATATCATAGTAGTTCTTCCACATGCCAACTATGATCATGATGATAAAAGTGTACTAAATTCTGATTTTGACATCAGTCATAGAATAATGTTATTAAAAAAAAAAACATGGTAGGAAAATCAAGAAAGATCCATTACACATTCTAGCAATTCAATAGATTTCAAGCTCCAACAACTCAATAAGACAAAGATTAGACTCTAGGACTAGTACCATAAAAGAGATATTTTCAATCATTTTATATAGTAAAGACTCAGGTAACATGTAACATCTGTAGAATTTAACACTGTAATCATCAGTTACATACCGAGATATCAATCAACAAGGCTTTAAAGGACAGCACAATATATACATATACATTTGAGATTCAAGAAAACTACTACAAGATGCATACATTTCGTAGAATGAGAAACCTTATGTTACATAGAAGCACCAAAACAGAGAAAGTATTTTATACACTATATAAGGTTCCAAAAGAAAATTTACCTTTTTATTGTAGACAACAGAAAATATTACCATTATACTTATACACAAACGATGCAGACTTTTAAAATGTCACTCACACCAGTAGAATAATCACCAAGGGTTTTACTTTTAAGCATAACACAAGCGACCAAAAGAGAGAACCTATGATACCCAAGCACCAAAACAAAGATAAGCATATACCTGAATAAATCAAAATTGTATCATAATTACAAACAAAACAGAAATAATCTAACAAACTCTTACAATGTTCTAAAAATAGAATAGTAAGAAACGGAGAAGTGATTAAATAAGCATAACACATTTAGTAGACACAAAGAGCAGAGACTCATTATGCCACATGCCTATAGTGGGGATGCTAAAATTGTATGTCAATTACAGAACTGTGTTATAAACAAAAAAAAAAATAACTAACAGAGAAATCAAGCTAAGATTCATTGCACTTTCTCAATGGATACACTAGTGATTCAATAGAGTTCTAAGCTCCATCAAGTTAGTAAGATTAAGTGACTAAAGAATAGACATTAGTGCCATAAGACAGATACTTACAATCAATGTATTGTAAACAAATCAAGGCAATGAGTATACTTGTAGAATGTAGGACAATAATGATCAGTGTATGATGCACAATTTGAGAATGTTATTTTGTATGTTTGAGCCAATCACCAAGAGTTTAGAGCGTGACAAAAAGACATATACAAGCAAGAGATCTTATGATACATACATGCACAAAAGCAAATATAATAAGTATAAAGTTAAGTCAATCTACCGCAGTAAATATTCTGAGAATCAAAACGCAAACGTCACAAATGCATCATCCAAAAACAATCTGACAACTAACCAAAATGCAAGAACTATGATCACCAGACATCTTATAATGTAACAAAAAGTAAAAGCAATTACAGAGGACAATGGTAATTGACAAAAGCAAAATTGAAAATCGAAGTGGTCTATCTTAAACAAACAAACAATATTAAATATTCTTTTCTTAAGAGATTACAGATGGAATTAAAAAGTGAAATAGACAAGAACATACACATTGATAGTAGCTTCGTTTCTTAGAAACATACAGAACATGACTCTTATAGTCTTATACAATGTTCTATAATACTAACTTATTGCGCTACTTTGCGGAATGACAAACTAAAAACTCGACTTTGAACTATATATAAATGTGTGTGTGTACTAGAAGAACTTTCAAGTCTAGCAACTAATATACCAAACTACAATTCCTAGAACTGATACAAAATATTAGACATAGAACACAATTAGTGTACTAAATTCTGATTTTGACATTAGTCACAGAAAAGTGTTACTAAAACAAAAAAGCATGGTAGGAAAATCAAGAAAGATCCATTTCACATTCCAGTAATTCAATATATTTTAGCTTATAAAATTTATACCTGTTCGAAGCTATTTTATACCATAAGAGAGATAGTTCCAATCATTTTATATAGTAAAGACTCAAGCAACATTTACAATATGAAGAACTTAACACTGCAATCTCAGTTAATGATGCAGAACACCGAGATATCAATCAACAAGGGTGTAGAGGATAGCCCAAAACATACAGTTCACAGAATGATAGAATGAGAAACCTTATGTTACATAGAAGCACCAAAACAGAGATAATAAGTATTTTATACACAAACACAATGTAATGTTCCATAATAAAATCTACCTTTCTATCATAGACAACAGAAAATACTACCATTATACTTATACACAAATGATGCAGAATTTTAAAATGTCATTCACACCAGTAGAATAATCACCAAGAGTTTTAACTTTTAAGCATAACACAGACGACTAAAAGAAAGAACCTATGATACTTACAAGCACTAAAACAGAGATAAGCATATATCTAAACAAATCAAAATTGTATCATAATTACAAACAAGTTTGAAAAACATATACCTGTTCAAGAAGTCTACTACACTTGGAATCTCCTCAACGCCTTCAGAAGCACATAACCTGCAGAAATTAAAACTGGTTAGTCTTCATTTAATGGGAATGGTTGATACTTACCTCATTTTTCGAAGCTATTGATCGTCTTTTCTCTCTATTTTTAAGGCTCAGCTCTTTTTTTTGAAGACTTCTTTAAGCCATTGGTCTTTTAGTTTTAGCCTTTAGGTTCAGCCTTTATCTTAACCTCTTTCTCTTATTGTGTTGGTCGTTTTTACCATCCAACAAGTCTTAATCACTCCATTGTCTTTGTCAAAGATCTTTGTCTTATTTATTTAAGCCGGTGGTATCTGCTCTTCTTTAAGCCGTTGGTCTATTAGTTTCTTTCTATGTCTTATTTCTTTGTCAAGTACTGTTGTCTTTATACCTCATATTTTAAGCCGGTGGTCTTGATGGAAGGTTGGTCGTTTTTACCATCCAACCCAAAGTCTGTGACTTCTTTCTATGTCTTAAGTCCTTTACACAGTCTCTGTCATATAGACTTCTTAAGCCGCTGGTCCCATTCCATCAAACAAAAGGTTGGTCGTTTATACCACCCAACCCAAAGTCTGACTTCTTTCTATGTCTTAAGTCAGGGGTAGTCAAATTGTGAACTCTTTCTTTTCTTTTCCCCCTTTATATAGTCTCTGTCTTATAGACTTCTTTAAGCCGGTGGTCTGATTCCATCAAACAAAGCTTGGTCGTTTATACCATCCAACCTAAAGTCTGTGACTTCTTTCTATGTCTTAAGTCAGGGGTAGTCAAATTATGAACTCTTTCTTTTCTTTTTTCCCCTTTATACACAATAGTCTTATAGACTTCTTAAGCCGTTGGTCATTCCCCCATCAAACAAAGGGTTGGTCGTTTTTACCATCCAACCCAAAGTCTGTGACTTCTTTCAATGTCTTAAGTCGGGGAGAGTCAAATTGTGAACTCTTTTTATTCCTTTTTCCCCTTTATCCAGTCTCTGTCTTATAGACTTCTTAAACTGTCGGTCATTCCCTCCCAACATGCATGCACTACCCATCCAATGTATACTTGATTCCGTTCGGGACAATGTCCCCAAAAAGAATCAGACAGAGCACCATTAGATTAGTGTCTGTCCACGAATCTTTTTGGGTTTTAAAAAAAAACAAAACAAAACCATCCAAAAACAAAAACCAACAAGTTCCGTAGAACAATTTTAAAAAAGGCTTTGAAAAACAGATGACTTGGATATATAAAACCCACGACTGATGTCATCAATTGCAAAACAAAATCATAGACGAGAGAACTGATCGATCGTAAAGGTTTGTTCTCTTGTTCGATTTCAATCCTCAAAAACTGAAAAAACAAAACCAAAAACCAAGTGAGTGAGTCAACAGTTAAGCAGACCTGCACCGCTGTAACTGAGCGTAGGTCTAGTCCTCTGCTATAACTCCAAAGCATCTCGCCGGTTTTCACCCCAAAATCCTTTTGAAGAGAATCCTGTAAAACCCGATAGGGTATGTTTGGTATAGCTTAGCGAAGTTGTCTATTGATAACAATTGTTAAGCAGATTCAAACTAGTAAGATAAAGTAGTCTTCAAAGGCAAACAAATATCGTATTAAATAAAAAAGCCTATGGTGTTTTGCTTAAATAAAATAGCAACCAGACATAACCATAACCACAAAAATAGTTTACCTTGGAAATCAAACGTAACTGCCCACATGTTTGAATATTTTGCTTCACCAGCTTCTCCTTCAACACAGAACCTACACCGGGTAGTGTCCCAACTGGAAGCTGATCCAAGAACTCCTCTACCTGCCAAAATGTTAAGACACTATCAGTTTTCCGAAATTAATACAAAATGGCTTCTGCAATCAAGAAACTAACCACAGCTCATATACCTCTTCCACTAATTACGAGTCAGAAACAAACACATATACCAAAAGATAGAAAGATGTTTATAAAAAGTACCTTCTCAGCAGAGATGTAAAGTTGGCCGGCTGGTTTAGCAACTCTGGTAGCAAGACGAGCTATTAGCATAGTACCACCTATCCCAGCACTTGCGCTGCATCAAGTAGTCTCAAGGATCTCATTTATTATTGTCGAGGCTAAAAATTCGGGTTCTACATCGTTTAAATCAGAGACATCTAAAAACGCTTCATCGCAGCTTAGTGCCTAAACTCCATAAAACAAATATAAATGTTAACAGTAATCAAACTACAGGAACTGCGAAAATATCTTTTGGAGGCTGACCTGGACTTTTCTGCAATGCTTATGCAAGATGTCATAAAACTGAGTTACAATGTCAAACAAGCTGGACCGACATGACAACATACAATAAACACTCGACTCTAAAAAATAACAAGCTGAGGACAAAGGTCTTTTGCATGTCGTACAAACATACCTGCCTTCACTCCTAGATAAAGAAACTGACATTAAATTAGTACAAAAACAGAAAGATCAGGACCCGAGTACAACCAAGCTTAAGAGAGATTACTTTCGTATAAGACAGACCATAAGCCCGAGCTGGATAATTTGCAGAGGAAATTTCAGCCGTTCCTTTCGGGTTATCTGAGTGACATACAGCTACCGGCTTGTCGTGTAATTCAAGACGGTTCTTGATTACCACTGACACAAAGAAGCAATCCTGGAAATATATCACAGAATCAAATAACTAGAATGTAATAAAAGAAAGTCAGAACAAAATACTGCAATTCTAGAATAACAAAATTCAGTCATATTTTTCACTCTCTTTTATGTCCAATGTCATGCTTAAACGCCTAGCTATTGTGCTGCGGGAAAATGCAAAATTGAAGAATTGGCCACGGATTTCTTTTGCTTCCTTTACTTTTAGACAGCAGCAGATAAAGAAAACAGCCTAGATTGAGGAAATTACCAAATCGATGTGGATAATGGTTGACTTCTTGGCCATTTCAGCTGCATTCTGACCAGAATCTGCCCATTTCAGTCCATTGGAAGAGCCATGAAATCTTTTACGGTACCTGTTTCTCCATGTTCCAATAAAATGCAGCCTTGAATTCTGCAGACAAAAAAAAGACATACAGAGAAAGCATCTTCAGAATCTTCATTAGAACGATACTATACATCCAATTATTTCTAGTTATATAAATTGACAATGAGACCCTCTTACTTTCAGATGAAAGAACTGTTAATACAGGCGTAATAGAGCAGCCAGACACCAGCAGCTAAATGAATCTTTTGTAAGAGACACCAGAAATTGTGGGAATAAACCAAGCTAACAATATTTCTATAAAGTTTTACCTTAAAGTAGTTTTCCACAAAATTGGGATCCTCGAGAGTTGAATGACGCCTTGTAGAAGATCCAGCAACGGTTGCAATCGATTTGCCATCATTCTTCCCATTTACATGAACGGACTTGTTGTCTGAAGCGGAATGAAGATTGGTAGTGGATTGAATTTCACTTGTAACTTCTTTTTCTACTATGTCATAATAACCAAGTCTTTCTGCATTCATTTCAGAAGATTTCAGGTCACCAGTTCCTGTTTCTTCTGTCAATTCTGCAATAGTGTTTTCGATATAAACGCCGTCAATCTCATCATTAACGTCGTCTCTTGCTTCCTCTGAATCTTCAGCTCTAATTGAACTTCCTTCTTCAGCTTCACTGTATGCAGTATCAGGCTGACAAGATGTAACCGGCAAAGGTATCTGAGGGGTCAAATGGCTTCTGGGTGCAAAAAAGGCAGACAACTTTGGCTGGGTATCATTCAGTTGATCTAGCTGGTAAGGAACCCCTGAGATGTGATAACCACAACACAAAGCATTGAATCAGATGTACAAATAAAAAGTGTGCAATAATAAATGAATGCACACGAAGATGACAGTAGTCGAATGATCAAATCCACACATTTCTACCTATATTTACATGATTTAACTGAAACTAAATCATCTTCTATTGACTTACAACCCAGAAGTCTGTTGGCAGAGATAGAGTCCACTATCCATGTGGGCTTCACAACAGGTAACCCTCTGCTGAATGCCCTGATTGGAAATAAAAACACCACTTTAAGACACGACCTTGCAAGAACTTCGCCAGGATTTTAAAGAAACTAAGGAAAACTAACCTTAGATTCTTGACTTTACTATCTGGAAGGTTGCTGCAGATGATATGTGTTACAGAACGCCTAGAGAAGTAATTCTCGAATCTTCCACCATACTTCATCATGTATCCTTTCAACTCCTACAGATATCTAGACACAGTTAACCCCAGATGACCCACAAGAAATAACTACACTAGAGAAAGAAAAAAAAATCATGAAATTCTAAGGTCTAGTCACCTGCACAGTTTATATAATATTGGAGATCAGAAAACTAGACACCAACAGAACTGAAAACTGATCAGAACCAAAAGAACAGAGCATAAACCTGATGGGAAGGAATGGTGAAACCATCCACAAAGATTGAAACTCCTTGGAAAATAAGTTTCTCAGAACCCGAAACACCGTGAGAAGAAGCAGAAGCCTCAGTCTCAAATTGGTTCTGAAGTTTCCTATTCTTCACTTCCATGTAACTAACAACAAAAACATAGAAACCCACAGAACATCAAAACCACAATGTAATTTACAATTTCTAACAATTTTAAACCCATCACAATGCATCTTCCCAAAAATTCATAAAAATCCCAAAATTTAAACATCACACATACTCATAAAAATGAAATCTGTGACAAGTGACAAATAAAACTGCAATCAAATCTTTAATCAAATCTGTGACAAGGGAAAATAAAATCAAACTCTGTAATCAAACAAATCTGTGAAGAAAATCAACAACCAAAATATGTAAACGACGACAACATATGTTAACGACGACCCAAAAGCAACCGGAACTGCAATTCTGAGAAGGTGGTTCAGAGGGAGACAAACCTTGCGTCTGAGAAGAACCCGCCATCGTCGCCGTCTACAATTGTGGGAGACTCGCCGTCGTCACAGAGAACAAAAAACTCTTCGACTGATAAAAGCCCTTCCTCGCCCTCGCCTATGACCAACCCGTCGTCGCCTGAGAAGAACACTTCCTCGCCGACGCTTAATAGGAGAATCGAGAGAGAGACGACGACGGAGAGGAGAAACAACAGAACCAACGACGAAGAGGAGGACCGTCGACTCGAGAGACGAATGGAAGAACCGACGACGGAGAGAAACAAGAGTCACCGAGAGCCGTGGACTTGAGAGGAGAATCGCCGCCGACGGAGAGAAACGAGGGTCGCCGAGAGAGAGATTAGGGTTTCTAATTTTGGATTTGGGATTTTTATGTTTTTTTGTCACAAAAATTTTGAACTGCAACTTTAGTTGTCACAAAAATCAGAAACAAAGATTTTATTTTTAAATGTAATTATTATTTACAATGGCAATTTGGTTAATAAAAATGAAAAACAGAACTATAAGGTCTTTCACCAAAAGATTTGAGTCATTCTAGTTATGTTTTCCATAAGGGCATGTTTATAGAAAGATCAGTTTAGGGTGTTTTTAGAGTATAAATATTATAAAAATAATGTAAGATCAGTAGTTAAAAACTTTTGTTAAGAAGTTAGTTATTGGGAGAACATGTGTAAGATCTTAAGATTTAATAATATAATATTCTTATAGAAATTTAAGAATGTTTAATAAGTATATAGATTAATGTTTAATAAATAATTTAAGAATGTTTACTACTATTTAATAATATAATGTTTATTAATATTCTTAAACATATTACAACTATAAAAATTTATAAAATAATATTTTAATTGCAAACTTATAAAACTTTTACTAAAATTCAAAATACAATGTCATATTATTATGAAACAAAAAAAAAAACCATTGTAAATAATTTTTTTTTTTTAAAAACAAACATATTACTTAATTAATTAAACAAGACAAACATTTTATTTAATTAATTCTTTCCAATCTGAGAGAGACACATCACACAAGATCAGGCCCAAGAACAGTTCTAGAATAAGATCAATAAGTCTGATCTTAAGTCCACTATTCAATTATTTTTATTTTTAAAATGCTTAAGAATACCCCATCTGATCTTCCTATAAACATGGTCTAACGAAGTCATTCTAGTTATTTTCACAAAGATATGAGTCATTCTAGGTAATTTTTACTTTTCCAAATCTCCCCATATGTTTTAAAGTTTACAATTATAACTTGATTACTTCTGTTCCCATTTAATCACACATCTAATTGAGAATAAGATTATTTCTCTTGAATCCAAATCTTTAGTTAATAACAGTGTTCAAGAAAGCGGTCTAAGCGGTCGCCTAGGCGCCGTCTAGGCGCTAGGCGCTCAGCAGACGCCTAGACGACCGCTTAGACCGCCTAAAATCACATAATATTATTTTATTGTATATTTTTTATTTTTAATTACATATATTTAAAATTTTAAGTTTATATTCATATAAATGTTAATATGTTATTAATCTAAATTAAATAAATATATTTTTACTAATTTTAGTTTATGATTTATTGTTATTTTTTCTTCTAACATATATTTTTACATAATTTTATATATAATATTATATATATAATGTTCGTATTGTAAACGCCTAAACCGCCTTAAAACGCCTAAAATTCCGACTAGGCGTTCTAGGCGCTAGGCGCTGGGTTACCGCCCACATACCGCCTAGCGCTTTCTTGAACACTGGTTAATAGTGAATATTACCATCTAGGCAAATAAGTGAGAAGTTTTTTTTTTCTTGCCGTCTGAATTTTTATTAGATATCAATGAAACAAAACAAAAACAAAGTATTGCATAACATAACAATGCAAGAAAGTTTCTAAGAAACAAAAATTACCTACGAATAAAGAGAATTAGCCCGAAAAAAACCTTCCATTCTTTTCTTTTCCAATACGCGTATGTAACCAAATAGGACCTCCACTAGCTAGATAAGATCTAAAACGCCCTTCACTTGTAACACTTTTAGCAATGTCTTTTGCAATTAAATTCGCCTTTAGTGCTAAGAGGTTAAATATTACTTTTCGAAAGCCTGGTAGCAAATTAGTGAGAAGTTTTGCAAAAAAAAAAAACCAAAAGTGAAGTGACCTTAGTGCAGTGGCAGGAAGTAAGTCCATTTGTAGAAGGCACCATCACACCCGGGATCGAGTCCCGGTTCCTACGAATGTAGGAATTTGGCTAATGGGCCGGCCAGTTGTGGCCCAATGGTTGACAAAAAAAAAAAAAAAAAAAATCGTTAAAGTGACCAACTTAAAAAAAAAAAATCTTACGAAATAAGTCAATAACATAAAATTAATTTACAACAAATGATACAATTCAGTGGAGAAACTTTAGGCCACCCTTCGGGAAATGCAGCGGGTCCCATGTTTTCCTACTTAACCAGAGATCGACGCATTGTAACCATTAAGATAATGTGGATTTATTCATGTGTTGAAGTAATTGTATTATTGATTCTGGAATGGAGATCTACTTACATACATATTATAGATGCCTACCAATTCAGGAGGAGAAACAAAATGTAATCTTCTGACTTTTAATATGTTCTTATGTTTTGTATGCTTAAAATTTTATGAAATACAATAATTTTTTATTTTTATAAAATCTAAAATGTTTAAACATTTCTACTAATTATATTCTATTTAAAAAAATATTTATTTTAAAAATTATATTTTTTTCAGAAATAAGAACCCTAATAAGAGTTTTACCATTGGAGAGGGATAATTTTAACTAAACTTTTAAAAGTTTTTGTTTTAAAAAAAGAACACATTTTAATGGTAAAAAATTAGGCTCAAAATAGTAACCTCCCATTGGAGATGGTCTAAAGACATCAAATGCATTTACATTTATTCAAAATACAAATGCAAACACAAAATTTCACTTTAGACCATAAATGTTTTAAGTGGTTATTACATTCTAGATTATAGAATTTAGTTTTTGGTTTTTAGATTTTAATTATTGGTTTCGGGATTTAACAAAAAAAAAAGGCATATTAATATAAAAAAGTCGTATAGAAGAAAATTTCAACAACTCACTTAAATGGGATTTCAGATTTTGCTAGAAAAATTAGGAAAAAACCTATTCTCCATTATATTTTAGATATTCTGACTTTTGTATGAAATCCATTTTATCAAAATCTTAATGTTTTAAAGTGATATAGATTGTGACGGTTAAAGTGATGGACACATGGAGGGTTCAACGTCCCCATAGAATGTCATCAAATCAGTTCCATTGTAGAAGTAATCGAAGTTGAAACTGTAAGCAGCTGAAGAGATGGCGTGAAACAAAAACAGAGCAAGAAACAGAGGAATGAAACAGAGTGTTTTTGGTCTGCATTCTGTTTTTTTCTTTTTGTTTTTCTTGGATATGGGAAGTGAAAGACAATAACAAGATTTATATAGCGAGAGACTAGAGAGAGCCAACAAAATCTGACTTCTCGACAAGATCCTTTACTATTTCACAAGAAAGGTGTTATCTTTTTTATAATTGATGTCCAAATTAGTAACTTTTTATGGAACATTTTCTAAATATATATAACCTGTTTCTACATCTTGCTTATAGTAAAATAATATCACATTAAGGAAGCTAAAACGTGACAAGATTTGATTCTATGATTATATAATCTTGAATCAATATCTCTCGGTCTATCTGCTTTGCAAAATCTCTACCCGTTTCAACGATAGTAACTAAATAGTAACATATATGTTAACAACTAATATTAGTATTTTTAAAATTTTGTTTTGCTATTTTTTTAAATTTGTGGAGTGTGCTGCTTTTGTCTATAAAATATGTTTTAGTGATATTCTTATAATGTTATAAATAACACTAAAAATTGTTTTGTTTCCAAATCCAGCACAACATCTCTAAATTTCTAAAAATAGCATTATATTTTAAAATTAAATTTTAAATTCAAAATACTTAATCCTATCTACTTCTCAAAACTATATCCTAAATGTAAAATAAAGAACCCAAACATAAAAAAAAAGTTTCTAGAAATTAATTTAAAACATTTTAATTGTATTTAATAGTATTATTTTTGGAATTTTGTGGAGTGTGTGTTATTTTTGTGTATAAAACATGTTTTAGTGCTATTTTAGAGTAATGGATTTTAATATATATAGCCCCTTTTACTTTATTTTTAATTTGAAAAACCCCTACTTATTCTTACTACCCCCTATCTTTTCCAATATTTTCAAAATCCATCTCTACCCTTCTCCTTTCTTATATCCTTTACTAGCAATTGACCAGCGCTACGCGCGGTAGTTAGATTAAGGTGTATTCTGAATTTTGTTGTGTATTTTTTTTTTGGTTACGTTTGTTGTTGTATTTGATTTTGGTTGCTAATGTTGTTTTGTTGGATATTTTATATACAAATAGGTTTTGCAGTAAGTACAATTTAGTATGCTGTTTTTCCTAAAAAAAATTGAGATTATTTTGTGTGTTTTTTTGGTTTTTCATATTTTTCAAGAAAAGGCTAGAAATCTCTAAAACTCAGGAGAATCGCTTTCTCTCTTCTTTTTATCTTTTCTTTCACACATTAGCACATCATGCATTATGACGAAAATTGAAAAAAAAATATATATAATGGTAGATGAAATTAATTTAAATCTATATATATATCTCTCAAATAGTTGCAAACTAAAATGAAAGAGAGAAATACATAAGTTTTAAATATAATTGCAGTTACTGAACCTATGCATGCCATTTTTTATAACTGTTTCAAATGGTTTTTTCCTTTTTTATTATAACGTCTACTGATTTTGTTAGTTTAAAGTGAATGCATTGACTAAACTTATGCATGCCATTTTTAAACAGTAAAAGTTGGTTTTGTCATTTTAAATTTTAACGTTTTCTCACTTTTGTATTTATTAGTAACAAAATGTTGTAACGCTTAGTATCTGGATTTTGCCTATAAAAGAAAGCAATACATGTCATTTGTGAAGATATCTTCTTCAGATTTTTTCCCCGAAAATATTTATAAAATTTTTCACGAAAAATGGGTGAATATGATAGAGTTAAAGATCTACTTTCATGGAGATCTGGCTGGAAGATTCAAGTGAAGGTGTTAAGGAAGTGGAGGAAAGTTACTCAGGACGATGCCACAATTCAACTAATTATGTGTGATGCATTTGTAATTATATAGATATTTACCTGTTAATATCATTTAGATTAGTTTAACAATTAGCAACATATGTTTAAGTAATTTTTTTTTGTTCATTTGATATAGGGTGACAAGATTGAAACAACGATTACTGAAGATTTGTTCGAAACATTTGATCATCAAATAGAAGAAAATGATTGGAAAATATTTTCAACTTTTTATGTCTGTTACAATGACCGACGGCTTAAGCACACTGATTGTGATTACAGGATCATGTTCATCAATGAAACCACCGTTGAGAACTCAGCAGTGATTTCCAACAATCACTTTTTTGATCTCGAAAGGTTTGATAGAGTTTTCGAAGGATATCATGCTGTGAGAAATCTCCCATAAGATATGTTTTTAATATATAATCCTATTTGTACATTTTTATATATATTTTTTCTTTCTGTAATCAATAATTTTATACAAATTTTTGGTTTTTTTAACAGACATAATGGGTGAAGTCATGAATGTGGAACCTCTCTTTAATCTACATGATCCAAATGCCGAGATGCCACATGAGATGATTAGGATCTTACAGTTTTCTCTAAGAGATTTGAGGTTTGTTAACTTTCTCATTGATTTTGCGCATATGAATTTGTGGATGTGCTTAAATTAATTTCATACTAAGGCATGTTTTGGTGTAAACTATAGTGGACTTGACATACCAATAATTGGTGGAGCACAGGATATTATCATGTTGTTGCAGTCATCCAATTTTGGCATGTCAAATACCAAAGTGGTGGTAATATAATAAAACTTTATGATTAATGTTATGCTACATTAGTATTTAGGTCTATATTAAATGATAAACCAGCCGAATGTTTATAATACAACTGCTAATGATATTGTACATTAGTATTTAGAGGTATATTTAATAGTAAATCAACCTAATTTTTATAATACTACTGTAATCGTTTAAACTTATATACTTCTTGTATTTTTAGGTAAAAGAATGAAATTGTATTCTACACCAGGGGTTTCAAAGATTTATTTTAAACCACCAATTGCAGAGGTCGAAGATTTTAAGAAGAGGTAATACATATACTTTCATTTCTACTATGACATAAATAATGAAAGAACAACTGATTAACTTTGTACAAAACTATTATGCAGGCTTGAGTACAACCAAGGTTCTGAAGATGATGAAAATGATTGAAGAAAGATTGGTTTTAAATTTTCAATAAGACACATGTGGTGCTCTCCGCTTTAATTTTAAAGATTTGAAAGTTTAAGTTTTATTTAAAAACTTTAGTTTGCATTTTTATGTTTCTGTTTCAAGAGATATTTGCTTATATTTGAAGTGATTTCTGGATTTATGATTTATTCTCTTTAAAGTTAATTCTGTTTAACAACTATGATCTAAATACAAATATTTATGAACTCAAGCAAGAACATAACCGAATTAACTATAAACAATAAGGAAATTTGATCATATATATATTACAACTTATGTTTTTTATAAGAGGAGGTTGCATATATCCACGCTATCATTCAAAGCACCAAACAAACATATTATGTCCTACAAATATATATATGTCAAGAAGAAACATATAAGTTGTGAACCAAAGAGACGGAGTTGTGAAGCTAAATTTGTGTATATAGCGTGATTATACAATAAGAGAATTACAAATTTATCAAACTATCGTGATTGAATTATTAATTTCACTACGGTTCATAATCCTTTAAATTTGGGAATTGACAAATTTTGTATTGAAAATTTTAAATAATAACTATTAGATTGTAGCCACGATTTCTACTGAACAAATTTAAACAATTTCTAATTTTATTACATGGGTAATAATCTAACTAAAGCTAATTACAGAGAATATAAATCGGATAAATTGACCTCTATCTTAAATCCAACTGATTTCTCTCTTGATCCAGCATCAACGGATTGCTTTGCTTGATTCGATTAGGTATTAATTATCTTTCGGAAAACAAATCAAAGATTTTGAAATTGAAAAAGTATCTTGGTTTCTTAGGGAGCAACCTCATACTGGTTGGAGACATAGCTAGAATAGTCAAGGTACACAAGGCTTGGTGCTTCGAAAAAAACGATTCGGCGGTGAGCCGGTTGGTCATAGGGAAGAATGGAAAAAATCACAAGTCGCTTGATGGATGCACTCTCCACGTCCGTACCGCAACCAGCAGAAGAGTCGGGACAATCACCATCACGTATGTATAATTCTTCGAGCACAGGGCAGCCATGGATGAGGAGAGAGTAGTAGTCATGACCAATCGAAGTTGATAAGAGAGAAAGTGATTTGAGGGCTGGGAGAAACACACGCTCAGCCTCAAGATCATATGCACCAGATAACGTGAGCTTCACGAGTGTGTTACTCGTGAACAACTTGGTTTCGATACAAATACCGGAAAAAAGAGTGTGAGGTGCGTACAAGTGTAGTTCCAATAAATAAGGGTGTTCCAATGCAGTCAATATCCAACGGTTGAGACAATGATAGTATTCTTTGTGGCGCAGACGACACAGAGACGACAGAGATAACTTGTTGATGTGAGAATTGGTTTTGGTGAGCAGAAGAGCCAGTGGCGGACCTACGTACATGAAAGGGGGTCACTTGACCTCCCCAAATTTCACAAATTTCTTTATTGTTACACGTAAAAATACATTTGGTAGCCATTAATTTTTTTTTTTACTTAAGTCTGATCTGGGTAAAAAACAGTCCTAGGTCCGCTATTGAGAAGAGCAAGTGTTTTATCTACGAAATCAGAGAAGAGATGTAGACCAGTAGTTTCTTCTTCCTCGCTGGGATACACAACCACCGAGTCATCAAAACAAAGGGTGTCTACAAGAAGCAGCAGATTCTCCTTGCTCCACCTCTTGGACATAACCGATGTGGAAGCTGCCACTTTTGTCGGAAGTAAAGACAGGATTTTGCCAAGAATCTCATCTGGGAAATTGCTTATCAAATCTCTACCCGCCATTAATTTTATTAGGGCTTGCTTTATTTCTCTACCTACCTAACCTAACAACCTACACGCCACTAAAACTGGATGATCGCTAAGTTCTCTACTTTCCTCCTATCGACCTGAATCCAAAACAATAAAGCCCAAAGTTCGAATCTTTAAACGAACCCCCTCTCCAGAACCAAAAGGAAAAGTCCGAGGGTTATTCAGAAAGATAACATAATTTTGAGAACTAAACAAAAGAAAAACTTACCAAAAGCTATAGATTTGTTTTTAGAGACGCTGCTTTGCTTACTTTTATAAAATTGTTTAGTTTCCAGTTTCAGGTTTAATACTTTTTCTATCTTTTTTCTTGGGTTATATTGGAGTTTAGCTACCAAATAAAATTGGTGATCACATTTGTTATAAATATCTTTTAGCCATAGACTTCTCATACGAAATATTTGGTAATACATCAAGAAAAAGAAAAATTTTCAGCATGAGCTTCTTGTGCTAAGAATCAGTGTGGTTTCTTCATCGCTTTCAACTTTGTCGTCTTTCATGCGCTGCAACAAGGTATCAATGTTACTTCCACCTTCTCGTATATCAGCCTTAAGATGAGCATGATACATATGTCTGTTCACACCGATACAATTCCTAAGAGATGCAACAAAGCTTTCTACTTCTCTCAAGCTTCCTTCGTCCTCTAGCCAACTCAAAACACTTGTAACCAGCTTCAACCCAGGTCTTCATTTCCTGTTACCCACTTCTATACCCAAGGCAGTTTTCATACACTTAAAAGCATTATCTAAAACACCCTTTTCAGCATAAGCAATAGCCACAAGTCCCCAAGAATCAGGTGTAGTAGCTTTCCCTCTCCTCGCTAGATCCTCAAGCATTGCTTCTGCCTTTTCCTCCATACATTTCCCAGTATACCCACGAATCACAGTGTTAGGGACTCGGAAATCGTAACAGTTCCCGGATAATTCCCATTCCGTTAGTACTTCCTCAGCTTCTTTAAGAGCATCAATCTTCACAAGCGACAGCAACACAGTTAGATAGTCCTGATTTATTCTCCTCTTACAAGCTTCTTTCACCAAACCCCATAGCCTTAATACCTCTAACTTGTTTCCTAACCTAGTATACAGAGTAATGAGATGATTGTAACCTTCACCATCCTTATTCTCCAGTCTATGTTCCGACATTCTCAGAAGCTCAATCGCCTTATCACGATCACCACCATCGATATAGAACTTGGCAGCAACAGCATAAGTGTTCCAGTCCATTGTCACATCCGGTTCTCTCTCCATATCTTGCAAGATCACACCAATCCTCACGAGATCAGACATGGAACCAAAAGCATTAATACATATCCTGAAACTGTAATTATCCCGAGCAACATTATATTCCTTCATCTCCTCTAAAACCCTGGGAACTTTCTCGTGCTGACCGAGATTAGTGTAAAGACACATGATGTAGTTGTAAGTAAGAGAGGAAGAAGCGAAACCCATCTCCTTCATCTTCTGAAAATGAAACTGAGCCTTGTCAACGTTCTGCTGCCTAACGTAACAATTCAAAAGCGCTTCGTAAGTCTTATCGTTCTTGTACTGTTCGTTGAGGTTCTCGAAGTACTCTTCCGCGGTAACGAATCCATGAACTCTACCAATGAGATCGAGATGAACCGCGTGTTCTGTTGGTAAGAACACACACATACACCAGTCTCGTTCATCCATTTCGAAACCTGCATAATATAGTTAAACCCCTAAGATTTTAATTCGGCAGGTAAAAGAGAGAAAGATGCTAGATTTCTATAAAATTACTGACCTCGAGAGCGTGGAGGAAGCGTTTGCGTGAACGATGCGAATAAGCTCAGCAACAGAGACCTTCTTGCCGCATTGAACCCAATTTTAGAGTTTTGGGTATACACTTGATTTAGGGTCTCCTAAAGGACTGATTTTGGAGTAAAGTGTCGTCTTTTTAACTCTGTTGGTGTAGTAGTATCTGCTCGCTATCCAATTCGCCGGTAATCGCCTCAGTATATTCATTGATTCCGGCGACAGAGACGACGAAACCTCTCTGAAAGCTTGGAAATTTATTTACAAAATGAAAATAAAACATAAAGGTCTGCAGTTCAATCTTAGCAGCGACATGTTTTAATTGTTTTTTGAAGGGTTATGACTTATGATATGAGTGACAATTGCAACTTAAAAGCTAAAACCTTTGATAAAGATTCACAATACCTTGTTCCTTCTTCTTTCCTATGTGGTTCTACAACAAACTCAACAATGGAGTCAATCTCCTGTTGGGTATACAAAGGAGAATGCTTTCTCGTGGATATGGATCTTCTTCTATGGGAAAGTTTGATCTTTACAAAAGGATCTCACCTCTTGGAGATCTTAAGATTTCAATTGTTCCTGTACTTGACGAATGGCTTGGAGAAGGGAACTACACCAGTAAAGAAGACCTTCGTGGAATGATTAAGAAGTTGATGAAGTACAAACGATTTGGTCATGCTCTTGAGGTTTTTTTTTTCTACTTCATTTCTCAAAAACATTGTAAGAGATTGGTTTATATAACACAAGGATTTATGACAATTTAAGGAAGAAGTAGTGGACTGTCCATTAATTCAGAGAAGATGGAAGATCAAAGGGTGAAACACCATGGATCATGAGTTAAGAAGAAGAGCAACCGGTGAAGATGGAGCGTCGTCGACTGCACGGAGAAGAGGCAAAAATAGGTTAAATCCATAGAATAGAAAAATGGGTACAACTATGTAGGAAATTAAGGATCCAAAAAATTGGTACAACTGAGACATATAGGTACAACTATGTAGGAAATTAAAGATCCAGAAATTTGGTACAACTGAGACACATGGGTACAACTATGTTTATGAACTACTACTAAAAAATGGAAATTGACTGTTTTCTTTCTCTTTCTTTTTCAGGTAACAATGCCAAAGACTGCAATCATACGCTTTCTTTATGATGGATACTATTCAAGTATTGGAGAAGATGTACGATTGATTTCAAGAGAAGATAAGGAAGTGTATTCTTTTCTTATAAAGACATCATCTAGTGATGTATCATATGCTAACTTGGTTGAGAAGATATGCAGCAAGATAAAGGTAGATGTGGCTATGAAAAATCTGAGAGTTAGTTACTTTCTCTTCTCATTCCCAAACTATAAGGGAATACCAAATTATATTCGAGATGATGAAGATGTTGTGTGTTATTTAAAGGATGTGTCAAGAAGGGTTTAGAAGTGTTTTGCATGTCGAAGTTACCAATAATGAAGAACAAAATCAGGGGATCGATGAAAATGAGGGGTTTGATCAAGTTTTGATAAAGGATTTGGCAACAAGAAATCTTCCAAATAATGAAGAGATTGCTCTAATTGGTGGAGGCGAATGATAATGGTGGAGCGAATAAAGAGATTGCTCTAATTGATGGAGTGAATAAAGAGATTGCTCTAGTTGGTGGAACGAATGGTAGTGGTGCAACGAATTGATTTATGATTGATGATTTTAGGAACGTTGGTGTTTGTATTTGTTCTGTTTCTGATTGAGTTGTCCTGTCTTGGTACAACTAGGTACAACCGGTACAACTATAGTCTATTACCAAAATATAAAATTAAATTAGAAAACTTAGAACCAAAATATAAAAATTTGGTCTTTTAAGGTTACTTTGTATGTAACAACCACAAAATTTTAACATAATCCACTTCACATGTGAAAAACAAATCTAAACCATAGAAATCCAAATTCTTCAATAAACAACCTTAGTATTTTAGAGTTTCTTTGTATATAATGACCACAAATAATGAGAATCAAGAAATAATGGTGATTTCAAACATTTATATACAAGATGACATAGGGATTCTATTCTAATTATGTAATATCATAAGTACAACTAGAAAAAATTGATCTAAAGTGAAGAACAACTAATTTTTGTGGTTTTTAGAACAAAGAACAACTATGTTAATTTAAGTACAACTATGTACAACTGGACAACTATATGAATTTTTGACAGCGCAAACAATTATTTTTTATACATGTGATGTTCTTTGACGGCGCCAGGTGTCACAACGTAGACTTTTGACGGCGCAAAAGGACAAAATATCAGTTGTAACAAATACGTAGATGTACTTAACTTTACTCAGTTGTACCAGAATAATAGTAAAAAAAAAAAAAAAAACCAAGATCATAGTTGTCCCCTAGAAACACCAGTTGTACCTAAAATCAGTTGAATAATAAACACAGGATAATCCATAAACCCAAAACAATATAACCGAAGAAGATAGTTGTCCCTAGAAACACCAGTTGTACCTAAAATCAGTTGCATAATAAACACAGGATAATCCATAAACCCAAAACAAAATAACCCAAGAACATAGTTGTCTCTAGAAACACCAGTTGTACCTAAAATCAGTTGCATAATAAAGGATACACAAAAGACAAGTTGGATATCCAGATAAGTTTTCAAAACTACACAAACAAATATCACTTCTTCGTTTTTTTCGCAGCCGTGAAAGGAGTAGTGATGAACTTCGACGGACGGAGCTTCCTCTTCTCTCTGGGAGCTTCATATTCTCCTTCACCATCACCAGTTGGCTCTCTCGGAGCTTCATGTTTTCCTTCACCTTCTTCCCCAACTCCTTCTCCTTCTTTTTCCATTCCTTCTTCTTCTCCTTCACCATCACGAGCTGGCTCACCTTGTCCTTCTTTTCCTCCTTCTCCTTCTCCTTCTTTTACTCCTTCTCCTTCTCCTTATTTTCCTCCTTCTCCTTCTTTTTCCTCCTTCTCCTTCTTTTTCTATTCCTTCTCTCATCTGAACCTCAAATCCTTCTTGCATATCACTCACAGCTGGTCTCGTTTCTGTTCTTTCTCCCATCTGAATTTCAACTTCTCTTTCTTTTTCTGTTCATGTTCCTGTATCACCAGCACTAGTTCCTTCTGTCCTCCTCCGTATCCATCTCTGTTTCCTGAAATACCAACACAATTTTACAAAGAAATTAAGTGTCACAACATAGTTGTACCTAGTTGTAATATGTTGTACTAAACAAAATTAAAGATTGATATACTAATTACCTCCTGGTCAGAAACAAAATTTAAAAAGCAGTCTCATTATCTACATAAACTCATACAATCTCATTATCGAAAGCAACAAAAGATAAAAACTCAAATAATCCAAATACAAAAACAAACTGAACATAAACTCCCACAAACTCAAACTCACACAATCTCACAAACTCAAAATCCGACACAAACTCAAACTCACACACACAAACTCAATCCGAAGACAAACACAAACTCACATGTTCTCGTATAAGAAATATAATGCGTTTTTAACACATTTCCCAAACACAATCCCAAACTCAAAACTCACAAAATTCATATCGTTTATCACACAATTTATAGAACTAAACCCAACAATCAGTCAAAATTAGGGATCAAAAGAAAGAAACAAAAAGAATGGCTTACAATAACCGGCAGCTGAGAGAAAACGGACGGCGAAATTCGATTTCTCACGGTGGATTCTCCAAAGAGAAGAAGAAAGAAGATTGAGAGAAAAGAGAGGAATAAGACGAAAGAGTTTTGGGAGAAGAGAGAAGAAAAGAAGATGAAACGAGACTGATCCTCTTCTGTGGCCGTCGACCCAAGTCGGAGAAGAAGAAGACGAAAAACAAAAAAAAGAGAATGAAATTAGGGTTTCGATGGATTTGGAGATTAAAAGATCCAAAATTAATATGGATATCCGAAACTAATATGGATCTAGATCCAAAATGAGGTTGGGTCTGTAAATATGTCAAAAATCCTAAATTTTATAGTCTTTTACCAATTATCTGAAAAAAAAACATTTAAATATATATTTTTTATTAGGGGGTTAAATAGAATGAAACTGGAGGAAGAGGGGCTAGATAAATTTAAATCCTAGAGTAAATTCTCGTTAAATTATTAGTCCACAAAAAGCGATACGGATATTATAATCTGTATTACAATGTAAGCATCGAAGCTTTCATAGCTCAGTTGGTTAGAGCACCCGTTTAGTAAGCGGGAGGTCTTGAGTTCAACTCTCAATGAAAGCAACATATCATTTTTTTCACTATTTTTTTCTTTATTTTGGGTAATTGCATACCGTATCCTTTTATTTCCAATATGTATAGAAATAGTCCTTATACTTTAAAACGTTCAAACAGAACCCATTCCTGTCAACATATCATTTTCATTTTTTTAGTCTCTCTTCTTCTCATTTTACATCTCTCCCCGATTCTCTCCTTCTTCTTTCGTCGCCGTCGCTACTGTTTCTCTTCACGGTAAGTTCCTCTTCTCATTTTCTTCTTCTCCGTCCAGTTCGACCTGTAATCTCATTGCCAAATGGTTAAAACCGTTCTTTTAAAATTTTCTTGATTCGAGCACGAAACGTGTTCGATGAAATGTCTCAGAGATTGTGTCTTGGGGACTCATAACGAAACTACTCATCTCTATGGTTTCTTTTCGTGATCTTCGATTGGACAGCGTTTCTAACGTAATTGTGTTCTAGGGATCCTTTAAAGTTTTCATTTTTTTTTTTTCACCAATTGTTCCCGTTTAAAATGTAGAAACTTCAGTCTTAGTTTCGGAATAAAAAATTCAGTCTTTAGAAGCTAATGTTAAGTAGACGGAACCTAGTGTTGCGGAATCGTTTCTTAGAGTTGATACCACTGACATGGAAACCTTAAGATTCTCATAGTTTGCACATTCTCGTAATTGCAGAAGCTACTGTATTTCAACATCAAGTTTGTGGTTTAAATGTTTGTGCCTTTATTGTTAAATCTATCAGACTACAATGTGTGATTTTGTTAAGTTGATCTTGTTTTCGTTGTTTCTTACTTTAAGCTGGTATAGTGTGTCAAGGAAGATGGCTAGTGGTAGCCTGAAAAGCCTTATATCTTCAGCAGTGGGTCGAGGTGTGAACGAAGCGAGAGCCAGGATTTTCGGACATATGCTTAACCCAACGGGGCAGAGATCTCCTCATAAGATATTAAGGAAGAAGCTTGTTGGTGACAAGGTTGCAGAATGGTATCCATATGACATTAAGAATGAGGATCCCAATGTCTTGGCTAGAGAAGAACAAGAGTACTTTCCTAGACCTCTCTCTTTTATTTTTTGTCTACTTTCCAATGAATTGCTTTGTTTATCACAGAAACCACTTGAAATCTCTGAATTGGATCAAGCTGTAACATGTTTCCACAAGCTTTAGTTCAACTGCAAATTGGGAGTTAGTGTAGGAAATACTAGACATTAGAAAGAAACTCGATGTAGATTGTATGTGTATTGTTCTTAGATGGTTGTGATTTGTGAAGCTTATGAAGAGTCTTGTTCTTGTGTCGCTGGTGTAAAATGCAGCAAATTAGCGATATAATCTTATATGAAAAGGATAGTTTATGGATCATACTTTCTATAAACTTCACTTACACTTGGTCTATTCCCCTAGTAATGTTTCTGTTGAGAGGCATTTTAACTTGGATTTGTGTGTCGTTGTAGGCGGATATCAAAGCTTGAGATGTTGAAGCGTCGTAACAAAGGACCACCAAAGAAGGGTCACGGAAAACGTGCTGCGAAACGTAACAAGTAGAAGTAATAACCATTGGCTACTAAAAAACATTGCACTTTTAGGATCAGACTCTTCTGGTTGTATCAGACAGAACTTTATAAGTTAAAGTTTCTCGTACTTAAAACTGCATTCGTTTCCAATAACGTTACTATGTTGAGACACAGTTGAAAGCTATTTTGCTTCCCTTTTGACTAATTGTCAATGGCTTTTGTTTCTCTTATCTTGCTGTTTTTCTTTAATCTTTAGTTATTGAAAGATATATATTTCGATCAACTTACTTTACCTATTAATGCGTTGTTGAACAAAATATTAACTTGATCATATAATTTTCTAGTATTTGGAAAAGTGATAACATTCATTGAATGAATTCAAGTTCAAAAAGTTGAAAAGAAACCAAATTTATGAAAATATAGTGGTTGGTGACTTGGTGTAACCGGTCTGGTAATATAGCCCACGTGTGTAAAATGCACAAACTCAAAACGACACCTTTTTGAAAACGATGACCAAAATAATTGAATTGTTCGATTACCACCCTGTAAAAAGCTGAAAGATTCATCATCGTGTCAAGGGTGCCACTGTGTGTGAAAGAGAGAAAGATGGAGGAAGCTCGAAAGATTCAATCTTTGTTCATTTATCCGATCAAATCTTGCCGTGGGATCTCTGTTCCTCAGGCAACCGTTACTCATACTGGTAAAAATTCAAGAACCATCTTCTTCTCTCCCTTTGATTCCTGAGAAAGTATAAAAGCTCCTTTTTTTAAAAAAATAAATGGTATGATAATTGATTTCTGAGATTTTGATCTGTTTATGTGAAGTTACAAGTTATGTTTTGATGATGGTAATAAAGGGTCTTGTTTGACTTGAGGCAAAGTGAATTTTTTTTTGAGAGAGAGTGAACGAAGTTTCCGGTACAATGAGAGTAAACGATAAAATTCTCTCTTTTTGTTTGTTGGTATGAACATTAGATTGTTGACTCTCATTGTTATGGGTATGATGATATATTTGATGATACATTTGATGATACTATAAAGGGTCTTGCTTGATTGGATGGAAAGTGATCAATTTGTTGGCATGAACACTAAAGTTTCACTATGGGTGTGAATGATGAAATGTTTGACTATGAAGCTGTCTTGGTGTGGATCTAATGAATCTGTGGAAACTGATGTAGGATTTCAATGGGACCGGTATTGGTTAGTTGTGAATTACAAAGGAAGAGCATACACTCAAAGAGTTGAGCCAAAGCTTGCTCTTGTTGAATCGGAGTTACCTAAGGAAGCCTTTTTGGAAGATTGGGAGCCAACAAAGGACTCATTTTTGGGTGAGTGTCTGGCTAAACTACGAAAGTTATGTCTGAATTTTGAGACTCGAGTTTATGTTCTTGATTATTCATTTTGCAGTCTTAAGAGCCCCTGGTATGAGTCCGTTAAAGATCCCGTTGACTAAGCCAAGCTCGGTGGCAGAAGGTGTGTCGATGTGGGAATGGTCTGGCTCTGCGTTTGATGAAGGAGAAGAAGCTGCAAAGTGGTTTTCAGATTTTCTTGGAAAACAAAGCCGTTTGGTTCGGTTTAAGAAAGGTTTTGATTTAGATTTATTGAATCTTTTCATTTGAAACATATTTTGGTTTTGGATGCACATAATTGATCAAGTTTTTTGAAACTTATCTACAGACACTGAAACTAGACCGTCACCTCCTGAGTTTGCAGCAGGTTACTCTACAACATTTGCAGATATGTTCCCCTTTTTGTTTGCATCTCAGGTGAGCCAATACCCACAATTCCAATATCTGTTAATGAGAATACACATTTGATGTTCTTTTTGCTTTTGATTCTTAGGCTTCTCTAGACCAGTTGAATACACTTCTGCCAGAACCGGTGCCTATTAACCGTTTTAGACCCAAGTAAACGATCATTCATTAAAAGTCTTAATACGTTTAATGATGGTTGTTTTGTTCATGATTCGTTGTTTGTTGTTTCTTTGTAGCATTCTTGTTGATAATTGTGATCCTTTCGGTGAAGA
Organism: Camelina sativa; assembly: GCF_030686135.1. NCBI lineage: Eukaryota > Viridiplantae > Streptophyta > Magnoliopsida > Brassicales > Brassicaceae > Camelina > Camelina sativa. The sequence goes on from NC_141899.1 coordinate 31,073,797, forward strand.
TCTTTGGGATGAAATCAAGATAAACGATTTAGTCTTCCAAGGAGTTAGGCTATGCAGCCGTTGCAAGGTGAATATGATGTGAAAGTAAAGTATACTCAGATTCTCAAGTTGAGGCTTTAACCATTTTGTTCTTTCAGGTACCAACTGTGAATCAAGAAACCGGGGTTCCGGGTGCAGCAGAACCAACTGAAACTCTGATGAAATTTAGATCAGACAATGTCTTAATGCCAGACAAGAAACCGCGTGGAAAGGTAAGATATAAGCTCTTACCTGGTTTTGAGAGAAACTTGTTGGGTTCATTATGATGTTAAACCAATTTCAATAAAACTGATATCGATTTCCGTTTTTACGTCAGGTTTTCTTTGGTAAGGAGATGGTTTGGAATTGGAACTTAACCAACACCGAAGGCAAAGGCAAGAAGACAATCAAAGTTGGTGATACCATCTCTGTCATAAGGAAGATCCCTTCCAGAGCTGAAGCTGCTGTTTAAGTCAAAACAATTTGCTTCTCCTTCTTCTGCTGTGTTGTATCTCTAAATAAAGTAAACAGATACTTTCTTGCTCATGTAAATTCCGAGCTTCACTTGTTCTGAGATTCATCTTGTTAAAAGTGTGCTTTTGTATGGTTTGAATAATTTTAATCGAAATTGAGGTTTCCAGAGGACTTGGATTATATTTTTCCTCAGAGAAGTAATCGTTGAAACTTATCTTTCTCTCAAATCAGGAAGGAGACAACATGTGCAATACTACAATACATTAGATTTTCATACTTAGAAAGAGGTCTCATTTTTTAACATTTCAACTTATCAGACTCCAAAAGTTGTTGAACAGCAACCAAATCAGGAAGCACAATAGCTCCAGCTTCAGTCCAGTCTTTAGCAGCTTCTGTCTTAAACCTATCAAGCAACAAAGCATGCATCCCTATACTCTTGGCCGGAACATAATCTTTGCGCATACTGTCTCCAATATGCAAAACCTCTTCAGGCGCAATATTATTCCCCGCTCTCTCTAACGCAAGCTTGTATATCCTCGGATCTGGTTTCTCTATCCCTTCAATTCCAGAGAACACACCAAAATCCCACTCTGCCTGAAAAATGAATCAAAATGGCAAAAACTGAGTCCCAAGTTTCAAGAACCAAAGAAACCACACATCTACATTCACAATGAGTCCTCTTCACTACCTTGTTCAAACCTAAGGCAGGTAAAATAACTTCTTGATATCGGTACTCCGCATTGCTAACAAGTCCGACTATAAGACCTTGACTTCGTGCCCATCTTAGAAACGGTCTTGAATCTTGAAACACAGAGTAAGGAGCAGCAGAGCCAAACGTTGAATAGATTCGCCTAAAAATCTTCTCAAATGTCTCCTCATCATACTCATATCCTGCCTAAAGAAATCAAAAATCCCATAAACATTCAAAGTTTAAGTAACACACAATACACCGCATAACACACACACATACCTTGACAAAAGAATCTCTAACACAAGTTTTCCACCAAACAATGTTAGGCATTTTGGCATGAAAACCGAAACAAGGATACTTTTGAGCCATATCTGTATAAGCTAGTTTAAAGCCTTCATGAACTCGTTTATAATCAGGACAAGGCAAACCAATGGCTTTAGCAGCCATACAATAGTAATCACCAAGCTCTCCTTTATATGCTATGAGAGTACCAGTTACATCTACTGTGATACACCTTAACTTCGATAAAAGCGACACCGCCATTTTTCAGATTCCTTTCTCTCACACCCAAATCTGCACAACCAAAAAGATGATCAATTTGTTAACAAAATTGAGCTCCTTTTCTTCACCTACCAAAATCGAGATAAAAGGGATGAAAATTTTACAGATTTCGAATTCAGGGGTTTTGCTAAAAAGTGGTGAATTTTTTGAATAAACCACAAGACAAGAAATGGTGGAGTTCAGGTAAAGTATCGATTTTTATTTTCCAAACAAGTGAGATCATATCAAAATGTAGGGTCAGCAAAAAAAAGATGGCTTTTTAGATAGAAACAAAGCAGAAAGCACGGAGATTTCGAAATACACGTGAAGGAGAGAGAGAGAGAGAGAGAGAGATTTGAAGTACCCCCAGAAGCTTTAGAATCGAAGAAAAATATCTCACATAGATGAAATCGCTATTGCTGCTAATCTTCTTTGGGTTTTGCTTGCTTCTTGAAAAGCTTTGAAAGCTATAACACTGAAATGAGATCACCAAGACTAGTCTTTTGTGTGATGATATATAGACACGAAACTGAATAGTAGAGATGCGTGTGATTTGTGATTTGCCGCACACAGAGAAAATTAGGCAGCTATTAGAAATGTTTTGGTCATAATTATATTTTACTTTCGTGTAAAAGATGTGTTTCTTGAGAAATCGGACACTCTTAAAGGTAATTTAATTATGCTATATTTGGAGAGCAAGTTTGAGGGTATTTAGGTCACTTTCACATAAGGAAAGAAAAAAAGAAAAAAAGAAAAAAAGAAAAGAATAAACCCATTGGATTGGATTGGATGGCAATGGCATGATAGTTGCCTGCTGTATTGTCCGAACCCAACAACGGTTTCAGGTTTTCGATATTTTTGTGTCTTCCAATAATATTGAAAATTAATTTGTTAAGATAATAATAATAAAAAGTTGTTGACAAAAAAAAAGATAATAAAAAAAAGTTGTAGGCCAAGGTTTTTTATTTTGTTTTTGATAATTATATTTCCTGGCCAAGTAATAATTTAGCAGCATTTCGATATTATTTGACTTTTTGATTGACAGTAACATGTAATACACTCTTTCGTTTGGTAGAGGTATCGATCCATCCAAATAACCCACCATGCTAAAAACTAGAGAGTGACTATTATTAGGTAGGATGTTTTGAATCGTTGAACATTTATTTACATAATTATTGGTTTAGTAATAGCTCTTAAATGAACTTTTTAAAATAAAATTTTGAACATAAGAATCTAGCTAGGATACATGACTAGACTATATACACAGTCAACTACAGAGACAAAGGAGCTTGGATCTATCTATTCAGTGGTGGGAAATAACGAGCAATACTTGAAGTAGAACCATCACCTTTGCTTTTACTATTGGTGTTAAGCCGCTTATTAGGGTGTAGGAAACTCCTGAGTTCTCGTTGAATCTCAACTGGTAATTCATCGAAAACTGACTGATCGATTTCACCGATCTTGTAGCCCCAATCTGTTTGTCTTCTCTCTTCTGACTCTTGTTTCACTTCACTACTATGGCTGCTGTTACTGAAGTTGGCTCTTTTACTGGTTGAGGAGGACACTGTGGAATCTTCTTGAGTCTCTTGCTTCGATGGAGGAGTTGCATTGTAATTCTTGAAAATATCGACGATTGATGGCATTCCCTAAGACCAAAGGTGCAACAGATCTTAGCAACGGTAGAAGAATTTTGTGCACCAAACAAAACGATGAATCGCTTACTCGATTCTTTTCTTTCGGGTTGTTTATCTTCCGCCCGGTTCTCTTTGTTTGTGTGCTTCTGTTTGATTCTAATTGGGCAGGAACATCCGCTGCTTCACTTGATGGACAAGAGACCACATCCTGATAAGGAAAGTGCGGAATTGGTTCTTCAAGATCACACCAAGACAACTTAAAAACATATACATATAAGCTCTCGAGTCATTCAAACACTACATGCCCTAACCAATTACTTCTTTACCAGTTATAATTGTGAAAGAATCTCATCTCATTTCTATTCCTTTGAAAGTAATTCTTTGCTAGATCACACATCTAAGAAAGGCTTATGCTTTAGAGTAATGAGAACTAAGAGCTGATACCTTTTCGGAGACTAGATCGATGTCTTTATCTGGAGTTTCAAAATTAGGCAAAGTATAAGTTACACCGGTGTCTTCCTCAGGTATTACTGCTTGGGTTTCTGTTGATCTCTGTTCTGAACAACCTTCACTAGCTGCACCAGTTGCAGGAAAAATCACGACATTAAATTACCAGAATCAAGAGAGAATAGAAAGTTCTGAAAATATACACAAAAACTTTGGCATACCTGAAGGAGTCACTACGTGATCTTGAACACACCCATCTGCTGGACGAGAAGTAGATTGACTTTGAAAATATCTCATGATCGAGCTTGTTCCCTACGGTCATAAAATATCACTTCTAACAAATCAGTGAAGAAACTAGGTAATGTCTGAAAGTGAGCGATACTTAGCCGAGATTTAGAAGCTACAAGGACTTACAGATGGTATATCAACAATTTTACTTGCAGAAACAGAAAGGCCTGTTATTCTCCATGTCTCTTGCTTATTTCCTTGAGGTTTACTCCCAAAAGGTCCCATGTACTCACGTAAGGCAGCTTGGAACAGATTAAATGCATCTTCTTGGATCTTGGTCACTCCATATCTCAGCGGACATGATTTTGAAGGAAATTTCTTATGAGAATCTGAATCCCTTGACTGCATTATTTTTCAGGACAGAATATGTTTTCAGTCGTAGTTTTTCGCAGAGAAAAATGATAATTAAGTACATTTTTATGAAAAAGTAAGTAACCAAGAGAAATGTAAGTACTTTGAAAGCACTAGCATGAAGGGTAAGGGTACTCGCAATCCGCTTATTCTGCTCCAAGTCAGAACTGAGGCGCTCGCTTAGTTCTTCGGAAAGCTGATTCAGCCAATGTTGAACCTAAAAGTATAACAGAGAAGAGTTCAATGATACTATAAACTAGTTATATGATATGATCAAAGAGAAGAACAAACTACATTTTCTAGTATCTTTCCAAAAGTTTTCTTAACATGAGCGTGCTCTTATGACCTATAAACTGAACCAACTGATAAAAAAGGAAAAGGCATATCTGCTTGAGATTCTAGTCTTACATTTGAGAGTGACTTCAAAGCACGAGGCCCGGGAAATGTCTTTCCTGAACCATGACTTTTGGGGAGAAGGCGACCTTGCACTTCTTCTCCACTGATCCCTCTTGCGATATTCCATAACCATGTACTACAAGTCAGAGGAAAAGAAGTATTAATTAACTTGTTTACTAGAAAGACGGAATCAGAAAAACAAGCACAAGCCGCGTATTCTTTTAATTTTATTCTTAAGCACATGAGCGGTTATTAGGAAAGATAATACAAATCTTAGCATAGCAGGCTAGAAGGTAACAAGATACTGATGGAAACTCCAAAAATCTGGAATAGCCTGTATAGAAGAACAAGATTCTGTACCCCGTATTTATTCCATAATGTTCTTGCAGCTTTGTTTCAGAAAATTGCAACAAATCCCCCACAGTGTCAACTCCCAGATCAGTTTGCAAGCTAGTGCCCAACTTTCCTCCCAGCTGTTTCCTGCAAGACTAAACTAAATAATTATCAACAGTAACTAACCATTGTGTTACAGGAGACAGAGATACAAGAAGCAATGCACAATTTAGGACCGTCTTATACCTTTTAGAACGCAGCTAAATTGATATTTAAACAATTATCAAATCTTTGTTGGTTTATAAATAAAGTGACATATGTACTGAAATCAGTAAAATTAGTGAGGTTTACTTACATTTTCTTTATTGGCAAGGAACTGAGAAGTTCCTGCACAGCTGCATATGGTACTACGGTTTGCTGAGCAGGTTTATTCATCCCACTAGCAAGTTTAGCTAGCATCTGCTTGTTAAGTTATATGTTAACACTCGCCATACAACGGTACATAAAAAATAAAATAAAGAGCTTCTTACCTTGTTATGGGCTATGCCAGCAGAACAGGTAAACTCAGTCTCCTTAAGCACCTGTTTCCGGAGTTCTGCAACAATGATAATCCCACAACTTAATAACTTGTCACGACGATCAGCATCTTTTCGACATATCCAATCACGGACACTCTCCTCGAAATCATCTCCATCCTGAATCAAAGCCAAAAGATTGTACCAAAGTAAAAAAGAAGTCCAGATAATTATATTGACAATCAACTATATATTCTTGATAAAGATGAGACCTTTCTTCTTATTCCAAGAATATGGGATTTAAGAACTTCTTCGTCCATCAATTCCAAACTCTCCGGAGGTGCATCAGCAAGCATGCTTTCTGCTGCATCAGTGAGGTCAAGATACACTTCATCAATCGAAGCCCTCTCACATTTACCGCTTTGTGCTAGAATCGAAACAACCTACAGAGACACATAGAACAAAAATGACTTTAGCAAATTGTCATTGTTTAGACAAAACCACAAACAATTTAAACAAGTAATCCGTGCTTCCATCAACCTCAGAACCCGCACTGCGATATAAATTCAGGTCAGCTTTACCACGAGCAACAGGAACTTGAACCAATTGAATTTCAGGGCAAGCAGCTTTAGCCTCATCACCTCTCATTGACCTGAACACTCCATCAAAAACACTGTTTCTTTATACCAACCCGAATAAGGATTGATACAATTTGTGGGGAAAGAAGTATTCTTTAAACAGACTAACCGCTTTACGCCACATTTACGTGCTTCATAGCTAACAGCAATCAAACCACCACCTTGCCATTCGTTGTACTGTACAACTGCAGTAGGAAGTCCTCTCAACTCTGGTTGCTTCCTTTGCTCCACTAATCAGGTAAGAAAAGAAAACAATTTTCAGAAAATAGAAACAAATTCAAAGTTTTTGTTTTTTTCTAATCCAAGTTCAAAATCCCCAAAATTTGGTAATTTCACCCAAATCCCTAAACAAACACATCAATAACGCCAACGAGAAAAGAAAAAAAAGAACCCCTTTTTCACAGAGATTGACAAAACCCATAAATTTCAACAGTTCAAAATTCGATTCGGATGAGCAATAAAGTCATTTGCTTTATCTCACTAAAGCGTGAAGCGGACTGTGGATAATTCGAATTAGAGAGAGAGACCTTGAACGTAGAAGCAATCCATGTCGACATGAGCGATAACCCTAGCATCCGATGTCTCCGGTCTCGCTACCGGCATTTCTTCACGAAATTGAATCTCTGGTGAGTTCCAAAATCAGAGTAATGAGAGAGAGACTAGAGAGAGAGAGACGGATTAGGGGAAAAAGTGTTTTTTCTTTTCTTTTTTTTTCCTACGACGAATGGCGCGCGAAAATAAATAATTAGGAGATCGATCAATTAAAAAAAAAAATTTACATAGCGAACCCTCAAAAGCAACTAAATTATGCAAAAACAAGCCAGTATTTTGAAATTTTTAATCAACAACACATTTCTTATGAATTTAGGCTGTTATTGGGTTATTGATTTGTATATCTATATAGAATTTGCAAATTCTTATTAATCGTGAAAATCAAAACACATAGATTTTGAAATAATATGCTTTAAGTTGGATTTGAATACTTCTATTTTTCAATTTCAAATATAATATATTGTAGATTTTATAATCCAAAAACAAATATGAAATTCATAACACTTGTTTTTTTTTTTAAAAAGGTAACCAAGTGAGTTATTACTTCAAAATAAACCCATTTTTGATTGGTATATACAAAGTGACCACAATAAAGGTTCCTCTATGCGGCGAAAATAATAAGATATATGGTGCACAACTTGTCCGTACATATCTGTATATTTAAAAACAATTGATAAAGAAAACATAATTTATATGGTTTAGAAATCTTGTATAAAGTAAGAAAGTGAGAGATTCGTCTCCTAAAACTTATAATAACAACATAATATGAAATATATAATTTAATTATAAAAATGAATGTAAAATATTTGTAAGTTTTGTAGTATTAAGGAGTTAACTAATATCTGTCTAACTCTAAGAAATGATATTTTCTGTACACTATTTTCAAATGATAACACTATTTTATTCATGTTATTTTTAAAATTTTTTTTGATGAAAACTCAAAAATAAGATCTTGAATAATTGAGGTTTTTCGGTTTTTTCCTGTTCAAAAATATTTTTCCTAGCCTGTATGATATAGAATATGACGCGCGAAAATAAATAATTAGGACTTAGGAGATCGATCAATTAAAAAAATATTTAAAAGTTTACATAGCGAATCCTGAAAAGCAACTAAATTATGCAAAAAAGGCAGTATTTGAAAAAATTTAATCAATAACAACACATTTCTTATGAATTTAGGCTGTTATTGGGTTATTGATTTGTATATCTATATAGAATTTCCAAATTCTTATTAATTGTAAAAATCAAAACACATAGATTTTGAAATAACATGTTTTAAGTTGGATTTGAATACTTCTATTTTTCAATTTCAAATATAATATATTGTAGATTTTAAAATCCAAAAACAAATATCAAATTCGTAACACTTTTTTTTTTATTTTTGAAAAAGCTAACCAAGTGAGTTATTACTTCACAAATAAAAAAATTATTGTGGATGAAATAGTATAAGTATTTGGAAACTTAAAAACGCATATGACAATATATTTCAAAATTCAAATGCAATTCTAATTCTTATACTAAATGATATGCCAAGATCATGTCGATGGAATCCTTTAATTGTCGAGTTGTTGAATAATTAGGCGATCATCAATCTTGATGATTTGATATTTTTAAGTTTTTCAAGGGGATGCAATTTCTCTGTATTGTTCAATAATGATAACGCCATTTTTTATTAGTATATACAAAGTGTCCGCAATAAAAACAATTGATAAAGAAAACAAAATTTTAAATATATATTTTTAATGGTTTAGAAATCTTGTATAAAGTAAGAAAGTCAGAGATTCATCTCCTAAAACTTATAATAACAACATAATAGGAAATATATGATTTAATTATAAAAACGAGTGTAAAATATTTATAAGTTTTGTAGTACTAAGGAGTTAACTAATATCTGTCTAATTCTAAGAATATTTTTTATACACTTTTTTTCAAATGATAACACAATTTTATTCATGTTATTTTTTCAAATTTTTGATGCAAACGCAACAATAAGGTCTTGAATAATTGAGGTTTTTCGTTTTTTTCCTGTTCAAAAATCTTTTTTCTAGCCTTTATGATATAAAATATCAGGGTTAAGTTTTTTAAAATATATATAAGGATTATCCCGGTAACCCATTCCTTGTGTCTTTGTTTCTATTGCATTCTATATCATCGTATCACATTCCGTTCTGTGATATTTGAGAATCACCGTCAATACCTCGGTGTAGGTCCGGGATAATCCTTCATTCCATAGTCCTGGGGAGATTAGAAGTTGGATTAATGTTTGAGATTAGAGCTCAAGACTGAAAACATTTAAGGAAGCTGAATCTCATTGTACGGATCATATCGTAAAAAATTGTTAGCTTCTTCTTCCATAGTTCTCTATTGTTAGAGTTCTTTGTGAATTCTCTTGCTGTCTTCCTCATTGATGCTAGGGTTATTTTTTCATCTATACTCTATCTATTTGAGAAGTGGATCCATGTTTTACGAATAGTGGTTCAGTCATTTGATTTGTTATTGATTGAGAGATTGTTGAGTTTTCCCTAACAACTTCTAATCTTCACCCTCCATGTGTCCATCACTTTAACCCTCATAATCTATATCACTTTAAAGCATTAAGATTTTGATAAAATAGATTCTATACAAAAGTCAGGGTATCTAAAATATAATGAAGAAAAGGTTTTTTTTTTCCTAATTTTTCTAGCAAAATCCGAAATCTCACTTAAGTGAGTTGTTGAGATTTTCTTCTATACGACTTTTTATAAGATTCCTTTTTTTTTTTTGTTAAATCCGGAAACCAATAATTAAAATCTAAAATCCAAAAACTAAATTCTATAATCTAGAATGTAAAAACCACTTAAAACATTTATGGTCTAAAGTGAAATTTTGTGTTTGCGTCTGTATTTTGAATAAATGTAAATGTATTTGATATCTTTAGACCATTTCCAATGGAAGATTACTATTTTGAGCCTAATTTTTTACCATTAAAATGCGTACTTTTTTAAAACAAGAACTTTTAGAAGATTAATTAAAATTATCCCCCTCCAATGGTAAAACTCTTATTAGGGTTCTTATTTTTGAAAAAATATATTATTTTTAAAATAAATATATTTTAAGTAGAAGATAATTAGTTTAAATGTTTAAACATTTTAGATTTTATAAAAAAATTATTGTATTTCATAAATTTTTAAGCATACAAAACATAAAAGCATATTAAAAGTCAGAAGATTACATTTGTTTTTCCTACTGAATTGGTAGGCATCTATAATATATATATATATATATATATATATATATATATATATATATGTAAGGGCATCTTTAAAGGGGCAACTATTTTTGGTGTTCTTAGAGTAAATATATTATGAAAATAATGTAAGATCAGTAGTTAAGATCTTTGGTTAAAAATTTAGTTATTGGGAAAACATGTTTAAGATCATAAGATTTAATAATATAATATTCTTAAACATATTACAATTTTAAAAACTTATAAAAGAACATTTAAATTTGAAACTTATAAAACTTTTACTAAAATTCAAAATACAATACCAAATTTTTATTGTGATTACTTAATTAAAAATATATATAAAAATATATATAAAAAAACAAACAAACATATTACTTAATTAAAGCACACAAACATTTTATTTAATTAATACATAGTTTAATGTCCAAATTTATTTCATATATTCTCAATCAAATTCTCTTTTAATTTGTGAAAAATTGTTTGCAAAAAATTGTATCCATTCACAGCTTGCCACATCAGCTTAGAACTGGACCAAGATCAGTTCTACATCAAGAACTGATCTTGGTGTTCTTATGCCACTATTCATTATATTTATAATTTTAATAGGCTAAGAACACCCTTGGTGTTCTCCCTATAAAGATGGCCTAAGTAGATCTCCATTCCAGAATCAAGAATACAATTACTTCAACACATGAATAGATCCACATTATCTATCTTAATGGTTACAATGCATCAATCTCTGGTTAAGTAGGAAAACATGGGACTTCTCTTGGTGCATTGTGTTTTAGCATTAGTGCATTGTACTTAAACATGCATTTACCACAAAAAACTATACAAAAAAAACCATTGATGAACTTTCTTATCAAACTTCAAAGCAATGTGGCCTTTCATAAATATCTACTTTTACATCAGAACCCAGCAAAATTAAACTGTTGGAGATGCTCTTAGTCTCGCTACCTGTATCTTTTCCTGACAAAACATTTTGCTGTAAGTTAGTTTTATGTTATTGACTTATCTCGTAAGATGTTTTTTCTTTTTCTAATTGGTCACTTTAAGGAATTTTTTTTTCAAAACTTCTCACTAATTTGCTACTAGGTTTTCGAAAAGTAATATTTAAGCTCTTAACACCAAAGATGAATTTGATTGCAAAAGACATTGCTAAAACTATTACAAGTGAAGAGCGTTTTAGATCTTATCTAGCTAGTGGAGGTCCTACTTGGTTACATACGCGTATTGAAAAAGAAAAGAGTGGAAGGTTTTTTTTGGGATAATTCTCTTTATTCGTAGGCAATTCTTGTTTTTTAGAAGTTTTCTTGCATTATTATGGTCTGCAACTTTGTTTTTGTTTTGTTTTATTGATATCTAATAAAAATTCAGATGGCAAAAAAAAGAAAAACACTTCTCACTAATTTGCCTAGATGGTAATATTCACTAACTAAAGATTTAAGATTTGGATACAAGAGAAATAATCGTATCCTCAATTAGATGTGTGATTATAATGGGAAAAGAAGTTATCAGGTTATAATTGTAAACTTTAAAACATATGGGGAGATTTAGAAAATATATACAAGTTCGAGTACTAATCTGAGAACGTTCGTGTTTTTTTATATTAAAAAAAACCCCACTGGGTGTGACTTTACAAACAAAAATAAAGGAAAATTCCGTTGAAAGCTTCTTCTTCGTAGATTTCATCATCCCCAACACCAACAATGAAACGTAGCTTGGGTTCGAATTCTTCAAACAATAGTGGCAGTGGGAGTACCAAGAAGGCTAAGAAGAAGAATCCGAGTAATCAGAAAACCCTAGGCGCCGCATGGGGCGCTGCTTCTTCTCGTTCTTCTTATCGGTCTTCTCCTTTCTCCGATTTCGGAAGGTCTTTCTCTCATTCTCCGCCATTTTAGTGTTGGGTTTTGGTTAGATTTCGAAATTCCCATGTAAAAGTTGAAAAAGTTTAACTGCTTCTTCTGAGAAGTGAGATCGATTGAAAATGAGTATGTGTGATGTTTAAATTTTGGGATTTTTATGAATTTTTGGGAAGATGCATTGTGATGGGTTTAAAATTGTTAGAAATTGTAAATTACATTGTGGTTTTGATGTTCTGTGGGTTTCTATGTTTTTGTTGTTAGTTACATGGAAGTGAAGAATAGGAAACTTCAGAACCAATTTGAGACTGAGGCTTCTGCTTCTTCTCACGGTGTTTCGGGTTCTGAGAAACTTATTTTCCAAGGAGTTTCAATCTTTGTGGATGGTTTCACCATTCCTTCCCATCAGGTTTATGCTCTGTTCTTTTGGTTCTGATCAGTTTTCAGTTCTGTTGGTGTCTAGTTTTCTGATCTCCAATATTATATAAACTGTGCAGGTGACTAGACCTTAGAATTTCATGATTTTTTTTTCTTTCTCTAGTGTAGTTATTTCTTGTGGGTCATCTGGGGTTAACTGTGTCTAGATATCTGTAGGAGTTGAAAGGATACATGATGAAGTATGGTGGAAGATTCGAGAATTACTTCTCTAGGCGTTCTGTAACACATATCATCTGCAGCAACCTTCCAGATAGTAAAGTCAAGAATCTAAGGTTAGTTTTCCTTAGTTTCTTTAAAATCCTGGCGAAGTTCTTGCAAGGTCGTGTCTTAAAGTGGTGTTTTTATTTCCAATCAGGGCATTCAGCAGAGGGTTACCTGTTGTGAAGCCCACATGGATAGTGGACTCTATCTCTGCCAACAGACTTCTGGGTTGTAAGTCAATAGAAGATGATTTAGTTTCAGTTAAATCATGTAAATATAGGTAGAAATGTGTGGATTTGATCATTCGACTACTGTCATCTTCGTGTGCATTCATTTATTATTGCACACTTTTTATTTGTACATCTGATTCAATGCTTTGTGTTGTGGTTATCACATCTCAGGGGTTCCTTACCAGCTAGATCAACTGAATGATACCCAGCCAAAGTTGTCTGCCTTTTTTGCACCCAGAAGCCATTTGACCCCTCAGATACCTTTGCCGGTTACATCTTGTCAGCCTGATACTGCATACAGTGAAGCTGAAGAAGGAAGTTCAATTAGAGCTGAAGATTCAGAGGAAGCAAGAGACGACGTTAATGATGAGATTGACGGCGTTTATATCGAAAACACTATTGCAGAATTGACAGAAGAAACAGGAACTGGTGACCTGAAATCTTCTGAAATGAATGCAGAAAGACTTGGTTATTATGACATAGTAGAAAAAGAAGTTACAAGTGAAATTCAATCCACTACCAATCTTCATTCCGCTTCAGACAACAAGTCCGTTCATGTAAATGGGAAGAATGATGGCAAATCGATTGCAACCGTTGCTGGATCTTCTACAAGGCGTCATTCAACTCTCGAGGATCCCAATTTTGTGGAAAACTACTTTAAGGTAAAACTTTATAGAAATATTGTTAGCTTGGTTTATTCCCACAATTTCTGGTGTCTCTTACAAAAGATTCATTTAGCTGCTGGTGTCTGGCTGCTCTATTACGCCTGTATTAACAGTTCTTTCATCTGAAAGTAAGAGGGTCTCATTGTCAATTTATATAACTAGAAATAATTGGATGTATAGTATCGTTCTAATGAAGATTCTGAAGATGCTTTCTCTGTATGTCTTTTTTTTGTCTGCAGAATTCAAGGCTGCATTTTATTGGAACATGGAGAAACAGGTACCGTAAAAGATTTCATGGCTCTTCCAATGGACTGAAATGGGCAGATTCTGGTCAGAATGCAGCTGAAATGGCCAAGAAGTCAACCATTATCCACATCGATTTGGTAATTTCCTCAATCTAGGCTGTTTTCTTTATCTGCTGCTGTCTAAAAGTAAGGGAAGCAAAAGAAATCCGTGGCCAATTCTTCAATTTTGCATTTTCCCGCAGCACAATAGCTAGGCGTTTAAGCATGACATTGGACATAAAAGAGAGTGAAAAATATACTGAATTTTGTTATTCTAGAATTGCAGTATTTTGTTCTGACTTTCTTTTATTACATTCTAGTTATTTGATTCTGTGATATATTTCCAGGATTGCTTCTTTGTGTCAGTGGTAATCAAGAACCGTCTTGAATTACACGACAAGCCGGTAGCTGTATGTCACTCAGATAACCCGAAAGGAACGGCTGAAATTTCCTCTGCAAATTATCCAGCTCGGGCTTATGGTCTGTCTTATACGAAAGTAATCTCTCTTAAGCTTGGTTGTACTCGGGTCCTGACCTTTCTATTTTTGTACTAATTTAATGTCAGTTTCTTTATCTAGGAGTGAAGGCAGGTATGTTTGTACGACATGCAAAAGACCTTTGTCCTCAGCTTGTTATTGTTCCTTATAACTTTGAAGCCTATGAAGAGGTATTTTTTAGAGTCGAGTGTTTATTGTATGTTGTCATGTCGGTCCAGCTTGTTTGACATTGTAACTCAATTGCAGGTAGCTGATCAGTTTTATGACATCATGCATAAGCATTGCAGAAAAGTCCAGGTCAGCCCTCAAAAGATGTTTTTGCAGTTCCTGTAGTTTGAATACTGTTAACATTTATGTTTGTTTTATGGAGTTTAGGCACTAAGCTGCGATGAAGCGTTTTTAGATGTCTCTGATTTGAACGATGTAGAACCCGAATTTTTAGCCTCGACAATAAGAAATGAGATCCTTGAGACTACTGGATGCAGCGCAAGTGCTGGGATAGGTGGTACTATGCTAATGGCTCGTCTTGCTACCAGAGTTGCTAAACCAGCCGGCCAACTTCACATCTCTGCTGAGAAGGTACTTTTTATAAACATCTTTCTATCTTTTGGTATATGTGTTTGTTTCTGACTCGTCAGTGGAAGAGGTATATGAGCTGTGGTTAGTTTCTTGATTGCAAAAGCCATTTTGTATTTTTTTTTTTTTTTGGTCAACAGCCATTTTGTATTAATTTCGGAATACTGATAGTGTCTAACATTTTGGCAGGTAGAGGAGTTCTTGGATCAGCTTCCAGTTGGGACACTACCCGGTGTAGGTTCTGTGTTGAAGGAGAAGCTGGTGAAGCAAAATATTCAAACCTGTGGGCAGTTACGTTTGATTTCCAAGGTAAACCATTTTTGTGGTTTTGGTTATGTCTGGTTGCTATTTTATTTAAGCAAAACATTATTTAAGCAAAACACCATAGGCTTTTTATTTAATACGATATTTGCCTTTGAAGACTACTGTATCTTATTAGTTTGAATCTGCTTAACAATTGTTATCAACAGACAACTTCGCTAAGCTATACCAAACATACCCTATCGGGTTTTACAGGATTCTCTTAAAAAGGATTTTGGGGTGAAAACCGGCGAGATGCTTTGGAGTTATAGCAGAGGACTAGACCTACGCTCAGTTACAGCGGTGCAGGTCTGCTTAACTGTTGACTCACTCACTTGTTTCTCATTCATCATTTTTCTCTCTGCAGGTGATAGTTTTCTTTTAATATGTATATGCTCGACAAGTAACTTAAAGATTGTATATGTACAGGAGAGTAAGTCCATAGGGGCTGAAGTGAACTGGGGTGTGCGGTTCAGAGATCAGCAAGATGTCTGGATTCTCGTGAATAATGTCTTGTTGTTTTTTTTTTCCGAACATTATTCATTTGAGGTTAGCTAAGAATATTTGTGGTTGTCGATTGTTGCAGGTTCAACACTTCCTCCAATGCTTATGCAAAGAAGTTTCTTTGCGTCTGCAAGGATGTGAAATGATAGGACGCACTTTTACTCTTAAGGTTTTATGCTTTTCTTAGTTTCATTGTTGTATAATATTGAGGTTTTTGCTTTGATAGTATTCATCGCATTGGCAGTGTATGCATGTTAGAGTGACATCGTTTATCACGAAAAAAAAATATAGTGAATGTTTTTCCTCTGGTGTTACTTCAGATAAAAAAGAGAAAAAAAGATGCTGAAGAACCTACCAAGTATATGGGTTGTGGAGACTGTGACAATATGAGTCGCTCCATCACTGTGAGTTATTGCAATGGAAATTAATGGGAAACTAGGATGATAGTATTTTTCTTCTAAACCTGTGTAACCCTTAAAGCCTGGCTGATTATTTTTATCATCGTTGCTATAGGTCCCTGCTGCTACAGATGACGTAGAAGTTCTGCAGAGGATTTCGAAGAATTTGTTTGGGTCATTTTGCTTGGGTAAGTGGATCTCAGCTGCTTTTAAGATGGTTTTTGCTGTTGCTATTAACTGAGCATCTATATTCGAGTTCTTCCTCACATGCAAGAATCAGCTTAGTTGAACTTCAAATTTTATAAAGATGGATGAGACTAGTTTGAGAAATTATATGATCTTGTGAGACCAATATAAGCTTAATATTTCAGAGTTGTTCTATCTTACACTGCAGGAAAGTGAGAAAGTCGGTCCTTGAGACTGAATCTCCTGTCGGAATCTATTATTTGCTATTGACTCCTGGATAACATCTAATTGTTGCATCAGGATCCATGATTAACCATCAAGTTTTGTTTCTCTTGAGATAGATGTTAAGGAAGTTCGTGGGGTTGGGCTTCAGGTTTCTATGCTTGACAGTGCAGATCTTTCTAATAAAGGTTGGTTCTGGGGAAATTAAGGTTCATTTTGATTTGATACATATTAAATTACAGATCATTCTTCTTTATGAAATTTCTTATGCATTGCTGCGAAACATTCCGAAGAGAGAAGTGATTCAAACATGTAGTCCTTCCTATTCATTTACACTTGTTTTCTTGGTTTTCAAGGTACAAGGACTCTGAAATCATGGCTCAGCTCTGCGCCTGCATCTGTCCATATAGAACAAGATGATAATGTTTTTTCTGCAGCAGTCAGGGAAAACTCAGGTAAATAAATGTTCTGTTAGTGCTCACTATGTTAAAGCTTTACAAGTGATTCCCCAAAATACACGACATTCTGTTTGAAAATGTATTAGTATTTCTGTGAGAAGCAAAAATTCTGACCCAAAATCGGTTTTCTTTTCCTTTCCTTTTTTGTTGTTGTTATGGGTCTATAAATTAAGAGCAGCTTTAACTGCGGAAAACTAGTGACTTAATTGTTGCCTTGTGACAGATTATAATAGGCATGCTACTGGTGGAGTTTCTAGACTCCGAGAATCTGAATCAGCAGAATCTTCAATTCAGTCAGGTGATACAAATTCATCCTTACCACCCATGTGTTATCTTGACATGGAAGTTCTAGAGAATCTTCCTCCAGAGCTCCTTTCAGAATTAGATGGAACCTACGGAGGGAAGCTGTATGAGTTGATTGAGAAAAAACGAGGCAAAAGAAAGATCAACAGCAGTTCTCCACATATCTACTTGGATGGTTAGTTTTGTTAGCTGTATTTAGAAACTTGATGAAATACCTGTGTTTTTTTTCCCAGTGTGGTGCATCTGAGATGATTTATTTTCCTTCCCCTAGGCACTGCTGCTGGCATTAAGGAATTAAAATCTATCTCAGTTAAGATACATGGCTTGAGCACCTCTGGGGAAAAGGTAAAGCTCTTGCTATTCCTTCTTGGAATGAATCATCTCACATATGTTTGGCCATCCTCAACAGTAGAAACAGTTACCTGAAAATGGGGCGAGTGATATAGATCTCTAAGAGTTTTTGTTCTATTTCCGAAATTAGGAATATAAAGAACCGTTTGTGCCACATTCTTCCATTGCCAGAACGTCTAATCAGGGTACAATAGAAATTACTGATTTGATGCCTTCATCCCTTAGTCAAGTCGACGTCTCTGTGTTACAAGAATTACCTGAAGAGTTAAGAGCTGATGTATTGGGAGCATATCCTGCCCACAGGAGACAACAGTCATCATCAGATGTTCCCATGGAGACTTGTAAGAAACAAGATGAGGAACCAATAGATATAAAGGGCACTGAGAATGAAATTGGATTCTCATGTAGCGCTCTCTGGTTTGGAAATCCTCCTCTTTGGACAGAGAAGTTCAAAGTTAGTGGCAATTGTACTTTGGAATATTTTTCAGAGATATACTACAAGGTTGCTCAGTCAAGGCCTATGTTATCCCCGGTCCTGCAGCAGGCTATTTCAGAAATCGGGATCTTTCATGATGCAAGTGCCAATGAATTGGACAAAGCTATTTACGATGTGTGTGAACTTCTTAAACAGTACATTAAGCTCAAGGTAGAAGGTGATATCGAGGAGATATATCTCTGTTTCCGCCTTCTGAAGAGGTATTGTAGAGATTTTTCTTGCACCTGTATTTGATCATAGTTATGACATATTTGACTAAAACATTTGATTTAAAGATTTGTTTGATTGTTCATCTTAGATTGTTACCACTTTTGATGATAATTACACTTTTACCTTCAGATTAGCAGCAAGGAGCCAACTTTTCCTACAAGCCTATGAGATAATGTCTCCCTTTATTCAGGTCAGTGCAAGGTTCCCATTGACATTGCAAATCACTACGAAAAAGGAAGCCAGAAGTCTGAGGTTGAATCATTTGGGAAAATCGGAAATTGACAAAGTAATCAGACTTCTTTCTTTACACAGGCCTCGATCAGTGAACACTATGGAGGAAGCTTGAGTATACCATGAAAGGTCTTTGCTGAGGTTAGACTGAAGTCTTGCTGAAGGCTATAAAAGAATGTATCCTTGCAGTTACATTTGTTTGCGTCCCTTCTTATCAGTTAAGATTCATTGTAAGTGTGAAGACGGTGAAACATTGTTGTGGTCCTTAGTCCTTACCAACTAGACAGCCTGTGAATAGAGCTAAACTTGGGATTTGACTTTGCAGGACAATGTGGATCCATCCTGAAGGGAATCATGGTGAATGCATACAAAGCAGCTTATTGGTGTGAATTGAAAGCTCACCTTGTGGCATTTGCATAATGAGATATGGGAGTGATTCGAACCTCAAAGTTGCAGAGCCATTAGGAGCCACTACTTTTCTTTGTCCATAGGAATGTATATATAAGAAACAAACACTACACTCTGCGTATAATAGTACAATTTACAAGTACAGTTTCATTCCTTTTTTTTTTTCCCTTCCGTTAATTCACCACACTCCTTTATTTATTTGTTGGTTTTATATATAAATTAAAATTTTATATGAAGAGTTGAAGATAGTTTTATTAAGAAATTAATGCACAAGAGAAAACATTCTCGATCAGCCGTTACCGAGATCTCCTTAATAACAAAATGATGCCGTTGACATTGTTTTGACAATTTAAATTTGTCATTACAGACTAATTAACCCCGCACAATTTCTCCATTTGACAATTTAAAATTGTGCCTTATCAGATCAAGTCAACAAGAGTTTATAAATTATTTAGAACTCAACAAAAGAATGAAGTTTTTTTTTCACCAGATAAAGAGTTCATGCTTTAAATCAACGAAAATGTAAACTTCAAGATTTTAATGACATTTTTCCCGATTGAAAAGTCACATTCGATCAAAATTTACTTTCAAATTTTTAAAAGTACGAATATCATAATATGTATGGTTGTAAAAACTTTTCGACGTACATATAAAGATTGTATTGTGGGTTAAATTAAATTACTTTTCGTTGATTTAATCTGCAGTTTTTGCAAGTTAAGGTTAAACTTGCATGAAAATGTCATTCAGAAAAGAAAAAAGAATGTTCAGAAAACCTTCTAAAAGAAAATTGCAAAAGAGGGGCTCGAATATTTCACCTCCAAGAAAGACATAAGCCAAGCTATCGACCAAAAGTTATTCGTTTGCCTGGATCCAGTTACCAGCAATCACAATTTTTTATCGCTAAAATTTTTCATCGACTAGTCACTGCGATTGGTTAGTGATAGACAAACAAACAACAATTAATTTTAAAAATTAATTAAAAAAATAAACAAATAAAATATGATCAAAATTAAATATAATTAAAGTTTATTAAACAAAATAGCTAAATGTGAAAAAAAACAAAATAGCTAAATAAAGTTATTAAAAATTAAATAAAATCTAAATATATTAAATTAAAATATACATTAAAAATATTATTAACATTTTCTAGACAACAATTGTTAAAATTTGGATATGAAAAATTTATGTTATGTGTGAAATAGTTTTTTAAATTAATTTTGTATGGATATGAAATAAATGTAATGTTTTCTTCATTGTACTATATATATATATATATATATATATATATAGTATCAAATCACCAACATTTTGTCTCGGTTCACAAAAATATGGGTCAAATTCAACCACTGGTAATGTATTTACGTTCCAAAGTTATCACATCGATGACATGCCCATTAAAGGTCACTTTTTGGATACGTCTAGTCAAGAACAGTATGATCTATTGTTGGTGCGGAAATTAGCACCCCCAACATACCGATCTAAACCCGATCAAAGGAACCAGCTATTTAAACCGGGAGTTCGATCTTGATTTGGACTTCATTTCTAAAGGCCCAATAGTACCGAGAAGCCCAGTGCCGAGGTGATAGACCGACGTCACAACTCGCCCTGTGGCTAACCTAGCAAGACAGGAAGGACTTTCCTAATCAGATCGACCGTAATTAGAAAAGTGAATGTATTCAGTAGATCTTCGAATACCTATAAATAGAGGGCAATCCTCTCATTGTAAAATCATCGAACAATTAATACAAAAAACCCTAATTCTTCATTGTTCTTGAGCAAAAACCTAACTTGTTCTTCAAGAGATTTCAATTCCTCTTTTCTTCTTTATTTTGATCCGAATTCTTAGAGAGATTGTACTGTTGAATTTGTTTCCCCTCATTAAACAAATTCATTGTTGAATTCTAGATTCAACAATTGGCGCCGTCTGTGGGAACGCTAAGTTCTCAAGTTACTTCTCTCTCAAGAATCTTTTGAAATTCGAGTGAGAAACACCATGTCTCTAACCTCCAACAACGCTGTCACCAGCGCACCCGCTCCACAACAGGACGACCCAGTCACCGGAGCCACCAACTCAAGGGATGTCGCCGCAGATCCACCTACTGACGCACCTACCACACGCGTCTATGTCCGGGCCCGTGCTCGCCACTCCTCGGGTAACCCAGCGAACGACTCAACAGCACCCTTGGGCGGAGTTGAAGATACCGAGGTACCTCACCCCATAAACCAGGAGTCTGATGAGATCCCACCTATCGACGGACCTGTCATTAGACAGACTTCGTCTGCGCCAGTCGCACAACCTCCCCAGCTCGTCTCTGTTGACGAGCTTCGCCATGTGTTTGGAACGATCTCACAAGATCTCTTCCAAGCGATATCCAACACCAACCGACGGATGGACGCATTAGAGCGTAGTGCTCCCCCTCCACCTCAGCAAAGCGCAGTACCGCCACCAGCTGCACGCAGGGACGGGCCCCTGAACCGGCAGCTGTTCAGCGACCCACCACCTTCGGCCTTTCGGTCTCAAAACCAGTACGCACCCTCGGTGCTAACTTCAGGCGGGCAACCCCACATCGGACAACCCTCTCAAAGAGATCCGATCTCGGCCCCCTGCCTCGAGTTGGAGGAAATCCATCTCAAAATCAAGGATATGGGGTCCCTCCTTCGCCGGGCTGTGAGCACAGCCCTAGAGATCGATAGGATGTTCGAGGCCACGCAACGGACTCCGTTCACCAGGCGAATTCTGGAGACATACGTTCCATCCGTCAAATTAAGGTTGCCGACTTATGAAGGGACGAAAGACTCGATGCAGCACATGACCTCGTTTATGGCTGTAGTGTCTAAGGCCAGATTCACTGACGAACAGAGGGACGCCGGTCGATGCCAGCTGTTTGTCGAGAGTCTAATAGGGAACGCACTAACCTGGTTCTCTCGGCTCCCGGCGAACTCGATTGACAGCTTCAGTGAGTTGTCAACAGCTTTCTTGCGGAACTACCGTGTCTTCATAGAGCATGGTAATTCCAGCGCATAATTATGGGAGATAGTCCAGGAGCCTGGCGAACCACTACGGCAATACCTCACCAAATTCAAGGAAAAATACGCCAGCATCTCGGTCACTGAAGACGTGGCGATCGCCGCGTTTAAGAAAGGGCTCGTTCACGGGTCGCTCTTGCAAGTGGATCTAAATATCCAGGAAGCCAAGGATCTTGACGATGCGCTTCATCGGGGGTCTCGTTACGCATACGTCAAGGAAGACGAGGCGAAGCGAGTTGGGAAGGCCCCTCCCGTACGTACAAATCCGACAAAAGAGAAAGGCTGATACAGCTACCAGGAGCCCCGAAAACATCACGACCCAAAGGATCCCAAGCGTGGAGTAGTCAGCGCGATCTCCGAAGATGGAGGACAGGATAACACATCTCCGGATTCACAAGAGGAGTTATATTGCGACTTCCACATGTTCGGAGGCCATTCCACAGCCGAGTGTAAGCACTTGTCCAATTACTTATTTGAGAAGTACCTATCCGGCAAAATCAAAGCTGTTTATCAACCTAAAGCTTCTCGCGGCGGTCACAGAGGCAGATGTCGAGGAGGAAGGTTCAGACGATCCAATCCTAGTCAAGGTCCGGAAGGGCGCCAACCAGTCAAATAGCGCACCAAGTACTCCGCAACAGCCACCTCCCGTCGAGCAGCAGAATCCGGCGCCAGTGGAAGTCCTTCCAACTCCACCCAAGCGTCAAAAAGGAAAGCAGAGCGAACAAGCGGCACCTCGGGGTCGTATCTCTATGATCATTGGGCAGATTGATGAATGCCCGGATTCGGTCCGAGCCCTGATAAAGCGAGCGCGCTAGATTTGTAACGTCTGGGCGATTTCCGAAGAGGAGGCGCTAAGCACTGATCCCATCACGTTCACAGCAGAAGACGCCAAGGGGATCCATCACCCTCATAACGACCCCTTAGTCGTAGAAGTCATGATGGGCGAGTTCGATGTAGAACGAGTCTTAGTGGATACGGGCAGCACGGTTAACGTTCTGTTCTTACAGACGTTAGAAAAAATGGGTATCACACCGGAGCAAATCAAACCAGGAGCCAGAATGCTGACTGGGTACGACGGCGTAGCCAAAACGTCGATGGGCGACGTGAAGTTGCAATTCCAAACTGGTGGCGTAACACGAAAAACCAAGTTCCTGGTCATAGACGCCCCACCAATCTACAACGCCATTTAGGTTCACCTTGGATCTATTCAATGCAGGCAGTCCCTTCCACCTATCATCTCTGCGTAAAGTTCCCAACGGTTGCGGGAATTTATACGTTATACGGCGATCAAAAGATGGCCAGGACCTGTTCTGTTCTCGAGAAAAAGCAAAGGCGGAAGGACGACGCATAGCAATTACAGGGCGAGGATCACTTCGGCGATCCTCATAAGCCGGAGCGAGATCGGCTGAAGGCCACAGGATGCCAAATCATACAAGTCAACATCGATGGAGTAGACCCCTCCCGAACGGTCAGAATTGGGGCCGAACTCGATGAAAGAATCAAGACCGAGCTGGTAGAATTTCTGAAATCGCGATCCCAAACGTTCGCCTGGTCCACCAAAGATATGGTTGGTATTGATCCATCATTCACCTGCCATAAGCTAAATGTCGACCTCATTTTCAAACCAGTTCGACAGAGACGACGGTGTCTCGGGACCGATCGAGCAAAGGCAGTACAAGACGAAGTCGAGCGACTCCGGAAAGCCGATCAGATAATGGAAGTACAATACCCCGATGGGCTGGCAAATCCGGTGGTAGTCAAGAAAAAGAACGGTAAGTGGCGGGTCTGCGTCGACTTCACCGACCTCAATAAGGCATGCCCTAAAGACTGCTTCCCGTTACCTCACATCGACGGACTCGTAGAGGCCACAACAGGTAACCAGCTCCTCTCGTTCATGGACGCGTTCTCCGGATACAACCAGATCGCAATGAGCCCAGCCGATCGCGAAAAAACCGCGTTCATCACAGACAGAGGGACCTACTGCTACAAGGTGATGCCATTCGGTCTGAAAAATGCGGGGGCGACTTACCAACGCCTGGTCAACACGATGTTCGCCGACCTCTTAGGGAAAACAATGGAAGTCTACATTGACAATATGTTAGTCAAATCCCTAATAGCAGAACAGCATGTCCAGCATCTCGCCGAATGCTTCGATATTCTAGATCGATTCCAGATGAAGTTAAATCCCACCAAGTGCACTTTTGGGGTAACCTCGGGGGAATTCTTGGGATACATCGTCACGGAGCGTGGAATCGAGGCAAACCAAAAGCAGACTAAGGCAGTGCTGGGACTCCCCTTGCCTACCAACAAACGAGAGGTACAACGCTTAACAGGACGAATAGCCGTGCTGAACCGATTCGTCGCCCGGTCAACAGACAAGTGCCTCCCATTCTATCATCTCCTTCGGGGAAATAAAGATTTCCATTGGGATGACGCCTGTGAATATGCCCGAAGAAGGAGAGACATTGTATCTCTACGTCTCCGTTTCCAGCTCGGTAGTGAGCGGGGTGTTAGTCCGATATGATCGCGGCGATCAGCGACCAATTTTTTACACAAGCAAGGCTCTCAACGACGCGGGGACACGTTAACCAACCTTGGAAAAACTCGCTCTCGCCTTGATTGTTGCCGCTCGGAAGCTGCGACCTTATTTCCAGTCGCACTCCATTGATGTGTTAACCGACCAGCCACTCCGGACAGTTCTTCAAAACCCCCTTCAGTCCGGGCGAATTGCAAAGTGGGCAATCAAACTAAGCGAGTACGATATTGAATATCGTTCTCGCCCGAGTTTAAAATCACAGGTCCTAGCGGATTTCATCATGGAGCTATCTCCCGACCTCGAGGAAACCATACCTAAGGAGGAACCAGGGATCCGGCGTTGGAATCATACTCTGATCCCCAACGGGCGAGGTCCTCGAGCAAGCATTGAAACTCGGCTTCAAAGCATCGAAAAATGAGACTGAGTACAAAGCCGTTCTGGCCGGATTACGGTTAGCACAAGGTCTGGGGGTGACCAGCATCCAAGTTTTTGCGACTCCCAGCTAGTGGTTAGCCAGTTTAGTGGGGAGTACGGCGCTAAGAATGGGCGCATGGAGGCGTATCGCCAATTACTCCAAACTCTCTCTGAACAATTCGCCTCGTTCAAACTGATCAAAGTTCCAAGGAGCGAAAACGCATCGACAGATGCTCTCGCCGCCCTGGCGAATTGTTCTGACCCGGATTTGTGACGAACGATCCCAATCGAGTGTATCAAAACCCCTAGCATCGACCATATCGATTTGACATACGCCATCAGCGACGCTGCAGAACCAATGGATATCGACCCACCTGTCCAGGAACCCGTGGAGATAACACAACCCCAGACGATTGGCATCTCGAAATAAAGATGTACATCGAGGACGGCAAGGTCCCGGAAGATCGCTGGGAAGCTCGCCGATTGAAAGCTCGATGCGCGCACTACGCCATGATGTGAGGCAGCCTTTACCGATGCAGTTCATCCGGAGCCCTACTTACCTGTGTCGATCGAGAGGAGGCAGAACGAATAATGATGGAAGTTCACGAAGCTGACGGAGGCAACCACTCCGGAGGGCGTGCACTCACATTGAAGATAAAGAAAGACGGTCATTATTGGCCAACCAAGGTCGCCGACTGCGAGGCAGTTTCAACGAAGTGCGAAGCATGCCAACGCCACGGACATATGAAACATGTACCTCCCGAGCTGCTAATACCGTCACCGCGCCATACCCCTTCATGCGCTGGGCAATGGATCTCGTTGGCCCACTACCCCCGTCGAGGTCAAAGAAGTTCCTTTTGGTTCTGACTGATTATTTTACCAAGTGGGTAGAGGCCGAATCGTTTCACAAGATACAGTCGCTGGACGTCACCAACTTCATCTGGAAAAACATCATCTGCCGCCATGGGCTCCCTAAGAGATCGTCACTGACAACGGAACGTAGTTCACTTCCCTCATCACCAGACGCTTTCTAGGTAAATGGGAAATACGCTTAAGCACCTCGACCCCCAGGTATCCTCAGGGAAACGGTCAAGCCGAGGCAACCAACAAAACCATAATAGACGGATTAAAGAAGTGCCTCGGGCTCAAAAAGGAGCTTAGGCAGATCAGCTCGACGGCGTGTTATGGTCCTATCGGACGACCCCACGGCGAGCTATGGGGCAATCTCCGTTCTCGCTAGCCTATGGCATCGAAGCACTGGCTCCAGCCGAAGCCGGAGTACTTTGCCGCGCTTTGTTGGTCGACGATTCCGAGCTCAACGACAACATGATGCTCGACAACATTGACTTCACCGAGGAACTGCGCGATCAAGCTCTCGTCCGAATTCAAAACTACCAAAACGCCTCGTCCAAGTACTACAACAAGGCTGTCTGTCAATGACGATTCAACGAGGGCGACCTGGTGCTGCGCGAGGTGTACAAGAACACAAAGGAGATTAACGCTGGCAAACTCGGCGCTCGCTGGGAAGGTCCGTATCTCATCTCTAAAGTAATTTGCCCTGGAGTCTACGAGCTCCTGACCATGGAGGGCAAGCAGATCAAAAACTCGTGGAACGCGGCCCATCTTAAGCGTTACTACTACTAGATCATTTAGTCAATTTCAGTTTTGAAAGCATGTGTACTGTGAACTACGACTGGCTTGATCCCAATTTTGGGTACGTAGGCAGTCCTTGATTTCTTTTATAAGATTTTGGGGACGTAGCTGGAAAAATAATAAGATTTCTTTTATTTCAAAAGAACTTATTATTTTGATTTATGTTTGCCATATCGCCACACACAAGGAGTCTTCTACGTCGACACATCGCCCACTTAAAGAAAGACAGACAAAAAAAAAAGGGAGAAACTAAAAGCAATAAGGCGCACCGATGTAATGGGATGCTGAGACAAGTCTTCTGATCTCGGGGAGCAGGTGCGAAGTGTGACCCCCCTCCTGTGATCTCAACTTCCTCGGCGATTCACAGGCGCAGAGCTTGAAAGGTCGGACTCCAAAGGCTCCTCGACGGCTATACCTTCCAAATAGGTTCGCCAGCGATGACGCTCCCGCCTTAGTTCTTCTAGCCGACCTGCTGGCACATCTGCACCCCTGTCCGCCATTTCCTCGAGGAATGCGCATGGACCCTCCACAGTATGGCTCTCTTGGAAATGATGATCCGTGGTTTCCAGATGAAGGATGTAGCGCCGCAACCTCTCTATGCAACCCCTGTAAATCGGGATTTACGCAACATGCAGATTCTCCGATTCGCAGATTCTCAGATTCGCTTAGCGGCTTGTAGTCGCCTTCCGGCAGGTCGGGTATCAAGGTCCTGGTGACCTGCCCCTCACATCGGTCACGATCAGCAAGCAGTCGGGTCATGCGCCAGTTCGCCAGATAGAAGCCATTAGCGATGAGCTCGTCAAGAACCGAGATTGTTCCTTCCCGGCGGCAGAGCTGGAAGATGAGATCGTATTTCAGGCAAAAAGCCTTGATATACGAACTCATCCGTTGACAGCAAGCTCGGTAGATGCGGATCTCTCTTTGCAGTGGATCCTCCTCAATTTCCTAGACAAGGTCAGGGGATGGAGGCGGAACCGCCTCTTCTATGGGGAGGGCGATATTTGACGCTTCAGGGCCGAATCCGCTGACCCCGGCGGCTGTCAGCTCTCGAGCTCGCCTCAACCATGCAGACCGAGTTGTGATAGGCATGCTTTGCAGTTAATTTTTCTGAAGTTTGGATGAGAGATGCTCAACAAACCTCCTCTTCTCCTATTTATAGGGGAAACGGGGGAGATAAATGCTGCGTCCCGAAAATCTCGCACCACTCAGATCGTGGGAAGATACGCGCTGCATCCCGAGACTCTTCCACCAATTAAATTGCATCGTTAAACCGCATCCGTATTTAATGACGTGGTTACGCCTCGGGAATGAGCAAAAATAAAAAAAAAAAGAAAAAAAAAAGGAAAGAGGGGGCTACTACGCCTACCTAGTTCGGAACCGAGCTGATCGACATCTTGGCCAGATGATCGACCTACTCTCCAGCACGAGATAAATCAAACCCAAAGAATTCCTTTTGAATTGTTTCGATTATAAATCTGTAATGCGAGACGCACCGAACCCAGAGAATTCTTTTAGAATTGTCTCGATAACTCCTTAACGAGAGATAAACCGAACTCAGAGAATTCTTTTGAATTGTTTCGTAAGTTCCAGTTCGGACGGATATAAGCCGAACCCAGAGTTGTAAATTTCACTTTTCGATTCTCGAACTGGGGAAAAGAAGGTAAGCCGAAGTCCTGTACCTCGTCCTTCGCTTAAAAGCATATTTATGCTTGGACCGAATTGCCTCCATATAGGATTACTCAGTGTAAGCCGGGAGACGTTACGCCTCTGATAAAATTCCGAATAGAGTGGAAACTTTATTAATCGCAAAAAATAAAATTGTTTGAACAGGACAGCATGCTTGATATAAAAAAGAGACGAAAAAGAAATAAATAGTAAAGGGTTCAGATCGCCAATCCCAAGCACATCAGCCATCCAGATCAAGCCCTGCTGCCATCTTCCAAGTATTTACTTTAAGACGCTTCGGCATGGGCCGTAGAAGCTGGAGCCCTGTTCTCTCCCATTCGGCAGGATGCGATTCCAGTGCCCTGATCTTTTGTTCGACCTCGTCAAGACGGCCGATGGTTCTTCTTCTCTTCGCCCTTAAGGTGGCGATCTCAGCGTCAAGTACCGCTAGAGGGTTGTCGATTTCATTCTTTTTCATACGGTGATAGTAGAGCTTGTGGCAATGTTCACGGTGCACGGATTCAATCAGCACACAAGGTCATCGATCAATACAACAAAAAAAAAATATGGACGAATAAGAAATTCGCATAGACGAAGTTACCTGGCGAACGAAGGCATGAGCGGCAGCAGCTTCTATGTTATTGGCACGTCTGTTCATATAAACGGCTTCACCTTGGAAGGCATGAACTCGCCGCTCAGAGAGAAACTTGGTTTGCTTGGAATCAAATTCGCCGAATGATAGCATTCATTACAGTAGTCGATCAAGCACTGCGGCATGTCCGCCACTCTGTCCAGACCATATTCAATCCAAAACCTTGGATGGGATTCGAGCAGTTTAAGTTTGAACAGTAGTTCACTTCGCGACCGCTCTGTGGTGGCTAAGCGGTTACGGTACTCGGATTGACGTTCTTCGATGCGGGAGTGGAAGGTCTCTAATTTCAACCTTTTTTCCGGATTAACGCGGAACATCAGCATCCAGAGAGCTTGGGTATTCGGATAATAGGGCATCCCTCGTTCAATGGCTTCTGAGTTCGAGAACGTCGGAACGTCATTCCCTATTTCGGGTGCGGGGTCAACGCTACCCACGGAGCTTGGCATCTCGGAATTGCTTTGTTTAGTGAAAGTTATGATCCATTCAAGTATAGGGCTAACCTATTTATATTAGACCTAGAAGAACGTTTTCCAATTATGAAATTGGGAAATTCCCATTTTACGCAAGCACGAAAGGGGATATTTTACGCAAGCAGGAAAGGGGAAAACTTCCAAAAAACACTGAGAGGCCGACCACAAAACGGGCAATGTCATCACAAAGTCTTAAATAAAAAAACAACCGAGTTCGAAGAAAGCAAAAGCAGGTACTAAAAGTTCCAATCAGGAAGCAGCGGTCAGAGCTCTTGTGGGTCAGTCAGATCTGCCTGGAAGAGCTCGGCATTGGAGCCATACGGATGCCAAACAGAATCTGGAGCCGTGGTCCCGGGGTGGAGAAGGCCGAAGCCGAGCTGGTCCGGCGACATGTCGAGGTCGCCTTCTCCAAACTCCAGGACGTCCAGCGCGTCCACCTCGCTTCTTGCCACCTCCCGTTTTTCCTTGATCTCAGTAATCAAGTTGTCAGGCTTGGATGCTCCGTTCTTCAGAAGGTAGTCCATAACCTGCTCAATCCCTTGTGCCTGATTGAGGACGTCTTCTTTGGGGCGGGCTACTTTTCCTGCTCGAGCAAATAAGCCTTTACCTTATCCAGACGACGTTGCGCCTTCTTCGTGGTGCCCTCGACCTTGGCCTGGCGATCTAGGTGTAGTCGCCTCATTTCCTACTCCAACTTTGCTCCTAGGTCATCGAGCTCTCTTCTCAGCTCGCCTTTCTCCTCCTCCCCGGTTTTCTCCTGCGACTCCAGTTCGGCAATTGTTGCTTCCAGGTGCTTGCTGTTTTCTTCTCTGTCAGCAAGAAGGCCCCTCAGCTCCTTGATTCTCTCGTTCTTCGACTTGTCCGCTTCCCGGAGATTATCCAAGCATTCCGTCATCTTTTCGAACTCGGCCTCTGAAGATGCTATCGACTTGACCCGCCTATTGTACATAAGGTTGAGTGCACCTGCATAGGCGGCGGTCTACAGTAATAAGCGGAGTAAGATAGGGAGAAGGATGATCTAAAATAACAAGTAAAGAAAAAGGGTAACGTGGTTAGAACCTGAAGGGCAGATTGGGCAACCGTGATGTATTGCTCCTTAAATTCCAGCTCGTCCAGCGGTGGTAACATGACGGAGGATACCTTCAGCTGCCTGCACAACTCCGCGGAAGCCTTCTTGTTACATACGAGAGGAGTTTCCCCAAAATAATCAAAGACAAATTGATCGGATCGATCATTTTGTCGTTTGACTCGGAAGCGGTCATGGGACTCGAGTCCGGCTTCCTCCGCAGAACGCTTCCGGCCTGTTTCCTGGTCGAAACTTTTTCCCTTGCTCTTGTCCTTTTTAGCCTTCTTCGTTTTGGAACTGGGATGACCGGTTCGGCCGGTGGAGGCGGAGTGAATCATTAGGGGCAACATTTTCGTCTCCAGGAGCAGGAGCGGTCAAGCTGTTATCAAGGTCTTCAACATCGACGAACTCGTTCCCCTCTTGCTCAGGATCAAGATCGACGATCGGCTTGTCGTTTGGGGTTACAGATCGGAGCATGTCAGCCTTGACAATTGTGGTCGGCGGGACTTCGGAAGATTGACCCAATGAGCTTGCGAAACTTGCAAAGTTGGTTTTCGTCTTTCCCATAGCTTCTTCGACGCGGCGTCGGGTAATCTGATCCCAGCTACGATTAACTCCGGCGAAAAGAATATCCCTGGCTTGTTGAAATTCAGAGGGAAGATTCCGAGCTAAGGTAGGACGAGCTGCAAAAACATCAAAATCAAGATCAAGTCAGAACACGGATATCCAACCAAAACAAAACAAGGATCAAAATGATATCGGGTGACATGATCCACACTCTTCGCCGACCGTATTTCGGATTTTCAAAAGAGCGATCGTCAACTCGGACATAGAAGTAGCTAGCTTTCAATTTTTTGAAGTTGCTAACTTTCTCCCCGGGAAGGTAGTTGTGAGCCGGTTTCGTATTGACCATCCACGACAGGCTCCCTTGGGCATTTTTAAAATTTGTTAGTTGTCAAAACATTCAATCCCAAGGTAAGCTCCGGTTTCGGCCATAATAGTGAGAGCGGAGACGAAGTTGCAGATACTTCCAGGGGAGAGCTGACATATTGGGATCTGGCGGCGATGTGCGTATCGAGTGAGCAGGCTAGGAAGTGGAAACCACAATCGGCATTTCGAAAAGAAACCCTCATACAAACATATGTACCGTTCAGTTCCATAAACCGCATGAGTTCAGCATTGTGCGCACCAAATCAATGCTGCTGGTCGTCTTCTCGCCCCCAATTTGACCTCGGTGATCGCACCGAGGAAGGATGTCCTCAATCATAACCCCGTCTGGAGCGAGTCAAGTTGTTCCTTCATTTAGATTGTCTGATGGGAGATTGGGGATCGAAGCGGCGTTGCCAGAATTTTTGCGGATTTCTTCATCGTTTAGAAATGGGACTTTCATGGTCGGAATTTCGTCTGACCTGGGTCTCGAAGAGCATTCGGTGTTTTCCTCGGGTCTATCGGGCACTTCGTCCCGATCCGATCTGTTAGCCCGAGAGAGCTTCTTGTCGGAATTCTTGTGAACCAGTGGGTCGCTCTCTGTGGCAGATGAAGAGTCCATGGCCGAGGTGGAAGGTGACGCAGATCGCCGAAGAGTGTGGAGGAAGGTTCGCAGAAGTAATAACAAATTATAAAGGAAAGAAGAGAGAGAACAGAGTAAATACCTTAGACGATTTGGCGAAAAGTAAAAATAAAGAGTAGGGGTCGAGTATTTATAGAACAGAGTGGGCGGCAACCCTACGCGGAGTCATAATTGCCTACTTAGCCTACGCGACGTTTCGGCTTCCGAGCTGATGGATGCAACGTATCGGACGCGTGTCATTCAACCAATGGACCGCCAAGCGGCGCGACGATCCAGGAAATTAGATTTGGATTCCTTTATGGATTAAATCAGATATTCTCTCTTGAAGTCCGGTCATTCAAATTAACTTCTGAATGTACCGAACTGAGGGGGACTAATTGTTGGTGCGGGAATTAGCATCCCCAACATACCGATCTAAACCCGATCAAAGGAACCGGCTATCTAAACCGGGAGCTCGACCTTGATTTGGACTTCATATCTGAAGGCCCAATAGTACCGAGAAGCTCAGTGCCGAGGTGACAGACCGACGTCTCAACTCGCCCTGTGGCTGACCTAGCAAGAAATGAAGGACTTTCCTAATCAGCTCGGCCGTAATTAGGAAAGTGAATATATTCAGTAGATCTTCGAATACCTATAAATAGAGGGCAATCCTCTTATCGTAAAATCATCGAGCAATTAATACAAAAAAACCCTAATTCTTCATTGTTCTTGAGCAAAAACCTAACTTGTTCTTCAAGAGATTTCAATTCCTCTTTTCTTCTTTATTTCGATCCGAATTCTTAGAGAGATTGTACTGTTGAATTTGTTTCCCTTCATTAAACAAATTCATTGTTGAATTCTAGATTCAACATCTACAAATCCTTCTCTAATTTTTTTTCTAAAACATTTTATTCAATTTATATATTAACATAGTATTTCATATTTGTTACATGCAAATTATGTTTCCTCTATTGACGTACAGATATAGATCGTTCAATCGCAGTTTTTATGGAAAAGCCATGGCAGCTTTAATAGTGTATGACATTACGAATCACTCGACGTTCAAGAACGTGGAAGGGTGGTCAAAGAGTTTCATGAGAACAATGATGGAAAGAACGTCATAATCATGCTTGTTGGCAATAAGTCTGATCTTGATCATCTTAGCCAAGTATCAGTGGAAGAGGCAAACTCATTTGCGGAAAGAGAGAAAATTTTGTTTATTGAGACATCAGCTCTTAATGCTACAAACGTTGAAGAATGTCGTACGACTATTCTGAGCCAAATTAACAAGAACTTCTTCCCAAACCCATGATATATAATTTTGTATTCGGTTTATTCTTTTGGTTACAACTTAATTAGTTTGTGATGAACAATTGCTGATTTAATAATTGTTAACAGAAATATTAATATTTGAAAAAACTATTCCATATGAGTAAAACGAACTAAAAACCGAAATTTTATAAAATTTAGTCTTGGTAATTATAGAAAAAATATAATGATTTAAATATTATATAAATTTAATATAAGCTTAAATCAAAATTTTATTAAACCAAAAGGGACAATGTATTTGTACGATAATTATTATAAAAATAAGAAACGGTAGGTACTAACGTTTTTGCTTATTAAAATTTCTCAAATGAAAATCTCAACTTTCATGTAAATCGTTAGCTTAACCCCCACGATTTTCTCATAAGAAAAAAAAAAGATTTCAAGAGCAGAAACAAATCTTGAAAACATTTTTCTACTATGTAACACAAACGCTTTAATGGCAGCTTTGAATCAAAACAACATGTGATCATACTCACTTTCATCACTCAGTCCTGGAGGTCTCATTGGACAAAATAGCTAAATGACGCTTTATGGACGATGTTCCTTGACTAGTTTCTACGATCAGCTTCTTATTACAATGAATGCAACGACTTTGGTATTTACCATCTGGTTCTACTCCTGCTACCAGTATATACTCTTTCCAAACATGAGACTTTAACTGTTTATTAGAGTTAAATATCGTATTAGTCTCTTGCGTAGGCTGCGTTTCACTTTGTGCTCTTCCTTGAGTTTCAGCCTCTTGGTCATCTTCATTCATTGCATGATATTCATGCTCAGCAGATAAAGCTGCCATTGTCTCCAATAATTGTGAATCCATTCTGTAAAGAAAAAAAAAATCAGATTGTAAACCAGATCAAAAAACGTAAAACGTAAAATGACAAATATTTCAACTTTTTCTAATGCCACAACCAACACTAGCAACATTAACAAGAAGACATATAATTAGTACACAACACTCGCACACTCAATCAGGCTGAGAGAATACAATATATTAAAGTAAGCATAACATATCAACCATTCACGGTAGCATAATACAATCTATTAAAGTGTTTAACTAAATAAAAAGGATGCTAAATAAAACCACCAATACACACTTCACTGTGACGTCTTCACATGAAGAGATTTAATGTGTGTTTGTCCCAAAAAAGAAAAAAAGAAGAGAATTAATGTGAATGGTGAATTATGAGATCCATCACGCATTTTTGGAGATTCTGTTTCTCAAACTACATGTTTTTTGGTGATCATAATGCTTACAGTCCAACATACAACGATCAAATCATTTGCTTTGCTCCTAAGATCATTATAAAATCTAAACTCTAATTCTTATTTGTAAACCCAAACTGACACATAATCTTTTTTTGAATCTAATGTTAAATTATATTAAGAAAAAAACGTTTTTACAACTTGTGCAACATTTTTTTAATACAATTAGCTGAGAGAAAACAATTAGAACCCAAGACTAAACTCTAGATTGTAGCCACATCTGAAAAGCTTCATCATATCGTCGATCACCCATTAAGCCAATAGCAAGAAGCTGATCTCATACTTGCCGATCTATCCACACAAGTATGGCTGCTGCAGGCTTCAGTGCTTCACCATGTCTTCGACCAGTCCTTTCCCTCCAGACAGTATAAGTCACAACTTGGAATATGTAGCGGAGAAGAAACCCCTCCATCAGCGGGAGATTAGAGTTGGAGATGTAATCAATAAGGGGAACCCAAGCAGTAATGTACGGTGTTTTTAATAGCCCCTTGGCAAGTTCCGACCACACAGATGAAACATAATCACAAGAGAAGAAGAGATGGTCACATGTTTCCATGGAAAGTTGACAGAGCACACATGTACCTGCAGACCCCCATTCCACACAACCATACGAGCACCCGTCGCTAGTCCATCATGAGCCGCCAACCACACACTGAAAGAAAAATTTGGTGTTGCATGAACAAACCAAACTCCCATATGCCATGCCACTGTACTAGACGTTGTGCGGATATGGTTCCAAGTATATTGAGTAGAAAACTTTGGACGGAACACATCAATTTTACCTCGCCAGAGCACTCTGTCAACTCGTTGTTGGCTCTGTTGCCATTGCAAATACAATGCATCCTCTATCGTGTTTAGATGGTCTGCACGGTGAACTGACACATAATCTCGTTTAATTGTAAACCCAAATCCTCATTTATAAATGCAAACCGACATATAGGCCCTGATTGGTACAAGACTTTTAAGACTTTAAAAAAAATTAAAGCCTTGAAAGCCATTTATTTGCCAATCAAACTTTTTTGACTTTAATTTTTTTAAAGCTTTGTAAGTCACTTATTTTTTTTCTTTCCTTGTTTTCTCAAAATTTTAAAAGCGTCAAAACCAGGCTTTAAAATTAAAAAAAATATAAAACTTTATTTTTTTCTCCCCCATTATACTTAAAAGCTTTCCAAAAGTTTATATATAAATTTTACATAAATTATTTTTACACATTAATTATTCTTATTTTTTTCTCCTTCTTTTAAGGTCTATTTTAATAATAATTATTTTTATTTTCATTATCATCATTTCAATATATTTTAATAATAAAAGTAACAGCTTCAGCTTTAAAAGTATTTGTTACCAATCAAATTTTAACAGTTAAAGTTTCTACAGTTAAAGCATCTACAGCTAAATTCTCTACAGCTAAAATTTTAAAGTTAAAGTCCTTACAGCCATAAGTAACAGCCGTTACCAATCGGGGCCATAATCTCATTTAATTGTAAAATCTAAACCTTAAATCTTCATTTATAAATTCAAACCAACATATCGTTTAATTAAAAACTGAAATCATAATCCTCTTATATAAAATCCAAACCAATATTTAAATCATTTAACAAAAATCTACAGATTTTGTTTCTTTAATTTGTTTTGTTTTACGATTTCAATTTTAATTTATTTTTGAAATATAATATTACATGATATCTTTTCATTGGTTTATGAAAGAGGAGGTTAACAAAAGGGTTCACCCCTAGTAATTTTCATACTTTTTTTTTATTGGTTGAATTTTAATAAATGATATAATCTTTATGCTTTTAGAAACATCATCTCACAAAAATGGGACAGATGGGGTAAAATTATTAATTAGTGACAGCTTGTCATGTGGGAAGGTTGTTAAAAGATGGAGACCAGGCTTCGAGTAACGCCTGGCGCACCAATAACCTACTGGTGGATTTGAATATCCACAGTGATGGGTTAGGATCGATGCCCTGCAGGGCCAGCTTGGGGTCCGTTGGGATGGCTAGCGGGGGGCTAGCAGGATCCACGGACGGTCTGTTGGGGCAGCTAACGGGGGGCTAGTGGGATCTACGGGACGGGTTGTCACATAAAAATGCAGGTCAATTAGTGACAGCTTGTCTTGTTGGAAGGTTGTTAAAGGGTAGGGACCAGGGTTCGAGGAACGCCTGGCGCACCAATAACCTACTGGTGGATTGGGATATCCACAGTGATGGATTAAGATCGATGCCCTGCAGGGCCAGCTTGGGGTCCGTTGGAACGGCTAGCGGGGGGCTAGCAGGATCCACGGACGGTCCATTGGGGCAGCTAGCGGGGGGCGAGTGGGGTCCACGGGACGGGTTGTTACAGTTTATGAAAGAGGAGGTTAACAAAAGGGTTCACCCCTAGTAATTTTTATACTTTTTTTATTGGTTGAATTTTAATAAATGATATAATCTTTATGCTTTTAGAAAAATCATCTCACAAAAATGGGACAGATGGGGTAAAATTATTATATGGATGAAATACAATTGAATGATAAACATACATATGTTAATAAGAACAATGTACATTGTAGAATATATAGAAAGAAGAAAAAAAAATTACTCAAAACTATACTGTATAATAATAAAATTAATTTTTTAACATCTAATAGACAACATTGTTACAATTTAGATATCAACAAATTAATTTTATTTGTGTAAGAGAGATTTTTTAATAAATTTTTATAGATATGATCAAGATGTAAACTTTTCTTTCATTGTACTATACAACTATATATATAATTTTATAAACCTCCTCTAAAGCCCATAAATCATTCCATTATTTTTTATTTTCTCGTGTGGTTTGGGTTTTTTTGGTTTATGAGTTTTTTGACTACAAGACCAGAAGTTCAATTCTGACGCGCCAGGTGTCCGGAGATCTCTAACTCAACTTCCGATCTTGGAGTTAACCAGTAAATTGAAGAAGAGAGAAGCAAAGTGATAGTATTCATAGTTTTTATGTTTGTAAGGTTGTATCTTAATTTTTGGAAATTCGTTTTCGTTAATTAGGCTTTGGTTCCGGGAGGTTTCCTTAAACTCGCCGGCTTTGTATCCGGAAAGAGTATGATCTTTGCCGGCTCTGTATAAGTTTATCGCCGTGCCCTTGGTTGGGTCTTTGTCGTGCCCTGTAGTAATGGGTCTGTAATGTTTGTTTTTGTGACATCAATAAAAATAGAAACACTTATGAGAAAAAAAAAAAAAAGAAGCAAACAATCCAAACAACGATAACGATTATATGGTCATGTGTGGGAAAATCAAACATGTTGTCTCGGTTCACAAAAAATGAGTTCAGTATTGTGTTAAATCCAACCACTGGTGTTGAATATACAAGGGTCCGAAGATATCACATCAATCACAAGGTCATTAAAGCTCAGTTTTGGGATACGTCTGGTGAAGAACGGTATGATCTATAAATCCTTCTCCAATTTTTTTATAATATTTGACTCCTCAATATATATACTTATATTTTTTGTATGAATGTTAAATTATATTCACCAAAAAAACTGTTTTACAAAACGGGTTTACAGATTAATAAAACAGCAGAAATTTTGAAATTAACCAGAACAATTGAGTAGAGAGTGATTCAAGGAGAACCCTTTAAACGGGGTGAGTTTGAAACCAATACTGAAGGCCACTCTCAAAACCAGAGGTGGTCGTCAGCGTGAGCTCCTCAATATTTGTTACATGCAAATTGTTTTTCCTCTATTGACGTATAGATATAGATCGGTCAAAATCGCTTTCTATAAAAATGCTATGGGAGCTCTAATAGTATATGACATTACGAAGGAATGGTGGCTCAAAGAGCTTCGTGACTATACTAACCGCAACAATGTCACAATCATGCTCGTTGGCAATAAGTCTGATTTCGATGATCGCAGACAAGTATCAACGGAAGAGGGAAAATCATTTGCGGAGAGAGAGAAACTTTTGTTTATTGAGACATCAGCTCTTGATGTTACAAACATTAAAGAAGGATTTAAGACTTTGATGAGCCAAATTTACAATAACGTCACAAGCCCGTGATAATTTCATATTCGTTTATTCTTTGAATTTGGGTACAACTTTAGTTTGTGATGAACAATTTCTGATTTAATTTTTTTACAAGAAAAATCTATATATATTAGAAAACTCTATTTAATATCATGACTATAACAAACAGAAAAACAAAAATTTCGTTAAAAAGTTCTGTAGTTGTAATTACGTTGCATGGAAACCTTTTTGTAAGTCCATTTCGTGTTTGTGAAACGTTTCGAAAACATAAACTCGTGGAAACACGGAAACAAACCATGATTCCTAGAAACATATGTTTGGATATACGATAGAAATTGTAACGCCCATGAACTTTGTGGATGTGTTGGGTGTCGATCGACACCACAAAGGGTGTCGCTCGACACTAGTAGTCCGGTTACGGTTCGGGTTAATTCTAATTTTCAATGGTTTAGTACGGTTATTGGAATAATCTTGGGGTCATATTTGAGCCTAAATTTGACGCCCTAGGGGTTTTTCTTCAGCCGTTCTTGTTCAAGAGAGAAAAGAAAGAGAGAAAAAGCTTCCCAGTGATTTCCTGTGAGTTCTGTGAGGTTCCTTGCTTGTTTTTGAGAGATATGTGCTTGGGGCTTGAGATTTAAGGCTAGGAAATTGGTGGGAAGGTTGTTGTGGTGTTAGCTTTGTCATTTGGGATTAGATCTCGTTGTTTGGCTAAGGTGAGTGCATGATCATGGCTTATCTAAGCTAAGATCTCTATTTCTATAACTTTGTGTGTTGTGTGATTGTTTCCTTTGAGTGCTTTGTGAGTTTTCGTGGCTTCTATGGCTGGGTTATGCTTCTGAGGATGCGTGGATCGAATGGGAGAAGTTTGGAGGCGAGATTCGGAGTTTATGATTGAATGAAATCGATGCTCGGCATCGGTGTTGGTCGAACCAACACGAGGAGGGCTCGAGAACTTTGGCGAGTGTCGATCGACACGATGTGGAGATGTCAGTCGACACTGATAGAGTTTTGGGGATGTCGAGCAAGGTGTCGGTCGACACCAGTTGTGGTGTCAGTCAACACCAGATAGCCAGTGTCGATCGAAACCCCCTGGTGTCGGTCGACACCCTTCTTCAGCGGTAGTTGATGTTGTGCTTGTCTTGTTTATTGCCTGGTTTGTTTTATTGTTTGTTGTTTGTAGCATGACGAGATCTTATTGCTTGTGTGTATAACCCAGTATGGAAGGATTTCCTCACTAAGTATTTAGGGTAATACTTATGCCTCTCTTTTGTTTTATGGCGCAGGTAAAGGCAAAGTGTTATCGTGGAATCAAGGCTATGAAGAGGAGGATGTTCTAGAGGCTCAGTTGTTTGCTTTGTGTCTTTGATAGGATGCTAGAGTGGACCCTAGTTGTCTAGAACGGTTGTTAGGATTGTTGGTTCTATGACTTTATTATGTTTTGGATTGTTGCTGGAATTGGTTTCATGTTATTGATTATTTGTTAATGGTTTATTGGAATTGTTTATGGGTTCTCCGCTGTTTATATTGATTGGGGTTAGGTTGCTAGTGAGTATGGGATCACTAGTTAATAGGATATTAAAAAAAAGGGTCGGATTGTATCAGAGCCCTTACGGTTCTAGGTATAGGTTCGCTGTGTGCTTTGTGATTCCACGGTGAGTTATGTTCTTTCTGTAGTAAGAGTTGTTTTGTTTGCTTAGCCTTCTATTTTCGGTGGTACAAATGGTTAGAGGTGAGGGCACTACTTGCGAGTGTGGTCATGGTTGCATGGTCATAGGCGGGGACAGGTTCCTGAGGCCAGTCTAAGTGTGACCGAGAGCATGGTTAGTGAGAAGGTGGCAGAGTGGCATGTTCATTCTAGTGTGTCTGGAGACCTGGCTGGTGATGGTATTAGCAGGGTAGGCGGGCTCGGTGTCGTTACTGGCGTTGCCCCGGTATGGGGGTTGCAGTGGGTGGTGCTCTAGACAGGGAGGATGTCTTGGCGGGCTTGCTAGCTCAGGTGTTGGTGCGGCTTCCAGCAATGGCACCGCTAGCGGCTAAAGTCCACACACCTCCCTGAAATAGAAATCCCAATCTCTTCTTTCGTTATTTCAGTGAGTTTATATACATCAGTTGATTCCTCCATCCTTTTATATATAAATCTTTTACAAGTCATGGATATTGGTATTTTTATAATAGTAAAACTTCCTTTATATCTCTTATAGTTAAAATCGATAGATGATTCTTATAATCTAAACCACACTTGCTAATGCCCTTATAAGACTATAACTTAGAATACATTCAAGCTCATAGTACCATCTTCAATGAAAATCTAAATCACCATCAAGCATTACATTGATTAATATAATACCAAAAAAATTCAAAATTACAAGTCAACATACTAAACCAGTTCGATAAAGAGAGTTCAAAAGCATAATCTCATATAAAAACCTGATGATTCCATCAAAAGATCCAAAACAAGTTCTGCAAATCTCTAATCCATATAATGCCAACACATCATAGACAGTTCTACAACATAGAAAGTTCTTGAGCCTATACTCAATAACTATTGAAGAGTAAATAAGAAAAGAGCTTACTGCATATCCGTAAATACCATCCAGTGGTAACCACCCTCACCTTACCCTTAACTTGTTGGAGAATTTCAGCTTAATTCCGTAAGCTGTAAAGCCCCAAATGGAGTCCAACAACAAGCGGATTTGGGCCTTGAGGATGTTAAACCCACTGTTGTTGCATATTTTCAAATGGCATCCCTTGTTAACGGTAACAGAGGACACTCACACATCACATGTGCTCTTCGTACAGTCAAACAACCAAAGCCAGCTCATACTACGCTCCAAACACAGAACAGGTTCAGTCCTCTTGCGTCACCGATCGCCTGCTGTTGATGATGACATCTGTCAGCAATCTACCTAGTATTGTAACCTTTAGGTTAAACATCACTCCAATATATAAGGATGGTGCAATGTAATCGTTTTTGATAAGAATGAAGATACACCTTTGAGCCTATCTTTTCTGTATTATCTTGAGTTCTAAGTTCTTGTTTCATGGTATCAGAGCTCGAGTAATACATTCTATGGCTTCAGATGATTCTTTTTCTTCCGCTCCTCTTTCTATCTCTCAAGTTGTGACTCTCAAACTCACTAGGTCCAACTATCTCCAATGGAAAACTCAATTGGAGTCCTTTCTCTCACCTCAAATGCTCCTCGGCTACGTTAATGGCTCGCTTCCTCGCCCAGCATCCACTCGCTTTGTCACCGGTGCTGCAGGAGTTACTGAAGAGCCTAACCCGGAGTTCCAGAAGTGGGTTCATAATGACCAACTGGTCATGGCTTGGATCTTAGGATCACTCTCTGAAACCGCCATTCGAGTCGTCTATAGTATGCAGTCTGCTCAGGAGGTATGGTCTGCACTCGCTAAAAGGTTTAATAGTGTTTCTACCACTAGGAAGTTCAAACTACAGAATAAGTTTCGTGCTTGCCTTAAGTCTGGTAGAACCATGGAAGATTACCTCAACTAGATTCAATTGGCTTTCCCATGACCGACTTAGAGAAAATACATGGCTTATTGTTTGGTTTAGGTAAGGAATATGAAACTGTTGCTACTGTGATTGAGCATTCTATGGATTCACTTCCCACTCCTTGCTATGAAGATGTAGTCTTTAAAGTTATTGCCTTTGATGATAAGCTGAAAATGTATTCTCCTGCTCCTGCTGTCACTCTGCATCTTGCCTTTCAAACTGAGAAAACATACTATGATCGGGGAGGTTCAAACAACAGAGGAGGTCGCTCTGGTGGAAGTTACAGAGGAAGAGGGAATTACTCTACTAGAGGATGCGGCTTTCAGCAGCACGGTAGCAGTCAGAACAGTCAGAACAGAGGAAATGGTGTCACAAGACCTACCTGTCAGATCTGTGGGAAGTATGGTCATAGTGCTTTTGACTGTTACTACCGCTAGAATGAGTCACTCACTAAACCTGATCTACCCGCTGCTTTGGCTGCAATGCGAGTCTCCGATGGTGAACAACACACTGGTGCAGAGTGTGTGTTTGAGGTCCCAACAACCTTACCTCCAAACAGGGGACGAGAACACGTAATTTCACTCATGAAGGGTACTACAGCGGTGAGTGTACGCCCATATTGGTACCCACATGCGCAGAAAGAAGTGATGGAAAGAATGGTCAAGGAGATGTTGGACTCAGGTATCATAAGGCCAAGTCAAAGCCCTTTTTCCAGTCCAGTCCTACTAGTTAAGAAGAAGGACAATAGTTGGAGATTTTGTGTGGACTATAGGGCATTAAACAGAGCAACAGTACCTGACAAGTTCCAAATACCTATGATCGATCAGTTACTGGACGAGCTGAATGGATCGATTTTGTTCTCCAAACTAGACCTCAGGGCAGGATATCACCAGATACGTATGAAGGAGGAAGACATTCCCAAAACCGCTTTTAGAACCCATGACGGCCATTATGAATTTATGGTGATGCCATTTGGGCTTACAAATGCCCCGACTACCTTCCAAACTCTCATGAATGAGCTGTTCAGACCTTACTTGAGGAAATTTATATTGGTTTTCTTCGACGATATTTTGGTCTATAGTGAGAGTTTACAACAAAATGTGGAGCATCTAACAGTGGTCTTGAGAATTTTAAAAGAAAACCAGCTGTTTGCAAACAAGAAGAAGTGTATGTTTGGACAGCAACAAGTTGACTACTTAGGACATATCATTTCTAAAGAAGGTGTTTCCACTGATCCTGCTAAGACACAATCTATGATGCGATGAGTAACTGCGAAATCAGTCAAGGAGTTAAGAGGATTTTTGGGGTTAACCGGTTACTACAGAAGGTTTATTAAAGGCTATGGGGTGTTAGCTAGACCATTAACTGAGCTTTTAAAAAAAAACAAGTTTGAATGGAGTTCAGAGGCTCAAGCCACTTTTGATACACTGAAACAGGCAATGTCAAC
Source organism: Camelina sativa (assembly GCF_030686135.1). Lineage (NCBI taxonomy): Eukaryota > Viridiplantae > Streptophyta > Magnoliopsida > Brassicales > Brassicaceae > Camelina > Camelina sativa. The sequence continues at coordinate 31,117,312 of NC_141899.1, forward strand.
AGCTCCAGTATTAGCATTACCGAACTTTGATGAGATCTTCACAGTAGAAGCAGATGCGTCGGGCTATGGTCTTGGAGCAGTATTGATGCAGAACAGAAGACCAATTGCTTATTTCAGTCATGGTCTAACGAGTAAGGAGCAATTGAAACCCATGTATGAGAGAGAGTTAATGGCCATAGTATTGGCCATTCAGAAGTGGAAGCACTATCTATTTGGTCAACACTTTGTGGTACATACAGACCAGAAAAGTTTGAAGTTTTTGCTGGATCAGAGAGAAGTAACAATGGATTATCAAAAATGGCTTATTAAACTCTTGAATTACGATTTTGAGATCATCTACAAACCAGGAGTTGAGAATACAGCAGCTGATGGCATGTCAAGAATGACACAACCAGAAGGCATCTTATCATCCATTCTTCTATGGGCAATAACAGTTCCTACGGCACTCCAGCTACAGGATATCTTCGATGACATTGAAAAGGATGAACAGTTACAAGCAGATATCAAAACTTATACGGATGAATCCGATAAATACTGCAAGTATACTGTTAAGGATGGGAGACTTTGGTTTAAACATCGGTTGGTAATCCCTAAAACATCAACCTCAATACCTCTTATTTTGGAAGAATGTCATGCAAGCTTAATGGGAGGACATTCGGGTGTATTAAAGACAGTAAAGAGGGTTCAGCAATCATTTCATTGGGAAGGGTTGGTTAAGGACGTACAAAAATTTGTGTCAGAGTGTGAAGTGTGCCAACATCATAAGTATTCAACACTGTCTCCAGCTGGGTTACTACAGCCCTTACCCTTGCCAAAACAAGTGTGGGAAGACATATCGATGGACTTTGTAGAGGGCTTACCAACATCACAACAAAAAAACGTGATACTGGTGGTAGTGGACAGGTTGAGCAAATACAATCACTTTATCGCTTTGAAACATCCCTTTACAGCCTCAGAGGTGGCCACTCTGTTCATAAAACATATAGTGAAGTTACATGGATATCCAGCCTCTATAGTGTCAGACAGAGGTAACACATTTTTGAGTTCCTTCTGGAAGGACTGTTTCAAACTATCAGGAACAAAGTTGAAATACAGCACAGCATTCCATCCACAAACTGATGGACAGATAGAAGTATTGAACAGGTGCCTCGAGACATTTCTACGATGCTTTGCTTCCGCACATCCTCGTACTTGGCACCAATTTTTACACAGGGCAGAATTATGGTACAACACATCTTACCATACATCTCTTAAAACCTCACCCTTTAAAGTCTTATATGGTCGAGAGCCTCCAGCTATAGTCCGATTTGAAGAGCAATCAACGAAGGTAGTGGAGGTAGAAGCCTTGTTGAAAGAAAGAGATTTGATGTTGGTTCATATAAAAGATCAGCTATTACGAGCACAACAGTTGATGAAGAATAACACAGATAAGCACATAAGAGACTTGGAGTTCGAAGTGGGTGCTTGGGTATTTTTAAAACTAAGGCCATATCGTCAACAGTCTGTTACCAAACGGGCGTGTCAGAAACTTGCAGCAAAATACTTTGGTCCGTATGAAGTAATGGAGAGAATTGGGAAGGCAGCGTATAGGTTGAAGCTACCCGAGGGTTCTAAAATACATCCAGTCTTCCATATTTCTCAATTGAAGAAGGTATTAGGGGAACATCAACAGGTTATCCCATTACCAGAAATTTTAGGTGAAACGGAGGAGGTAACATTGGAACCGGAGGAAGTTCTTGAGACACGTTACAATGACAAAGGTGTGTCGGAGGTCTTGGTACATTGGAAAGGATTACCAGTTGACGAGAAGACTTGGGAAGTAGCAAGAGAACTGCAGACACAGTTTCCATCGTTTGCGCTTGAGGACAAGCTTCGTTTCGAAGGGGGGGAGTATTGATAAGCCTCATCGGGTTTATATTAGGAGAAGGAACAAGGAAGAAATGACACGTGTGGAGCAGGAGAGAAACACGTGCGGTTGAATAACTCATAGTTTTGCATTGCTTATATACTTGTAAAGTAGAAAACAGAGTTTGTTATGTTGTTTGTTGAGAAACAAAGTCTTATGTGACTTTGAGGATGCAGTTATGATCTAGCTGCGACTAGAGGCCGATCGGTTATCGTTCTGTAAACAGTTCATTCGTTTAATAAAAGGGAGTTTCTTCATTTTTAACAAAACCGTACTGTGTTTTTTTTGTTTCTTTACAACAGCTAAGAACAGAGAAAGCAACTCACAAAAACAGTGAGATAAGAAAGTTTTGAGACGAATTCAGGGATACCAAAGCCACGAGGTGCAAAGCCAGCGATGTCAAAGGCAAGAGTGAAAGGAGACAAGACAAGCTTGATTGGAAAATCGAGAATGTCTATGACTTGTTGTCCATAAAGAGTGGAGAATTGCTTGAACTAAGGATCATCGAACTGTGCCACGTTCTGTACTAAACGACATGGTCCTCTCGACTTTGGAGACGAAGAAGAAGAAGATAAAAGGAGCTTTTCTCGCTCTCTGGTTTTGGGTTATAAGGAAATCTTTTAAAATTCTAACTTAAAGAGTATGATTTTGAAAGGAGTATTTTTCAACTAAAAAAAAAAAAGTCTCCTAGATTCATTCAACGTAACATCCTAAAAAAAGTTGTGATATTTTGAATAACAAAAGATTTAAAACTTGTTTTATAAACTATTGATTGAATAACCAGAGATTCTGAATTATTTAAAAGAATTTTATATAAATCTTAGTTAAATAACATAGGATTTAATGAGATTTTTTTAAATCCTCAATTGAATAACAAGAAATTTTAAGAATACTTTAAAATCCTTTAAAATGTTAACTTCAATACCCCCTCTTAAACCAATTATTAGTTAAGAAAGAAATATTAAACAACCTATTTTTAAAAATATAAATGATTTTTGAAAGTAAGAAATCAAACTAATAGTATACGAATGGAGAAAATTATAATTAATAAAAAATGAATTTGTTGATGTTTCTTGCTATATCCATATTTGATTAAATTAATAGTATTGTAATTATAACAACAAAAAATGAACTATAAAATGTAAAAATAGAAAATAATGCTAATGATTCCAAAACTTAAAGAAATGATAGATGGATTTAAATAATTTTATCTAAGAAAAATTCCAAAAAATTAAGATATAAAATCAATACCATTCAAATTGAAAATGATAATCTATCAAAAACTCCGTCAAAGTCGTTGATATCTCTTTTGTTGCTATATTCGTCATCATCATTGGTTTCACCTCCATTGTTCTATTTCTTACCCTATTATTATTATTTCTTACCCTATCATCGCCTACTAATAGAATATTTGTGCAATTTGGTGTTGAACAAATTATAATATACTGCTTGGTTAAAGACTGAAAACAAATGAAAGAAAAGTTCGAGTGTGATCATGAAAATGAATTTATAAAGAGAATTTGTTAAAAATGTCCCTTTTGATATACTCCTTTTCAAAAAATATCATCTTTTCTGGTCATTTTTATTTTTGTCTTCTTTTAATTTTTAATGACTATTTTACCCTTAGATGAAAATTATTTTATTCAATAAAAAGAAAAACAAAATTTAAATTTCCGACATATTTTCCCAAATTTTTCCGCCAAAAACTTTTTTTTTTAAAAACATTTTGATAAAAAATTTCGATAAAAAATTTTTCCCGCAAAAAAAAATTTTAAAGGTTTTATAAGGTTTCTACCTTATAAAAGCCTTATAAACACCTTGTAAAGACTTTTACAAGATTTTTTAAAGAGTTTTAAAAGGTTTTTTAAACAACTTGTAAACGCTTTTACAAGATTTTTAAAAGGTTTATAAAAGGTTTTTTAAAAAGTTTTCAAATGGTTTTTAAAAAGATTTTTAAAAGGTTTTTAAACACCTTGTAAACGTCTTTACAATGTTTTTAAAAATCTTGTAAAAGTTTTTATAAGATTTTTAAAAGGGTTTTAAAAGGTTTTTAAACACCTTGTAAATGCTTTTAAAAGTTTACAAGGTGTTTAAAAACCTTTTAAAAGCATTTACAAGCTTTTTAAAAGCGTTTACAATGTGTTTAAAAACCTTTTAAAAACATTGTAAACGCTTTTAAAAGTTTTTTAAAAGCGTTTACAAGGTTTTTAAAAGGTATAAATTTCAATATTTTTGGCGGGAAAAATTTTCGATTTTGGCGGGATTTTTTTTTTTTGGCGGGAAAATTTTTTGATTTTGGCGGGAAAACTTTTTGATTTTGGCGGAAGAATGTATATTCTTGCTCTCACTCAAAAAGGGTAATTTGGTCATTTTGTATATAAAGAGGGGTAGTTTTAAAAATGGTCAACATGAAAGGGTATTTTTAAAAAGAGGTATGGAAAAAGGGGCATTTTTGAGAATGCCCCATTTTTAAAATAAATTTAGGTTACATGTTTTTAAATTAATTGGATTAATTGTACTTTGATTTATGTTAAGCACATGATATGTCATTTGAACACCAATATCTAATATAATAATGTAGAGAGTCATTTACAAACTTGCTCTCAAAGACTGCCATGTGGCATCGTAGATCTGCCATTTGCCTCTTTTTTAATTTTTAGTTTCTTTTTTATAGTTATCCTATAATAACAGAAAATAACTTAAGTCAAAATAATATATAATATAATTATTAAATTAATTTGAAATTTTATTCTAATTATAAAAATTAAAATATATTTTCATATATAGAATTTATAATATTTATAGACAAACAGCTGAATTCATATTTCGTTTAATTAGAGAACAAAATATATATTTAAAATTGTAATTTGATTAGCTTGAAGTTCCTGTCATATAAATATATTTATGTTCACAGTAAATTTAATTTTTTTTTAAAACAAAAAAATTCAGTTCTTTATTCACAATTATTGTTTTCTAATAATTTTTCTTACATATTTTATTAAATACTAGAATTTATCTCATGAATATTGCTTAAAGGTAATATCATATCGTTATAACATCTTTATCAAGCTTACTTTACCCATCGAAATAATTGCAACGTACCATAAACGACCAATTCATGAAAGTGCATATCTTATCCCAGTTTCTATGATTATATGGTCAAACTGTTAAACCCGACTTGGAATCTAATAATCTATTTAATAATGTATATTATTTATTTTTCTACAAACTCATTTGTTTCACACAATTAACGAGATGTCAGAGATTTTAATTTAGTTATGTGTGATTGTGTATTCCCTATTATCTTTTCAAGTTTTACTAATTTATTTTCAAACACTTTTAACTTTAATTCCTTCGTCGTTATTGATGATGCACCACTCTTTTTGGTATCTATTTTTTTCCACCTTCTATTGGATCACACATAACACATATTAGACTATAAAATGATTTTCAAGATATATTATAACTATTTTCTCTTTAATTACTATCTTTCAATACTTAAATTTGGATTAGAAGCATTTGATTCAATTAACGAAACATCAAAAAAACTTTCCTTTTTGATCATGTTATAAAATAATATTTCACTTTTAATTTTATTTTTCTGTTTAAAATTTTATAAATACAATTACAAAAATTTTTTTATTCTACCATAATTTTAAATTTTACTTCCATTCCACAACTCAATAATACACAATTACATAATTTTTTTATATTCTACCATAAATTTAAAATTTACTTCCATTCTAAAACTCATAATACATTTATAATTTTAATTATGATCAGTTTAATAGAAAATTTTAATTATACTATTACCACTAATAAAAAATTATAGTATTGTTTTCTTATTTTAACATTTTATTTATTTTACTAATTCTATTTTTTATTTAAACTTTCTATTAAACCCTTATAATTAACATAAATATGCGCTAAATGAATATTTTAATTTTATTTTAAAGTAAAAAATTGCTTAGGTGGATGATTTTGTAGCTAGAAATGATGATATATAATTACAAGATAAATGGAGATTCTAATCATAGTTCTTGTCTTCTTGCTAAGAAAATATTTTAGTTGTCTCTTATTATGTGTCTTAACCATATGATGCACGCATATGTAAAAGAACTAAGCATAAACGATAAATGAAGGAATTTAGGTACGAATAGATAATAATATTATTCCAAATTCAGTGTGTTACTTCATATATATCGGTAAATGCTCTATTCTTTTTTTCGTTTTTTATTTTTTATTTTTTATTTTTTATGGTTGAATAATAAAATTAGAGTTTCGTTCACACCGCTGAACTTTGGATGAAATATTATCAGATTGAATCCACAGGATTTAAAAATAGTGTTGGGTCTACAGATTTTGGATAAAATAGTGCTTTGCCTACATATTTTAGATGAAATAGTGCTGGGCCTACAGACTTTGGATTAAATCTGGTGGATCAGTTTGTCATTTGTATAATTGTTTAAAGGCCTTATTAAAATATGTAAGGCCCACAAAAATTAAAGAGGATGTGGCTGACGTGGCAGCACCAGAAGTGAGTAAAGTGAACTTTATATATATATATATTTCTAACTCTCATATTAATAATCATATCTATATTTTAAGGCACTAAATTTTCATTAATTACATTTTCTCGTGTTCAAATAATTGCAATTTACTTATGTTTATTTTGATATTTTGTCACATCCATAGTATTTATGGCATTGCAATGAATGATTAATGAAAATTAAAATAATAAATAATAAAAGATATTATATTAATTATTGCATTTTTGTAACTCTTTTATAGATTATGTAACTGTTATGACAATGAAAAATGAATTGATAAAGATTAGTTCAGCATTACTAACCAATTAAAAAAAAAAGAATTTATAATATGATCTTAACTACAATTTTACCAATAAATAGTAAGACACACATCTAACTAACTTTCATATCTAAAATCTCATAATTTTGTAAATTTTATATTTTGTAGTATTCAGCTAATATTTTATCATATATGTAGCTTATATTTTAAATTTTAAATTTTAAATTTTATATTTTGTAGCTTATTTCAATATATATGTAGCTTATGCTATTATACACATCTTTGTTCTTAATTTTTTTTTTGGGATATTATTACTGCATAGATATTATTATTCATATATTATGAACATTATGATGTATAATTTTGAGTAGCAAATAAAGTAATAAACTGATCATATCCTAGAAGATGATGTGTAGCACTCTCTTATTGAAGTTTAATAGTTGGAGCCAATTACTCAGCCTCTTTTATCATCAGCTTTGTTGTCCTCTATTTCACCATTTTTTTTTTTGTTTTTTTTTTTTTCTGGATTTCGTCGTTTAATAGATATGATTTCATGTGGTGTGTAACATTAGTTACCTTTTAACAAAAAACATAGCAAGTATTACTTAATTAAATTTCATATTTACTTGAATTCGAAAATTTTAGCTTTCAAACGTCCAAATCTGTAGAGCATTCTTATTTCTAACATCATATTTACTTTTTTTTTTTGTCAAACACTTACTTCAAGTATTACTTCTTCTTATAAAACTCCGACTATTACAAGTTTACAAATTCAACATTTGCAGATAATATAATTTTCAAGATAGGAAGCGATCGACGGAAAGAACCAAAAACATCAAACTCTCCTACGGGCTCACCTAATGATGGTATGAAGTACTATGATCCAACTTCAGACACCTATTCGAATTCTTTTTCTTTTTCTTTTTATAAGATTCTTTATATATATCCTAAAATATTTTATGTGACTCCCATACATGTATGTTACCTTCCATGGTTGTTAAGAGAGCAAGAGAAGAGAGGAGAAATATAATTGCGTAGAAAAAAAAAAAAAAAAAAAAGTCAACTACACCCAACAAACACTACTACTTCCAGCTTCAAAAATATTGGTAGATTACGTGTTATCAATACTATATGATTCAATTATTTCTGCTTAACTTACTTTCTCACATAATTTATGAAATAGGTACGCCATATAAGAGGAAACAACAACCAGTCAAAATATCCAAGACCTAGAAATAAATAACACAAAGGAATTTGTTCATAATTTAGAAAAAGGATAAACTTATCAATTAAAATAAACTATATAGTTAATGAATACAAATAAAACAAACCCCAAAATAGACATCAAAATTAAAAACAAAAAAAAAACACAGTAAACCCATTAACAAACCCCAGTTATTTTTAACCATATATATATATTAATATAAATAAATCCGACTCCACCTAGTAAATTATACTATCTGAAATTTATCTTATAACTATGGCTCTGATTGGTAGCCTAGACTTTAAAAATATTTAAAGTTAAAGTCTTGACAGCCATTTTTTTGCCAATCAGACTTTTTTGGTTTTTATTTTTTTTAAAGTTTTGAAAGTCACTTTTTTTCTCTTCTTTGTTTTCCTTTTTTTTTAAAGCGTCAAATTCATGCTTTAAAACTAAACAATTTTTAAAGTATTTTTTTCACCTTTTTATATCTAAAAACTCTCTAAAAGTATATATAAATATTTTACATATTTTATTTTTATAAATTAATTATTCTCATTTTTTCTCTTTCTTTTAAGATCCATTTCAATAATAAATTTTATTTTTCATCATCATCACTAATAATACTATAATACTATAAAAGAGTTTATGAAATTCATATAACTAATTTATAACTACTCAATAGAAATGAGAATAGTGGTTAATAGATTTTTGACTGCTCATATAACTACTCAATAGAAAAAAAAAATTAAAACAATTAAAAGACACTATTGATATCTGCCAGAATAATCAATCAAGAATCAATCACCAAAAACAAAAGAAAAATTAGAATATTGTTAGCGAAATTTTATATTGACTATTGGTATTATTACTATCTTTGCATTATTTAAAAATTAATAAGTTAATAAATTGATGTCTACAACTTCAATTATTTATTTCTTATTCTTATAGTTGTTTGTTTTTATCTAGTTTTCAAACAAAAAATTATATTTGATTGACTTATATTTTTAAAAATTTTAATTTATCATTAATAAAATTTATCTTTTCACTAAAGTGTTATATAAATTAATTTCTAACATAATATATATTTATTATTAATATTTATAAAAATAATAAAATAACAGATATAGCTTTAAAAGTTGTTGGTAAACAATCAGATTTTAACAGTTAAAATTTCTACAGTCAAAGCATCAACAGCTAAAATTTTAAAGTCAAAATTTTTACAGCCAAAAGTAACAGCCGTTACCAATCAGAGCCTATAACTTAACTTGTGTGATGCGACCGAAAAATATAGTACCCTGAAGAAGAAACTTTTATAAATTCTATACGTGGGAAAATGTTGATAATTCTGAAACTTTGTGTCAAGGTTCAAAATAACTTCAAAAGATAAGGGGCTTTGTAATAAATAATAATTAGTAAAAAACCACTCGAAAAGCCCTAAAGGCCTAAAAACTAAACCCATCAGTCACTGTGTTTAAACCAAGCCGGCGTAATTCTCAATCTCCGGCATCAATGGCCATGCTCTCGCACCGTCTCCGGCGAGTTCTAGTCGCCGCACCTTCCTATTTCCAACAATCCTTCACTCTATCTCGTCCCTTCGGTTTTATCACTGCCGTCTCATCGTTACTACCGAGATCCGCGGTGAAGCAATCAACGGAATCAAATCGAACTCCGGCGAGGTTGTTCTCGACGGCTCAGTATCAGTACGATCCTTACACCGGAGATGATTCGTTCACACCTGATAACGAAGGATGCGATTTTAATCATTGGTTAATCACAATGAACTTCCCCAAAGATAATCTTCCATCTAGAGATGAAATGGTTTCGATTTTTGAGCAGACTTGTGCTAAAGGACTTGGTTTAAGGTTCGTTATTTCTTGAACTTTTTGTTGTTGATAATTTCGATTTTACAATGTTAAATCTTTATTTTGGAATTTGAGTGTTTTTTGTTTTGTACAGTTTGGAAGAAGCTAAAAAGAAGATGTATGCAATTTGCACAACGAGTTACCAAGGGTTTCAAGCAACAATGACAATAGGAGAAGTAGAAAAGTTTAGAGGTAATGAAATGATATGTGTATGTGAAAGCATTTCTTGGATGGAATTAGTATTTTGTTGACAGTTTTTGTGGTGTGGTGTTTATTATAAACAGATTTGCCTGGTGTGCAGTACATAATTCCTGATTCTTATGTTGATGTTGAGAATAAGGTGTATGGAGGTATGTTTCTTGTTGGTTTCGTGGAGTTTTTATATCTTATTGTGGGGAAGTTACGTTTTTTTCTGAACTGTTTTTTTTTTGTGTTTTGGTTTTTTCAGGAGATAAATATGAGAATGGAGTGATTACACCTGGGCCAATTCCTGTTCCTACTAAAGAAGGTTTTGATTCTTTGGAGAAGGGACAAGAGAAAGCTCAAAGGAGTGAAACGAGTTCAGATCAGGGTCTAACCCCAGGAGAAGAGCTAGCTCAGATAATTGAAGTGCCTCCAGATCAGAGGAGTTTGAAACAAAGGCGAGGAACTCTGGCTCTAGGACAGGGGCAAGGTCAAGGAAGTCGAACGTCAATCCCAGGACAAGGGCAAGGGCAAAGTCGAGGTGCAGGAAGTCGAATGCCTTCATTTCAACGGAGTTTCAAACAAAGCCAGGGAACTCCGTCTGTAGGTCAAGGACAAACTCAAAGAAGTGAAATGCCTTCATTCCAAGGGAGTGTCAAGGAAGGCCAAGATATACGTATTCATGGACAAGGGCAAGGTCAGCAAAGTCAAGTACCTTCATTTCAGGGTAGTTTCAAGCAAGGCCAAGAAACCCCGGCCCTAAGACAAGGACAAGCTCAAGGAAGTCAAATGCCTTCATTTCCAAGTGGTAACAACCAAGGTCAAGGAAAACCAGTCCCTGGACAAGGAAAAGGTCAAGGAAGTCAAATACCTTCTAATCAGGTGGGTTACAGCCAAGGTCAAGGACCTCAGACACCTCCATACCAAGGGTTACCAAACAATTACGCTCAAGGACCCCGTCAAGGAGCATCTGTGCATTACAGCCAAGGAGCATCTGTAGCAAACTTTGTCCAAGGGACGCCAGAAAATTACAACCAAATGGGCCAAGGGAATTACAGTCCGCAGAGTTTTGGAAACTACGGTCCTGCACAAGGAGCAGGAAGTCCAGGGTTTGGACACGGGTATCCTGGACACGGGCAAGGTCAAGGAGGTCAGTTATTGTCTCCATATCAAGGGAGTTACAACCAAGGCCAGGGAACTCCGCTACCAGGACAAGGCCAAGAAGGTCAAATACCTTCATATCAGATGGGTTACAGCCAAGGCTTGGGAGCTCCGGTGCCTCCATACCAACTAACACCAGGCAATTATGGTCATTGGCAATTTGTGAACTACAACCAAGGACCACCACATGGCAACTTTCTCCAAGGGCCCCAACCAAATTACAACCAAGGAGGTCAATGGAATTACAGTCCACAGAATGGTGGACACTATGGTCATGCACAGGTTGGACAGTGGCATCCTGGACCCCCTCAAGGCCAAGGAAATCAAATGCCTCAATATCAGCTTAGTTACAATCATGGCCAAGGCACTCCGTTCCCTGGACAATGTCGCTGTCAAGGATGTGGAATGCCTTCATATCAGGGTAGTTACAATCAAGGCCAAGGAACTCAAATCCCTGGACAATGGCAAGGTCAAGGATATGGAATGCCTTCATATCAGGCTAGTTACAATCAAGGCCAGGGAGCACCAGCGCCTCCATACCATGGAAACTACAATCAAGCAACACCAGGCAGTTATGGTCAAGGGACATCTGCAGTGAAACCAGCGAATTACAATGTGCAGAACGGTGGAATCTATGGTCCTGCACATGGATCAGCAGGAAATCCAGGATTTGCACAAGGTTATACTGGAGACCGGCAGAATGAAACATTTCAACAAGTGGATCAGAGAAATGTAGCAGGTGACTGGAGCAACAACAATCCTGTACCTAACTGATACCAGAAAACCAAATTCTTGAACATAAGCAATTACACAGTTTTGCTTGTCTCATAGCTTTTTGAAAACAGAAGTCTCCAGTTCACTCTTATTGGGCTGTATATATGTTGCATAGAGGATTCCATTGTTTCCGTTACTACAATAAAAGAATGAAGATCAGATGAGAGTAAAGCAGGGATTGTTGAAACTTGCAGCTTCTAAGAAAAGTAGATTTTTTTTGAGCCAAATTTTGCCGGTAATTCTCGAGGCACTGTGAGTTCACTCTAAAATTGGTTGACTATACGCCAGAAAACATTGGCCCAATAAGCACACAATAAGATTTTACATAATGGTTGGGACCGTTGGGTGTAACGTGAAAAATGTAAAATATCGAGGCACTGATAAGATTTTCTGAATGAAGACTAAACGTCTAAACCCTTACGAGATTCCTAACCAAAAACTACTTCTATAGATATGGATATGGTGCTCATTTTGACAATGTCTCACACAGGTTCCTTAATTTACTCTAGCAATTTTCTTTATATAAGACTGGATGAAATAAAGTTACGGCCTTTTTACATAATGGGTGGCCAAAATCAACGTAAGGCTGCGAGACAGACTAGGCCATGACAGGACTTTCTTGGTTCTTCTTTAAAGGTGGTAACTTTGAAAGCGCCCAAGTTGGAGAATTATTTATCCACAGTCCTTCACCGGTCTCCTTGTGCTTGAAATCAGGGTATTTCGGGGTTCTCTACATATGGTTCAAAAACATTATCGGGAAATTCGAAAATGAATATAAGAGGAGAAATGGAAAGAGAATAGTGTTTCAAAGATTCAAAGATGATATATTTACCTTGTCTAATCTGTTATCCCACCATTTACTCGGGTTCTCAACCAAGTCCTTCCAAGATTCTTCTCCTACATCTCACAACGGCTCATTTTAGAAAAGTGAGAAATACAAATGCCATATACCTAACCTAATACTTGCTAAAAGAACATATACCTAACCTAATACTTGCTAAAAGAAGAACTTACTTTTAAGCTGCGGGATTGTATTGGACATGAGAGGTCTTTCTTGGTTCTTCTTTAACGGTGGTAATTTTGATAGTACCCAAAGAGGAGAATCAGTCATCCACAGTGCTTCGCCAGTCTCATTATGTATGAAGTCAGGAGCTTTCACATTTGCCTACACGTGTTCAAAAACATTAGTAGGAAGTCAATAACGAAGATTAGAAAAAAGACTACTTTCTTCACTCTTCAAAGATAACCTGCAGAACAATATATTACCTTAACTGATCGGTTGTCTAACCATTGATCTGGGTTCTGAACCAAATCCTTCCAAGATTCCTCTCCTATATCTCACGATAGATCATTTTATAAAACGAGATGATAACAAAATGCCACTACTTACCTAATACTTACTGAAAGGAGAACTTACCTTTAAGTTGTTTCAGTTTGGTGTTTCCTGTAGGTACTAAGACATCAAACTCAAGCTCATCGAGTTTTAGCAAAGCCCATTCAGGAGCTGTGCTGAGCCACAAAGAAAAACCACCAACCTTCCTCTTGAAATCGGGATGTTTTGGCTTTACCTGTACATGAGAAAATCGATAACGAAAAGATTAATAATCAAACATATCAACTAACATGACTGAAAGAGAAAATGAATCAGAATCAAAGTGTGTTTACCAATCCGTTAGCTTTATTCCCACGGTGATCCAACCACTCTTTAGGATTTTCAATAAGGTGCTTCCACGAATTAGAGGTTTCTTCATCTATGACTTTAACCTTTTTGGATCTTGCTAGAAAGATAGAATATAATAAAATACGTTAACTTAAATGTCGCCATTCCTTGTACACAAGAGATGTTGCCAAAGACAAAGAGAATCACGTTGACCAGAACACTATATTTAACACAGAAAAGAATTAATCATAACCTAGCAGAGCCACTAGTTGAAAGATACAAACTAAAAAACGAACATAGGTACACAACAACATTAGTATTTTCTCACGCATAACATTGAATAAGGACATATTAACATACCGGGCTGTTTCTTGGTGCTGGTTACTTCTTTTTTAGGTGGTGAAATCGTCTTCATAACTTCTTTTTCAATAGTAGTTTCAGCTTGTACAAAGTTAAGACTCTGAACCATAACCTGTATGTAATGAACGAACTTCATATATATTATAGATGAATCCAAGAACATGAAACAGATTACAAATCTAGTCTTTAGAATTGATTCCATTAGTTTCCTCTATAAAACTCACCTGAACATTAGATTGAGTATATGTCACATTCGGAGGAGGTGAATCAATAAACAGCTTCCCAGAAATATGAATTCGATCCTCTTTCTTTACATGTTGAACTGCGATTTGAGCTAGATCCCCTTCAAATATAATCGGAATCCTGAAAAAGGTTTTGAAACTTTGATTAACCTAAGCTAAGTTCCACTATCACAATAACACATTCAGGTGTTCAAAAAAGTGTACCAGAAACTAGATGACTTTGAACCCGAACGCTGAGAGATTACAGTTCCAGCCCAGAATTTACCATCGGAGCAAGGACCGAACTGAACAGGTTGCTCGACGAATCCAATTAGGTTGATCCAATTCGAAATCTCCGGCTTGTACTCAATCTTCTTCGGCGGAGTCAGTTCTTTTTCCTCCGCCGGAGAAATTAGCGGCGGCGGTTTCGCTGATGCTTTAGCCCTAGGCTTCCTTCCTCCGTTTCCGATGACGGTGGCTGAGAAAACGCGGATTTGCTGAGAGATCACCCATTTTTGAGTGGGGAGCTTCGCTGCTTTCGAGTGGTAGAGAGAGGAAGTAACTACTCTAGTCAATGTTCTAGAGATCAAATTCATAGTTTCATACTAAAAAGGGAGAGAATCTGATTCTGTTTACGAGTTCCGGTGATACTGTGTTGCCGGAGAGGGAGAGGGAGATGAGAGAATCGTGAAGATAGGAGAAGAAGAACAAAAAAAGCCCTAATTTTTCGGGCGCCAAGGGTTTAAGGGAAACAAGCAAATGGCTTCATAGTAGGCCTTAAAGGCCCAAATAATTATATTGGCCTTGTTTTGTCTTTTTAGTAAAAGATATTGAGAAACCAAGGAAAGTTTTGTCACCGGAATAAGGTTTTTGAATCTGATTCTCAACAGCTTGTCTATTGATCAGGTAAAAGAACAGATGTGCCAAACTTGGCTCCAATATTACACATTTTGACGAGTCGAAAGTTGTTTTTGCGAGTCGAAAAGGGAGCCACATGGCCGAGATAAAATAGCAAAAAAAAAAAACAAAAAAAAACTTTCATTTACAAATCATGATTCTAAGTTGTATATTATTATGTAGTGGCAAATCGGGTTAACATTAAAACCAATGTGAAGTTGGATAAAAGTGTAATTTTGTTCTTGAAGAACAAAAAACAAAAGAGTCTCATGAAGATTGTTTATTTGTTTTATTTTTGTTATCTTTTCCAACATTCTAGTATTCTACACAATTCAAATTTAAAAAAGATAACTCAAATTTTGCCTTGACCAATTCAAAACAGAGATTTTAGCGCAAAAAAAAATATTGAAACGTAATCATCATCTTATTGCTCACAGCTCAGTTTGTTTAATTTTATATACATGAATACATACACATATAGAGAGACGTATATATATATATATATAGATTTGAATATTCTTACCAACTTTTATATATAATTAAAGTATATGATTTCTACAAACCTTGCTACGCAAACAAGGAACAAAAAGCGTTTTATTTATCTAAGACGTGTAGAGGAACCATGAATAGAGAAACCATGACGTATAACGTTTTAACGTTCAAATATGTTTTGGGTGTTTATCTTTTAGGTGTTGACTGGTTCTCCTGCTACCTTCCGCAAATGCTACGTTTGCGGATAGTAGCGGTTGCTAGCGACTGGAACCAATCACACGAACCGCTCTCAATCGTTCATAATCTCTTCCAACCGCTCCAAACTACTGAATTCCAAAAGCGGCTTCCCGCAAGCGTTTGCAGTTGCGGGCGATTGCGGTTGGATTTTTTTTTTTTTTATATATAAAAACTTAAAAGAAATCAATGATAATGAAAATTTTTTTGTTATATCTTCTATCTAACCATTTTACTCTTTAAGGATTGGAGAAAATAAAGTATGAATATGATTGCAGAGATTATAAAATAAACAATTATAAGAAAATAATATTCCAATTAACAATAACCCAAAAAACTTGATGTAAATTTAATGGCACATCGCACATAAGTTCAAAAATATTTCATCAGAAATTTAAGAAAATAAGATTATTTGTGAAAAATATTAAAAGAAATCACCAGTGACTCTTCTCAACTCTCACTTGATCATTCCTACCGATACAACTACTGACCCACGATCTAAGAAAAAAGAGAAAAAATCTACGATCTAAAGCATATGATTTGTCATTTATCAAATTACTTGATTAAATTTTTGGTGAAAAGCCAAATGCATAAAGGAATAAGTATTTCAATATGAAATTTATTTGTTTTTTGAATAATTATTTTAGTATTTATTAATAACTTTTAATTATAAATGAAATTTAATAAAAATTTTGGTGTTTTTAAACATTTATATATTATATATCACATTTATTTATGTTCCAACCGCTATTGCACCCGCTGGTCAACCAGTCGTAAACCTCCCGCAAATGCACTAATTTTAAACTGCTAAACCAATCGTTCAAAATTCTTAATAACACTTGAAACCGCAATCGCCCGCTTCCGCAATCTCCCGCAACCGCAACCGCAATCGCAGCGTTTGAACCAGTCAGACCCTAAGTTAACTTGTCCTTCATCCGTACGGTTCAAGTATATGGCGTGGACGAGAAGATATCATCTATATTGTGGTTAAAGAAATAGAAAGAAGATTGAAGCAAAATAAGAATAACATCTAAAGTTTTTTCTTGATGTTATATTATCTGAAGTTTATATACTTATAGTTAACCTAAAGATACGAACTTAATGATTAATCTACTATATATATGGCGAACTCATGGTTGATTTTTCTTAATGATTTTTTTATAGACTATATAATATTTATAAGTTGGCTACAAAATAGATTATATATTAAATATAGATTGGTTACAGTAAAATGTTATAGATTAATTGGTCAACCCGTGGGTTATATACTTAAGAATATTTCAAAGAATCCTCTTAAAGAGAATATTCCAATAATTTATACAATTTCCAAAATAAAATCTTTATTATTCCATGTATTGTTACAACTGTTAAACATAAAAATATAATGTTATGCGTAAAAATGAATAAATATTGGTAATTTATCATAGTTAATCGTGATTTCTGAAATTTTATTGTGCAATTGAAAATAAAATCATACATAAACACGAGTCATATTAAAAAAAATTTCACCAAATATGTTCAAAAATTAAAATAAACAGTACGATGTTTGTTACTACTTTTATTTTGAGTCATTTTACTTAGTACAACAGTTAGCGTGTATTTTTTTGTCTTAGATTATGTTAATTCTTCTTATGTAATGACTGAAATATTTTAAGCACCTCAGATAAAAAATTATCAACAAAATAATCATTCATCTATAGTACCGTAAAAATTATAAATAATTGCCAAAAAGTTGATATTGTTGTATTTTTTGAATTTAACGTTAAATTATATTTAAAAAATAACATTTTTACACAGAATGCAACGGTTATTTGAAAAGGGTTGGCTGAACAAAAAAAAAAACAGATTCGGCCCATTCGAAGAATCATCAACATCTGATCGTGGATTTGCTTGTCTATTAACCACCTAAGGTCATCTCCAACAGAAAGTTTTTAAGAAGTTTCTAAGCGTAATAAGGATAAAAATAAATTTAAAATGTTAATTATGCTAAGAATTAATCCTTAGCTAAGGATTTTCAAAATTGATCCTTAGATACATGTGTCACTCAAAGATAAGTGAAAAAAAAAAAAATCTGCTTCACAATGTCGATTCAGTTGAAATTTATTGATCACACCAATATTTTGGTTTTAAATTTCAGTTTGGTTTTTAAGGTTTGGTGTTTTAACCCATCTCTCTAGCCGACTTGATCACCAAGTCTCTAGCTAATCCTTTAGTCAAGTGATCCGCTAAATTTTGTTCAGACTGAACAAATTGTATGATAATTGCCCCATGAGTGATCAGCTCATATATCATGCTATGTCTAACTCAAGGTGTCGTGACTTACCATAATACACTTGGCGATAAACTCTAGCCAAAGTGGTTTTACTATCACAATGTATACAAATTGGTTTATGAACTGAATGGTTGGTTTGTGTTTTAATCAAGTGTTTGTATTGTGGTCTGGCATAGATGATTTTGTGGTAAGGTTGGGGTATAAAGCGACACCGAGGTGGTGTCGGTTGACACTAGCATGTTGTTGCGTGTTTGGGTCCTAGGAAGACAGCTGGAGTTAGGTTTGAATGAGGAGAGATTGACGGAAGTGATATCGTGGGCGTCAGTGTCGACCGACACTAGGAAAGTGTCGATCGACACCATGTATGTTGGTTCGCAAGTGGTGCAATGGATGAAGTTCGACACCAGCTGGAGGTGTCGTTCGACACTAGAGGAGTTGGTAATGAATTGGAGTATTCGTGGGTGAAACGACCGCACCCGGATTCCCAATCCTCAAACAGGATCCACATGAAACAATCTCACCGGAAATCCATAATTCCGACGAGACAACCGGCGTAGAAATCGCTCCGTACAATAACTCCCACAAACACACCAAACCTCACCTCATCTAGTTACTGAGTTGCACAACCAACCATCCCTAGTGACCGAGTAACAAGAGATGTGGGTTGGAATATTTGATTCCGTCCAGCCACGGACAACACTTCCCCTCAACTACTCTAATTCACTATCAACTCCTCTATTGCCCCGAGGCCCACGAAATAACTTACGTCGATCTTTCCTCATCCAAACCTAACTCCAGCTGTCTTCCTATGAACCAAACACAAAACAACATGCTGGTGTCGACCGACACCACCTTGATGTCACTCGACACCCCAACCTTACCACAAAACCCACAAAACCGTCTATGCCAGACCAAAATACAAACACTTGATTAAGACACAAACCAACCGTTCATTCCACAAATCCACCGTTGGATATGGATCGTGTAGCACCACGAAGCTCCCCACCAAATTTCAGCCAGATCGAATGCCGTTCCATCCTCCAAACCTTGCCCCAAAGTATCCCCAACTCAAACCAGTCTGCACACTCATCTGCAGGTGTTGGCGTCGACCAACACCACAATGGTGTCGAACGACACCAACCTAAAAATTACGATCAAAGCCTTCTTTCAAGCTCCTTCTCGCCGCAAATCCCTAATCCGCTACAATCATAGATTCTTTACTCAATCTAACACTAAAACAATACAACTTACCTGGATAACAGCTATGAGAAAGCCTCCTTGTCTCTCCCAATCCACAACCAAGCTCAAATCCCTCTCCTTACACGTGAAGAAGATGAATCTCCTTTCTCCTACCTTCCAAGTGAGAGCACCACAACTCCCTCTCCTTCTCTCCTCTAGAACCACCAAAACAGATCCCTCTGCTCCTCTTAATCCTCCTCAAGGCTCCCTTTGCTCTTAGGATCAAACTCACAATCTCTCTCTCTCTCTTTCTCATTCTCTCCCAGAAGTGACCAAAGACAACCCCCCCCCCAAGAGAGGCTGCTCGTGCTCCTTTAAAACAAGACTTAGGGTTTCCAAACCCAAACCAAGCTAAACCGATCGATTTTGAAACAAACCGAACAATCCCCAATTTAGTGGTGTCGACCAACAGCCACCTTGGTATCGATCGACACCCACCCAAAATTGGGTTTGGGATGTTACGGTGGGGAAGTATTATCCATGGCTGGACGAAATCAAATATTCCAGCTCACCTCTCTTATTACTCGGTCGCTAGGGATGGTTGGTTTTGCGACTCAGTAACTAGATGAGGTGGAGTTCGGTGTATTTGTGGGAGATTTTGTAAGGAGCGATTTCTATGCCGGTTGTCTCGTCGGAATTATGGGGTTTCAGTAAGATCGTTTCCCATGGATCCTTTGTGAGGATTGGGAGTCCGGGTGCAGACGTTTCAGTTTGGTATCAGAGAGTATACGGTCCTAGGACACGCTCTGTAATGGAAATAGAATTGTCTAAAAAAATAGCTCGGGATTTCTATAAATGTAAAGTTTTCATAAATAGAAAGTTTCTAAAAATATAAAGTTTTATGAATAGTTAGAACTTGTCTATTTTTGGAAAGAGTGCGTGTGAACATCCAAAGTGGTTGGAATGTTTGGAGTGTGGCCTAGGAGTGGCCAAGGTGCAGGGGAGTTTCCGAGAGGGAATATGGTGGTTGGTAAGACATTGCGGTATTTTATGCAAACCACTTGAGGTATTTCTTGTCGGGAAGTGCTTAGAGACGTCAAGACTTGTTTGCTCTAGGGACGTTGGGTTCTAAACAACTCATAAAAGATGGTGGTTCTCCTGAGGGGATAGTGGTTCCCCTGTATACCTATAGCTTGAGGTTTGGTGGGCCCTGAGAGTGGCAGAGGAGATGATGGTTCTCATGAGAGATGGTGGTTCGCCTGAGGGGATGGTGGTTCTCCCAATACCGAGATCTTGAGGGTGACGGCCCAAGAGTGAGCCAGTATGGCTTGAGGACGTTTGTCTGAGAGTGAGATCGGTATGGCTCAAAGGTTTTGACCTCAGAGTGGATGAGTTGGGAGCAAATAATGTCTAGGACATGTGAGTAAGCATAATGATGGAATGTAGATGTCAGGGTTGATGGTGGTTCAATCCCGGGTTTATTGTTGGCCAGTGGGGTCAGGACTTTGTTGACCGGTGGGGTCAGGATTGTGTGGACCAATGGGATCAGGATGGTGTTGACCGGTGGGGTCAGGATAGATTGACCGGTGGGGGTCAGGGTGTTATGGACCATTGGGTCAGGTTGTATTGTGAACCGTTGCAACAGTGGAAGTGTTTTGTAGTTGGGGGTGTGTTATCAGATTCGAGGACGAATCTTTTGTTAGAGGGGGAGAATTGTAACATCCCAAACCCAAATTTAGGGTGGGTGTCGATCAACTTAAAAATATATGGTCAATATTTTTTTGGTTCACGTCAGACCGAACTTAAATATAAGCGAGTTTGACGGATTTTGGATTGTAACATCCCGATCCCAAATTTAGGGTGGGTGTCGATTGACACAAAGAGGGGTGTCGGTCGACACCACTAATTGATCGTTATTCAGTTTGTTTTAAAATCGCTCGGTTTAGCTTGGTTTGGGTTTGGAAACCCTAAATCTCGTGTTAAAAGGCATATGCAACCTATTTTCTTAGGGAGGGGGTGTTTGTCACTTCTAAGAGAGAAAGAGAAAGAGAAAGGGAGATTATGAATTTGATCCTTAAAGCAAAGAGAGTCTTGAGGAGGGTTAGGAGAAGGAGAAGGGAGATACATCATCTATATGTGTGTGGGGAAGGATCTGATTACTTGGTGGTGGATTAGGAGAGTCAAGGAGGCTTTCTTATGGTTGTTATTCAGGTAAGTCGTGTTGTTTGATGTTTAATCGATTAGGAAATAGATACCTGTGAAAGATTAGTGTTTTGCAGCGAGAAGGAGCTTGAAGGGAGGCTAGGATTGTGATTTCTGGGTTGGTGTCGTTCGACACCAACACCTGCATATGGACTGCGCGGACTGGTTCGAGATGGCTACTTTGGAGCAATGTTTGGAGGATGAAACGGAGTCAGATTTGGCTGAAATTTGGTGGAGAGCTTCGTGGTGCTCTAATATTTGTATCTAACGGTGGGTTTATGAACTGAATGGTTGTTTTGTGTTTTAATCAAGTGTTTGTATTGTGGTCTGGCATAGATGGTTTTGTGGTAAGGTTGGGGTATCAAGCGACACCGAGGTGGTGTCAGTCGACACCAGCATGTTGTTGTGTGTTTGAGTCTTAGGAGGACAGCTAGATTTTGGTTTGGATGAGGGAAAATCGACGGAAGTGATGCCGTGGGAGTCAGTGTCGACCGACAATAGGAGAGTGTCGACCGACACTAGGAGAGTGTCGACACTAGTGGTAGTAGGCAAACACCTAAAGAAATGGATCATGCTGATAGTAAAAGAGCTAGAGAGGTAGTTCAGTCATCCATCAGATAGTGCGGTGGATGAAGACTCTTCATACATGATGTCTTCTGATCCCGATGAGGAGCATTACACTAAGGTGCTGTCCAAAAAACAGCGGAGAGACCTCAAAGGTAGGTGCCTCAAATCTGTAGCATAATTATGTGTAGTAAACTTTTTGATGAAATGTGTGTGGGTTCAATATTTCCTCACACGGACGCGGTTTTAAAAAATGGTTCAAGGCAAATAAGCCACTTTTTGGAAGTATTATAGAAATCTCCCGATCAGGTACTTGGAGCTGCCCTTAATGAGTCGAAAGCTAAAGATAGCGGAATATGAGCCACTCCTGGATAAGCTCAGAAAGAAGTTCAAATCTTGGTCTATCAAATGCTTGTCTTTTGCTGGTCATGTGCAGCTTATTGCCTCAGTGATTAATGGCATAGTCAATTTCTTGATATCGACTTTTATGTTGCCTAAAGGCTGTGTTAGGAAAATAGAATCACTATTTTCTAGATTCCTTTGGTCAGGAAGCATAGAGGGTAGCACTGGAGCTAAGATAGCTTGTTCTGGAGTTTGTTTACCTAAATCGAAGGTGGCATAGGGTTAAGGCGCTTATCAGCTTGGAATCGAACGTTGTGTTTGTGATTCGTCTCACTCCTGTTTGCCGACAATTAATCGCTCTGGGCTAGATGGCATAAGCCTCACTACATCAAAAATAAATCTCTATGGGAAATTGAAGAAAACCAGAGAGATTCTTGGACTTGGAAATTTATTCTGAGGTTGAGACAATATGCTGAGAGTTTCTTGCTTGCAAGTGTGGGTAATGGTGAGCGGATGGACCTAGATCACTTCACGCTCACCTCACCACCATTTCTCTCCCAACCCAGGTAAGTGATTATGATAGATACAGTTGGGTTCTTGATGGGTTTGAGTGCAAGGGATTCTCTTTGCAAAGAACTTGGGAAGCTTTAAGGCCTAGAGAGGATGAAAAAGACTGGGTAAGCTCAGTTTGGTTTAAAGGTGCAGTGCCCAAACTTGCTTTCAACATGTGGGTGGCCAATCTCAACAGAATTCCTACCACGCAGCGTCTTGCAGCATGGGGTGTAGCCTCTTCAACTGATTGTTGTCTATGCTCCAGCCACCCAGAAACAAGAGACCATTTATTGATTTCTTGTGATTTTGCCTCTGCAGTCTGGCATGAGATCTTCTACAGATTATCTCCAACCAGTAGTCAAATCTGCAACTGGTCTGAACTTCTTTCATGGACTAGACAATGCTCTCCTCAAGCTCCATCAATGCTAAGAAAAGCAGTGGTTCAATCTTGTATCTATCACATCTGATGGCAAAAGGAACAACGTTCTTCACAACAACCAAAGGCTCCCTCCTTCAATAATCTTCAAAAATATTGATAGGGAGATCATTAACATCATACCTAGGAGACAACATAGGAAGAGATGGAGGAAGCTTATGCTTCTTTGGATTCGTTGAATTGAATCTATTTCATCATTCCCTCTAAAGCATTGCAATCTTATTTTTATTTTTTTTTGCCAATATTACTCTACTCTTGAAAGGACCGACCCTTTTTTTTAAAATAATAAATAATAAATATAATATAGTAAATAAACTACAACTAGTGGTCCCATACCTACTAGCCACCTAACCACAATCACAAACAACAACGGAATAACCAATCTCAATATCCAATAAATATAACATCAACAATATCCAATAATCAAATAACAGGAAACATAGAACTAGCAACCTAGCAATGTTCTACCCAACTCTAGCAACCTAGCAATGCCAGACAACATCAAACCGAGTCTCTAGAACATCCTCCTCTTCATTACCTTGATTCCACGATCACACTTTGCCTTTACCTGCACCACAAACACATATTGAGATGCATGAGTATTTGATAAACACTCAGTGAGGCAATCCTCATATCTACTGGGCTATACACACAAGCAACAGTGATTCCAATGTTCCAAACAAACAACAAACAAAACATACAAACCAGGAAATCAGACATCATCTCGCTAGAAGGGAGGTGTCGATCGACACCAGCCAAGTGTCGACCGACACTGGCCTTGGTGTCGACCGACACCAGCCAAGTGTCGACCAACACTGGCCTTGGTGTCGACCGACACTACCTTACAGTGTTGATCCATGCCCAATTTGCTGGTGTTGACCGACACCAAGTGGTGTCGATCGACACTCCCTACGCCATCGCGATCCGCTCGAAGCCGAGAGTTGAATCTCGCTCCCAATCTCCTCCAAATCGCCCAATACTCATAACCCAAGCCAAATACGTCCATAAGAACCTGTAGCAACCAATCCCAGCAAGAAAAACACACAAACAAGCAACAAAACAAGTAAGAACAAGGAATCAAAGGCTTAGATAAGCCATGGTCATGCACTCACCTCTTTGCAGGAAGATTCAGACCAATAGCAACAAATCCAACCCTCCTAGCAGGCCTCTAGATCCTTCCTAGCTCCAAATCTCACAAGAACAGCTAAGAAAACTCACAAATCTCTCTCAAAACCGAAATCTCCTTCTTCTCTCTATTTCTTTGTCAAAAACGGCCAAAAGGGAAGAGAAAGGTCGAGTTCTCCTTTTAAAACTCGAGTTTAGGGTTTCCCTAAACCAACCACACAAACCGGACGATTAAAAATTGAACCAATCGAACCGTCCACAACCAGTGTCGATCGAGACCTCCTGTGGTGTCGATCGACATCCTCACCAGACTACCAAAAAAATGGTTTGCGGGTGTTACAACTCTTAAGTAAAAAACTTTTGTAATACCTTCAACTTTATTTATAATGATATTTACAAGTTAGCAAAAAAAAAATGTAAACACGACGAACCACCTAACTAGGGACATTTTTTCAACACAATTCAGTTGTTGCTTTTACTTGTTCTTTATTTGCTTTCAAGTCAAAACTCTACAAATACAATTCTTTTCGACTCGAAATCTATCATGTAAGACCATCTCTAATAGATTTCCCTATTTTTATCTCTAAAAAAGATAAACTCTATAATAGAAGTGAGTTTTTTGACCCAAAAAAAAAAAAAATTTGTTTTACTCCTACCTCAATTTTCACCTCTAAAATAGAGATCGCTATTTTTTACTCTATATATAGAGAAACTCGATTTATTTCCTCTATAAATAGATAAAAATATAGCAATCTCTATTTTAGAGGTGAGAATAAATGTGGGTTGGAGCAAATTTACTTCTAAAATAGAGATTGCTATATTTTTGTCTATATATATAGGCAAATATAGATATGGGTTGGAGATGCTCTTATGCTATCTGCTATATGCTGATCTAAATTTTTAATATTTTTATTTTATTTTTCAAGTTTTAGTTTAAGTGTGGATTTTTTTTTGTCCAATTTATATTGAGGAAATAAAAAGTGAAAGAAAAATAAGATAACATCATATTGGATATATTTTTAAAAATTTTATCTTACATCAAACTAAGTTAAGATATAATAATGCAGTTAATATGATAAGATACTACTCAAAATTTTTAATTTTATAATTATCAAGACATTAATAGTAAATTCATTACGGATTTTATTTCAAACACTACAAAATAATTAGACAAACATTTTAAGGGCTGTATTGAATCTTATATTTTAAGTGATTTGTATGAAATTTAAATTTAATGTTATACAATTAGGGAATTAAAAACTCTAATTAAATGGATATACACAGGATTAGTTAGACAAACATTAACTTAGTTTTTAATGTAAATGGATATACACAGGATTAGTGCTTGTCTTTTTTAATATAAGATAAAATACTACAATGGTATCAGAATATGCATCCAAATTTAATTGTATTTTCGATTTTTCCAAAATAATTTTGATCATTTCCCTTATTAATAATTTTCATTTCCCTTTTAACTTATATATTTTATTTAATACTATTTATTTATTTTGATATATTCTAGATCTTATAGAAAAAGAGGGATGATGTCACTGATATGCAAAAATATTATCTACAAAATAAGTAATGATTTCTTTTGTAAACTCTTTTCCTCCAGTTTGGGCTACCAATCGGGACGTTATTTTTTAATTTGATTAATGTTTGGTTGAAAAAAAATAATAATAATAAGTAATGATTCTAGGCTAAAAATATCTAAAGTTTGAAACTACATCCATGAACCTGTCTACACCCATGATTTTTTATGTGTATATATAAGTGATGAACATAACTTAAACATACACTACATTACATCTAATCATCTGATCATCATTACACAATGGTTATAATAATGTTTGAATAATAATTATTATGCTTTCTTTTTTTCTAACATTGATATTTGGATGTTGTAGGAAATTATAATACGCGTTGTCTTGTTGTTGACTTTATTGAATTCAGTTCTTGTAAATGGCCAAATCTATGATGTGCTTAAATTTGGTGCCAAGGGAGATGGTCTTACCGATGAATCAAAGGTACTATCTTGGAATTTACTCTATGAAAATGACTGAATTATGTAAGTTTTCAAATCATTTTTTAACCAAATTATTATCATATGGTATCCAAGTATATATACATAGCTATTGATAATTTATTATTCATTTTCCTATAAGATAAGAGATCATAATCGTTGTCAACAATATTTTAGTTATTGAGTAAAGAAGTCTTATACACTTGATCTTTCGATAAAACATATAGGCTTTTCTCGAAGCATGGAAAGCTATGTGTGGTAGTGGTGGGAATCCAAAAACACTCCTTATTCCTTCAAATAAAACATTTTTACTACAACCTCTTGTGTTTCAAGGGCCTTGTAAATCTCCTTCAGTACAAGTTAAGGTAACTATCAAAATTTTGTTAAAACAAATCACTCACAACTTTATGTGAATTTAAATATTTTCTTAAAAAAATTATGTGTATTCATTTATGCAGTTTGATGGAAAGATTGTTGCGCCGAGAGATAAGACAGAATGGTCGGACTATAAGTCGTTAATATGGGTTAGTTTTAAAAAAATAATTGGTTTAACAGTCAGTGGTTCAGGATCAATTGATGGACGTGGTTCGTCATTTTGGAAGGTGAAAATTTTGATATATATAAAAGAGATATAGTTTTTATTTTGTATATATGTTTATATAAATTATCTATATCTATTTAATATGTAAATCTAATATTTTATTTTTCCATATTCAATATATCCAGCCAAGAATGTCAGCTTCTAAACGGCCTACTGTGAGTTTATATCTTTCTCACTAAATTTATTCTTAATTGTATAATGAAGATAGCTTTTTCTACATATATAACGATGTTCATGATGAATTTACTTTCCCGTTTTCTTACAGCAATTGCATTTTAAAAATTGCAATAATCTCAATATAATTGGAATAACTTCATTCAACAGTCCAAGAAACCATATAGCAATTAACAAATGTAAAAGAGTTAAAATAACAAAAATTAAACTCGTAGCACCGAAAGACAGTCCTAACACTGATGGAATTGATATCTCTGGATCAAGAGATGTCGATATTTACGACACAGTAATTGGAACTGGTACATAACTAATATATCTCTCTTGCACATTCATTAATTGAAAATTGATTTGAAATGGTTCTTTGAATTTAAATCTTCTTAAAAATATATTACAGGAGATGATTGTGTAGCTATAAACAACGGAAGTGTGAATATCAACATTACAAGGATGAATTGTGGACCGGGCCATGGAATAAGGTATATATATGTTTGATTGACCAATACCATTATATACATAATACTCATTTTTTTATTCTACAAATGAATTTTATTATCAATCTAAATATGTATATATATATATATATATATACGATTAAATTACAGTGTGGGAAGTCTAGGGAAAGATGGAGAAGAATCTATGGTTGAGAATATCCAAGTGACTAATAGTACCTTCTTTAGGACGAAAAATGGAGTTAGAATTAAGACATGGCCGGTAATAATTGTTTTGTTACATTTTTCCATATTAAAACTAAATAAATTATGAACATATTGACACAGTGTTTTAAATGATATATATATATATATATATATATCTTCTTTTCTTTAAAGAATGGAAAAGGATATGCAAAAAATATATTTTTTAAAGGCCTCACATTGAGAGAAACCAAAAATCCGATAATAATCGACCAAAACTATGTCGATAAGGGTCGCCTAGATGTGGAGGTAATTGATCTTAAGATTATTTTTTCTAATAAATAAAAAATATTATAATTTTAACTAGGCTGCGAACATATTTGTAATATTTTTTTGTGTAGGAATCAGCTGTGGCAATTAGTAACGTGAAATTCACAGATATTCATGGAACTTCACAACTCGATGAGATTATAAAGATTGATTGCAGTAAAGTCACATATTGCAAAGACATTGTTCTTGACAAAATTAATATTTCTACGATCGAAGGAAATAAGCCAATTGTTGAATGCAAGAATGTGTATGGAAAGTCTATTAATGCTAACGAGGTCAATGGTTGTTTCGAAAGATAGTATCCATTTTCATAGAAAATATGTCATATAAAAATTTGTTATTTCATATAGCGAATGATTTTATGTAATGATATATGATCAACTATTTTTATATATCTGATCGAATAAAACAGTGTTATATTAAGATTATTTCAATATAGTCATGAGCTAGTAATTTACTATTATCAGCACACTAAGCGATTTGTTAAACTTATCTATGTTATTTCATTTATGCGAATCAATAAGAACTTACAATAAATTGGTTCTCCTTTCTCTCTAATCATATTGCATGATAGAGGTCTCAAACACAATATAAGATAAAAAGGGCATTGGGTCTTGTCATTCAGGTAATAAATTAGCCCGGGATCTATTGCTTTTTAAGTGATTTTACACTTTTTAAATCATCTATTGAAAAGGTTTTTTCATAAGAGAGAAAAATTTTGATGTTCGAAGGCTTCTATGTTGTAAGCGCTGTGTAACTTCAGATCGTAATGTACGGTAAACTTGGATAATGATTGAAACGTCCAGAAGTACATTTTTCTTAAATAGTATTTTGATCATTCTCTTAAGCCTAGAGTTGCATGAAATCCCTTCTAAGATATGACAATCACAGTTTTCTATCTTATACTAGGCTAAGATACAAGAGAAACAAATAAAGATTTTGTGTTTTGTTTTTTTGTTTATCACCAAAGTTTTTCTCAATCTTTGATTTTTGTGAATCTTATTTTTCTCTCTCGCTTTCTCATGTTTTCTTACTATGTTTTTGATGTGGAGAAACAGAGTATTTATAATG
Organism: Camelina sativa; assembly: GCF_030686135.1. NCBI lineage: Eukaryota > Viridiplantae > Streptophyta > Magnoliopsida > Brassicales > Brassicaceae > Camelina > Camelina sativa. The sequence continues at coordinate 31,146,578 of NC_141899.1, forward strand.
TTCGATCGTTTCATAGTACGTTTGCAACCGTACAATTAAACAATGTAACCATTTACCAAAAGCTGTGATGGTTAGTGAAATAACTGTTGATTAACATTTCTCCCTCATTTAAGTTTAATCTTTAGGTTAATTAGTTCTGATTTTCCAGTTCCCAAGCATATCCTGAAAGGTTATGTAACTTTACTTAAGAACCATTGATCAATCACTCAAAGTCTCAAACTGATAAAAGATCAATCAAAGATGAAAACATTATAAGAGAACAACATACCATGAAAGGATTGACTTGTAATGATTTAGCAACCAAGAGGGTTATTTGTACCATTCAGGTTCGTATACAAATGTCACTCGTTCCCCCCATGGCTTATTTGTAACCTACAAAGCCCTCTAATTATCAGAACAGAGGAGACAAAACATATATATTATAAATGTACCTGAGCAATGCATTTTCTTAAGCGTTTACTTGATCCATTCAAGTCGTAGCAGTAGTACAAACTCAGGGGGTTTTGTTCATATCCAACGCTTGGTGGTATTGTCAATAGATAACTGCATGCAAAGTTACAGATTCATCAACATTATTTCTTCAATCACAATTACAGTTTCTGAAATGATAAAACACTCACAACTAAACTGTTTCAGACCAAAAGCTCGAGATGCAATCGATAAAAAATATTAAAAAATCAATTAATATAACTAATATATCACACCATACATTCATACTCATATATAATTTGCTTGACTAAGTCGTAAGACGCTCCGTTGTCGATTTAGTACATACGAAGGTGAGTCATTTCTTTTTTTTTGAATCTAATGTTAAATTATATTCAAAAGAAAAATAAACGTTTTTACAAAGCGTGGATATAAATTGTTTCAAAACATTTCAAAAACAAGATAGCTTTAAACTTAATTGAATCTTGCTTCAAACCATAGCTGGATGCTAGAACCGCCATCATCCTTGATTGAGCTCAGGCGGTTTCGAATGTTCTTATCAATGAAGGTGACAAGCTTCAAAACCATGGAAGGTGTTTCACCATGGTGCTGTTCATTCCGCTCTCGCCAAAGTGAATGTATCGTATTCTGGAAGACATAACCCACAACTAACCTCCGTTTCTTGGCCAAAACAGAACCTATAAGCAGTGACATGACTTCTTGCCAGCGGTTTGTGAAGTTTCCAGCGAGAAACTTCTTCATTAGTGCCTCCCAGACCTGCGATGAATAGGGACATTGGAAGAATAGGTGTTCTCTGGATTCCATGGGATAACCACAGAAAATACAACCTGTGTTAGCCGAGTGGTGCCAGTGCTGCATCCTTTCTCCGGTTGCAATCCTGTTTTTGACCACTAGCCAAGTGATAAATGCGTATTTGGGGGTAGCATGTGGGAACCAAATTCCTTTGTGTTCCTCCATTATGGGACGGTGTACTCGGAGAAGCTGCCAAGTAGCCTTCGTTGAGAACTGTGCCTGATAAACACCCTCCTTGCATTGCCAAAGAGATACGTCAGAATCTGCAGATGCTCTTGTAAGTCGATATCTTTGGATTTCATCTTCTACAGAACGGAACAAAGCAAGTCTATGTGTCCGCTGTCGAGGCATAGCTAACACGTCAGCCACCGTAGCAGGTGAGTCATTTCATGTTCATCTTTTTTGTATTTTCTTTGCAATCGTGATTTATTGTAATGTAGTTTGTCATAATCACATCTTAAATGAGAAAATGAAGAGTTCTGAAACAATCTCAAGAAAATCGAGTTATGAAGAAATTGTTTTACAAGAGTTATTTATACATATATTGGGAAAAAAAAAAATCACATGAATATATTATAAGTTTATAACATAAATGTAGCAATAAGAATTTTTCCTAATTAATGTTTCACTATCATCATATTCATATATCATACATGATAATGTTTTATAATCTGTAAAAATAAATAAATCATATAAAATCATATGTCGAGATCTTTCATCAAAAACTCCTCCACCATTACGGCGTCAAGGTAAAACTCATCACAATCCATAGTAATCAATCCATCAAAGCTACTATTTTCCAAGTATTCCCTCATAAGATCATCATCATCATCATGAGCATAATTATCATCACACCCACCATAACCCTCAGAGTCATCACTTAGTTGACCCATCTCACACGACGCCGCCGTCTGCTTACCTTCCCATTCACAGGTCCCGTGACTCTCCCTGGCCACCACCTGCATATCAATGGCATAATCTTGGTTTTGGACATCACCGGAGCTCGGAAAAATGACTTCTGTAGAAACCGAAGCCGGCGACCTGAAATCTAACGTCACCGGACCTTTTCTTCCGACAGAGACATCAATGCCGGAAGAACGTCCGGTGAATCTTTGAACTATGTCTCGGAAATTGCTAGGGTTTGCGTTGAGGAGTGTCGTGTGCATATTTCTCTTAGATGATTTATTATAAGACCGGCTTCTATTATGTTTTGATGCATTGGAACATACTTCAATAGAAGAAAGAAATTAAAATAAGTTAAACTTTTAATAGGTCAAATATGTACATTTAGTAGAAAAAAATGAATATAACTTACAAATAATTTGAGATGACTCTGATTCTGTAATCGCCATGTTATACATCTGGGCTTCACCAGTTTTGATAGAAGGATCATAGTGTAGTAAACATTGGTTTGGTCTAAAGTTATTATTCATTTTTGTGTGTGTGTGTGTGTGTGTGTGTTTTGTTTTTTCGGTCGTGTCTTAGCTTGCAGAGACGCTAAAGCTGAGTGCCTGGTTCATTTATATGTGGAGGTATAGAGATAGAGGTCGATCGTAGCTAGATTTGACTTTTACGATAGTTTTTAAAATTATTTGCATTAATTTCTATAGCTTACACTGATCATCAATATGAAGGCTTCTTGACCACATGTATATAGAAACAATCCGCGTTCAGTCTTGGTTTTATCCTATATCATTATCATGTATTACTTTATACAGAGATATAGTGTCAGAAACCGTAAATTGTAATCGCTTTACCATAGTGTATGACTATTGTCAAAATATTGCAAATTTCGAATATGATTAAATAATTCAAACTAATCAAGCGTTTCAGTCGATACAATAATCTTGAACACATGTTATGATCTCTTTATTAAATTTTGTAGTTAAAACAATCCAAACAATATTTTCTTCGATCGAATAAAATAATCATAAGTGCGTACAACACATATCATAATCTAATATATAGTTACATAGATCATCCTCTACTTTGTAAATACGTATGATACATTGATACGTGTGTATATGCCCTAGCGATGTTTATACAAATATAAGTTTTGGATGTAGATTTTTTTCGAGGAAGCAACCAGCACGTGATGACAACATCAATGATGATCTCCTGGAAGACTTAACTAACTTAAGATGCTCTCTCTTGGATAAACCGTGTCTTTGGCTCTTTTACGGGTCAATACATATATACAATTAAGTTTAGTCAATACATATATACAATTAAGTAAACTAAACTTAATTGCAAAGTATGTTCTAGGTAGTAATATGTAAGAAAAATACAAAAACGACTATTTGGTTGTATAGGCTTGTATTGTATTCATTGTCAACGAAAGAAGAAGTGAGTATTTCACTTTAAAATGTTGTTAGGGGCACAGGCACTCTTACGTATACTATTATTACATACAACTATATAAGTAACTAACGTTGTTACCGATAATAGTTATACACACTTATTTAATAAGAATACATAGAACTATGTGTTTTTAGCTGTCATATACATATTAGCTAAATCAGCGGTGGGATCTATATATAAACGTGGCGGTGGTTTATGTGACGAAATCTTTTATTCCACAGCGCATCCGTGATTTTGTTCTGTAGAAGAGATGATAGAAATGAATATTTTATTGGACAAAAAAAATGAATAATTTAAAAGTTCAATTATATGCTAAAACATTTTAATTAATTATAAACAGCACGTTTCTTAGAACTGTATCATTTAAAATGTATCATACCTGCCATTTTTGCAATAAAATTTGGGTTGATAAAATATTGTTTTAGTTCTTTTTTCTTAGTAGTGAAAAAAACTAAAATTAGTCACATTAGAAAGACTTTCACTATTTTACATTAATCGAGCACAAGCATCGAAATCATTCTTTTTACAACAAAGGCCGAGAGGAGAAATGTTCTTACATACAGAAATAAGAAACCAACCAACCTCTCAAGACCAATACATTGTTGTTACATGATTACAACAACAACAAACAACAGTAAAAAAAAAAAGTAAATACAAATTATTTTCAAAACAAAAACTAGTCAAAGTCACTCCAATGCAAGGAAGAAAGGACTTTTTTCTTTTTACTCCTTGGTGAATTCCAAAATAGTGGTAAGTCTTGGCTTCTTGTATCTTCTAAGAAGCAAAGAAGAGCAAACAACACTAACCGAAGATAAAGCCATACATGCTCCGGCTGCCCAAGGCGGCATTTGCACCCGCAGAACCGGGAAGAACACTCCTGCTGCTACTGGGATTGACACTACATTGTAGGCCATGGCGAAAACGTAATTTAATCTGATTCGTGTTAGGGTTTTTCGGGAGAGATCGATGGCTGTTATAACGTCTTCTAAGTTGTTTCTCATCAGAACGTAATCTGCTGCTTCAATCGCTACATCTGTTCCTGCTCCAATTGCCATTCCCACGTCGGCAGCGGCTAGTGCGGGAGAGTCATTGATTCCATCTCCAACCATTGCTACCGTGCTTCCGTCCTTTTGCAGTGAACGGATAACTTCAGCTTTTCCTGCTGGCATTACTTCCGCTCTCACATCTTTGATACCAACCTGCACTCATGCCACCAAAAGACTGTCATTTACTAAACAGGAATGGAACCCTAACAACTTAATGGCCAAACCTAATCCCAGAGATTGTGAATTGGGATTCTAACCTCTTTGGCGACTGCTCTTGCTGTTCTCCAGTTATCACCTGTAACCATTATTGGTTGAACACCCATTCTAAGGAGACCTTCGACAACCACAGCGGCTTCTCGCTTTAGAGGATCCGCGATTCCCAGCACACCTACTAATTCACCGTTATAGGCTACAATGACTCCTGTCTTTGCGTTTTCTTCAAGATCTTCAACAAACTTCTCGACGTGGTCTGGGATGGTTATGGCATTTTCTGACATAAGTTTACGGTTTCCCACCTGATTAAAGAGAATTAAAAAAAAAACGTTCATTAAGTTGCGAGAGCAGGACCAAAAGCATAAAGTTGTGTATATATTATGGAATAAAATCCCAACCAGAATCATCTTCTCATTGACTAAGCACTGAATTCCTTTTCCGGGAAGAGCAGAGAAATCCGAGGTGTTAAGTAACCATCCAGAGTTTTGCAAATCTTTGTTACTTGTTTCGCCGTCTTCAGTGGGTTCATCAAAGAAGTGGAAATGCCGAGCATACGCAACTATAGCTTTTGCCAATGGGTGTTCACTGCTAGCCTAAGGAAATTAAGAGACAACATGAAAAGCTTCAGTAACAGTTTAAATATCATACCAATCCAAGAAGCTAAGAAAGAAGATGTATCTTACCTCAGCAGAAGCAACAAGTGTGAGGAATTCTCCACGGTCCATCTCTGAGAAGACTTTTGCGGTTGTCACAGTAGCTTTCCCTTGAGTTAAGGTGCCTGTTTTGTCAAATATTACGTACTTCACTTTGTGAGCTTTCTCCAATGCATCACCTCCTTTAATCAATACACCATTGGTTGCTCCAACTCCTGTTGCCACCATAACTGCGGTCGGTGTTGCCAAGCCGAGTGCACAAGGACAAGCAATTACCACAACGGATATTGAGAACATAAGCGAGAAAACAAAGTGAGTTCCGTTTTTCGGCAGCCATTCGTCTGGGTAAGCTCCAACAGCTCCACCAATTGACCTACAAAATCATTTGATTCTAGAATTAGAACACACTAATCCCATGTGTTTCGTTGTCAGAGAATAGTTAAAGCTAAGGTACTAGATCTCACCAGCCTATTAAGGTGAACAATGCCAAAGTAATCACTACCGGGACAAAAATACTTGCAACCTGAAAAGTGGACAAGCCAGGGTAAATTTATTTCACTGTTAATGACTATATCACAAAGGAGCAAGTGATAATACCAATGTATGAAAGAATTATTAGAATGTTTTCTATAGTAATATTTACATAATCCGCAAATTTCTGGATAGGAGCTTTAGACATTTGGGCTGTCTCGACCAAACTAATAATCTGGCTCAGAACTGCATCAGATCCCACTTTTGTAGCTTTCATGTGAAGAGCACCATGCATATTAATAGTTCCCCCGATTACTGGTGAATCAACCTCTTTTGATACAGGAACTGATTCACCAGTCACCATACTTTCGTTGACGTAACTTGAACCCCACACCACAACACCATCTGCTGGGATCTTTGAACCAGGATGAACTTTTAATGTATCACCAGGCTGAATCAATAATGCATCTATCTCTCTTTCCCCTACAAGCTTTCCTCCTATAAAGTGGAAGAAAAAAATGGAACTCAACTTAAGCAAAGTAGTATAGTTGAGCTTTATTTTTTGATAGAACTCAATATTATTTTGATAAACGATCCTCATTGGAAGCATGTCAATGCAATAATCATTATAGCGTAGGACAAGTAAGTACCTTTGCCTTCGATTAGTAAAATGGCTGTTGCTGGCGTAAGTTGTACTAGTTTCTTCATAGCATCCGAGGTTTTCCCCTTTGCAAGAGATTCCAAATATTTTCCCAGCAAGACAAATGTTATAAGCATGGCACTTGCATCAAAGTACGTGGGAGACCAAAATCCAGTGACAGCTCCATATAAAAGAGCCCCAACAGAGTAGAAGTAAGACGCAGACGTGCCCAGAGCGACCAGGACATCCATGTTAGTTGAACCATTTCGAAGAGCTCTCCATGCTGCAACATAGAAGCGCTTACCAACAACAAACTGAATCACACTTACCAAGGCCCATTTCAACCAATCACCCATCATGAATGGTCCACATCTCCATACCAGTAACGCATCAAAAAGAGCAATGTGGGGGCAGATTACTTGGATGAAGAAGAGGGGAATCTGGATAAGAAAAATCATTACTATTAAATGACATTAGAAACCATATTCAAGACAAATGATTGTATCATAAATGGTGTGTGCATTCCATAAAGCATTGAAAGGAAGATAAGTTACTCACACTGAGAACAAGACTGGAGATAAAACGCCTGAACATATTCGAGGCCTCTCCAGTATCTTTCGAAGTCAACCTTTCATAAGGGCTCATAACACGCAACTTAAACTTCCCATACCCCTCTCCTTCAATCCCATCAACCAAAGACCTCGAACTAACAACTTCCGGATCAAACACAACCTCAAGCTCTCCAGATATCCTGTCAAGACGAAACTGTCTAACCCCATTCAATCTGGTAAGTATACCTTCCAAAACCTGAGCATCAAGCTCGTTCAGAATCCCCTCAACCCTCAAAACGAGTTTATCCTGCTGATTACTCTGCACAAGCGCACCTTCAAACCCAGCATCTTCAATCGCAGTAACAATCTCATCTTTGTTAATAACATTCGGATCATACTCAACTTCTCCTAATGATGTAGCTAAAGCCACAACTGCTCTTTTCACACCAGGAAGATCTCTAAGAATACCTTCAACAGAGTTAACACAAGCTGCACATGTCATACCTCCAATTGTAAACTGACCCACCAAAGTGGCCTGTGTCTTTGTCCCAGTACTAGTAAGAGGCTCAGCCAAAATCTCAGCTTCAAATCCAGCATCCTCTATAGCTTCTTTAATATCCTCTTCCTAAAAACGTTACACAATTATTAAATGCACCGAATCAGAAACAAAAAAAAATCAAATCATGGAGAAATAAATAGCTTGAGAAAATCTCAAATCTCAAATCTCAAATAAAATTGGGGAAAACAAAAATCGAATTAAAACCTTGACTAAATTAGGGTCGAAGACGACATCGGCTCTGTTCTGTAACAAAGCAACGGAGGCTTTGAAGACGCCATTAACGCTCATCAAAGCTCCTTCGACGGAATTAGAACAAGCAGCACAAGTCATACCGGTAACTCCGACCTGAATCTTTCGTAAACCGGAATCATTACCACCTCCTCCTCCTTCCTCGATCTTACTCAAAGCATCTTCTTCATCATCATATGAATCGAGAAGACGAACTTCCTCCATATCAGAAGAAGAAGAAGAATCTCCGGTGACCGGAGTAAGCTGCAAATCCCGTCTACTCGGCGCCATATTTTTCTTTTCTTTTTGTTAATGAGAGATTCCGCAGACGGGAGAAATCGAGCAAATCGGAGAAGAGAAAAGAGGAAGATGATGTCTTCTTCCTCTTCTTCTTCTTTCTCCTTCGACGATGATGATGATTTGAAATTACAGAGACCTTTCTTTTTTCCTTTATGTACAAAAAACAATGGAGGATTTGAAGAAAAAATAAATAAATAGAAATAAAGAAACTCAAAAAGGATTTATTTTTATTTTTTGTAGCGAGAGAGAGGAGGAAGAAGGTGGAGAAAGCAATTTGTCAACTAAAACACGCACCTTCCTTTAATGACGATTTTGCCCCTACTCGTCTTCTCTTTTTTTCTTTTTGTTGGTTAAATTACGTTTACGGGCTTTGTTGCTGCGATCGTCATTGTCTACGACGACCAAATCAACAAAAGAACTGAATCGTATTTATATATTGAGAGGATCTGTTTATCCAAGTATGTATTATCGCATGTACTATATGACAGAGAAGTGAGAAAGGGAGAGGGGTATTATAAAGGAGAAATTTTTGTTTTTTCTAATAAAAAATAATTTTGTTTAAAATGCATGCAACTATTTATTAAAAAAACAGAATGTAGCGGAAAAAACAATTTATATAAATGTTATGATTTTGCGCCAGATCAAAGATGTAATATTTTATTTTTAAGTTTTGGTGAACCTCGTAACCTTGAGGGAAGAAATTCGATTCCGAACTATACCATTTATTTGCTTGATGGCTGATTTAATTAGGATGTTTCGTTTGATGACTGACTTGCCACTTCAGATGCATCATCCATGTCATTATTCCATGTTATTATCTTCTCCCAAAATACCAAACATCGTTCCTTTGACTTTTGTTCTTTAACTAGTTAAAAAGTGAAATATTTACATGGTTTTTACCTTCTTGTTCACCTTGTTTTTCTCCTTGTTTTTCACTTTTTAATTATACTCATTCTTATTAAGTTTCCTCATTCTTCTTCATTTTCTTTCATGGATCCAGTTCTGGTAATTGTTGTTTCCGGTAACTGGGTAAAGAAACACAAATATGTATTTAATACTAGTGATAGAGAGTGTCGAGTTGTGCAGATAGATGCAGAAACAACGCACAACAAGTTTACTTTAAGTTTATTTCTTGTTATAAGTCTGTCACCAAACATTATAACTCAGCCTTCATATGAATCTAAGAGACCTTTCGTTTTTCCTTAAGTATTATAACTCAGCCGTCAAGTAATAAAATTCAGCTGTTTACTTTTATTTCTTATTATAAGTCAGCCACAAAACATTGTAACTCAGCCGTCATATGAGTCTATGAAATTTTTTTTGTTTCACTTAAGTATTATAACTCAGCCGTGAAGTAATATAAATCAGACGTTCACTTTCAGTTTATTTCTTGTTATAAGTCAGCCACCAAACATTATAACTCAATCGTCATATGTCTACGAGACCTTTCATTTTTCTTTAAGTATTATAACTCATCCATGAAGTAATATAAATCAGACGTTCGCTATTAATAATGATGTGGAATCGTTTGCTGATGTGTACTTTTTTAATATTTTCAGAATTAAAAATAAAAAATACACCCAGGGTGTTAATTGTAATTACACACAATGCACTAAATATCTGAGCAATTTTTAGAAAATGTATACATATGAGGAATAAACCAATTTTTCTATAACATCTAAGTAATTCTTTCTAAAATATATATCAATATTATATTTTACTTTTAGGGAAATAGATGATACAACTTGGACAATAGGTGTACAAATTTGTTAGTAAGCATTGGGAAAATGATAAAGTTTTGTTTTTTTTTCCGTCTAGATTTATTATTTGTTACAAATTATGAAAAAAGCTTTTTGTTTATTGTATTTTTATTATATATTAATATATTACCATAATATACTCTTCCAGACATGTTAAATGAAATTTATATTAATTCTGATCGGTCTTGATAAGCAATACCATGAATCATTTGGGGTTATGGAAAGCTAGGAAAGTAGGAATGCAGCTGTTTTTGATAATAAAAATCAGGCTCATCACATCCTTCTTGCTGCAGCTTTAGAAGACTCAGAAGAATGCATTAAGCAACAGTAGATGGTTTTTCAGGAGGAGGCTACTACATCTAGTACGAGAGCGACTGTTGTACACCATTAGGTTAAACCGCTTTCAGGTAGATTGAAATGTAATGTCCATTCCACTTGGTTGAATGCTTCATACTACTGTGGTGGAGCTTGGTTGTTATGCAATCATGTTGGGGATGTTTTTTCCATGCTAGAGATGCCTTTCTTCTGAGGAAGAACTGGATCTCAGCAAAACTCAATTGCATTTTTTGGTGTCTACAAAGTTTACGTGACCTCCATATTAACTCGTGTGAAGTATAGACGGATTGACATGCTGTCATGGAAGCATTAGAGACGCCATTAGAATGGTCAAAGTACCATTCAGAGGTCGAAAAGATTACTAGAGTAGTACGGGTGATGGGAGAGATTTCTTTTCACATCTCTTCACTGAAAGGTAATTTGTTGGCTAGGGAAATTGCTTATACTGCTACACTTGATGGGCAACTCAGATTTTACCTTGCTCTAGGTGGTCCAGCTTGGCTTCAAGACAGAATTTCAAGGTAGCAGCAAGGTGGAGTTTGAGATTTTGGCTGGTTTTATTTATCTAATGTGTTGGTTTTTGTTTACAGCATTTCCCTTTCACTTTTGTAAACTTCTTTCTATCACATTTTGTGATCAAGTGTTAAAAAAAAAAGACTGGTCTGGATAATTTTTTATTATAATATTTTATTTGTTTTTATCAAACCAGATGTTATCATTCCATTAAGTAGAAGGTAACATACAAAGCAAGGATTTTTTAAAATACAACATAGGGGAGACTCTCCTAAAGCATATAGCAATAAAGATACAAAGATAGATAGGGGCATTCGATATGAGGAGCTTGAGTGCTATGAACCACATGCTAGGTAGCAAAATGGAACCTGTGAGATCAAGGAAAATAAATGAAAACTCAATGAGCAAGTCAATGGAGGAGTAGGTGACCACTGTCTTGATTCTTTGAAGATTGGGTGGAGATGAAAAGGTCAAAGCTGGAGGTCTCGCTAAAATAAGGAGGTCTACTCTAGGTAGAACTTTGCCAAAGGGTCGATCAGGGTTGATGGGGCTCTGAGAACCGGTGACTACAGAGATAGTTGTGGGTCCAAAGTTGAGAGAACAGAACTCAAATAGGTTGTGGTCACCACTACTCCTTGGAGTGGGGGTCATAATGTCACTAATCTTTGAGATTATATGAGGGGATTTCAAAAAGTAGTTTGTTTGCGGTTTGGAGAGCTTTGTATTTAGGCGAGGTATAGATAAGAGGTTGGTGAAGCATCGATAACCCCCGCTCTGTAGAGGTGGCATCATAATGCCAAGCTTCACCGACCTGTCTCCATCAGTGCGATAATCCTTAAGATATCCGATTAACATGGTTTTCAAGAGACTCCTATGCCACTTTAGCAACAATGGTGGCTTAAGGTTCAAAAGCAGTTTTCGGACTAAAGATACCAACAAGCTAACCAAAAGTTGTTTAGGGTGGGAAAAAGTGGAGTTCAGACCAAATCTGGATACACACTGGTCTCGACACAAGTCGTTCTCAAGCAAATTAGAAGGAACCAGTTTCTGTTACCGAGGAAAAATTGACTAGACCAAGCAGAAAACACCGATGCTAATATATTTGAACTTGATATAAAGCAATTGTAATCTGGTCGGAGTAGATTCCAGTTCAGGGATGTGCCATGGTTTAACCAAAGCAAACTATCTACCAGGATTCTGAGATAGGAATGGAGAGAAAACATGTGCCAAATGGGTAACAAGGTGGAAACATAAAATGCCATGGTTTTAAGATTCTTTGTCAAGATCTTCCACAGCTCCGACATCAAAACAGAACTCTCGTCCATCTGCAGCCAAGTAAAACAATTGGAGAGAGGATATAGATTGAAAGACATAAGCCAAGGTTACCGGGACATTCAAGGTGTTGAGGGTTAATATCAGGCGGCTGGGAGCTCCGAAAAGCAAGCTCGCCAAGAGAGGGAGTCGGAGGCAAAGGAAAGAGGGGAAAGAAATTAAGCTGATGCATTGCCGTAGATGACATCTGAAATTTGGAGAAGACTTTGGTGAAAGTAAAATAGAACTTAAAAAATTTTATGGACAGAGGAGAAGACATAAATTACTGAACCAGAGCCCAACAACGCTGATCGGTCCTGATGCTGTCTGAAGGAAATTCCTCGGTGATTGTGTCAAAAGGAAATCGGTAAGACGAACTCACTTTTTATTTTGTACGATTTTTGTTATAGTATATAACTGTTTAAAACATGTATATGCTAAATAGTAATCGTTTGATTTCATCGTCTAGAAAATAATTTAAGATGAATAATCATGGTGGTATTTATTAAAAATGAATAATAATTTAAAATGTTTTTGGCACATGGCTCTTTATTTCTGTTTTTCTATAGCAATTTTTCCTAATAGAAATTTACAACTTTTTTTTTTTTTTTGGCAAACAAGTAATCTTTTCATTCAATCAAACCAAGTAAATAAGGTTACAAAGTTGAGAGTTTTCAAAGACATAGCTTGGTAATACAGATAAACAAACAAACTTAAAGATAGAGAAGTCGACAGTCATAGCCAAGAGGTGTTGAAGATTTGAGCAGAGTAAGCTAGCTCAAGGTGCATCGACGCCACATTCACAGACAGGGTGAAGATGTGGTAAGTGGTCCATATCAACATGACATTGGGACGTTGAGAGGGTTTCCATAGCCGAGAGACACAATGGTTTGATTGGTTCATTGGCAAGGAGGAGGGTGTTTGGTGGGTTAAGGGTGGGCATGGCTTGCTTGAGGAAGGTTCGATAACCATACTTCTATGAGTTATGATCATAATGCCGATATTCTTCAGACTTTGCCAAGGGAGAAAATCATTCCTAGCTTTTGTGGTTTACACATGACAATAATCAGGGCACAAAGAATTGATAGACAGGTTTTCACCCAGGGTATCAATTCCCTATGCAGTTGTAGTACAAAGGGTTATCAATCCAAATGGTTGTCTATTGCTAGCAGGAAGGATATGATCAGTACAATACAAGTCAAGCCAAGCAGATAGGGTTTTGGTTCTAACAGTCCTAAAATAAACAAAAGAAAAGAATATAAACAAAGAAACCACACGACCTAAGCACTCGATGCAAGCAATCGAGTACAGGATCGAGTGGGGTGATCGAGTATGCAAGTGAGATATGAACAGCTCGAGGTATTACTCGATACATGTTATCGTGTACCTGATCGGGTAGGTAGTTGAGTAAGTGAAGAAAATGCAAACAATTAAAATACAAAAGTTCCTAAGGATGGGGGTAATCGAATCCTAAGTGTTCTAGACCACTACAGATGCCTTACATGCCTCAAGCAATTATTTCCTAGACAATGAACCTCTAAAACCTTGCCACCACACTCTCGCACTAGCAACAATCAACCTTGAACACATTACCACACTGTCGCACTAAAAATATGAACAAGCAGGCATTAAGATCGATTCATTATTGTCAGTAGACTCGAACTCATCTAATTTCTTACTCAGAGTCAAGTAAACCTCTAGCATTGGCTAAATCAAGCATTTTATCTACTCCTTTCGGCCTGTAGCATTGGTAAACGCCCTAGATCTAATCTCAACCTCTCGGTCTGTTGACAGCATTAAGAACACCAACCTAGAAGGAAATCTATCAATCATTTACCATCAACTAAGGCAATCTAACCGATCAAGAACACAAAATCATCTATCCCATCCCTAGAAACTTTACTACATTACTCGGACATAGAAACGAATAACAAAGCAACAGAAATGAATGAAAATGACATTGTATTAAAAGATAGAGTAGAGTAGAAGGAGTACAAGATAGAAATCTAAGAAAACTACAAAATAAAAATGCAAAACGAAAAGAAAATGTTTGAGTTGCTCAGTTCTCTCACAGAAGCTCTCGCTCTCTGGTTTGAGGGTCTGCGGCGTGCTCGTTTGCGAGCTAGGGGAAGAGGGGGTTTATATATGGAAACCGTTTGAACCTAGCTTCCCAGACCTGCCCGTTGGTCTACTCGATAGGGTACACGAGGGTGAAGTCGAGTTACTCCTCGGGTGGATCTTCGGGTTGCTCTTCATGCTCTTGGATCCTCCTCGATCATGTTGGGGTTCAAAATTGTTCTTGCAGCTCGATGGCTCCTTCGGGTACATGCTCGAGTTATCCTTGTTTTTCCCCATTTTTGGCTCTTTAGCACCTGTTTTCATCCAAAGTATGCAAATGCAGAAATGCAACACCCTAAATGCTCTAAAAGTGAATTCCTACAGTTAATGACCTAAAAATGCTAAGTTAAAAGTATGAACAATGCAAAATATGGACAAAAATGGATGGTAAAAACATATAAAAAGGAGAGTTATCATGAATATATGAAGAGAAGGGTAGAAATGCTTCGGTAACCTCCTCTCCATGGAGAAGAGATCATAATGCCGACTTTCCTGATACCTTCGGTTTCAGAACAGCTAATGCAAAGTAATAATTGAGGTCGTTGATGGCGCAACTGAAATAGAGAATGCCGACTTAGGAGGCACTGGTAACCTTTTCTCAACCGAGAAAAGATCATAATGCTAGTCCTCATCAGTCTTTGGCGGTTAGAGGTAGGGACCCTTATGTGGACTAATGGCAAGATTCTCAAAAGCTCATTGCAATAACAGAGCAACAAAGAGAGATTATGTTCCAATTGCAGTCTTCGGACAATAGAGAGCATAAATCGACAACAATGAATACTACGGGAAAGCAAGTGAGAGTTTGGAAAAGACCTGAATTTATGAAGAGCAAAGTTTGGGACTCGGGGGATTGTCAAGGTTGTGCACAGTTCCGGCATCAACATAGAGCTCCTATCCAACTGCAACCAAACAAGCTGCTTGGTGAGGGGATCTAGGTCTAGGTCCAAGGAACAGAGAGATGATGGGGTTGAATTCAAGGGAAGCATATGGCAAAGCCGAGACAAACGGTAGAAATTGTGTTTCGGAGTCTCAGATCTGGAATTGAGAGGCTGGTAACTCGTGAGAATCACCTCACTTGGAGGAACCACAGAGAGAGACGAAGGGAAGGGGAGGGGATGAAGCTGGAGCATGGCCGGAGTCGATGGGCGTGTACTTGAGCCTCCAGTGCGTTCACCGTCGAAACAGAACAAAACTAAGCTTAGGTAGAAGAAGAGACACTGGGGTGACAGATCAGTTGCCCGACGACGCCGATCTGAATCGATGCCACCAAGGGATGAGATATCGGAGGTTGGGCTAGAGAGAGAGCAGCTAGGACGAACTCATGCTTCTTCCTTATAGAAATTTACTATTTGATTCAAATTCAATGGATGTAGCCTACCTAGTTCAAACCCATAGTGGCACACTCGTGAGACCTATTCATATGTATCTTAAATAGTATCAAAGTAAATGCATCCATTGTACTGTGTCCATTAGACAAAACATTCAATAATAGTATGTAACTTCAAATATGTTACTACTACTCGTTCAGTTTTATTTTATAGTATTTTACCTAAAAACAATTATAACATTCAAGTTAAATAAAAAAGTCAAATACAGTAAAACGTCATAAATTAATAAATATTATAAAATAATTAATTTTTTTTGTCCTAAATCAATATCATCTCTATAACATATCATAAAAATAACCGAATTCTTCTTTAAGTCTTTAGTTTTTAAATACATATCATTACCATTCTAATAGTTTTATAGATGGTTAAAATACAAAAATCGAGGTGATTAATCATAAATTTTAATTATCATTTATATAAGTGAATTATCTATTGTATTTGTAATTTTTTGTCAAATTGTTTTTCTTCTAAATATTAAAGTTTGAATTCCAAAACTGTAAAATTTATAACATCCAAAAGACTAATCTTATTTTTGTAAAATTGTCTAAATTCATATGTTTTAAGAATTTTAGCAACCAAAAAGTACCTTTATAAATAATACTTCTAATTTATACTCTAAAATTATAAAAGTTCTACAAATCAGCATGATCCCAATACTATTTATAGAAGATTGTATGAATATTTTAGAAACATGAATTTGAGTGACCGATTTCAAATCTAAATTATAATCTAATTAAAAAACAAAGTATCATTTGGTTGATATACATTTTATAGGTAGAAAAAATCTAGCTATATTTTTTGTTATCCATTATGTATCCAAAATCAAATTTCTAATGATGTTTATCTATATTCTTCTTTGTTTTCCCTTTTGCTATGATCTAATTTTTTAATTATTACAGAAACCAAAGTTTCCGAAATATTGAAAGCACGTGTTGGACATGGGCTGCGCCCAATATGCCGCTCGGCCCAACAAGACTCATTAATTGTGATTTCGGCCCGACAAAAATTGGAAGCAAGCCATTAACAATCCGCAAAGGACAATTTCGGGGATTCACGATGAAAACCCTAGGAAACTCTGGATCAACAATCGCCTATAAAAGGAAACATCACTTATTAGGATCACCAACCTGACTCGCGTACAAGACCCCGAGAGCAATACTTTGCGTCTAAAACCGATATTGTCTTTTTTATAATTCATTTCAGCTTCCGAGCTCGTCATTATTGGCTTGTTAGTTTTCCTTTGAACTGACAAGCTCAATCTTGACTCGTGTTAGTGACGACCTCACGTTTTTATCGTTAATAAATGAATCAGCTTCACTCTTTCCCCAAAATATCTTTATTTACTTAGTGTTGTGCAATCCCCGATACAAACAATTGGCGCCCACCGTGGGGCAAGAGTAGAGCGCTTCTTTTGACGAATCAAGACCGACGGTCCTCACTTCCTCGAAGTTTCAAGACTCATGACGAACCCCAGCAAAGACATCAACGAAGCAATGGAACAGCGAAGGGGGCGAACGAGAACACAAATTGTCCCCCCGCCGAGCTCCCTGCCGAGCACAACCGAAGGCTCCCTGCCAAGCAAAATCTCTCCGCCAGCACCCGACGCGCCTTCCGAGCCTCTCGTAGTTGCACATGCTGAAGCTTGTCCTGCCTCACCGCCGCTCTCACCAACGCTGCCACTCTCCCACCCCACCTTCCGCGATGACAACAGTCGAGGGCGCTACTCTGAACAACACAACCTCTAAACCAGCGCCCGATACGCCATCAGAACCTCTTGTTACCACACATGCCTAGCATCTCCAAACCGTGACTCTAGTTTTCACTGACGGTGCCGCCCTCCCAGCTCCCTTGTTTGCTGGACACAGAAACAACCTCGACGATCTGATGCAGACTATCATGGACATACTTGTTAGCCAGGACAGGCGAACAACCGAGCGACTTGACACACTCGCTACAACATAAGAAGCATCACAAGATCAAATCAACACGCTCTAGCGACTTAACGCACAAGCGTCGACAAGTACCAATCTCACGAGAGGTGTCGATCTCGCGATGACCAAAACCAGCGTTCATGCTTTCACTCTCGACCTCACCATCCCTTTGCTTATCTCACCTCCTGGTCGCAAAGCCGACCTTTACCTCACTCTCAACCAAGCGAGAATCACACTCATTATATCGACCTCCCCTCCTTGATGTTGGGTCGATCTTAGCAGCCTGCCGATCTCTCTCGCAAAAGTCGAACTCAACTCGCCGACCATCAAGTTCATCCCTTCCAACCAAATCAACCTCACAAAAATCAATTTCGGGATCAACATGCCACCCTCTGATCAGCCCAATGTCGCCAAAGGCAGTCTCACGGGAACTGCCGACCTCGTGGGATGTGACAACCTTGCCGGAAGTGCCGACCCCGTTCAAGTCCCGCTGATCTCTCTCAATCTCTACATTCTGCCGACCTCCGTCACTCGCAGTACCAAACTCAGCCTCATTCCCAATCACGTTAAAACCCAACTCCTGACGCCGACCTCCCATCATGAGGTCGTCATCGCCATCATCAGACAACCTCGCAGGAACTATCAACCACGACATAAAAACCAACCTCGATTCAACGAGCAATGGTGCTGGCGCCCTCAACTGTGCCGACCTCATGCTCGTCCCGTCGCCGACCCACACTCGCACTTGCAACACCAACCACAGTCCCATCATGCAAACCTCTGTTTGAACCAATGCGCCGATCTGCCGCAACACTCGCAAGACCCATCTCTCCACTACCCGGAACGTCGAGCTCGATTTGCCGCAGATAAGCTGAACATACAACCCTTGCTCCGACACCTAAAAATGCGACCTGGGAGCGGTGATTGACCAATCTTGCTTGACAATTGCCGATCTCAAACCCGATTCGCCGACCACCCTCGTTTTGGGTCCTGATCTCACTACTTATGTTGCCGCTCTCGACCCCACGGATCTGTTTTCGTGATCCATAGAGCAACGACCCCTGTCTGGTTTGATGTTATCAGCTCCGTCGCCCTCGATGTAACGCGGACTATGGCGCGCCGACCTTGATTCAGCAAACCCATTTCCGTCTAAAACTAAAGGGACATGCCAACCTACCATTTCTCATCTCAAACTGCCGACCATGGGTTTGGTATTGAGTGGCGGCGAGCTAGGGTTCTAGGAGATGCAATCGAACAAGAGAGAAGAAAAGAGAGAGAAAGGAGCATAAACATAAATCAACTGTCGTCAACCCCGAATTGACGATCCGCATCTAAGAATTGCACCCCTTGCTGGCATCGTGCAAGCTTCGACGAACATCTTGAGTCCATGGCCTGAAACCAACATCTCATCAAGATCTTCACCATTATGCTGCCCTCCGATATCACTCATGCCAACCTCGCGATGGGTAAAATAAGACAGCAGCACCGACCTCCCTTCAATGGACCTTGTCATTTCCGCCATCGAACCCAGGCCAGAAGAATCAACAACCTCGGTGTTAACCATCAACGGACCGTGCCAACCAGCGACCCCGCGAAGAGAGGAACCATTATCGCCGACCTCACTGTGAATAACTCCTCTCTGTCACCGTGCCGTCCTCTGACGCCGCTCATACCAACTTCGCTAGTCAAAGTGGAGCCCATGAGCGACTGTGTCGACCTCCATGCACCTGATCTCGCCGCTCTCGCTGTTGAGCTCAGTCGAACGAAACCGCCGACCTTGGTGATCTCGTTTTCGACGGCCGCCGAACCATGCTGATCAAACATCTCCGATTCCCACGGATGGCGACCACGGGATTGGTACTTTGAGTGGCGGCTAGGTTTTAAGTGTACGACCAACGCGAGAAAAGAAAAGAAAAGAAAGAAGCGACCACAGTGGGAGTCGACCCCATGACCTTTTGATCCGAAGTCAAACGTGTTAATCACACTCGATCTCCGCATCAACGAACCTAGCGTCGACTAGTTCATCAACAGTTTGCATTTGCCGAGTGCCGCTCTCAATCTCTGCATAGTTCTTATTCCCTCTGAGCTCTCTACTTTCCAATTCGACTCCAATAAACATATCGGTTTCTCATCATAAAACACACAAAAGAACCTCCACGCCAAGAGACGACCAGCTCAACATTTTAGACGTAAATGCAGCCGAGTGTAACGCAAATCTCTAACAGCCTATGGCCAACCGCCGCTCTCATCAGGAATATTCAAACATGCTTATATACAATTTCACTCGAATCCTCCCCGATCCTTCTATTCACCCTCAACACAAAGAAGTCTCATAGCATAATGAATTCCAAAAAAAAAAAAAAAAAAAAAGAACGCTCGGCATACCGAGCTCGTCCTTCGTACGAAAACCATTAATAAAAAAGTTACACTCGCAAAGTACACTTAATCAAATAAGCTCTCTCGAACGAGTCCGTCTTAACGAGTGTCCAGCTTCTACATCGTCACCCTGGCCAGGTGTACGATTTAAAATGCGTTCCACCTGGATGCAGCAGTGAAATAATCCGCACAAAAAGCCGAGACCAGTCTCGCATTCAGCTAGCAGGCGGTCAAGTTTGAATAAGCCAAGTTCTTACTTGCACACTCTTGCCGACTTCGGGGCACCCACAGGGTAAGCCGGACACCAGAGCCGCACCTAAAAGGTACGACGAGCTCATCTCAACTACCACCCAAAAACTTGGTATTCGAAACACGTAATAGGATAAGCCGAGAGGCGTCTCACCCCGTAAAATACATCTCGAAACCAAGCAAAAAGCCGAGCATGTCTCGCAAAATCTTGAGGGTGCCTGAACTAATAAGCCAAGCTCCGGCTTGCATGTTCTTGTCAACTCCAAGCACCCACAGGGTAAGCCGGACAAGAATGCCGCACCTAAAGGTACAGCGAGTCCGTCTACCACTTTAACTCTGGTAAAGCACAAAGCCGAGCTGTATATCAAACATTTGCTCGCCGCCCTCACGTTCAACGCTCTCGCGCTCGCCTTCTTCACGTTCGATGCTCTCGTGCTCGTCGCCCTCATGCTCGACACCCTCGTGCTCGCCTCCCTCACGCTCGACGCACTCACGTTCAATGCTCTCGCGCTAGCCGCCCTCATGCTCGTCACCCTAACGCTCGATGCTCGACACCCTCACGTTCGACGCTCTTGCGCTCGCTTGCGTTTGCCACACTCGTTCATGGTGGCGACCTCCACTCATTTTCAATGTAGACCTCCACTCTCAAACGTGGTGCCGACTTCCACTCTCCTCAGTACCGATCTCAACTCATTCTCGGTGGCAACCTCAACCTTCTCCCGCACTATCATAATTGTCGATCTCAAGTTGACGATCAAACCTCTCATTGCTTCTCCCATGAAAGGATGTGGGATGCGAGCGCATCTCATATCGCCGACCTCCATCCACTGATCACCCCCATCGATCCCAAGGCCGACCTCCACTTGTCGATCGCAAGGCCGAGCTCAACCTATCGATCTTCCCTCGATCGCAAGGCCATGCTGATCTCCCCATCGATTCCAAGGCCGACCTCCACCTGCCGATCTCCCCACTTGATCGCAAGTCCTACATCCATTTACTGACCCCCTCATCTTGTCACCAACTTCTGACCTCTACTCTCTTTCTCATGGCCGATCTCTACTCTCATTTTCGATGCTGATCTCAAACTCACTCACATTCTCTCTCGATTGCCGACCTCAATCTTACTCTCGGTGGCGACCTCAATCTCACTCTCGGTGGTGACCTCAATCTCACTTGCCGACCTCAATTTCAATCTCGCTAACCCTCTCGCTCATGATGCCGACCTCAACTCGCCGATCTCCTCTCGCTCATCTCGCCGAGCTCACCGCCGAGCTCATTAACTTCGCTCATCTCACCGAGCTCATTACCTCCGCTCATCTCGCCGAGGTCACCGCCGAGCTCATTACCTTCGCTCATCTCGTCGAGCTCACCGCCGAGCTCATTACCTCCACTCATCTCGCCGAGCTCACTGTCGAGCTCATTACCCCCGCTCACCGCTGAGCTCGTTACCCCTGCTCATCTCGCCAAGCTCATTACCTCTGCTCATCTCGCCGAGCTCACCGCCGAGCTCATTACCTCCGCTCATTTCGCCGAGCTCACCGCCGAGCTCATTACCTCCGCTCATCTCGCCGAGCTCACCGCCAAGCTCATTACCTTCGCTTATCTCGCCGAGCTCATTACCCTCGCTCATCTCGCCGAGCTCATTACCTCTGCTCATCTCGCCGAGCTCACCGCCGAGCTCATTACCTCCGCTCATCTCGCCGAGCTCACCGCTGAGCTCATTACCTTCGCTCATCTCGCCAAGCTCACCGCCGAGCTCATTACCTCCCCTTATCTCGCCGAGCTCATTACCACTGCTCAACTCATTACCACCGCTCAATCGGCCGATCTTCAATCCCCCTATAATCATTAAATATGCCGATCTCACCTAGATCACTCTCTCGTGGGGCGATCCTCGACGACACCCAGCAAGATCGATCGAACCTGCTCAAAGTCAAGTCATCACGGCGACCCCTGTCCGATTCCACATCATCAGCGCCGTGCCGATCTCCAACTGTGGAGTCTCGCCGATCGCCGATCATCAACAATCTCACAAGCAACCCGAGACGATCTGTGCCGAGCAGGCATATTAACAGAATTTCAAGCACGCCCGCTGATCGCAGAAGAACTGCCGCTCTCCGGACTAAGGGGGGGACTATTGTTGGACATAGGCTGCGCCCAATATACCGCTCAGCCCAACAAGACTCATTTATTGTGATTTCGGCCCGACAAAATTGAAGCAAGCCATTAACAATCCGCAAAGGACAATCTCGGGAATTCACGATGAAAACCCTAGGAAACTCTGGGTCAACAATCGCCTATAAAAGGAAACATCACTTATTAGGATCACCAACCTGACTCGCGTACAAGACCCCGAGAACAATACTTTGCGTCTAAAACCGATATTGTCTTTTTTATAATTCATTTCAGCTTCCGAGCTCGTCATTATTGGCTTGTTAGTTTTCCTGTGAACTGACAAGCTCAATCTTAACTCGTGTTAGTGATGACTTCACGTTTTTATCGTTAATAAATGAATCAGCTTCACTCTTTTCCCAAAAAATCTTTATTTACTTAATGTTGTGCAAACCCGGTACAAACAGCACGTAACTTTGAAATAGTATTATTTTACTTTATCTTTTTGTTGGAAATGTGACTTCCACTCCACCGATCAAAAGCTAGCTAATACACCAAATATACTTTCTCTCTGTCTACATCATTATGCTTTCTACAAACAAATAAAATAACAAGAAAAATAAAGACAAAGATAACAATAGAACCTTCCACTTGTAAAGAAAAAAAAAATAGTCAAGAGATAAGCTTTGACCTAAACGTATAGTTTTGTTTTTGTTTAATACGTATAGTTTAAGTAACCTTAAAAACAATATATGATTCCTTAAAACATAATTTGTATAGCACATATAGCTTCCCAAGGGAAGTAATCGCGAAATTGTATAGTACAAACCAAAATAAAACTAGTATATCAACAAAAAAAGATACCAACAAAGTATTTTATTAATAACAAAGACATCAGTCATTAATTTGTGTAAAATGTCAAGTTGAATATACATAACTGAATTTTATATATTCAAAATAAATCTTTTAATATATCATTGTTATCTTTTCGTTTTCTACACTTTTCCTTTTTTTCTGAAAGCAATTCTCACGTAGTTGCAATACATGTTCATGGATCATGGAATAATAAAAAGTTATCAATTAACAAAACTAATTTTTTCTAAGGCCACAAATTATAAAACACGCATTCAAAAGCATTATTTGGTACATGACCCACCTACCAACCAAACGTAATAATATTCACTTCAATTGCCTTTATAATCTCTCTTGTGCATCTTTTATAACTAAAAAACGAGTTTAAATTAAAGAAACAAACAATAATAGTATTACATTTTCGTAAGTCAGAATGCAAATAATGTTTAAGTATAATCATGTCAAAGAAATTAGGTATTAGGTATATCGCATCCATAAAAACCTAAAAGGTGGTGTCGATGCCTAATGTCTTAAAAAGCCAATCCCATTTTTCCAAACTCACATATTTAATTAAATTATATGCATTAGTGTGTTTGTTAATTTTGTTTCTCACCTGTGTTGTTTACTTGTTTATGCGTTAGATTAAATTAAACGCAAACTAGGTAAACACAAAAGTCAAGAAGTCGTTGAACAATGTCAGGGTTAATTTAGTAAGTAGCTCATAAAACCTCAGAAGACAAATGATGTTTAGTTGAACAAAGATCAAACTTTAGTTGAGCTAACGAGAGAGTTGGTTTAGTGTTAATATGTCAGTTTCTTGAGTTGGTTATTTTTTTGACCAGTTCTGATAAAAAAAACCTAAAAGTCTTCAGCATTAATAATGTCTCCAACCACAATCAAATCGTGGGATTTATTGTCACTAAAGCATATTTAAATGTCAGGTGAAAAAGGAACCTTCCATACTATTCAGAGTCTATCAAACTGATATACACTCCACTTAGTTAAGATTAGGCCTGGGCTTTTTACCCGTATCCGACCCGAAAAACTCGGATACGGATATACCCCGAACTGAAGACAATAACCGAATGGTTATTGATTTATCAATCCGTCGGACATCGGACCGGATCGGATAAAATCCGAAACCCGAAGAACAACCGAACTCATCCGATCCCCATTTCCTTTTCTCTCGAGATCCTCCAATATACACTCCGATATACATCGATCTCCATTTCCCTTATCTCTCGCGATCCATACACCGGTATGATTGTATCCATGATCTTCTTCCCTTATCTCTCGCGACTCTCTACATATAAAGGCAAAACCCTTTCCATGGAATCCCTAATACAATTCTCGTCGCCCCAGTCTTCTCCGTCAAAGGCATCAAGAAATCGATATCAGTAAGTCTAAGTTATTCTATTATTCTTCTTTTTCCTTGAGAGGAATTCAAGTTGTTGAGCGTGATTTTGATTTTGTGTGAAATATGTATGTTAGTTGCTTGATTTTGTGTTTCAATTTGCTTGATTCTTAACTCCTAAATTAGATTAGCTAATGGTTTGCTCGATCCCGATTTTGAGTATTATAGTTCTCAGCTCCACAATTAGAAACAAAGTTATGATCCGTATAAGTTTATTTTTCAAGTTATGATCCGATAGACACAAAATTTTGAGTAGTGTGAATGATAAGTATGATCCGTATAAGTCACAAGTGAGTATTATTGTTTTCTTCTCCATTTACAAACAAAGTTCATGCTTCTTTTAAGTTAGTTTTCAAGTTATGATCCGATAGAAAGAATTTTTTTTTTTGAGTAGTGTGAATGATACTTATGATCCGTATAAGTCACAAGTGAGTATTATTGTTTTCTTCTCCATTTACAAACAAAGTTCATGCTTCTTTTAAGTTAGTTTTCAAGTTATGATCCGATAGAAAGAAATTTTTTTTTTGAGTAGTGTGAATGATACTTATGATCCGTATAAGTCACAAGTGAGTATTATTGTTTTCTTCTCCATTTACAAACAAAGTTCATGCTTCTTTTAAGTTAGTTTTCAAGTTATGATCCGATAGAAAGAATTTTTTTTTTTGAGTAGTGTGAATGATAAGTATGATCCGTATATGTCTTGTACGCAATCCCGATTCTTAGTAGTGACTAGTGAGTATTATTGTTTTCTTGTCCAGTTAGAAACACAGTTGATGCTTCGTTTAAGTTGGTTTTCATGTTTAGATAGAAACAAAATTCATATGCTTCGTATAAGTTGGTTTATTAACTTGCATTCTTTTTATTTTTAGATGGATTCCTCAACATTTGCAGACAACATTGACAAGGAGAAAGCTGACCCAAATTTGATACCTGAGAGTGGAAACAAAAGGAAAGATGGTCCAGCAGATGGTGGAGGCTCAACACAACCGGACCAACCAAAGAGAAAGCCGAGTACAAGATCTACTGTCTGGGGACATTTCACAAGATTTGATGACAATGTTAAGCGATGTAAGTGTAATTACTGCCACAAGTCTTACGGTTGTGATTCAAAGTCAGGGACTTCTCACTTGAAGGCTCATATGGAGAGCTGCAAGCATTTTCAGGCATGGAAGCAGAAACAATCACAGACTGTGATTAACAGTCAGGGACAGCTTCAGAGTGGAAAAGTTACTGAAGAAGTGTTCAGGGAGGCTTCGAATGAGATGATTGTGCTGTCAGAGCTGCCACTTGCTTTCATTGAAAGCATCGGTTGGAAGCATTTCTGCAACAGAGTCAACCTCTACAAGCCACATTCGAGAAGAACAGCTACAAAGGACATTGTTAGAATGTATGTGGAGATGAAAGCAAGTCTGCGAACTTGGATTGTTGCTAGTAAGCCAAGAGTCTCTTTGACAACTGACATTTGGGTTGCTAAAGCTACAGGTTCTAGTTACATGGTGATTACAGCACACTTTATTGATGTTTCTTGGCGATTGAGGAAGCTGATTATTGGGTTTAAGTACATTACCGATCACAAAGGAGCAACAATATCACGAGTTCTTCTTGACTGTTTGGCTGAGTGGGGCATAGAGAAGATTTTAACTGTGACAGTCGACAATGCAACTGCAAATACTTCTGCTTTGAAGAAATTTCAGGAGGCATTCAGCTTAAGGAACAGTGAAGCATTTGTTTTAAATGGAGAGAGTATGCATATGAGGTGTTGTGCTCACATAATCAATTTGATTGTTAGGGACGGTTTGCATGAGTTGAGTGAAAATGTGACAGCCATACGCAATGCAGTTCAGTATGTGAGGTCTTCTACTTCAAGATGTGATTCCTTTGAGCAGAAAGTTGTCACTGGGAAGATGACTAGAGGGAGTTTACCATTGGACATCAAAACAAGGTGGAATTCGACATACTTAATGTTGTCAAGAGCTATTGATTTTAGATTGGCATTTGATAAAATGGAGGCGGAGGACAAGATGTACAATGACTACTTCAATGAGGTCGAGAATGGGAAGAAAAAGATTGGGCCGCCTACAAGGGCTGATTGGAGTGCTGTAGAAAGGTTAGTGAGATTTCTAATCATATTCTACAATTCTACTTTGGTTGTGTCTGCTTCAACCTCAGTTGCTTCTTCTAAGTGCTATGGAGAGATAGTAACTATAGAGAGGAATTTGATGTCACTTAGCAATAGTATTGATACTGATTTGAAATCAAAAGCCGATGCTATGTTGTTGAAATTCGAGAAGTACTGGGATGGAATGAGAAACATCAATGTTTTTCTGATTGTTGCAAGTGTGTTTGATCCACGCAAGAAAATGCAATTTGCGAAGATGTGCTTTGACAAGCTTTATGGGAAAGATACAACTGATTCTAAGGAGATGAGTGATAGAATCACCACTTTTCTGACATCTCTGTTTAAGGAGTATAGCAGTCGTCTTCAGAAAGTACCAAGTGGTCAATCATCACAGTCCACTCAGACATCAACTTCTGTTAGCCAAGGTGAGTCCACTGATTTAATGTCTGATAGTATGGGGGCGTATGAGAGGATGGACTTTGCTTATAAGGAGTTGGTTGATGAGATTGGGGTTGATGATGGTAGGGATGAGTTGGATGTGTATTTGAATGAAAAAGTGGAAAATCCTAGAACTATTGTTGGTTCCGAGTGGGATGTGTTGTCTTGGTGGAGGCTCAACTGTGGTAGGTATCCAGTTTTATCAGAAATAGCTAGGGATGTTCTTGCAATGCAGGTTTCATCAGTTGCATCTGAAAGTGCATTTAGTACTAGTGGGAGGGTCATAGAGCCACACAGAAGTTGCTTAACACATTATATGGTGGAAGTTTTGATATGCTTGCAGCAGTGGATGAAGAATGAGAATCACTTTGGTGAGAAAGCAATTGTTACAAATGCACAATTGCTTGCAGACATTGAACTGCTTGATAAACTTGAGAAAGGTATGCCCAAACCTACTTACTTCATCCTTAGTAGTTATTTGTTTTTAAAACCGTCACTTATCAATTGCTATTTTTCTTTCTTTTCAGACTTTGAAGGTGAAGACTTAAACTAGAAGACTTGCATAAACACATCACTCGGATGTAATGTAAATGTTTAAGGATGCTTACACTGGTTTTTAACTAAGATTTTGTTACACTGGTTTTTAACTAAGAATTTGTTACTTTGGTGTATTAGGGGCATGAAGAAGTCGAAGTATGGGACTAAGAAGCTTGAGGAGGTCGTTGTTGGTGGCTTGCATTGGAGGTTGTTATTGCAAGATCATCTTTTATCTTTCTATTTATCTTTGTTCTTTAGGATGGTGCTCTACTTTGGTTTTGAAATTTACGATGGTGATTTACCTTTTTAGGATGTTATTGCCTTATAGGCTAGGTTTTCAAATTTTTAAGCTGTTATCGACATTCACATGGTTTCAATTTAAGATGTTATGAATTCTTTAAGATGTTATTGCTTTTTTTCCCCCAAGTCGGATGTTATTGCTTTAAGATGTTGCTTTATTAAAAATTTCAAACAACATTTTTAGATGTTGTTGCAAATAATAATCGGGTCTGAAATATCCGAAAACAATATCCGATACAAGAAAAATCCGACCTGAAATCCGATCCGAAGTTTATAAATTATCCGTATGGATATTAGAATCAATATCCAAATTATCCGAAATCCGAATAACCCGATCCGAAACCGACCCGACATCCGAACAATTATGCCTAATAATCCGTATGGATATTAGAATCAATATCCAAATTATCCGAAATCCGAATTACCCGACCCGATGTCCGAACGCCCAGGGCTAGTTAAGATTCAAAGCAATTGTATAAGTACAAAGCTGAAGACTAAAATAATTCAGTCAAAGAGGCTAGAAATGAAACAAACATAATCTGGTTAAGAAAAATCAGCTAAACCGGAATTGAATTTCCAACAGCAATAATTAAAGATCTCTTCCACTAAGCATTACAATCTATAGTGTCTGGTTTTACACAATCCAAACCAACCAGTTAGATCACTAAATTCTCTTACACAAGCTTTACAATCAAATAGAATTTAACCAAAGATAAAAATGTAGTCTCGAATACATATACTGCTTCTTCACTGATTTGCGTCATACCTACAAAACTTAATACTTATAGCAGTGAAGTTTTGATTGCAAAGACCTAAAAAAAAGAAGTAACACTGGTAATTTCATTGCAATCTGATCGAAGGTTTCATTCGTCACCAGGAGAATTATCAGACACCATCTTCATGGATTCTTCTTCTTCTTCTTCTGCATTGGTGTTTTGACTTTCAGCCTCTATGGTCTCACACGGCTTGTTCAATGCGTTTTCAGATTCTTGTTCCTCTTGTTTCTCATCTAAAGGTTTATCTGAATGAAGCGGGGTTCGATCAGACTCCATTTTATCAGTTTCTGGATCTAAGTCTCCACATTGGTTGGTAGATTTAAGTTCAGAGCTTTTGCTCTCTAGCGAGATTGAATTCGTCGTACCAGTGATTCCCTCTAGACTAGGCCCTGGTGCATCAGATGGCGTTGCTGCTATGACAGTATATTCTTCAGGTGGTGGTAATCTGATTGCCTCAGAAGACATTGGTTCTGTGCTGTTTAGGTTGGGAGGAGGTAGATTGGGTTGGGAAGACCCTGAAGTTTCACCCAATAGAGAAGGTGGAGGCAAGGGAGGAGTTGATGATGTTAGTGGATTGCCTTGAGAGCTGCTTTCTACAGCATTGTGGCTGCTACTACCAATGTCTGTAGTCTTTTGACTCAATGGATGCAATTTACGTTTCCTTTTCTTACGCAGACTGTGTCTTGGATCTCTAGGAGCAGGAGGCGGCGGCTCTGGTATCACAAATGGTGGAATTGTGGTTGAATCTTCACCATATAAAACGCGGACTGATTGCGCTATAGCTGACACAGTTGGAGGTAGAGTGGGTGGCTCAGGTGACTTCACGGTAGGAACAGTCACAACATTCCGTAACCAATGAGGTAGCTTGTTCTCTGAAGAGTTCATTCCCAATATGTCTTTCCCCATAGGATTGGAGAGATTCAACCCACGATTCGGATTAAGAAAAGATTGATTGGCTGACCTTCCCAAGAACATGTTGTTGCTTGAATCAAGCATTGGAGGTAACGGCATATCTAGAAACAAGGGTAGTTTCCCACGCTTAATAGCATCCCGTTTTTCATCAGCTCTCTGGGTGTTCAAGGAACTTAAACTGTCCAAACCCAATGAACCTAAGTTGCCCATTCCAAGAGAGTTGAGTGGAAAAGGCTTCTCACTGGGAATATTTGTTGATGTCCCTGGTCGTTCAGATGGCCCAGCAGTAGGATCACCAGGAAGATTGTCAGTGCACAGATTTGCCATCGGAGGAAAAGGCTCACCTCGAAATCCAAGGTGTTCAGATGGTTCAAATAACGGAAGGGGAGATGCTAGATCGCTGAATCCGAGTTTTATATCTGTGAGGTGGGATTGAAACCTTGGAGGAGTGGCATATCTAGTTCCATGTAATGCCCGATTCATTATTCCTTGGGGAAGACCAGGAAACAAGGAAGATTTGGTGGACTTATCATTTCTGCTTGATTTAGATGGCAGAGATGAAAGACTATCCAAGAATTTACGTTGCTCTTCTTCCCACCTTGCTGCCAAGTACTCTGGTGTTTTAAACTTCGAAAACTTTAGCCTTGGATCTCTAAGAATTGTCTCCCAATTTCCATACCCATGTCTACGAATCCCAATCCAGAGAGAATCTAGTTCATCCTCGGACCATGCATCTACTCTTGTCTTCTTTTTCTGCAAGTGCCCAATGCCAGAACCAGTTCTAAGCATTATATTCTCCAGCACCTTGCGATGGTTCTCCGGAATAGATTGAAGAGCTGATGGAAACTGATCCAAACCCAAAGGAGGTAATTCCTTCTCTTGTTGGTTGAAGACAGGTGGATCCATAGGAGGGATTTTCATATTGGGTAGAAATGGCATTGATGGTACGCCAAATAGGTCTTGCATAGAATGACCAGTAGCTTCAAATCTTTTCCTCATCGAAAGACTGGCCATGATGTCTTGATGCGATGCTCCCATGGTTCTCGGCTGAAATGGGAATCGAGGAAGCAGCTTATCATCAAATGGAAGGTTAAGTAGCGGAAACTTCTCCTGGAAATCAGTCAAAGCAGCACCAGAACTTCGGGGACGCTCAAAATCCCCTGATGGAGGAAACTGCATTGTGCACAAGTTATGACCCACATATAAGTATAGAATATGTTTATGTATCATATATGTGAATGAAAAGTAGATGTGTTAGATGAAATTGCATGTATAAGAGGGAGGGGAATACCTGACGATGTGGAAGCCAACCATCCATATTACTAAGAGGTTGCTGATGAGGTTCTTCCTTTACGTTTTGTGGTTTTAGTCTACTCAAAGAAGGCTCCTGGTCATTTGCTTCCCTCTCAACCATGTTTGATGTTTGGGGTAGATTGAAGGGAAAATGAGGTCCTGTTATGGTTCTATTCTGTCTACTACCTGGACGAGAATTATTTCTCCGGGAGGATTCTGAATGAGTAAAATTAGGAGCACACAGTCCAAGAACTGGCAGGTTGTTCGGGGATAAAGAAGGTGGACATTCTGCGCCATGATGATGCTGGATTGGAAGTTCTGGTCTAGGATCTGAAGAACTGGCTTTTCTTTTCTGTGCATCACATTGCTGGCTGGCTTTGCTATCGTCCAAGTCCATTGATGTAGGGCTTTCTTCGTCCTGATTAGCTGCTTCAGTTACCTGATCTTCATTGCCATTAGGAAGAGAATCTTCAACAAAATTCCTTTTTGCAAGCAGGTTCTTTTGCCTTTCTCGCAGCTTGGTACTGTTTTGCAGAAAACAAAGTAAACTGTTATTCAAGATCTTGATATAATGAAAAACCCGATATCTTCTATTAAAATTGACACAAACTGATTTTGCTAAAGAATCTTCTTTTGTCTTCTAATCAGGAAAAATCACAATTTCTAAGTATAATTTATCTGAGAAGCAGACGTGAATGTATCTAAATATATGCAAAAGGTGAAATTTTTTTCCAACTTCACTATTATCAACCTAGCAAATATTGAAGAGTGAACAGACTTGGAACAAAAACTTACAACTTATCTTTTAGGGCTCGCCCTGCAGGTGTATATTCCTTCTTAAGTTCTGGTTCTGGTTCTTTCTCATCTTCACCGCCACTCTGCAATAATTATAAATTAGGTATACTGGTAATTATCACGACAAGGGTGCTCATAGTCACCAAAAGATGTTTTAGGAGTAGAGTACAACGGTTACCTCAGTTACAGGTCCACTGGTATGTGGGGCATATGCTTCCCTGTATGAAACAGCCTTTCTTAAACGCTTCCCTCTACCAAGCGCTGCTTCTTCCTCGCTCTGATATTTCTCCCATCTACAGATACAGTTTTTTCGTATAAAAATCAGTTAACAAGTGATAACTAATATGTAGTGAAACCATCATTTGACCGAAGCAAATAACAGAGCTAAGCCGCTTAATTTGGAGCAAGAGGAAACTCCAACCTCATACGCAGAAGCCTGTCCCATTCATTTTCCTCAGTACAATTTACTACATCATCATCTTTCCTCTCTGAACTCTGTTCATCAGCATCATCAGTTACCAGAGCAGGTGATTCAGCTTCAACTTGTTCTTCAGCTATTTCCTCATTCCATTCCACAGGCTGTTAAAGACGAATTAATAAGGCATTAAGAGGAGGCAATTCTACTTTGTAGTTCAAAGCAACCTAGAACAGCCTCCAGGTAATACAAGAGTCACTTAAGTCAATCTAGAGAGGCCTATCTTACTGTTCCTCTTTATTCAGTTAAAAGAAAAACTCGCGTCTGTAAACCTAATAGTGCATATCTCAGTAGTGACAAAAAAAAGGTGCATATAACATGTCTTTTCTTTTCTTTTTTGTATGAATGTAAAATTGATTAACATGTCATTTAGCAAGAATGACATATGAATATGATACCTCACCTTTACGGAGCCGAGCATATCGTTCTCTAACTCAGTATCAGCAGCATCGGTGGAGACCGTTTGAATATTTGACCGGTCAAGCAACTTCATAATTGCAGTCTCATCCCAAACAATCTTGCCATTTCCTTCTGTACATTTGTCTTGATAAACATCTCCGAGGCCACCACCTTTTTTCCTACTTTTACTTTCTAAATCCATGATTACATCTAAGTTCCCATTACTTTCAGATGTATCTTTATTATTCTCACCAGCAGAGTCGTTGAAAAGTTGTTCAGTCCCCCAGCGTAGAATATCTTCAAATTCCTTCTGGGATCCAGACTTGTTTACAAAAAGCTGATCGAGCATCAACTTCTTCTTCGCCAGCTGCAAAATGCGCTCTTCAACACTGGCACGGACGACAAGTCTGTACACCAAAAGTCGTTTGGATTGTCCGATTCGATGAGCTCTATTCATAGCTTGGATGTCAGCGTGAGGGTTGAAATCAGAGTCATAGATAATAACAGTATCAGCCGTTGCCAGATTGATACCAAGACCACAGGCACGTGTTGATAACAGAAAGACAAACCGATTTTTGTCTTGGTTGAAACGTGCTATAGCTGCCTGACGATCAGCTACAGCAACAGAACCATCCACCCTTTCAAATGTCTTAGGCCCAAATTCTATATTCAGGTAGTCCTCCAGAATGTCTAGAAGCTTTGTCATCTGTGAAAATATCAGAACTCTATGGCCTTCCTTCTGTAGCACCTTAAGCATGGAGTGCAACAGAGTCAACTTGGCTGAGGCTTTTATTCTCATATCATGAAGAAACTCCAATGACCCAGACTCCGGCTCAGTACCTGGTATGAGATATGGGTGATTGCAAACCTTTCTCAACTGCATCACTATGTTAAGCATTGACTGTTGCGCTACCCCTTTCCCGATATTTCGTAGTATCTGATAGTTCTTAGTTAGCATAGCACGATAATACTCCGCCTGGATTGATGTCAACTCGACAGGGACCATCCTTTCTGTCTTTGGAGGAATATTCTGCATGGCATCTTTTTTAAGACGACGAAGCATATGAGGAGCAACAAGTTTCTTCAGTTCCTCTACTTTCTCAGCACTTGTCAAATCATGGAACCTCTTCTCAAAAGAAGACAAAGAAGGGAATGAAGATGGTTGCAAGAAGTTGAGCAGATTATACATCTCACCAATGTTATTCTGAAGAGGGGTGCCAGTCAAAAGCACACGGTGTTGAAAAGAGAATGTGTTGAGCAAGCTAAACAGCTTACTTTCCGAATTCTTTAGACGATGCCCTTCATCAACCACAAGAACTTCCCATGGAACTCCACGTAGATGAGATGAGTCAGCCAGAACCATTTCATAAGTAGTTAAAAGGACATTGAATCTGTAGGATGTCGGCTTCTTGGTCGTCCCAGTAAGATTCTTAGCATGCCACTCATAGTCTCGAATGATGGCTCGTCCTTTTGCGCTTCCATGATACTCCACAACATTAAGGAGTGGAGCCCAAAGAGAAAACTCGGATAGCCAGTTTGGCATTGTTGAAAGTGGAACCAAGACTAAACAAGGTCTTGCAACTCCAAATTCAAAATAAAGAGAGGAGAGGAATGCACTAGCAGAAACTGTTTTTCCAAGCCCCATCTCATCAGCAAGTATTACATTTTTCGATTTATGCCAGCATCTACGCAGCCAATTCAAGGCCTCAAGCTGATGGGGAAACAAAGCACCCCCTCTGAGCTCTTGAGGTTGTTCTGTGAGGGTAACAATTTCACTTTGCTGACCTTCACCCCTTTCCCTTGTGGGATTACCCTTACTATTCCTTTCCAATGTTTTCTGCTCATACTGATGAAATAGATCTATCAAATGGGATGAACTTTTAAGAATAGGCTCCTCCACACTCTCCCACGTGCATTCATCATAAGCTAGGCCTGTCCACTTTACGTAAGCTTCTTGGTTACCTTCTTCTGAAACCCGAAGAGCAACTATTCGCTGAGGCTGTTTCCATTTATCTTCACAGATATTTATTACAGTTGTTCCGTACTTTGATTTGTAGTTCTCTAGTTTTCTTTTAGCAAGACCTTTTAGCTCCGCCTCGGAAATCCAAGTATTATGAATATTAGATTTTCCCACCCATTTAACAAGAAACTCATATGACACAGTCTCGCCAATAAGATCTGAAGTTTGAGCAGCTACAGGCTCCTCAACTTCTTCCCCAGCCACAGTGCATTTTTCCCCTGTTTCCTGATGTGCTTCTTCAAGTAACTCTCTCTCAACAGATACAGGTGTTCCACTAACTTTTGTATCTTCATTATCCACATGTCTACTCAATGTGGCATCAGAATTGTCTTCTGAAATCTCTTCTTTCCCCTCATCCATACCCTCAGTACCAAAAGCAGATTCGTCCAAATCTTTCTCCTTAATATGTGAATCCCTGGAACTTTTACCCGTCTCAGAAGAAGATTCTGTTCTGTCCTCGGCAACTAATAATTCAGCATTTGTATTTTGTACAGAGCTATCGCGCTGGTCATTAGCTTGTAAATTATCAAAACACATGTCATCTGAAAGAGAACTACACAGTGAGGTCTTAGTCAGACCTCGGATTCGGCATCCTAAAATGCGATCAACCTGTCAGGAAACCACAAAGAAAGGAATGAAAACATATATTAACAAGCATGAGCAACAAATGAGTCACCAGAAATGAATGAGGCACATAAACAATAGACAATTCTGAAGGAACAAGAAATATTTCTGATGGCAGTGACACAAGGATAGATACCTGGAGATTTCCAGCAGGAGGAGAGTTTTTATCATCCACATAACTAGAAGATTTCTTTGTGCCACGTAATGCACGACGTTCCTCCTTGGAAAGCTTCTGCATTGGTAAGGATAAGTGGATAAGAACATATACTAAATGAAAGATGATACAAGAACAACAATGAATATAGAATGAAATCAATATGACCATCAAACATGGTTTGTAAGAAATTTCATCTCTAATGAAAAAAACATTCCAAGCTCCTGCAGTTAAAAAGAGATACCCACAATTCATGTGCCGAAACAGAGGTATAGTCACATGTATCGTAAATACTTGTGAGAAACCACTTTACTAAATGCAAAACAATATTGAGTTTGCGGAGAATAACCAGTTGTTGCAACATGTTAAGCAGAACAAAATGTCGCACTGGTTATATAAGAACTTAAAATCACAATTCACGAGAGCCACAATCTTCAGAGCAGAACAGGAAAAACTACGTGCAAATTGACCAAGTATCTTTATATTAATGCAGAAGATACTCAACATTAAATTCAGAGTGACAGAAAAACTAGCTTCAAAACGATACTGAATCTTGTAACTCTACCAAATCTCTGATCTCTGATTCATTTATTATTGTTGTATATTTAGATTTACAACCCACTTAAAAAAAAAGCGTGATGCAACAAGGTTTCTTACACTACATTCCCCTATTATAAGCATAGTCAAATGTCTACAAAATCTAAAATCTATAATGATTATGAAACATACCTTCACTTTTT
Organism: Camelina sativa; assembly: GCF_030686135.1. Classification (NCBI taxonomy): domain Eukaryota; kingdom Viridiplantae; phylum Streptophyta; class Magnoliopsida; order Brassicales; family Brassicaceae; genus Camelina; species Camelina sativa. The sequence continues at coordinate 31,182,781 of NC_141899.1, forward strand.
CTGGTATTTCCGTCTTGGTCTGAGATTTGGACAGGGATCTTAAAGTCACGCGATTTTTCTTTTTCTTTTTCTTCGAAGACTCTGGTTTGGTACTCTGAGAAGAACCCACTTTGGACAAACTTTTCTTCGAACGTTTCTTATCAGTCTTCAACCTCTCAACACTTTCCCCATCATTTAATTCACGCTTTCGTTTTTTCCTTTTACCTTTTCCAGTCTCCACTTCAGCAATTGTCTTATTTTCCACAATCTCGCTGGAAGCATGTTCCATCTTCTCCACGGGTGCTTCTTCAGTTTTCTCTGTATCTGATAATTTAGATTCAGAGAGATCTGCAGGTTTTCCCATATCATCTTCTCCGTGAGACGATGAATTAGGTCGGTCATCCGCAGATGCATGACCAAGGTCAGCAGTTGAACAACCATCCATTGGGGACGAATAAACTTCCTTTCCTATGGATTTGCTCCCTTCAGCCGATACAGATTTCCCTTTCTCAGAAGATTGTTCTCCAGAGATTATAGAACTGCAATAAATCTGAGAAGCTCTCTCGCACTTTGGTCCGGCTTGAGAATTTCTTTTCGTGGTTTTCGTTCTTGCTCGCTTAGCAATTGCATCTAAACGATTGACAGGCTTGAGTGCTTCACTGTTTGGGGAACATTTAGGGCAGATCCACTTACCATTTGGAATCCGCTAGAGGATAATGAAATAAGGAGTAAGATAAGTTTCCCAAATTTGAGTAATGCGAATTCACAACTACGAAGGACACATGTAATATAAAAAGATCGTTTACCTTAAGAGGTGGAGTGAGGCATTCGGTATGATAAGTCCTAGGACAACTATCACAACACAGTAAATCACCACCAAGATCACAGATCACACATTCAAAATAATTCTGTAAAAGAAAAAAAAAATTAATAACAGAACAATACCATATATAAAATGAGGTGAGAAACTTTAAAAAAACTTTACCCCATCATTTCCTTTCCTCTTAGAGGAGTTCCTTTCAGGAGTTGAATCAGTCCTAAGCCGATGCTTAGATGGTTTAGCGGAAGAAGTGTATTCCGGAGAATCAAAAGCAACTGAACTTTCCACTTTTTGGTCTAATAAATCTAGTATAGATGGAAGCTTTCTTCGTTTCTGCTTCATGACCCAATCTCTATTAATCATTTCACTGCCTGAATCTTTCATCTTCTATTTCTCTTCTCATACCATGTGCTTGATAGAGAACTGGATAGACCTTCATGTATAAATTACAGCTACAGTAGTAACTAAAGAATACTGGCCTTTGAAGACCTCTGTTGCCACACTGACATTACAAAAGAAAAACGAGTTAGGCAAACCATAATCTAAGATCAAGACACACTGAAACAACAAAATGAGGTAGCTAGAAATGTGCACATGCTCAGAAACACTGAACAATAACGTGACAAGACAAAATGAAGTGCCACTCAAATCAAATATACAGTATCATCAACCAGACAGCAACGGCGTGCAACTTGATAGTCATATGAACGATAAATCAAAAATGTGAAACTGAGCCTTTTCTGATATAAAAATGTCATGCACAAAGGAAAAAAGCATAGTGTAGCGACCTGTAACCACAATTTAATTCACTTTCACATAGATATGAATTCAAACAGCTTCATTCAATCATAATACAAGATATAGAATCTAAGAAACTAAATGATATCCAATAGTAAATCTACAACATTAGAGAAGTATCACATCCATCAGAAGTCTTAATTAAAGATGAGACAAAAACCTAGTACGTAATCTAATCTACTCTTATCACAAGCTCTGATAATAAACGATTTGTTCCTTCACTACTTGGAGAATAATACTTCAATTAAGATCATACTATATTACATTCCTCTACTCTGCAAAATACGGTGTCTTATATAGACCTAGAGCTTATCTCTAGGGCAAATTCACTAGTTTTGATACATAGATCAATGATGATCCTATAGACAAGTGAATGAACACACACTAGTGTAGAATTCAATCAACTTAGCCAGAACATAGTCAAGTAAACACAGGCTTTCGAAACATGAATTCAAACACAAACCATTTGAAAGAAAGTAGCAAAAAAAACAAGACACATTGGCAGTAAAAAACCAGGACAATTCACCTAGAAACAAAGACAATTAAAAAAAACAAAAATCACACTAAATCAGTAATTAATAAAACCAGCATTAACCTGACAAACCCCTAAACCAAGCATCCAAATCACAAACAAAAACAAAAAGAAGAGATTAACCCAGAAAGGAGAGGAAACAACTTACAAATCTGGGAATCTGAAATCGGAATAGAGAAAAGTAAAAAGAGTAATCCGATGATCTAAGGGGACGAGAGAAATCCGGCGATTAGGGATTGAAGTCCCGGAGAAAAGGGAAAGGGGGGGCTTCTAGGGCACGGCCTCGAACAAGAGAGAGAGAGAGAGAGAGAGAGAGAGAGAGGTACGAAAGAGAGAGATGATGAGAAAGAGAGAGAGAGAGAGAAGAAGAAGAGGGCGACACGCGAAACGATAAATAAATTAGAGAGAGAGAGAGAAAGGTCAAGTCTTTGGAGATGGGGTTTGGGGTTAGATAGAGAGAGAGAGATGGCGAAAAGAAAGGCATATGATTCGGATTCGCCGGGCTCATAGGGGAACGGACTCTGACATGGCAACCAACCAAAACCAACAAACAACGCACCGCACGAGACAGAAAGAACCGGGAACGGAGAGTGACCTCTCTACCTCTCCTTTCCCGACACGTGTCCCCCATCTCTCTCTCTCTCACCTAAAAAGATCTTGCCTTTTTTTGCTTCGCTTCCTTGCACCGGTTCGGTTCGGACCCCTTTGTTCTTCTTACACAACAAGGTGCGATTCATCGAGACAGATACAGAATCCTCCGCCATGGATCTTCGAGATTTTTGTCTTACTTAAGCTTAAGCTTAGTTTTCTTCCCCTTTCTACTTTGATCTTCTTCCTTTTTTGTTTTGCCCTCAGTTGTGTAATTTGTTTTTAGCTTTTTTTAGTTAAATTCGTTTAGATAATAGATACGATACGAGAGTGAGCTTTTTAGTTTAATAAAGTTAAAACAAAAACAAATCAAATCTGATGTTTTAATTTTTAAAACGCCGCCAGGCTAATGTTTATTTAGATTCTCTTTTTCTTTGACGTAATAAATAACCTTAAATTACTGTTCCTTTTTGACTCAAGCCATCCTTAACGGGATAACTTTCCCCCTGTTCTAAGCCCAATAAATAATAAAAATATGTAACAGTGGGCTTAGATCAATATTTTTGATCTTGGTTCAGAACTGATCCAAAGGCTGTTCTAATATTCTTCCTCTCTTCTGATTGGTCGAAAAAATATCGAGAGAACGAAAAAAATTCTGATTGTTCTCTTCCGTCGTATTCCGTCATAAAACGAGAGAGAGTGTGTTTGAGAGCGAATCAAGATTCCTCCAAAGAAGATGTCTTTAATTCTTATTTTTGTTTTATGCTGCTTCGAGATTTACCAAACAATGGCTGCTGCAGATGCAAATCCCTCGTTTTTGTTTAATGGTGGGTTTGTGAAATCTCCGAGCTTTGACGAGAATATTGCTCTGTTTGGAGATTCGAAGTTTGTTGACGGCGGTCCATCGATTCAATTGACTGACTCAGTGAGTCGGAGTGAAGGAAGAGTTGTTTACAGGCAACCCATCAGACTCTTCCAAAGTAAAGAAAGAAACTTTTCCGGATCATTCTCGACTAGTTTCTCGTTTTCGATGTCTGATGAGATTGGTGTTGTCCTGGCTTTTGTAATGGTTCCAACTGGTTTGGATCTTAGGTCGTTTGGTAGAAAGGGTAATAATAACAGTAGTTCATCTGGTCTAGGGTTCTTATTGCGACACAAGGTCGAGACTGATATCTTATCAGCACTTGTGTTTTGATTCCACGAGAAAGAGATTTGTGCTTTTCTTATAGGATTAGATATCCTGGATTGGAGGAGATATAGGAACTGAACTTTGTTCTGTTTACTCGTTTGTGTTATGCAGCAACACAACACTGAGCTAGTGGTTGGTATGGTGAGGCAACAGTTTAAGAAACACATGAATGAGACAGACCCTGAGAAGATTCAAAAGCTTAAAGATGAGTGAGTTTTTTTTCTCCCCAATCTTTAGTGAATGTTATATACTGGTAGAGAACCTTGTGATTACTGATTAGATCAGTATCAGATGTCCAACTTGTTCATTGAGGCATGTATTGCAAAAAAATTCTCTGATATAACATTTGGCAGTGCTGCTCGGGGACTAATCAATCACATGTTGTTTGAGTCGGCAAAGCTGACAGGAGGCAAGGTTAGCCAGAGATCCTGATGCATTCTGGTTGCAGACTCCCATTGTTATGCTATTTCTCTCTCTGTCTGTTCAAGGCTTGTAGGCTACTAATGCAAACTAAGTTGGCTTTAATAAAAGACTTCATCGACTAGCGTCCGTGACTCAACATTGATGATTTTGGTTTGCAATCATTCTAATGATTATCTACTTCAAGGCAAATCATACAGCTTCGACCCTGGTTTAGATTAATGTTTACTTCTGCTACGTCCTCTAGGCCTGAAGATCAAAAATGTTATCATTTACATGTACTCTTGTATCTTTGGTAACTACTTTATGTATGAAATAAAATCAGATTCTTGTAGTAAAAGTTTATAACATATGAAAGTTTACATTATTTTCACTATATATTTATTCTAAGAACATCATAATTAATTCCCCCATTTTTTTTACCTATGATCTTAACAACTGATGTTAGATTATTTTCACTATATATTTAATCTAAGAACACAAAAAAAAAGTTTTCCCATTAAGGATGCCCTCACAATTTTAATTTTTTTTACTCAAAACATATTTATTTAGTTATTTAATTAACAGTAGGGATATGGACCATCAGGTATTTGGGCCGAACTTAAGGTTACTTGTGATTGACATTACGATCATATATTTGGGACCCATTTTGAGTTAGGCCTTTTGAAAGTGATTGCTGTCATAATTATTATTTTTATTTTTCTGATTTCAACTTAAAATGAAGTTATTATATTTTGGATTTTGTAACACAACAGCTGAAACTGCTGATATGTTCTAGACCTTTCTCGTGGGAGTCTAGACAACACTCAACATCCTAAAATTATATAAGCTTCGTTTCAATATAATTTTTTAATTTTCTACAATATATATTTTACATTTATAGTTTTCCCTCTTTATAGTCACAAACATTCAGAACGTTATTTGTAGTTTTCCCTCGATATATATGTAGTCATAAACATTCAGAACGTTATTTGATATGAATGAAGTGAATTTTCTTTTACGATTTAATAGTTATTATTTTTCTAATAAATATTTATATATACTTTATTAATAATATTATGTCGTAACGTCTAAACTGCTCAGTATCGTTTTAAGTAACGATTAAGTATTCTAGGTGATAGACGTTGGTTGGATCTAGGCATAACAATCTTGAAGTCATATTCAAAAGCATCAAACGTTTAATCATATGGTTCAATATTTTTGGATGTATCTGAGGTCAAATTTTTCAAAACAGTTGAACAAACTACACATATTTTATTATATAAAGTTTGATGTTAAAGTTACTCATTAACAAGATCGTGACACGTGCCAATTGTATATCTAAGATTTTTACATGTGTCCAAATTACTGCTTAACATGATCGTGACATGTGTCAAATTAACGATTTTAGATTTTGATTCATGTCTAATTAATCGCTAAAAAAAAAGTTACAAAAATATTTACCAAACAAAAATAAACTAATCTAAAAGCAAAAAGGGAAAATTTACCTATCACCTATTACCTGAGCATATATCATATTATACAATTTTGTTTGCTAGATTAGGATACGTCCGATGTGCAGGTTTATAATTTTTAAAATAAAACAAAATTTAACAAATAATATAAAATAAATAATTTTAGTAAGTAAAACCTATCTATAAAAGTAAATAGATACACTGAGGTGTTCAATGTGATATTTGGTGTAAAGGTGCGATTCTGTGGTTGAGACTATTAATCATGTTTTCTTTGAATGCCCTCGCTCGTGTGAAGTTTGGGATTTATCTCCAACTCCGGTCTTGTCAGAGGGTTTTTCATATGAGTCAGTATACTTAAATTTGGATTTTGTTTTCAAGAGGGATGTCTCTCAACAGGGTGATCCTGATCAATTTCTTCAATTACCATGGATTTTATGGGCAATCTAGAAGGCCATCAATAAAAAGTTTTTCAAGGTTTAGAGATCGAGGCGAATGATATAATTGCTTAGGCTTTGGGCGATAAGTTAGCATGGGAAGAGACACTCTCTTTTATGGCGGTCATGTCAGCTCCATCTCCGTCTTCAGATGTACAAGTTTCTTCACCTCGTTGTCAGATTGATGATTCTTGGAAAGCAACCAATGTGCATTCAGGATTGGGCTGGTGGTGTTGCGTTAGTGAGGAGCAAACCTTGTTGTTGGGGGCTAAGTGTCTAAGACGGAGCCCCTCCCTCCCTGCATTCCGAGTTAGAAGCGTTGTTGTGGACCATGAAGCGGATACATGCTGCAGGGATCGCTTGTCAACATTTCGGGACTCATTGTGCTGAGTTACTCACTAAGTCACTATGGTGCAGTTCCATGAAGATTGGCCGTTCTTCTCCAACCTGCTTGATGAGTTTAACTCGCTAGAGTCCTTTCCACTATTCTGCATCTCTTGGATCCCGCGTGCGTTAAATACGAAGGTGGATTATCTTGTCCGTGCTTCACGTTCTCTTATCTCTGAAGTTTCTTTTGTAAACCTCTTCCCTCCGACTTGGGCAACTAATCGAGGAATTTACTTTTAATTTATTGTTTGGTTGAAGAAAAAAAAAGTAAATAAATACAGTTTTAGTTAAAGAAAATAATTGTAGATGAGTTCAAAGTTATTAAAATCAATTTAAATTTAACAAAGAATATATATTTAATTATTTTTGTAAGTAAAAACAATGAATAAAAGTAAAGAGATAAACTTTTAGTTATAGAAAATAGTTATTTTTTTTTGCTATAATACACTAATGTATATCCATTTACAAATCTACTATCTACATTACCACTAAAAGTGTATTTGTACAATACAAATATATTTTACTGTTAAGATATACTCTTTAGTTTTTACTACTACCAACAAATTGTCTTAATGAACACATTAAATAACCTATTATATGTCTCTTCACTTTAATATTTTTATAGTTACAGAAACGCATACATTAGTCTTACATACTTCTATATTATATATTACAATAGCAGTCTTTTTGAATAAACTATTTGATTGGTGAAAAAATATGGAACGATCTATTTTTTTTTGCTTCTTACTTCAACAATCTTTTTTTTATGTAAAGGTGAGTATTTACATTTTTTTAGAAACAGTAATTGATTGTATAATTTTCACAATCATTTTTTATCTTATATAAAAAGTAATATTTTCTTGTAAAATAGCAACTTAAAATTAAAATAAGTAAACAATATTATAATTTTGAATTTTATGATATATATATATATATACAGAATTTCCTTATAATGATCTTTTCTAAATTTTAAAACTGAAAAAAAAATTATGTTTTATTTTCTCTATTTTACTTTTATATAAAACCTTTTTATGGTAGGTTTTGAATTTTAATATTTTTATTTAAAAAAACTTTAATAAATTTAGAATTGACATGTGTCAACATTTGAATAATACAATTGACACATGTCACGATCTTGTGTAATCTTTTTTCTTGTAAAATTAGCAACTTAAAATTAAAATAAGTAAACAATATTATAATTTTGAATTTTATGATATAGATATTATATATATATATATATATAATTTCTTTATAATGATACTAGGTTTTGAACCCACGCTACGCATGGATTTATTTGATATATTTTGACAAAAATTATATATGATTGATGGCCGTAATGAAATATTATATTACAGAAAACTTTAAATTACTATTAAGGAAAAAACTAAATTTCATATACACAATATTTTAAAATATGAAAATTAGTTGTGTTTTAAAATTAAATCTGATTAAAAAATCATGAATCTAACTCGACATCAAGGCAAGGCGGATCAAACTGGTGTCCTCACATATCTTAACCATTTCTTTGGCCACCAGAAAAACGAAACAATTTTATAATCATGAATTTATCTCCTTTTTCATATTTAATTGATCGCTATCACCTATGTTTTCGTGTTTTTTTTATTTAATGTTTTCTTATTCTTCATACTCTTTCTTGTCATTTTCATTGTCAAATTTTATGGTAATTATCATCGTTACTTTTACCGTCCAGTTCTTTGTTATACTCTTCTTTTTGTTCTTCCTCGTCAACTTTTTCACATTCTTTTAGTGAAAAACCTTTTTTTTAGACTACCACACAACTTGTTAACCCATCAAACTCCAAGACCAAAATCATTTTTTCTCAAAAAAATTGTGCAATTCATGAAAACCAGCATAGTCAACACAAGCACCCAATTTATAAATTTTAATTTTTTAAAAAGCTTTTAAATGTTAAGAAATTTTTAAAATATAAAATTATAATATTTTGAAACCTTTTTAAATCTAAAAATTTTAGAAGTTTCAATATTTAAAGTATTTTAAACTTTTAAAAGGTTCGAATATAATATTTGAACCTTTTTAAAAAGTTTCAATATTTATAATATTTTAAACAATTAAAATTTTAAAATTATAATATTTAAAAAAATTTTAAAAGTTAAGAGCTTTTAATATTTTCAATATTTATAATATTTAAAAATTTTAAAAATTTAAATATTATAATATTTTTTTGAAACTTTTTAAAGTTTTAGTTTGATCAAATAAAAAACAGGATCAAACCGAATAAAACTTCTAAACTTGGACGCCTGATAAATCAAGCTTTCCTGCTCATTCGTTGTTGGAAGCATATTAATCTTATTTATACTGGTTTGAACCATTGTCTAAAAGTTTTCTAGCCAATGTGGGATATTATACATAGTTTTTTTATTTCCATAAATTTTAAATTTTCCTTAGTCTAAAAAATTCTGGAAATTTAGAAAATATTAATGAATGACATGTCAAATCCTGATAGGTTGTTCAAAATAATTCTTAATATATAAAATTCTGCAAATTTCTAAAAATGTTAATTAGTGACATGTTTAATCCCTATTGGTTGTTTTAAAGCTTAGGTGGACAGCCTTAGAAGCTTATAGCTCCTATTTTTATTTAGTATAATTTTCTAAATTTTAAAGCTGAAATTTTTTTAAAAATAAAATTAGGTTTCCTTTTCTCTATTTTACTTTTATATTAAACCTTTTTATGGTAGGTTTTTGAATTTTTATATTTTTATCTTTAAAAAACTTTATAAATTTAGAATTGACATGTGTCAACATCTGAATGATACAATTGACACTTGTCACATGTAATTAAGAATATATCATATGTTCTTTTCATATCATACACATAAATTATTATACTAAATTTAAGCCCAAAAACACTATTATAGTAAAAACCAAACATTGACTCACATGATATGGTATTGACACATATTTAATGGTATTGACTCACATTATATGGTATTTCTTACCTATTTTGATATTTTCTAATTAATTTTGTTGACAGGAAACATTGACTCACATGATATGGTATTGACACATATTAGATGGTATTGACTCACATCATATGGTATTCCTTACCTATTTTGATATTTTCTAATTAATTTTGTTGACAGGAAATATTTTTATAATCCACACATTCATTTCACAATCTCACATTTCAGATCCTCCTCATATATATATATATAATAAGTTTACACCTTTACCACTAACAACATAAACTAAACATCCCAAATACACTCTTTCAACACAGAAAAAAGCATAGAAGTCACAGAGAAAATGAAGTTTACAACACTAGTATGCATTACATTTGTTGTAGTCCTACTGTCATCTCTAGCCACAACTAAATCATCTATGGTCGAAAATTCTGTGAAACCGCCTTGCACTGAAATTGAGATCACAGGATGTGTACCAGCGATACTTGTTGGAACTCCACCCTCAGCAGAGTGCTGCGGGAAACTCAAAGCACAACAACCATGTTTTTGTGATTTCATTAAAAATCCAGCTTTCAAGCAATTAGTCACCTCCCCGCAAGCTCACGCTGCTTTAGGATTTTGTGGTATTCCTTTTCCTACTTGTTGAAGTTTAGGATATTAATTATGTGACTATTGGTGATTAAAAACATTATGTAATAAAAATGATGAGGATAAAATATTTTTTAATATGTCACAGATCATATTAGTTCTCTGTAATGTTTTTTTACATCATTGTAACTTATGATAATTATATAAAACAAAAAACCAGAAGAATAAAATGATTTATGTTTTTATACTACATAAGCTCAAAACTAAATGGTGTATGTATTCATACATATATTTCACATTCTTATTAGTTCATATTTTGTTAAATTAATTTGGGTTGAAAAAGGATAAAATATTGAATTTTGGGTGAATATGATGCAAATGCACCTCTTGCACCATGCCATCAACATATGTCTGATTCAACGGGGCGGCGGGAGGGCGAAAACCAGCGGTCAATTCGAAAATTCAGAAAAATCCCTTTAACAAAGGGGTAAAAAAAAATTATTGTAAAAGGGGTCCAAAAATTTTAGTTTACTTAGGGTTAAAAAAATTATTGAGATAGGACTGCATCGACGGCTCTCATTTTTTTCTTTGTTAAAGTGTTACAACATGGGAGCTTGGCACACATTTATTTGGATCAAGCGTGTAATTACTAAGTCGTACATAACTCTAACCTTGATGTTTGCTCACGACCAATGTCCAACCCGGGATAATCTTCTTTCTTGGGAGCGTCAAGTTGATATATGTTGTTTACTCATCAATTAGGCTCAAGACCAAATGTTTTGCATAACCCTAATCATATTTCATTTGGTCTTGGTATATTTACCAAGATTCACCATTTGAAAATCATCACCAATATGCTTCTAGCTCATTATTGATATACTTTTCTTCTTAAGTAACAAATATAGGTATCTTCAGTATTGGTTATAGTGCTCTGATACCACTTCTAACGCCCCAACCCCCACCTCTTAGTGGGCACCATGTCCACTCCGAGTCCATGGCCCACTTTCTCTAATGGGCTTCACGCCCTCTCACTAGGCCCGTGAGCCCATCCATATCTGACAGTCGGTTTGCTATGTTCGGGAGGCTTTAAAGACTTATTACCGTCCCTACAAATCACCACATGATCTTTCCCTATGTTTTGTCCTCACTCACACAGTTTCGATAATCACTTCCTGGAAGGTCACCCATCCTGAAACTACTACAACTCAATCACGCTTAACTCTAGAGTTTTCTCAGGACCCTTGACCGAAAAGATAAGCGTACTTTGGTGAAATAGGTGGCCAAATCAATTCTTTTAAACCTCTCCGCAAACCGGGGTGTCACAATTCACCCCCACTAATATATTGCAACGTCCTTGTTGCGCACCAAGACCGTCACCCCCAACGGTGTGAGTCCACTCAACTCAACAATCGTCTGGGTTTGGCTCTGATACTAGTTGTAACGCCCCTACCGCCACCTCTTAGTGGGCCTCATGTCCAATTCCAGTCAATGGGCCGACCTTTCTTAATGGGCCTCACGTCCTCTCACTAGGCCTGTGAGCCTATCCATATCCGACGGTCGGTTTTGCTACGTCCGAGAGGTTTTAAAGACTTGTTACTGTCCCTTCAAATCACCACATGATCTTTTCCTATGTTTTGTCCTCACTCGCACAATTCCGACAGTCACCTCTCAGAAGGTCACCCATCCTGAGACTACTCCAGCTCAAGCACGCTTAACTCTGGAGTTTTCTTAGGACCCTTGACCGAAAAGATAATTGCACTTTGATGACATAGGTGACCAAATCAATTCTTTTTAAACGTCTCCGCAAACTTGGATGTCACAGTTCACCTCCACTAACAGATCGCAACGTCCTCGTTGCGGACCAAGATTGTCACCCCCCCCCCCCGACAGTGTGAGACCACTCGACTCCACACTCTTCTAGGTTCGGCTCTGATACATTATTATATAATGTTAAGCACGGTGCAATATTCGTTTTTGAAAATGTTAAGTGATTTTTTTTACTTTTGTATTTTCTAAACTAATCAAAATACACAGTTTGTTTAGGGGTGTTAAATCCAATTATCATATTTCTATTTAGTTTTAGTTGCATTATAGCACGTACTCCCTCTGTATCAGAATACTTGATTTTCTAGGATTTTTTCTTGTATCAGAATACTTGATTTTCTAGAGTATTTAATGCATTTTTATTTTCAAAATCAACTAACTATTTAATGAATTTGCTTTTACAATGCATAAACTAGTAAATGTATACATGTAAAATGACCAGGTCAAAGCTAAATAAATACTCACTTTGGACACTATCTACTCCTATATAATACTCGGAAGTGTGTTGTTTTTATTTATTCCTTTTCCTTAACAAAAATGAAACAAGAAGAAAGCATGGAAAAGAAAATAAAAGAAAATCATGAAGAAAAAGGTGAATACTACTCAGCAGATGTTTACATGATAAAATCATATACTACTCAAGAGTTGGATTTAAACAAGGCACATGATGAACAAGATGAAAGAAGGGTTCATCCTGATAAAGCTATGGTATTGGATCTGTTGAAGATTTATTTACCCAGACTCTTTTAGTTTTTGTATTTCTCATAATTTTCTGCTGGGTTATTATCATCTTTCTTCTATTTTCAATGTACGTTCTCTTGTTTTGGTTAAAATCATAATAAAATTTAAATAAACTCTTTTCAAATGAAAATATCATAAATAAGATAGAAAATAAGAAAACAATTACAAGATGATAATTTAAAATCTAAGTTGCCAAGTAAGTTATTGCATCTCGTACTAGAACAGAATCACAAGCCATTTGTGAAGGTAGATTGCCTTCTCTCTCCAAGGTAGATTTCTTCAAATGTGGGATTTTATATTTGTTCGAGCCTCGGACTTTCATAATCTCTTGCATGCATGATTGCAAAGTTAAAAAAATTCGGTTCACCTGCGTTGATGGGTATTCATCAAAAGATTGTTGTACGGCGACAACAAGTTCTTCTGTCGTCTTCGGACTCACCACATGTTGTAGTGTTTGGATGGCATTAAAAAACCCAAGGTCTAAAATATTCAAGTCCGGCGAATTTGGTGGCTGACACATCAAACGAATATCAAAACCGTAACGAGAACCAGCTGCTCGGAAGTCCTCATCTCTCGGATCAACGTGAGTTCTTGCATTGTCTTGTTGAATAAAAATAGGTTTTCCAAAATCTTCTTGTGGCCATCTTTCACGGATTTTCGGGAGAACTTTCCCAAGTAAAAACTCTTTGATATCTTCTCTTTTGATAGAGGTCATCGGCTTTAACTCCAAAGTCCCCGCCTCTCTGTTTCTACTTCGTCTCTTAGCTGGTTGCATTGTAACAAATGGAAACACTCCTATTTTTCCAGAAAATACCTCATTTCCTTCTCCATCAAATCTTGGACGAGCCATGGCAGCCAAAAACATTACCTTCCCAATATAGTTTTTACTCTGACATGTACGATACGGCTCTTCTTCAGTCGGAAGAAGGTAATAAGTCTCTTTCGGCTTGGTCATATAAAACCATTTTTCATCAATATGTACAACATTGTACATATCCACAAACTTCGGGTGATTGGGCATGAAACGACTATCGAGCATGGAGACACAAAACTCTAGTCGAGCTCTCATATTGCTTTCCCTCAATCTTGGCTTGATGGCATTTGAATGACGCCTAATGAGCCCTTCTTTAACATATCGAGCCAACGTCGTATGACTCATTTTCAAATAAGCTGCCATTGACCTTAAAGTTCTGCGGTGTTGCAATGGAATATCAACAATTCGAGAAAAATCAAACTCGATTTTCTTCGAACCACAATTACCTTTTTTTCTATGTGATACATCAACAATTTCACCATTAAGAGTATTTTTGGCCCGACGCCAAATTCGTTGAACCGTTTGCAAAGGTACGGATAACAAAGCAGACACTTCCGTTGTAGTGGTGTTTTTCACGTTTCCATTAACGCTTCTTTCCAACAGAGCGTGATAAACCTTCCATCTTTCACCATCTGTCATTTTTTTTTTCCGAACTGTAGCCTCCTGAACAACTTGTGATATCTCAGTACTTCCTCCTGTCACAAAATATTACTCCTATTAAAAGAAATAAAGTAAAGACATACTAATGAATATAGTAGATGGGTCACACTTGCATGTTCAAACACATGTTCTATCAAACACGTATATGAACAAACACTGCAGAATAAAATAATCTACAAAAAATAATAAGTAACAAAATTACCAGAATTTATATGATGACCATTTTCTTGTTCGTGTTCTATGGCAGGACTTTGATTCAAATCAAATAAAAATTCTCTTTCATTATTTTGAGGTGGTAAATTTAGATTAAAACTATGGAAAGCCATAGATAATTTAAGTAAATGATGTAAATCTATGTCAACATAAATAGAAGATTAATGAACCTAATTATTTTGGTTTTGGCTCTATTCTAAAATTTTTGTTTTTGAGAAACATAAGTTTTGGCTCTAAATTTGAAAATTTTAAGCAAAATTTCGTTTTTTAAAGCAACTCCTATCATTAAAATTGTAAACATAACTTTCATTTAAATGTTTTTGAAGAGTATTGTGTAGAAGAAATGTGAAAAGACCCTAAATATGATTAGTGGTTACAAAGTTGGAAAAAGTCAATGGCATTAAAAAAAAAAAAGCACACGAGTATACATCATTTACTATTCTTTTGAATTAATCATTTGTAGTGTTTAGATGGTATTAATTGTTTTCTTAATCCTAGTGAAAATCCTAGAAAATCAAGTATTCTGATACAGAGAGAGTATATGATATAGATATATCTATTTTGAAACGGTAAACATGTCACGTTCGCTCCCGCCCCGTCCAGTCTCGTCCCATCATAAATTTTATGTCTCAGAATCGTTTTTTTTAAAATAATTACCTATTAGACAGTGTTTATTAAAATAGTTTGGCTAAGTAATTTAGACAAAATACATGAATTCTCTTTTTAAATATTTAATTTACATAGAGTTAGTGAAAATTATAATTCTCAAAAAATCTCAAAATATTTTCAAAAATACCTGAAATTCTCAAAATATTCACCTCAAAGTAATTCTTAACATGAAACATAGTCAAACATTATCTAGATTAGTGAAAATTTGAAAATTGAATTTACCGACCCATCTTTCTCGATTTCGTACCGGTACTATTATCCAAAATTTATGACCATCTTATTATATAAAGCTTAGTTCTTAAAGTTAGTAACTCACCAGATCGTGACACGTGTTAGTTTTAACAATCATAGATCAAAGTTTAAAACTCACCAGATCGTGACACGTGTCAGTTTTAACGATTAAATATCCAAGTTAGTAATTCATCAGATCGTGACATGTGTCAATTTTAACGATCATAAATCACAATTTTCAAACTTAGTAAAACGATGCATAAAATAATTGTAATCTTATTATATTAAATAACTTTGTTATTCCTTAAAAGGAAAGGATTGTAAATACACTCCTCTATATAAGCAAATAGATGATGACATATTTTTCACCAAACAAAATAATTTCGACTAGTTTTGTTTTTCTTGGTAAAATTTTCTTCTTTGTTTTTTATTAACCTTTTGTTTGACACATCATTGTTCTTGAACAAGTCTCGAAGGCAATTTGTTTGTTGTCTAATCTAAGCAACTACATAAAAAGATTTTTAGATATTACCACGTGTTTTTGTCATCGTTTCTTTGAATTTTGTTTCGTTTCTCAATTTTCATAATGCATACTATACAATCTTTGACTTTGAAGTTTTAACAAAGTTTCTTATGCATAATAACTAAAGTTTTTGAGATTAACAAATTTCTCACAGTGTTATTATTATTTCTATTAATTTTCATGACAGGTAGCATAAAAAAAGATAAATACACAATTGCAAAATAACAACAGAGATTATATAATACTAGATCAACTAAACAGAAAATGTTCTTATCATCGAACAGTAGTACGTCTTACAAGAAAGTGGGAAGCATGAATTTTTTTAAAAAACAGTGAGCTCATTAGAATGAATTTTTTCATAAAACAAAAAAGGGATTAAAGAAAATATACAAAAAATTATTAATTCTAAAAAATGTAAATACTCACTTTTATATAAACATAGATCGCCTCATATTATTAATCTAATAAATAATTTATTCAAAATATTGTTTTCAACTTTGTTCTATTGGTCAAACTTTTTTAATGGGAAACAAATTTTCCTTATTTATTTAAACTAAAATATACTGCTACTTTCTACCTTTTTCAGTTTGCAATAGGTAAGATTAATATGTTGACCCAAAAAAAATGGAAGATTAATATATGCATCTTCTTTTTCTAATACTGTATTTTAAAATTTATTATAGTAGTTTTAGATTGTTTTATTTAATTTATATTTTTATCTTTGAATTATTTGAGATTCATATATATTGTGCTTATAATTTTCTATTATTTCATTAATTATGTCAAATTAATTTTTTTTCTAATTTCTCAACCTTGATTGGTTAGTCATAGACCTTTTTTTTGTGCAAACAGAATTGTTACCATTCGTTTAATCTCAAAAGGAGATAAAGAGGAGAAGATCATCAACATAATGGTTGGATAACATAGGCTAATCAAACACAAACCTACAACAAACATAGATAGATTAGAAAAACATAAATCATTGTTGATAGATCCATAGGAGCTTGGAGATAGAGGCTACATCATGGTATGTCAAATAAACTTCCGTGAATACATTGAGAAATTTAACATTAGTTACTATCAAAATATTTTGTGACGTTGGTAAATGGTTTAGTTTTTGACGGTGACAGCTCCGTTGAGCATATCTAGATCGAAACGCAAGTCGCGAAGAAACGGTGTGGCGGTGCTTCTACTTCGGCGACTTTTACGGAAAAGAATGAAAGAGAAAAAGAGAAGAAGAAATCGTGTTTTTTTTTTGTCTCTCGGATCCGGATATCCGGCGAATATCCGAGTTTTTAACGGATCTCCAAAAACCGGATATCCGAATAAACGGATCCGGATTCGGATATCAAAACTAAAAATCCGCCGGATACGGATCCAGATACACTCAATTTTGCCGGATATCCGGTCTATCGTCCATCCTATTATCTGATGGACTATTATTTATAATAGGTTTGTAACATTGTATTGTCAACCATGCTTTTTCGTAATTTCCTGAACATTTTCTTTTGTCATAAGATTTCCTCAATATTTTCTAATTTTTTTTTACGCTCATAGTGTCACCCAATGGCCAAAACATATGTATCCATTTCTTATAGTTCAATGGCAAACAACTCTAGAGAAAACATAAAAAAAATGAGAAAGGAAAAGCTGCAACTGTTGATGTAAGGAATCGACAATATAAATAACACAGATCTTATTGGGAATAAATCGGAGTTGGTCCTTTTATTAACGTAGAATCGAAGCAAGAGTTTACTGAAAATAACAAACAAAGTATTAAGCGCAGTTAATACGAAAATAATTGCTCTTTTCTCTCTGATTGCCAAGATTTCAAATCCTCTGCCTTTATAATGACCTCTGGTATTTATAGTGGGTCATTGACATAGGGTTTCTTCTGTCCCTCCTACAAATGACGATTTTGCCCCTGCAGCCAAATGAGCTGATTTAATGACTTAAAGCCCTAAAATCTGGTGGATCTTCTGTTTGGGCCTCACCAAATGTTGGGGGCGAAGCTCATATCCAACAATGGTCCCCCTAGTCCAATGAGCGATGGCTTGCTTGAGCTCATCAGGTACGATTCTATGTCTCTAGGTCCATCTTGTGAAAGGAACAAAAGATTTTAGGAGCTTAGCAGGTTCTTGTAGAGTTTGAAACCATTCGGAAGGTTCTGGGATGAATAGTGCGTTGCGAACATTTTTCGAGACATCCGAGAGTTCCGGGATAAATAGTGTGTTGCGCACATTTTTTGAGACATCCGGAGAGTTCCGGGATAAATAGTGCGTTGTGCACGTTTTTCGAGACATCCGGAGAGTTCCAGGATGAATAGTGCGTTGCATACATTTTTTGAGACATCCGGAAAGTGCCGGGATGAATAGTGCGTTGTGCATGTTTTTCAGGACATCCAGAGAGTTCTGGGATGAATAGTGCGTTGCACACGTTTTTCAAGGCATCCAAAGAGTTCCGTGATGAATAGTGCATCGCGCACGTTTTCCTAGTTGTGGTGGATTTTGAACGGGAGTTTTGAGGGTTCTATGCGTAGCCGTGTTCCTCGATCGTATCCCGTGGCTCCATGGTCACATGTGAAGATGGTTGAAGGTACGGAGATCTCGTCGTGATGATGGTCATTGCGCGATGCCTTGTTGATTTGGAGACTTGTGAAACATTCAAGGCTTTGGCTCGATGGAGCAGTGGCGCGCAGAGTCCAAAGGCGTGCTGGTCTCGGCGCGATGGAGCGGTATCGGTGCCTCGTCTTGTTCGTCGGTTCTAGTCGGAGCCTTGGATTTGTTGAGCTTGTACCGAGTATTGGCGTGGAGCGGTTTGGTACGAGTATGGACTCGGCTTTGAATCTTTAAAAAAGTAAAATCTTACACCTGACAAGGATGACGATGTGCAAGCTAGGCGTTAGCAAGGCAGTATTGCCCGAAAACTCATTGGATGCGGCTCTTGTGTCCGGCTTACCCCATGTGTACTTAGAGATAATCATATTGAAAAGAATGTTAAAGCAAGAGCTCGATATTGTCATGCGTTTTTTTTTTTTTTTTTTTTTTTTTTTTTTTTTTTTTTTTGCTTGAGTGGTCCTCGTTGCGTCCATTGGTTTTTCGGCGCGCCATTCCTTCATGGGTCGAGGTGCGGAAACGGCAAAGTTTCTAGCCTCGAAGCTGCGTGATGGTGCTCGTATGATGGCGTATTAGAGATGAAGATGTGATGAGATTGATGGAGATCACAGTAGGTTCTTGAAGCTTCAAGCTTAACCTCCGATCTCTCTCACCACACATCCGAGAGTTCACTCGCCACTCACCATCAAGAAACAAATGTGCAAAGTCCGGGTCGAGTTATCAAGATCACAACGTGTGCATAATCCGGGTCATAAGTTATGAAGATCAAGATGAGCAAAACCAAGGATAAACTACCAAAGAAGAGTGTGCAAACCTTGTGATGTGACCCGAGGACACGGTCACGGTACGATCTCGGTATGGACGCAGCTTGAGCTCTCGGTCAACTTTCAGTCGGTGAAACTTTCCTCGGCCGAGGTTCTAGGCTTCGGATCTAGGAGAGAATCAAACGAGGGAGACGGAGTTTGAAGGAATTCAAACGAGCCGTTTGGGAGATGCGTCGAGAAGCCACGAACGGTTCAATCGGACAGTGCGGATGCAGAACGAGCGGGTGGACGTCTACGGGGGGGGGGGGGAAACGATAGCGGGGATGATTTGAGGTGATTCGTGGGGAACTCGAGAACTGTTGAAAGAGGACTCGAGTTTAAGAAGAGGACAGACGGAAACGAAGTGAGGGGAAATACAGATGGATCGAGTGACAACACAAGAGGTTTGGTTCTCCTCTTGATACGGTCTCTAACAAGGGCGAACCCGGTTCGAGGCTTGTTAGGGTTTTCTCAAGGTTAAATCCCGGATTGAAGAAAGAGAAGAGTGAGACAAGTTTCAAGAATCTCTCTTGAGGAAAAGTTTTATTTTCATACAAGTCTAAGGAGGAACAAGGGCTTAAGGAGAGTTTAAATAGCTAGGTCTAGATAGGAGCTTAAGGACACGCGGATTCATCTTGATCCGCACATCGTCCTTTTGACGTGTCCCTTTTACAAAGAGAACACATCGCCACCTTTTGACTAACACGCTTAGCCACAAACACTCTCCAACGTTCACAAACATAGGATCAAAAGAGAATATTCTCAAGTTCAAAATTAAACCAAAAATAAGAGGGAAAGAGAGATAACCGCCTTGGCCTTGCGTGTGAAGCAACTTAGCCTTTAGGCGTTTTGCGTTTAGCTCCATGCCTCGTTAAAACCTTCTCCAGTAAACCCATTGGGACAAACCCGGAGTGAGGAAAAAAAGTACACTTCCTCGCTTAACGACTTGACCGTCTTCACTCTTGGGTAAGAGTGAAGACTAAGCGGACTGAGCCTTCGGAGTCTTCGTGGGGTGGCTGGTGTTGGACGTAGGTTCGGACAAATAGGTTGAGCCGCTGTTTGGCCGCCTTTGCTGAGCTCTTGGAACGTGTGGTGGCTCCGGGAAGGATCGTTGGAGCCTTGGCTGCGTCTGAAGAGGTTGCCCTTGTCGCGTCCGATGCATCTTGGTCAGGCTTCTCGGTCGCGTCCGGCGTGTCTTGGTCTTCTTGGCTGAGGTCGCGTCCTGCGATCACATCATTCCCTCCCGCTTGAAAAGGTTTTGTCCCCAAAACATCTTCGTCTTCACCTACATCAAACGGAACAAGGTCAGTGACATTGAATGAGGTGGACGTACCAAACTCACCTGGAAGCTCAAGTCGGTAGGCGTTGTCGTTGATCTTCTCGACGACTCGGAATGGGCCATCTCCTCGCGGGCTAAGCTTGTCCTTGCGTTTCTGCTGGAACCTCTCCGGCCTTAAGTGTAACCAGACCCAATCACCAGGCTTGAACAGCATCGGTTTACGTCCTCAGTTGAGAAAGCGTGCATACTGCTCGTTCCTTCGCTCTATGTTGGCTCGGACCTCCTCGTGCAAAGCCTTGACCATTTCTGCTCGTGCGACTCCGTCTTAATTCTCGGCTTCATTCGGTGGTATAGGAAGGAGATCCAGGGGCATCAAAGGCTTGAATCCGTATGCGACCTCGAACGGTGACCTTTTTGTGGCTGAATGCACCGCTTGATTGTACGCAAACTCGATGATCGGAATGCACTCGAGCCAGGAGCCTTTGTTGCTTGCGATAGCTGTGCGAAGTAAGGCGCCTATTGATCTGTTGACGACCTCTGTTTGGCCGTCGGTCTGAGGGTGAGCCGCGGTGGAGTAAAGTAGTTTCGTCCCGAGCTTGCGCCAAATAGTTCGCCAGAAGTGGCCAAGAAACTTGGGATCCCGATCGGATACGATGGTGCGTGGGACGCCATGAAGCCTTATGACCTGACTAAAGAACAAATTCGCCAATTGCACAGCATCATTGTTCTTATTGCATGGAATGAAGTGAGCCATCTTCGAGAACCTATAAACAACCACCATGATACTATCTTTATGCGCCAAGATGGGTAGGCCGAGGATGAAATCCATGGAGAGATCAATCCATGGTGCGGTGGACACAGGCAAAGGCATGTAGAGGCCATGCGGGTGAGTTGTCGACTTGGAGGTGCGACAAACTATGCAACGGCCGACGTGCTTCTCTACCATACTTCGCATCTTTGGCCAGTAAAAATGCTCCTTGAGCACGGCCAAGGTCTTGGTGATGCCAAAATGACCTGCTAAACCTCCACTATGGGCTTCACGAACTAGCAACTCCTGGATAGAACCATTTGGTATACACAGCCTTCGACCTCTGAACAGGAAACCCTCGTGAATGTAGAACTCGGTGTAGATTCCTTTCCCATGGTTCTGGAAGCAATCTCCAAACTCAGCATCTCCAGCATAAGCATCTTTGATGCTTTCAAAACCCAATACTCGCGCGTCCATTGTGGTGATCAGTGCATGCCGTCTCGATAAGGCGTCGGCGACTACGTTCTCCTTGCCTTTCTTGTACTTAATAACGTATGGGAATGACTCAATGAACTCCAACCATTTCGCATGACATCTCTTGAGGTTGGTCTGGCCGCGGAGGTGCTTGAGAGTTTCGTGATCAGTTTGAATCACAAACTCTCTCGCCAATAAATAATGTTGCCAAACCTCCATGGCACGAACGAGGGCGTATAACTCCTTGTCATACGTAGGGTAATTAAGCGTGGCTCCACTAAGCTTCTCACTAAAGTACGCCACCGGTTTGCCTCCTTGGGTCAGGACAGCTCCGACTCCGACTCCCGACGCATCGCACTCAACCTCAAAAGTTTTGTTGAAGTCGGGCAATGTAAGCAAGGGTGCTTGTGTGAGGTGTTTCTTGAGCTCGGTGAACGCCTTGTCTTGTTCCTCTCCCCATTGAAACTCGCTATTCTTCTTGATCATGGAGGTGAGAGGCGCGGTGATCGTACTGAAGTCTCGCACAAACCTCCGGTAAAAGCTGGCTAGGCCGTGGAACGACCGGACTTGAGTGATGCTCGTTGGTGTGGGCCACTCCTCTATTGCGCGTATCTTATCTCCATCGACCTTGAGGCCCTGCGAACTCACAACAAAGCCTAAAAAGACCAATTCATCAGCAGCAAACACGCACTTTTTCAAGTTTGCGTAGAGTTGCTCTTCGCGGAGAGTAAACAAGACAGCCTCTAGGTGTTTAACATGATCAGTCAAGCTAGCGCTATATACCAATATATCATCAAAATAAACCACTACGAATTTATTGATAAACGACCTGAAAACATGGTTCATAAGACGCATAAAGGTAGATGGGGCGTTAGAAAGACCGAATGGCATTACCAGCCATTCGTACAA
Source organism: Camelina sativa (assembly GCF_030686135.1). Lineage (NCBI taxonomy): Eukaryota > Viridiplantae > Streptophyta > Magnoliopsida > Brassicales > Brassicaceae > Camelina > Camelina sativa. Next base: position 31,205,417 of record NC_141899.1, read on the forward strand.
ACCCTGTTTTGTCTTGAAGGCTGTTTTCCACTCGTCACCCTCCTTCATCCGAACTTGATGGTAACCGCTCTTCAAATCGATCTTTGAGAAGACACTGGCGCCGCTAAGCTCGTCTAGCATGTCATCGAGGCATGGAATGGGGTGGCGGTATTTGATGGTGATGTTGTTGACGGCTCGACAGTCACCGCACATCCTCCATGATCCGTCTTTCTTCGGGACTAGGAGCACTGGTACAGCACACGGACTCAAACTCTCTCGGACGTAACCTTGCGCCATGAGCTCTTTGACTTGTCGCTCAAGCTCTTTCGCCTCTTCGGGGTTGACACGGTAGGCTGGCCGGTTGGGAAGCTGCGCTCCTGGAACTAGATCGATCTGATGCTCGATGCCTCTGATCGGTGGTAGGCCTTCGGGAAGTTCTTCGGGGAACACATCGGCGAATCGCTTGAGGATGCCGCGTATGACCTCCGGTAAGGCCTCTAGTGAACCATCAAGACCTGAAAGCAATGCATCTCGAAACAACATCAAAATCACTTGGGCTGAGTCCTTAAGGGACTTTCTAACATCACCATACTGAATCAGGAAATTCTTTTTTTTGTTCGAGTCTTTAGACAACTTGTCTTGCATTTCATGTACTTGCGTGGGGCTCAAAGGTTTCAAGCAAATACGTTTGTTGTCATGAACGAAAAAGTATTGGTTAGTATGGCTGCAGTGTGTGGTGCGCTTATCAAACTGCCATGGGCGCCCCAATAAGAGGTGGCTAGCTTGCATAGGCACCACATCACGGTCTTATACGGACCGATACTGAATGGGACCGTGACTTGTTCCTTTACTTGGATCACGGTCTTATCATTTAACCATCTCAAGCGATAAGGTCAGGGGTGGTTTGTGGTTTCAAGAGAAAGTTTCTTGACAAGACTGGAACTTGCCACGTTAGTGCAAGAACCTCCATCTATGATCAAGCCACAAACGCGACCACTTACAGTGCATCTCGTGTGGAAAATGTTGTCACGTTGGTTGGCGTCATCTGTGGCTACACCGGCGTTCAGGATGCGGCGTATCATAAGCAGTTCTCCGACCTTGGGTTCCGCAACAGCTTCTTCTAGCTCGGTTTCTCCTCGCACCATTTCTTCGGTGGCCTCATCGTCGGACTCGATCTCGCCAGCCTCGGTCAGTATCATCGTCCGTGCGTTCGGAAAATCACGAGCGTAATGGCCTCCCCTTTGACACTTGAAACATACAATGTCGCGGCTCCGAACGTCGGTGGTGTTGCGTCGCGGATCTTGGCGCTCATTGGTGGCCGGCTCCCTAGGTTTGAATCTCGAGTCCGCGCTGTTTGCCTTTGGTTTTTCTGGAAATCGGTTTGATGGCGACGTGTTAGGAGTCCAATTGGTAGTCCCTAGAGTTCGGCCACGAGGCGCAGAGGCGCTCTTCTTCTTGATTTGATTTTCAATTTGCACCGAGAGATGCAATAACTCCTCGAAAGTTTGATAGGGTTGGCGCTCGACCTTGCGTGCAATGCGTTCTTGCAGTCCGTCCAAGAACTGAGCCATGAGTGACTCTTCGGAGTCATCGACTTGCAACCGGTTGCGCAAGTGTTCAAACTCTTCGTAATACTCCTCCACATTCCGTGCGCCTTACGTTAGTCGCCGAAACTTCTTCTGGAGCTCGCGGTGGTAGTAGGGAGGCACGTAGCGCCTTCGCATCTCTGCTTTCAAGACCTCCGAAACAGTGATAGGTCGGTCGTGGTTGCGTCGTTGTTCAGCTTCCAGTCGATCCCACCAGGTAAGGGCGTGATCGGTGAATTGTGCCACCGCATATTGGACCTTTCGTAGCTCCGGATAGGCATGGCACGAGTATAAGTGGTCCATGCGACTTTCCCATTCAAGATAGGCCTCGGGATCTGACTTGCCTGCGAACGTTGGTGGGACCATCTTGTGGTTCGGCTCGTAACGTCTCGGGCCTTTGTCGTCTTGATCTTCATAGCGGTGTCGTCGTCTAGGCCTCGGTTCAAAGTCCTCATCGGACTGATCACTCGCTAGCTCGCGTCGTGGTCGCCTCGCGGGTAACGGATCTTCGCGAGGGGGATTCATGAGTTCAATCCTCGTGAGGCGATCAGCTAGTTGCTTTAGGCCGGTTCGTAATGCGGCGAGGGTGACACCAATCTCTGGTGGCGCTGGTGGCACTTCTTCGGCCATCGTACAGACTGGTTGTTGGTGACGTGGCGTGGCCCCGCGGTATAAGTTTGAATTTAAACCTCGCAAAAGAATACCACATGTGAGTCTCACACGCTCAAGAGGACCACACAAATATTCGTTTCACCAACAATGATTGAGGACAGCTATGACACATGCAATCCTATGACCAAACAAATAAAGCAAAAGCAAAAGTAAAGGTATTACGCGACAAGAGTTGCTTTATGCCTAAGACCGGAAACACAAAAATAAAACGCGTAACTAGCTTTATGGATCTAAAAGTGAACTCGCAAGAACACAAAGGAACAGAGATATGAACACGAAGAACAAATGCGAATTCTAACAACCTAAGCGAACGAATGACAATCCTAAGCATGCACCGAATTTAACCAAAAAGAACAAGCGAGTCCTATGGAGCTAAAAGATGCAAGCTTTAAACTCAAAGATTGAAACTTTAAAGGAATAGAGAGTTCTGGAAAGAAACAACCTCGTAGGAGCTTTGAAGCTCTGATACCAAGCTGATGTGGCCGGAGGACACGGTCACGATACGATCTCGATACGGACGCGGCTTGAGCTCTCGGTCAACTTTCAGTCGGTGAAACTTTCCTCCGCCAAGGTTCTGGGCTTCGGATCTAGGAGAGAATCAAACGAGGGAAATGGAGTTTGAAGGAATTCAAACGAGCCGTTTGGGAGATGCGTCGAGAAGCCACGAACGGTTCAATCGGACAGTGCGGATGCGGAATGAGCGGGTGGACGTCTACGGGGGGGGGGGGAAACGATAGCGGGGATGATTTGAGGTGATTCGTGGGGAACTCGAGAACTGTTGAAAGAGGACTCGAGTTTAAGAAGAGGACAGATGGAAACGAAGTGAGGGGAAATACGGATGGATCGAATGACAACACAAGAGGTTTGGCTCTCCTCTTGATACGGTCTCTAACAAGGGCGAACCCGGTTCGAGGCTTGTTAGGGTTTTCTCAAGGTTCAATCCCGGATTGAAGAAAGAGAAGAGTGAGACAAGTTTCAAGAATCTCTCTTGAGGAAAAGTTTTATTTTCATACAAGTCTAAGGAGGAACAAGGGCTTAAAGAGAGTTTAAATAGCTAGGTCTAGATAGGAGCTTAAGGACACGCGGATTCATCTTGATCCGCACATCATCCTTTTGACGTGTCCCTTTTACAAAGAGAACACATCGCCACCTTTTGACTAACACGCTTAGCCACAAACACTCTCCAACGTTCACAAACATAGGATCAAAAGAGAATATTCTCAAGTTCAAAATTAAACCAAAAATAAGAGGGAAAGAGAGATAACCGCCTTGGCCTTGCACGTGAAGCAACTTAGCCTTTAGGCGTTTTGCGTTTAGCTCCATGCCTCGTTATAACCTTCTCCGGTAAACCCATTGGGACAAACCCGGAGTGAGGAAAAAGAGTACACTTCCTCGCTTAACGACTTGACCGTCTTCACTCTTGGGTAAGAGTGAAGACTAAGCGGACTGAGCCTTCGGAGTCTTCGTGGGGTGGCTGGGGTTGGACGTAGGTTCGAACAAATAGGTTGAGCCGCTGTTTGGCCGGCTTTGCTGAGCTCTTGGAACGTGTGGTGGCTCCGGGAAGGATCGTTGGAGCCTTGGCCGCATCTGAAGAGGTTGCCCTGGTCGCGTCCGATGCGTCTTGGTCAGGCGTCTCGGTTGCGTCCGGCGTGTCTTGGTCTTCTTGGCTGAGGTCGCGTCCTGCGATCACATCACCTCGGGTCAGTCTTGGAGATGAAGTTGTGCAAATGTAGGGTCAAGATATGTGATGAAGATGTGCAAACCTAGGGCCAATGAATGGAGTGAAGAAGGCCCTAGGATTCAAATAGTGTTTGGGCATCAAAAGGTGGTCTCATGTGAGTTTGGAGATAATGCAAGTTGCAAGGAGTCACATGTGACCTAAAGATCCGTTTAGGAGCTGTCCCTATCAATATTGTGCGTCCAACAACATTCAAAGATCACATGTTGCTGTTAGAGAAAGAAGGAACAAGTGGGAGAGTCTCATGTTAGCTTAAGAGGCCATTTTGGAGATGTCACCATCAACGCTTGGGACCAGCTCCCATCTCTCTTCATGTCACTGTCTATACATGCTAATGTGTATATTTGTATGTATATATGACCGTTTGAGCTAGATTAAAGAGACCACATATGGTTCTCATTCATTCATGTATAAATATGTAGCTCATATGCTTAATAAAATTAAGCTCTCCAATGGGGAGGTTTTCCCCTTAGTACAATCGTTTCTTATACAGTCAAATGGGTAGATTCTAGTCTCTACAATCTCATGGAGAGACCAAGCTTTGGCAATGCTTGGTCTCTACCTTTCTTTCATTCTATACTCTTCACTATTCTCTAAACTATTCTAAAGGGTTATTGAGTTATCTTTGGTGTGAACTGCTATTGCCTCTCATACTTATTCTTGAGTATACACAGCTTATATTGGCATGTATAACTCTTTCTTTACCTTAAGAACACTCTCATTGAGTTGTATCTTAAAGGCTTTACACATGAACACACAAATTCCGCTTTAAGTGTTCTTGTGAGTTTATATTGGAGTAGAGTGTATCTTGCAGCTCACTCTCTCCAAATTACAACAGTGTGGGGATTGATGGTGCGCGGCGATTGAAGGTGACTGGTGTTGGCGCGTAGAGGCTATGGTGTGGTGAGGGATGCGCGGTCGTGCGGAGGCGTGTAGCGGGTTGTGCGGAGGCATTCAGCGGGTTGTGCAGAGGCAAGTATTGGATCGCGTGGAGGCGGTGTGTGTTGCGCAATCTCAGATGTGGCATGGAGGTAGCGGATGACGCGTGGGTCTTGTTGTGGTGTCATGCTCGAGAATTGTCTCGACGTCTTGGTTCGTGGCGCAAGGTTCCAGGCTGGCGTGGTGGGCATGCTGATCGTAGCATGCTCGAGACTTGGCATGCTCGAGATCGTGGCATGCCCGAGATCGTGGCGAGCTTGAGCGTTGGCAAGCTCGAGAGTTGACGAGCTCACGAGTTGGCGAGCTCGAGAGTTGGTGAGCTCGAGAGTTGGCGAGCTCGAGAGTTGATGAGCTTGAGAGTTGACAAGCTTGGTACTTGATGTACTCGTCGTTTCGGGACGCGAGGTGATGTCGGCGGGTTTGTGGTGTGCGGGAACAGTGCACAAGACGCTGGACGCTAGATGTTGTATGTGGTACACAGTGCACGTTGACCGGTGTTGGGCGAGCGATGTGCGTTGATTGCCTGTACAATGGTGTGAGATAGTTTGGGCGATGCGTGTAGTGCTGACAGCTACCCCATTAGTTTGAGCGACGCGTGTTGCATCTGCGGCTGCGTAGAGTGGCGCCTACAGCCACACGATTGGGGGGGGGGGGGGGGGGGGCGTAGCGTCTATGGCTACGCCATTTGAGGACGGAGCGCCTATGGCTCCACGATTAAGGAGCATAGCGCCTACGGCGACGCCATTAGAGGACTGTGCGCCAATGCCTCCGCGATTGGTGATGGTAGTGCCTTCGACAGCAGCTGCTTCGGTCCTATCTACGCCTTGAGGTTGGTTCGTCTTAGCACGAGTGCGCCCCATATGGTTGGCCTAGGAGACGCGACGAGAGTTGAAGGGGAACGTGGCGCGGAGGTGTCGACGTCTTCATCACTAGAGAGATTTGTGTGAGACATGCTTCTTGGGTTTCTGAAAATGCCTTGATCTTTTGAATTCTATCCGTCAAAAGAAAGGACTCCGATTCGGCCCTACGGTGGACGCCAAATTATTGATGTAAGGAATCGACAATATAAATAACACGGGTTTTATTGGGGATAAATCAGAGCTGGTCCTTTTATTATCGTAGAATTGAAGCAAGAGTTTACAGAAAATGACAATGAAAGTGCTAAGCGCAGTTAATACAAAAATAATTGCTCTTTTCTCTCTGATTGCCAAGATTTCGGATCCTCTGCCTTGATAATGACCTCTGGTATTTATAGTGGGCCATTGACCTAGAGTTCTTTCTGTCCCTCCTGCAAATGACGATTTTGCCTCTGCGGCCAAATGGACTTATTTAATGACTTAAAGCCCTAAATAGCTGGTCTTAATCATGCTTTGTGATATAAGTGTGTTGTTAATTAGCTGGTCTTGTGGTGCAAATGAAGAGTTTCCAAAGTGCACGTATGCAGTATCATCAAGCTGAGACTGATCCGGCAAACTTGAAGTTGGAGTCTGGTTGTACACTGATGCTGAAAAACCCAATGAATGATTGTTAAATTCGGTTCACACCAAAAAGAAGAAAAAAAAAAGGATTTGATATATGTGGCTACTGAACCTCAACATTCAAAAATAAAACTTGCATAGAGTAACCTATTTCATCTGTTTTGCCAATTTGATTGAAGTTCTTAAGCGACTTGCTATTATACTCAATAACATGATCCCATTTTTCCACAGGCTTTCCTAACCAGTCCATCAATGCAACCATGTATTATAGATAACATTTACTCTTTTCCAAGTATATGATAGACAAAGAAAGTGTGAATCTATTTGAAGTAGAAGAGCTAATAATCATACGTTTTGATTGTCAAGAAGAGAATCAGGAGAATAATACTACTTACTTAATATAAATTTTCCCACTAAACTCGTATATATTGTGAAAAACAATACAAACTGAGTCTTCGAGATAGTAGACGTAAAGCATTTCACTCAAGACAAATGTTTTGGAATGCTCTGCAAATACTACTTAAATAAAATATTTATTGGTACTTTTACTAAATTTTTTGATATAATTTGAACTAAAAAGGGTTTTGGGTCAATGTAATTGATACTTGTTGCGATCTTGTTTCTTAGGTCATGTTTAGCTTGATTCTAATAGGTCCACATGATAGGTTCTCATTGTTAATGATATTTTGCAGATTTCTGATGTTTTTCGTGATTAAATGTTCTCATCGGGCGGGTATTTTGGCTTGCTTTGCACAATACGTTATGCATATTATTAATTACGTAAGTAGAAGCCTTAATGATTTGTGTTAGCCTTTAATAATTGTTTTCGTTGATTATCATCTATACCTTAATAATTACGTGTAAGGTTACATAATTTGAATTTTTACCGTGTTTTTTGGCCCTTTTTGCTCTTAGAGATCTTCATTTTGGATCTATAACATGATTATCTTGATTCTTCTCAACACATAAATTTGATGGTGTTGAATCCTTGCTAGTTCGAGTTACTTTTGATCTTGATCTTTTGTTGTAAATCCTGCGGTTAATTTTTTTGGATCAGATGGAAGTATTCAAAATTGTATAAGCCAAATATAATAAAAGCTCTTAGATGGAGGTGTTTAAAAATTGTATGAGACAAATTGAATAAAAGTCTTTATCATCGTTTAAGTTGCGAAGTTGTAATTTGTGAACCCTATATTTTGGTAATTAATGATAGACAATGAAAAAAAAAAATTAAAACAACATGATGTCTATTATTCATATAATAAGATGTCCTTCAGCGGTGGACTCCACTAAATCTACCGGTCATCAACTTTATTAATTTTTGGATCCAAATCCGCGGCATACTATTTCCATACCTCAACCACAAAGTGGTCAGTTACATCGGTCGGGCACTAGGAAATCTTCTGGAAGTGGATTTTGATGCAGAAGAGGCGGCAAGGGCTGAGTTTGTATGTGTTCAAGTCCATTGGAATATTACGCATCAGCTAAAGTTCCAGCGGAATCCAATTTCAACTAGGAACAAACACTTTGTTGTGATTCCGGTATGAACGACTCCATGGCTTATGTGAAGTTTGTGGGATGCTCACACATGACTCAGGGGCATGTTTGCTGCAAAATGGTGGTCCCGGTGATGCCCTAGACTCTGATGATGGAAATCCTGGAGATGGTCAACAAAACCATTGGGTTATTATCAGAGAAATCAATGAAGAAGAGGCTCCAGTCCCTGCAGAACCCGAAGAACAAGATATGGCAGACGAGTATGAGGAGTTGGATGACTTGGATCCAAATCATGATGCATTGGCTGATATGGCTGATTTGGATGAGGCCAACAGGACTTATTACACATACCGGGGCGAACTTGAGACCAGCGAGTTATTCAATCATGTGCATGTCTTCTCTATTGCAACAAGCGACATCCCTGGAAGTGAAGATTACGAAAGATATTTGAGACGAGTACACCCGAGAGAGGAGATAATGCAGGCCACGAGGGAGCGACAAGAAGAACGAGCAAGGGAGTCTGGTAAACGTAAACGTGAAGATACTATTCAACAGACTGATATGATTGGAGGGATGAAGCAGTCAGTCAAAGAAGTCGGTGAATGCAGTGAGTATGGATACGACAACAAACAGTGTAGAGGTGTGGTGGGCCCTAATCCACCAGAACCTCCATGATTACAACCTGCTGGAACTGTCATGGTCTTGGCATAGACCTTACAGTTCGACGCCTTAAGGAGATACAAAGGAAGTATCTCCCGGACATGATATGCCTACTAGAAACAAAGCAAAGGGATGAAAAGATTGCAGAAGTGGCTCAAGAGTTAGGTTATCCAAGCTTTGTAACAGTTCCACCACAAGGTATAAGTGGTGGAATCGCTATCTTATGGAAAAATTTAATCTCTTTTTTAGGTATTCCCCTTTCAGCCAACCTTGTAGATATGTGAGTTAATATTAATGAAGCTTCATTTTATTGCTCTTTGTTGTATGGATATCCGGATCCGAGTATGAGAAATAATCTATGGGAACTACTGGAGAGTATCTCGAATAACAGACTTGGCCCGTGGATGTTGCTGGGGGATTTTAATGAGATAAAGAGCAATGCAGAGAAAAATGGAGGACATAGACGACCTGAACGATCTTTTGATGATTTCAAACGCAAGTTCACCAACTGCAATATTCACGATCTGAAAGCTCTGGGGAACCGGTTCTCTTGGACAGGAATAAGATACACACATGATGTTTTGTGTTGCCTAGATCGTGTGATGGCTAATAACGAATGGTTAGCACATTATCCACCTGCACAAGTTGAGTTCTTACCGTTTGAGGGTTCTGATCACCGACCGATAGTAGTTAGTGTTTGCAAAGTCATATAGCAGAGAAGAAACATCTTTCAATTTGACAGCTGAATGTTTGATACGAAAGGATTCAGAGGTATGGTAACAGATGCTTGGAATAATGTTGATTACTCCATTTGACACAAGAATTCAGATTAGTAGGAAGAAAATGGCAGACTGGAAAAAAAGAAACAGCTTAAATGCAACAATGAGGATCGGTGTATTAAAGAAGGAATTGGATACAGCTCTAACACTTGGTACACACACAACACAGCAAATACAGAGGATTAAAATGGAGTTACATGAAGCTTATAAAGAGGAAGAAAAGTATCGGTAAGTCAAAAGCCAAAACACGTGGGTCAAACTAGGAGATCGTAATACTCGATTCTTCTATGCAACAGCGAAACATAGACTTGCCTGAAACCGACTATTGGCTATAGAGGATGATGAGGATACAATACACATAGGAGGTGATTCTGTTGGCAAGGTGGCTGAAGACTATTTCAAATATTTATTCAAAACATCAAGGGCTCCAAACTGGGACTATAAAGATGTTTTTAATGGGTTTCAAGCACTGGTCACAAGGGAGAGAAATGAAGACATACAACGAATGGTCTGAGAGGAAGAAATCACAAAAGCTATCTTTGACATAGGACCTGATCGAGCTCCCAGACCAGATGGAATCACAACAGCTTTTTACCAACAATTCTGGCCAGATATCAAAGACAATGTTATTGCTGAAGTCACACGATTTTTCAATGATGGCATCATAAGAGGTACCATGAATCATACTAATCTATGCCTGATCTCTAAAGTTGACATTCTAGGAAAAATGAAAGATTTTAGACCAATTGCTCTATGCAATGTGAGTTATAAAATCATTTCTAAAGTCTTGGTGAATCGACTGAAGAAACACTTGGGAGCAATAATCTCTGAAAATCAAGCAGCCTTCATACCTGGAAGAAATATCATGGATAATGTGATCATAGCTCATGAAATGATCCACTCTTTGAAGAAAAGGAAACGATGGGCGAACTCATATATGAGAGTCAAGACTGATATCTCTAAAGCCTATGATAAAAATGAATGGAGCTTTATCAGAGACACAATGATAGCTATGGGATTTGATATAGTTTGGATAAACTGGATAATGCAGTGTATAGAGTCAGTGATTTTCTCGGTCTTGATTAATGGAACACCAAGAGGAATGATATTACCAAAGAGAGGTATCAGACAAGGTGACCCACTATCGCCCTATATATTCATCCTCTGTGCAGAAGTTCTTAGCCACCTATTGAGGAAAGCTCATGAGGAAAACAGATTGAAGGGTATGAAGGCTCCACGGGACCTACCTTGAATCACTTACTATTTGCTGATGATGCTTTATTTTCCTGTCATGCGCATCCTAAATCCTGCTCAACTATAATGAAGATACTTCAGGATTATGAAAGAGTTTCAGGGCAAGCAGTGAATCTTAACAAATCAGCAATCACCTTTGGATCACAAGTTAAACAACATGTGAAGACAAGATTACAGAGGATTCTAAATATCCATAATGATGGAGGCTGTGGTAAATATTTGGGACTGCCAGAACATATTGGAAGGAAGTAGAAAGAGATATTCAGTTTTGTGGTTGATAACAGCAGGGAAATAAATATTATTAAAGACATTTGACAACAGCAGGGAAAGAAATATTATTAAAGACAGTGGCCATGGCTCTCCCAGTGTATACAATGAACTGCTTCAAGCTGCCTAAATGAATATGTGAAGAGATCACCAACGTATTGGCAAAATTTTGGTGGAGTAAAAACAATGGTGAAAGATCGATGCATTGGCTGTCTTGGAAAAGACTCAGTCTTTTAAAGGGAGAAGGAGGATTAGGATTCAGAGACCTAGAGAACTTCAACTTGGCCCTTCTTGGTAAACAGATATGGAGGATTCTACAAGTCTACTGGCAAGAGTTCTAAAAGGGAGGTATTATCCAAATTCAAATATTCTCACTGCAGGTCCGGGATACAAAGCATCATTTATTTGGAAATCCTTACAAGAAGGGAGAGATCTGCTAAAAAAAAGGAATGAGATTCTTGATAGGAAATGGACAAAATAGCATATGGGTTGACCCATGGTTACCAGATGACCCTCCAAGACCACCACAGACTTATTGGAGTGAATACAAAGTTAAAGCTGGTTAGTGAGTTAATGATAAACAGTCAAATGGGATGGAACATGGATCTCCTACGTGACTATGTAGAGGAAGAAGACATTAGAGTTATCAAGAGAATAGTCCTAAGTCCTACGAACATCGGGGATCTCCTAGGGTGGCATTACAATGAATCTGGTCTTTATACAGTCAAATCAGGATACTGGCTGGCCACACATTTACAAGATCATCAAAACATTCAACCACCACCAGGACTACGCTCACAAAAAGATGCCATTTGGAAAATTCAAACTGCTCCAAAATTAAGACACTTCCTATGGAAGATGATATCTCGGATCAGGGCCACCATAAAAGAACTAGCAGTAGAGGAATGATGATCTCTACGAGATGCAATCAGTATGAAGATTTAGTATAGAACATTTGTTTTTTGACTGTCATCATGCGCAAGATGTTTGGGGACAAAATCAACAAATATACCATGTCATCAGTAACCCATCAACATCGTTTGATCGGAAATTTCATAGCATACTCGACTGCTACAACAATCAGAACCTCACAACCTTTGAAAGACAAACACCTATCTGGATACTATGGCAACTCTGGAGAAGCCGCAACCATATGGTATTCAGAAGGAAATATAACAGCTGGCAGGATGATTTGACCATTGCTGTAAATGAAGCTCAAGAATGGATAGATATTTGCCAAGCGGGTAACTTAGAAGAGTACTAAATAAGACACAGGCCACAACCATCAACATCTTCAAACTGGACACGACCAAGAGAAGGATTTGTCAAATGTAACTATGATTGAAGATTTGCACAAAACGGAGAGGAAGTATATACAGCCTAGATTACACGCAATCATAAAGGAACTTTCAAAAATGCAGGACATGGAAAAGGAATAGCATGCAACACAGTACTGGAGGCTGAACTTCAAGGATTAACAATGGCGATGCAACATATGTGGATCAAAGGATATAGAAATTTTTTATTTGAAGGTGATAACCAGAAAGTATAAACACTTCTTCATGGTAATACAAACAACTTTACAGCACACAACTGGATATGACTGGCGAAACACTTGAACAAATTCGACAATGTTGAATGCATATGGACGAGCCGTAAAACGACCCGACCCGTTTTTTTTAATAATATATAATAATAATAAATAACAACAACTAGTGGTCCCATATCCACTAGCCACCTAACCACAATCACAATCAACAGCGGAATAACAATACTAATGTCCAATAAATATACAATAAATTTAAATAACCAATATTCAAAACATAACCAATATCCAAATAACAGGAATCATAGAACCAACAACCTAGCAATGTTTCTAATGATCCAACTCTAGCAACCTATCAATGCCAGACAACAACCAATCGAGTCCCTAGAACATCCTCCTCTTCATTGCCTTGATTCCACGATCACATTTTGCCTTTACCTGCACCACAAGCACAAATTGAGATGCATGAGTATTTTATAAACACTCAGTGAGGCAATCCTCCCATCTACTGGGCTATACACACAAGCAATAAGATCTCTACATGCCACAAACAACAAACAATACAAACAAACTAGGCAATATGCAAAGCAACACGTCCTCGTTGTAACTGAAAGAGGGTGTCGACCGACACTGACACTCGACATAAACCCGAAACCCTAGTGGTGTCGACCGACACCTCCACATGGCGTCGATCAACACTCGCCAAAGTCGTCGAGCCGTCCTCGCGTTGGTGTCGACCAACACCCCAACTGGTGTCAATCGACACCGATGCCGAGCATCGAATTCCTTCGATCATAAACTCCGAATCTCACCTTCAACCTCCTCCAATCCGCTCTATGCACTCCCAGAAGCAAAACCCAGCCACAACAGCCACGAAATACTATATAGAACTCAAAGAAACAACCACATAAGCACCAAATCATAGAAAAACTAGAGATCTTAGCTTAGATAAGCCATTGTCATGCACTCACCTCTTTGCAGGGAGTTTCTGACCAACAATGATGAATCTCACACTCCCATCACGCTCCCCACACATTCCTAGCCTTGAATCCTCACTTCCACAGCAAGATCTCACCCAGAAAGCCTTGAATTCTCACCAAAACTCACAAATACTCAAGAACAAACTTTTCTCTTCTTTTTCTCTCTGTTAAGCGGCCAAAACAACAAAACTCTACGACCTAGGTCGACTTGCCACTTAAATAATCTGGTTCTATGGTTTTCCTTAAACCAAACCGACCAAAATCAACAATTAATTCAATCTGGCCGAACCAGAAAAATGTTGGTGTCGACCGACACCCCCTTGGTGTCGATCGACACCCATCCCCAAAATAGACATTTTGGTTCGCGGATGTTACAATTCTCCCCCACCAATCTAGATTTGTCCTCGAATCTCAAATAACCATTAGCGAAGGACTCCCGAGCTACTGTCTCCACAGCCCGCACTCCTCCGACCGATCTACGGAAGGTCACCTCTAGGCGATAAACTCACGCTCCAGACATTATTTGCTCTCGACTTTTGGACTTTCCTTTACTTACAGGCCTAAACCTTAAGTTTTTTATTGGCTCTCATCAGACCTAAGTCTGTGATAACTCTCTAATTTATATGTTTTTAGCAACCCTTTTTTGTCCATATTTTGCATTGTTCATACCTCTAACTTAGCATTTTTAGGTCATTAACTGTAGGAATTCACTTTTAGACTATTTAGGGAGTTGCATTTCTGCATTTGCATATTTTTAATGAAAACAGGTTCTAAAGAGCCAAAAATGGGGAAAAACAAGGACAACCCGAGCATGTACCCGAAGGAGCCATCGACATTCAAAAACAAGTCCGAACCCCAACACGATCGAGGAAGATCCAAGAGCATGAAGAGCAACCCGAAGATCCACCCGAGGAGTAACCCGACTTCACCCTCGTGTACCCCATCGTGTAGACCATCGGCAGGTCGGGGAAGCTAGGTCAAAAGGGTTTCCATATATAAACCCCATCTTCCCCTAGCTCGCAAATGAGCACGCCGCATACCCTCAAACCAGAGAGCGAGAGCTTCTGTGAGAGAACTGAGCGACTCAAATATTTTCCTTTTTGTTTTGCATTTTTATTTTGTAGTTTTCTTAGATTTCTATCTTGTACTCTTTCTACTCTACTCTATCTTTTAATACAATGCAATTTTCATTCATTTTCGTTGTTTTGTTCCTTGTTATCATGTCCGAGTAGTGTAGTAAAGTTTCTAGGGATGGGATAGATGATTTTGTGTTCTTGATTGGTTAGGATGCCTTAGTTTGATTGTAAATGATTGATGGATTTCCTTCTAGGTTGGTGTTCTTAATGCTGTCAACAGACCGAGAGGTTGAGATTAGATCTAGGCGTTTTAGCGACCGAGAGGTGTAGATAAGATGCATGATTTAGCCAATGCTAGAGGTTTACTTGACTCTGAGTAAGAGATTAGATGATGATAGACAGGTTTTCACCCAGGGTATCGATCCCCTATGCAGTTGTAGTACAAAAGGTTATCAATCCAAATGGTTGTCTATTGCTAGCAGGAAGGATATGATCAGTACAATACAAGTCAAGCCAAGCAGATAAGGTTTTGGTTCTAACAATCCTAAAATAAAGAAGAGAAAAGAATATAAACAAGAAACCACACAACCTAAGTACTCGATGCAAGCAATCGAGTACAGGATCGAGTGGGGTGATCGAGTATGCAAGTGAGATATGAACAGCTCGAGGTATTACTCGATGCAGGTTATCGTGTACCTGATCGGGTAGGTAGTCGAGTAAGTGAAGAAAATGCAAATGATGGAAATACGAAAGTTCCTAAGGATGGGGGTAATCGAATCCTAAGTATCCTAGACCAGTATAGATGCCTTACATGCCTCAAGCAATTATTTCCTAGACAATGAACCTCTAAAACCTTGTCACCACACTTTCGCACTAGCAACAATCAACCTTGAACACATTACCACACTGTCGCACTAGCAATATGAACAAGCAGGCATTAAGAACGATTCATTATTGTCAGTAGACTTAAACTCATCTAATTTCTTACTCAGAGTTAAGTAAACTTCTAGCATTGGCTAAATCAAGCATTTTATCTACTCCTTTCGGCCTGTAGCATTTGCAAACGCCCTAGATCTAATCTCAACCTTTTGGTCTGTTGACAACATTAAGAACACCAACCTAGAAGGAAATCTATCAATTATTTACAATCAACTAAAGCATCCTAACTGATAAAGAACACAAAATCATCTATCCCATCCCTAGAAACTTTACTACACTACTCGGACATAGAAACGAATAACAAAGCAATCAAAATGAATAAAAATGACATTGTATTAAAAGATAAAGTAGAGTAGAAGGAGTACATGATAGAAATCTAAGAAAACTACAAAATAAAAATGCAAAACAAGAAGAAAATATTTGAGTCGCTCAGTTCTCTCACAGAAGCTCTCGCTCTCTGGTTTGAGGGTCTGCGGCATGCTCCTTTGCGAGCTAGGGAAAGAGGGGGTTTATATATGGAAACCGTTTGACCTAGCTTCCCAGACCTGCCCCATTGTCTACTCGATGGGGTACATGAGGGTGAAGTCGGGTTACTCCTCGGGTGGATCTTCGGGTTGCTCTTCATGCTCTTGGATCCTCTTCGATCATGTTGGGGTTCGGACTTGTTCTTATAGTTCGATGGCTCCTTCGGGTACATTCTCGAGTTGTCCTTGTTTTTCCCCATTTTTGGCTCTTTAGCACCTGTTTTCATCCAAAATATAATGCAGAAATGTAACACCCTAAATGCTCTAAAAGTGAATTCCTACAGTTAATGGCCTAAAAATGCTAAGTTAGAGGTATGAACAATGCAAAATATGGACAAAAAAAGGATGCTAAAAACTTATAAAAAGGAGAGTTATCAGATCCCCAAACTTAAATCTTGCTAGTCCTCTAGCAAGGAAGTAAGAGGGTACGGTTTGAAAGTGGGGACTCATGACCTTAAAAATGCTAAGCGAAGGATTCAAGCTATAGTCCTTAAAGATAGTTTAATGGTGCTAAGATCAATCAACATACTTACAAATATTTTTCTATGCTTATCACCATGCATCGATCTAGCTCAACCTCCAACTAAAGATAAAGAACATCTCTGTCACATTCAATTAAGTGTTTGGCGAATTCTTGCAAATGGAAGGTGAATGAAGCTCAATCGGTTACAATGGTAAGGCTTTTTAGTAAGGTGGTTTCAATCAAATCCTTTGGGTGGTTTTCTCTCAAAAGATGAAATGCTAGACAGTTGTGAAAACTATCTAAGACTGAGAACAATTTGGGCATACAAAGCTTAACTCTTGATGATCTACCCTTTTCTCATTCACTCTTTTTTTATTTATTTAAACCCCCTAGAATTAAACTACCCACATCCTTGATTTTAACTCTTTTTTTTTTACTCCCTAAGGTTGAGACTTTTAGACTTTGAATTTCTAGGTCTTTCTCTTTTCTCTTTTTTTTTGTTTTATTTTTCTTTGCTAAACTTTTAATATAAATATATATATCATTTTCTTTCTTTCTAGGAGACTATAGCAAGAATTTTTTTTTTTTTTTTTTTACTTAAAGACTTAGAGCTAATTGATTCTAACCTTAGGGACTTTTTTTTTTTTTTTTTTATTTATTTATTCCACAACCCAACCCCAAATAAACATTCTAACCACCTATCTTTCAAAACCGAATCTATTAGCTAGTTCAAATCTAACTTAGCTAAATCAAGAGGCAGTTCTTTGTCGTTCTCAATACTCTCAAGGTTTCACAACCTATAGCACAACGAAAAAGGCCTCACTCAACAATTCACAACAAGGTTTGAAAGAAAGGTTTGGGTTCATGGGTAGGACAAATGGATTGGGTTAAATGAAAAGATTGGTAAAAAGTGGAGTGCTAACCCGAGTTTAGAGTTACCATGAATAAGTATTCAAGTTCCATAAGCAAGAAAATTAAAGTTCAAATTTAATCCAATAATATAGAGATGTTCTAATGTTCAAGCAAGTGGAGGAAGCATTCAAACGACACAAAGGGTCTAAGCAAAGATTTTTCATTTTTTTTCCAAAGATTGATCTAGCAACAATGAACTATGACTAAGGGCTATAGCTTCAATCCTAAGGTTTGATTTTAAACAAGGTGGTTTTAATCATTGTCCCCTAAGATGCATATGCAACAATCCTATATGAAACAAACTAGACTCAATTCTAATATGTAAAAGCAACTACATGAACACTCTTTTTTTTTTTATTCTTTTTTTTTTTTTTTCAAAAATTTTCAAATTTTTTGGATTTTTAATGCACATAGATGCAGACTCAAATGAATAAAACTAGCATGTAAAAATTTGAAATAATAAAAATAAGAAAATAAAACATAACGTTAAATACATTCTAGGACCCTCCCCCAAACTTAAATTACACAGTCCTGTGTAAGTAAAAGTTGGAAAAGAATCCAAGAATCACACAAAATGAATTAAACTAAATGCAATGGTATATACAAGTGTTGGATGAAATTGGTACCT
Source organism: Camelina sativa (assembly GCF_030686135.1). NCBI lineage: Eukaryota > Viridiplantae > Streptophyta > Magnoliopsida > Brassicales > Brassicaceae > Camelina > Camelina sativa. Next base: position 31,223,334 of record NC_141899.1, read on the forward strand.
CATCATGGGTTGGAGAAGAAGGAGGTTGCAGCAGCCTCCATACTCGCCAACGTGTAGGCAGGGTCGTCGCCGGCTTCAGCAGGTGCCAGTGTTTGCTCGTCAGAGAGCTCAGAAATGCGCATAGACGACTTACTCGGACCAGCATCTGAGGTGTTGATCGAGGGTGGGATCGCGTAGCTCATCGGGTAGGGGATCGGGTAGTATGACGGAAATGGCGGAAGAGGTCCAGAATGATCACCCGTGTATCCACTCGCAGGGTGCATCGTGTACGGCATCGTCAAGTGCATCTGGTAGGGTGGAGGGAAAATACAAGCATAATCACCCGATTGGGTTCTCGACCGGTGCATCGGATAGTTCATCGTGTATCCCATCGGGTTGGGCGTTGGGTAAGCATCAGAATGGCTTCTCCTCGATGCTTCTGGTCGGGTGATGTTCTCCTCAGCTTGGGGCTCGTATGATGATGCTCATTGAGGTTCCGGAGGTGGCAGTCCTCGAGTTCCTCCTAGCGGTCCGCTTCTCCCCATCCGAACGGGTGCTTGTGCCGAGGTAGTAGCTGAGGTACAGCTTGTCTTGTCTTGCAACTCCTTGATTTGACCTCCCATTGTCTTCACCGAACCAGCAAGGTCTTTTACCTTCTTGGTAAGGAACTTGTTCATCCTCTTCAGCCAACCGATCCTCTTGTGAGCTTCCCTCACTCCAACCGGTTGCTTTTGAGAGCATACATACTCCTCAAAATCGAACTGCTCCGAGCTATCTCCCTGTCTCTGCCCGGTCTCCTCTCTCTTCTCAGCTTCAGACTCCTCATCCGGTTTGTACAGCTCCTCCAAAGGTGGTGCGAAGTCAATGTTGTTTCCTAGCCGAACCTTGGTGCATATGGCATTGGGTAGGATCATTTGAGCAGCTCCGATGGTTGGATGGACAAACTTGAATAGCATCATGTCATTAGGCCTCTCATAGGCCAAAAATCTCGCCAGCACGAGGTAATCCGCATCCAGCCATCTTGGTTCATGCACAATTCCCTTCAAGGGCACATCGCATGCCACTAGGATTGGTGTGACTAGTCCCCCAATAGAGATCTCTCCGCCTCCTTCTCTTCTTTTCACGGCCCACGATTTCAAGTAGAGGAATTGATCGAGTAACACAAACACCATACTAGTATCAGCAACATCTCCTACTAGTGGTGTTCCATCCCTAGCGCTATCCAAAACTCCACACAGTGCAATATCTAACAGCTGAAGCTCATGGTCGTTCACATTCCCAGTCTCTTTTCTAGCAAAAAGAGTGCATGCGAGGGACTTGTGAAAATACCTCAAGATAGGGCTCCTTATTTGAGCGGATTTGGAGCTTGTGGACTTGTAGGGGTGCTTGTCTCCTATTGTCAGCCATAGGGACCTCATATCCTCCTTCTTAACCTCCATACCTTCTCCACTACCAGCTTTGAAGCCATACAGCTTCTCCATCTCCTTGAAACTGAGTCGATAGTCCTTGTTCCTCACGGAGAAGGTGATGAACCCGATCCCCCCATCGGTTAGTAGGGTCGGGTGGTCCTCGAAATATTGCAGCTTCAAGGTTGAAAGGAAGTGGACCGTCTCCTCCTCATATGATTCGAGGTGGGCTCGAATCATCTGGCCCAGGCGGCACATGCCAAACAGAAACTCGACATCCCTTGCAATGCCCAACATCTTCATGGTCTCGGGGTGAGGGTATCGGGTTCCAACGAAGCTCATCTTCTTGAAGACTTTGAATAGTCTCGCCGGAGTGTCTACTTCCTTCTGTTTCAGCCTCCGCGAGGCTTGGCGGGTCCTCTCTCTCTGCTCCTCTTCTCTCTCTCTTTCCTCCTCCTCGGCGTGTTGATCTTCTTCCTCAACCGCTCTCTCAACTAACTTCTCAGCCTTCTTTGAAGCCGGTCTCTTCCCCCTTGCAACCGCGGCTCTGTTCCTTGATCGAGAGGTTTGGATCTCCCCTTGCTCTTCTCCTCCAGCATCAGAATTGACCTCCATAGGGTCGGTAAGGGTTTTTTCAGACGTAGTCAGGTCCCTACGTAGAGGAGAACGGCGGACAAAACTCGCCATTGGACTCGGTGAGCGAACTCGGGGGCCTACTCGATCGGTTACTCGACATCAGGTCGGGTGGTGGATCGGGTTGTGCATCGGGTTGGGGAGGCAAAACGTCCAGCCAACGGTTGGGAATGTGGAACGTTTCCTCTCCCTTGAGACTCTCGAACTTCGACGGCCCTCTGGTTGTAGCAGCAGTGGAGGTGGATCTTCTTCCCTTCCTTTGGTAAGTTTTAGCAATTGGCTCCATGTTTGATTCCTTGAGAAGAAAAAGAAAGGCTAGGTCTCGAGGTTAATAGGGTTAGTCTCCAAAGAAAATCGATAAAGCTTGAAATCGAGAGATAATAGAAACTTATGGAAACTAAAAAGCTTTTAGAGTAGAGGGGAAACTTATCGGTGGTAATGAGGGAGAAGAATCTTGAAACCCCTTAAATAGGCTAGGGTTTGGTTGGAGGGCTTCACCGAGAGTGAGCTTTCTTGCGGAATTCGGACTTCACTCGCCACTCGAGCAGAGACACGATCAGGCGCGTCGAGTACGGTGTCGGGTTGACCCTCGGGTTCCCCAATTTTCCTCTTTTCAATTTTCCATTTTTTTAATGAAAATTCAAAAAGAATAGAAAAGTAAGATAAAACAAATAAATTAAAATTAAAACAGAACAAAAGATACCTTTGGGATTTCCTCCCAAGTGAGCTAGTTTAAAGTCACTAAGCTTGACTCTTCATGCTCCTTAAGCATGGGGTCCATGTGGAAGAGGTTCTGGAATCCTCTCCAATGTAGCAGGCTGGTTCAACAGATTTTCCAGGTTTTGTCCAGGTTCTAAGGCAAATGTGGTGTTGACCTCTTCAAGATGTTGCACCTTCTTTTGTTTGGTCTTTGTAGTGAAAATTTGATCATCAATGGTTGGCCTCTTAATCCCTTTCTTCACATCAAACTCCATCTTGAAATGCTCACCATGCTCTATTCTGATCTTACCTTGTTTCACCTCAATCACAACACCAACTGTTGCCAAGAATGGTCTCCCTAGAACCAGTGGATCATCTGGTTCCTTGTCCATATTAAGGAACATGAAGTTGGTAAGCACTTCCAATCTTCCAATCCTGAGAGGCAGATTTTCTAGGATACCAATCGGATGCCTCACTATCCTATTAGCCAGAACCAAATACAATTTACTTGGTTTAAAATCAGTGAATCCCAGCTTGTTGGCAACAGAAAGCGGCAAAATGCTAACCGAAGCTCCAAGGTCACACAAACAGTTCTTGAAGATCCAAAGTCCTATCGAACACGGCAAGGTGAAAGAGCCAGGATCTTCAAGTTTTTCCTCAATTCTCACCTCAGGATCCAAGCAAACTCCACTTCTCAGAAACTCAAAACCGATCTCCTTGACAGCTTCCTTAACCTCATCCTCCAATCGAGCTGCTTCCTTGGCAGCTTCCTTTTGAAGCTCGTGTGGGGGTAAAATCTTAGGTGATGGAGCTTTACGCTTAGCCATTCGCTTTGCAAGCGCCTCCAGCTGAATGTCAAGTGCAGCATTGAACCTTTCCTCCAACTCCCCTTCTACTAGTGCAGGTGTTTGAGGCTGATCTCTCTTTTCAATATCTACTCGATGCATCATCCGATCAACACTATCGTGTAGGTCATCGGGTTCCACTTCGGGTTGTTCTTCAGTTTGTGATTCTCGAACCAGTGCTCCGAAAGATGAGTTTTGTTGGTACCTGATACCCTCACCGTGGGACCATGAAGCAGTTGGGCATCGCTAGAGATGTTGAGTTTCTGTTTGATATGTGCCACCTGGGCCATATGATGCGAGCCCACCTCGAAGCATATGAGGAGGAGACAGTCCATTTCCTTTCGACCTTGAAGCTGCATTATTTCGAGGACCACCTGACCCTACTACCCGATGGGGGGATCGGGTTCATCACCTTCTCCGTGAGGAACAAGGACTACCGACTCAGTTTCAAAGAGATGGAGAAGCTATATGGCTTCAAAGCTGGTAGTGGAGAAGGAATGGAGGTTAGCAAAGAGGAAATGAGATCCCTATGGCTGACAATAGGAGACAAGATCCCCTACAAGTCCACAAGCTCCAAATCCGCTCAAGATCCCATATGACGCCGGAGCTGCACAAATGGTCCTACCAAACGTCATATGCACCAAGGTTCGGTTGGGAAATAACATCGACTTCGCACCACCTTTGGAGGAGCTGTACAACCCGGAGGAGGAGTCCGAAGCTGAGAAGAGAGAGGAGACTGGGCAGAGACAGGGAGATAGCTCGGAGGAATTCGATTTTGAGGAGTGTGTATGCTCTCAAAAGCAACCGGTTGGAGTGAGGGAAGCTCACAAGTGGATCGGATGGCTGAAGAGGATGAACAAGTTCTTGGCGAAGAAGGTAAATGACCTGACTGGCTCGGTGAAGGCAATGGGAGATCAGATCAAGGAGCTGCAAGACAAGGCAAGCTGTGCCTCAGCCCCTACCTCGGCATACGCACCAAATTGGATGGGGAGAAGCGGAACGCTAGGAGGAACTCAAGGACTGCCACCTCCAGCACCTCACAGGGCATCATCATACGAGCCCCAAGCTGAGGAGAACATCACCCGACCTGAGGCATCGCGGAGAAGCCATTCTGACGCTTACCCGACGCCCAACCTGATGGGATACACGATGAACTATCCGATGCACCCATCGAGCACCCAATCGGGTGAGTACGCAGGTATTTTCCCTCCGCCTTAAAAGATGCCATTCACGATGCCATACACGATGCACCCTGCTAGTGGATACAGGGGTGATCATTCTGGACCTCTTCCGCCATTTCTGTCATACTACCCGATACCCTACCCGATGAGCTACGCGATCCCACCCTCGATCAACCCCTCGGATGCTGATCCAAGTAAGTCGTCCGTGCGCATTTCTGAGCTCTCTGACGAGCAAACACCGTCACCTGCTGAAGCCGGAGATGACCCTGGCTACATGTTGGCGAGTATGGAGGCTGCTGCAACCTCCTTCTTCTCCAACCCATGTGGTACCAATTCATCCACACTTGTATATATCATTGCATTTAATTTAATTCATTTTGTGTGATTCTTGGATTCTTTTTCCAACTATTATTTACACAGGGACTGTGTAATTTAAGTTTGGGGGAGGGAGCTAGAATGTATTTAATATTGTGTTTTATTTTCTTATTTTTATTATTTCAAATTTTTGCATGCTAGTTTCATTCATTTGAGTCTGCATCTATGTGCATTAAAAAGCCCAAAAAATTTGAAAAAAAAAAAAAGAGTGTTCATGTAGTTGCATTTACATATTAGGATTGAGTCTAGTTTGTTTCATATAGGATTGTTGCATATGCATCTTAGGGGACAATGATTAAAACTACTTTGTTTAAAATCAAACCTTAGAATTGAAGCTATAGCCCTTAATCACAGTTCATTGTTGCTAGATTAGTCTTTGGAAAAAAATGAAAAATCTTTGCTTAGACCCTTGTATCGTTTGAATGCTTCCTCCACTTGCTTGAACATTAGAACATCTCTATATTATTGGATTTAATTTGAACTTTAATTGTCTTGCTTATGGAACTTGAATACTTGCTCATGGTAACTCAAAATCGGGTTAGCACTCCATTTTTACCAATCTTTTCGTTTAACCCGATTTATTTGTCTTACCCATAAACCCAAACCTTTCTTTCAAACCTTGTTGTGAATTTTTGAGTGAGGCCTCTTTCATTATGCTATAGGTTGTGAAACCTTGAGAGTATTGAGAACGACAAAGAACTGCCTCTTGATTTAGCTAGGTAAGAATTTGAACTAGCTAATAGATTCGATTTTGAAAGATAGGTAGTTAGAATGTTTATTTGGGGTTGGGTTGTGAAATAAAAAAAAAAGAGAAAAAGTCCCTAAGGTTAGAATAAATTAGCTCTAAGTCTCTAAATTATATATAAAAAAAGAGAAGATCTTGCTATAGTCTCATCGAAAGAAAAGAAAAGATATATATATATATATATATTAGGAGTTAAGCAAAGAAAGAATATAAAAAAAAAAGGGAGCTAGAAGTTTTAAAGTCTAAACCTTAGGGAGTAAAAAAAAAGAGTTAAAATCAAGGTTGCGGGTAGTTTAATTCTAGGGAGTTTGATACTATAAAAAAACAAGAGAGAAAGTGAATGAGAAAAGGGTAGATCATCAAAAGGTAAGCTTTGTATGCCCAAATTGTTCTCGGCCTTAGATAGTTTTCACAATTGTCTAGCATTCCTTCTTTTGAGAGAAAACCACCCAAAGAATTTGTTTGAAACCACCTTACTAAAAGCCTTACCATTGAAACCGATTGAGCTTGATTCACCTCCCATTTGCAAGAATTCGCCAAACACAATGTGAAAGAGATGTTCTCTATCTTAGTTGGAGGTTGAACTAGATCGATGCATGGCAATAAGCATAGAAAAATATTTGTAAGTATGTTGATTGATCTTGGCACCATTAAACTATCTTTAAGGACTATAGCTTGAATCCTTCACTTAGCATATAAAGGTTATGAGTACCCGCTTTCAAACTGCACCCTCTTACTTCCTTGCTAGAGAACTAGCAAAATTTAAGTTTGGGGGTCTGATAACTCTCTAATTTATATGTTTTTAGCATCCCTTTTTGTCCATATTTTGCATTGTTCATACCTCTAACTTAGCATTTTTAGGTCATTAACTTTAGGAATTCACTTTTAGGCCATTTAGGGTGTTGCATTCTTGCATTTGCATACTTTGGATGAAAACAGGTGCTTTAGAGCCCAAAATGGGGAGAAACAAGGACAAATCTGAGCATGTACCCGAAGGAGCCATCGAGCTGGAAGAACAGTCTGAACCCCAACACGATCGAGGAGGATCCAAGAGCAGGAAGAACAACCTGAAGATCGACCCAAGGAATAACCCGACCTTATCCTCGTGTACCCCATCGAGTAGACCCTCGGGCAGGACTGGAAAGCTAGGTCAAAGGGGTTTCCATATATAAACCCCCCCCCCTCTTCTTCCTTGCAAACGAGCATGCCGCAGACCCTCAAACCAGAGAGCGAGAGCTTCTGAGAGAGAACTGAGCGACTCAAAACTCTTTTCCACTTTTGTTAGGATTTATTTTATATCTTTTTGTCATTTCTTTAGATTTCTATTTTGTACTCTTTATTTCTCTACTCTATCTTTTAATACAATGCAATTTTCGTTCATATATGCTTTTATGTTTCTTGCAATGATTTCCGAGTAGTGTAGTAAAGTTTCTAAAGATGGGATAGATGATTTTGTGTTCTTGATCGGTTAGGATGTCTTAGTTTGATTGTATATGTTTTATAGATTCCCTTCTAGGTTGGTGTTCTTAATGCTGTCAACAAACCGAGAGGGTGAGATTAGATCTAAGGTGTTTTACCACCAAGAGGTGTAGATGAGATGCTTGAATCAACCAATTCTAGAGATTTACTCACTTATCTTAAGAGATTAGATGAGTAAGGGGTTTATTGACAATAATGAATCGGTTCTTATTGCCTGCTTGGTCATGTTTCTCCAACGAGAGTTGGGTAGGGGAGTGTTCAAGGTCGATTGTTTCTATCACGAGAGTGTTTTAACACGATTTTAGAGGTTCATTGTCTAGGGAATATTTGCTTGAGGCATGTAAGACATCTGTATTGGTCAGGAACACTTAGGAGTTGATTACCCCATCCTTAGAAGCTTTCGTATTTTAACTGCTTGCATTTTATTTCATCACTCGATCCCTTACCCGAACAGGTACACGATCACATGCTTCGAGTAACCCCTCGAGTTGTTCATACTTCATTTGTTTACTCGATCACCCCACCCGATCCTGTACTCGAATGCTTGCATCGAGTGCTTAGGTCATGTGGTTCCTTGTTTGTACTCTTTTCGTTTATTATTTTAGGATTTTTAGACAAAACCCTTTATTGTTTTGTTTGGCTTGACTTGCATTGTTCTGATTGCATCCTACCTGCTAGCATAAACAACCATTTGGATTGATAACCCTTTGTAGTACAGCTGCATAGGGAATTGATACCCTGGGTGAAAATCCGCTTATCAGTTGTCCTCATGCTTCCGCAACTGCCGCAAAGCGTAGGCAATCACCTTCCCATGCTGCATCAACACACACCCTAAACCAACTCTGGATGCATCAGTATAAACCACATAGGGTTCTCCCTGCTCAGGCAAAGCCAACACTGGCTTAGTAGTCAACATCTTCTTAAGGCTTGAAAAGCCATCTTCACACTCCTATGACCAAACAAAAGGATCATCCTTCCCTGTCAACTTAGTTAACGGACGTGCTCTGCTTGCAATGCCTGTACAAAACTCCTGTAGTAACCTGCCAAACAAAAGAAACTCCTGATCTCTGTGGCATTCTGTGGTCTAGGCCAATCCCTGATAGCCTGAATCTTCTCCGGATCTACGGAAACTCCCTCTGCAGAAACAATGTGACCCAAAAAACTCATCTCACGCTGCCAAAAACTGCACTTGCTCAACTTAGCAAACAACTTCTGCTCCCCCAACTTCTCTAGAACTGCGCTCAAATGCACTGCATGCTCTTCAGGACTCTTAGAAAATACCAGGATATCGTCGATGAAGATGATGACAGACACATCCAGAAACTCCTGAAACACGCTGTTCATAAACCTCATAAACGATGCTGGCGCGTTAGTCAACCCGAAAGGCATCACCACAAACTCATAATGCCCATACCTCGTCCTGAAAGCCGTCTTCCTCACATCTACCTCATCTATCGGTATCTGATGATAATTTGAGGCCAGATCTACCTTGGAGAACCAAGTAGCACCCCACAACTGATCCAACAACTCATACATCATGGGAAGAGGGTACTTGTTCTTCACAGTGACTCGGTTCAAACCCCGGTAATCAATACACAACCGGAAACTCCCATCCTTCTTCTTGACAAATAACACCGGCGCTCCCCACAGCGATACACTAGGATGGATGAATCCCTTACTCAACAAATCCTCTAGCTGCTTTTTCAGCTCTGCCATCTCTGCTAGAGCCATTCTGTAAGGAGCCTTGGATAACGGCGTCGTCCCCGGTTCCAGTTCAATCGTGAAAGGATCAGACCGAGATGGTGGTAATCCCTGCAATGACTGAAACACATCCTCAAATTCCTCAACAACCGGAATACCGCTAACCGCAGACTTCTCCACTGACTCTGGCATTGATATAGTAACCAAATAAGCCTCTCGGCCCTTCTCGATCATCTTCCCAGCCTGAATGGACGAGATCACGAGACTCCCTGAAGTCGGTCTAATACCCTGAAAAACCAAATTCGCTCCTAGACGCTCAAACTCCACTCTACCCCGATGACAATCCAAATGCACCATATGCCGATGCAACCAATCCATCCCGAGAATAACATCATACAACTCCACTGGACTGATAAGCAAATCTGCTGGCCAAGACTCTCCTGCAATCTAAATATCAACTCCTCTAGCTTGTCCAATAACCCTCAGGAACTTGCCTCCCGCAACTCTGACAACTCCTGTACGCTCCCCGGGATCCCCTCTGATCCCCACACTCTCTGCACACTCCGGAGTAGTGAAGCTATGAGAAGCTTCAAAATCAAACATGACGTGGGACTTAAACCCGCCCACCAACAAGGTCCCTACACAAATCTTATGTGTTGAGAACCTAACACTTATCACAGGAAAAACATAAAAGCTGGACCTACTGAAATTCACAAAGGTTGAGTACCAGAAATTATACCTGTGATCGCCCCGGCACTCTTTCCACCAGTCTCTGCAGTCATGTAAACCCGTGGCGCCTGCTCAGTCCGTGTGACCTGCTGCCCTCCCGGCTGCACCTACTGCAACGCTGCCACTGCTACCGGCTGCAACTTGGGACACAAGGGCCTGATGTGCCCTGGCTCCCTGCAATGATAGAATACACGAGCCGCTGCCGTCGGAGCACTCCTCTTGGGACAGCTAGCAACCTTGTGATCCTTGCTCCCACACCCGAAGCAACTCGCACCACTCGGCCTCTGCCTAGCCTCCCACCTCCTCTTGGTTCCCTGCGCAGGCTTGTCGCCCTTGCTAGAACCTCCATGATGCTGAGCCTTACTAGGCTGAACTGCTGGACTAACCGCCACTGACTGTGCCCGGATATCCTCCTCGATCTCTGCCGCAGTCTCAACCAGCTCTGCACGCGTAGCATAGCTCCGCCCTCTACAGTGAACCCTCAAATCATCACGTAGGGCCCTCAAAAACCTCCTGATCTGAGCCTCCTCAGACTCCATAGCATGACCCCGATAAGATAGAAGTCGACTGAACTCCAAGTCAAGCTCCCACACTGACCGAGTCCCCTGAGCTAGCTGAAGGAACTGCACCTCCAACCTATCTAGTGCCTCCCTAGGGAAACATGTGCTGTGTAACTCCAAGACAAAGTCAGCCCAAGAAATCTCCCTCTGCACTCTCCTAGCATCCACTAATCTCCACCACACCTGAGCATCACCAACCAAGTGGTGGACCCCTATGTCCACCCCTCGGTCATAGGAACTTAGACCACCTACGCGCTGGTAAATGAAAACCACCTCGACCGGAAAACTCCTCAGGACATCTCAGAGTCTGGAAGTTACGTTTCACACTCGTCCTCCACGAATCTGCAGCAGTAGGATCTGTACCACCCGAAAACCGTGCAGTATTGATGCCACACATCTCCTTGAGCATAGACAAATAACGACTATGCCCTCCCACATCCGCAGCCACTGGCTGCTGCTCCTCTGCCACCACTGGTGGCACTTCCTAAGCCTGAACCGGTACCACTGCTAATAACCGCTCCAAGACCTGTGCTAGCATAGCCACAAAATCGACACCAGGGACTCCTCCCGCTGGGACTCCCACACCCGGGACCCTAGCATCACCGACCACTGGAGCATCAACACCGCCTCCTCCGGCCACACTCATGGAATCCTCCTGGACATCCTGCGACTCGCCAACACCCTCAACTGTCACACTCTGGTCCGTAGTCTAACTAACTGCTGGGCCTCTGCCCCTACCACGACCACGTCCGCGTCCACGACCATGACCAGCAACAGAATCCTCTCTAACCATCTGCACTACCATGAACAGAAGGCTAAGCACACAATTAAAACATACACAAAAACGTAAACTCACAGTGGAATCACACAGTAGGCTTGAAGAGGATGTTCTAGGATTCCATGCCACACACAATTGACTAACTCACATAATCAATCAAAGCATGCAAATCCCAAACATCTACAGCACAAAGCCTAGTGAACCTAAACCTAGAACCGTAAGGGCTCTGATACCAAAACTGAAACTTTATATATATATATATATATAATGTTTTTGAAATTTAACAATAATGATATTCATAATGATGAATGTTTGGCAAAACTTTTGGTTGATGATAATTTAATTTTAAATTATCTAACAATTTATATAATAAATTTTAAATATAGAAATATAGATTAGTGTATTAATGTAAAAATAAAGAAAAAAATAAATTTCATCTATAGGAATATATTTTTTCCCTAACTAAAATTATTTATATTTACTTCCAAAAATTAGTTTTTAATATCAAAATATTAATATATTATCTTATTTAGTTTTATTTGACAATTTAAAATCCACACATCATGCAGATCATAATCTAGTGTCAAATAAATTATTTAAATGAAAAATAAAGATATTTCATATTTATGTTAATTATTTTCTTAGACAAAAGTTTCCGAAAATTAATGGGTAGTTTTTGATACATTTAATAATAGAGAAAATACTATGGTTTTTAACGACTAAAACATTTTATAATGGAGATTCATATAAAACTAATGTTAGTCTTTGTTGTTCAATAAAAAATAATAATATTAGTGTCTTGTAAACAAAGATACATCATCCTAAAATGTTTTAAAATGGAGAGTTTATCTTTACTCTCTACCTCACTCTCACCTGTCCATAAACTATTTTTATAATTGCTACTTCAACCATTTTCCATTTCAACGATTTCTCATTGTAATTTTCTTCTCAAAGTGATTGCTGTCATAATATTTTCTTATTTTCTGATTAAGAAATGAATTTTATTTTAGACTTTGTAACACAACAACTGAAATTGTTGTTATATGTTTTATTGTCTTCAGTATTTCATTGTAGTTGTTAGATAAGAAAAACAAAAACTGTTTCAATCAAATGAATGTTGGAATATATGCTCGTGAGTGGTAGTTGGATCTAGGCATGAACACGTTCTCTTAGTTTAATGTCCATTATGAATGTTACGATTGTCTTGTTGGGTGGTTGTGTTATTTGGTTTGTGCAAAGCAAGTTGAACCAAGTTTTTTTCAGTTCGATGTCTGACCAAGTTGAGGTGATCATACATAACACATTTGTTCTTTAGCACTAACATGAACCGCTAAGAACGATGATATTTTATCAATATAGTTTGCATTTGTATTTATAGAAACTCTTAGTATCGAGAGCATCACGGGCAAATTGGCAAGCCATTTGTGTTGTGTGCTTCTCTTGGCAGTTGGCATCATGGGTTTCGAGCCCTTCTCATCTAAGTTAAAAAAAATATAACGAACCTAGGCCCAAATCAAAATTAAAACTTACACAAACGATACTCGTGGTTGATAAATCTTATGAAGTTACATTACATTTTCAGGATTTTTTTTCCTTCTGACCAATCAAAATTGTAACATTTCACAATAGTTTATTCAAAATTCACATTTCAAACAAAAATTACCATAGTAGGAGGAGGTATTCGGCTGGAACAAACTGTAACAATTAAAAACTTGGAAAAAAAAAAATTGATTAGACTAGAGAGTTAAACAATATTTCATGCACCAATAATAAACTCTTCGTATTAAAATTGACTATCATCCAAAACTCAAAAAAAATAATAAAAGAAAAGCTCAATCCTCCAAACACTTCATAGGAACACTCCACGTCGTGTTCTGCACTGGTTCTGACAAAGACAGGTACTTTCTCCAATCATCAAGGACAAGATTCAGATCATGAAGCTTCTTCTCCAAACCAATACAACAATTAGCATGCATCGTGCAAACCAAGTTTATGTCTCTGCTCGTTTGACAAAACCCACCAAAGTAAACCGTATCAAAGAATCTCATTTGGATTCCAATCTCAGAGACAAAAGGCATATGCTTGATTCTGTTGAACACATCTTGATCATGTAACTCTGGATAATCCAGACGAGACTTGTGCCAGAATTTGTAAAACTCAATGCTTCGGTTGTTTGATCTCACGTATGTGAAACCACCATTGACCCAATTGTTCGAATCGAACGGATCTCCGAAAAATCTGTCACATGCCATTTGAAAATCTCCATTTGGATACAGCCTAGGAAATGGATCTCTAAGCCACATTATATCTGCGTCCTACATTCAAATGAATACACAAGAAACAGTTTATTATATCTGTTATATATTAAAAGAGAAGCATTCTCTTAAAAAAGCTGACATGTCGTCATCAAAGACCCCTGTCCTCAATTTATTATTTACCATTAATATTCCATAATATTACATAAAACTACTACTGCTATTTTTTTTCCTTTTTTTGTCAACTATCACTGCTATTTAATTTATTTATATACATAATATTTTGCTCCTATAAATTCTAAAATTTGTAAATATTATTAAAAATTTGAGAAATATTATCCCTTACATATTTTGAAATTAAATTAATTTCACAATGTATTGTAATATAATAATATAAGTATATTATGAGATGTAAAAAATATATATTTAAAATCATATCTTCAGAAATATAAATAATTTTACCTTTCTAATAATTTTATAAAGCTCTAATGGTGAAAGAATCGAAGATCATCTGAAACTGACTAAACGTTTATTCTTTTGCTAAAAACAATACCTATATTTGCTCAAAAAAAACGTATGATCACCAATTGAAATGACATGAATATATATTTTAATTTGGATAACTATGTAGTTAAACATTATATATATATGTAGTTATAGTGTTTTTACAGAAAATCTTAAAATTTAGAAAATCCAGTCCAATAAAAAAGAAAAAAAATATATTATACCAATAGCTGAGACACATTTAGTTATTTAGTATCATTTTGATTTATTATTTACAGCTCTATGCCATTGTGTTTTTAACAAAAAAAATAAAAAAAATGTGTTTAAGGTTTAAATATATTTTATATACTAGAAAAAATGATTTATTGAAATGCATGTGGGTTACCTGCAGATTTAACGAATTCAAGAGGGACAGATGCAAAGACATTTTCCGGTTCAAAATATTTAAATCCGTTGATGGATGGCTTAGCGGATGGGTTTGACTGGGTTAATAATTTTTAAATCATTTGGTTCATGAAATTTTAGTTTTTTGTTGTTTTTATGTGATTTGATACTTTAAGATTTTGATAAAAATCTAACCGATCACTAATTCGGTGGAAAAAAGATGGCTAGCTACATGAAGTATAATAGGATACATGGTCACACATACCAAGTATATTATTGTATCCTCAACGAAGTATATGTATTACATGGTCACATGCATGATCTATATGACGTTATATGGTCAACACCATAGACATACAATCCGATACACTGGTTGACTGACTCCGGCGAAGACCGATGTTGACTCCGGCGTTGACAAAAAAAAATGTATTCCAAACTTTTTTTATTATTAAAAATCAAAAATAATAAATATTATATTTAAACATTTTGGTTTTTCATGATTAAAAAACATATTCAATTTAATATCTAAATATTTTTATATATCTCTAATGTATTCATTCTTATAATTACTTATTTTTTTCTTAAAGCTAAACTAATGGTTAAATAAAAATCATTAATAATTATTTTCAAGATATATATATATATATATATTATATTATATACAAATCTCTGATAATCAGATTATTTAAATACTACAAAATCAATAAAATCAAATTCAACTACTTTCATTAGAAAAATAATATGCAAAAGATTGAGTATATGACTCTTTACTCTAAAGTTTGCATAGTAAATGTTGTACAAAATTTTAGATACTTTTTACTATAATATTTACATACTCTTAATAACATGTAAACAACAACAACAACAAAAAATTCACAATATTTACTTTAATATATAAAAGATAAATATACAAAAACTTAATTTTAGCAAAACAATATATTTGATTTGAGGGTATGTTTGCAAAAGAGTATATAATATATAAGAGTATTTTTGTAAATACCTTTATATTATATATCTTGAAAATAATTATTAGTGATTTTTAACTATTATTTTAGCTTTTAAAAAAACTAATTATAAGAATGAATACATTAGAATATATAAATATTTTGATATTGAATTGAATATGTTTTTAATACATAAAAAAATATTAATGATTTAATATAATAAGAAAAAAATGTATTCTAAAACTTTTTTTTTAATCAACGCAGGAGTCAACGTTGGTCTTCGCCGGAGTCAGTCGACCGGTGTACTGGATTTTATGTTTATGATGTTGACCACATAACGTCATATAGTTCATGCATGTGGCCATGTAATACATATACTTCGTGTAGTTGAAGATACAATAATATACTTGGTATGTGTGATCATGTATTCTCCTATATTTTGTGTAGCTAGCCATCTTTTTTCCTAATTCGGTTCATATTACATATAGATCTGTCATCATGTCAATCTAAAATTTATGGTGAAACGATTAATATTTCAAACTTTCATAAACTTAATAAATTCAAACCAATATAAGTTTATATTATAAATGTTATACACTTATACTAAATAAATATATTTACAAATGTAATATCTTAAACAAAAATTTTATCCGTGAAATAGCATGGGTTATTACCTAGTAAGCCATTATTAGCTGTGATATATTGACAACATTACAAATCAAGAAATTTTTTTTCATTTATTATTCAAATCGTAAATATGATGCAAGAGTGTGTGTAGTTTTGTGGTAAGAATTCCACGTTGTGGCCGTGGAGACCTGGGCTTGAATCCTAGCAGCCACACTTAATTTTTTTTTTTTTTGAATTTTATATTAAAAAAAAGGTTGTAAACGAAAAAAAAACATGCGGAATGTGATATGTTTGTTGATTTTATATTTCAAAAAAAAATCACATAGGAATGAAGAAAAAAAAAAGTGTTCTGCTACAAAATTGTGAAACATATTTAGCGAAGAATCTTAGAGGGATAAAAAGAAAAATTAAGACAATACCGTGAAGATGAAGTTAAAACCCATCTCAAGAACTTGAGTAAGTAGCTCGATTCTGCGCCACATCATCTTGAGATAATCAGGAGTGTTGTAAACTTTCTCGCCGGAAAAATCAGTTTCTGAGGTTTCAATGTGGTAGCAATTAGTATGAAGTTCTGAGCACCGTTGAAACGCCTTAGGATCCAAGCAAACCACTACTACATGTATCAGCAGTTGTTGTGTTCCTTGTCCGATACGAAAACTCTCTAAGAAAAGATCAAACAAAGAGTTTGGCTCTGCCCAAGCTTGGTTCAGTGTGGTTATAATCACTGTCCTGTTCTTGGTCGACGCGTTCTCCAAAATCTCCCTGAAACTGAGCTTTGGTTTTGTCTGAAACAACAAAAAAATTGGTCTCAAAATTACAGATTCAAACCCTATAAGGCTATAACAAGAGAGAGTATGTATAAAGAGCAGAAACAGAGTAGGTATCAGATCTGATTAATGGTGAGAGCTTACTGTTTCTGGAGAAATCTCTGATGCGTTAAGATTTGGTAATGGTGGAGATGGAGAAGCGATAAGAGAGAACTTGTGAAGATCAAGTCGTTGCAGAGGATAAGCTGCTTTGTATAAAACCAGACATGAAGCAGTTAAACCAAGAAACAGTATCAAGATTCTTGTTACTTCTTTTTGTCCGATTACATATCCTGAATTCATAGATTTACTGCGAGAAGAAGAAGAACAAGAGGAGGAGGAAGATGAAGATGAAGATGAAGAACTCATTATTTTTGTTTGTGAAGTGCTTTTTCTACTTTCAAGTCTTCGTTTTTTTGTCGGTTCTTCTTATAATAACCTACTTGAGCAAGGCAAAGTCATCATTGGTATTCTTGTAACAGCAATGTTCAATATTTTATTCAAAATTAAAAAGACTGATTCTAAAAAAATAATGGTAGAATCGTGCATTCTTAGAAAATACAATAATGATTCACAAGCTCATGAAGACGGCTTCAGTATAATAATAATTATAGTTATAGTTAATTTATTAATAGCAGACTATACAATAATTTGACTAAAATCACTAGCCTATCTTCCACTAGAGTCTAAACGCGTGGCCGTTCCCTATTACTAGTAATAAGTTATAATAATTTCATAAACAAATGTGTGTGGCTGCCATGATAGACTTATTTTATTTCTCTCAATTATTTATTTTTCAAAGTTATGAGTCAATAAGTTGACAAAAAAAGAGTGTATTTACGAGTCCGTAATAAGTCATTAAAACAAAGAAAAATATCAGGAGCTTGCGTAGGCATTGAGAAAATTGAGTTTCCGGGGTAATATGTGATTCACTAGCTTACAGAAGTGGCCTGAACCTAAATTTAAACCAAAGTAGACGAGATTATTGGATTCTCCCCAAAGTAGACAAGAGAAATAATAATATGCGACTATGTTTAGTGGCATTGTGGATGAGATTTGGAACTTAACCGTTGTTGACACCCGTGAATCAAATTCTGATAATTTGGTGAGGGTGTTGATCGACACTAGTGGTGGTGTCGGTCGATACCTTAAGTCGATTGGTGCTTGGTTTGATTTTAGGGTTGTCGGTTCGAGTTGGTTTGGTTTGGAGGTCGTATATACAATGTGAAATCGACGTGTTGGGTTTATATACCTATTTTTTGTCGCCTCCTTTGTGTGGAAAAGAGAGAAAGTGATTTCCAAAAGTTCTTGAGAGTTCCTGAAGGTTTTGTCCCTGTTCTTGTTAGTTTTTGGCTTGGAGGTTGGAGATATAAGGCTGAGAACGTGGGAGAAGCTTGTGGTGATGTGTTTTCGTCATTGTTAGTGAGATCTCTCTGTTTTGGCTAAGGTAAGTGCATGACCATGGCTTATCTAAGCTAAGATCTCTATTTATGTGACTTTGAGTGTTATGTGATTGTTTCCTTTGAGTTCTTTGTGAGTTTTCGTGGCTCTTATGGCTGGGTTTTGCTTCTGAAGATGCGTGGGCCGCATAGGAGGAGTTTGGAGGTGAGATTCAGAGTTCTTGATTGAAGAAAATCGATGTTCGGCATCAGTGTCGGTCGACACCAGGAGGGTGTCGGTCGACACCAACGCGAGGACGACTCGAGGACTTTAGCGAGCGTCGGTCGACACCATGTGGAGGTGTCAGTTAACACCATGTGGGGGTGTTGGTCGACACTATTAGGGTTTCGGGGATGTCGAGCAAGGTGTCAGTCGACACCAGTTGTGGTTTATGTCGACAACAGATGACCAGTGTCGATCGACACCCCCTGGTGTCGGTCGACACCCTTCTTCAGCGGCGATTTATGTCGTGAATGCTTTATGTATTGCTTGGTTTATCTTATTGTTTGTTGTTTGTGGCATGAAGAGATATTTTTGCTTGTGTGTATAGCCCAGTAGATGGGAGGATTGTCTCACTAAATATTTCTGGTAATACTTACGCCTCTCTTTTGTGTTGTGGCGCAGGTAAAGGTAAGTGTGATCGTGGAATCAAAGCTTTGAAGAGGAGAATGTTCTAGAGACTCGGTTGTTTGCTCTATGTCTTTGATGAGATGTTAAAGTGAATCTTAATTGTCTAGAACGGTTTTTAGAATTGCTGGTTCTATGACTTTGTTATGTTTTGGATTGTTGCTGGAATTGGTTCATGTTATTCATTATTCGTTATTGGTTTATTGGAATGGTTCATGTGTTATTTGCTGTTGTTATTGCTTGGAGATTAGGTTGCTAGGAATATGAGATCACTATATATTAGGAAAAAGAAAAATAAATCTGCTTGTTTCAGTTGTCTTTTCTCTTTGGAGTTTTGTGGTTATATGTTGTGGTTGAATTTTGATCAAAGCTAACTCGTGCAATATGTGAGTCGATCTACTCCAACAACATCTTATTATATAAAGTTGAGTTTTGAAAGTTAATCATTAACAAGATTTTGACATATGTGTCAAGTTATCAAATTCAGATTTTGACAATGTGTAAAAGTTAATATTTAAAAAGAGAAATTTGATTACAACAAAAATAAAATATTTTGTTTTTTTAAATATTAATAATTTAAAAAGATAATCATCAAAATTACAGAATTTATTAAAAAATACAAAGTTTTTTAAAATAATTATAAAGGGATTATATATATTTCTTAAAATTCAAAATTATTATATTATTTATTTATTTTTAATTTTAAGTTATTAATTCTACAAAAAAATAGAAAAAAGAATTAAGGAAAATATATAGTTAATTATTAATTTTAAATTTTGTAAATACTCACTTCTATATAAACATAGATCGTCTCATATATATATAATTTATTCAAAAACAATGCTTTCAACTTTGTTTAATTGGAAAAAAGAATTAAATGGGAAGGTAAATTTTTCTTATTTTTTTAAACCAATATTTTCTCCTACTTTTTACCGTTTCAGTTGGGAATAGGTAAAATTAATATGTTGACCCAAGAAAAACTAATATATGCGTTTTCTTTTTCTAATATTGTATTTTAAAATTTATTGTAGTATTTTTAGATTGTTTTATTTAATTTATATTTTTATCTTTGAATTATTTGGGATTCATATATTACCGTGCTTATAATTTTCTATTGTTTCTTTAATTATGTCAAATTATTTTTTTTTTCTAATTTCTCAACGGTTGGTCATAAACCCTTCTTTTTTGCAAACATAAATGTTATCATTATTCATTCAATCCCAAAGGGAGATAACGAGTAGAAGCTCATCAACCTAATGGATAGATAAAATAGGCTAATCAAACACAAGTTTACAACAAACATAGATAGATAGATTAGAAAAACATAAATCGTTGTTGATAGATCCATAGGAGCTCAAAGACTGTGACACCCTTGTTTGCGGAAAGGTTTAAGAGAATTGATTTGGCCACATATGTCACCAAAATGCACTTATTTTTCTGGTGAAGGGACCTGAGAGAACTTAATAATGGTGACCTTCCTGGAAGTGATTGTCGGAACTGTGCGAGTGAGAACAAAACACAGGAAAATATTATTTGTTGATTGGTAGGGTCGGTAAACAAGTTTTTAAAAGCTCCCAGATGTAACAAACCGGCCATCAAATATGGGTGGGTCCACGGGCCGGGAATAGATGTAGGGCACACTTAAGAAGGTGGGCACATGGACTGAGAGTGGACATGGCTCACTAAGCAAGGTGGTGGTTGAGGCGTTAATAGAGTTAGAGGCTACATCATGTTGTGTCAAAGATACTTCTACGAATACAGTAAAATCTCTATAAATAAATAAGGTTGGGACCATGAAATTTTATTAATTTATAGAGGTTTTAATTTATCGATTATTAATTTATCGATAAATTAATATTTGATTAATTTATAAAGAGATTTTCTTATTTTCATAGTTTTGTAAATTTTCTATTAAAAGATAATATATTTTTGTTATAATTTACATTTTTGTAGATTGTTTTGATTTATAATTTCTTATTCTTTTATAATTTATATAGTGTTTTAGAATTCTTGCATTTTTATATTGTCTTAACATGCCTTTTTCTTTTGATTTCCTAATTGTTTTGGTGTATGCATGACGTAAAGCTTTATTAAGAACATGGTAGCCTTAGTTTAGATTTTGTATTATTAAACTAGAGAGACTTGGTTTTCTTCTCTGTCTCTGATCGAATAGAAAGTCTGTAACACCCGTGAACCGGAATCCCGGTTTAGGGTGTGCATCGATCGATGCAGTGGGAGCATCGGTCGATGCTGACTCAATTCTCTGCATTTTGACTTAAGTCAAACGCTGCGTTTTGGGGTGAAGGAAAAACCCTTAATGCGAGTTTTTGTCTCATTCGTGGGTTGTGGCCGTTTTTGAGAGAAACGAAAAGAGAGAAAAAAGTTATTGAGAGTTCTTGGTGATTTCTGGAGATTTGTGGCTTTTCTTGGTGAGATCTGTAGCTGGGATCATAGTAGAAGCTTCCTAGAGGCTTGTTCTTGTTTGTTAGAAGTTCAAATTCTTCTGTGGCAAAGGTAAGTGCATGACCATGGCTTATCTAAGCTAGAGGACTCTTTAATCTGTTTGTTGTGTGATGTTAGACTTGTTAGATCGGTGCTATGGATGTTAGGAAGCTTTCTTGTGGCTTGGGATCGAGTTTTGTGGTTGTAGGAACAAAGATCCGGCGAGAAGTTTTGGGGAAAACACGGTGCTAGACGTTGCGTCGATTGATGCATATCTTGCGTCGGTCGATGCAAGTGCGAGGACGACACGTAAAACTCTAGGGTTTTCGTGTTACGTCGAGCATGCGTCGGTCGATGCAGATTGGGTATCGGTCGATGCAAGTTACACTTCCATCGGTCGATGCAGCTTCTGTGTCGATCGATGCTTCCCCATTTGGCATCGGTCGATGCATGTTGGCGTCGGTCGATGCTGAGTCATGGTTGGTTATTTGTCGTTTGTTGCTTGTTCTGTGTTGGTTATGGATACTCTATTGCTTGTGTGTATAGCCCAGTAGATGGGAGGATTGCCTTACTGAGTGTTTATAAAATACTCATGCATCTCAATATGTGTTTGTGGTGCAGGTAAAGGCAAAGTGTGATCGTGGAATCAAGGCAATGAAGAGGAGGATGTTCTAGTGGTTCGCTTGGTTGTCTGGCTTCTGTTAGGTTGCTAGAGTTGAGTCCTAGAACATTGTTTAGGATTG
Organism: Camelina sativa; assembly: GCF_030686135.1. Taxonomy (NCBI): domain Eukaryota; kingdom Viridiplantae; phylum Streptophyta; class Magnoliopsida; order Brassicales; family Brassicaceae; genus Camelina; species Camelina sativa. The sequence continues at coordinate 31,245,216 of NC_141899.1, forward strand.
CTGGTTATTTGATTTATGCTGTTTGGATCATTAGTTATGACTGGAATTAATACTGGATATTATTTTATTGGTTATTGGTTTATTGGATATTTATTGGTTTGTTATTCTGCTGTTGGTTGTGATAGTGGTTAGGTGGCTAGTGGATATGAGACCACTAGTTGTAGTTTATTTATTATATTATATTTATTATTTATTATTTTTTTTAAAAAAGGGGTCGGTCGTTTCAAAGTCAATACCAACGATGGCGTCTCATCTCAAAGATATTTCCAAAGAAACGATGACTGATGAAATTCGTAGAGAATTATGTAAGTACAAGAAAGGTCATATGGCATGCACTCAAAAAGATTTAAAGTTGTGGCTTGAAGGAAAGTTTCATATAAAGGTTAGTCAAGGTACAATCTCAAACACACTCAAACGTACCGATGAGTATTTTTCAACCAACTCAGCAAAAGGAAAAGCTATCAAGCGACACAAACCAGCAAAATTTCCAGATATGGAGAAAGTTGTTTTTGAGTGGTTTCTCCAACACTAAGATCGTGTGAATATGACTGGAGAACTAATACTATAGAAGGCAAAAGAAACAATAAAACTTCTAAACTCTCAACAAGATTCTGACCACCAGTTTTCTCAAGGCTGGCTTGAAAATTTAAGTTACGACATGGTATCAAGTCTTTTCGTCGTTTTGGAGAGAGTGGTTCAGTTGATACAGAAGACATGGAGAAGAAGCTGGAAGCTATAAGAGAAAAAGTAGACAAATTTCCACTGAAAGATGTCTTTAATATGGATGAAACTGGTTTGTTTTATAGGTTACAAGCTGATCATTCTCTTGCTACTAAACAACTTGAAGGAAGAAAGTAAGAGAAAGAAAGATTGACAGTTGTTATTTGCTGCAATGTGGATGGCTCTGAAAAAGTTCCCTTGTGGATTATTGGAAAATATGCAAAACCACGTTGTTTTAAGAATGTCAACATGAGTGACCTGAATTGTGAGTACCGTTCCAACAAAAGGGCTTGGATGACAAGTGTGATTTTTGAAGAATATATCCGTTGGTTTGATAAGTTGATGCAAGGTAGAAGAGTTTTGTTTGTGGTAGATAATTGTCCAGCACATCCAAAAATTATTGAAGGGTTACGTAATGTTGAGTTATTCTTCTTTCCACCTAACATGAAATCAAAAATTCAACCTTGTGATGCTGGAATAATAAGAGCTTTTAAGATGCACTACCGCAGGAGATTTTACCGTGAGATTTTAGAAGGCTACGAGTTGGGAAAATCTGATCCAAGTAAGATCAATGTTTTAGATGCTATTAATTTTGCAGTCTGGGCTTGGACAATTAATGTTCAACAAGAGACAATAGCAAATTGTTTTCGACACTGTAAAATTCGTTCAGAGAATGTCGAATCAAGGAGTTTGGATGGATCCACTTGTGAAGTTGACGTTCAGGAACTTGATGATTTGATTAATAATCTTGGCTATCGTAATAGGATGGATGCCAATAGCTTACAAGATTATCCAGATGAAAATGATGCATGTTCAGAAATTCAGAATTTAGAAGAAATCGCTGCTACTATCTTTCATGGTGATGATGAAGTTGAAGAAGATACGGTACCTTTAGAACCGGTTACACGTAAGGAAGCAATTATCGCGTCAAGAACTCTCTACAATTTTTGGATGCAATTTGAGAAGACAACACCAGAAGTTTTTGATGCAGTCAGATAGATTAGAGATGGGCTCCAACAAGAATGCAGATTCAAGAACAAACAAACAACAATAGATTCATATTTTACTAGATTTTTTTAAATATATATATATATATATGTTTATTTGATTATTAGATTTATGATATTGGTGGGACCATATTTTTACATAGGATTTTTAAAAAGTTACTAATTTATTATTTTATCGAAATGTGTCATTTTTTACACCGGCCCAACTCGAGACCGGAAGAATTTATTAATTTATAGAAAGTATTAATTTATAGAGGTTCTACTTACATTGGGAAATTTAACATTAGTTACTATCAAAAGATTTTGTGACGTTAGAAAAAGGTTTTTACTTTCATTGGTTGTCGGAGCAAGCCATTTTGAGATAGCAAAAAGACGTGAACAATTTCTCTCCACACAGGAGGAGGACAGAGCCGAGGTTCTCTCTATGGTGGAGAAGGTTGGACGCAAGGTTATCTTCCTAAGGAAGGAAGGTGGAGGAGGTTGGATGCAAGGTTATCTCCCCAAGGGAGGAAGGCGGAGACAAGGTTCTCTCCACGCTGGAGGAGGTTGGACGCAAGGTTCTCTCCATAAGAGATGAGGGCGGAGCCGAGGTTTTCTCCATGATAGTCATACATTATTGTGATGATACCTCACTGATTAGTATATTATGTAATATATTTTTTATTCAAAATATTTTTTGAGGCAACGATTTTATGATTAAAAAACTATGCAAAAGTGAAAGTAAAATAGTTGGCTTAATGTGTTCATACATGCATTTTCTAGGTGGTGATAAAGAATATATTTATAACATAAAGTATATTTAGATATAAAAAAATACACTTTTAATAGTAACACACATAAAAGATTTGTAAATGGATATAAATCAGTGTATTATAACAAAAATAAAATTTATAAATAACGTACAACAAATTTTAATATATTTTTATTAAATTTAAGTTAATTTATAAAACTTTAAACCCGCACATCAAGCGGATACTCATCTAGTTATTTATATTCTAAGGAAATCTCAAAACAACATTATACACTAGCAGTAGCAGCATAATTTTAAAATTTCGGCTTTAGTAAAATATGATACATACTATATTTGTTTTGGTAATAATAATAAACACATGATTGTTTTCTTACAAATATGATATAATTTCCGTTAATAAAGCACATTTCATTCTTTAGCTTAAAGTAATATTCAGAATTGTTTTCTTAGCTATTTTTCTTATTTAGGGCATCTCCAATAAGACTCCTCATTTTGAAGGGAGAAAATCCTCAAAATTAAGATTTGAGGGTAGTTTGCTCCAACAATGAATCCTCAAATTTTTTTTTTAAAAACTAATTAATTTGCAATATAGTCCTTAATATTTCTAAAATTTACTAATAATGATAAAAACTCATAAATAAATCTATAACATACATTTCATATATTATACAACACAAAATATTATTTATTTTATCATACAACACACAATAAAAAATTATATCAAACAATATTAAAAATTCAAAACCTTATATGATAAAACAAAATAATATGTAATTTTCAAAAACATAAAAAAACTTTGCATGTAAAAGTATAAATTACTCAATATAACTATTTTCATAGTGCTCCCATATCTGGTTAATTATTGTATTATTGTTGTAAAAAAATATTTTGTAAATGATATATCTTTTATATATCAATAATTTTAATTTTAATTTTAATTTAGTGTGTTTGAATTTTTATAGATATATTTATAATAATTGAATTTGATAGAATTATTTGTAAGATATATATATATATATATATATATATATATATATATATATATATATTACAAGGACTAAAATGAAATTCGTTAAAATATATTGAGGGTCTCAATATTGCACACTCAAATTTGAAAGCTCCCTATTCAAACCCTTAAATTTGAAGGTTTAAGGGTTTGTTGGAATTAAAAACCCTTCAAATTTAAAGGTTTGAGTGTTTGTTGGAGATGCTTTTAGATCCGTTTATTAGGCATGTAAATAGGATTAGTCTGGTCAATCTAAAACCTGTAAAAGTTTCTTATATTTAAGTTTGGTCTGGTCTGAACCCAAAAAAAATTGACCATGTATTTTAAAGTCTGGCTTTTGTCTTATCAAGGCTATAGAGGGTTTCCAGGTTTTATCGGACTTCTCTTTGATTAAAATAATGTATAAGTTTCAAATATCTGTCCAAGATAGTAAATCTATGAATCAATGAAACCATCAGCATTCTTTAAGCACAAACTAATTTAAAATAAAAAATGTTTATATTTATACCAAATAAAACACAAAATCAAACTACATTATGTTATAGAGTCAAGATGTAAATGAACTTCAATGCTTTTAAAAATCCTACTATATTAATTGAGAAGTATAAATATGAAACTAACCTTATAAAGTGTAAAAAATTACATTCTCATGCCATTGGTCTAAGGAAAATGTTTAAATTTTTAGTAAGGATAAAAATATAATTTTAGTATTAGACTAATAAAATATTTTAAATAATTATTAATTTCAAAAAATATATATATTTTCTCTCTAATTAAATTTGGACAAAAATTACTAATTAGTTTTTAAAAATTGTAAACCAATCAGAATTTTAAAAAGTAATATTTTATATCTAACTATCCAAATTATTATTTTAATAACTATATTTGAAAATTTTGTTAAGATTTTAAATTATGATTCTTCTATCATCTTTTTTTTTATGTAATTTCATTTACAAATTGTCTTGAATGATCATATAATACATATGATAAATAAATATGTATATTTTTTCCTGCACATGTTGTGATTTGAATTTTTAAAAACAAAGATATATTACTCAACTTTTTTTATCAACCATATGTTATCATTCCACTAAACAGAAGGTAACATACAAAGCAATGATTGTTTAAAATACAACATAGGATATTCTTTCCCAAAACATAGAACAGTAAAGGTACAAAGATAGATAGGGGCATTCGATATGATGAGCTTGAGAGCTATGAAATACATGCTAGGTAGCAACATGAAACCTGTGAGGTCAAGACAAACTGATGCAAACTCCATGAGCAAGTCAATGGAGGAATAGGTGGCCACTGTCTTGATTCTTCGAAGACTAGGCGGATATGAAAAGGGAAAAGTTGGATGTCTCACCAATATGAGGAAGTCTACTCTAGGTATAGCTTTGCCAAATGGTCGAGCAGGGTTGATGTGGCTTCTGAAAACCAGTGACTATAGAGGTAGTTGCTGGTCCAAGGTTGAGAAAGCATGACTTAAAGAGGTTGTGGTAACCACTACTCCTTGGAATGGGGTTCATAATGCCACTAGTCTTCAAGATTATATGAGGTGACTTCAAAAAGTGGTTGGTTTGCGGTTTAGAGAGGTTTGAGTTTAGGCGAGGTATAGTTAGGAGGTTGGTGAAGCATTGGTAACCTCCGCTCTATAGAGGTGGGACCATAATGCCAAGCTTCACCAAGCTGTCTCCCTAAGTGGGATCATCCCTAGGGTATCCAATTAACATGGTTTTCAAAAGACTCCTATGCCATTCTAGCAACAATGGTAGTTTAAGGTTCAAAATCAGTCTTTGGACTAAAGCAACCATTAAACTAACCAAAGGTTTTTTAGGGTGGGAAAGAGTGGAGTTCAGACCAAACCTGGATACATACTGGTCACGACACAGGTAATTCACAAGCAAATTAGAGGGAATCCGTGTTCTGCTACCGAAGGGAACTCGACTTGACCAAGCAGAAAACACTGATGCTACCAGATTTGAACTATTATAATCAGGTCAGAGTAGCTTCCAGTTCAGGGATGTGCCATAGTTTAAACAAAGTAAACTATCTACCAGGATTCTGAGATAGGAATGGAAACCTGGGCCAAAGGGGTAACAAAGGGGAACCAAAGAATGCCGAGGGTTTAGAATTCTTTGTCAAGATCTTCCATGGCTCTGGCATCAAAGAGCTCTCGTCCATCTGCACCCAAGTAAAACCCTTGGAGAGAGGATATAGATCCAAGGAGCGGAGAGATGTTAGAGTTGACTGCAGAAAGAGCCAGATCGAGAGACAGAAGACAAAGTTACCGGAGCATTCAAGGGGTTGAGGGGTACTATCAGGCGGCTGGGGGCTCAGAAAGAGTAAGTTCGCCGAGCGAGGGAGTCGGAGGCGGAGGAAGGAGATGAAGCTGATGCATTGCAGGAGGTGAGATCTGAGATCTCGAGAGGACTCGAGTGAAAGAAAAATAGAAATTAAAGGAGCTTTTGGACAGAGGAGAAGACATAGATTATAGAACCAAAGCCCAACGAGGCTGTGCCAAAGAGGAAAACAGCTAGGGCGAACTCGTTCTTAGATATATTACTCAATTTATGAAGAAAAAAATGTGTGTTTTAATGTTCCACATCGGCGGGTTGGTAAAACTAAATTTATGTATTAGATAAATTAATAAATTTTATTTGCTCACAATTAGAATACAATAATTAACACTTTTAAATATTTTACAAAATAATGATATAAATACAACAAACAATATAAAATGATAATATACATCAAACAGATTAAAATACTATAATATTCTAAAATAATTAATATTTTTTAAAATATATGTAGGACCAAAAAATTGCACTATTAAAAATAAATACTGTCTCAGAATAATTTTTTTTTTTTAAATATAATTTATTATTATTATTATATTATAATTTTTGAAGAAAATATTGATCCGTTTTTATAGCACAGGATATCTCCTAACATTAAGTAAATGCAGAGGACATCTATCCAATCAAGTCTACCAAAACCTAAACATCGGATCTCGATAGAAAGATAACATCTTATTGACATAAAAAAAAAATCCAAATCTGAAGACATGTGAAAGCCCAAAATAAGGAAAATAAAAAAAGAATATATTTTTTTAACGGAAAAAACTCGAAAAATACGCTATCTAATTTTTTTGGCCGTGTAATTCCTCTAGTTATTAAATTTCCCAAAAAATACCTGGTTTAATTTCCGTTGTCTTTAAAAACCTTCATTTTATTAATAACAGTAGATCCATACTTACGACATAACGACTGTTAACTCTAATGACAAAAATGTTAACCAGGGTTAAAGTATAATCCCACATGGTTAATTAGAGGGAACTAAAGACATTGTTGCCCTCTTCTTCTTCCTTTAAATCGATTTTGAGTTTTAGAACCCTAGAACCCTAAAATCCTATTATATGCATCCCTTCCAACAGCGGCTAGAATCTCACCTTTCAATTCCCATTTAAGAAAAGCTCCATCAAGACCTATAATAGGCCGACAACAATTCTTCCATGTTCTCCTAAGTTCCGCAAAACAGACATAGAACTTGTCAAATTGTTGTTTACCATTAGCCTGCGGAATAGTGATAATCTCTGTGTGGGTCCCTTGGTTAGACTCGAAATCGATTTGGGGGAAGATGAAGAGGGCAACAGTGTCTTTAGTTCCTTCTAATTAACCACGTGGGGTTATACTTTAATCCTGGTTAACATTTCCGTCATTAGAGTTAACAGTGTTATGTCGTAAGTATGGATCTACCTTTATTAATAAAACAAAAGTTTTTAAAGACAAGGAAAATTAAACCAGGTTTTTTGAGAAATTTAATAACTAGAGGAATTAACTCGGTTAATTAACGATTAAACCTAGAACTTGCAGCCTTTTATAACAGTAAGAATGTAAGATTGCATAACAAAAGTGACACGCAGAGTGAAAAAAAATTAGCAAGGCAGCCGAGAGAAGTCTTTCTTCATACGACTAGTTAAGAAACCCAAAATCTTCTTCAAAAGCAAGAATGGACTTAACCTATTTTTAGTTTCAAACATATATTGTACATTATGCATTACTAGAAGATAGAGCTTTCGCTTACCTTAACCAAAGAGCTATAATTGCTCGGAAAACACCAAAATCACATGCATTTATTATCAATGAAAAATTCCTACCTCAAAGCAAAGATTTGGTTTAATATCAATATTCATATTGTTATCATGTTAATGAGGACCCAAGAATGTTTGGCGAGGCTATGAAATCTCAAGATGTTGCATTTTAGAAAAAAACGGTAAACGATGAGATAGACTCCATCGTAGAGAATAATACATCAATCTTAATGGATCTCCCACCCAATTGCAAGTGTTAGGCTGAAAGTGGATCTGCAAAGAAAGAAGAAAATCGATGAAATAATTGACAAGTTTAAGGCTAGATTGGTTATCCAAGACTTTAGACAAAAGGAAGGTATTGATTATTTTGATACTAATGCTCCGGTTGCTAGAATATTTCTATAATATTATTAATTGCTTTAACAGCTATTAATGATCTTGTGTTCCACCAAATTGATGTTAAAACAGCGTTTTGGAAGAAGAAATCTATATGAAGCAACCCAAAGGGGTTGTTATGCCCGGAAATGAGCAAAAGGTGTGTAAGATAATAAAGTCATTTTATGGGATGAAGCAAGCACCTAAACAGTGGCATAAAGGATTTGATGAGGCTATTTTATGAAATGGATTCAAGTTGAATCAAGCAGACAAGTGCTTACATAGCAAATTTGATGATTCCGGTAGTGGAGTAATCATTTGCCTATATGTTGATGACATGTTGATCTTTGGTACCAACTTCAGACAAGTAGAACTTGCAAAAGAGTTTTTGTCATCAAATTTTGCCATGAAAGACATGGGGGAGGCGGATGTGATTTATGGAATTCGAATCAAGCGTGAGAACAAAGGCCTATGTTTATCTCAATCACATTACATTGAAAAGATGCTAAAAAGATTCAATTATGAGAAATGTTCTCCCGTGAGCACTCCCATGGATGCGAGTGCGAAGCTTAAGCCTAATACGGGAAAAGCGATTTCACAACTCGAGTACCACAACTAATTGGTTGCTTAATGTATGTCAGGACAAGTACTAGACCGGATATAGCGTATGCAGTAAGAAAGTTGAGTAGATACACTAGTAACCCTAGTACTCATCATTGGCAAGCTATAAGACATGTTCTTAAAGTAATTGAAAGGAACCATAAAATATGGTTTATTTTATGTCTAATTTCCTTCGGTCCTAGAAGGATATTCCTATGCAAGTTGGAACTCCAACGTCGAAAGTCACTCTTCTACAAGTGGTTGAGTGTTCTTGCTTGGAGGAGATGCCATTTCTTGGGCTTCTAGAAAACAAACTTGTATTACAAGTTTGACTATGGAATCAGAGTTCATAGTGTTAGCGACTTCCAACAAAGAGGCGGAATGACTAAGAAATTTAGTCTATGAGATTCCTTTGTGGCCAAGACCGATATCACCAATTTGTTGTATACATTGTGATAGTAAAGCCACTTTGGCTAGAGTTTATAGCCAAGTGTATAATGGTAATTCACGACACCTTGGTGTTAGACATAGCATGATATGAGAGCTGATCACTCATGGTGCAATTACCATACAACTTGTTCGATCTGAACAAAATCTAGTGGATCAATTGACTAAAGAGTTAGCTAGAGACTTGGTGATCAAGTCAGCTAGATGGATGGGTTTAAAGTGCATTTGAAAATTTTAATTGCCGGATACCCAATTCCCCTTTAGTACAACATTAGAGGCTGAATTCAATATGGAAAGCTTACAATTTAAAGATTGAAACACTTGATGTATCATCCCAAAGTAAGTGCTTGAACCTGAAAGAAAGGGTTAGGTTGAAGTTCTGTTCTTAATAGATCTTTTGAAAAATTGCATTTGTAGGTGCAAGATTAAAATCTATCTATATGAGTATGAAATGGAGCCACATCAAAAAGCCTGGACTTAGCTTCCTATATGCTCATGAATAGATATGGACACATGTCTTATAATATTGTCAAGTATAAACACTTTGAGTAGTGACGAAATTCATGTGTGTATTATCTTCATGTACCCAAATGAGCTGAAAGGATTCAATCCCTTGGAAATCCTGATTCTCGAGTATTTGAAATGTATAATATTACTAAGATGTAAATTCAATTGTTACGATATTTACATTTTTGCATAAGTTTGGTTTATGTGTGTGATTTTGAGAATCAAAGATTAAACTTAAATGGGGGAGGAATGTTGGTGATTTAAGTTGTTAATCAACTGTTATTTCACTAACCATCACAACTTTTGGTAAATAGTTACATTGTTTAATTGTACGGTTGCAAACGTACGATGAAGGGATCGAACATTATAAATACTCTGTTTCTCCACATAAAAAACATAGTAAAAAAACATGAGAAAGCGAGAGAGAAAAATGAGATTCACAAAACCAAAGATTGAGAAAAACTTTGGTGATAAACAAAAATACAAAACACAAAATCTCTATTTGTTTTCTTGTATCTTAGCCTAAAACAAGAGAGAAAACTGTGGTTGTTATATCGTAGAAGAGATTTTGTGCAACCCTAAGCTTAAGAGAAGGGTCGAAATACTCTTTAAAAAAGTGCTCTTCTGAACATTTTAATTATTATCCGAATTCACCGTACGGTACAATCGAAGTTACACAGCGCTTACAACATAGAATCCTTCGAACAACAAAATTTTTTCTCTCTTATGAAAAAACCCTTTCAATAGATGATAAAAAAAGTGTTAAATCACTTAAAAATCAATAGATCTCGGGCTAATTTAATACCTAAATGACAAGAGCCAGTGTCATTTTTATCTTATGTTGTGTTTGAGACCTCTATCATGCAATTTGATTAAAGAGAAGGGTGAACCAATTTATTGTAAGTTCTTCTTGATTCGCATAAATGAGATAACATACATAAGTTTAACAAATCGCTCAGTGTGCTGATAATAGAAAATTACTAGCTCCTGACTATATTGAAATAATCTTAATATAAAATTGTTTTATTCGATCAGACATATAAAAATAGTTGATCATATATCATTACATAAAATCATTCGCTATATAATATAACAATTTATTTGACATATTTTTTATGAAAATGGATACTATCTTTCGAAACAACCATTGACCTCGTCACCATTGATAGTCTTTCCATACACATTCTTGCATTTAACAATTGGTTTATTTCCATCGACCGTAGCAATATTGATCTTAGTAAGAACAATGTCTTTGCAATATGTGACTTTACTGCAATCAATCTTTATAATTTCATCGAATTGTGAAGTTCCACGAATATCTGTGAATGTTACGTTACTAATTGCCACAGCTGATTCCTACACACAAAAAAAAATTGCAAATATGTTCGCAGCCTAGTTATTGTAGTTAAAATTATAATACTTTTTATTTAAGAAAAAAATAATCTTAAGATGAATTACCTCGACATCTAGGCGACCATTATCGACATAGTTTTGGTCGATTATTATCGGATTTTTGGTATCTTTCAATGTGAGACCCTTAAAAAGTATATTTTTTGCGTACCCTTTTCCATTCTTTAAAAAAACAAGGAGATATATATCATTTAAAACACTGTGTCAATATTTTCATAATTTATTTAGTATTAATATGAAAAAATGTAACAAAAAAATTATTACCGGCCATGTCTTAATTCTAGCTCCATTTTCCGTCCTAACGAACGTGCTATTAGTCACTTGGATATTCTCAACCATAGATTCTTCTCCATTTCTCCCTAGACTTCCCACACTGTAATTTAATCATATATATATATATATAATAAAATTCATCGTAGAAAAAAAAATGAGTATTATGTATATAATGGTATTCGTCAATCAAACATATATATACCTTATTCCATGGCCCGGTCCACAATTCATCCTTGTAATGTTGATATTCACACTTCCGTTGTTTATAGCTACACAATCATCTCCTGTAATATATTTTTTAAAAAAATTTAAATTCAAATAACCATTTCAAATCAATTTTCAGTTAATGAATGTGCAAGAGAGATATATAATAGCTATGTACCAGTTCCAATTACTGTATCGTAAATATCGACATCACTTGATTGAGAGATATCAATTCCATCAGTGTTAGGACTGTCTTTCGGTGCTACAAGTTTTATTTTCGTTATTTTAACTCTTTTGCATTTGATAATTGCTATATGGTTTCTTGGACTGTTGAATGAAGTTATTCCAATTATATTGAGATCATTGCACTTTTTAAAATACAATTGCTGTAAGAAAACGGGAAAGTAAATTCATCATGAACATCATTATATTTGTATAAAAAGCTATCTTCATTTTACAGTTGAGAGTGAGAAAGATAAACTCACAGTAGGCCGTTTAGAAGCTGACATTCTTGGCTGGATATATTAAATATGGAAAAAAATAAAAATATTTAGATTCAATATTAAATAGATATAGATAATTTCTATAAACATATATACAAAATAAAAATTTTCACCTTCCAAAATGACGAACCACGTCCATCAATTGACCCCGAACCATTGACTGTTAAACCAAATATTTTCTTAAAACTAATCCATTGTGACGACTTATAGTCCGACCATGCTGTCTTATCTCTCGGTGCAACAATCATTCCATCAAACTGCATAAATGAATACACATAATTTTTTTAAAAAAAATATTTAAATTCACATAAAGTTGTGAGTGATTTGTTTTAACAAAATATTGATAGTTACCTTAACTTGTACTGAAGGAGATTTACAAGGCCCTTGAAACAGAAGAGGTTGTAGTAAAAATGTTTTATTTGAAGGAATAAGGAGTGTTTTTGGATTCCCACCACTACCGCACATAGCTTTCCATGCTTCCACAAAAGCCTATTTGTTTTATCAAAAGATCAAGTGTATAAGACTTCTTTACTCAATAACTAAAATTTTGTGACAACGATTATGATCTCTTATCTTATAGGGAAATGAATAATAAATTAATAATAGTTATGTATATATACTTGGATATCATATGATTATATTTTGGTAAACAATTATTTGAAAACTTACATAATTTAGTCATTTTCATAGAGTAAATTCCAAGATAAGATTTTCAAATATAATACCTTTGATTCATCGGTAAGACCATCTCCCTTGGCACCAAATTTAAGCACATCATAGATTTGGCCATTTACAAGAACTGAATTCAATAAAGTCAACAAGAACACAACGCGTATTATAATTTCCTACAACATCCAAATATCAACGTTAGAAAGAAAGAAACCATTATAATTATTATTCAAACATTATGTATATTTCATATGCACCATTGTGTGATGATGATCAGATGATTAGATGTAATGTAGTGTATGTTTAAGTTATGTTCATCACTTATATATACACATAAAAAATCATGGGTGTAGACAGGTACATGGATGTAGTTTCAAACTTTAGATATTTTCAGCCTAGAATCATTACTTTTTTTGTGGATAATATTTTTGCATATCTGTGATATCATCCAACTTTTTATATAAGATCTAGAAATAAATCACAATAAAAACTGAATAAATAGTATTAACTAAAATATAAGCTAAAAGAAAAATGAAAATAATTAATAAGGGAAATAAATCAAAATTATTTTGGAAAAATCGAAGATAGAATTAAATTTGGATGCATATTGTGATACCATTGCAGTATTTTATTTTATATTAGAAAAAGACAAGCACTAATCATGTGTATATCCATTTACATTAAAAAACTAAATGTTTGTCTAATTATTTTGTAGTGTTTGAAATAGAATTTATTACTAAAGTTTACTATTACAGTATTGATGATTATAAAATTGAGAGATTGCTGACAAAAAAAAAAAGAATTGAGAGATTTGAGTAGTCATCTTATCATATTACCTAGATTAATATATATTAACTTAGTTTGATGTATGATAATTTTTTTCAGATTATCCATTTGATTTTATCTTTATGAAAATAACTAAAAAAGGGAAATATCTAAAAATCACAAAAAGAGAATTAGATTAGGATGATGTGGTCTCATTGCAATATATTAAAACTTATTATATCAGAGGAAGACAAGCACTATTTCTGTGTGTATATCCATTGACATTGAAAACTAAGGGGAGTGTAGTATTGTTGGTAGTATTTTTATATGATTTGAGTTTCAATGAGTTTTTCTATATTTTTGATGATTTTTCGGAAAGCTGGTATGATTTATTGTAAAATCCTTTTGATTCCCACATAAAACTATGAGATATGGATTTCTATATTTTAACTTAAAGAAATCTTCTCAAATCCTTCAAAATCATTAATAATCAAATCCTAAAAATGTTTTCAATAATAGTGGATGTAAGATAGATTTTTGAGCCGGTAGTTCAATGACACTAGATTTAATTAGATTTTTTAAATTGCATGATTGAATAACATTAAATTTAACACAAATCATTTAAAATATAAGATTCAATACAGCCCTTAAAATGTTTGTCTAATTATTTTGTAGTGTTTGAAATAAATTCAGTAATGAATTTACTATTAATGTCTTGATAATTATAAAATTGAAAATTTTGAGTAGTATCTTATCATATTAACTGCATTATTCTATCTTAACTTAGTTTGATGTAAGATAATTTTTTTAAAAGTATATCATATTTGATGTTATGAAACGACCCGACCCATTTTTTTTTAAATATATAATTAATCTAGTGATCCCATACTCACTAGCCACCTGGTCCACCTCACCACAATCAAACCAAACAGTAGAAAACCAAACAATACCATTAAACCAATAACCAATAATTCAATCCAACAGAGTCATAAACCGAACAATTAGCAACCTAACAACATTCTATGACTCAACTCTAGCAACCTAACAGAAGCCAGACAACACATGACGAGCTACTAGAACATCCTCCTCTTCATCGCCATGATTCCACGATCACACTTTGTCTTTACCTGCACCACAACACATATAAGATGCGTGAGTATTTTAAAAACACTCAGTGAGGCAATGCTCCCATCAATTGGGCTATACACACAACCAATTGAGATAACTCTAACCATCAAACAACAATCAACAAACAAACCAGGAACTCCATTAACCGACACCAACCAATACATCGATCGACACCAACTGAGATTGCATCGACCGACACAAGCTTGCATCGACGAATGCAAGACTTACCTCACCTGCATCATCCGATGCATGCTTGACATTTCACGAAATCCCTAATTGCATTGATCGACACCTCTATATGGCATCGACCGATGCTCCTATGTCAAATTCGTGTCGTCCTCGCATATATGTGCGTCGGGGATGCACATGCCGATCATCATCTTCCCCGAAGCTCCTCATTGGATCTCCGTTCCTAAACCACGAAAAACACGATCCAATGGCACAAAGAAGCTCCTCAAAGCCCCAAGTCACACATAAACACTATAACAAGGCAAGGAATCAACCACATAGCACATAAACATGAAAATCAGAGAAATCTAAAGCTTAGATAAGCCATGGTCATGGACTCAACTTTGCTAAAGAAGATTCTGACTCTAAAACGACTGATCTACACTCCTAGAAAGCTCCTGCAGCGTTTAATAACCCAAAAATGCAATGTTTAACTTAACTCTTTTCGCGACAAACCGACCTTGCATCGACCGATGCAACACCTGCATCGATCGATGCACATCCCAAACCGGGATTCCCGTTTGCGGATGTTACAATTCTCCCCCACCAACATAGATTCGTCCTCAAATCTCGAACAACTATCAGCCAATGACTCTCGTGCAACCGCCTCAATGGCCCGCACTCCTCCGACCGATCTACGAAGGTTACCTCTAGGTGATAGACCCACATTCAAGGCATTATTTGCTCTCGACTTTTGGACTTTCCTTTACTCATATGTCTCAACCTTGAGTTTCTATTGGCTCCCCATCAGGCCGAATCCTGCATGCCATAATATTGGCTCCTCATCGGGCTAAGCCCGCATGCCATGATACAAAAAGGAAGTCTAATAATTGCCTCTCGAGTTTAGGAATCGTCATCCAAAGTTGATATACCAGCCATACTCTCAAGCAACAAAGTCTCGGAATATGACAGTACTAGGAGGACCAAAATCCTCCAAGATTCGTTTAGGACCAACCTTCCTTAGAGCAAACAATTCTAAACATGTCTGAGTCCTATATCCTAACCAGGTCTCCCTCCGGGATCGTCATCCAATGTCGATATACCAGCCATACTCTCAAGCCACAAAGTCTCAGAATATGACAGTACTAAGAGGACTAAAATCCTCCAAGAGTTGTTCAGGACAAACCATCTTTAGAACAAACAATTCTCAATACGTCTGAGTCCTATCTCCTAACAAGGTCTCTCTCTCTTGTGGTTCGCGTAAAACATCAAAATGTCCTACCAACCACATATTCCCTCACAGGAATACCTCATGACCACACAAGAATCATCAACATGCCACAAGGGCCGCCATTAAGGCTAACAAATGTCCTAAACAGGACCGCCACAAAGGCCGAAATGTCTAATCAGACTGCCACCAAGGCCAAACAAATATCCTAAACCGGACCACCACAGAGGCCAAACAAATGTCCTAAACAGGACAGCCACAAAGGCCAAACAATTTTCCTAACAAGGACCACCACCAAGGCCACATATCCCGAAGGATCGTCACGAAGACCACTTGTCCCGATGGACCATCACAAAGACCAATCTTTCCAAAGGACTGTCACGAAGACCATACATCCCGAATGACCGCCTAAACAGGCAACATTGGCTAAACAACCCACCACAAAGGCCACATAATTGGCTAAACAGCATGCCACAAAGGCCATACACGCCTCGCAAGACCGCCACACATGAGCTATACAATGACTCAAAAGTCCACAACGAAGGCCCCACCAGCGCCAACAAGGCTTGCAACCGCTAAGAATGGACAAATTCTAACTCACATAAAACTTTCCATTTTTATCACTTTCTATTTCTGGTAACTTTCCACATTTAGAGACTTCCACAACAGGAAACTTTCCTCTTTACCATCCCAACTTTCCTCTTTCCTCTTTCCATATTTCTCGTATCCCAAACACCACCTCATCTTGGTACTTAGTCACACAACCAACCACCCATAAGAGACCAAGTAACAAGAGAGATGGGCTGGAATACTCCATTCCCACTCTAGCCACGGACTACAGCTAGAACCAAGCTAGACAAACTCAAGTCGCACAACCAACCACCCCTAAGCGACCAAGTAACAGGAGATATGGGCAGGAATACTCCATTCCCGCTCTAGCCACGGACTACAGCTAGGACCAGGCTAGAAAAACTCAAGTCGCTGCCTGCTTTTCAAACAACTTCTTGAACCTTGCTTTCCTCCTCGCCTTTGTCTCCCAAGTCTGCTCCTCAACACTATCACTGTCCCATAGGACTCTCATTAAAAGAATCTTCTTCTTCCGAAGTTCCTTGACTCTCCTCTCGAGAACCCTCACCGGTCTCGCTTCCAAGGTCATGTTAGGCTGAAGATCCTCAGGAATCTTAGCCAACAAATGATCATCCTCGCGGAGACATTTCCACAAAATAGACACATGGAAGACCTTGTGGAACGTGATTGAGAAAAACTAAAGATTGAGAAAAATTTTTGGGATAAAAAAAGAAAAACAAAACATAAATTTTCTATTTGTTTCTCTTGTATCTTAGCATAGAACAAGAGAGAAAACTGTGACTGTCACATCCTAGAAAGGTTTTCGTGCAACCCTAGGCTTAAGAGAAGGGTCAAAATACACTTTAAGAAAAGTGTTTTTATGATCATTTCAATCATTATTGAAACGACCCGACCTGTTTTTTTTTAATAATACTATATACCAAATAATAATATTAATAAATAAAAAATAAAAAAGCAAATAATTAATAATATATAAATAATAAATAAATAAACCAAAAATAATTACTTAAATATGTAGAAACTCAAATCACCAAATAAGCAACGGAAAATACCAATAATAACAAATCAATAACTAACCAGAAACATAGACCAAAAACTAGCAACTTAAACCATGATCTAACACCAACATTCCAATTCTAGCAACCTAGCAGGAACCAAAGCATAACAACTAAGTCCCTAGAACATCCTCCTCTTCATTGTCATGATCCCATAGTCACACTTTGCCTCTACCTGCACCACAAACACAATGTGATGTGTGAGTATTATCATAAATACCCAGTGAGGCGATCCTCCCATCTACGAGCTATACACACAAGCAAATCAAGGGTACAAGTACAAATAAAATATAACAAACCAACCATTAAACTGAACAACCAATAACACTTTAACCACACCTACACATTATCACACAAAACAAGTCATACAACCCAATCGCTTAGATAAGCTCATGGTCACGCACTTATCTTAATAAGTGATTCACGAAAATAACTAGAACCAAATGAAAGGTTCTCCAATATCCAAGAACAACCAAAATCGCTCCTACAACCAATCACAACAACAAACAAACATTGAAAACAAACAGCCAGAAAAAACAGAAAAGAACAACCTCACAAGTGAAACCACGAAATCAAAAGCAAGTTCTATATGTCCGGAAGCTTCCCACAAAAATTCTATATGTCCGGAAGCAAGTTCTATATGTTCGGAAGCTTCCCACAAAAATTTCAGCACGATCAGATCTTAGATATAACCGCAATTGATCTTGAAACACCCGCTGGTCTCAATCTGCGACTGAGAAGAAACGCCCCACGAAACTGCCAATATCTCCTAGAATATTAACTAAGGAAAAAACTTGATCTCCTTCTCTTTCTCCTTTACACCAAATAACCAAGAGTTATCTATCTTTCTCTCCCTCTCTCTGATGACAATGTCGACAAAAGCACAAAAGGAGAGGAGACATCGACAATAAGAGGGGGAATTAGGGGTTTTTGGTTTAATTAGATTAAACCAAAATCAATTAAAAATTCTATCCTTCGGTTTTCTCTACATCCCAAATTTAGAAAGCGGATGTTACAATTCTCCCCACCAACATAGATTCGTCCTCGAATCTCGAACAATCATCAGCCAAGGACTCCTGTGCAACCGTCTCCACGGCCCGCACTTCCTCCAACCGATATATGAAGGTCACCTCTAGGCGATAGACTACCGTTACATACATTATTTGCTCTCGACTTTTGGACTTTCCTTTACTCATAGGCCTTAACCTTGAGTTTCTATTGGCTCCTCATCAGGCCGAAACCTGCATGCCATAGTATTGACTCTTCATCGGGCCTAAGCCTGCATGTCATAGTATATAAGGAAGTCCAATGTTCGTCTCTCGGGTTGCCACCCTACAGCGCGACCCCGGATCGTCATCCGTAGTCGATATACCAACCATACTTTCAAGCCACAAAGTCTCAAAATATGGCAGTAAGTTCTCCTAGAGTCGAGTTAGGACCAACCATCCCTAGAGCAAACAATTCTGAACACGTATGAGTCTTATCCCTAACTAGGTTTCCTTCCTGTGGCTCGCGTAAAATAACACAATGTCCTACCAACCACATATCCCCTCACTGGAATACCTCATGACCACACAAGGATCATCTAAATGCCACGAGGGCCGCCACGAAGGCCAACAAATATCCTAAACAGGACCGCCACCAAGGCCAAACAAATGTCTAAAACAGGACCACCACAAAGGCCAAACAAATGTCCTAAACAATACTGTCACAAAGACCACTTGTCCCGAAGGATCGTCACAAAGACCACTTATCCCGAAGGACCGTCACAAAGACCACTTGTCCCGAAGGACCGTCATGAAGACAACTTTTCCCAGAGGACCGTCATGAAGACCATACATCCCGAAGGACCGCCTAAACAGGCAACATTAGCTAAACAGCATGCCACAAAGGCCACACAATTGGCTAAACAGCCCGCCACACTGGAATACCTCATGACCACACAAGGATCATCTAAATGCCACGAGGGCCGCCACGAAGGCCAACAAATGTCCTAAACAGAACCGCCACCAAGGCCAAACAAATGTCCTAAACAAGGCCAAACAAATGTCCTAAACAATACTATCACAAAGACCACTTGTCCCGAAGGACCGTCACAAAGACCACTTATCCCGAAGGACCGTCACAAAGACCACTTGTCCCGAAGGACCGTCATGAAGACCACTTGTCCTGGAGGACCGTCATGAAGACCATACATCCCGAAGGACCGCCTAAACAGGCAACATTAGCTAAACAGCACGCCACAAAGGCCACACAATTGGCTAAACAGCCCGCCACACTTGAATACCTCATGACCACACAAGGATCATCTAAATGCCACGAGGGCCACCACGAAGGCCAACAAATGTCCTAAACAGGACCGCCACCAAG
Organism: Camelina sativa; assembly: GCF_030686135.1. NCBI lineage: Eukaryota > Viridiplantae > Streptophyta > Magnoliopsida > Brassicales > Brassicaceae > Camelina > Camelina sativa. Next base: position 31,265,086 of record NC_141899.1, read on the forward strand.
GCCAAACAAATGTCCTAAACAGGACCACCACAAAGGCCAAACAGATGTCCTAAAAAATACTGTCACAAAGACCACTTGTCCCGACGGACCGTCACAAAGACCACTTATCCCGAAGGACCGTCACAAAGACCACTTGTCCCGAAGGACCGTCATGAAGACCAATTGTCCCGGAGGACCATCATGAAGACTATACATCCCGAAATACCGCCTAAACAGGCAACATTAGCTAAACAACACGCCACAAAGGCCACACAATTGGCTAAACAGCCCGCCACAAAGGCCACACAATGTCTCAAAAGACCGCCACACACGGGCACACAAAAACTCAACAGTCCGCCATGCATGCCACACAAGCCCCTCCAAAGCTCACAATCACTAAAAATGGACAAATTCTAATTCCCATAAAACTTTCCATTTTTAGATCTTTCTTATTTTTAGAACTTTCCACCTTTGGAAACTTTCCGCTTTTGGAAATTTCTATTTCAGGAAACTTTCCTCTTTAACCACCGCCTCACGAAAATCTCGTACTCAGAACACCACCCCATCTTGTTACTTAGTCGCACAACCAACCACCCCTAAGCGACCAAGTAACAAGAGAGATGGGCTGGAATACTCCATTCCCGCTCCAGCCACATACTACAGCTGGGACCACGCTAGACAAGCTTAAGTCGCGGCCTGCTTCTCATACCACTTCTAAAACCTTGCCTTCATCCTCGGCTCTGGCTCCCAAGTCTGCTCCTCAATACCATCACAGTCCCAAAGGACTCTCATTAAAAGAATCTTCTTCTTCCAAAGTTCCTTGATCCTCCTCTTGAGAACCCTCATGGTTTAGCCTCCAAAGTCATGTTAGGCTGAAGATCCTCAGGAATCTTAGCCAACAATCGATCATCCTCATGGAGACACTTCCGCAACAACGACACATGAAAAACTTGTGGAATGCACGTATAACCTCAGGCAACTCCAGCCTATATGCTAATGGTCCCACTCGCTCAATCATTCTTAACGGACCCATATACCTTAGAATCAACTTAATCTCTGTCAATGACCTGTTCGGACCCTACAACATTGCCATCTTGAGGTACACTCTGTCTCCTACCTGGAACTCAAGATCTCTCCTCCTCTTATCGGCATAACTACTATGTTGTTCCTGAGCTTCCTTCATGTTCAATTTCAGAACCCGAATCTTCTCCGAGATCTTCCGAACAAAAGTCTCTCCCACTTGAGTCCAGCATAACGGTGTACGACATGGCCTCCCATACAATTCCTCATAAGGAGCCATCCCAATACTCGCCAAGTAGTTATTGTTGTAAGCAAACTCTACCAAGCTCAGGTGATCTGCCCAATGGCCACCCCGATCCAGCACACACATCCGAAGTAAATCCTCCAACGTCTAAATAGTCCTCTCCGACTGCCCATCTATGTGAGGATGGTAGGCTGTACTCATATTCACCTTATTGCCCATCTCTGCCTGAAATGCCCTCCAAAAAACTAAAGTGAACTTGAAATCCTTGTCACACACAATACTCGCTAGCACCCCATACAACCTAACTATTTTGTTCATATACTTCCTAGCCAAGACCACTGCTCCATCAGTCTTCTTAATGGCCAGAAAATATGCTGACTTAATCAACCTGTCCACAATGACCCAAATCGCATCAAAGGTCCGAGATACTGGCAATCCTACCATAAAGTCCATCATGATCATATCCCACTTCCACTCCGGAATGGGCAAACTTTTCAACAAGCCGCCCAAAACCTGATCCTCAGCCTTTACTAGCTGGCAGACATGGCACCTCGTGACCGAACTAGCTACATCATTCTTTATCCCAACCTAGTGATAGTACCTCTTGAGGTCACGGTACATCTTAGTCGCTCATGGATGAATAGAGAACATGCTCGCATCAGCCACCCTCAGGATCTCCTGCCTCAACTCCTCATCGTTGGGCACAAAAATCCACCCATGCCTGAAAATAGTACCATTAGCTGAGACCTAATACTCTGAATCAACATCCTTAGAGGCATTCACCAGCCCCAAATCCTTCTCTTGAGCCAACCGCACTCTGCTCAGAAGATCTGCTTGATCAGCCGCCTCCAACACCAACGGCTCCTAAGAAGCATCACACAACCTCAACGCACTGATCTCTCCTACCAGAGAATCCATATCCTGCTCCTTAGCCGAAGTCGACCACTTTCAACTCAGAGCATCCACAACCAAGTTAGCTTTACCAGGGTGGTAGGCTATCTCCAAATCATATGTTGCCACCAGCTCCATCCACCGCCTCTGCCTCAAATTCAGCTCATGCTAAGTGAATATATACTTCAAGCTCTTATGATCTGTAAACACCTACACTTTTGCACCATAAATATAGATCTCCAAATCTTCAGGGCAAAAATTACAGCAGCTATCTCCAAATCTTGAGTAGGATAATTGACCTCATGCTTCCGCAACTGCCGGGAAGCGTAGGCAATCACCTTCCCATGCTGCATCAACACACACCCCAAACCAACTCTGGATGCATATGTATAAACCACATAGGGCCCTCCCTGCTTTGGCAATGCCAACACTGGCGTAGTAGTTAGCATCTCCTTCAGGCTTGCAAAGCCCTCCTCGCACTCCTGTGACCAAACAAAATGAACATCCTTCCCTGTCAACTTAGTCATCGGACGTGCTCTGCTCGCAAACCCCTGTACAAACCTCCTGTAATAACCTGCCAACCCCCAAAAACTTCTAATCTCTGTGGCATTCAGTCTAGCCAATCTCTGATAGCCTGAATCTTCTCTGGATCTACAGAAACTCCCTCTGCAGACACAATGTGACCCAAAAATCTCATCTCTCGCTGCCAGAAACTACACTTGCTCAACTTAGTAAACAAGCTCTACTTCCGCAGCTTCTCCAGAACTGCTCTCAATTGCACTGCATGCTCCTTAGAACTCTTGGAATAAAACACGATACCATCGATGAAAATAATGACAGACACGTCCAAAAACTCCTGAAACACACTGTTAATCACTCTCATAAATGTTGTTGGCGCGTTAGTCAACCCAAACAGCATCACTACAAACTCATAATGTCCATACCTCGTCTTGAATGCAGTCTTCCTAACATCTGCCTCACCTATAAGGATCTGATGATAACCCGACGCCAGATCTATTTGGAGAACCAAGTTGCACCTCTCGGCTGATCCAACAACTCATCGATCCTGGAAAGAGGATATTTCTTCTTCACAGTGACCTGGTTCAAACCCTGTTAATCTATACACAAGCGGAGACTTCCGTCCTTCTTCTTAACAAACAATACCGGCGCTTCCCACGGTGAAATACTAGAACGAATGAATCTCTGGCCCAACAAGTCCTCTAACTGCTTCTTCAACTCTACTGGGTTGACAATCAAGTATGTCGGCTCCAACTCACCCGCCACCTGAATATCAACCCTCTTTCCCGTCCAAGAACTTCTAGTAACTTGCCTCTAAGAGAAACTTCCACAAGACAGCTTAATCCAGCATAGCTTTTCCGCTTGGCAATTCTCCACACCAAATCATCAATACGAGCGTAATCAAACAAACAAGTACCATACATGCACATATTTTGAGTCACTGCATCAAACAATATGCAGGCCGCCAACTCAAACCACTTGAATTATTCCCCCCACCAAGCTTACCAAAACCTTGAATCTAGCAACCCTTTCCATCTCCAATGAAATTCATCAATCCTCGTCGCAATGATTAGTTAATCCTGCCATGAAGGCTTTTCGTGAAGTTATGTATCTTACAACCATGCCCTTGCCGGCTCATATCTGCTGCAGCTCCCCTTCCCAGGACTCCAGCACCACTGGCCACACAAATCATAGCGCATCAGCCACACATTAATGACCGCACCGATCATAGAACCCTAGCCCACTGGCCAACACAACTAAATTCTAAGATTAAACCACCATCAGCTCTCGAGGTCTACATTTTGTCGTTATGTTTATACTCACGTCCTAGGCATTGCTTACTCCCAAATCCTCCACCCATAGGTTGCAACCTTCGAGCCATACCAATCTCACTCTCAGACCAGCCTCTTCGAGTTATACCATCTCACTCTTGGACCACAATCCACAAGATCTCGGTATCAGGGAAACTACTCATCCCCTCCGCCGCTCTCGGAGCCCCCAGCCCCTCGAGCTATTGGCATTCAGGGGAATCACCATCCCCTCAGGAGCAACAATCCTTAACGACTATAAACATCTCCTGACGAAAAGTACCTCATGTGGTCTTATTATAACTTTGCAATGTTACACCTGCCCACTCAACTTCTAATATCCAACTGGATTACCAACCAAACAGAGAAATATCTGCTCCTACTGCATATGTCTACCTATCCGCCTCTCTAGGCTCAATACCTCTCGAAAAGAATCTCGTACCGGTCATCTACAACTGCTCCATCTTCCTAACATAAGATAGAAACTACTCAACATCCGCAGCCCTTGGCTGCACCCCGCCACATGCGGCACAACTGGAGCCTGCACTGGTTCCCCTCTCGGTAACCGCTCCAACAGCACGTCAACAGATCCGCCAAGCAATCATCTCAACCCTGAGATCCACCTGCTGCAACCCCACACCTGGGTTCCCAGCACGTCCAGTACGCTCAATGGCTAACCCCCTCTGGTCCCTCATGATACGCTTGCGACCCTCTGACGTACCTCCTCATGGAACTCTTGACCACTCGCTGGCCTCGGTAACTTGTCTGACCACAACCACGACCATGCCCACGTCCACGACCAACAACTCAAACACCTTTAACCACTGATCTTCCAAGATCAAAGGCTAACAAGCATAAAAACAAACCAAAACCACACAAATAAACATAACATACCGTGAAATCTCATTCAAGGCTCGAAGAGGATGTTCTAGGACTTCATACCACACACAATCGACTAACTCACATAATCAATCAAAGGCATGCAAATCCAAACATCAACAACAGAAACACAGTGAACCCTTACCTAGAACCGTAAGAGCTCTGATACCAATCTGAAACGACCTGACCCATTTTTTTAATAATAATATATAAATATATAATAAATAATAATATTAATAAATAAAAAATAATTAATAAAAAATAATTAATAGTATATAAATAATAAATAAATAATCCGATAATAATTATTTAAATATGCAAAAACTCAAATCACCAAATAAGAAACGGAAAATACCAATAATAATAAACCAATAATTAACCAGAAACATAGACCAAAAACTAGCAACTTAAATCTTGATCTAACACAAACATTCCAATTCTCGCAACCTAGCAGGAACCAAAGCATAATAACTAAGTCCCTAGAACATCCTCCTCTTCATTACCATGATCCCATGGTCACACTTTACCTCTATCTGCACCACAAACATAATGAGATGCGTGAGTATTACCAGAAATACCCAGTGAGGCGATCTTCACATCTACGAGCTATACTCACAAGCAATCAATAGTACAACCACAAATAAAACATAACAACCCAGCCATTAAATAGAACACCCAATAACACATTCACCACACCTACACATCGTCACACAAAATAAATCATACAACCTAATTGCTCAGATAAGCTCATGGTCACGCACTCACCTTAACAAGCAGATTCTAACAACAGATATAACCAGGAAAGACTCTATTTGCATCTAAAACAGTCCATAAACGTCCTACAACAAATCACTCAACCAAAAACAATCTTGAAGCAAACTAGACAGAAACATCATAAAAGAACAGTCTCAAAGACGAAACACTTAAATAATAACCAACCGTTAACTTTTCAATCCCTCCGGTGAAAAGCAAGGAATTGACGTGCAGAAGCTTCCCACAAAATATCAGAACGATCAGGTCGCAGATGAAACCGCAATCGATCCCGAAACACCCACTGGTCTCAACCCGCGACTGAGAAGAAACGCTCCACCAAACTGCCGATATCTCCCAGAATATTAACTCAGATTCACTTCTGTAAAATAGAGAGTGTACGAAAGTCTTTTAGCTACAACCCTACCAAAAATCATTACCTTTAAAAACGATTTTCACAGTCGGATCATTCTTCTCCCAAACCCTGACGATTCTGTTTTCTCACTTACTATAAGGAAAAAAAGCTTAATCTCTTTTTCTTCCTCCTTTACACTAAATAACCAAGAATTCTCTCTCTCTTTCTCTCCCTCTCTCTGATAACAACACTGGCAAAAGAAATAGAGAGGAGGCGTGATATATGTGGGAGATTAGGGGTTCAACCACCGCCATTCGCCCGCAAAACTCATTCAACCACCGTCGCAACGGCTCGCACCACCCAACCATCCAGTCTGCCGTAACCAGGACACCACTGGTCCAAACTACCCTGACCCTAATGGTCATTCCATCCCGACCCCACCGGTCAACACTATCATGGCCCCACCAGTCCACGCCTTCCCGACCCTACTGGTCTACATAATCCGGACCCCACTGATTCACACAATCCTGACCCCACCAATCAAACAAAATCCTGACCCCACTGGTCAACGCTAAACCCGGGATTGAACCACTGTCAACCCCGAAATCCCCATTCAATCATTGTGCTTAATCACACGCTGTAGATATCATTTGCTCCCAACTCATCCACTATTAGGTAAACACCTTTAAGGCATACCGATCTCACTCTCAAACAACCGTCCTCGAGCCATACCGTCTTACTCTTAGGTCGTCACCCTCGAGATCTCGGTACCAGGGGAACCACCATCCCCTCAGGAGAACCACCATCTCCCAGGAGAACCACAATTTCCTCTGCCGCCCTCGAGGCCCACCACCCCTCAAGCTATCGGTATATGGGGAACCATTATCCCCTCAGGAAAACCACCATCTCCTTATGAGTTGTTCAGGACCCACCATTCCTAGAGCAAACAAGTCTTGACGTTTCTAAGCACCTCCCGACACTCCCGTGGTCCATGTAAGGCAACACAATTTCTTTCCAACCATCATATTCCCTCACCGGAATATCACCACCCCATGACCACTCTTTAGGCCAACACTAGAACTTCTCAACCATTCAGGTGTTTACACACGCCCTACCCAAAAGTAGACAAGTTCTAACTATTCATAGAGCTTTCTATTTGTTTGCAACCGCACTTTCCATAAATAGGCAAGCTTTAACAATTCATAAAATTTCCCATTTTTAGAACCCACATATCTCGTAGCACCGTGACATCACCAATCAAAATTCCATGAGAACTGATCATCTCATTTGTGACCGTTTTTCAGGTCAACCTCTAAACATTCCCGCCACTTCAGGCATTTCACATCCCCTTTCCAAAAATAGACAAGTCCTAACTATTCATAGAACTTTCTATTTATGGAAACTTTCCTTTTCTATAACTTCCTATTTAAGGAAACATTCATTTTCTAGAAGTTTCTATTTCTGGAAATTTTCCCTTTTCAAGAAACGCATAATCCCTTAATTCATTCCACATCAAGATTCAATAAGAGATAATCATCTTATTAAATCCTCTCCAACAACATTGTCAATAAATCCGCAGCATGGTCATCTCGGTCTGAGCCAAAACCTGTTGACACACTCACAGCACCCGCTGGACCTCCAGCAACACTAGTAAGCACACCGGCCACACCCTCAGGTCCCCACCTGACCAGCATAAACCTGACCTTCTCGCTCAACACATATAAACTCCTCCCCCGAGATCCATATCCGGTCTCAACCGAAAACCTGAGATTCAAATCCCATCAATCTCCAAAATCCACATCCGGTTAAAATAGGAAATATGAGATTGAACCCCCATCAATCTCCTTAATCCACATCCAGTTACAATGCTTATCCCCACGTCCTTGACCCTTTTGCCCCCAACTCATCCGCTCTTAGGTCACAACCTTCAAGCCATACACTCACTCTCAGACCCCCCGTCTTCGAGCAGTACCGTTTCACCCTCAGGTCTCACCCTCGGAATCTCAGTACCAGGAGAACCCCAATCTCCTCAGGAGAACCCCCATCCCCTATGCCACCCTCAGGACCGCAGTCCTTCGAGCTATCGGTATCTAGGGAACCCCCATCCCCTTAGGAGAACCCCCATCTCCTCATGAGTTGTTGAGGACCCCCCTCACTATAGCAAACAGTCATAACGTCTATAAGCATTTCTCCAACCGGAACCACCTCCCGTGATCGGCGTAGAACATCTCTATGTCCTACCAACACCATAATCTCTCCCAGAATATCACCACTGTCATGGCCACCCCCATGCCTCACACTCCAAACATCTCAAACACTTTGGATGTTCCCCCACATCCTTTCAAAAAATAGACAAGTTCTACCTCCCGAAAAACTTTCCATTTTTAGAAACTTTCTATTATAGAAACTTTCAAATTTTAGAAGTCTCGCGTAAATTCCCTTCCACATGACACACAAGTCAAAAATCCAAAAGAACTTCATTTTCAAAACATCCACTCCCACAAATCACCGCCAACGATATTTCCCAATACCGGCGTGATCCACCACTTTCCAACAACTATTCAATAGCCAACTGCACCTCGCGCAAAGAAGCTAAAAAAAAAACACTACAAACTAACAACACACAGAACCACTTACCGTGGAATCTCATTGAAGGCTCGAAGAGAATGATACTAGGACTTCATACCACAAACAAATTACCTAACTACTCATAGACAATTCCATCACACAACCACATGCATCCAACAAAAAAAAAATAATTTAACCAATTAAATTCCCTAACCGCTCTAAACCATCCTAGAATTGTAAAGACTCTGATATCAAACAGAAACAACCCGACCCGTTTTTTAATAATAAAAACATAATTTAAATATCCCATAATATTTAATTACAACTCAAACTGTAAACCAACATCTACAACTCCAATTAACATAAAACCAACCATCAACATGCACAGCGGAAACATATAAACCTAACTAACATAACCACAACACAATAATTGAGACCCTAGATCATCCTCCTCCTCAACGCCATGATTCCACGCTACACATTCATTACCTGCACCACAAACACAATGAGATGCGTGAGTATTACCAGAAATACCCAGTGAGGCGATCTTCCCATCTACGAGCTATACACACAAGCAAATCAAGAGTACAACCACAAACAAAACATAACAAACCAGCCATTAAATAGAACACCCAATAACACATTCACCACACCTACACATCATCACACAAAACAAGTCATACAACCTAATCGCTCAGATAAGCTCATGGTCACGCACTCACCTTAACAAGCTGATTCTAACAACAAATACAACCAGGAGAGACTCTTTTTGCATCTAAAACAGTCCAGAAACGTCCTACAACAAATCACACAACCAAAAACAATCTTGAAGGAAATTAGACAGAAACATCATAAAAAACAGTCTCAAAGACGAAACACTTAAATAAAAACCAACTGTTAACTTTTCAATCCCTCTGGTGAAAAGCAAGGTCTAGACGTTCAGAAGCTTCCCACAAAATTTCAGCACGATCAGATCACAAATGAAACCGCAATCGATACCGAAACACCTCTGGTCTCAATCTGCGACTGAGAAGTAATGCCCCATGAAACTGCCAATATCTCCTAGAATATTAACTCAAATTCACTTCTGTAAAAAATAGAGTGTAGGAAAATCTCTTAGCTACAACGCTACCAAAAATTAATACCTTTTGAAACGATTTGACCAGTCAGATCCTCATTCTCCCAAATCCTAACAGTTCTGTTTCTTTATTTACTCTAAGGAAAAAGATTGATCTCTTTCTCTTTCTTCTTTACACCAAATAATCAAGAGTTATCTCTCTTTCTCTCCCTCTCTCTAATGACAATGTGGACAAAAGCAAAAAAGGAGAGGAGACATCGTCAATAAGAGGGGGAATTAGGGGTGTTTAGTTTAATTAGATTAAACTAGAATTTAATTAAACTAAAAATCAATTAAAAATGAGAAATACCCTAGACTAGCACTAATTTATGTTTTTTCTTCCAAATTTAGCACACAAGTTCAAATATTCCAAAACTAGCATTACTATGATTTTTTTCTTAAATAATAATATTAATTATTATTTTGTTACTTACAATTTTGAAAGCTTAAGTAAAGCTTCCACCGATGCTTGACGTGAAGCTTCTGATCTTCTTCTTCTTCTTCATGTATCAGTTTTGATCTTAGATTTTGAGATTTCTGAATTAATTGAAAAATTAGACAAATTTGCAGTCAATCTGATCTGATGATTATTGGAAGAAGATGAAGAAGAAGAAGCAGAACGAAGATGGAAGAAGAAGCAAAGGAGGAACAAAGATGGAAGAAGAAGAAAAAAGATGAATGAAGATGGAAGAGTTTTGAGGAGAACAAAGATTGGTCGGAGAAGCCACGTCGTTACCGTGTTACGGAGACGTGAGGTCCTCGTTACTCCATTCGCAGCCAGAACCTTCTTTGAGATTCTAGAAGAAATTCTTCTACGATATGTATGTTTGATTAAGAGTGGTGGTTTCAGAGCTAAACCAATGTTTGGGTATTGAAATTGTTGGGAACTCTTGGGTAATGAATAAAATCTGATTATGAGTGGTGGCTTGAATTGTTGGGTATTGAAATCTGAACTGTGAATGAAATGGAAAATCATGGGTAGTCTTGAAGCTGAAATGTGTATTTGAGTGCTACTCTCTCCTATGTGGACACCAAAGTTGTCGCATACCAAGTGTTTGATATAATGTCATTGATAACAAAGCAGTTGGTAAAGAGTACGAAACTTTGTCATCGTCTTCGATGTCGATGTCTTCAGCTTCTTCGGCTTGTACTTCGTCGATGATGGAGGTTGCTAGTAGTGTTGATGATGCGGAGTACAGCGGGGGAGGATCTTCTGGTTATGATCATCGTCATTTTTGGGGTTTCTGAATATTTAGGAAAATCTTCCTAAAGTGCAAGAATGTCTTCCTAGACATCGTGAAATCCTTCCTAAATCTAAAGAAATGGGTTTTTGGATGTTTTAATTTATTTTTTGCCATAATGTATCACATATTACTCTATTTGGTGAGTGATATTTGATTTTATTTTGTGCACATCATGATATTTTATCTATATATGAAAGATTAAAAATTTGATTTTGTTTCTTCCTAAATATTTTATGAAGGCTATCATGAAGTTTAAGGTTTTCTTCATAAATATTATTGAATCCTTCCTAAAATTTAAATAAATGTGTTTTCGGTGTTTTGCCTCAATATGTGAAAGATTACTCTATTAGTGAAAGGTAATGATATCACTTAACAATATCCAGACTTTTTATGAAGGTCATCCTTAAGTTCAAATGTTTTTATGAAGGTCATCTTAAAGTTTAATGACGCTTTCCTGAATTTCGTAAAATCTTTCCTAAATTTCGTGGAAAGTGTTGTTGGATGCTGGGTTTTCAAGTTGCAAGGAATCAGAAAGGATTCTAAAAAATACATAGAACTTAAACAAGAAAGAAAAACAGAATAAAGATCCTTCTTAATAGCACTTAAAACAAATCTAATGCTATGAACATAAGAGATACTACATAACAATAAGTTAGAGGATTACATTACTAAAATTAAACCTAAGTGGTGATGAGATTTTCAAAGTCGCCAGCATGGTGGTGACTCCAATTTCCTGCTTCTGTTAACATGCATTGGGATGAAAGTCACCTTGAAGTTTAAGAAATCTTTCTTTAGTGTCCTCATGAAATCCTAAGTTTTTATGAAAGTCACCTTGAAGTTTAAGAAAGTTTTCCTGAATTTTGCGGAATCCTTCCTAAATTTTCATAGACCTTTGACTCTGAAAATTCCGGCAACCACTTCAACGCTATAGCTTCAATCATCACATGAACAACAAAATTACCCAAACTATCAGTCACATTACTTGTATACTTAATCCCAAATATGCCTTTCCTCACTAAAATCTTTTTGATAATCTCCTTCGTCAATTTTCTCCTACTCTCAAGCGTCTTAAATATGATCTCCCTCTCACTCTCTCTGTCGTTATCACCATTAGAGGGAGAAAATTACGAATCAAAGGAAGAGAGGAAGCAACATCTGCATCAGAAACAGATTGAACGTAGATTGAATCAGGAAACTGTGGAGTTCTTTAGGTTAAAAGAGACAGCCTGTTATGGAGATCCAATTATCCGATGAGAGAAGCTTCTCAAAATCAGATTTATCTTCCAATTCGATCACATGCGACAGCTCGGAACTGCGGATGTCAGCAGACATGAATACTTCAATTGATCGCTGGCAATTTTGTCAAATCTCTGATCTCATGTAAGCACTCAACAACGAGACGGCGGATATGTGGAGAAGAGGTACGTGATTTTCACTTGGGCTAAGAAAGCGCTTAGAAAATTGATAATGAATTAATAATTTTAGTATTTTAATATTTAATTAGAGTGTGTGTGCTAGTTCTGAAAAATATGAGAGTGTGCGCTAAGCTTGGAAGAAAAACTTAAATTTGTGCTATTTTTGGGAATTACCCATTAAAATTATATCCTTCGGTTTTCTCTACATCCCAATTTTAGAAAGCGGATGTTACAATTATTCAAGGTTACCATAAATTATGATCTGAAGTTACACAACGATTACAACATAGAAGTCTTTCGAACATCAAAATTTTCCTCTCTTATGAAAAAACCTTTTCAATAGATGATCTAAAAAGTGTAAAATCACTTTAAAAGCAATAGATCCCGGGCTAATTTTTTACCTATATGACAAGAGCCAATGCCCTTTTTATCTTATGTTGTGTGTGAGACCTCTATCATGCAAATTGATTAAAGAGAAGGGAGAACCAATTTATTGTAAGTTCTTATCGATTTGCCTAAGTGAGATAACATACATAAGTTTAACAAATCGCTCAGCGTGTTGATAATAGTAAATTACTAGCTCCTGACTATATTGAAATCTTATATAATAAAAGAAGGTTTTTTCTAACTTTGTCTAACAATGTAACATTTGGTACTCTACTTTTGTGACACATGTCATTTTTATTAATTTTAAATTTAACATTCTATTTTTTTAATTTAACTTTATTTTATTTGTATCTGGTGTATAGATTGTTAAAAAAAAAATTGTTGTATAGTTTGCTTTATGATTTTTTCCAACATTGTAACAAAAATATATTTTTTCCAATTTAAAGTTTTAACATCTAATATATTTCATAATGAAATCATATACCATAGAACCTTATAAAAATACTGATCAATCCAACTAAAAAATATAAACAAATTGAAACTAAATAAAAATAGAAAATGGTTTCATCCTTTTAAAGTAAAAATTGAAACCAAATTAATTTATGATAGACTAATTTAAAAATATATAAGATTTTCTAATATATGTATATAAATCACATTGTATTCAATAATTATATATAATGTATAATGACACAACTCAACTTTGTATTTAATAGTATCATATAAGTTACAGTTTGACTGTCTTTAAAACATATGTACTAAAAAAAAAGAAAAAAAAGTTGGTATCATAACATAATTGTTTTATCTCCCCCATGAAATAACAGAAAACAATAGTTTCAAAATTTAATTTATAATTAATTGTACTATTTATTTTTAAATGATTAGAATATAATAAAAGAAGGTTTTTTTCCTGACTTTGCCTAACAATGTGACATTTGGCACTCTACTTTTGTAACACATGTTATTTTCATTAATTTTAAATTTAACATTCTATTTTTTTTAATTGAATTTATTTTAAACAAATATCTTATACTATAAGTTTAACCAGTTTTTATAAAAAAATCTTGAAAAGAAAAGTGTGTTAAATTCAAAATATTTTTATTCTCTATGAATTTAACAATATATAGAAAATAAAAATATTTTGAATTTAACACACTTTTCTTTTCAAGATTTTTTTATAAAAACTGGTTAAACTTATAGTATAAGATATTTGTTTTGTGATATCATTTTAATAAATTATTTTAAAATTGACTTATCATATATAAAATTATTTTATGTTAACTATTACTTTTAGATGATGACAATGAAATTAATATATAGGACAACATAAAATTATCTATCAAAATAATTAAGATCTTATGCTTACCTTTCTAGACTACTTATCAGTTTTTTATTTTCCAAAAAAAAAGAGAAAAAATATATAAAAAATATAAAAATTTAATTTATGTTAACTATTTAAAGAAAATAACATATTTAATTGACTTTGCTATAAGTAATGGTCTTATTACTATAGTAAGTTAGTAACATACTGTTTAAATAATTTCAACAATACATTGTAATCAAAAATATTTATTGATATGTACTTAATTTAACTTTCCTTTTTTTCATCACCTTTCTATGAAACACTATATAACATATATAAATTATAAATTGTAGTTGAACCGTATTATTATGAATATTATTTTTTAAGACATATATTAACAATTACATGTGTACATTTCATATATAATTGATGAATAACTATTTCATTTTATATTTCAAGTTAATAATGCATACATAACTCACGCATTGCGTGGACTACTTTCTAGTAATCTTAATATAACACTATTTTATTCGATCAGACCTCTATCACATATCGTTACATAAAATCATTGGCTATATAAAATAACAAATTTATCTGACATATTTTCTATGAAAATGGATACTATATTCCGAAACAACCATTGACCTTGTTAGCATTGATAGACTTTCCATACACATTCTTGCATCCAACAATTGGCTTATTTCCATCGACCGTAGCAATATTGATTTTAGCAAGAACAATGTCTTTGCAATATGTGACTTTACTGCAATCAATCTTTATAATCTCATCGAGTTGTGAAGTTCCATGAATATCTGTAAATGTCACGTTACTAATTGCCACAGCTGATTCCTACAAACAAAAAAAAAATTACAAATATGTTCGCAGCCTAGTTATTGCAGTTAACATTATAATATTTTTTATTTAATAGAAAAAATAATTTTAAGATGAATTACTTCCACATCTAGGCGACTTTTATCGACATATTTTTGGTCGATTATTATCGGATTTTTGGTTTCTCTTAATGTGAGACCCTTAAAATATATATTTTTTGCGTATCTTTTTCTATTATTTTCGTAATTTATTTAGTTTTACTATGGAAAAATCTAACAAAAAAATTATTACCGAACATGTTTTAATTCTAGCTCCATTTTCCGTCCTAATGAAGGTGCAATCAGTCACTTGGATATTCTCAACCATATATTCTTCTCCATCTCTCCCTAGACTTCCCACACTATAATTTAATCATATATATATAAATAATAAAATTCATTGTAAAATTAAAAAAAAAAAATCAGTATTATGTATGTATATAATGATATTGGTCAATCAAACATATATATACCTTATTCCATGGCCCGGTCCACAATTCGTCCTTGTAATGTTGATATTCACACTTCCGTTGTTTATAGCTACACAATCATCTCCTGTAATATATTTTTAAGAAAACTTAAATTCAAATAACCGTTTCAAATCAATTTTCAATTAATGAATGTGCAAGAGAGATATATAGCTATGTACCAGTTCCAATTACTGTGTAGTAAATATCGACATCACTTGATTCAAAGATATCAATTCCATCAGTGTTAGGAATGTCGTCTGGTGCTACGAGTTTTATTTTCATTATTTTAACTCTTTTGCGTTCGTTAATTGCTATATGGTTTCTTGGACTGTTGAATGAAGTTATTCCAATTATATTGAGATCATTGCAATTTTGAAAATGCAATTCCTGTAAGAAAACAGGAAAGTAAATTCATCATGAATGTAGAAAAAGCTATCTTCATTTTAGAATTGAGAATAAATTTAGTGAGAAAGATATAAACTCACAGTAGGCCGTTTAGAAGCTGACATTCTTGGCTGGATATATTGAATATAGAAAAAATAAAAGTATTAGATTCACATATTAAATAGATATAGATAATTTATATAAACATATATACAAAATAAAAATTGTATCTCTTTCGTATATATAAATTTTTTCACCTTCCAAAATGATGAACCACGTCCATCAATTGACCCCGAACCATTGACTGTTAAACAAGTTATTTCCTTAAAACTGACCCATCCTAATGACTTATAGTCCGACCATGCTGTCGTATCACTTGTGAAACGACCGACCGTTTTAAAAAAAAAAATAATAATAAATAATAAATATAATATAATATAATAAAATAAACTACAACTAGTGGTCCTATACCCACTAGCCAGTCACCTAACCACAAACACATTCAACAGCGGAAATGACCAACCAATATTTAATAATAATCCAATAATAAAATATAACCATATTCCAACATAATCAATATCCAAAACAACAGGAATCATAGAACCAGCAACCTAGCAATGTTCTAATGACCCAACTCTAGCAACCTAGCAATGCCAGACAACATAAAACCGAGTCCCTATAACATCCTCCTCTTCATTGCCTTGATTCCACGATCACACTTTGCCTTTACCTGCACCACAAACACATATTGCAATGCATGAGTATTTTATAAACACTCAGTAAGGCAATCCTCCCATCTACTGGGCTATAAAAACAAGCAATAGAGTCATCTCTAACCATCAAACAACAATCAGCAAACAATAATTATCAAACCAGGACTCTGCATCGACTGACACCAACATGCATCGACCGACACCAACTGGAGGTTGCGTCGACCGACGCAAGATCTGCGTCGACCGATGCTCCCAATGCATCGAACGACGCATGCTCGACATAACACGGAAACCCTAGAGTTTACGCGCCGTCCTCGCATCTGCATCGACCGACGCACAAAGTGCATCGACCGATGCAATGTCGAGCATCGTTTTCCTCCGAAGCTTCTCGCCGGATCTTCGTTCCTACAACCACAAAACTCGATCCCAAGCCACAAGAAAGCTTCCTAACGTCCATAGCAACAATCTAACAAGTCTAACATCACACAACAAGCAGATTAAAGAGTTCTCTAGCTTAGATAAGCCATGGTCCTGCACTTACCTTTGCCACAGAAGAATCTGAACCTCTAGCAAGCAAGAACGAGCCTCTAGGAAGCTCCTACAACGATCCCAGCTACAGATCTCACCAAGAAAAGTCACCAACCTCCAAGAATCTCCCAAAAACGCTCAAGAACTCTCACAAAGCTTTTTCTCTCTTTCTATTTCCTTAACCCCAAAACGCAGCGTTTGACTTAAGTCAAAACGCACAGAATTGAGCCAGCATCGACCGATGCTCCTACTGCATTGATCGATGCACATCCCAAACCGGGATTCCGGTTCACGGATGTTACAATTATCCCCCACCAAACTGGATTCGTCCTCGAATCCCGAACTACCGTCAGCCAAGGACTTCCGTGCAACCGTCTCCACGGCCCGCACTCCTCCGACTGATCTACCGAAGGTCACCTCTAGGCGATAGACTCACGCTCCAGGCGTCATTTGCTCTCGACTTTTGGACTTTCCTTTACTCATAGGCCTAAACCTTGAGTTTTTTATTGGCTCCTCATCAGACCAAAGTCTGCATGCCATAATGTTGGCTCCTCATCGGGCCTAGACCCGCATTCCATAATATATAAGGAAAATCCTACTCGTCTCTCGGGTTGCCACCCTACAGCGTGCCCCCGGATCATCATCCGAAGTCGATATACCAACCATATTCCCAAGTCACAAAGTCTCTGAATATGGCAGTACTAGGAGAACCTAAGTCCCCCAAGAGTCGCGAGCAAACGATTTTGAACACGTCTGAGTCCTATCCCTATCCAGATTTCCTTCCCGTGGCTCGCGTAAAACATCTCAATGTCCTACCAACCACATATACCCTCACTGGAATACCACATGACCACACAAGGATTATATACATGCCACAAGGGCCGCCACAAAGGCCAGAAAAATGTCCTACAGAGGACCGCCACCAAGGCCAAACAAATGTCCTAAAGAGGACCGCCACCAAGGCCAAACAAATGTCCTAAAGAGAACCGCCACCAAGGCCAAACAAATGTCCTAAAGAGGACCGTCACAAAGACACTCTGGCTAAAAAGCCCGTCACAAAGACCATCTGTCCCGAAGCACCGTCACAAAGACCATCTGTCCCGAAGGACCGTCACAAAGACACTCTGGCTAAACAGCCCGCCACAAAGGCCAAACAAATTTCCTAAAGAGGACCGCCACAAAGGCCAAACAAATGTCCTAAAGAGGACCGCCATCAAGGCCAAACAAATGTCCTAAAGAGGATCGTCACAAAGAAACTCTGGCTAAAAAGCCCGTCACAAAGACAACACAATGTCTAAAAAGACTGCCACACATGGCACACTGACTCAAAAGTCCGCCATTAAGGCCACACACAAGCCCCTCCAAGGCTCTCCACCGCTAAAATGAACAAATTCCAACTCCCGTAAAACTTTCCATATTTAGCACTTTCCATTTTTGGAAACTTCTATTTCAGGAACTTTCCTCCAAAACCCCGCCTCACGGAAACTTTGTACCCCGAACACCACCTCATCTTGTTACTGAGTCGCACAACCAACCACCCCAAGCGACCGAGTAACAAGAGAGATGGGCTGGAATACTCCATTCCCGCTCCAGCCAGGATTACAGATGGGACCAAGCTGGACAAGTTCAAGTCGCGGCTTGCTTCTCATACCACTTCTTAAACCTTGCCTTCATCTTTGCCTCAGGCTCCCAAGTATGCTCCTCAACACCATCACAGTCCCACAGGACTCTCATCAAAGGAATCTTCTTCTTCCGAAGTTCCTTGATCCTCCTCTCGAGAAACCTCACTGGTCTCGCCTCCAAAGTCATGTTAGGCTGAAGATCCTTAGGAATCTTAGCCAACACCTGCTCACCCTCACGGAGACACTTCCGTAACATAGACACATGGAAAACCTTATGGAATGCACGCATCACTTCAAGTAACTCCAATCTATATGCCACTGGTCCAACCCGCTCAATCACTCTGAATGGACCTTTATACCTCGGACTCAACTTAGTCTCTGACAATGACCTGTTCGGACTCTGCAACATGGCCATCTTGAGGTACACTCTATCTCCTACCAAAAACTCAAGATCTCTCCTCCTCTTATCAGCATAACTCCTCTGCCTATCCTGAGCCTCCTTCATGTTCAGCTTGAGAACCCGAATTTTCTCTGAGGTCTCCTGAACAAAACTAGCACCAAACATGCTCCTCTCCCCCACCTGAGTCCAGCATAATGGTGTACGACATGGTCTCCCATACAAAGCCTCATAAGGAGCCATCTTAATACTCGCCTGATAACTGTTGTTGTAAGCAAACTCTACCAGGTTCAGGTGATCTGCCCAATGGTCACCCCAATCCAACACACACATCCTCAGCAAATCCTCCAGCGTCTGGATCGTCCTCTCAGACTGTCCATCTGTCTGGGGATGATAAGCTGTACTCATATGCAACTTAGTGCCCATCTCTGCCTGAAATGCCTTCCAGAACACCGAAGTGAACTTAGAATCTCTATCAGACACAATGCTCGCTGGAACCCCATGCAATCTGACTATCTCCCTCACATACTTCTTAGCCAAGATAGCTGCTCCATCAGTCTTCTTAATGGCCAGAAAATGTGCTGACTTAGTCAACCGGTTCACAATGACCCAAATAGCATCAAAGGTCCGTGACACTGGCAATCCCACCACAAAATCCATGGTGATCATATCCCACTTCCACTCAGGAATGGGTAAACTCTTCAGTAACCCGCCAGGAACCTGATGCTCAGTGTTCACCAGCTGACACACATCACACCTCGAAACCCAACTAGCCACATCCTTCTTCATCCCGACCCAATGATAGTACCTCTTGAGGTCACGGTACATCTTAGTCGCTCTTGGATGAATAGACAACTTGCTCCCATGAGCCTCTCTCAGAATCTCCTGCCTCAACTCCTCATCCTTGGGCACCCAAACCCGACCGTGCACCAAGATAGTACCATTATCTGAGACCTGATACTCTGAATCCACATCCTTAGAGGCATTCACCAGCCCCAAATCCTTCTCCTGAGCCAACCGCACCCTACTCAGAAGATCTGCTCTATCTACTGCTTCTAAACCCAACGGTTCCTCTGAAACAGCACATAAGCTCAAAGCATTGTTCTCCCCTACCAGAGACTCCATCTCCTGCTCCTGAGCCGAAGCCACCCTCTTCCGACTCAGTGCATCTGCAACCGTGTTAGCCTTACCAGGATGATAGGCTATCTCCAAATCATAATCCGCCACAAGCTCCATCCACCGCCTCTGTCTCAAATTCAACTCAGGCTGAGTGAATATATACTTTAGGCTCTTATGATCTGTGAACACCTGTACCTTTGCACCATAAAGATAAGATCTCCAAATCTTCAAGGCAAAAACTACAGCACCCATCTCCAAATCATGAGTAGGATAGTTGCCTTCATGCACCCGCAACTTCCGCGAATCATAGGCAATCACCTTCCCATGCTGCATCAGAACACACCCCAAACAACCTCTAGATGCATCTGTATAAACCACATAGGGTTCTCCCTGCTCAGGCAAAGCCAACACTGGCGCAGTGGTCAACATCTCCTTCAGGCTTGCAAAGCCTTCCTCACATTCCTCTGACCAGACAAAAGGAACATCCTTCCCCGTCAACTTAGTCATAGGACGTGCTCTGCTTGCAAACCCCTGCACAAATCTCCTGTAGTAACCTACCAATCCAAGGAAACTTCTGATCTCGTTGGCATTCTGCGGTCTAGGCCAATCCCTGATAGCCTGATCTTCTCTGGATCTACTGAAACCCCCTCAGCAGAAACAATGTGACCCAGAAAGCCCATCTCACGCTGCCAAAAACTGCACTTGCTCAACTTAGGAAACAACTTCTGCTCCCGCAGCTTCTCCATAACTGCCCTCAAATGCACTGCATGCTCTTCAGGACTCTTAGAATAAACCAGGATATCGTCGATGAAAATGATGACAGACACATCCATAAACTCCTAAAACACACTGTTCATCAATCTCATAAACGCTGCTGGCGCGTTGGTCAACCCGAAAGGCATCACCACAAACTCATAGTGCCTATACCTCGTCCGAAAAGCAGTCTTCCTCACATCTGCCTCATCTATCGGTATCTGATGATAACCCGACGCTAGATCTACCTTAGAGAACCAAGTAGCACCCCTCAACTAATCCAACAACTCATCCATCCTAGGAAGAGGGTGCTTGTTTTTCACAGTGATCCGGTTCAAACCCCGATAATCAATGCACAATCTGAAACTCCTATCCTTTTTCTTCACAAACAACACCGGTGCTCCCCACGGTGATACACTAGGGCGGATGAATCCCTTACTCAATAAATCCTCTAGCTGCTTCTTCAGCTCTGCCATCTCTGCTGGAGCCATCCTGTAAGGAGCCTTGGATAACGGCATCGTCCCTGCTTCCAGTTCAATGGTAAAAGGATCCGACCGGGATGGTGGTAATCCCTGCAAAGACTGAAACACATCCTTGAACTCTTCCACTACCGGGATACCGCTCACCGTAGACTTCCCCACTGACTCTGGCATAGATATAGTAACCAAATAAGCCTCACGGCCCTTCTCGATCATCTTCCCAGCCTGAATGGCTGAGATCACGAGACTCCCCGAAGTCGGTCTAATACCCTGAAAAACCAACTTTCCCTCCTGAACGCTCAAACTCCACTCTACCCCGATGGCAATCCAAATGCACCCTATGCCGATGCAACCAATCCATCCCGAGAATAACATCATATAGCTCCACTAGACTGATAAGCAAATCCGCTGGCCACGACTCCCCTGCGATCTGAATAACAATTCCTCTAGCCCGTCCAATCACTCTCAGGAACTCACCTCCCGCAACCCTGACAACTCCTGCACGCTCTCCAGGATCCCCACTGATCCCCGCACACTCTGCACACTTTGGAGTAATGAAGCTATGAGAAGCTCCAAAATCAAACATAACATGGGACTTAAACCCGTCCACCAACAACGTCCCTACACAAACCTCATGTGTTGAGAACCTAACACATTATCACAAGAAAACATAAAATCTGACCCTACTAAATTCACAAAGATTAAGTACCAGAAATTATACTTGTGATCGCCCCGGCACTGGTTCCACCAGTCTCTACTGTCGTGTAAGCACGTGGCGTCTGCTCAATCCATGCCACCTGCTGACCTCCAGGCTGCACCTGCTGCAACGCTGCCACTGCTGCCGGCTGCAACTTGGGACAAAAAGGCCTGATGTGCCTTGTCTCCCTACAATGATAACATACCCGAGGTCCTGTCGTCGGAATACTCCTCTTGGGATAACTAGCAACCATGTGATCCTTGCTCCCACAACCGAAGCAACCCGCGCCACTCGGCTTCTGCGTAGCCTCCCACTTCCTCTTGGTTCCTTGAGAATGCCTACCGCCCCTGCTAGAACCACCCTGCTGCTGAGCCTTACTAGGCTGAACTGCTGGAGCTACAGCCACTGACTGTGCCCGGATATCCTCCTCAATCTCTGCTGCAGTCTCAACCAGCTCTGCACGCGTAGCATAACTCCGCCCTCTACAGTGAACTCTCAACTCATCACGTAGAGCCCTCAAAAACCTCCTGATCTGAGCCTCCTCAGACTCCAAAGCCCGACCCCCATAACAAAGAAGTCGACTGAACTCCAAGTCTAGCTCCTGCACTGACCGTGTCCCCTGAGACAACTGAAGGAACTGCACCTCCAACCGGTCCAATGCCTCTCTAGGAAAATACTTGCGGTTGAACTCCAAGACGAAGTCAGCCCAAGTCATCTCCCTCTGCACCCTCCTAGCAACCACTGATCTCCACCACAACTCAGCATCACAACCCAAATAGTAGACCCCTATGTCTACCCAAAACTCCTCAGGACATCTCAGAGTATGGAAGTTACGTTCCACAGTCGTCCTCCAAGCATCCGCAGCAGTAGGATCTGTACCACCCAAAAACCTCTCAGTGAACAGACCCTTCATCTCCTTGAGCATAGCCAAATAACGTACATGCTCTCCCACATCCGCAACCACTGGCTGCCGCTCCTCCGCCACCACTGGTGGCACTACCTGAGCCTGAGCCGGTACCACTGGTGGTAACCGCTCTAACACCTGTGCTAGCATAGCCGCAAAGTCAGTACCAGGGACTCCACCCGCTAGGACTCCCACACCCGGAACCCTAGCATCACCGGCCACTGGAGCATCAATACCGCCCCTCCTGCCACACTCACGGAATCCCCCAGAACACCCTGCGACTCGCCAACACCCTCAGCTGTCACACTCTGGTCCTCAGTCTCACTAACCACTGGGACTCCGCCCCTACCATGACCACGTCCGCGTCCACGACCACGTCCGCGCCCACGACCTCGACCAACCACAGCCTCATCTCTAACCATCTGCACTACCATGAACAGAAGGCTAAGCAAACAATTTCTATTATAACACAGGAAACATATACTCACCGTGGAATCACACAATCGGCTCGAAGAGGATGTTCTAGGACTCCATGGCACACACAATTGACTAACTCACATAATCAATCAAAGCATGCAAATCCCAAACATCTACAACAGAAACCTAGTGAACCCAAACCTAGAACCGTAAGGGCTCTGATACCAAAATGAAACGACTGACCTTTTTTAAAAAACAAAAAACAATAAATAATAAATATAATATAATAAAATAAAATAAACTACAACTAGTGGTCTCATACCCACTAGCCACCTAACCACAAACACATTCAACAGCGGAAATGACCAACCAATATTTAATAATAATCCAATAATAAAATATATCCATATTCCAACATAATCAATATCCAAAACAACAGGAATCATAGAACCAGCAACCTAGAAATGTTCTAATGACCCAACTCTAGCAACCTAGCAATGCCAGACAACATAAAACCGAGTCCCTAGAACATCCTCCTCTTCATTGCCTTGATTCCACGATCACACTTTGCCTTTACCTGCACCACAAACACATATTGCAATGCATGAGTATTTTATAAACACTCAGTAAGGCAATCCTCCCATCTACTGGGCTATACACACAAGAAATAGAGTCATCTCTAACCATCAAACAACAATCAGCAAACAATAATTATCAAACCAGGACTCTGCATTGACCGACACCAACATGCATCGACCGACACCAACTGGAGGTTGCGTCGACCGACGCAAGATCTGCGTCGACCAATGCAAGGTTAACTTGCATCGACCGATGCTCCCAATGCATCAACCGACACATGCTCGACATAACACGAAAACCCTAGAGTTTACGCGCCGTCCTCGCATCTGCATCGACCGACGCACAAAGTGCATCGACCGATGCAATGTCGAGCATCGTTTTCCTCCGAAGCTTCTCGCCGGATCTTCGATCCTACAACCACAAAACTCGATCCCAATCCACAAGAAAGCTTCCTAACGTCCATAGCAACAATCTAACAAGTCTAACATCACACAACAAGCAGATTAAAAAGTTCTCTAGCTTAGATAAGCCATGGTCCTGCACTTACCTTTGCCACAGAAGAATCTGAACCTCTAGCAAGCAAGAACGAGCCTCTAGGAAGCTCCTACAACGATCCCAGCTACAGATCTCACCAAGAAAAGTCACCAACCTCCAAGAATCTCCCAAAAACGCTCAAGAACTCTCACAAAGCTTTTTCTCTCTTTTTATTTCTCAAAAACGGCCACACAACCACAAATGAGACAAAACTCGCATCTAAGGGTTTTCCTTAATCCTAAAACGCAGCGTTTGACTTAAGTCAAAACGCACAGAATTGAGCCAGCATCGACCAATGCTCCTACTGCATCGATCGATGCACATCCCAAACCGGGATTTCGGTTCACGGATGTTACAACTTGGTGCAACAATCTTTCCATCAAACTGCATAAATGATTACACATAATTTTTTTAGAAAAATATTTAAATTCACATAAAGTTGTGAGTGATTTGATTTATTTTTTTCGTCAGTTGAGAGTGATTTGTTTTAACAAAATATTGATAGGTTACCTTAACTTGCACGGATGGAGATATACAAGGCCCTTTAAACAGAAGATGTTGTAGTAAAAATGTTTTATTTGAAGGAATAAGGAGTGTTTTTGGATTCCCACCACTACCACACATAGCTTTCCATGCTTCGACAAAAGCCTATTTGTTTTATCGAAAGATCAAGTGTGTAAGACTTCTTTACTCAATAAATAAAATTTGGTGACAAGGATTATGATCTCTTATCTTATAGGAAAATGAATAGTCAATTAATAATACTTATGCGTATATACTTGGATATCATATGATAATATTTTGGCTAAAAAATGATTTGAAAACTTACACAATTTAATCATTTTCACAGAGTAAATTCCAAGATAAGATTTTCAAATATAATACCTTTGATTCATCGGTAAGACCATCTCTCTTGGCACCAAATTTAAGCACATCATAGATTTGGCCATTTACAAGAACTGAATTCAATAAAGTCAACAACAAGACAATGCGTATTATAATTTCCTACAACATCCAAATATCAATGGTAGAAAAAAAGAAAGCATAATAATTTTTATTCAAACTGATATGCTGAAATTGTAATACCTATGGTACTAACAGCCTTGCAGTTGTAATATTCTATGGGTCGAATCCACAGAGACTCTAGTTCACACAATAGACTTATGAATCTTTTAATTATGCTAAATCAAAATATTAATTTAAAAACAATGCAGAAACAGAATTAAAAAGTGTTGTAAATTCATGAATTAAAAATGCTAGGTCTAGGGAAATTCTCAGGTAATTATGGAAAATCAGATCAATTAATTAAACAAGCAAGATTCAACAATTAAGCACCGTTCTTAAACTCTAAATACAATTATAAAATAAATCAGTTCTCACTGCAAATATTATCTAAGTTTTAAAACCAGAAAATCCAAATCTCTTTGCAAAATTCAAGTTAAAAACCAGCAATAAAATCAGGTTTAGATAAGTTCACAAAATCACTAATTCAAATCTCTTTTCAAAAAGTAATTTTGCTCACCAAATGTTTTATCAGGAAAATCAATTATATTCTCATATCAATCAATAATCCTAAGATCTAAATCCAGATGACTAATCAAAGATCTAGCATTAAGAACAACCTATGGTGAAGAGCAAGAAAGATAATGAATCCTAAACAATTAATCAATCTAACAATCCATGAAATCCCTAATGAGAAACCCTAAACCTAAAAAGCAGATCTACTCAGACATAATTGTAAGAACACAAGTCATAAATAAAATAGATAGCATTAAGAGATTAAAAGAAGAAGAAAAGCAGTTTTGAATCTTCTCTGAAGGAGTTTTGATTCTTCTCTCCAAAAGCTCTCTAAAAATCTCTTAGGGTTTTGCTCTCAAAAGTTGCAGGGAAAAATAAAGCTTAGGTCTAAACAATAACCATTAAAATCCTATTTATATTCCTAAACACATCTAGGGACTAGTGATGCAAATATGGAAAACTTTGGGGCAACTTTGTAAATCTTAAAAACTTGTGAGGAAAACTTCCGATTTCGTATTTGGCCTAGCATTGATCGATGCTATCAGTGTGTCGATCGATGCTGGATTCTGAATTCGTCTCTCAACTTCTGCAGCTCAGCCTCAATGCTTGATTAAGCTCCAAATCTTCCTATTTAGCTCCATTATGCTCCCATCCATGCTAAATCTTATAAAGACTCAAAAGGCTCTAAAATACCAAAAAGACTCTACAAATAAGATTTATATCATGGCTAAAAACACCTAAAAACCATGATATATCAATTCCCCCAGACTTAGCCTTTGCTTGCCCTCAAGCAAATCAAAAACTTCATCTGTGAAAGAGGTTTGAAAACGCAGGAACTCATTTTCTTTTTAAAGTAATGCCATGATCATCCAAACCTTAATCCACATGCTTAGCAGATAAATCCAAATCGAACCACCATGTACTTCTCCGTTGACTTTCATAGCATCCCAAATTCAAACCAAATTCCACTACTTCCTCCATAAAGCTTTCATCGGTGAGTCTCATCAATTTGATCAATATCAAGAACCTTCTAGACTCATTCCCATACAATACCATAACAAGCAAGATATATCTTCTTACCACATGTGGTACTCTTTCTCTCCCCCAGACTTATTCTTTTTAATCTTCCTTAGAGCTTTGCTTTTTTATTATCTTTTTTTTTCTCTTCAAAGGTGTAAGCGAATACCGGGGTCATTGGTAATTTACCTACCCCTCGCTTCCAAGCTTTGTGTGATCATTTGACTCAAGAGTAGAATAATGGGATCACAGGTAATTTACCTAACCCTCTAAACTGATCAAAATCATCTCATCTTTTTTTTTCTTCTTTTTTTTTTAACAAAGCTCTCAGGAAAAATATTTTAAACTTAAATAAGGGAGAGGAGTACCAAAATTTTTCTTTTCTGAAGTCTTACTTGTCAGGTATGAACAAGGAGTCAAGCTCTATGAACATCAATCTCTTTGATGAGGTAAAAAGAAAAGTATTGAAATTACCTCAAGCTTTTATGGATTCTTTTGGAAATTCGGATGTCTCTGGTTCACTGGTCAGCCATTGAATTTTTCATTAGTCGGATTTGTTGATTCAATCTGCAGCATTTATCAACCAAGGCAGTACACTAAAAAGAAAAGTCATAGTTCCCAACAAAATTTTGACTCAATAAAACCATTTTTTTTTTCAAAAACAAAAATGCAGTTAGTAACTGTCTCCTCCAGACTTAAACAACACTGTCCCCAGTGCTATCAAGTAAGAGATTGGCAAATAAAATAAAAATAAATGAAAATCAAAAGAAAAATGAAAAAGATAAACCTACCAGTGGGTTGCCTCCCACTAAGCGCTTGTTTTCAGTCATTAGCTTGACCGTGTCGGATCTCAGGCATCCGGTGGATCGGAACATGACAGTGAATGCTTCGAGAGTATGTCCTCTTTATCCAAGGGGTTGTATAGGCAGTATGTGCATGAGATCTGCCAAGGATGTGAGGAACAGGACCAGGGCGGGGCTGAGGTATGGTTGGCTTTCTCTTAAGTCCTGCAAAACCATCAACAGAAGAAACAAGCGCTCTACGATAATCTCGTGGCTTGGTTAACTGCACAACAGTTTTTGTACCTTTGAAATTCTTATTGATGATAGGAGAAGATTTGGGAGAAGGAGATGCATACCTTGGCCTTACCTGTGGGTTCTGGACTGTGGAATGGTGAGATTTCAGCTTTACAACTGGTCTAGGACTTGCAGCTAAGGAATCAAATCGAGAATCTTCGGTTTTGGACAAGTCCGAGCCGTCTCTGGAAGGAGTGTCGATCGATGCAATAGCTGCATCGATCGATGCTTAGTCTGCAATTCGTGTTTCTTCAACAATTCTGCAACTAACCTCTGAAATCCGTGTTTCCATCACAAAAACGTCATCTACCAGCGACTTGTCATGCATCAGAACCTCATCATGATCTCTAGTACTGATTAGATGATCTCCACTCCAATCTTCAAGCTACACAACTTGCTTACTCACTTTCTCAACAGTCTCCAGTTCTTTGACATACCCAGCAGTAATGTCTTCATGAAGCTCTATGAGTGGATCATCATCAGAAGCAATCTCCACAGAAAAAGTCTGACCATCAATAGTGGGAGCTCTTCTCAGCTTGTCCATCTCAAAATTCATGACCAAATCATCCACATTCAGAGATATGTGTCCCTGCTTCACATCTATGATAGCACCAGCTGTAGCCAAGAAAGAGCGTCCTAAAATGAGAGGATCACTTGGCTCTTTGTCATATTCCAGCACCACAAAGTCAGTGGGAATCAGGCAATCTCCAATCTTGATTGGAATATCCTCTAAGACACCTTCCGGAATCCTTCTGGACCGATCAGCTAAGATAAGAGAGATCTTAGTTGGCTTGAAATCTGTCATCCCAAGTCTCACAGCAACAGAATGTGGCATCAAGTTAATACTAGAGCCAAGATCACAAAGTGAGTGTGCAAACCTTCCTGTTGAAATAGAACAATCTAACACAAAACTTCCAGGATCTGGTAATTTCTTTGCAATCCTACTCTGAATCATTGCACTCACTTTCTCATAGACAACCACTTTCTCTTTCCTCTCTTTCTTCCTCTGAGCAGGCTGGTTCAACAAAATTGAGCTAACATCCTTGGTAAGCAAAGCTCCTTCCTCAGGGCTTAAACCATTAGTGACCATCCTCTTCACATATCTCTTAATACCAGGAGAAAACTTGATTGCATCAATCAAAGGCATTTCTATCATCACCTTATCCATCATAGCTTTGCATCTAGCTTCCTCAAGCTCCTGCTTAGACCTCCTAGGCTTAGGGAAAGGAACCTTAGGCTTGTAGGCTTGTTGTGAATTGGATGGTGGAACTGGAACAGAAACCGTAGCTGTCTGTGGGGGGTGTCGATCGATGCTGCCATTGTGTCGATCAACGCTTGATTGAGATTGCATCGATCGATGCTTCTGTGTATCGGTTGATGCAACATCAGCTACCAGATGGTTGTCTTCTTCCTTCACCAAAATTGCATTACAAGCATGCTTGGGGTTCGACTCTGTTCTTCTAGAAAGAAGTTCCTCTTGTCTTTTAACTGACCCATCAGTCTGAATAACTTGATTCTCTAGCTTCTTGACATGAGTATTTAATGCATCAAACTTCCCAGTCAGTTCATTGTAGACATTATCAATCTTCCCATTGAATGTCACTGTCAACTGCTCTTGTCTTTGAAGAATCTGATCAAGTATGGCCTCCATTCGACTCTCAGAAGTCTGTGGAGGTGGAGACTGATAAGAAGAATAACCATAGGTCCTTGTAAAGCCGGTGTTCTGTTGTTGCTTTTGGTAATCCGGCTTAGGAGTGTAGCTTGAAGAGTTCCCATTGTAAGGTCTGCTGCCCTGCTGGTTGCCAAATTTTTGTGTCTGATATCCAGCTCCATACACAAAATTGACATCTTCTTCTATAGTCTATGGCTTTGGCTCAAAAATCTCAACATCTTCAGCATAATAGACTGACTTCTTTCCAAGAAGAAGGTTATCCACTGTATCCAACTTAGCATTCACCGTAGCAAACTGATTTGAATCATGGCCTTCATGTGCTTTTTTCCGCTCTAAGTCTGCATTCTTAGTATTGTTGCTTGATGCTACCCTTCCTATCAACTTTTCAGCGTCATCTGGGTACCTTGTCTTGAAGTTCCCATCACTAGCAGCATATAAAGCCATCTGATACCTCCAGTCAATCCCGCTAAAGAAGATACTGATCAATTGCACCTCTGAGAAACCATGATGTGGACAGTTCCTCTAGTATGCCTTAAATCTTACCCAAGCAGCTTTGTAAGATTCAGTAGGTCCTTGTCTAAAGGTGGAAAGCTTGATCCTTAGCTCATCAGACATCGCATCATCATAGAAGTAGTTCAAAAATGCCACCTTGATGTCATGCCAGGTTGTCAGAGATCCTGGTTTCAGCTGCCTTAGCCAATGAGAAGCTTCCTCAGCAAGAGAGTACGGGAAAAGTTTGTAGTAGAGATAGTCCTCTGTGACTCCATTAGCCTTGATGCTTGTAACTATGTCCTCAAAGTGCTCAATATGGTCTAGAGGCTTCTCATGTGGCAAGTTCTGGAATGGCCTTTGTCCAACAAGAGCGAAGTAGGCAGGCTTCAGCTCAAAATCATTCCTTGGAAATGGAGGAGGGACAATTGTGGAGCGGTTCTCATATAATAAGTCTGGCCTGTTGAAGTCTGCAAGAGTCTTGACAAGCTCTCCATTGTTGTCCCGTCTAGGCTGAAGGTTCTGCTGGTTGTTACCATCCAAATTGGCTCCATTCGCACCAGCTCCGACATTGCGTCGATCGATGCCAATGATGCGTCGATCAATGCCTTCTTGGTTGTGTCGATCGTTGCCGATGTTGCGTCGATCGACGCCATCTGCATTCTCATCAACGATGACAGGTTCTTCCTGAATAACTTGTCCTTCAGCATCAAGTTTTTGGCCCAGTTCGTTGCGCACATTGTTAGGGGTAGATCCCGCCCCAACAAAGGGGCCTGGCCCAGGAAAAAACCCAAAATAAACCCTTTGAAGAAAGAGGGGTATTATGGGCTTTTTCCTAGACGAACCGACACGATTTCCTATAAATACAGGCGTACGGCCTTTGGAAAGGGGATCGGAAAAAGGCAAGAGAATTCGTACAGCAAGTACACAAGCCCCAGCTCGTCCAAGCAAGAGTCATCGCATCTAGAGTCAACAGCTTAAGGATCGACGAGGGAATAGCTCGTCCTTTACTCTCGTCTGCGCCTGTAGCTCGTTTAAGTCGTGTTGTAGCCCGTCTTTTGTGCCTCGTCACCAATAAAATAAAAGAGAACTTTGACCTTCCTTTGACCGAACTAAACATACTAATTGTGACCGATAAGGACATCAACAATTTGGCACGCCAGGTAGGGGGAGCCAAGTCAAATTTCTCTGAAGAATTAAAGAACGAACCTACAACGACTAGACAAGATGACAAAAACTGACAAGGAAAAGCGAAAGAAGCCGGTTCGTCGGGAGGAACGACGACCCCGGCAACGGACCAAGCATAGCAGACAATTCTCCCCACGCCGGATGCTCTGAGAAAGGTCGTCACGGTAGAAAGTCCAGAGACCTTCGTCATAACTACGAACTTGACGACCCCTGCGACCACAGAGCCAACACAAGCTCCAACACAACTCACCCTGCTCAACAACCAGCCCGTCTCTAATATAGACGAGCTGTTCCGCAGAATCTTAACGCGTCTTGACCAGCAAGAAGAGCAAACTAACAGCCGGTTGGATGCACTCACCGCAGCACAGGTCAACTCTCAAGAAGAAATCAATCATCTCCATAATATCCGACACAACTCAATGAACTTTCTCGCGGCAAGAGCAACACCAGGGTCATATGCGCAAACCAGTGGATTAGAGCGCAACCAAACCCCACGCCTCAATGAGCAAAATGATGAAGTAACGGATTGAACGAAGGATACCGAGATAAGGCAGATCAAAGAACAAATGAGGGAAATGGCAGTCATGCTCCAAAAAGCGACGGACAAAGCACCAGAAGTTGGGCTTATGCTCAAAGCGACGCAGCGAACCCCATTTTCTCGAAGACTCGCCGCAACAACAGTTAAGAGGGCAGTCAAGCCAAGGCTGGGTCACTACGACGGAACGGTCGACCCATGAGATTTCTTACTCACCTTCGGCGTAGCCCTCGGCCCTCAACAGTTCAGCCCGGCAGCGTACGACGCGGGAGCTTGTCAAGTCTTCACCGAGCATCTGACGGGAACCGCTTTGAGCTGGTTCTCGAGACTCCCATCTGGATCAATTGACAGTATCAAGGAATTAATAACTGAGTTTTTGAAGCAGTTCTCTGTTCTGATTGAGGACAAGAATTCCCACGCCGACTTGTACGCCCTAACTCAGTATAAGGACGAGTCGCTTCGGTCCTTTATCGGACGATTTAAAGAAATCTACGTCAACATCTCAATTCCAGACGCTGCCGCTATCGTTGCACTTCGAAACGCGCTTTGGTACTAGTCACGATTCAAGGAAGAACTGTCTTTAACGCACATAGAGACCGTAGCCGACGCACTACTCCGAGCTGCAAAACACATCGGACTCGAGGAAGAGAAAGCTATCAACGCCAAGAAACACTCCTTGGAGGGAGGTCCGATAACCAAACAGCCCGTAACCGCGCCTCCAAAAGTCGAGCACGTCGAGCCACGACAACACTTCACCAGAAACCAAGATCGAACTCGTCGAACTTTTGCAATCGGCAAAAAAAAGTACATCCAGAAGGAAGGAGGCGAGAATAGTGCAACCCCGTATTGCGACTACCATCAAAGTACCACCCACACAACTGACGAGTGCCATTACCTCCAGAAGGTCTTGATGGAGCGGTACAATAGTCGTCGAGCCCGACAGAAGCAAGACAATCCGTCCTGGACGAGGTGATGCCAAGCGTGCTGAAAATATCGCTCAAAAATTCGTCAAAGACTCTAAGATACTTGCCGACCAAAGCGAAGACGAAATGGAAATTCAAAATCTACTCGCTGACCGAAGAAAAGACAGCAGTCATGAAAAACGACCGCATACAGATCGTAAGCCCGATCAACGTCCCCCGACGATAAGACAAATCAACATGATAATGGGCGGACTGGCCGGATGCAATGATTCGGTCAGGGCGATCAGGGATTACACCAAGAAGGCAGAAATGACAAAATCCTGGCCATCAAGGTTCGAGGCTGAAGGTTTGGATTTGCCGCACAATGATCCACTGGTCGTCGAGCTCTTAATTGGCGAAAGCGAAGTGACAAGAATATTGATCGATACCGGAAGCTCGGTCAACGTCATCTTTAGGGACGTCCTGGCAAAGATGGAAATTGGCGAAAACGACATCACGCCAGAATGTCACTCTCTGACGGGCTTCGACGGGGATCATCTTATGTCAATCGGCTCCATCACTTTACCAATCTTTGTTGGAAGGATAGCCAGATACTTCTGGTTCGCGGTTATTGACATGCCGACAATCTATAACGTTATCCTCGGAACCCCATGGCTTCACAAGATGAAAGCCGTCCCGTCGACGCACCATCAGTGTGTTAAGTTCCCAACTTCAAAGGGAATATACACGCTACGTGGTAACTAGCAAACCGCAAGGGCCTGCTTCCTGATCAAGCATAAGATTCGCACTGGAAAGAAATTATAGCAATCAAAGCAGTGAGTCGGCGACGATAGCACATCGCCGACAGACGGGAAGCCTACTCCTGTCCAATAAGGCATTGCCGCAGTCGTGGAGGTGAATCTCGACGGGAACGATAAGAAACGATGCGTGAATATCGGCACGGAGATAACTTCCGCCATGCGTAACGAGTTGATACTCTTCCTCAAAACCAACATCTCGACGTTTGCATGGAGCGTGACTGATATGAAGGGGATTGATCCAAGTGTCACGACCCATGAACTCAATGCCGACCCAACCCATAAGCTGGTCAAGTAGAAGTGGCGCAAGTTGGGTCCCGAACGATCACAAGCAGTGAACGACAAAGTTGAAAAACTCCTTGGCGCCGGGTCAATCGTGGAAGTAAAATATCCTGAGTGGTTAGCTAACCCGGTGGTTGTCAAAAAGAAGAACGGAAAGTGGCAAGTCTGCGTAGATTTTATAGACCTCAACAAGGCCTGCCCGAAGGATAGCTTCTCGTTGCCAAGGATTGATCAACTCGTCGAAGCAACCGCAGGCAACGAGCTGTTAACTTTTATGGAGGCCTTCTCTGGTTACAACCAGATTCTAATGCACAAGGACGACCAGGAAAAGACGTCGTTTATCACAGATAGAGGGACCTACTGTTATAAGGTTATGCCCTTCGGCCTGAAAAATGTAGGAGCGACGTATCAGCGGTTAGTCAATAAGATGTTTGCCGAGCAACTCGGCCGGACTATGGAAGTCTATATCAACGACATGCTCGTCAAGTCACAACATGCAAAGGATCATATCACTCATCTGCGGCAGTGCTTCGACACCCTAAACAAGTATGAGATGAAACTGAACCCGACCAAATGCACGTTTGCAGTTAAGTCCGGCGAATTCCTTGGGTATCTGGTGACCAGGCGAGGCAATGAGGCAAACACGAAGCAAATAAAAGCAATCATCGATCTACCGTCGCCAAAAAATGCCAGAGAAGTGCAACGGTTAACTGGACGGATCGCCGCTTTGAACCGTTTTATATCCAGATCAACCGACAAGTGTCTACCATTCTACCAGCTTCTCAAAACCAAGGGCAAGTTCGAATGGACCGAAGCCTGTCACAGCGCATTCAACGAGCTAAAGAACTATTTATCGACCCCACCGATCCTAGCAAAACCAGAACTCGGCGAAATCTTATTTCTTTATATCGCAGTCTCAGAATCGGCAGTCAGTGGTGTACTCGTTAAAGACGATCGAGGAGAGCAACGACCCATCTTTTACATAAGCAAATCACTCGACGACGCAGAGACTCGCTACCCAACAGTCGAGAAGGTTGCCCTGGCAGTCGTCACATCTGCGAGAAAGCTCCGACCATACTTTTAGTCACACACTATCGCTATCCTATCTAATCAGCCTTTACGATATATACTGCACAGCCCGAACTAGTCTAGTCGGCTGACAAAGTGGGCAATTGAACTTAGCGAGTACGACATCGAGTATCGAACTCGTCCGGCTGCTAAGTCTCAAGTGCTCGCCGACTTTTTAATCGAACTGCCATTTGGAGAAGCCGAACCAGCACCCACTGATCTGTCCGACGACCGATGGACCCTGCATGTGGACGGCGCATCCTCTCAACTTGGGTCGGGGATAGGGATTCGATTAACTTCGCCGACCGGGGAAATTTTGGAACAGTCTTTCCGTCTCCGATTCCAAGCAACCAACAACGTCGCCGAGTATGAAGCGCTTAACGCCGGGCTTAGGCTCGCCAACGGAATGCAGATCAAGCGGATTCGAGCTTTTTGCGACTCTCAGCTCGTCGTTAACCAGTTCAGCGGCGAATACGATACCAAAAGCGAACCCATGGCCGCCTACCTCGACGTCGTTAGGATTTTGTCGAAACGTTTTGACGAATTCGAGCTCATCAAAATCCCTAGAGGAGATAACGCACCGGCCGATGCTTTGGCGGCAATCGTCTCGACATCAGATGCGAACCTCCATCAGACACTGACGCGACGGATTGACGAGTCGAAATCTGTGCATATCTCGCTGATGGCAAAGTGCCAACAGACAAATGGGCTAGACGAAGACTGAAAATCAAGGCCTCCCGATATACCCTGATTAAATATCATTTGCTTCGATGGACGGCGTCAGGAGCCCTGTTGCTTTGCATACACGGCGACGACACCGAGCGCGTCATGATGGACACTCACGAAGGAGCTGGAGGAAATCACTCAGGCGGCCGAGCCTTAGCACTACGAATTAAGAAGCATGGCCATTATTGGCCAAAGATGATATCCGACTACGAAAAGTTCGTCGCCAAGTGTGAGAAATGCCAGCGGCACGCCCCCATTATACATCAACCAACCGAACTCCTGCGAGCCGGAGTAGCTCTTTAACCGTTCATGCGCTGGGCAATGGACATCATTGGCCCACTGCCAACTTCTAGGTAGAAGCGGTATATACTCGTCCTCACTGATTACTTCACTAAATGGGTCGAGGCCGAGTCTTATGTGAACATCAAGGCCAGAGACGTCCAACTCTTCGTCTGGAAATATATAATTTGTGGCCACGGTCTTCCATACGAAATAAACACTGACAACGGATCGTAGTTCATCACCCTGCAATTCAAAATTTTTTGTGCGAGATGGCGAATCAAATTAAGAAAATCAACGACGAGGTATCCACAAGGAAACGGCCAGGCCGAAGCTACCAACAAGACCATACTCGATGGCCTGAAGAAAAGATTGGACGCCAAGAAGGGCGCCTGGGCCGACAAGCTTGACGGAGTACTTTGGTCCTACCAAACGACCCCAAGGACGTCCACTAACCAAACCCCATTCTCCTTAGCCTACGGGATGGAAGCAATGGCACCAGCTGAGGTCGGCAGTTCGAGCCTCAGACGAACGATGCTCGTCCAAAACACCGCGCTCAACAGTCAGATGCTAACGGATAGACTCGACGAGTTGGAAGAAGAACGAGACAAGGCACTCCTACGAATCAAGAACTATCAGCTCGCTGCAGCCAAGTACTACAACAAGAAAGTTCACAATCGGCATTTCGACGAAGGGGACCTCGTCCTCCGTAAGGTCTTTGAAAATACGGCCGAGCCAGACGCCGGAAAAATGGGGGCCAACTAGGAAGGCCCATATCTAGTATCCAAGGTCGTTCATCCCGGCGTGTACGAACTCCTAACAATGGGCGGTGAACGAGTGCCGAGATCTTGGAATTCGATGCATCTCAAACGCTACTACTACTAAAAAAAAAGCGCTACTACTACTGAGCAAGCTCGGCTACATCCAGCTCACCCCTTTTATAGTTTTAATAAGCATGTAAATGTAAACTACGAGCGGCTTGATCCCTCCTGATCGGGGGGTACGTAGGCAGTCCCGTTTTGTGGGACACAGCCGCCAATAATATAAAAATTATAAGAATGAGTCGTCGTTTGCAAGTTATATTAGTTGTTATCCTGGCCCGGTAACGATTCGACGTTCCGACGTACTATTTTTAAGCCGAGTCGCAACTCGCACAAAAGGGTAAGCCGACTATTAACGGTCGCACCTGGTTATATAAAGCCGAGTCCAATTCGCACAAACGGGTAAATCGGCTGTCCTAAGTCGTACCCAGTGAAAGCTGAGTCATAACTCGCATAAAGGGATAAGCCGACCATCACGAGTCGCACCCCTTTTTTTAAAAAAAAAAAACAATACTTCAACATTTAAAAACTGACTTTATTTAAAAAGAAAAGAGAGGGGTGACAATAGTCTGATGCGGGTGCCGACCCCATTACCGCACATAAAAAAAGGGGAAAACAAGTCATTCAACTCTGAGATCGGCATTGGAAGGCTCATCAAACTCTAGCCCGCCAATTACTGTCTGCCAATGACGGCACGATTCCTTAACGTCTTTCAGCAGGTCCATCGGAACAGCCGTGCCTCATCCAACCATATCCTCGAGGTACGCACGGATCCCTTCAACATGACTACTCTCATTAAAGTAGTGACTTGTACTTCCAGCTGTGTAATATAACGACGAAGCACTTCGATACAAACCCGGCAGGCCTCGATCTCCTCCCGTTCTTCAAACGGCCTTCGACCAAGGGAGTCAAGGTCGCCCTGCTCGAGCGTAGGAATCACCACTTCTGCGAAAAAAATTTTGCGCCGGGTACGCTCGTCCAGCAGCCGACCCCATCGCCACTTCGGAACGAAAAACCCTTCGTCAATCAGCGCTTCAAGACATTCCACTGTCCCGTCCACACGATAGAAGTCATAATAATGTTCGAACGAACGACGGGTGGCGATGACGTAAGATCTTAGCCGCTGGATGCGAGCATTATAGTTGTCGAGTTCTGACTGTATCACCTCGTCGGACCTGACACCGAGCTGTTCCCGCGCCCTGCACAACCACGCGGCTCTAGTTGTCACTGGCATCGGAATAACTTTCTCCTCCCTACAAAAGCAAAAGAAAACTCTAACAAGAAAACAAGACTGAAGTAAAGAACAAAGACTATTTATAGAACGAAAGGCACAAGTCCCAACAGGCGCAAGTTTCAAACAAAAAAACAGAAAAGGCATTCAGTGCCCAGTAAGCAACGTTTTGAAAAACAAAGCATTAAATGAAACCCTTGATAAATGCCCCAAGGGTGAGAATAGAGTTCTTAAAGGGAGCCGACCCCAAAGACACGGCAAAAGGAAGATAGTACGAGGGAGCCGGACCCTCAACACGGCGACTACGACAACAGAGTAATCAAGAGACTAAACCAGCGACCGGAGACTCGTGCCCGGGAGTTGAGAGACGTGGTAATCCTCCGGCAGGAAGGTCCGTAACTTGCTCCTCGGCTCCATCAGAAGGGTGGTCCGTGACTTGCACCTCAAATCCATCAGAAGGACGATCGTCGACCGGCCCCTGCTCGCCCAGTTCTCCACCCCCGTCACCTTCGATCTCCCCACTCTCAGACCCGTCATCTCCCCCCTCGTCATTACAACCCTCAGTATTTCCGCTAATTGGGGAAGCAACCCAAGTCAGAATTGGGGGAAGAGGCCCGGCAAAAACCTGGGACAAGTCGAAGTCAGCCTCGGTAATATCCGGCAGATCAAACTCTTCAACCTCGCCCTTCAGCTGATTCATCACGGCCACAACCTTGTCCTTAATCCCCTCATCAAGCAAAGAAATCTGACCCTCGGCGACGAGCGTTTCGAGCATCTGGACGTTCCCAACGGCTTGATTGTATTCGAGGAATTTCTCCCGCGACGCTTCAACCACATCGGCGTAGCTTTTGTGCTTGGATAAGAGCCTCCGCACACGACCAGCCACCTCGTGAAAAGCGTTGATTCGCTCATGGTACCCATACTCGTCACGCCGATCCCTAAGCCTCCTCGTCTCCGAGTTAAGGGTGAGCTTCAAGCCATTACAGGCAGCTTCAGACTCCTCGAGCTTCGTCGTAAGGGCGTCCCGCTCTGTGATCAGCCCGCTTCGGTGGTGTTCGAGCTTCGCTACCTCGTCGCTAAGTCTCTGGTTGGACCGAACCGCCTCCCCCAATTGAGCCTCAAGGCGTTCGATCCTCTCATTCGACGCCCTCGAACGGTCGCCTTCCAAGTCCCGAACGCGACATTCATAGCAAGAGGCCATACGATTAATGCGCGCAATAAACTGTTAAAAAAAAAGAAGAAAGAATGAAAACCATTAAAAAAAAAAGATAAAATAGATAAAGGAAGATTTAAAGAGCGAGTTGGTTTAACCGACGAACCTCGAAGGACGCTTGAGCAACGTTAGTAACCGCATCGGCCTCTTTCATCCTCTCAACAGAAGGAAGACGACCTTCACCAAAGTGAATCTTCCGAAACAGCTCAGCACAGGACTGCCAGTCATTTTGAAAAGGACGAGCCCCAGAGGAAAGCTAAATTCCAGCTAAAGTCGGACAGCTTAGACTTCTTCGGCGGGACAGACCGTTCTTGCTCAGGACCATCCTTCCTCTTCTGAGAATTTTTGGGAACCTCGGCGATGCGACCAGGAGTCCCGTCCGCCTTCCTCCTCGGAAGCGTCTCCTCAGGACCAATGTGGCTGTTCGGCGGAAGGGATCTTGGACGCATCCTCAAAGGGTCGCCCACAGCTTGACGAGGGGAAGGAGGGACCCTTTTGGACGAACCAGCGCCTGAGGGATTGGCACCTTGACGAGCATCCTGATGGGGAGCCGAACGAGGCGACGGCTCTGGAACTCGGCGGTAACGAGCAGATGCGTTAGGGTGGTTCAAGTTCAACTTTCCCATTGTCTCGGCTAAAAAAAAACGATAGAAACGGTATCGAAACAAAGCTCGAAACATATATATATTTGTATATGTACGGACATAAAGAGTACCTCTTGGTCTTTGGCTAGATGCTAACTTCCTTCGACGATCTCTTTTACCCTCGGTACCCGGCCAAATGTAAGGGCAATGGAGCTTAATCGCGTCTATCTCGGCTTGAAAAGAAGAGGGGTATGGAAGCAAACACCTCGGAATAACAACTGGAAACAAAAAAAGGGGGGAAAGATGTTAAGTAAAACCAAAAGACACTGAAAACAAAGATAACTAGGCAAGAATGGTCGGCTACCGGGTGAAGGATTCCACCCAGAAAACCAAGGAATAGATGGACCTTCCATAACCCCCGCTGAAACTTCAAGAAAGAAATACGAGCCCTTCCAATTATACGTTTTGGCCTTGGCACCCTCGACGAGCGTCGTCTTCTTTCCCGATGCTACATAATAAAGCCCAGGAGTTTTCTCCTGACTCGACGGGTTCAGATTCATCAACTCTTCCAAGTGATCACAAGTGAGTGTGACTCCCGTAGCTTTGGCCATGATAGAAAGACCGACAGCATTTCGAAAGGTCGCCGGGGTAAATTGAGAAATGGCCGCCTCTCGACGAGTAAAATACGTCATCATAAAGGATGGAAGAGGGAAGGTGAGACCGCACTCGGTGAAGTATTTTTCCGAGAGTCAAATAAAGCCGGGAGGAGCATCCCAGGGACGCTGAAATGATTTTGGAATCAGAATCTTCGGTTCGGTGTTTAAATTCCCGATACGAACCGCGTCAGCTGCCGCGTCAATTTTCAGCGTCATCGGAGGCATATGATTGAAAAGGTTTGCGGTTGGCGAAAGACGAGTCATCGATTAATGGCTCGTCGATCAAGGAAGGAATCCTGCAGGGGAGACCCGACGAACTAGGAACTGCCGACCCGGGAATGAGACGACGCTTCAACTCTTCAAATCGAGCCATGTCTGAACCCGCCGAGGACGAATCAGAGGGACTCTGAGAACGGGCCTGCCGACGAGCAGACCTAGTGGAGCCGCCAGATTCAGAACTCGTAACTCGTCGAAGGTGGCTCTCGGCGGAAGAATTGGACGACGGGATCGAGGGGAATTCATAATGAAAACGTGACGCACTAAAATAAAAATAACGACAAGATAGGAGGAAGGGAGAAAACCTGAACGATGAGAGCACCGAGAACACGAGAAGAAGTGATATTTATAGGGGAAGAGAGAAGGATCTGGAAACGTCATCATTGCAGCACGCGCTCAATGACGATACGACTTCCGGATTTCACGCGCTTCGAAGCACTGCACACGACAATTCGACACTAGACATCGGAAACCGCTCCTTCACGCGCGACTTTTTGTCTACCCAATCAAGAGAAGCGACCCTGCATCTTTCCACGCGCAGTCCTTCGCCTAAAGACTACGAACTAGAGGCGAAGGGGGGGGACTACTGTTAGGGGTAGATCCCACCCCAACAAAGGGGCCTGGCCCAAGAAAAAGCCCAAAGTAAACCCTTTGAAGAAAGAGGGGTATTATGGGCTTTTTCTTGGACGAACCGACACGATTCCCTATAAATACAGGCGTATGGCCTTTGGAAAAGGGGATCGGAAAAAGGCAAGAGAATTCGTACAGCAAGTACACGAGCCCCAGCTCGTCCAAGCAAGAGTCAACGCATCTAGAGTCAACAGCTTAAGGATCGATGAGTGAATAGCTCGTCCTTTACTCTCGTCTGCGCCTGTAGCTCATTTAAGTCGTGTTGTAGCCCGTCTTTTGTGCCTCGGCACCAATAAAATAAAAAAGAACTTTGACCTTCCTTTGACCGAACTAAACATACTAATTGTGACCGATAAGGACATCAACACACATGACCCTCTTGATCTCTCAAAATTCCAGCCGCATCTGGTCTCAATATGATTGGGTTGACCATCTTTGTTGATTTGGCTGCTTTTGTGTTCTCACGCTCTAGTTGTCCTACCTCTTGGTTTGTAAGCTTCACAACCGGACCAGTAGGATTTTTCCTGGTGCTAGGCTTAGGCATGTACCTGAAACACACAAGAGAAAAGAAACAAAAGCGTGTGAGTAAAACAGAAAAAGAAAAATTTAGACAAAATCAAAGATTTTAATCTAATGGTGAAATCAAAAGAGTCCCCGGCAACGGTGCCAAAATTTGATATGCTCAAATTGTAATACCCTATGGTACTAACAGACTTGCAGTTGTAATACTCTAGGGGTGGAATCCACAGAGACTCTAGTTCACACAATAGACTTATGAATCTTTTAATTATGCTAAATCAAAATATTAATTTAAAAACAATGCAAAAACATAATTAAAAGGTGTTGTGAATTCAGGAATTAAAAACGCTAGACCTAGGGAAATTCTCAGGAAATCATGAAAAATCAGATCAATTAATTAAACAAGCAAGATTCAACAATTAAGCACCGTTCTTGAACTCTAAACACAATTATAAAATAAATCATTTCTCACTGCAAATATTATCTAAGTTTTAAAACCAGAAAATTCAAATCTCTTTGCAAAATTCAAGTTAAAAACCATCAATAAAATCAGGTTTAGATATGTTCACAAAATCACTAATTCAAATCTCTTTGCAAAAACTAATTTTGCTCACCAAAGGTTTTATCAGAAAAATCAATTATATTCTCATATCAATCAATAATCCTAAGATCTAAATCCAGATGACTAATCAAAGATCTAGCATTAAGAACAACCTATGGTGAAGAACAAGAAAGATAATGAATCCTAAACAATTAATCAATCTAACAATCAATGAAACCCTAATGAGAAACCCTAAACCTAACAAGCAGATCTACTCAGACATAATTGTAATAACACAAATCATGAATAAAATAGATAGCATTAAGAGATTAAAAAAAGAAGAAAAGGAGTTTCGAAGCTTCTCTGAAGGAGTCTTGATTCTTCTCTCCAAAAGCTCTCTAAAAATCTCTCAGGGTTTTGCTCTCAAAAGTTACAGGGAAAAATAAAGGTTAGGTCTAAACAATGACTATAAAAATCCTATTTATATTCCTAAACACGTCTAGGGACTAATGATGTAAATATGGAAAACTTTGGGGCAGCTTTGTAAATCTTCAAAACTTGTGAGGAAAACTTCCGATTTCGCATTTGGCCTAGCATCGATCGATGCTATCAGTGTGTCGATCGATGCTGGATTCTGAATTCGTCTCTCAACTTCTGCAGCTCAGCCTCAATGCTTGATTAAACTCCTAATCTTTCTGTTTAGCTCCATTATGCTCCCATCCATGCTAAATCTTATAAAAACTCAAAAGATTCTAAAAATACCAAAAAGACTCTACAAATAAGACTTATATCATGGCTAAAAACACCTAAAAACCATGATATATCACAAACATTATTATATTTCATATGTACCATTGTGTAATGATGATCAGATCATTAGATGTCGTAACATCCGTGTTCTGGGAATAGAGTTTGTGATGTGTTGAGTAAACCAAAGGAGTGGGTTTTAATTGATTTTTGATTTAATTAAATCTTGGTTTAATCAAATCAAACAAAAAATCCTTAATCTTCTTCATAAAAGTCACGCCTCCTCTCTTTTTTCTTGCTTTTGTTGACACTATCAGAGAGAGAGAGGGAGAGAAAGTGTGAGAACCCTTGATTTTTTTGGTGTAAAGGAGGAAGAGAAGGAGATCAAGCTTTTTCAGAGAGAAACGGAACTGTTAGTGTTTGGGAGAAGGAAAATCCGACGGGTCAAATCGTTTCGAAAGGTATTGATTTTTGGTAGGGTTGTAGCTAAGAGATTTTCGTACACTCTCCTTTTTACAGAATTGAATTTGAGTTAATATTCTAGGGGATATTGGCGTTTTCGTGGGACGTTTTGTCTCAGTCGTAGATTGAGACCAACGGGTATTTCAGGATCGATTACGGTTTCATTTGAGATCTGATCGTGCTGAAATTTTGGGTGAAGCTTTTGGCCATTTAGGCCTTGCTTTTCACTGGAGGGATTAGAAAGTTAACGGTTAGTTTCGATTTCGTGGTTTCATTTGTAAGGTTGTTCTTTTCTGTTTTTCTGGCAGTTTGTTTTCAATGTTTGTTTGTTGTTGTGATTGGTTGTAGGAGCGAGTTTGGTTGTTCCTGGATATTGGAGAGCCTCTCATTTGGTTGTAGTTATTTTTGTGAATCACTTGTAAAGGTGAGTGCGTGACCATGAGCTTATCTAAGTGATTGGGTTGTATGACTTGTTTTGTGTGATGATGTGTAGGTGTGGTGAAAGTGTTATTGGTTGTTCAGTTTAATGGTTGGTTTGTTATATTTTATTTGTAGTTGTACTCTTGATTTTCTTGTGTGTATAGCTCATAGATGGGAGGATCGCCTCACTAATTATTTCTAGTAATACTCATGCATCTCATTGTGTTTGTGGTGCAGGTAGAGGCAAAGTGTGACCGTGGGATCATGACAATGAAGAGAAGGATGTTCTAGTGGCTTTCTTGGTTGTTGTCTGACTTTTGTTAGGTTGCTAGAGTTGAATCCTAGAATGTTGTTTAGGATTGTTGGTTCTCTGGTTTATGTTAACTGGATCTTTAGTTTATGGTTTTGAAATTATTACAGTTTCTTTGATATTTGTTATTGGTTTATTGGTTATTTACTGGTTTTATTATTTCTGCTGTTTGGTGTGATTGTGGTTAGGTGGCTAGTAGGTATGGGACCACTAGCTTAGTTGTTTATTATTATACTATTTTTTATTATTTATTATTTTAAAGAAAAAAAAATGGGTCGGGTCGTTTAAGTTTGGTATCAGAGCCCTTACGGTTC
Source organism: Camelina sativa (assembly GCF_030686135.1). Classification (NCBI taxonomy): domain Eukaryota; kingdom Viridiplantae; phylum Streptophyta; class Magnoliopsida; order Brassicales; family Brassicaceae; genus Camelina; species Camelina sativa. The sequence goes on from NC_141899.1 coordinate 31,309,823, forward strand.
TAGGTTTGGGTTCACTAGGCTTTGTGCTATAGATGTTTGGGATTTGCATGCTTTGATTGATTATGTGAGTAAGTCAATTGTGTGTGGTATGGAGTCCTAGAACATCCTCTTCGAGCCTACAGTGTGATTCCACGGTGAGTTTATGTTTTTGTGTTATGTTAAGATTGCTTGTTAGCTTCCGTTCTTGGAAGTAAAGTTGTTAAAGGTGTTTGGGTTGTTGGTCGTGGACGAGGACGTGGTCTTGGTCATGGTCGGGCGGGTCCCGAGGCCAGTGAGTGTGTGGTCCAGAGTTCCACGAGGAGGTACGTCAGAGGGTCGTAAGCGTATGAGGAGAGACCAGAGAAGATTAGCCGGTGAGAATGCCGGGGGTGCTGGGAACCCAGGTGTGGGGCTGCAGCAGGTGGAGCCCAGGGTCGAGATGATCGCTTGGTAGATCGGTTGTTGTGCTGTTGGAGCGGTTACCGAGAGGGGTATCGGAGTAGGCTCAAGCTGTGCCGCATGTGGCGGGGTGCAGCCGAGGGCTGCAGATGTTGAGGAGTTTCCATCTTATGTTAAGAGGATGAAGCAGTTGTAGATGACGGGTTCGAGATTCTTCTCGAAAGGTATCGAGCCTAAGGAGGCGGATAGGTGGACATATGTAGTTGGAGCAGATATTTCTCTGCTTGGTGGATAATCTAGTTGGATATTTCTCTGCTTGGTGGATAATCTAGTTGGATATTTCTCTGTTTTGGTTAAATACTGAAACAGAATCTTGATCTTATGTGTCTGGTCATTTGCTTCATGATGTACCGCTTTTGAAACCTGTTCAAATGTAGGAGTTGGATATATAAAGAAATTAAACTGACAACTTGATCATCATAAAACTTTGTATACTTACCGAGTAAAAGTTTGTAATTGGTAAAAAATCATGTTTTTCTTTCTTCTGCCACTGTTTTTCCACCACATTATAAACAAACTTAGGAGGATGTTCATCATAAATTATATTGGTAGATGACTGGTATTGGCTATTACGCTCGTACCATGATGAGACATGATTTACGTAAAGCTTGGCGAAGTAGGCATGTGATTATTGAAAATGGGTTTTTTTTGTTTGCTCTGGCTATTATGCTTAAAGAATGTATATATAGGTGAGGATAGGCATGTGTAGGGTTTTCGTTTATGAGTTTATATTTTCTTTTGCCAATAAATACAATGGCACAAATATGTAATTAATTAGAAAATTTGAGGGGACTTTGCTAAATGGTGCACTGAGTTCTATAATGCTGACACATCAGCTTTTTCACCAAAATGTTTCTCTTTTAATATATAGAAGATGTGAAAAGTTTTTTTAGTACGTTAACAATTATTTAAATAGTTATGATAAAGAATAAAAGAAAAAAGAAATAAAAATAAAATATTAAAAATGATTAATATAAAGAGAGAGAGAGAGAGAGCTATGAGAGACAAAATTGATACCCACAGACCATAGAGATAGAGAAAGAGTGGAGAGATGAAATTTTTAAAAAAAAAAAAAACTTATTACTGTAACATCCGCGAATCGGATTATGCGGTTTTGTAGGAGTGTCGATCGATACCCTTGTGGCATCGATCGACACCACTAATCCTGGGTTCGCCGGGCTTGTTTTAATTCGCGATTTTGGTTTGGGTTGGTTGGTTTAGTGACCTCAACCGAGTATTTAAGTGGGGAAGCGACAAATTAAGGGTTTTAGGGTGTTTTGTCGCCGTTTATCAGAGAAAAGAGGGAGAAAAGGAGAGAAATCGTTTCTGTGAATTTCTGGGCTTGTTCTTGGTGTTTTGGGAGAGATATGAGGCTGTAGAGGTGATAGCTGTATCTGGGAACGAAAGAGAAGCTTCTGGAGGTGTTGATTCCATCGTTTCTCAATCCAATCTTCCTGTTTTTGAGGTGAGTGCTTGACCATGGTTGATCTAAGCATGAGATCTCTTTTGTTTGGGTGTTTACTTGGTTGTTTGTGTTGTTTTGTTGCTTGGGCTCGTTGTTTTCGTGATTCCCAGAGATTTCCGAGGTAATTGGGTGAGTTTGAGACGAATTCGAGAGGTTTTGGGATGAGAGATCGACGTTCGTGTTCGCGCAGATCGTGTTTGCAGAAGAGGCATCGATCGACACTAGGGAGCATCGGTCAACACCATTTTGTGAAGCATCGGTCGACACCGTGTACCATCGGTCGACACCATTGTTTGTAGCATCGATCGACACCGTTGAGGCATCGGTCGACGCTAGTCTCATCCGAGACTATTTTTTCTGGTTTGATGTATTGTTGTGTGTTGTTTGTTTTGCTTAAACAAGAGGGTCTCATATGCTTGTGTGTATAACCTAGTAGATGGGAGGACGGCCTCACTAAGTATTTATGATAATACTTACGCACCTCAATTGTTGTTTCTGGTGTGCAAGTATAGGCAAAATGTGATCGTGGGATCATGGCGATGAGGAGGAGGATGATCTAGGGTCTCGTTTGTGTGTTATTGGATTTATTGCTTATGTTGTTGGAACCTTGGATAGTATCATGTTAGGTTTCTGGATAGAATGGTTAGAAATGTTATTGTGTTGGTTTTGTATTATTGTTATGTTTCCGCTGTGCATGTTATCGGATGTCGGTTTATCATAGGTTGGTTTGTGTGTGTGGTTTGGTTTGTTTAATTAAGTAGTATGGGATGCTTAATTATATATTGTATTTAATTATTATAAAAAAAACTTGGGTTATTTCATTTTGGTATCAGAGCCCATACGGTTCTAGGATGGTTAAGTGAATGGTTTAGAGCGGTTTAGGATTTTAATTGGTTGAAGTGTTTTCCTGTTGCTGGATGCATGATGTTGTGTGATGAAATTGAATATGTGTAGTTAGTCAATTTGTTTGTGGTATGGAGTCCTAGTATCATCCTCTTCGAGCCTTCAATGAGATTCCACGGTAATATGTGTACTTTATATGCGATTTTGAATTGTGTGCTTAGCCTTCTGTTCTGGGTAGTGCAGATGGCTAGAGAGGGTGATGTTGGTCGCGGGTGTGGTCGTGGTCTTGGTCGTGGTCTTGGTCGTGGTCGGGGACGAGGTCAGGTTCCTGAGGCCAGTGAGAGTGTGACCCAGAGCATGGCCAGGGAGGAGGTAGCGGAGTCACAGGTTCATCCTAGTGTGTCTGGAGACCAGGCTGGTTTGGGTGACGGCAGGGCGGATGGGCCCGGTGTCGGTCACGGTGTTGCCCCGGGTGTGAGGGTTGCAGCAGAGGGTGCTCCGGGTAGGGAGGATGTCTGGATGGACTTGCTAGCTCAGGTTTTGCAGCGACTTCCAGCAGTGGTGCCGCCAGTGATTGGTGGGCAGGATCTAGTGGTGCCGCCAGTGGTTGGTGGGCAGGTTCCGGTAGTGCCGCCAGTGGATGGTGGGCAGGTTCCAGTAGTGCCGCCGGTGGTTGGTGGGCAGGTTCCAGTGGTGCAGCCTATGGCGGGTTTGCAGGCAGGTGTGCAGCCGGGGGACAAGGTAGTGGATGCTCAGTATGTGCAGATGATGGAGCAGCTGCGGCGAGTGGGAGCGGGGTATTTCTTGGGAGGTACGGATCCAAGTGTGGCCGATGAGTGGAGGGAGCGGATGGAGGATATTTTCCAGTCACTTCCGTGTCCTGACCGGTATAGAGTGGATCTGGCAGTGTATTACTTGTCAGGAGATGCACGTGTGTGGTGGAGGTCGGTGACAGCACGGAGGGTGCAGCGGGGTATGTCTTGAGGAGATTTTGTGAGGGAGTTTAACTCCAAGTATTTTCCACAGGAGGCTCTTGATCGCATGGAGGCACTGTTCTTGGGGTTGACTCAGGGGGACCGCACAGTGCGGGAGCTGGATGCAGAGTTCAGTCGGCTGGTGGGGTATGCAGGTCGGGCTTGGGAGCCAGAGTCGGCTCAGGTGCGGAGGTTCTTGCTGGCTTTGCGGGATGATCTGAGGACTCGGTGCAGAGTGAGGAGCTATGCCACGAGGGCGGAGCTGGTTTAGGTTGCAGCTGGGATAGAGGATGACTTGAGGTCACAGTTAGTGGTGGTCAGTCCAGCGGCTCGTTCAGAGGAGACATTGGAGCAGGGCATTCCAAGCAAGGATAGGCAGTTGGAGCAAAGGCGTAAAAGGAAGCGGGAAGACACGATAGTGGCAAACCAAGGTGGCCAGGGAGGTTATGGGCGCGGGAGCATGGATCACGTGTCGGCAAGCGGGCCCAGGGGAGGCGACTCGCAGGAGTACCGTCGAGTGTGTTATCATTGCGGGGAGGAAGGACATATCATGCCCTTCTGTCCTAAGAGGAGGCAGGTGATCGAGGTTGCGGCGCATCCGAATGGAGGACCGGGTGTTCATTCCGGCACTTAGTTTTAGCTTTTTGGTTTCTTTCTTTCATTATTTATTTTCATTTGGAGTTGTAACAAATATTGCATTTGAGATTCTAATAAAAGTGGAGTTCTTTGGTTTTGGGAATTGTGAAACCAGTGGAAAAGAAATAGCTCGGGAATTCTATAACTGGAAAGTTTCCATAAATAGAAGGTTGCTATAAATGGAAAATTTCCATAAATAGAATGTCATTATAAAAGGAAAGTTTCTAAAAATGGGAAGTTTTATGAATAGTTAAAGCTTGCCTATTAATGGAAAGAATTGAGGTAGATCTAGTCGGGGGATACTCGATGACATTAGACTTGTTTGCTCAAGATTGTGTAGGCCCAACTCATTGATACCGATAGCTCGATGGACTTTGTGGCCAGAGAGTGGGAGTGGTATATTTGCTTCGGCTGACGATCCGAGAGAGTGCTGTAGGGTGACGACCCAAGAGCGGGATTATGAGACTCCCTGGATACCGTAGCTGTGAGCCGCAGCTCGGCAGTGAGCTGGTATGTCTCGAGGGTTGCGACCAGAGAGCGGGGGGGGGAGTGGGCGTGTGAGACTCCCTGGATACCGTAGCTGTAGGCTATGGCCTGGCAGTGAGCCGGTATGACTCGAAGGTTGCGACCTGAGAGCGGGTGGAGTGTGAGTGACTTCCTGGATGCCGTAGCTTAAGGTGGTTAGCCTGATAGCGAGCCGGCATGATTCGTTGGTTGCGACCACGGACGGGGGAAGCACTGAGTAGTGAGCAAATACTGTCTAGGATGTGAGTATATTGACTAGAGGGAGACCTCATAGTTCAGTCGGAGGTGTGCGGGCTGTTGCGACAGTTGCACGGGAAACCTTGACTGGCAGTGTTCAGTCCGGTCGGAGGACGTGCGGGCCGTGTTGACGGTGGCACGGAGGTCCTTGATGGATGAACGTTGCTGTGGGATTCGAGGACGAATCCTTATTGGTGGGGGAGAATTGTAACATCCGCGAACCGGATTATGCGGTTTTGAAGGAGTGTTGATCGATACCCTTGTGGCATCGATCGACACCACTAATCCTGTGTTCGTCAGGTTTGTTTTAATTCGCGATTTTGGTTTGGGATTGTTGGTTTAGTGACCTAAACCGAGTATTTAAGTGGGGAAGCGACAAATTAAGGGTTTTAGGGTGTTTTGTCGCCGTTTATCAGAGAAAAGAGGGAGAAAAGGAGAGAAATCGTTTCTGTGAATTTCTGGGCTTGTTCTTGGTGTTTTGGGAGAGATCTGAGGCTGTAGAGGTGATAGTTGTATCTGGGAACGAAGGAGAAGCTCCTGGAGGTGTTGATTCCATCGTTTCTCAATCTAATCTTCCTGTTTTTGAGGTGAGTGCTTGATCATGGTTGATCTAAGCATGAGATCTCTTTTGTTTGGGTGTTTTCTTGGTTGTTTGTGTTGTTTTGTTGCTTGGGCTCGGTGTTTTCGTGATTCCCAGAGATTTCCGAGGTAATTGGGTGAGTTTGAGACGGATTCGAGAGGTTTTGGGATGAGAGATCGACGTTCGTGTTCGCGCAGATCGTATCTGCAGAAGAGGCATCGATCGACACTAGGGAGCATCGGTCGATACCATTTTGTGAAGCATCGGTCGATACTGTGTAGCATCGGTCGATGCCATTGTATGTAGCATCGATCGACACCGTTGAGGCATCGGTCGACGCTAGTCTCATCCGAGACTATTTTTCCTGGTTTGATGTATTGTTGTGTGTTGTTTGTTTTGCTTAAACAAGAGGGTCTCATGTGCTTGTGTGTATAACCTAGTAAATGGGAGGACGGCCTCACTAAGTATTTATGATAATACTTACGCATCTCAATTGTTGTTTGTGGTGTGCAGGTATAGGCAAAGTGTGATCGTGGGATCATGGCGATGAGGAGGAAGATGATCTAGGGTCTCGTTTGTATGTTATTGGATTTATTGCTTATGTTGTTGGAACCTTGGATAGTATCATGTTAGGTTTCTGTATAGAATGGTTAGAAATGTTATTGTGTTGGTTTTGTATAATTGTTATGTTTCTGCTGTGCATGTTATCGGATATTGGTTTATCATTGGTATGTTTGTGTGTGTGGGTTGGTTTGTTTAATTAAGTAGTATGGGATGCTTAATTATATATTGTATTTAATTATTAAAAAAAAAAGTTGGGTTGTATCAATTACATACACTTTATTATACACAGTAAAAAATGGCGATTTCTCATATTACAAATAGTGAATGTATTATAATTTTTATTAAATCTTGAAAACGTACTAAATCACAAACTCACCCTATTGTTTAATAAATATATCATTATATCGAACCCTCGACATTTTCATGTTATGCATTGTCTTTGTGTTTGATCAAAAACAAAAAAAAGCATTGTCTTTGTATGCTTTAGGTATTCAAATATATCAGAGAATAAATCGATTATGAAAGCTTCTAAAATGGTATAAGTGTTTAAAGTCTGGAAATAGGTCGAATAGATGGATTTTTTAAAAGCGGTTTATAACGGAATTAGATGGGAAACGTTCATAATTACCGTTGATGGGGTCATAACTCAAAATTCAAATATATTTGTGGGGATACAACTTGTTTATTTATTTTTGTGTGTAGCCAGAGCAAGAGCTCAATTTTTTTGTAATTTTCTGACTAAATAAAATTAACTGTTAGTTTGCACATATCTGTTATTATTCAAATATCTTTTATCCTATAAATCACAAGTCACATAGCCAATAATATTCTGACATATAGATTTTACTTTTTGCAAAAAATCAATTAATTAAAAAATAAAGCGTAAGCAGAAATATTCAGTTTCTTCCAACTATTCATTTGTCCACTATCCCACGATCTTTTCAGTTTCAGTCTATATAACTGACCACTTCTCCACGATTTTCTATTCCATTAACCAATTTCATCTCCTATATAAAGGTCAAATCATTTGTCTCCAAACTACTAGATATTTACTCCTATTTAAAACAAATGTTCTTATTGTATTTTTTTTTTTAATCTAATGTTAAATTATATTCAAAGAAAAAATAGCTGTTTTACAACTAGTGCAGCTGTTGTTTGAAAAAACAAGTTGAATTTAAACTACAATTAGAGGAAGAGAAAACTCATAATCTTGTTTGGAACCAAGTCTGAAGACCATTGTCAAACTGCCTATCTCCTTGTCGTTGAATAGCCAATATCTGATCCCGAACTTGACGATTAATCCATTTGATCAACTGCCCTGGAGTATGAGGATGTTGACCATGTCTTCTGCCATTCCTTTCCCGCCAGATAGTATACACTGGAATTTAAATGTTCTAATTCAATGTTCTTATTGTAGCTTCACAGCCTTCACTGGAATTTGAAAGAAGGCCTACGAGTAAGATACCAGTCACACCACTATCTTTTTGTTCTAATTCAATGTAATTTATTATTATCTTCCTCTTATATTGTATTTAGATTAGGAGTTTTAGTCTTTATAAAAGATTGTAATTCTTTCTGCATACTAAATATGTAGTAGTCAATGGCTAAATTTAATTCCATGGCAGGTTCTTTATGAAAAAAAAAAAAGCAGGTTCTTTGGCCTCCAGCCATATACTCTCTTATGTAACTCTGTAAGTCTTTTGTTTTGTTTGAAACAATTTACATTAAAATGCTTTTATTATGCTATCAAAGTAATATTCTGTACCATGTTTTGAAAGTTGTCGAGAACAGTTTCAACACATTGACAATTCACAAAACTAGAGCTCTTCAGCAAATATGGAGTTTAAGAAGTTTTTTGTTCTACGCTAAGCTCGGTCTTCGGGATATTGAGTAAGTAAATACACATTCTGTATTAATTCAATATTATCATAATAATTAAGAAAACATTTTGTTCATTATAAATTGCAGATGTAAGAAGTTTTTTGTTTTGCGTTATCAAAGAGAGGGGACCAAGAAGGCAGAACCAGCAACATTTTCATCATTTCAAATAATCATCTTTGTTCACATAAGTTTCTGGAAATTTGAAGGTAATGTATGTAGCATGTTAATTCAACTTAACTTTTTTAAATTTATATTTAAATGATTCTTAACCCGTACGTAGTACGGTTAGAATACTAGTCTTATTATATAAAGTTGGATTTTGAAAGTTAGCCATTAACAAGATTTTGACATGTGTCACGTTATCAATCTCAGATTTTGACATGTGTAAAAGTTAATATTCAATAGAAGAATTTTGATTACAACAAAAATACAATATTTTTTTTAAAAAAATATTAATAATGTGAAAAGATAATTAACAAAAATTACAAAATTTATAAAAAATATAAATTTTTAATTTTGAATATAACAAAAATAAAATGTTTTGTTTAAAAAATATTAAAAATGTGAAAATGTTTTAAAAAATTGATTTGGCTACATATGTCACCAAAATGCATTTATTTTTTCGTTCAAGGGTCCTTAGAGAACTTCATGATGGGTGATCTTCTTGGAAGTGATTGTCGAAACTGTGCGAGTGAGGACAAAACAAAAAAAAGATCATTTGTTGATTTGTAGAATCGGTAAACAAGTTTTTAAAACCTCCCAGACATAACAAACCGGATGGGTCCACGGGCTGGGAATAGATGTAGAGCCCACTTAGGAAGGTGGGCCTATGGACTGAGAGTGGACATGGGCTCACTAAGTAAGGTGGCGGTTGAGGCGTTACAGAGACAGAAGCTACATCATGGTGTGTCAAGGACCCTTCCACGAATACATTGAGAAATTTAACATTAGTTACTATCAAAATATTTTGTGACGTTAGAAAAAGGTTTTTACTTTCATTGGTTGTCGGAGGCTCAGAGCAAGCCATTTTGTGATAGCAAAAAGACGTGAACATGTTCTCTCCAAACAGGAAGAGGACATAGCCTAGGTTCTTTCTATGGTGGAGAAGGTTGGACACAAGATTATCACCTCAAGGGAGGAAGGTGGAGGAGGTTGGACGCAAGGTTATGTCCCTAAGGGAAGAAGGTGGAGCCAAAGTTCTCTCCATCGTTGAAGAGGTTGGATGCAAGGTTACCTCCATAAGGGATGAGGACGGAGCCGAGGTTTTCTCCATGGTGGTCATACATTATTGTGATGATAAATCATTGATTAGTATATATATATATATATATGTAATATATTTTTTATTCAAATTTTTTTTTGAGCCAACAATTTTAGTATTAAAAAAACTATGTAGAAATGAAAGTAAAATAATTGGCTTAATGTGTTCATGTAGACATTTTCTAGGCGTTGATAAAGAATATATTTGTAACATAGAATATATTTTAAGTGTAAAAAATACACTTTTAATAGTAACATACATAAAAGATTTGTAAATTGATATAAATTAGTGTGTTATAACAAAAATAAAATTTATAAATAACTTACGACAAATTTTAATATATTTTTGTTAAATTAAATTTAATTTATAAAACTTTAAACCCGCACATCGGGCGGGTCCTCATCTAGTAGATTTATAAAGTTCAAACTACATATTGTACCTATAACATAATCTTATATGTCCGTGCATGACATTGGTTACCCATCTAGTATAACCTTATTTGAAGAAATTAAAGATATTTGTATGGTTTGCTGTTCAAGACATGTAGATTCACAACCTTTAATAGCCACACCTTGGTGGAATATTCCATTTAGTCTCGGTCACAGTTTTATTTATCAACAAATACTGCTTCCAATCTTCAAGAGCGGCTTTAAGATTCTTCACTTTGTTGTCCAAACCAATACAACAATTTGCATGCATAGTGTTAACAACGTTGATGTCTCGGCTAGGCTCACAAAACCCGCCGAAGTAAACCGTATCCAAAAACCTTATCGTGATCCCGAGTTCCGTGACGAACGGGTCGTTCTTGATGGAATTGAAAACATCTTGGTCATGTCTTTTCGGGAATCTCTTGCTCGAGTCGCACCAATACTTGTAGAAATTTCGGGTTTTGTTATTGGCCTTGACATATGTGAATCCGGAATTTACGTGGTTGCTTTTATCAGAAGGTTTTCCGTTGTAGTCATCACATGAAATTTGGAAATCCGCGTTGGAAAAGAACCGAGGGAATGGATCACGGAGCCATAAGATGTCAGCATCCTATATTTATATGCAATTAAGAACATATCAAAATAACATATCTGAAAAAGAAAAAATAAGTTGATTGGTTCAATTTATTTAGTAACCTCAAATCAAACAAACTAAAAACCAAAAACCAAATTTAACGAAAGTAAAAAAAATCTGAAATCTCAACTAGTACTTCTTAACCAGCTTATAAATTTATAAGCTACTAGAATTAAAAAAAAAAGTATGTTAAAACAAAGAATTCAAGCAATAAAAGGTATGCGTAGCTTCATTTTCAAGCCTTTGGGCATGGTCTTTAACTCTATAAAGTCTTCAAAATCATTTCTTGTTTCACTATTCGGTTTCCGGTTGTTTAGATATGATATGACGTACCGTGAAGAGGAAGTTATAGCCTAAACTGAGAACTTCTTTTAGGAGATCCATTCGTCGCCAAATGAGCTTCAAGTAACCGGGAGACATGAACCGGTTTTTCCCCGCGAGCTCTTCAGAATCAGTGGCGTTGATCAAGTAGCAATGAGAATGAACCAGCATACACCGGTCATATGCCTTGCTATCTAGGCAAACCGCAATCACATGCTTCAGTAACCTCTCGGTCCCTAGTCCTGTCTGAAAACTCTCTAAAAACAAATAAAACGTAGAGTTTGGAGCTGTCCATGCATTGTTCAATGCTGTTATAATCACCGTGTTGTCCTCCATAGCAGCGTTCATCAGTACTCTATCTAGCTCTGAAACCGGTTTTGTATGTTGTATCTATATATAACAATACCAAGTCAATATAACAAGGATCCACATGAGTGTATCTTTTGGTGAATATGATTGAGACACTTACCGGCTTTAAGGAAGTTTGGTTTTGTGAGTACCAACTGGTTTTCCATTGAGGCAACATCACTTGTAAAGGCTTATCCACAGATTTATAGACCAAAAGACAAGAAAGTGCCACGGTTGTGAACAACAACACGACTCTCAGCACATCTCTCTGACCGGTGGAACTGTCAGACCCAATAGACCGTAACTTGGCCCTTCCAACGGTGTTACTAGGGCCAGCCAGTTCGTAGCCGGAAAAGGAAGAAGAGTCGGTGTTCAAGCTCTTCATGGTTTTGTTTGGTTGATTCTTTGACAATAACACCTCCTATTTATTTCTCTCTTAAAGTATATATATACAGTAATTGATTATGTATACGACAAAAAAAAAAAGTTAAATCGATTAGAATGCTTGTGTTTGTAAACGTACTTTAGCACATAAGAATATAAGATAAGACTAATTCCCCAAGTTTTGGGGGTTGGACATCAAGCACCCAAAACTGAACCTGGGATTTACTGTTTAAGGTTTATTCCGGTTATATCCTGGTTCTGCTGTGTCTTGAATGAAAATATATACCTCTTAAAAAATTGGGAAAAATGTCATTAAATACATGAACTTTCAAATTTAGGCCAAAAAAACCATAAACTTCGTGGGAGGCCATTTAGTACATCAATTTCTGTTGACTAGCCATTTAAAACACAAAATATTTTTGACCAAGCCAAAATAGACATACCGTTAAATGAGATAACTGAGCTACTAACGACCGTTACTTTGCTATTTAACGGCATGTTGTTTTTGGCGTCATCAACGATATTTGATGCTTTAAACGGTTACTCAACAAAACTTGATGTATTAAATGGCCTCTCACAAAGTTCATGGTTTTTTTGGCCTAAATTTGAAAGTTCATGTATTAATCCAAAATTATATAATTTAATATTTTTTTGTACTCAACAAGACGAAAAGATTCTTAATCGAATTATGTGTAAAAAAAAATAATGCATTTTGATTATTTTTTGTTCACTTTACTCGACAATCTTTGCTTTATACCTCTAAACTGTAAAATCAAGCTTAATTTGACTATTATACTATTTATTGTTATTTGTACAGGTGCAGCAAATATCCTTTGCAATAATATTTTTGGTTATAATTGAAAAAATATTATTTATTTACATCAAATTGAGTTGAAGATATTTAAAACTTGAGAAATTTTCATGAATATGATATTATTTAACAGAAAATGTATAATCTACTATTTATGTAATTAAAAATACATTCATATATCTTCTCTATTATTTGAGAGGTGATTTGTTAAATAATTTGTTGATGTATTACTCTTCTGTGTTTTTCGAAAACATAAAAATGATTAAAAATAATATTTACGTTTGTAAAATACTATGAGAACCCATGTGCTAAATTTTATTTGTCTATTAACAAACAAAAATAATATACATGTGATCAAATTACATTATTACATTTTTATTGAAATATACTCCAGTTCAATAATGTGTTATTGAAGAGTATAGGATAACTTTTTATTTTGGGGGTTTAAATAACTCATTCAATAATTAGTCATTATTAGTTGAATAATAAAAATTAGACTATTCAAGTTAGATAAAATGTAATTAAATACATAAACTTTCAAATTTAGGTAAAAAAAATCATGAACTTTGTGAGAGGCCATTTAATACATCAAGTTTTGTTGAGTAGCCGTTTAAAACATCAAATATCGTTGATGACGCTAAAAACAACATGCCGTTAAATAGCAAAGTAACGGTCGTTAGTTGCTCAGTTATCTCATTTAACGGTATGTCAATTTTGGCTTAGTCAACAATATTTGGTGTTTTAAATGGCTAGTCAACAAAAATTGATGTATTAAATGGTCTCCCACGAAGTTCATGATTTTTTTGGCCTAAATTTGAAAGTTCATATATTTATTTAATGACATTTTTCCCTTAAAAAATTACATAGTTGTAAAAAAGAAAAAAGTCAATGGCATTGAGATTCAACAAGCTAAGTACCTTTAAACAAACAATTAATCAATATTAGTTAAGATATGCGAGTACTTTACTTGTAAAGTGATCGATTGACGAAGAAGAACCTAGTAAATAAAATTATATTGACTATTCCTTAGTAATCGGATTATGATCATGTGCTTTACACATTATTTTGATTTTTTTTACCAGTCTACTAGTCTAGTTTGACTTAATTAAACGTTAGAAGATCTTGGGGATAATAATTTTCGGTGTTCTAAATTTTTAGATGTGTTTAAACCTAGCTAGAAACACTACGTACGTAATGTTACAAATTAAAACTACTAAAATTATAACATGTTATACAAGAAATAGGATGGAAGACGTCGGTTTATTAACGTCACTTGTTAAACCGACTTTAACTTTTTTAATAAGACGGGATTTGGCGTCATTTGATAAACCGACTTTAATTTTATTATTTTTAATCAATACAATAAAAGTAGAAGGTGTTTCTCTCAAGTGTTGACACCTCAGCTTTTTAGTTGAAGGAGTAGTTGACACATCAGTTAAAATGTGTAACCAATTAAATTATAACATTAATACAAATCAGCTCTAATTTTGCTTACATGTCATAATTATATCTAACCTTTCCATTCTCCTCTCTCTTCACCATGTCTCGAGGCTCCGCATCGCTTCGAAGAAACAATCCCCAAATCGTTTCATCTGTGTCACATTTGCCAAGTTTTTTTTTTTTGGTTGGTACTTATATTGATTCGTTTGGAGCTTATATAGAGAATCTTGGGTTATGAATCTGATACATGGCCACATGGGCAAGGAACGGAATGTTACGTCAAAGGAGATTGCTACGACGGAGAATGGAGGAGAGCTCTAGAAGATGGACACGGTAGGTGTCAATAGAAGAAACAAGAATCATTACATCGGACAATGGAAGAATGGGTTGCTGAATGGTAACGGGACCATGACTTGGAGCAACGGGAACCATTACAATGGGTCTTGGCAAGACGGAGCTCCTAAAGGCAATGGAACTTTCCGATGGTCGGATGGGAGTTTCTACGTCGGTGTTTGGAGCAAAGATCCTAAAGAGCAGAACGAGACTTATTACCCTTCCACATCTTCAGGGAATTTTGATTGGCAACCACAACAAGTGTTCTATGTTGATTTGAGTTCATTTGTGGTTTTTACATGTCAGAACGCAGTTTTGCCGTCTCAGAAAGATGCTTCTTTCGTACGGTTCTTTGGAGCAAAGTAGTAATGTGAATATGACCAAGAATAGTAAGAGGCCGAGGAGGAGATTCGTTGATGGAAGAGTATGTAATGGAAAAATAGAATTAATGAATAATGGTTCTGGTTCTCTTCAATTAGATGATAATAAAGAGAGTAATAGATCATCATTAGGGCCATTGAGAATACAGCCTGCTAAAAAACAAGGACAAACTATCTCCAAAGGGCACAAGAATTATGAACTCATGCTTAACTTGCAGCTTGGAGTTAGATAACCAAAACTAATTTTGTTTTTTGTTTTGTATTTGTTTGTTTTGCTTTGTTTGATGTTGAGTGTTGTTTTCGTTGGGAAGACATTCTGTAGGAAGACCAGCACCATCACTATGTCTCATGGTCTGAAGGCTTCCGCGTACGATCCAAAGGAAAAAATTTGGACGAAATTCCAATTTGAATGATCAAAATACACTCTTCCACACCATTTTTGTGAGTTCAAATGAAAAGATTATTGTCCTGTTCAGGTTATAACCTCTCTTACTTTTGATTTCTTTTCTTGTGGTCTTGAGAAAACATATAAAAATATTTTGTTTTGTGTAAGACTCTCTGGAAACTATCTAATGTGGACGCAACAGATTATAAGTTATCGATTTGTGGGAGCGATGTCATCAGGGAGCTATCATCTCCAAGAAAAAGTGGAAGCTTTTTGTAGTTGACCAATGTTCGCTAGGCATAAACTAAAGTAAGAGCTGCATTTTAACCGCTTAATTCTGATTATTATAACTCACTCATGTGTTTATTTTTTTCCCTTAACAGGTTCTTATGAAGATGCTCCCAGCTTACTACAATCATGATAGGCAATGTGAAGACACTTTTGCGTGTAATTGACTGGCACTGCACAGAAAAATGTCCATACCCTTATTGTATTCATGTCTCTGCATTGTTGTTGTTAACATTTTCAGTTGGATGTACTGATGAGAAAATACTTGCTTCTGCATGTTCGAATTATGATAATGGGTAATCTCTTTTGTACTGGTCACTTCATCCATAGGCGGTTTGACATCAAAGGATCCTCTCATGGCCGTCTTACTACTAAACTAGAGTCTGAAATCGAAATATGACGCTCAAAAATCAAAATTTGTATTCGGATTGCAAAAGAATGGTCCAAGAATTCTGGAGGTGATTGATCCATTACTTATATGTCTTTTCACTTCTTTCATTAGTAAACCCAAAAATTCGAGTGTTTGACTTCTACCAGGCAAGTGGACAAAGACTGTGAAGTCATTGAACAAGAGAGACTCATAGAATAAAGTCTCTCAGTTGGTCTGATGGAGACATAAACTGTCTGAACGAGGTTCGACCATATGATTACTAAAGCTATTGTAAACTTTGATAAAGACACATAATGTAACCTCTGGAAACTTCTGGCAAAAAGGTTTGTAAAAAAGTTTTTGAACGAACATGAAGGCTATTGGCGGTAAAACACGAATACATTGCTCAACAAAAAGGCTACGTAAATTAATGTCAGCTCACTAGAAACTAAATTATATGTCCTTAGACTTTTATTATATAGTATGTAAATGTTGTAAAGTTCAATTTTTGACTCATATATGATAATTTTCACTTGGAAAGACAAAATATATCAGAACAAGAGTTGAATAAAAATGTACTTTCCATAGCATCGTAATACAAGCAAAAAAAAACATTGACTTTTACAAAAATAAGAAAAATTTGGCTAAAAAAAAACTAAAAAAATAAACATTAACATTAAATATTGTCAAAAACTATATTAATAATGAGTTTTGATTACAAACAAACAATATACAAAAATTATAATTTTAGAAAACACAAAACAAAAAAAATACTTTTTTAGAAAGAAAAAAAATATAGCCCCCCGGCGGGTACCAACCTAGTGAATGTAAAAAGAGGAATGTTATAAATTTCTAACTCTCCTCCGCCGTAGTATTCATTATAATCCCCCGTCTCCGGCAATGTACTCGGAGGCCCGAGTCGTTCTTTCGTCATCTTGTTCCCTTCATCCTCTATTGGTCTTCTCAACATCGTTTATGGCTCTTCCTCTATGCTCTCTCGCATTTTTCCCTCTTTCAGTGATTCTTCGTCGTCTCCGGTGAGTGTTATATAATTTGGTGTTAGATTTAGGGATTTGATTTGGTTCGTCGATGAAATTGGAATCAATTCGGCGACGATTCCGTAAAAGATTCTGGAATCGTGCTCTTTGTGTGTTTCGTGCTTGGGAATAGCTCCACATTCTGAAATCGTGTTCTTGTTTATGGTGCTAGTAGTCGCATTTAAGTTTGATTTCTGGATCTTACGAGTTCTTCGTGACGTTATTGTGTTATGTATTCTGATTTTTTGGTTTAATTACTTAGGAGTAAATTGAGGAACCTAAGCTAGAAGATGTGATGCGTACAATGATTCTGATAACTTTGAATCAAGCTTGGGCAGCTTCAGGATCTGTAATCGATCTCGTCTTTGAGAGTTTTAGAATTGGTAAATGATCAAGAAAGCTTTTGATGTGCTGTGTAGAGCTGCAACTAACGCTGGTGATAATTTCTTTGGATGCTAAGGAATATTCTCGTTGAAATGCATAAACATTGTTTCAGAATTGAAACAAAAGGTGTTGAGTTCTCTGGTGGCGAGGCTAATTTCATGACTCGTTCTTATTTGAAAATGATATGCAGAAGAATCATTTTTCTTCGGATTGTTCTTGAAAAGGTTAAAACTTTGTTTTCACGGTATGTTTCTTAATTTCTTACACTCTTGGTAACTTAAGCCAGAACTTATTGGTTTGTGTATTGAGTGATTCATTGTCTTCCCTTTATGGTCTCCAGGATGCTTATGTGATCTGGTTCAGGAACTTATTTGTTTTTCAAAGCTTTCAGTATTTAATGTTGTCTTATGATTTTTTTTTTTTATGAACTGCATTTGATTGAGAACTCTTGTGAGATCATTCACGTACTTACGAAGCCTCAGTCTGCTTGGCAGGGAATATTGTGTTCTTTTTGTTTGATGAACTCACAGGACACATATGTCATGCACTTTGGGAGACTAAGCGTGGCATTTTCCAAGGTACATATAGTATGGTATTAGCATGAGGAACTGAGCTAGAAATTGGTTGATATAGGTGTTGGAGATGGGATGATCCTATATTTTCTATGGTCGTTGTTGAATTTTTGAACATTGTAGCATGGTAATTTTCGTTGGTCTCTGCATCTGTGTGAAACTTCTATGAAGCCAACCTTCCCCGTAAAAAGGTACAAGTGTCCTTTTATCTATATTTTTTCATTTAAAGCAATAAATAGTATGATAGAGCAAGTTATCATTACTTCTTAAAGTGCTCATGAAATCAGAATTGCATTTTGGATTTGGTTTGATTCTTAAGCTGCTCATGATTTATAAGACTGTTTTTATGATTGATTTCAGATCTTACAAGAGCTCTGGTTTGAATTTGGAAGAGCTGCACACCGTGTTGCTGTTTTTTAAGCTTCAGAATTCAGACAAATAGCAAGGCTCCAGTTTTAATTATATTATGTATTTTGTATTTTCCATGATATATTTTTTTTGTTTTACAGCCATGATATTGATGTTTTTATGTACAAACTACATTTATCTATACTATTAAAGCAGAAGTACTCCCTAGAGTAAAAATGGACCATGACTTGGTTTTGGTAGGTTTTTCATTAAAAATGATTAGAGAATCACAAAATTTAATCTAATTAACCTATAGTTTCGATTTTAATAAATGACGAAAATGCCCTCGGTCGATCACTTTAAAAAAAATGGGTCGGGACGCGGATCCTTAAAAAAACCGAGAATAGAACAAAAATAACCAGCGGATCTGTTTGTACTCGAGAATAATATTTTTCGGATCCAGTCTATTATTTCATTCAATAATAGTTAATTAAGATCCCAAACAAACCCATTCCTTATAGGCAAACACCCTGATTTCATAAATTTTAATACCGAAAAATTTGAATATTTACTTAATTACCGAAACATATCATAACAAATTTCCTTTTAAAATCTTATAAAACGAATATTCATGTTACCAGATTTTGTTTAATTCCTTGATTTCCGAGGTTACAATTATGAACTAATCTTTTACGATCAAATTTTCAAAGGAATATTCGTTTAAAAGGAAAAACGAATCAAGCAAGTAAATATATTTTGCGTATATTCCTGATGTCAAATCTTAACTTATAAGTGATAACCTAAATCAAAGAATTTCACTATAATTATATTGAGAACTTTCTATTGGATTATTATACTAAAATAATACATTTTTACTTCGTTACACCAAATGATGGCTCTACCCCTTTCTTACACTCCTTTGAAAGATCTAAAACCATACAAAAACGCTTGGCGTATTCAAGTCAAAATTCTCCACAGTTGGAAAATGAATACCGCTAAACTTGGTGAATCACTCGAACTAATTCTGGCTGACAAAACAGTATGTATTTTAAATATCAATTTATTATTCTTTTGCTAATAGATTAATATCAATTCATTCTAAGAGTATTTTTTTGTTTTATATAGGGTGACAAAATAGGAGCTTCTGTCAGAAGGATCATATCAATAAGTTTGAATCTGAATTGAAGCCTGGATCTTGGAAAGTTATATCAACTTTTGGTTTGAATCTCTGTACAGCCTACTTGCGTCCTTCTCTTATAAAGTATAAGATCAGTACCAGATATGGTACCACAATTTTTCCTTCTGAAAATGTATCTGATGATCATTACTTATCATTCACATCGTTTGATAGTATACTTGCTGGAAATCTTGACAAAAATCTCCTGCTAGGTAATTTCATAATACATATATTTTGTTACTAATATAGAAGGATGATTTTATTAATAATTGTATTATTTATATTTACAGACGTTATTGGTCAAGTAGTCAGTTCTGGAGGTTTAGAAGAAATCACAAGTCGTAACAACATTACCAGGAAGAAAATTGAGTTTGAGATAAGAGACACTGAGTAATATTATAAATCTAAATATACATTTTTAGATTTTCTTTGTTCATAACAAAAAAAAATATATATATTTTTTCATGTTTATACGTTATACTATTTAAAATCTAAGAGATATAGATTTTCATGCTTATATGTTATACTATTTTAATATAATCTATGTTTGTTACAATTCTTATTTAGGGATAAACGATTATCATGTACTCTATGGGAAACCTATGCTGAAGCTTTAGATCGTGCTATCAATGATTCAAGTGATGGAATGGTTATGTGTTTCCTACGCTTTGTTAAACAAAATAGCTATAAAGGTAACAGTACGCATAGTATTTATACATTTAATTTGTAGGGCACATAATATTTACCAAATGCTATTTTTATAAAACATTTAACTACTGTATCATATTTATATTTTATTTCAGAAAAACGATACATTGAGAATGCTTTCGATTCTTCTATCTTGATGATCAATCCTCAGTTACCAGAGATGGAGGCTTTTCAGAACATGTAAATTCAAATAGCGTTAAAATTATTAATCAACAATATGTTTCATTATGATTTACTATTCCTCTTTTTCATTTTAGTCTTCCTGCGGATCAATTGGCTTTAACAATTACCAATTCTGGTGGAAAGAGAGTTTATAACCCGTCTCTCTCCAAGAGTGGTCTTGACTTTCCTTTGCAAATGATCGCTGACGTACTTGCTGAAACAGAGGTATTTTACATTTATTAATAGTCTAACAATATATTAACATAATCTGTTTTGGAAAATGTATGAGTTATAAGCTTAAGGATGTAATATTATTTTGATAGGTAGGAAAATGTAGAATCGCATGTACTATTTCAGCAATCGATACAGATTGGGGTTGGTTCTACATTAGCTGTCGAAAGTGTAATAAGAAGGTTGATAAAGAGGACCTGACAATTAAAGTGGAAGATGTCAAGAAACCAAGAAAACCAAGGTGGAGGTGTGAAACCTGTAACGAGTGGTCCACGTTGATTGAGCCTAAGTAAGTCTTCTAATTATTTGTCATATATTTTGAAATATGAATATTTGTTGGTTGATCTATTAGATGATTAATTCCTCTTTAGGTACAAATTACATGTCCACGTTTGGGACAAGAGTGGTGAAACCAAAATTTTCATGTTTGATAGTTGGGCATCAAATATTGTGGGTGTTTCCGCAGCTGAAATCCTAAATGGTTCATTTGAAGAGGTATATTTTTAAATTCCTTGGTTAGATTTTTAACAAAATATAGAATCATTCACAATATCGAATATGCAGATTACGGATCCTACTATGATCCCTGATCAGATTAAGGCTGTGTGTGGGAAGACCTTTCAATTTCTGATATGTATTGCTGGGGACAATCTTTCTGGTGCTAATGATAGTTACAAGGTTGCTAATGTCTGGGAAGGCAATAAATTCATGGAAATTAGTAATGAAGCATCTGAAAATACTATTGACAGAATTAGTCTCACCTCTGAACAGGTTTGCCTTTATTTATCAGATATAGTTTCTATATATCTATATAGTACTATCAGAAACATCTAATGTATATACTCTTTTACGTGCAGGCATCACTGATGATTACTAATGGCACTGAGCCTTATGAAACTGATCATTCTTCCAGTTCAACTCCTTCGTCGAAGCGCAAAACAGAAGCCACAGACCCAAACATTGATCAATCATCTACAAGTAAGAAAAAATGTACCGATCAGTCTACTGATATCACCGAAGATAAAGGAGATTATCCTACCAAGGATTTGAATGAAGTCATTAGCTGTGAAGATGTTGATCACGGAAAACCATAGTCCTACTCCACGTTTGGTTTCCAATTATTTTCACATTTTTCCTTTGAACAATAAAAAGCATTTTTATATGCTTAATTTAAAACTTTGTTGGTTATTTATTTGGTTCAGTTTTTAATATAATTTTGCTTTGGTTATTTATATGGTATTTTTATTGTTTATAATTTATTTGTTCTCAACTTAATTTTGTTTAAGAGATATTTGACTGTTTAGTTTTTTTCTTTACTTTTGAATATTGTAATAAATTATTTAATTTAGAAATCTTCAATATAGTAAAATAAGGATCTCTTTCAACAGAGACATTGATGATGAATAAGACTTCTAAGAATCATAGTTTCAATGGAGTATATGATGATGAAATCTACTTTGAAGTAGCATCAGTTTCATCATGTATCTATAAATGTAAAAGAAATTTATACTGATTCCTATTTTTATTACAGTACATGCGATTAGTAAAAACTGCTATTTAACTTAGACTGTCTAATTTACTATAAGTACAATATAAATATGAATTAATCAATTATAATGTATAGTTTCGATCAAATTTAACCAATGCATGTATGGATTATACACCAAACAGAAAGTTTTTTGTTATTTTCAAAGTCTTCGCCTTGATTACTTCAATTTCGAACTGACAATAGAGAAACGGATATAAATTTTGTAAGTAACTTCCAATCACTCTTCATATTCCTCTTTTCTAGATATATATATATATATATATATATATATATATATCTTTTTTTTTGGTGCAACTTCAAACTTCATCCACGATAGAAAATTTACTATATATCTATTATCTAAAATATTCTAACCTCTCACCTTTCATCATCTTTCTTCGTTCTCCAAAATAATCAAGAACCAAACAAAAAAATGGTTGCATACATAGAGGATTTGAATCCATCAACAGATAGGTTGAGTGTTGCTGTTAAAGTACTGAGGTTCTGGATACCCGAAATCATCATAATGCAGCCTACCTACATAATGTTGCTGTTGAGTGTTGCTATTATTTTATTTTATTTTATTATTGTTTACTTTGGATATTAAACATTCATAAAACACAAATTATTATTATTGATTAGAATCTTAGAACACAAACCAACAAAACTATAGTCCAATATTGCTTTGTGCATAATCGATTACGAACCTACGATCCGATATTGTCGAATATATACCCTCTTACATAGCTACTATTCAATATACTCTTTGTCTGTCTGATTTTGTAAGCAGCTATATTATGCAAAGTATGAGATTATATAAAGCGACTGAATTAGTTTATTACCGATTACGTTTTTATTTTAACTTCGAAAATAAGATAAATAACCTAACTTAGACAAGAAAAAGGTTAAAAAATATTTAACCCCGTACTGTGCTACAGGGTTATCCCCTAGTTATTAATTAAATTTTACGTCGATGAAAGTTACGTCACTTTCGTAACCGACGTGTATATATTTAAATCGGTTTATTATCGACGTGAGATATTGAAAAAACTGACGTAAGAAGCCGTATATCTTGTAGTGTTAACGTTTTATGTTTATTTTGTGAAAACTTATTTGTTGATGTATGTGCATGCAGCCCCTGTTAAATGAGACTTTATCCTGGCCGGTGCGGTGCTAAACACGCAGGATTAAGAAGTACGTTAAAGGCCCTGTACATCCTATGTGATTTCATGACAGTAGATACCTCCAACGGAGTAGCTCTTACAACTTTTGACACAGAAAAAAATTATAATAAATAATTAGTTATTAACCATATTTGAAAATAAAATGTATTAAAAAGATTTAAAAAAAATCTTTATCCAACGTATATTTCAAAAAATCTTATCGGTTTCAAATTAATGAAGAATGAATGTGTTAAAAAAAAAAAAAATCTTTATCCAAAAAATATATATCAAAAATCAAAAATACAAAAAAGAAAGAAAAAAACAGTTTCCGAATAACATAATTAGTTAGGGCTTTCTTTTGCGTTCACATGATACCATCACAAATTCACGAGTCATTCTTCTTAATCAGCGCTCTGCTTCGTAAGTTTCGTCTGAATCTGTTCTAGAGAAAAACAATCTAAGGATGCCCGAAGAGTTATATGAAGACAGGATCAGTGACTTGTCCGACGATTTGCTTGTGCAGATTCTCTTGCTTGTCTCCACAAAAGATGCAGTGACCACCACGGTTTTGTCAAAACGCTGGCGTTTTATATGGACCATGATGCCTATAATCGAGTACAAAGAAAGCAAAGATAATTTTTGTCAAAAAAAAAAGAAAGCAAAGATAATGATAGAAGCAAAAAGAGCGTGTGGTGGTTTCTTGACCAGTCATTGCGACTCCACAGGGAACCTGTATTAGACAGCTTGTGTATCAAACTCGGTCCACACTGTCCTGTTCATGTTGATGTTGCAAAATGGGTTGCAAAGGCAGTTGATCGTTTTGTGTGTAGCCTAAAATTTGAGGTTCTCTGGTCCGTAGATCCAATCAGGTTGCCTAAGAGCCTTTAGACATGCGAAACGCTAGTGAAACTGAATCTCTCACACAAGGTTCTCATAGATTCTCCTTCTTCTACCGCTCGCCTACCATCCCTTAAAAAGCTCTACCTAATCAATGTGGTCTATAAAGACGAGGCTTCTCTCTTTAGGTTCTTATCATGCTGTACTGTTCTTGGGAAACTGCGAATAACACGAGAAGAAGATGACAATATCACGCATTTTTTCGTGATAGTGCCTTCTTTACGGGACTTATCGTATCATGATTATAATTATAGTTATGTAGGAAACAGGGCTAGGCTCTTGGTTAGTTGATTATATATACTCCGGCATTAAAGAACATTATTATCACTAATTTATCAAGACACTATTGCTTGATGAAGAATATGCCTTGTCTTGATAGTGCAGATCTATGTGTTGATACCTACGCAGTTGACAATTTGGCACGATCTATATCAGCGGTTTTGTCTCTTAACTTGTTTTTGGCTGATGAAATGGTAGCTATCTCTCTTTTCTCACATGGTTTGTGGTCACAGTTTTTGCATCTACTAATTACGTTTTCTTGTTTTTTTTTTTTTTTTTACAATCGCAGCTTGTGCGTTGTAGCTTTATCAACTTCTCTCGACTTACAGAGTTAAGAATATTTCCAGTTGAATCAAGACTGGTTGGAACCTCTCACACTTCTGCTTGGAAATTCTCCAAAACTAACAAGTCTTTTGGTTAATTGGTTATGTAGGCATCTTCCTCCTCTTCTACTAATATAACTAGTAATTGAAATCGCTTCATATATAGTCCTCTCGTTTGCTTGTCCAGGAATTTACAGATAACCCCAAGGATCTCCCACTTTCATGGAACCAACCGAATTCAGTCCCCGGTTGCTTATCTTCCAGTTTCGTGATCTTTCAGTGGACAAACGGATATGGAGGACGAGTAGAAGAGAAAGAATTTGTGACGTACATCCTAGCTAATTCCAAGTGTTTAGAAAGAGCAGAAATCTCCGTTAGATCTACCTTCAATCCTGAAGAGAGACAAAAAGTGATTGAGGAATTGGAGTCGATGCCTAGGGTTTCTAAGTCATGTCAGCTTCTTCTCGAATGAAAATTGTACTGTTTCTCATATGTTATTCCTAGTATCATGTTTCCACATAAATAAAGTCTCTAGATTCGAGTTTATCTACTTACTAGAACTTGCTACTCTCTGAAAGTGATTAAGATGTCTCACATATGACCGCACTACAAAGTTCACAATGATGATACAGTAAAAAGCATGCAGAAGTTTCAAACGAAAGCTCTTAAGATACAGAGTATGTGCTCACTCTTGCCACTATGATTTGTTCTGATCGATTATTACCTTTGCCTCTTTCCATTCACCTTTCAATGTAGCTTGCTACAGAGGAACATAAAAATTCAGGTATTTATCTCTTTCACGGGTCAAAATTTGACCTGGTAATGAGGTGCACGCTCCTGCAAATGTGACTCCAGAGATGATCTGGCAGGTTTTATTACACAGAAAAATATAAGTAAAAAAACGAAGTCTAGTAAAAATGGGAAGTCTTAAGTCTCATTGTTTACCTTCAAGGACTGTCTCTGGTGTGGCATAGGCATAGTTTTCTTTCACTTCTGACACTGTAAAAACGAAGAAGGGATCTGTATCCTCCATTCTTGCTAAACAAACAATTAACCAATTAAGTCAACAAGAGGGAGCTTGAGAGAGTGAGATGCCCGTTACAAATTGTGATAGACAGCTAGCAACTGTACAAAATTAATGATCAAATACCCTAAAAGAAAATTCCCTTCGACAACTTGAGACACGGTAGGTGTTGAAACATAGTACTAGTACAGCTCTAGAAAGAGCAGATGCAACTAAATATGCAAGACTCAAAGGTCTAAATTATGAATCCAAGAGGAGAGATGGATTACATAGATCGTAAAACACTCAAAGATGACATCGCAAAGAAATCAGAAGCCAGGGTAAAAGGATTCAAATGATGGTATTCAATTTCAAATATCAGGCTATGTGAAGAATAACTAACCTAACTTTAGATGACAAGAATAACTAACCCACAATACTTGAGTCTCCGATGCAATTTTTC
This sequence comes from Camelina sativa, assembly GCF_030686135.1. Taxonomy (NCBI): domain Eukaryota; kingdom Viridiplantae; phylum Streptophyta; class Magnoliopsida; order Brassicales; family Brassicaceae; genus Camelina; species Camelina sativa. Next base: position 31,335,624 of record NC_141899.1, read on the forward strand.
CTGACAAGGTAGAGTTGTTCTATCTACAACAAGTTAAGTTAGCTCTCATGCACATGAGGCAAGACTAATATAGTTAAGTAACACAGAGTTAAGAAATTGTCTAATAACAATTTTATTCCATTAATCTTTCAAAATTTGAACAAGACACTATGAAAATTACAAGGAACAGAACATCTGCAATTATCAGACTATTCCCAAGTTAATTTTAGGTATGCAAAAGCTAAACAAACGCTATAGAAAATTACAAACATTACAACTTACAATGACAAACCGCAAAAACTGTTTCTTAATCTTCTTCTTCATCATCATCCGATCCATTAACGATTAAATATCAAAGTTCTCCATCTGAATGCTGCTCTTTAAAGGCACATAGTCACCAAGATACCCACCGATATGATCATGCAACGCGGATTTATCAATCTCCTGATGATGGAAACTCTTGCAAACATAGTAAAACACACTCTGCACAAGCAAACCCACAAGATTCACAATCACTAGTATCCCAACCAAGAAACCTCCAACAACAATCTTCGTCAACAACCCGAAATCATCTCCTCCATGAACCACAACCGCACCGAAAACACCAGCGGTGACACCACAGAGAGCAAGATACACAAAAACCATCGTACACGCCGTACTAGTCCTTCCTTTAAGCAACTCATAGCTCTTCTTCATGGCAGCAATCCCGTAAATAGGCTCAAGAACAGAGACAACACTAGCTAAATGCCACCAAGCAGTCATATAAACATGAACACCCAAAAACAGAACAAAGATCACAACCATCGAGAACATAGCGAGGATCACGCTCTGTAAATCGATGGCCACGATCAAAACCACGAGGAACAACAAGAAAACAGAGTTGTACACAAGCATCAAGAGAGACACCCAGAGGAAGGTAATGAACAAACGCTTCAGAACCAGAGGAATCGCGTGCAATGTTGACGAGAAAGAAACAGGCTTTCCCGTGTAAAGCGACGCCACGGTGAATACGACGGCTGCCGTGGAGACGAGAGAGAAGGCGAAGAGGAAGATGACGTAAATGAATTGGTAAATGAGGAGAAGGGTCCATTCGTGATTGGTTTGGGATTGATCTTGGGGAGGAATTGAATCGAGCTGAGCTAAGATTGGTTGGGTGAAGAGAGAATGAGCGAGGATTGCGAAGGAGAGAGGGAAAATAAGGGTTAGGGTTATGAGGTAGAAGGTTTTTGGGGAAAATTTGGGGATCGTGGTGGACTCACGTAAAATACCTTGAATGTTGAGGAATTGAAGCTCTTCTGCAGCGAGATCCATGGATGAAATTAGGGTTTGTATAGAGAGATTGGGGAAGATTGTTAAAGGCGGTGACTTTTTTGAAGATGTGATGAAAAAAAAAAATGTTTCAGAGAGAACTCAACAGAGGAGAGAGAGAGAGAGAGAGAGAGAGAAAGGACAAGAAAAGAGAAAGGTCACTTCATGGTTTTAAAAAAGTTCCAATCTTTCCTACAAAAATAAAATATATTTATTTCTAAAATTAGAATGAAAACACGATTAGAAAAAGTTCACTAATGTCTTTTTTTGTCAACAAAAAAGTTAAATCATTATAGAGTGAATTAGCTAGAAAGCCAAATTTGGGAATGTAATAAAAAAAATAGCGAATATTAGAGCAAGTTCAATGGTAGATACTAAAAAAGATACTTAAGTATGTTTTTAATTATAATATTTGGAAATAGTGAAGTTAAAAACTTTTTTAAAAACTGTAAAATTGTATGCTCCAATGGTAGAACCTAATTTTGGGTTTTTAAAATTCTGAATTTTTTTTTTTGAAAATTAACACTCAAGTTTGAACAAGTTGATCCTTTAAACATGATTAGACAAATCTCAGTCAATGAACCACCATCCAAATGATGTTACTTCCCTGAAGACATAGCATAGAGAAGAAGCGTGTCCATCAAAGCCAACACTGATCGATAAAAGCATCATCCAAAACCTGAAATAACAGAGACAAGTAGGATTAATAGATGTAGCATCAGAAATACAAAAAACAGAGAAGATAGAGGAAAGAGACGAGTTACTAACCTGATGCTTTTCTTCTTATAGAACCTCGACTATCTGCATCAAAGAGAAACTTGCAGTTGCTAATCCCATTGATCGTTGCATTACTAATACAGTCAGAGGAAGAGTTGGAGAGCTTGCTCTAGCTCTTTCAGCAAACGCTTTCGCCATTTCTTTAAACTCAGTTGCCACTTCTGCCTCATCAGAACCAGTTAAACAAACATGGATAGTTTCACACGAGATAGAAAAATTAAAACAAGAAATAATCGTAGAATGGATGAAAAACATTTTATACCATTCAAGACACAAACCTGAACAATAAGCATAACCTCCACAGTTCTTGTAACGACATCTTCATCACTTGAAAACACGCCGGGTTTTCTCCCTTCAAAACTATAAACATCCAATCAAAAGGACCAAATCGTGTTTGAAAAGTTTCTGATGGCAAAGTCCAAAACTCAGGAAGCCAAACTTCATAATCAAGTTTATAAAAACAAAGAGATATCCCAAACGGAAAGAGAACAAGAACATGAATAAACCACATGTCCTCCAGCCTTGTGCATCAGAGGAGCCTAGACTTGGCAGACCTAATTAGAGACATATAAAAAGGATCCAACAAGGAGCACATTACACTCACAGTTTTTGGACCACAGCCTTCAGATATCAGCTTCAACCTTTCAGCTTCTGTTACGGATGGTCGAGCTATGTCTTTAGACTCTGAAATATTCACATCCTGCAACAGTAAATTTCATACCAAATGTTTTTTAGAGTGTGTTAGTTTCAAAATCATGTCTTGTAGCTAAATCCAACGGCATATACAATATTCATCATGTGAGTTGATATAAATTCTCATTCTGTTTCATCAAACCAAAGAGAATAGCAAATGAGAAACGAAATTACCAATCAGACCAAAATAATCAAAAGTTGAAACATTGAGCTTCGAAACAATGGTGATTATAAACTAGTCAAAACCCAAAAAGGAGGAAAATTTATAAAATCTCAGAAAGCAAAATATGTTGAAACTGAATAAAGCAATCAAAACCCATTGAAACACGAAACTTAATTTTTTAAACTCGATCAACATGTGAAAGAAACAAACCATAATAAAGAGCATCATCATGTGAAATTAAAACTAAAGGAGAACAAATTCAAAAACTGTTTCAGAAACAAAAAAAAAAATTCAAAATTTATAAAAAAAATTCATACCTATTGGTGAAGAGTATCCCAAAGCAGAGTAATAATGTCCATCTCTTGGCAGACCTAAGGAGGTATTCAGAAGCAGGAACGGCGGATTCCCAACCTTTTTCGATTCATCTCCTCTCTCAATTCGATGGATTCCGACTTGAGAAAAAAACACCGATTTTGGAATCGGTTCGTGAAATGAAAGAGAGAGGAAGAGAGGGAAAAACAAAAGCTTCCATCGATGTTTTTTTTTTCTTTTGTTAAATTCACGAACCAATCTGAGAAAGACGCATGTGAGATAAGAATCGATACTAACAATGCTTAATTAAGGATCGATTTTAACTTTTATTATGTATTATGATTTATTTTTATTCTTAAGCAATCCTAAAAACCCATTAAATACCACCGTTGTACATGCTCTTAGGTGAGTAACCAAAGGGCAAAGAGAAATTACAATAATACTCTCAGGTGGTTGGAGGTGGATAGCTAGAGGTGGCTGGTCGGAGGTGGCTGGCCGGAGGTGATTGGCCGGAGGTAGCTGGCCGGAGTTAGCTGGTCGGATGTGGCTGGCTGGCGGTGACTGGCCGGTGGTGGCTGGCCGGAGTTAGCTGGTCGGAGGTGACTGGCCGGAGGTGGCTGGCCGGCGGTGGCTGGCTGGAGGTGGCTGGCTGGCGGTGGCTGGTGGTGGTAGGGTTAATTTGGACATTAATATACATAATACAGAAAATATAAGGAATTGATGGTTAAAGTAGTCAAAGAGTGAATTATAGATTTTTTTTGGGGTTATTTGCCATATTCCCATCATTAAATTGTTTTACAAAAATAACAACTTGGACATATAAAATTTACGTACACTATACAAATCAAGTTTACATTTTGTTAAGGGAGATTTATAGGATTTGTCACAAATAATAAGAACCATTCGATTGAAACTATTAGTTAAAAATTAATAGACAAGATTTTCTATCACATTTTTGTTTCTATTCTTCACTTTTTTTTTTCTCTTACTCTCTTTGTAATCACTTTATTTAATTATTGGGAAAAAATAAAGTGATTACTCACTTGATTGCGATGATAGTTGCCAGACAATCAACCAGAACCGCAACTACTCAGACGACAACTATCATCGCAATCAAAAGAATTCGGGATTTGAAGTTTGAGAAGAAAAATCGCTTTAGGGGTTTAGATTTCTAAAACTCGAAATCGATTTGGGGAAAAAAGAAGAGGGCAACAATGTCTTTAGTACCCTCTAATTAACCACATGGGTTATATTTTAATCCTGGTTAATATTTTCGTCATTAGAGTTAACAGTCGTTATGTCATAAGTATGGATCTACCGTTATTAATAAAATGAAGGTTTTTAAAGACAACGGAAATTAAAACAGGTATTTTTGGGGAAATTAATAACTAGATGAATTAAACGGCCAAAGAAAATTATATGGCGTATTTTTTTGAGTTTTTTCCCTTTAATTATTATGATATAGATTTTTGATTTTGTTTTTATGATTCATTATAATTTTATTGTTTCTACAGTTTGAGATCCATTTTATTATTCAATTGTAGTTGAATATTTGTTGATTGTCATGTGGATGCTAAAATGTCTTATTATGTTGATACTATACTTATTCTATGAGTTATCCACTAAACACTAATAATGTTTTGATGAATTAGTCATTGTTAACTATCAAACAATGTTAACCTCATCATATCCCCAAAAAAACCTAAGCATGAAACCTTTCATCATATCATATCCTAAACTCTAAACCAAAAACCTCTAAGCCCTAAACCCTAAAGCCTAAATCCTAAACTATAAACATTAACCTTAGATCATAAACATAATCATAAATTTAATTTCATAGTAATTTTAACAAATGTAGCCAAATATGAAGATATTTTACTAGAAAACAAGAAATTGACCCACCCCAACCTGTAAACCCTAAACCTTAAATTAGGCCAAAATTTTGGCTACTTGCATTACATTCTTTATAAATTTCCAAATTCATTGATGTTGTTCGCGATTATGTACATGGTTAACATGCATAGATGGATACTTATTTTTGGATGACCTGATAAAAACAATATGAATACCTAATTAATCAAACAACTTGTGGTTTGGTAAAGTAGTCATGGTTAACTATCAATCGATTTTAATCTTTCATATCCATAAAATCAAGTCCATATGGATGAATTATACACGTCCACTAAAAACTACTTGTGTTTTGGTGAAGTAGTCATGGTTAACTATCAAACAATTTTAAACTCATCATATCCCCTAACATCTAAGCATGAAGCCGGTCATTATATCATATACTAAACCTCAAACCCTAAACCTTAAACCCTGAACCCTAAACCTTAAACCCTGAACCCTAAACCCTAAACCTTAAATCCTAAACCCTAAATCATAAATCCTAAAATTTATACCTTAACCTTATATCATAAACCATAATCATAAATTTAATTTCATAGCAATTTTAACAAATATAGCCAAATCTGAAGATTTTTTTATAGAAAACATGAAATTGACCTGTCCCAACCAAATCCTAAACCTTAAATTATGCCAATTTTTTTATTTCTTGCATTACATTCTTTATAAATTTCCAAATTCATTGATGTTGTTTACTATTATGTGGATGGTTAACATGCATAGATGGATACTTATTTTTGGATGATCATAGAAAAAAACATATGAATAAGCTCATTACATGAACCCATGCTTGAACCATCGTCATCTTTGTTTTCAAGAAGTTATGCTCTAGGCCTTTAGCTAATCATTCCCAGTTAGATATCCCTCTTCATAAAAACATTGTAACTTGTTGCAGAATCGTAAAGCTACCAGCATGAAGCAAGTCACCATACCTGCATTTGCAATAATACTACATTTAACTGCTACCAACTCTTGTCAAAGAAAAACTGACCAATGCTCAAATTCAATTATCAACTTGCCTTTGATAAGATTGAAATTGTGACACCCCAGTTTCATAGATTTGCGGAGAGGTTTTACAAAAATTGATTTGGCCACCTATATCACCAAAGTGCATTTATCTATTCAGTTAAGGGCCCTGAGAGAACTCCAGAGTTAAGCGCGCTTGAGCTGGAGTAGTCTCATGATGGGTGACCTTCCGGGAAGTCACTGTCGGAACTGTGCAATTGAGGACAAAACAAAGAGAAAGATCATGCGCTTATTTGTAGGGACGGTAACAAGTCTTTAAAACCTCCCGAACATAGCAAACCGGCCGTCAGATATTGATGGGCTCACAGGCCTAGTGAGAGCACGTAAAGCCCATTAAGGAAGGTGAGTCCATGGACTAGGATTGGACATGGAGCCTACTAAGAGGTGGCGGTCGAGGCGTTACCGAAATGTTTACTAGTGAAAATTACATATCCAAATGGTGTAAATCAAATGATATATCTCAAAAGAGACCATCTCCCTACCAGTCCAGAACTGTGAAGCATTGAATCATAAAATGAGCTTTGAAACCCTCAAATAAATTTTTCAAAATTGCATAATACAGCTGATACAAAATATTTTATCCAAGAGATTAAAATCTTAAAACCCATACTTTAGTAGGAAATGATTAATGGTTGATAAGCAGTAGTTAGATGGGACTAGCGAATTGAAGAACCAGACAAAAAAAAAACAATTGAGTAGATTGACTTAATTTTATATGCATATGCAATTTTGATTTATTTTTTTCCTTTTTTTTATAATTAAAACCATAGTATGGTATGAAATGAGAGTCTATTTTATGTATTATAAAAACACATACATAAATATATTTTAATTATGTTTTGTTTATATATTTTATATGTTTTGTTTATTTTTTGTTAATATCTATTCAACATTTCAAAAACCCAAAAAATAACATATATATATATATATATAAATATTACTTTTAACATTTTTTAATAACAAATGCCATTTTTTTATTCACCCTAAGTCTATATGAACCTAAGCATGACACTAATAAAAATAATTTAAAATAAACCAAATACTAACCAACCATAAAGCAAAGAGATTGGATTATATTTCTATGAGAACAACATACACCTTGATTGAAGAAACTTATTATTAACATACAGCTGGTTAATGTCTAAAATTTGTGCATTGGAGAGGGTTGTGTGTTGGAGGGGAGATAGATTTGTACGGTTCGATCCCACTGTAACGCATATTCCCACTCGACTTACCATTTCTAGAGAGATTTATATATTGACTCATCTTACACTGTATAGATTCGCTTTACTTTCTTCATATTCCTTCGACATATTGGACAACTCCCACCCAGGCCCGGCTCATACCCATGGCGAGAGGGCGGTGGCCATGGGACAATTTTTTTTTTTCAAAAAACCTTAAGCAAATGGGGTCCAAAAAAATAGAAAAAAACAATTTATGTTGTTAAGAGTCTAAAAAAATTATATGCCTAGGGACCAAAAAATTGTTGAGACGGGGCTGCTCCCACCAGATTCTGCCATCCTACAAATTCATTAGGTTTAATAGTCAGATCAATCCCAATACAGTAAACTTACTAAGCAAATACCGTTTTTCAATCAAGTAGTTTTGATATGTCTAGTTGTATACTATCAATTGTTCTTGGACAAAAGAAAATCTTACTTTGTTCCGCATTCATAACAGGAGACACAATGGCCACATGGGAAGAAAATGCATTCTCTTGGAGCATTAAAACAAATGGCACAGAGGCGTCTAGTTTGGTTACTTTTTCACCCACATGTCCTATATTATCTTCTAAAGAGCATCAACATTTGCAAAAGGCTCATTACATGAACCCATTCTTGAACCATTGCCATCTTTGTTTTCAAGTAGATATGCTCTAGCTAACCATTCCCCGTTAGATATCCCTCTTTATAAAAGCATTGTAACTTGTTGCAGAATCGTAAAGCTACCAGCATGAAGCAAGTAACTATACCTGCATTTGCAATAATACTACATTTAACTACTTCCAATTCTTGTCAAAGAAAATTCATTATCAACTTGACTTTGATAAGATTAAAATGATTACAAGTGAAAATTACATATCGAAATGGTGTAATCAAATGATAGATCTAAAAAGAGACCATTTCCCTACCAGTCCATAATTGTGAAGCATAGAATCATAAAATGAGTTTTGAAACCCTCAAATAAATTTTTCATAATTGCATAATACAGCTAATACAAAATATGTTATTCAAGAGATTAAAATCTTAAAACCCATACTTTAGTAGGAAATGATTAATGGTTGATAAGCAGTAGTTAGATAGGACTAGCAAACTGAAGAACCAAACAAAAAAAACAATTGAGTAGATTCACTTAATTTTATATGTATATGCAATTTTTTTTGTTCCTTTATTTTTTGTAATAGCCGAAAAAACCATAGTATGGTATGATATGATAGTATGATATGATATGATAGTCTGTTTTATATGTTATAAAAAACGTACATAAATTTATTTTAATTATGTTTTCTTCATATTTTTCATATGTTTTGCTTATTTTTTGTTAGTATCTGTTCAACTTTTCAAAGAACAAAAAAATGACTAATTTGTTGCCATATATAAAAAATTACACGTATAGTTTATATTGTGACAACCCGTCCCGCGGAACCCACTAGCCCTCCGCTAGCTGCCCCAACGGACCGTCCGTGGACCCTGCTAGTAGATCAATTGGTGACAGCTTGTCCTGTGGGAAGGTTGTTAAAGGGTGAGGACCAGGGTTCGAGGAACGCCTGGCGCACCAATAATCTACTGGTGGATTGGGATATCCACAGTGATGGGTTAGGATCGATGCCCTGCAGGGCCATCTTGGGGTCCGTTGGACGGCTAGCGGTGGGCTAGTGGGGTCCACGGACGGTTTGTTGGGGCAGCTAGCGGTGGGTTAGTGGGGTCCGCGGGACGGGTTGTCACAAGCACCCTCTGCTGCAACCCTCACACCCGGGGCAACACCGTGACCGACACCAGGCCCATCCGCCCTGCCGCCACCCAAACCAGCCTGGTCTCCAGACACACTAGGATGACCCTGTGACTCCGCTACCTTTTCACTGGCCATGCTCTGGTTCACACTCACACTGGCCTCGGGAACCTGACCTCGCCTCCGACCACGACCACGACCACGACCACGACCACGACCACGACCATGACCACGACCACGCCCGCGACCAACAGCACCCTCTCTAGCCATCTGCACTACCAAGAACAGAAGGCTAAGCACACAATTCAAAACCGCACATAAAGTACACATCTTACCGTGGAATCTCATTGAAGGCTCGAAGAGAATGATACTAGGAATCCATACCACAAACAAATTGACTAACTACGCATATTCAATTTCATCACACAACATCATGCATCCAGCAACAGGAAAACACTTCAACCAATTAAATTCCTAAACCGCCCTAAACCATTCACTTAACCATCCTAGAACCGTATGGGCTCTGATACCAAAATGAAACAACCCAACCTTTTTTTTTAAATAATTAAATACAATATATAATTAAGCATCCCATACTACTTAATTAAACAAACCAACCCACACACACAAACCAACCAATGATAAACTGACATCCGATAACATGCACAGCGGAAACATAACAATAATACAAAACCAACACAATAACATTTCTAACCTTTCTATCCAGCAACCTAACATGGTACTAACCAAGGTTCCAACAACATAAACAATAAATCCAAAACACACAAACGAGACCCTAGATCATCCTCCTTCTCATCGCCATGATTCCACGATCACACTTTGCCTATACCTGCACACCACAAACAACAATTGAGATGCGTAAGTATTATCATAAATACTTAGTGAGGCCGTCCTCCCATCTACTAGGTTATACACACAAGCATATGAGACTCTCATGTTTAAGCAAGCAAACAAAACACAAGCAATACATCAAACCAGGAAATCAAGTCTCGGTTGAGACTGGTGTCGACCGATGCTACAAGAGAGTGTCGACCGATGCTCCACCAAATGGTGTCGACCGATGCCACTAGAGTGTCGATCGATGCCTCTTCTGCAGACATGATCTGCGCAACCCAAACGCCGAACTTCCGTTTCAATCCACCTCGAAACCGTCTCAAACTCACCCAAATACCTCGGGAATCTCTGGTAAACACGAAAACAACGAACCTAAGCAAGCAAACACCACAAACAACAAAGAAAACACCCAAACAAAAGAGATGTCATGCTTAGATCAACCATGGTCAAGCACTCACCTCAAATACAGGAAGATTGGATTGAGAAATCGATGGAAACAACACCTCCAGGAGCTTCTCCTCCGTTCCCAGCAACAGCTATCTCTTCTATAGCCACAGATCTCTGCAAAACACCAAGAACAAGCCCAGAAACTCACAGGAAATGTTTTCTCTCATTTTTCTCTCTTTTCTCACTCAACGGCGACAACAAAACTCTCCCAAAACCCTTAATTTGTCGTTTAGTCACTTATAAATACGATTTTGGGGATTCTAATTGAACCAAACCAAACCAAACAACAATTAAAACAAACCCGACCAAACCGAAACACATGGTGTCGATCGATACACCAAGGGTGTCGATCGACACCCACACCAAAACCACAATATTTGGTTCTCGGATGTTACATATATTTACATAGAATTTAATGTAAACTATACTCAATGTATCAAACAATTAAATAACTTATATATATAGTATACATATATATATATATATATATTACTTTTAACATTTTTTAATTACAAATGCCATTTTTTTAATTTGTCCTAAGCCTATATGAACGTAAGGAGGACAGTGATAAAAACAATATAAAATAAATCAAATACTAGCCAACCTTAAAGCAAAGGGATTGGATTCTATTTCTATGAGAACAACATACAGCTTGTTTGAAGTAATTTATTATTAACATAGAGCTAATTAATATCTGAAATTTGCGCATTGGAGAGGGTTATGTGTGTCGGGATACAAACCAAGTCCCACATCTGAAGATTAAAGAGATTATCATTAATATATAAAGGGTTAGGGTCAATCTACTAATTGCCAATTGGTTTTTAGTTAGAAACCCATGATAAGCCCAAACTTAACATGGTATCAGAGCCCAAGGTTAAAAATTCTGGTGGACCTAGAAAAGTGGATACAGATATGCCTCTTGTTAACCCGAGTAATGGAGGCCCAAGAAGGGGTTTATTATCGATCCAATTGGCATCGGTTCGAGATGGAGTTATCATCTCTAGGAGGCGTGTTAATATCCCACATGTGGTCTTTGGTTTGAAGGGGAGATTGTTGGGATACACACCAAGTCCCACATCTGAAGTTTAAAGAGATTATCATTAATATATAAAGGGTTAGGTCAATCTACTAATTGCCAATTGTTTTTTAGTTAGAAACCCATGATAAGCCCAAACTTAACAATGTGTTGGAGGGGAGATAGATTTGTACCGTTCAATCCCACTTGACAATCCAAATATTGTGAAATGGGAGAGCGCTCTGCAGTCTGTTCCAAGCAAGATAGGCTTGGAATTGAAGAATTTTAGGTAGAAAAATTGTTTGACTATCTCATTTTGACATGTTTTTCATCCTAGAGCATATCTCATTTTGACATGTTTCACTGATTTTTCCTTAATTCGTATAGCAGGAACGAGAGGGAACTCGTTGACATGATCGTTGACTCGATCAAAAGAGCACTTGCCCTAAATCCACCGGCAAGCATAGTAGCAGACGGGATCTGAAAAGACTCGGGGGCAAAGACTGTAGACACATTTTTGCTTGGCTCGTATGAGTTTCCATGTTCTTCGATCAACGACGACCACGGTATCAATCCGCCTCAGCACCAAGCCACAATTCCACCCCTTTCTGAAACGCCGTACGTCCGTATTTTTTAGGTAACTGTATCGGTTTGTTCTCTGAAAAGACCAAAATACCCCTCCTTCCTTTGAGGTTTACTTGGGCCTTTTCTGGGCCGCGCTTTTTATTGGGGTGAGGATCTACCCCTAGCACTTCAGTACCCCACTATGGAATAAAACAAAAGCCTTAAGGATTTGGAAGAAAAGATACATTTTGATTGTGCCAAAACTAAAATTGTTGGAATCGTTGGGATGCCTGGGATTGGTAAAACCAGTCTTGCGGAAGCGTTGTATAGAAAGTGGGAACACAAGTTTGAGAGGAGCTTGTTTTTCCTAGATGTCAGTAAGATGGCGAATGAACACGGTTTGTATTGGCTACATAAAAGATTAAATCAACAGCTGTTGAAGGATATTCATCCCAACATAGGATTAATTACAGAGAAACCTGAGTTTTGTAAGGATACTCCTCTCCAAAAGATTTTTTTTGTTGTTATATATGACGTTAGTGGCAAGAGACAGATCAGATCTCTTTTTGGTAATTGCGATTGGATTAGAAAAGGAAGCAAGATTGTTACTGCATCAAGTGATGAGTCACTGCTCAAGGAACTGGTTGACGATACTTATGTAGTCCCGAGACTGAACAGCAGAAGCAGTTTACTTTTGTTTACCAATCACGCCTTTGGTTTGGTGGATCATGCCGAGGGAAATTTCGTAAAGCTGTACAGACACTTTCTGAATTATGCCAACGGCAACCCACTAGCCCTTAGAGCTTTTGGTGTTGACCTTCATGGGAAAGGCGAGGCTTATTGGGAACAGAGGATTGGAACACTGGCACAAATTTCTAATAAGATGATCCAATATGTCTTGAGAAAAAGATATGATGAGCTCACAGCGAAGCAGCAAGAGGCTTTTCTTAACGTTGCATGTTTCTTTTAATCAGAGAATGCAAGTTATGTAAGATGCCTGGTAAATTCATGTGATTCTGAGTCTTCTACGGTTTGCGATGAAATAAGAGATCTCCAAGACAAGTTTCTCGTTAATATAGTTGAGATGCATGATATATCATGCACATTCGCCAAGGAACTTGCTTCACAAGCATTGACTGAAAATACAGGGGTTCATCTCAGGCTTTGGAACTATCAAGATATCATCCGTTTGCTGAAGAATAAATTGGTGAGATTATTTAAACATATTCGAGCTTAAATACAGGGGTTCATCTCAGGCTTCACAAGCATGTGTTAGTTGTGCTAAATTTCCAGCTTCTGGAGTGATGGACAAGTACTCTAGAATTTCAATTGCTATCCATTTTTTTCGTGTGGTTTTGTTTACAGTACGTTTCTCATCAATTGGTTGTAGGAAATGGAAAATGTCAGAGGTATTTTCTTAGACATGTCTGAAGTTCCGGAGGAAATAATATTTGCTAACATCTTTAGCAATATGTGCAATCTTCGATATCTCAAAACATACAATTCCGCCAGCCCTAAGGAAGGCGAAGGCATTTTCAAATTTGACATGGTTAAGGAGATTCATTTACCATTAGATAAGGTATGTTATCTCCACTGGATGAAATATCCATTTGAGCAACTTCCATCAGACTTCAACCCAGAGAATCTTGTTGATCTTGAACTGCCTTGTAGCTCCATTAAGAAAGTTTGGGAGGGTGTTAAGGTGTGTCTCACTGTACTCCACAATTCATCTGTTTCATATGAATCAAACATCAAATTTTAGGGTTATATTCTTCTTCTTCTTCTTTACAGGGTACCCAAAAACTAAAGTGGGCCAATCTCAGCTATTCGAGTAAGTTGACTAATCTTTCAGTGTTGTCAAATGCTAAAAATCTTGAAGGTTGCACAAGTTTGCATGAACTGCCCCAAGAGATGGAGAACATGAAAAGTCTTGTCTTCCTGAACATGAGAGGTTGTAAGAGTCTAACATTTCTTCAGAGGATGAAACTGAGCTCTCTAAAAACTCTGATACTCAGTGACTGCTCAAAACTTCACGAGTTTGAGGTGATTTCGGAAAATTTGGAAGCATTATATTTAGATGGAACTGCAGTGAAGGGACTTCCGCCAGCCACCGGGGATCTGATGAGACTTACCATATTGAATATGAAAGGCTGTACAGAACTGGAGAGTCTTCCCGAATGTCTTGGAAAACAGAAAGCTCTTGAAGAACTCATACTCTCTGGCTGTTCAAAGCTCGAGAGTGTTCCAGAGGACGTAGCAAACATGAAACATTTACGGATCTGATTGCTTGATGGCACAAGAATCAAAGAGATCCCAAAGATATACTCGTTGCAGCGTTTATGCTTAAGTAGAAATATTGAAATGGTCCATCTGCACGGTAACCTCAGTCAATTTTATCATCTGAAATGGCTTGTCTTGAAGAAGTGCAAGAATCTCAGATATCTTCCAACGCTTCCACCATATCTTGAGTACCTAAATGCATATGGCTGTGAAAAACTAGAAACAGTTGTGAATCCTCTGGTCCTTCGAATGATGACTGGGCAGATCCGTTCCACTTTCTTTTTCACTAATTGAAACAATCTGTTTCATCCTTCGCGAAATGGAAATGCCAGCGACTTGCACTTGAATGCTACGATAAGGTATCTTCATCTCTCTCTCTCGCTCTCTGTCAAGCAAACATAATTTTGGAAAAGGGTTTCTTATTTATTATTATTGGCCATAAGGCTCTATATATACACAAAGATATATCCTGATATATGCAAATCTTCCTAAATATATGCAATCAAATCACATATTAAGTGATTAATATACTTCTCCTTGATTCCCAAGGTAATAGATATGATTTGGTACAATCATCTATCTTACAATATCATAACACTCTCAATGTTTCTCCCTTTAGTTCGTTTTTTTTTTCCTCACTCATCGCTGTTGTTGTGCAATTTTCATTTATAGGGAATAGTGTCAAGAGCTTTGTTCAACACTTGCTATCCTGGATTTGAAGTCCCTTCGTGGTTCCATCACCAAGCAGTTGGATCAGTCTTAGAGCCAAGACTAGAACCACATTGGTGTAACAATAGGCTTTCTGGGATAGCTCTCTGCGCAGTTGTCTCATTCCATGAGAACCAAGATCCGATCATCGACAGTAGTTTCTCAGTAAAATGCTCACTGCAGTTTGAAAACGAAGATGGGTCTCGTATCCGCTTTGATTGTGATGTCGGAAGTTTGACCGAACCAGAAAAGATTGAGGCAGATCATATTTTTATCGGCTATGTCAGTTGCTCACACATTACACAACGTTTGGAAGATCACTACTCTGGTAACTCTATACCTACAAAGGCTTCTCTGGAGTTCTACTTGACTGATGCCTGTAAAAGTGAAATGGTGGATTGTGGGTTCCGTTTGATGAACGCCGAACCAAAGAACGTCTCTGTCGAAGTGAATGGACGTGAAACCACTTCGGTAAAAGGTCCTGGTTTAGATTATCGTTCTATCATAATTGTGTCAGTCTGCACAGTGATCATTTTTTATGCTTTACTGGTTTGTAGTCTTACTGATTACAAAAAAAAAACATTAATAAAACTCCTCTTTGATTCATTTTATTCACGTAAGATATTTCAGGATATTGAGTCTTCTTCAGACCATGTTAATCGGCTAAGCAAGCGTGAAAGGCAATGTGGTTTGATCTTTCTCCAAGAGGTTCCCCAAGTCAAATAGATGCTTGGAACTTACCTAAAATGAAAATATATACAACGACAAAAAATTGTCTTTCGATGTATATATATTTTCTTATCTTGGTCAATTGAGGTATCCATACTGTTCGCCTATTATTACGTTACTACTAATCCCCGTGCTAGAGCACGGATTGAATTTTTTTATTTATATCATAATTTTAGAATAAAATACGATTCCAAATATCACGATTAATGTTAGATTAGGACCTGAAATTTTTTTAAAATCAATCATATAAATTATATTTTATTCTAAAATTATGATATAATAAAAGGAATTTCAACCCGTGCTCTAACCCGGTCCTAATCTAGCATTAAGGTTTAATTTTTAATTTCTGAATATGATCCCGAAGATCACGATTAATCTTGTTAAATTAGCGAGATTTGATTCTTTTTTATGATTAAGAGTATATTTTTATCCCTTAATAACTTTTTTATTGATGTGGTTTATCAATAAAATCTGTAGAAAATAAATTGGTGATATTGTGATTCTAGATATTTGAAACTATATACGTGATCTTCCGAAAATAAAGTTTGGAATATCCATGAACTATCAATTTGGAATAACCCATTTAAAATTTTCTGTTTGTTGTAAAACACTTGGTGGACTCTATCCAACCGGCCCATTATCAGTTCGTCCGTGCGCAGCCTCTCGACCATACTTGGTCGAGAGCCTTCGGCCCGTTAGTCGAAGCCCATCGGCGATAGCATTAGTATGTCGGTTTTACCTTAGGACTTGTAACACTATATATACATGTTGTAACCTCAATTCCTATCAATAATAACCTAAGAGATTTACTCCCTAAACTCTCTAATTTACAACACGTTATCAGCACGATAGCCTCTATCCCTAAACCCTAAAGCAGCCGCCTATTCTCCCTTACCCTAAAACCCTAAACCGACTTCCTGTTCTTACTTCCATCCGAGATCAAATCCTTCCTGTTCGAAGATCCTCTTGTTCACAAGCAACCCTTAGCTTGTGATCAAAGTCTCTCCCCAGCTTGGTCGAGGTTTACTGTTAGCGGTTCGTCGATCGGGGGTGAGTACGAGAAGCTGTTCGCGGGAAGCAAGGAGCTGTTCGTGGGGAAGTTGTTCGTGGTTCGTGGTCAAGAGATATCTGAGGTCTTTAGCTCCCAGATCAATTCCAGTCAGAATCCTTGTGGTGTTAAGGTAAACAAAATTCAAACTTCTTAAAACCACATAATTGAATCTGGATCTAAAAGCTATTGAACCCTAAAATATCCAAGTAAACTAACAAACAAATTTAAGATCTATAATCCTATAAACTTTAAAATCTATTCACATAGGATTGTTAGATTGTTTGTTAAATTGCACCAAATTATATCAAGCTTTAAAATTGTTGATTGACTGCTTGATTGTTGCATAAGAACCTAGAACTGTTTTAGATTCATAAGGATCAGATTATTACAGATTGTTCTAGGAAATTAAAACTTGGATCATTCATGCATAACAATTAAAATCGGACCATGCTTAGGTTGTTATAAAATCGATTGCATGAATTATATTTTAGGATTGTTTAAACTGTTCTTGAGAAATTCAAGAAGAAAATTCCCTAGATCCTAAATTCATAAACTCGAAAATTTTAGAGTTGTTCTAGGATAATTTCCAAATTAAAATTATAGTAATTATCCTAAATTAATCCGATTAAATAAAACTTTCGCTAAGTTTCTATAAATTAAAACTTTAAATCGGAAATTAAAATATTAGTTAGGATAAGTTCCTAATTAAATAGTAATTATCCAAATTCCTTAAAATCAAAAATATTTAATCCTAAATCAAATAGGAAATTATAAGATAAGGAAATCCTATTTAGGAATAAGGAAATTGTTGCATGCATATAGCTATTTAGTTTTGTTGTCTTGCATGCATGAATTTAAACCGAAAAAACTATAAGAGGCAAGGCATGGTTCGGTCTCAAATACCGCATGACCTAAGGCATGGTTCGGTCTCAAATACCGCATGACCTGAAAATTATTTGTTGCATGGTTCGGTCTCAAATACCGCATGCTAACTGTCGGTTGTCTATATTTATGCAGATGGCTAATCTCAAGAGCCTAGACTACCCTATCTTGCAAGCTTCCGGAAAGAATTACTTGCAATGGGCTAATGACACCGAAATCTACTTGTCATCGAATGGCCTGAAAGGGTGCATCGATGAGGATATTGAGTCTACGGACAGGAATAAGAGTAAGTGTCTCCAGCACATACATCATCACACTGCTGAGAGTATCAAAAGCCAGTACCTCTTCCTAAGAGATCCTCTTGCCCTTTGGACACAGCTTAAACGCCGTTATGGGCACCAAAAGACGATGCTCCTTCCAAAGGCAGAGTTTGATTGGAAGAGCCTAAGGATCCAGGATTACAAATCCGTGGAAGAGTATAACTCTGAGCTCTTTAGGATTGTCTCACTCCTTAGGCTGTGTGGGAAAGAGGTGACTGAGCAGGAGCTGATTGAGAAGACATTGTCTACCTTCAGCCCTAATAACAGAGTACTCCAGCAACAATAGCGGCACCAAAAGCTTGCTGACTATGGGGAACTCATTCAGTGTTTACTGCTCGCTGAGCAGAACGATGAGTTGTTGATGATGAACAGTGCTATGCGACCTCCTGGTACAGCCCCATTACCAGAAGCAAATAAGGTCGACTTGGGAAAGAAAGCTGTAGCAGAGTCTAATGAGCCTAAGGAGCCTAGTGAGATCAATTACGTCCACAGAGATAGACACTATGGCCATGGTGGCCGTGGTGGCAGGGGACGTAGTGGTCGAGGGGGCCAGGCTGGTCGAGGAGGCCGCAGACGTGGTGGTAAGGGCCGTGGGTCCTTTAAGCCAAACTCCAAGGCCAAATCGACTTGCCACCGATGTGGTATGTCAAACCACTGGGCCAAGAACTGCAGAACTCCCAAACACCTCATTGATGCATATCAAGAATCTCTTAAGAAAAATCCAGAAGCAAACTATGTACACATCGATGATGAAGGAGACTTCGATCATGAGAATGATGACTTGCTAGGATATGAGTCCTCCGACTGCCTCAAAGATGTTGAATGAATTTCGAATTTGTTTTGGTTTATTTTCTATGCTTTATGATTTAATTTGCTTTTAATGTAATGGATAATTGCTTTGAATTAAATTCAATAGATTTTATTTTATAAACTATTCTATTAAAATCCGAAATTCTTGTCCTATTTATAGACATGGCCGAGGACATGAGTGAATTAGTAGTGGATAGTGGCTCCAGCCACACCATACTAAAAGATAAGAGATATTTCATAAATCTTATAATGAAAAGTGCAAATGTTAATACAATTGCGGGTATAGCAAATCTTATAGAAGGCTACGGCCAAGCACACATATTGTTGCCTAACGGAACTCATATTGAGTTATGTGATGCTTTATACTCACCCAGCTCTAAGAGAAGCTTATTGAGCTTTAAAGACATAAGGTCAAATGGTTATCATATTGAAACCAAGGGTGAAGGATCTAAAGAGTTCCTCTACATTACAGAAAATGTGAAAGGACAAAAGAAGATCCTAGAGACTATACCTGCCTTAGCCTCTGGTCTATACCATGCTAAGATTAACATGATAGAAGCCAACTTTGCTAAGCACAAAATATACAAAGAAAGTTTCACTTTATGGCATGACCGGCTTGGCCATCCGGGAACTAACATGATGCGTAAATTGATAAAGAGTTCAAAAGGGCACAACCTTAAAGAAAGAAAAGTTCTCCCTAAGAATCTCACATGTGTGGCATGTGCACAAGGGAAACTTATTGTAAGACCTTCACCAGTAAAAGTCACAAGAGAGACTTTACATTTTCTGGAAAGGATACAAGGTGACATATGTGGGCCGATACACCCACCTAGTGGGACATTTCGATATTTCATGGTGATGATAGATGCATCAACCAGATGGTCCCACGTATGCTTGTTATCCACGAGAAACTTAGCATTTGCTAAGCTCTTAGCTCAAATCATTCGATTAAGAGCACATTTTCCAGACTTTCCACTTAAGACTATACGTCTAGATAATGCTGGTGAATTTACATCCCAAGCGTTTAATGATTACTGTATGTCCATGGGGGTGAGTGTGGAACATCCTGTGGCACATGTACATACACAAAACGGATTAGCTGAATCCTTCATTAAACGAATACAATTGATAGCTCGACCATTGTTAATGCGATCGAAGCTTCCTGTGTCGGCTTGGGGACACGCGGTCTTACACGCAGCAGAACTCATACGCATCAGGCCATCTAGTGAACACAAATATTCCCCATCCCAACTCCTATCGGGTCAAGAGCCAGACTTATCCCATCTTAAGACATTTGGTTGTGCCGTTTATATACCAATTGCTCCACCACAGAGAACAAAGATGGGACCACAGAGGAGAATGGGAATATATGTGGGGTATGAGTCTCCCACCATAATAAGGTATCTCGAGCCACTGACAGGAGACCTGTTCAAGGCCAGATACGCGGACTGTCAATTTATTGAGTCCGAATTCTCTATGCTAGGTGGGGAGACCAGCAAGCTGAGCAAAGAATTGACATGGAATCAAACATCCTTAGAATGGCAAGATCCTCGAACTATAGCATGTGATGCAGAAGTTCAGAAGATTATACATCTTCAACAGCTAGCTAATCAATTGCCAGATTCCTTTGCTGACCCGAAAAGAGTAACAAAATCGTACATACCAGCTTGCAATGCACCAGTACGTATTGATGTTCACAAGGAACACAATAATCAAGTTGCTACAGAGTCTATGCCACGTTTGAAACGGGGTAGACCATTAGGTTCCAAAGATAAGAATCCTCGGAAAACAAAGAGTGCAAAACAGACCGAGGCTAAGGGAATTATAGAAAAGCCAGAAGTTGTCACGGAAACTCCTACGGCACCAAATGAGGCTCAGGACGCTGAACCTCAAGAGCCTGAAGGAGTTGACAACAATGAGATCTCGATAAACTATATAATGTCTGGAATACAATGGAACCGAAAAGATGTCGACATTGATGATATATTTGCATACAAGGTAGCACTTGAAATAAATGAGGATCATGAGCCCACATCTATACTAGAGTGTACACAAAGCAAAGATTGGCTTAAATGGAAAGAAGCCATTGATGTGGAGCTAAACTCTTTAAAGAAGAGAAGTGTGTTTGGTCCGACCTTAAGGATAACACCAGAAATTAAACCAGTTGGACACAAATGGGTCTTTGTAAGAAAGAGAAATGAGAGAAACGAGATTGTCAGATACAAGGCAAGGCTCGTAGCACAAGGATTCTCTCAAAGACCTGGCATAGATTATGAGGAGACATACTCCCCTGTGATGGATGCAACGACTTTTAGATATCTAATAAGTCTGGCCATAAGAGAAAGTTTAGATTTGCGGTTAATGGATGTTGTAACTGCATATCTATACGGTCCACTGGATAATAAAATTTATATGAGATTACCAGAGGGTATAGAACTCAAAGATAAGCAGGGTTCTAGAGACCAATACTGCATAAGGCTAGACAAATCGCTTTATGGACTGAGACAGAGTGGTCGAATGTGGTATAACCGGCTAAGTGAATATTTAGCCAAGGAAGGTTATAGGAATGACCCGATCAGTCCTTGTATATTCATAAAGAAATTCGCGAATAAGGGATTTGTGATAATAGCAGTATATGTGGATGATTTAAACATCCTTGGAACCTTTGGGGAAATTGCCCAAACAGTAGGATATCTCAAGAAAGAGTTTGAGATGAAAGACCTAGGCAAGACAAAATTCTGTTTGGGGTTGCAGCTTGAGTACATAAACAATGGGATCCTTGTGCATCAAAAGGCATACATAGAAAAGGTACTCAAGAGATTTAATATGGAGCAAGCTCACTCATTGACTAGCCCAATGGTTGTGAGAAGTGTAGAAGTGGATAAAGATCCATTTGCTCCTAAGAAGGACAATGAAGAAATTCTTGGTCCTGAAATGCCTTACCTCAGTGCTATAGGAGCATTAATGTTCTTGGCTAGCCACACTAGACCTGACATATGCTTCGCAATAAACCTTCTGGCAAGATACATTTCTTGTCCGACCATAAGGCACTGGAATGGTATAAAACATGTTCTGCGTTACCTACAAGGAACGACAGACTTTGGTTTATTTTACACTAACCATAACAAAGAAAGTTTAGTTGGTTTTGCTGATGCAGGTTATCTGTCCGACCCACACAATGGTAAATCACAAACAGGTTATGTGTTTACACACGGTGGTACAGCGATCTCTTGGCGTTCTATGAAGCAGACTCTAGTAGCCACATCCTCAAATCACGCGGAGATCCTAGCCATGCATGAAGCCAGCCGTGAGTGTGTTTGGTTGCGGTCAATGACTCAGCACATTCGGACAGATAGTGGCATGGACATAGACAAATCAGCAACGGTCATCTATGAAGACAATACAGCCTGCATCGCACAACTCAAAGAAGGTTACATCAAGGGAGATCGGACAAAGCACATCCTGCCAAAGTTCTTCTATACACATGAACTACAAAAGGCCGGAGAAGTTCAAGTGGTGCAAGTTCAGTCATGTGACAACTCAGCCGATCCCTTCACCAAGGCATTACCGACAACAACATTCAGGAAGCTCACGCACCAGATTGGAATGCGGAGGCTTAAGGACTTGGAGTGATGCTTGGAACAGGGGGAGCAATGTGTGCTGTACTCTTTTTCCTTCACTAAGGTTTTGTCCCAATGGGTTTTCCTGGTAAGGTTTTAATGAGGCAGCATCCCCTAAGCACATTGCATCGATCCCTTCCTCGCATAGGCACGGTTGTATCGTCCAAGGGGGAGTGTTGTAAAACACTTGGTGGACTCTATCCAACCGGCCCATTATCAGTTCGTCCGTGCGCAGCCTCTCGACCATACTTGGTCGAGAGCCTTCGGCCCGTTAGTCGAAGCCCATCGGCGATAGCATTAGTATGTCGGTTTTACCTTAGGACTTGTAACACTATATATACATGTTGTAACCTCAATTCCTATCAATAATAACCTAAGAGATTTACTCCCTAAACTCTCTAATTTACAACACTGTTACAATTAAGGTTTTATTGGTTACAATTAATATATGGATTAATTTATAATTTATGTATAACCTATTTGTAACCATTTATTAAAATTATAAAGTCTACCAAAACAATGTTGTGTACTTCCGTTTTATTATAAAGGAGATGTGTCATTTTCTATGTTATTTTTTATTTTGTTGTTTCAACAACTACCCAGCTGTAATTAAGTTATATGGATTAATATAAGACTCACTCAAATCCGGTCAACTTGTTTAGTTGGCTTTGTAGATCAATGATCAATAAGCATGGAAATCAATATAGAATTATCAAAGATTTAAGAACACAAGACTGTTTTAAGAATAACTCTCTTAATAGCTTAAAGAAATTATCTCAAAACTCTAAGCTCTCTCTTACAATCTCTCAATCTCAATCTCTCAAACTCTATATGTTAATGCCATAACTCGACATACATATATATAGTAAAACCAAAACCTATTTCAACTAGGAAACACCAATATCCTAGATAACACTAAATAAGCTTTGATCCTTATCCATTCACTAATCATTAGGAATGCTCTGCTCTTTCTATTTTTAGGTTCTCTTCAAGCTTAAACCAACATACTCCTCCTTAAGCTTGAACTCCAATGCTGCTAAATCCTTAACTCCTATGAACTCTCTCATCTCCTTGAACTTGGTTCTTCCCAAAGCTTTTGTGAGTATATCCGCTTTCTGTTCAGTGCCTGCAACATGCTCCACTTCGACTTGTCCGTTTTCCACACACTCTCTTATAAAATGATACCGTCGATGAATGTGTTTACTGCGTCCATGTAAAACTGGATTTCTTGTTAAGGCAATAGCAGATTCATTATCAATGCGGATGATGACTCTTTCAAGAGAACTCCCAGTAATCTCAACTAACAAGTCCTGCAACCAGATTGCTTGCTTCGCAGCTTCGGTTCCTGCCATAAATTCTGCCTCACACGAAGACAAAGCCACAACATCCTGCTTCCTTGAGCACCATGTGATCGGTCCCTTTCCAAAATAGAAAATGTGACCATAAGTGCTTCTTCCATCAATGGGATCACCACTGTGACTAGAGTCACTGTAACTGATCAGCTTAGGCACTCTTGATATTTCATAGGACAAACCCAATCCGACTGTTCCTCTTAAGTATCTTAAGCACTGTTTTAACGCTGCACCATGTGATTCTCGTGGACTCTGCATGTACCTGCTTAATATTCCAACACAATACGCAAGATCAGGCCTAGTATGAAGTAAATATCTCAGACAACCAACCCTTTTCCGATAAACTGTTGCATCGATCTCCTTCTCCTTCTCTGCTTTCGAAAGTGTCAACTCTGTTTCCATCGGAGTGTGAATTAAGTTGCAGTTTTGTAAACCAGCTTCCTCTAGAATCTTCAATGCATAACTTGATTGATTAAGTGTTATTCCCTTTTGATGCTGTTCTACCTTGATTCCGAGATAATACGACAGTTTGCCGAGATCACTCATGTCGAACATAGATGACATCTCCTCCTTAAACCTCACAATGATCTCCAAACATGTTCCTGTGATAAACAAGTCATCAACATACACTCCCACAACCAAGAGATTATGACCTGAGCTCTTCCTATAAACAGAGGGTTCCTTTGAGCATTTAACAAAACCAAATTCCATAAGTATCTGGTTTAGTTTGTTGTTCCATGCTCTAGGA
This sequence comes from Camelina sativa, assembly GCF_030686135.1. Lineage (NCBI taxonomy): Eukaryota > Viridiplantae > Streptophyta > Magnoliopsida > Brassicales > Brassicaceae > Camelina > Camelina sativa. The sequence continues at coordinate 31,360,117 of NC_141899.1, forward strand.
GCCTGCCTTAGAACAAATAAAGCTTTGTTGAGCTTATACACCTTTCTCTCTTCACCTTTCTTGATAAATCCTTCTAGTTGATTGACATGTACAATCTCCTTGAGTTCACCATGGAGAAAAGCTGTCTTGACATCAAGGTGATGTATCTCCCAACCATAAGATGCAGCAAGACTGATAAGAAGCCTGATTGTTTCGATCCTTGCAACTGGAGCAAACACTTCTTCGAAGTCAACACCATATTTTTGGACATAACCCTTAGCCACTAATCGAGCCTTATACTTGTTGATGCTCCCATCCGAGTTTCTTTTGATTTTGAACACCCACTTCAAACCAATCGGCTTTGCTCCTATAGGTAAGTCTACAAGATCCCAAGTTTTGAACCTTTCGATTGACTCTATCTCTTCCTCGCAGGCTCGTCTCCATTCAATAGACTCTCTTGCTTCTTCATAATTCCTTGGCTCATTGTTTAAACAGAGCAAAACTAATTCTCCTTCTTCCACTGCAAGTTGAAAACAGACATAGTCTTCTAAGTACTTTGGTTTAGTACGATGCCTTTTCTCTGTAATTTCAGATATTACTGCAGGTTCGTTTTCTATGTGTCTGGTCTCGCTATCAGAAATTTCATCAGATTGCTCATCCTCTCCGGTTTCCTCGCTATCAGAGTTGTTTCTCACAAGAGATTGCTTTGGTGACTCGCTTATTGCACTCTCCTCTCGATTTTGACTACTCATACCATCAATTGTAAACTCGAAGTTCTCATCTCCTCCATCACTAAGATTGTTCCTACTCCAGTTCCAGCTCTTGTTTTCGTCAAAAACAACATCACGGCTAACAATAATTTTCCTCGTTTCTGCATCAAGCAATCGATAAGCCTTGGAACCCGGTTCAGTTCCTAGATGGACAAGAACTCGAGTTCTATCGTCTAACTTCTTCAAGTGAGCTTTCTCTGTCTTGGCATAAGCAATGCAACCAAAAACTCTAACATGTCCAACTGCTGGTTTTCTTCCTCGGTAGCATTCATATGGAGTTTGTTCCCTAAGCGACCTTGTCACAACTCTGTTCAACAGGTAAGTGGAGTGTCTTACAGCCTCCCCCCACAAGTAATTAGGCATCTTCATGTGCTTTAGAATACTTCTCGCCATCTCCATGAGTGTCCTATTACGTCGTTCCACAACCCCGTTCTGTTGCGGTGTATAAGGAGCTGTCAAGTGTCGAGTAATTCCAGAGTCTTCACAAAAACTATTAAACTCAAGAGATACAAACTGTCCTCCTCTATCAGTTCTAAATGTTTGTATCTTTTCTCTTGTTTCCTTTTCAACCATAGCCTTGAATTTCTTAAACTTCTGTAATGACTCACTTTTCTCCTTTAGTAGAACAGTCCACATATATCTTGAATAATCATCTATAAGGACAAATATGTATCTATTTCCAGCACTTGTAGATGGTGTTATGGGGCCACAGAGATCTCCATGTATTAGTTCCAGCTTCTTTGTTGCTCAAAAGGCAGTTGCATTTGGAAAAACCTGAGTAGGTTGTTTTCCAAGTAAACATGAACTGCAAATCTCCTTTTCAAGAGATTTGTTCGGACCACCTATCACCAGTTCATTAGTAAACATGTTCGACAAGGTGACATAGTTAATATGTCCCATTCTGGCATGCCACCTACTTGATTCACTTGCAGCCGTGAAGTTCAAACAAGCTTTGTTTGTTAGTCCCATGTTTACCTTATACAGCCGATTCTTTGTTCTCTCTGTTTTTACGAGCAAGTTTCCTTCTGGATCACACATTGTAAGATGTTCTCCTTTCAATCGTACTTCACAACCAGCCTCTGTAGCCTGTCCTAGGCTTATGATATTGGTTCATAGACTAGGGATAAAATACACCTCCGACATCACTCTTGGCTTCCCGAATGAGTCAATGAAAGCAATTGTCCCTTTCCCTTTGATATCAATCTTCGAGTCATCTCCGAATCTTACCTTTCCTGTAACTGAACGATCGAGTTTATCAAAGTATCTCTGGTCTCCAGTCATATGATTGCTTGCGCCGTTATCAAGAAACCACACATTACTTCCAACAGTATTTGCTTCAAACTTACTCGGTATGCAGCGTTCTTTGTTCAAATAAACAACTTCATGCATCATGAGATGATCTGCTTCCTCAGTGTCCTTATGTTCAGTCTCCTTGTGTTCTGCTAGTCCAAGTTTAAGCAGCCTATCTGGACATTGTGAAGCAAAATGACCTATCTTGTCACACCGGAAACAAGTGACTTGAGATGGATCCCTCCAACTATTACGGCCACGTCCTCGTCCTCTGAAATTTCTTCCACCACGTCCTCTTCCTCTATAGTCTCCGTTATACTCTCGATTTTGTGGTTCAAAGTTAGTGTACATCAGCTTACTTTGATCTTCCTCTGCATCTTCTTCCTCAGAGATGCGCTCCTCATAAGCCTTTAGCCTACCAACAATGTCCTCGAAACTTACAGTATTAAGGTCTAATACTTGTTCAAGCGAAGCAACCATATGAATAAACTTCTTCCTTGGGAGACTCTTCAAAAACTTTTTAACAAGTTTTGATTCCTCTATAGTTTCTCCAAGAGAAGCAGTTTTCAAAGAAATCTGAGAAATCTTCTCTGCAAAGTCATCAATCTTCTCTGTTTCCTTCATCTTGAGCCTGTCGAATTCAGCCATCAAGGTTTGTAGTCGAGCCTCTTTGACCCTCTCAGCTCCTACATGTCGAGTTTGAATCGTATCCCAGACTTTCTTTGCTATACTCAAACCTCCGACCTGCAGAATTAGTGTCTCTGGTATGGATTGCAGGATTAAAGCTATGGCCAGATTATTCTTGTCACCATCGGATGACTCTGCTTCGATCACCTCCCAGACCTTGTTGACCTTAAGAACATAGCTCATCTTTATTGCCCAAACCGTGTAGTTGGTAGAACTGAGCATAGGACATGAGATTGAAGATGACGCTCCTCCTTCTTTTGGTTTATCTCCTGCGACCGCAAGTTGTTTATCCTTAGTGTCTGTACTTCCGTCTCCTGACATCTATTCTATTCTCACAGATTCCTGATCTTCTTTTCATGCTCTGATACCAAATATAGAATTAGCAAAGATTTAAGAACACAAGACTGTTTTAAGAATAACTCTCTTAATAGCTTAAAGAAAATATCTCAAAACTCTAAGCTCTTTGTTACAATATCTCAATCTCAATCTCTCAAACTCTATATGTTAATGCCATAACTCGTCATACATATATATAGTAAAACCAAAACCTATTTCAACTAGGAAACACCAATATCCTAGATAACACTAAATAAGCTTTGATCCTTATCCATTCACTAATCATAACTCGATTAGGAATGCTCTGCTCTTTCTATTTTTAGGTTCTCTTCAAGCTTAAACCAACAATCAATTGTGATTAAGTCAAAACACACATTGAAACCATTAAAATCAATTGCTTTATTTTTTTCCCTCTGCAAATAATTTCCTCAGAGATCATCATCACCTTCCATGGGCTCCTCCTTATCCCTCTTTACCAACGTTGGACCGATCCCACCTCAGTACCAAGTGTTCATCAACTTCCGAGGCGAAAAGTTGCGTGACAGGTTCCTAGGTTTTCTAGTGGATGCTCTTTTAGAAGAGAATGTAAACGTCTTTATAGATGATCATGAGCTTAGAGGCAAAGATCTTGATCATCTCTTCAACAGGATCGAGGAATCGAGAGTCGCGCTGACAATCTTCTCCAAGAACTTCACCGAGTCGAGATGGTGCTTAGATGAGCTTGCTAAGATCAAAGAATGTGTGGAAGAAGGAAGCCTTACAGTGATTCCTATCTTCTTTAAGATGAAAACTGACGATGTGAAGAAACTAAAGGGAAAGTTCGGAGACAATTTCCGGGACCTGAAGTCAACGCATCGCGGCGAGCCCGAAACTTTTAGGAGATGGAAGGAAGCTATGTTTTGTGTCTCGAGAAACGTTGGCTTGTCTTCGTCACGATACAGGTCTTGACTTGTCTCTTTTCTTCTGTTCTTGGTTAGAATACTCTGTTTCAAGACTCTGTTTCTTGGTTAGTTCAGGACAGAATTTGTTCGATATTTTGATCTCTGTTATGATGACAGCCGGCAGAATGATTTGGTCAGAACAATCGTCGAGGAGGTTAAGAAAGTTTTAAAAGACATCTCCGAGAGCGAACGCAAAATTTTTGAAGCGGAACGCAACCAATTGGCGGCAAGAACAGATGAAGTGATTAGAGTTGTTATACGTTTCCTAAGTCTGTTTCTTCTTTTCACAATAGTTTTTGGTCCTTATGGTTTAGTCCTTATGTCTGTTTTCTCTATTCCTCTTGGTCATTTCATAATCAATCGAGCTGTGGAAAGTGAGTGGTGAATGGTTTGCATTTGATATTTTTTTATGAAATAATTCGATTTTGATTAGTTTGACCTTGCATCAATTATTTGATAGCGTTTGTTGTACTATGAAGAGTATGCAGAATATATATAACAAATTTCTTTAATAGGATATTTTAGATCCCTCTCTACATGGAAAACGTTAGAATATAACTAAGCATAGATTGACTTGGTTTCTTGATAATATACTTAATAGTACATATTACATGAAGGCTTCTGACTTTTGAGACGTGTAGACACTGTAGACTCTACCTGTCCGTGAATGGATCACATTACCACCATAATATTTTACTACCTTTTTTTGTTACATTAATCATCATTTTCAAACAAAAACATATGTTTTTTACAAAATGAGTGTGAATTTAATTTATTTACAATATTGAAAACATAATCAATAGTTTTAGAGACAACTCAACATCTCTATTGATCTACAAAAATTGTTTTCTCTGAAATTGGAACCTCAGATTTGATAAAAACATACTAAACCTTTTGTCAACCACTAGGTTGACTATCACATATTATGTGTAATGAACAACCAATATGCCACATCATCTTTAGCTTTGACTTTAGAACTTTAGAAGTTTATCTCCTTTTTATGTGTTTGCCCGCCACTGTTGTGCTACTCAATTAAGTGAAATGAGACATGACAACTCTCCATAGTACAACAAACTCTACGTGTCGCATCGCTTTGTTAAGGTATAGAGACAACACAACACACAAATATTACACTTAGAACGCGCCAAACAAACGCTTTTAATCAATTTTATAAAAATCTTCGTTTCTTACAAGACTTGAAAAATAAAGCTCACTCTCCTATCTATCTGACACAACACCTTGTGTAAATCTAAAAGAGTATACACACTTACCTTCAAAGCTTTTTGAATTCGCTAGAAGGTTTACAAAACTCTCAAACTTTTATCTCACGAGTTCTAGCTCTTTTTGCGACTAGCCCTCGTCACTTTATACCCCACAAACAATCTCTAACCTAGATCTTTGTAAATTCTAACTAAAAAGAAATATTCTTTATCCCTAAAAATTATTTTCCCTTATCTCTTCTCACCAAATATACTCTCAATATCTTCGAGTATATCTTGATCCCTTCTTCCTTCCTTCTCACGAAATCTTGTCATCGAATCCACAATATTTCTCCACATCATCACGTCATTCCACATCAACATGTAAGTACTCTGAGACACTTCACAGCTGCCTGTTCCCTTCAGAGCTCTGTTGCACCTTCACGCTTGATGTCAAGCTAATCGGATTTGGATTTTCGAATCGGATTAGTTGTTGAGCCTATTCCAAAGACCAATATGATTTGTTCCTTTTTAAAATCTGGTTAATGGGATGGTGCTAAACTATTTGCCTACAATACCCATTATCTTTTCGCTTTGACTTAATTACAATCATAGATTCATAATCACCCCTTTGGGTTGTTTGTCTTTATTCTTCATTTATTAATATATAAACCTTTATACGACCCCATCTTCTTCGAAAACAGGTAATTTATATTAGTTCTTTATCATTATTCTCGAATCCCCAAAACAGATCAAGATTCAACCTCATTCAAACTTTTTTGGTGAGTAAAATCTAAGCTACCCATTGTTCTTCCTTTCTGCAGGTTTGTAATATGACAATCATGATTTAATTTCTTTTTCATGCCTCTAGAATTTTTTTGGCCTGATTGTACTTATTACTTTATTAGCATATATTATAGCTTCAGATGTTGATTGTTCTAAGATTTCCATTAGAACACTGGATTTGAAACTATATTTTCTATGCTAATAGACAAATTTGAATCAGAGAAACAGACAAATTTTCTGTTCTTTGACTTCACTTTTGTAGTCTTTTTGGTTCTTGACTATATATCAGAAGAGAAGATATGTAGCTGCAAATGAGTTTTTTTTTTCTTTTTCAGTTTTGCAAATGAGAAAAGATGGGTTTTTGATAGATAGTATAATTTGAGGTTTTGTGTGATACAGTGACTTTAGTTTGAAATTTGTGTTTTGACAATTTTCTAGTTAATTGCTGGTAAAATCAAACCTTAAAATGGGGGCGGCCTTTTCTCAAGCAGGAGACAGACGTCCTCAGGTTTTCCTCAATTACCGGAAAGAAGAGCTCCGCCACACTTTTATTAAACGTCTCTTGACTGAGCTCCAAAGAAATAACGTCAACTACTTCATAGATGACAAAGCGCAGAAGGGTAAACCAATAACGGATCTCTTCGAGAAGATCGAAGAGTCAGCGATTGCGCTTGCGATCTTCTCTAAGTGGTACTCAGAATCAAAGTGGTGTTTGGACGAGCTTGTAAGGATGAAAGAGGGCGTGGAGGCTGGTGAACTCGTGGTGATCCCCATCTTTGTCAATGTGACCCCTAGCGAGGTGAAAAACTTCAATGGTGTGTTCGGTGTAACATTCCAGAAGTTGAGGAATAAATACGGGAAGGTCCAGATCCAGAAGTGGAAAGAGGCTGTGGAGTACATTGCTGGCATAAGCGGCATGGTCTGGAACGATAGGTAATATTTTGATTCTTTATCATCCTTTCTTGATAGACTCTAGAGGGTAGTCTGGTCTAGTTACTATTTAGTATATATAGTATTTGGATTCTTTCTTAAGAAATTAGTTTTGGTCTAGAAGTAACATGTCAACCCAATTCTAGGTTTAAGTATTGTAACTTGTTGTCGGCTTTTCTCTTGTCTCAGATATCCCGACTACGGTTTCACTCATCCATGTAGCTTATCAGATGACGTTCTTGTTATGCGTACTACCAGGGAGGTTAAGAAAGAGCTGTTGAGAAGAGATCCCAATTACGGAAAAACAGAACATGTCGGAAGTGGAGTAACTCTTTTCGTTTCTGCTATGTTGGCTTTTTTCTGTGGTATCTTCTTGCCAAAACTATTTTTAGCTGATGGGAACCTTCGCTTCGCTGCATCATGGTTAGTCGGTTTTTTGGTTTTCTATAAGGCCTTTCAGATAAAAACCACCAAATGTGACCACATCATCACCTCCTTAGATACATTAAGAAAAATGTGGTATTATTATAGAACCCCCAAAAATGTTGACAAAAGAAACTCCAAAATAAGAAAACGTTAGATTCGCAGAGAAAGGTTTGCTTTTATAGTTTCTTTGCTTGTGAACGTTGTGTTCACTTTTTTTCTTTCTGTTTGTGTCTTTTTATAGTTTTGTGTTATTTGTAGTTACATTGTTCTGTCTGTATACATTATACATTATACAATACTACATTTAATGTATATCATACAGTTTTTGTTGTGTTGTATATATTTTTTTTTTGGGTCATTGGCATGCATGGACTTGTTTTTGCCCCTTTTCAACTTCAGTTTTTGTTATCGATCAATGCGTTGTGTTATTAAAGCGTATGCAAACAAGGTCGCTTGATTCTCTCTTGTGCTATTTGATTTGATGATCATTCTTGCCCTCTCCTAACTCCAAGGTGAGGCATGAACAACGTAAAAAACCGTACCTCAGGGAGATTTCGGAAAGAATTTTGACGATTTGAAGAAAGAATATGTAGACAAAGAACAAGACAACACTCATATGTTGTATGTAGTCTCATAATTACCTATTGGGTTTGTCTTAACTCTTAATTCATGAGTTGATTAAAGCCCAAGTACTTCCAAACTTGAATATAATCATAACTAATTAACTATCTTTTGGTTATAACTTTATATATAATCATTAATCACCTTTTAGGTTTGTCTTGTGTATTGCAAATCCCACAAACTTAACAATGTATTGTAACTTGTCGGCCTTTCTCTTTTCTCAAATATATATTGCAAAATCCCCATTCTTAAAAGACCCAAAATTCGTATCCGAAGAGTCCAAAATCGCGGTCGTGATCTTCTCCAAGAGGTTCCCAGAATCTGACTGGTGTATGAACGAGCTCGTGAAGATTAGCAACCTAAGGAAAGAAAGAAGACTCATCGTGATTCCTATCTTCTACAAGGTAACAACGACCGACGTGAAAAACCTTACAGGAGATTTCAGAAAAAGTTTCAAAAAATTGAAGAACAAATACGCTGGCAAATTAAGTCTGGGGGGATATTGTGTGCAGATCGGGCAATGGGAAGATTCGGTGAAGTCAATTGCAAACATAAAAGGCTTGAATATGTAATGATTTCTTGGTTTCTTGATTAATCTTTAGGTTTAATTAAGTACTCGTGGTATAACTGAAATTGTTTGAAGTGCTTTCCTTAATTAGAGCTAATATTGCTGAAAATCAAAGAGATATTTTCTTAATATTGGGCTAAATCATTTTGCTTATCTTCTACTCCTGATCATATCCTTAAATTTGTCAGTTCACGCTCCACCCTATATCCATTTGCCCAAACGACGAATAAGCTGCGAAAGGAGGTGCTCCTGTTGCAGATTAATCATGCTGTTCAAGTATGGTTAAACGAAATGCCAGCAAGAGAGTTCGAGACTTCACTCTGTAAATGTAGCTTCTGGAACAACTCGCTGTGAGGAACAAGTCGTTGTGTCGAACAGAGCGTTGTGTCAATCAGGAAGTTGCATCAGATCACAGACCCTCGAGTTGCTGACATGGATGTGTGAGCTGATGTGGCAAGACGTGAGTGGACGTGATGATGTGTCGAGGAAAGGTGATGACTTGGCATTGAAGATACAGACAAGATGGTTCTTGGAGATATGAAGAATATTCTCCACAGCAAATTAAGGAAAGGATAAACTTGACCAGCAAGCAGTTTCCTTATCCTTGGAGATATGAAGAATATTCTCTACAGCAAATAAGGAAAAGATAAGCTTGAGAGCAAACAGTTTCCTTATCTTGTGATACTTGGAGATTCGCCTTCTAGGGGTTCTCAAGTCGTGTATATATATTCTAGGAGTAGGTCACAAGCCAATTTGAGCACTCTAGAATATTGATACAGTTGTAAACTTCGAAGCCACAAAGATAAGGCTTAGAAGGTGTGTTCCCAGTTCTCTATGACATTAATCAGGGAGGTGATTAAGTGCACAGAGAATTGTTTTTCTTTCTCTTAGATCTACACTGGTGAGAGTTTAGATAGAAAAGAGAGAGAGGGTGAGTTTTATTCTCTTAGCAAAAAAAGAGAGAGTGTTAGATTCATTCTTAGTCGGGATCATTCCTATTGGGTAGAATAGTTGAGTAAGGGCCGAGACAAAATTGTATCATTGTAAGAGATAAATTTTGTTAATAAGATTGAAGAGAAAAGCGTTGGCTTGGCGCGTTCCAAGTGTAAATCAGTGTGTTGTGTGTCTCTATACCCTTACAATTGGTATCAGAGCGGACGCCTGATAAAAGAATTGTTTATATTTTCAACAGGTGAGATCTTGAGATGGAGTATGGAGAATCCACAACAGTTCGTTGATGAGAACAATCCGCTATTGCTTGACGCTGAGCATTATGATGATTGGAAAGCACAAATCAGATAGATGATTCAGAGTCGTGATATGGAAGCCTGGTTCGCTGTTGAAGATGGATGGTCACTTCCAACACTTACGAACATGAGAGGATAAACTGTAATAAAGCTTTGTAAGCTGTGGACGGTTGAGGAGAAGTTAAAGAGAAAACATAACGCTGAAGCGTTATCTACTATTTTCAGCTGCTTGCCGATGGATCTGTTCGCGATGTTACAAGAGTGTATGTCGGCGAAAGAAGCTTGGGATATTTTGGAAGCCTTCTTTGAGGAAGCCAGAAGGGTTAAAAAGGAAAAATCTGATGTATCACCATCCTGTCATTTTCAACAGTCAACTAAGCTCTCCTTGTAAGGAAGTTGTAGTGCTGAAGAAGGTATATAAGGATAAGAGGTTTGTCATGGAATTTCTCAGAAGCTTATCACATGAATATCTTTCTCACAAATCTGATGGTAAAGGTGCTTTGAGTTCAGATGAACAGAAGGTTGATCAGTGTGTGAAATTGATTCGGACAGATGAACTGCAGATGAGAAAGAAAGCTCAGAAGGCGGAGGAATCATTCACTCTGAAGACAGTAGAAACTCAGACATCTGTTCAAGGTAATGAGGGAGTACTGATTAAGAAGCAGTTCAGAAGTCTGAAGGGTGTACAACGTCAGCATCAATCTTCATCATTCAGATCTGATGCAGAGAAAGAATCTCAGAGTTCAGAATATCAAGGTTATGGACAATTCCAATCAGAATGTTCTAGACTTGAAAGAAGAAGCGTGTTGAAGTGTTAAAACCGTCAATGCTATGTTCATACGAAATCTTGTTTGACATGGAGTGATATTGATTCAGCCAAAGAAGATGATGAGAATCAGAAGTCTGTTTTGAAGCCTAAGGATGATGTGGCTGGCTTATCTGTTGAGAAACAAGTCATCGCTCTGTCTAAGGATCTGATTCTGCAGAAGAAGGAAAATTATGATCTGGTGTCGAGAAGAAAGAGCTACTCTATAGGGTCTTCACTCTTGAGAAATTGTTGTCTGAAGAGAAAGTTATTATGTCTCTATTGAGACAACGTCTTGAGGATCAGCTAAAGATTAACAAGAGGCTGAGTAAAGGAGCAAAAGATCTAGACAAGCGGCTGGTTACTCACAAGGGTACTATGATTGCAAACTGTGGTATGAAGAACCATGGAGGAAACTCAAGTGGTGACACAAGTGCAGAGAATGGGTCAATAGTGCTACAAAACAGAGGTGGTGCTGTCAAACGAGCGTCTGAGTTCAACGTGCAGAAGACTAAACAGATGATTGTTGTGAACAACCTGAGAGGGAAACTGCGTCGTTGTTGGTATTGTGGTGTGATTGGTCATATTAAGGTTGATTTCTACAGATTTAAAAATCATGTAAGTCAACTCTTAAGCCAGAAGAAGTTCCACAAGGTTGGAAGAAGAGAATCAATCACCTGATGAGAATCAAACAATTGAGAACAGCGTACGGTACATTCTTTGACCTTGCATCAATGTTGTGTGATAATCGTTTGTTTGTTGATATTGCTGTAGATCATGTTTCACATACTAAAATTACAATTACAGGATCCTGGATATTAGTTTATTCATAGATTAGTTGTGGAGAAACTGACTGTAATAGAACATCAAAGTACTGATTTGCGAATTGCTGATTTGTTTACAAAACCATTGGACTTGGATCAACATGATTCTGAGAAAAGTCATTGGTGTTTGTGGGATCTAATATGTTCTGTGAGTTGTGTTGATCAGATACAAGGACATGCATCAGAACAGGCCATGGAATTCCTAGAATGTATAAAAGAGCAACACTCTGTCTAAACGAAGAGTCAGTGGAAAACAGCTGCCTGTCATGCCAATTCATATGGGGGATCTCGTAAAACGTTATCGTGAAGGAGGAGGTCAAAGAGCTGAGGAGTGGCATTATTATGCATTCCATTCTGAAAGAAGTACCAGTTGTTTGTAATTAAAAAAATAGAGTAATATTGCTGGTACGTCTGCAACAGAGTCCTGAAGAATAATAACAAGGGAATGCACAAATATCTGCGGTTGAGAAGTCAAGTGATATCGCTGATAGAAATCAGGAGATTCAGCAGAAGATCGTTCATATCGTCAAACTGTGAATATCATTCATGCCTGTTGGATCTAAGCTCTAAGGTAGTGTATCAAGAAAAGTCAAAAAAAAAAAAAAAAAAAAAAATTGATGACTTGATACACTCCTGTCAGTGCACTCTCCAAAGGAAATTCCAGCTGCCTACTTCACGTTGATGATGAACCATGAGAATCAAAGGCATGCCAGAGCGAAAGAATAGCCACTGATCATAGAGTTGTTCTTTGAAGATTCACAAAAGGTTGTGGCAGTTTCTGGTGAAGTCCTAAACAAGTGGTTGGCACACATTACATAACAGATCTCAAGGTATGAAAGCCGCTTACTTTAAGAAGTAAAATTAATATACAAGTGCTTTTGATGGTCTATTGCTTTTATGGTTCCCTCACTTCCTGTGATTAACTATGTTTGGATGTCTGAGGTCGTGTATAAAAGGCTGAAAAGAAAAAATGTGTTGTAAAATCAATGTTTTGTAGTTAAATTCATATGATTGATTGATGAAACACGAGGCAGATTGTAAATATTGTTGATAAGAAATGTTTGTATATTTTCAACAAGTGTGCACTGATGTGTGTTGATGTTCATATATTTTACTTTGTTTTCCCTTAGTTTATTCACATCTTTTGCATCTTTTGCTATCCATTTAGGCCATTATTGCATAGCTTTAGCACTAATCATGTATTAGAGTGTAGTTGCATTGCATTTGCATCTGTTCATGCATAATCAGGTTATTTTTGAGCTTAAGGAGCATGAAAGCAATGCTGAGGAGAAGTGAGGCAATCATGAAGGGAAAGCAAGAGAGTTAAGGCTGAAGAACCAAGGTCTAGAGTCCCACTCGACCCCACACTCGACCAGACACTCGACCATGTGCTGAGGAGGACTCGACCGAGTGGAGGAAGCAGAAAAAAGCCAACTCGACCAGCCACTCGACCGAGCAGGGGGTCTAGTTGACCGAGCCGTTGACTATTTTTTTTATAGTATTTTTAGGGCTTCCACCTCTTCTCCTATATAAAGCCTTGTACCTGCAGCCACCAAAGAGTCTAGCTTTTTAGAATAGTCAGAAACCTAGTTTTAACCCTTTTGGGAATTATTCCTTTTGCACTTTTATTTTTCTTAGATCTTGTACTCTTTTAATAGAGAAAACATAAGATTCTTGGATTTTGTTGGTTTCATACCTTTCAAGATATTAAGAATTCGTGTTTGATTCCTTCTTGAATGTTATAGATCTTTGTTTTATCTTTCATTTGATGCAAGTTTCAGTATTTTCTGGGTTTATGACTTTGATGTTCATCATGTGTTCTTGTGAGTAGTAGCTTAGGATCTTGAGGATGGGTTAGGCTGGGCTGTGTTTGAGGTTTGTTTGCTTTGGTCAAGCTTAATTGTGGTAGAATCTCTTCTAGGGTAGATGTTCTTAATGCTAATCCTGAACTGAGAGGTTAGGGTTTGATTTCAAGCATCTTATCATCACACCAATGTTTAAGGAGCATAGATAAGGCTAGATCTAGAGCTTACCATTAGGCTTGCTAAGAGATTAGAGGTCTTGTTTCGTATGAGACATATTGCTTAATGCATGCTTGTGTAGATTCTTTTCTTTGTGAGAACAAGTCTAGAGATGCATGAGTTTGATTGTTTCTTGCCATGAGAGTGGATTAAACTTGTCTTAGATTTGTATGTCTAGAGATTAGCTCAAAGTTTGCTTGAGATTTGTTGACCAAGTTAGATAACCTCAATCATTAGTCCAGCCCATGAATCCCTCCTCAAGGCCTTACTTGTTTATTGATTTTTAAGTCTTAATCCTGCTGTTTGATTGTTGTTTGATTCGTTCTTGTATTGTTCTGTTTTTCTTACATTGCTCTGTTTCACGGATTTGTCCAGCTCGACCTTGCACTCGATCTACACTCGATCGAGTGCTTGCTCGAGTTCATCCCCAGAACTCTTGTTTATGATTTGTACTTGTCCTGTCTTATCTCTAGTGTCATTCTATTTGCATTTATGTTGCATTTACTTATTGTCCTGTTCATCTTTGTCTTGCATTAGTTCATTAGTATAGTTTCTATTTCTGTTCTAGCTTCATTTTAGTGATAATCATTCTGTTCCATTTACATTTAGCATCTAGTTCTAGTAGTTTTAGTTTCTGTTCTTTACATTTCATTAATAGGATTGTTAGTGACAAAAATCCTTTGCATATTTGGCTTAACTTAGGCTCATATACACATCTTGATTGTTCACAACTCCCAGATTGGATTGACACCTCTTGTACTACAATTGCATAAGGGGAATTGAAACACCCTGCCATCCATTCATTTCATATTTCACCATTGCATACATCCATCAATCAATACCACCAACAAATTGTGTTTCAATTTGGCGCCATTGTCCATTTGAGAGTGTTTCTGTGACATTTAGGATCATTATTAATCTAAGATTAAGTTCGTTTATACACTTGTGAAGTTGCTGAACTCGAATCTTCTTTTGCTTGGCTGTGTTGAGTTTCAGGTACCACTTGACCACCCACTCGTGCACCACTCGACCGAGTAGTGATCGAGCACTTGATCGAGTCAGACAGCGTATTTAAATAGACACCAGTTCCCAGTCGACTCGACCACTCACTCGAGCCTGTGCTCGACCGTGCACCTGTTCGAGTCAGTATCTCAGTCTGTGGATGCACACAAGGTCCAAGGGGAAAGACAATCTTCAAAGGCCTTGACAACATCCACAGACTGCAAAAGGGTTTGAGACATAAGCAAAGAAGAGTAGTTCAAGAACAGCAAGGAGATCAAGTGGTAATGGAGCAACAAGATCCAGTTCCAAGACCAAGGAACATTGGTGCTGGAGATGCACCCAATATCCACAACCAGAGAGCTGGCATTGTGCCTCCCACAGTGCCAAACAACAACTTTGAGATCAAGAGTGGATTGATCACCATGATTCAAGCCAATAAGTTCCATGGATTGCCAATGGAGGATCCTCTAGACCACCTTGATGAATTTGATAGAATCTGTGGTCTTACCAAGATTAATGGAGTGAGTGAGGATGGATTCAAGTTGAGGCTCTTCCCATTTTCACTTGGAGATAAGGTTCACCTTTGGGAGAAGACTCTTCCTACTGGAGCAATAACCACATGGGATGCTTGCAAGAAGGCTTTCTTGGCAAAATTGTTCTCAAATGCATGGACTGCTAGATTGAGGAATGAAATTTATGGGTTTGCTCAAAGAAACAATGAGAGCTTTTGTGAAGCTTGGGAGAGGTTCAAAGGATTTCAGACTCAGTGTCCTCACCATGGCTTCAGCAATGAGTCACTCCTAAGCACATTGTATAGAGGAGTGCTTCCCAAGATCAGGATGCTTCTTGACACAGCTTCAAATGGCAACTTCCTCAAAAAGAATGTGGAAGAAGGATGGGAATTAGTTGAGAACCTTGCTCAGTCAGATGGCAACTATAATGAGGACTATGACATAACCATAAGGTCCACCTCCACTGACCAAGAGGACAAATACAAGAAGGATTTGAAGATGGTCAATGAGAAGCTTGATAAAATCCTCCTTAGCCAACAAAAGTCCATTCACTTCATTGGTGAGGAAGAGGTTCAAGTTCAAGAAGGGGAGAATGAGTTTGCTGAGCTTTGTTATATGCAAAACCAAGGTGGATTCAAAGGCTACAACCAAGGAGGGTTCAAGAACAACAACCTCTCCTATAGAAGCACCAATGTAGCTAATCCACAAGACCAAGTCTATCCACCTCAATAGCCTTAACAGCAACAAAACTATGTCCCCAAACAACAACATCAAGTGTTCCAGCCTCAGTTGTGTCTCCCACCAAGGTTTCAGACTAACCAAGGCCAAGAACAAGACTTAAGAGCTATGATGCAACAGTTGTTGATTGGGCAAACACAAGGGAAGATTGAGGCAGCAAACAGATTTGCTGAGTTGAACAGGAGGATATCAGATGTTTACAGTGAACTCCATACCAAGTTTGACACACTGACTTCCAGGATTGTGACAATGGAGAATCAACTAGCTACTGCCCCAATGCAAGATAACAACAAAGGCAATGCCATTATGAACTCTATAGAATCTGCTCATGCTATCAATCTACGCAGTGGAAGGGTTCTACCAACAAGAGAGGGAGCATTACCAGACACTGAGGACAATGGTGATCAAGAAGGGGAGGGTTTTCAACAAGAAGAAACTCAGAATGAAAACGCCATCAAACTCAACCCACCACTCGACCACTCACTCGACCGAGTGTGTGATCGAGCACCCGATCGAGCAGCCTCCTAGGAAAAAATTAAGCCAGTCACTTCCAAAGAAAAAGAAGTCCGGTTCATTCCTCCTCCTTACAAGCCTCCACTACCTTTCCCAGGAAGATTTAAGAAGCAGATGGTTGAAAAATACAAGGCATTGTTTGACAAACAAGTTAGAGAGATTGAACTTAGAATGCCTCTAATAGATGCCTTTGTGATGATTCCTCCTTACCAGAAATTCTTGAAAGATGCTGTGATGGAAAGGATCAAAGAAGTTCAAGGGATGGTGATTCTTAGCCATGAGTGCAGTGCTATCATCACAAAGCAAGTGAACCCTCAAAAGCTAAGAGATCCTGGTTCCTTTACTCTACCTTGCTCTATAGGCCCTTTAACCTTCAACAGATTCCTATGTGATTTGGGAGCCTCAGTAAGCTTAATGCCTCTATCAGTTGCTAAGCGCCTAGGGTTTACAAGGTATAAGCCATGCAATATATCCTTGATCTTAGCTGATAGATCAATAAGATTACCACATGGTGTTTTGGAGGATCTACCAGTTAGAGTTGGAGCAGTGGAAGTCCCAACAAACTTTGTAGTCTTGGAAATGGATGAAGAACCAAAAGACCCTTTAATATTGAAGAGACCTTTCCTAGCTACAGCAGAAGCAATAATAGATGTGAGACAAGGGAAGATTGATCTCAACTTGGGAGAGGACCTCAAGATGACATTTGATATTGTAGAGGCTATGAAGAAACCAACCATTGGAGGGCAAATCTTTTGGGTTGAAGAGATGGACAAATTAGCAGGAGAACTGATGGAAGAACTAGCAGAACAAGATCACCTTAGGACTGCCTTAACCAAAAGTAGGGAGGAAGGATTCATTCATAAAGAAACCAAGGCCTATGAGGAGATGTTGGACTCCAGTAGGGAATCAGACCATCCAGAGGTTTTGAGGGGTTACCTGCATTAAGAGAAGAAGTCTGCTCAGTTCAAATAGCAAATCTGGAGAGCTCGACCACGCACTCGACCACGCACTCGACCGAGCACCAGAGCCACTCGACCGAGTGCACTGCTGAGTCCTCCACAGATGATTGGTCTGAACTAAAAGCACCAAAAGTAGAGCTCAAACCTCTTCCAACTGGGCTAAGGTACGTTTTTCTAGGTGAGAACTCTACTTATCCTGTGATAGTAAATGCTAAGTTAAGTAAAAAAGAACTTGATTTGCTAGTTGTTGAGCTAAGAAAGTATAGAAAAGCTATTGGTTATACCTTGGATGACATTCAAGGACTCTCACCTAGTCTCTGCATGCATAAAATCCATCTTGTAAATGAATCTTACTCCAGCATTGAACCTCAAAGAAGGTTAAACCCCAACCTAAAAGAAGTAGTTAAAAAAGAGATCCTTAAGTTGCTTGATGCTGGTGTAATCTATCCTATCTCTGATAGTACTTGGGTTTCACCAGTTCATTGTGTCCCAAAAAAGGGAGGGATCACTGTAGTAAAGAATGATCATGATGAATTAATTCCCACTAGAACCATTACAGGACATAGAATGTGCATTGATTATAGAAAGCTTAATTCAGCTACTAGGAAAGATCATTTTCCTCTTCCTTTCATTGATCAAATGTTGGAAAGATTAGCTAATCACACTCACTACTGTTTCTTGGATGGATACTCTGGATTTTTCCAAATTCCCATTCATCCTAATGACCAAGAGAAGATAACATTCGCATGTCCATATGGTACTTTTGCCTATAGAAGAATGCCATTTGGATTATGTAATGCTCCAGCAACTTTTCAAAGATGCATGATGTCTATCTTCTCTGATCTCATTGAGGATGTAGTTGAGGTTTTTATGGATGACTTATCTGTCTATGGAGATTCCTTTTCTTCTTGTCTTGCTAATTTATGCAGGGTTTTAAAGAGATGTGAGGAGACAAATCTAGTCTTGAATTGGGAAAAGTGTCACTTCATGGTTGAAGAAGGGATAGTTCTTGGACACAAGATTCAGAAAAAGGTATTGAGGTTGATAAGGCAAAGATAGAAGTCATGGTTCAACTTCAACCACCAAAAACAGTTAAGGACATAAGAAGCTTTCTTGGTCATGCTGGGTTTTATAGAAGATTCATCAAGGATTTTTCAAAGATAGCTAGGCCATTGAAAAGGTTGCTTTGTAAGGAAACTGAGTTCAACTTTGATGAAGATTGCTTGAAGGCTTTCAAGGAGATCAAGGCTGCTTTGATTTCAGCTCCAATAGTCCAAGCTCCAAACTGGGATCTTCCATTTGAGATTATGTGTGATGCTTCAGACTTTGCAGTAGGAGCAGTCCTAGGACAGAAAAAAGATAAGAGGCTGCATGTGATTCATTATGCAAGTAGAGCCTTGGATGAAACTCAAGGAAGATATTCAACAACAGAGAAAGAGCTCCTAGCAGTGGTATTTGCCTTTGAAAAATTCAGAAGCTACTTAGAAGGGTCCAAGGTAATTGTGTACACTGATCATGCTGCTTTGAGGCACATCTATTCAAAGAAGGATACAAAACCAAGGTTGTTGAGATGGATTTTGCTTCTCCAAGAGTTTGACATGGAAATAGTTGATAAAAAGGGGATAGAGAATGGAGTAACTGATCACTTGTCCAGGATGAGGATAGAAGAGGAGATTCCAATTGATGATTCAATGCCTGAGGAGAAACTGATGCTGATTGGGACAACACGGCCCACAACTCGACCACCCACTCGAACAGGCACTCGGCCGAGCGTGTTTGGGTGCCCGATCGAGCAGGATGAGATGGAGGAGTGGATGGCACTTGAGAGTGAGGATTTGCCTTGGTATGCTGATATTGTCAATTACAAGGTGTGTGAAGAAATCCCAGCAGACATGAACTCCTATAGGAAGAAGAGGCTCGTCAAGGATATCAATGGATACTATTGGGATGAACCCTACTTATACAAGAAGGGATCATATGGATTGTTTAGAAGGTGCATAGCAGAGAATGAGGTTGAAGGAGTGTTAGGACATTGCCATTGTTCTGCTTATGGAGGCCATTTTGCAACCTTTAAGACAGCCCAGAAAGTCTTACAAGCTGGCCTATGGTGGCCTACATTATTCAAGGACACCCACAAGTTCATCACAAAGTATGATGCTTGCCAAAGAATGGGGAATATAACAAGAAGGAATGAGATGCCTCAAAATCCAATTCTTGAAGTTGAGATATTTGATGTGTGGGGAATTGATTTTATGGGACCTTTTAATCCTCCTTCAAATGGGAATGTCTACATCTTAGTAGCAGTGGACTATGTCTCCAAATGGGTAGAAGCTATTGCCAGTCCCACTAATGATCATAAGGTGGTTCTCAAACTTTTCAAGACCATAATCTTTCCAAGGTATGGAATCCCAAGAGTTGTAATAAGTGATGGAGGGACACACTTCATCAACAAGATTTTTGAAGGGATGCTAAGGAAGTATGGAGTTAAGCACAAGGTGTCTACAGCCTATCACCCTCAAACAAGTGGGCAAGTTGAGGTGTCAAACAAACAGATCAAGGCCATTCTATCAAGAATAATAGGAGCAAAAAGAAAGGACTGGTCTAGTAAACTTGATGAAACACTTTGGGCTTATAGGACAGCTTTCAAAACACCTATAGGAAGAACCCCATTCCAGCTTGTGTATGGAAAGTCTTGTCACCTCCCAGTTGAAGTTGAGTACAAGGCTCTATGGACAATCAAACTTTTCAACTTGGATCTTGAAACAGCACAAGCTAAGAGAAGCCTTGATTTGCATGAACTTGAGGAGATCAGATTGGAAGCTTATGAAAACTCCAAAATCTACAAGGAAAGGACTAAGGCCTTCCATGATAAGAAGATTCTCATCAAAGACCTAAAGGCTGGAGACCAAGCCTTGTTTTACAATTCAAAACTCAAGTTATTCCCTGGGAAGTTGAAAAGTAGATGGGGAGGTCCTTTTGAAATAAAAGAGATTTTACCATATGGAACTGTCACACTTCTCAACAAAGATGGCAGTGAGTTTAAAGTTAATGGTCAGAGAGTTAAGAAGTATTTGGGAGAGAAGGAGACACATGAGAAGTGCTCAATGCTTCTCAAGGATGCCCCTCAAGCTTGAAGAGCTATAGAAGTCAAGCTTAGTGACTTTAAACAAGCTCAATAGGGAGGAAGTCCCTAAGGTATCTCTATATATATTGCTTAGGATTTTGGTATTTTGACTTTTGTCTTGGTATTTGCATGGTCAGGGAAGCAAGGGAGTCTAAACAGAAGAAGAGAGGGACACACACGGTCCAGCTCGACCCCCCCCCCCACTCGAGCACGCACTCGACCGAGTGCAGGTCGATCACCGTCGTCGAGCTGCCCCAATCTCCATCTCCAAGTGATCAACAAGACCCCAACTACACATTTGACAGTATGCAAGAGGATGTGGACAACTTCTTCTCCAATCCTTGAGGTACCACTATCACCTTCCCTTGTAAATATCATAGCATTTGAAATTGTGTTTTGTTTTTGGTCTTGACTCCTCTTACAAATTTCTTTCACACAGAGGACTGTGTGATTTAAGTTTGGGGGAGGGTTTGAGATAGCATTTGACATTGTGTTTTGTGTTCTTATTTCAAATTTTTAGCATCCTCATATTTGTTTTTGCATAGCATCTAAGGCATAGAAAAACCCTAAAAATTTGAAATTTTTTTGCAAAAATCTTTATAAAAAAGAGTGTTCATGTAGTTTGCATTGCATATTAGGATCTTGTTTAGCATGTTTCATTTAGGATTGTATAATATTTGCATTAGGGATCTATGATGAGTTTTTCCTTGTTAGCTTGCTTATTCACTAGACTAGGATCAATGCCCAAATTAATAGTACTTTGATGCTAGTTGAGTAGTTAGAAGCATAAGATTGAACCAAGCCATGAATTCCTGCATTGCATTTGGTCTAAATTGAAGCATGTTGTGATTTGACACCATTTCCTATTTATAAGAACCTAATATTGAATTTCAATTATCAATATGCGCATTGCTTTAAACTCATGGATACCATATACATATTTGGATCATCTTTCTCCTTTTTACCACTCTTGTTGATCCAAGTAGCTGATTTCCTCATTAGGAATCAGTTCCCCTACCCCTTAACCAACCCTTCTTTCAAGCCATGTTTATTCTTGTGTGTGTGAGGCCTATTTTTGGGAATGAGCTTGGTAGAAAGTGTTAGGTTTGAACTGACAAGAGTAAAACCTTGTGTACTTCTAGTTTGCATTTTTCAAACTAGATAGGACTAGGAGGTTCACTTGTTGGGTTTGGGACTTGGCTGTTTTGAAAAGAAAAGAGGAAAAAGAGAAAGAAAAAGGTTAGAGTCTTTAAGAGGAGAATGTGTTTAAGCAAAGTCTAGTGAAAGGATGGGAAGTAAAAATTGTTGAAGCTGGTTCTAGTTAAAGAAAGGAAAAGAAAGAAAAGGAAAGTCTAGCAAAAAGCTTGTATGTCTTAAGAATAAGAAGAAAAGAGAACCATAGCAAATAAGTAAGAATCCCCCATCCCACTAGAAAGATCAAATAAGAAACCTCTCCTAAGACTTGAAAACCAAAAGAGAAGAGGGTGAAAGAGAAAAGAAGAAGTTAAAGGGTAGCACTAGAATCATTTGGGTTTAGATTGATTGGATAAACACTTTGGGTGCCTTTGGGTAGACAAGGTTTTGTTCTTGTATGTGTCTAAGTGTTCTTACCTTTACCATTCTTCTAAAGCTCAATCCATTTTTATGAGAGAACCTTGATATTGATAAGCCCCACTCTAAAAAGAGACCATCATTGTCTCTAAACCTTTATCTCCAAGCCAAATGAGTTTAAGCATTGCATAAAATTGATTCATGTTCTTGATTAATGAATGTTAAAGGAAATGGTTGATTTGAATGCATGTGGATATCTAAGGCTCTACTCAGTAAAGGTTGTGATATGCTTGTCTAAAATCTTTAAGTACAGCTCATTCAACTTGCATCATAGTACTAGTAACTTGGACATTGATTCTAGATAGTCTATTTGCAAGCTTTAGGAGCTGAGATCCCACTTTCAAACATCACCTACCTTCTTATGTCTTGATTACTTGCTTGAGGGCAAAGAATAAGTTTGGAGGTGTTGATGTTCATATATTTTACCTTGTTTTCCCTTAGTTTATTCACATCTTTTGCATCTTTTGCTATCCATTTAGGCCATTATTGCATAGCTTTAGCACTAATCATGCATTAGAGTATAGTTGCATTGCATTTGCATCTTTTCATGCATAATCATGTGATTTTAGAGCTTAAGGAGCATGGAAGCAATGCTGAGGAGAAGTGAGGCAATTTTGAAGGGAAAGCAAGAGAGTTAAGGCTGAAGAACCAAGGTCCAGAGTCCCACTCGACCCAACACTCGACCAAACACTCGACCGTGTGCTGAGGAGGACTCGAACGACTGGAGGAAGCAGAAGAAAAGCCAACTCGACCAGCCACTCGACCGAGCAGGGGGTTGAGTTGACCGAGCCGTTGACTATTTCGTCTTTTAGTATTTTTAGGGCTTCCACCTGCTCTCCTATATAAAGCCTTGTACCTGCAGCCACCAAAAAGTCCAGCTTTTTAGAATAGTCAGAAACCTAGTTTTTACCCTTTTGGGAATTATTCCTTTTGCACTTTTATTTTTCTTAGATCTTGTACTCTTTTAAGAGAGAAAACATAAGATTCTTGGATTTTGTTGGTTTCATAACTTTCAAGATATTAAGAATTCGTGTTTGATTCCTTCTTGAATGTTATAGATCTTTGTTTTATCTTTCATTTGATGCAAGTTTCAGTATTTTCTGGGTTTATGACTTTGATGTTCATCATGTGTTCTTGTGAGTAGTAGCTTAGGATCTTGAGGATGGGTTAGGTTGGGCTGTGTTTGAGGTTTGTTTGCTTTGGTCAAGCTTGATTGTTGTAGAATCTCTTCTAGGGTAGATGTTCTTAATGCTAATCCTGAACTGAGAGGTTAGGGTTTTATTTCAAGCATCTTAGCATCACACCATTGTTTAAGGAGCATAGATAAGGCTAGATCTAGAGCTTACCATTAGGATTGCTAAGAGATTAGAGGTCTTGTTTGGTATGAGACATATTGCTTAATGCCTGCTTGTGTAGATTCTTTTCTTTGTGAGAACAAGTCTAGAGATGCATGAGTTTGATTGTTTCTTGCCATGAGAGTGGATTAAACTTGTCTTAGATTTGTATGTCTAGAGATTAGCTCAAAGTTTGCTTGAGATTTGTTGACCAAGTTAGATAACCTCAATCATTAGTCCAGCCCATGAATCCCTCCTCAAGGCCTTACTTGTTTATTGATATTTAAGTCTTAATCCTGCTGTTTGATTGTTGTTTGATTCGTTCTTGTATTGCTCTGTTTTTCTGGCATTGCTCTGTTTCACGGATTTGTCCAGCTCGACCCTGCACTTGATCTACACTCGATCGAGTGCTTGCTCGAGTTCATCTCCAGAACTCTTGTTTATGATTTGTAGTTGTCTTGTCTTGTCTCTAGTCTCATTCTATTTGCATTTATGTTGCATTTACTTATTGTCCTGTTCATCTTTGTCTTGCATTAGTTCATTAGTATAGTTTCTATTTCTGTTCTAGCTTCATTTCAGGTTTAAGCTTCTTTGTTTCAACCCATAGGAATGATCATGACTCTCTAAGAGGTAAACTCCAGAAAGCAGCAATGGATCAAGGGTCTGACGTCTTGAGTGATGGATTGATCATGGAAGCAGGATCAAAGAGCTGTGTGTTCATCTGATTATTTGGGTGAAAATAATTGTCCTATGAGTACTGAAGGGTTGGAAGTAGCTGTTACTGAAACTCACAACCTGGTTCAAGTGGTGGAAGTGCTTTAGAGAAATGTTGTTGAGTCATCGTGCGTCTGAGGACGATTCAAAAGACTGATACTCAGTTTGTATCGATAAATGAGTATAGTGTCAGTTCCATGATAAGAAGGAATGGAGCTACCTGTACCGGAGGCTGATGAGTGTTCATAGACAAAAGGCTGTGCTTGCAAGTTGTTGTTGACTTTCATGACTGTCGGGTTGTTCAATTGAGTTCCATCTTTGATCAAAGTATTTGTTGCAAGGGACTGTTACCAGAAGATGGATTGTGCTACGAAGCAAGTGTCTGTGTCCCACCAGCTGTTTGACATGTGCAGTATCGTCTGTATCGCCTAGAAGACATCTTCTTGAGTTAAGAGAGAATCTGCAGAAGTGGGTTGATACTTCAATGTCGTGAAGTCAACAAAAGAATGACAGGAGATCATCTCACCCTTGTTGACCTACAGGTGCATATGATTGTTATGAGACATGTTATCTGCAATAAAGACAGATGTGTGATACTCTGTTGTTAGGATCGTGATACATCCATTGAAGAACGAACATTTGTGGTTGGTTCCACTGATGATGTATGAAGATGTTTGAAGTTGTTGGGCTTCTAAAAAACTGTGTCTGAGATTAAGCCTTACTTATCTAAAGGTATATGTGATTTGTGGGCTAATCTGTCAACTGTCAAGGGTTTGATCAAGATAGTGATTGTTCTTGTAAGGAACTGTGCATTTGGAGCCTCACATGACCGATCAACACTTTGTTTGATTATGGTGGAGTTAATGGCTAGGCTGGTATTAGACATGTGAGACTGATGATAGTTGAGTTAACAGATGATCATATGTTTGAGTTCCCTACAGATGACGAATTGGAGAAGTGATATGTGCTTAGCTCATCTGATTAGTGAAGCAGAAGTTTGAAAGCAAAGATCATGATACACAAGGTGCTGTTTTTTCCTGCAAAGCTTGTGTATGGTCACATCCACACTGTGATTCGACCAAAGTGCTATCTGCTGTTCGAATTCTCGGCTACCAGTGTCCTATTTCCCAACATCCAGTTGTGGTTGCAAGGATAGTCAACATGCCTACAAACAAGAAGCTGTTTCAATAGGCGACTTGACTGATCATCAAAGTGCTTAAGGACGCGAAGCACTGTTAGCAGGTAAGTGATTCCCATAACTCAGTGTACTGTTGTGATATGTATGTCTGTTTTTGACTTAGTTGATCACTCAAGCTAGGGGAGAATGATTCTGGTTTTGATCAACACCCAATGACAAGGAGTTTTGTACTTATGGGGGAGAATCCTTGTTTCTTCTTGGTTTAGGGGGAGAATCATTGTTTATGGGGGAGTCTTAATGAATTGATTGGTTGATCTTAGGTTGTTAATGATTGAGAATATGCCAATTGATTAAGTCTGATTAGAGAGCTATTAAGAACATGGTTTCCGCTGCAGCCCGCTGGGGTTTCTGATTGTTAGGTTCTTATCATAGTTCTGTTTGAACAAGCTGTTGATTGATTTTGCTAGATAATGATTGTTGTTTTGTCTAGTTGTTGCTTGTTCTGTTTTTTGGCTTGTGTTTGTTGGAGTGTCTTTTCAGGTTGAACCAGAGAGATGCTTGAGTATCAAACTCAGTCAAAAAGGGGGAGATTGTAAATGCAGCTTCTGGAACAACTCGCTGTGAGGAACAAGTTGTGCCGAACAGAGCGTTGTGTCAATCAGGAAGTTGCATCAGATCACAGACGCCCGAGTTGCTGACATGGATGTGTGAGCTGACGTGGCAAGACGTGAGTGGATGTGATGATGTGTCGAGGAAAGGTGATGACTTGGCATTAAAGATAGAGACAAGATGGTTCTTGGTGATATGCAGAATATTCTCCACAGCAAATTAAGGAAAGGATAAACTTGAGCAGCAAGCAGTTTCCTTATCATTGGAGATATGAAGAATATTCTCTACAGCAAATAAGGAAAAGATAAGCTTGAGAGCAAACAGTTTCCTTATCCCGTGATACTTGGAGATTCGCCTTCTAGGGGTTCTCAAGTCGTGTATATATATTCTAGGAGTAGGCCACGAGCCAATTTGAGCACTCTAGAATATTGATACAGTTGTAAACTTCGAAGCCACAAAGATAAGGTTTAGAAGGTGTGTTCCCAGTTCTCTGTGACGTTAATCAGGGAGGTGATTAAGTGCACAGAGATTTACACTGGTGAGAGTTTAGATAGAAAAGAGAGAGGGTGAGTTTTATTCTCTTAGCAAAAAGAGAGAGAGAGGGTTAGTGAAACAAGATCTTTTTGGTGTGGTGAATGATGAATGATGATATGCAATGGTGAGATATGAATGGATAGATGGATGGGTGTTTCAATTCCCCTTATGCTGTTGCAGTATAAGAGGTATCAATCCTAAATGAGTGTTTGTGAACAATTAAGATATGTATATGAATCTAAGTTAAGCCAAATGCATAGATTGTTTGTCACTAACAATCCTAAGATGAAAATATAAAGATGCAGAAAGTAAACTACAAGAACTAAGAACTAAATGTGAATGGAACAGAATGGTTATGACTATATGAAGCTAGAACAGAAATAGAAACTACTATGATGAACTAATGCAAGACAATAATGAACAGGACAATGAGTAGATGAAACAGAAATGCAAATAGGAATGAAACAGAACAATCACAAATCATAAACAAGAGTCCTGGGGATGAACTCGAACAAGCACTCGACCGAGTGTAGGTCGAGTACAGGGTCGAGCTGGATAAATCCGGGAAACAGAGCAACACAATAAAAACAGAGCAATGCAAATACGAATCAAACAACAAGCAAGCAACATGATTAAGACTTAAAAATCAATAAACAAAGAAGGCCTTGAGGAGGGATTCATGGGCTGAACTAATCATTGTGGTTATCTAACTTGGTCAACAAATCTCAAGCAAACTTTGAGCTAATCTCTAGACATATAAATCTAAGACAAGTTTCTTCCACTCTCATGGCAAGAAACAATCAAACCTATGCAATTCTAGACTTGTTCTCACACAGTAAAGAATCTACACAAGCAGGCATTAAGCAATACATCTCAAACCAAACAAGACCTCTAATCTCTTAGCAAGCCTAATGGTAAGCTCTAGATCTAGCCTTATCTATGCTCCTTAAACATTGGTGTGATGCTAAGATGCTTGAAATCAAACCCTAACCTCTCAGTTCAGGATCAGCATTAAGAACATCTAGCCTAGAAGAGATCTACAACAATCAAGCTTGACCAAATCACACAAACCACAAGATCAATCCAGCCTAACCCATCCTCAAGATCCTAAAGGACTACTCACAAGAACACATGATGAACACAAAAATCATAAACCCAGAAAATATTGAAACTTGCATCAAATGAAAGATAACACAGAGATCTACAATATTGATGAAGGAATAAAACTCGAAATCTTTATACCTTGAAAGCTATGAAACCAACAAAATACAAGAATCTAGTCTTTTCTCTCTCTCAAACAAGTACAAAACCTAAGGAAAATAAAAAGTGCAAAAAGAATAATTCCCAAAAGGGTAAAAACTAGGTTTAGAGAATATCTAAAAGCTGGACTCTTTTGGTGGCTGCAGGTACAAGGCTTTATATAGGAGAGGGGGTGGAAGCCCTAAAAATACTAAAAGACAAAATAGTCAACGGCTAGGTCAACTCGACTTGTGCGCGGTCGAGTGGCAGTTCGAGCTGGCTTCTCTCGTGCATTCTCCACTCGGTCGAGTCCTCCTCAGCACACCGTCGAGTGTCTGGTCGAGTGTGCGGTCGAGTTGGACTCTGGACCTTGTTGTTTCAGCCTTAACTCTCTTGCTTTTCCGTCATGGTTGCTTCACTTCTCCTCAGCATTGCTTCCAACCTTCTTAAGCTCCAAAATCACCTGAATATGCATGAAAGGATGCAAATGCAATGCATCTAAACTATAATGCATGATTAGTGCTAAAGCTACACAATAATGGCCTAAATGGATAGCAAAAGATGCAAAAGATGTGAATAAACTAAGGGAAAACAAGGTAAAATATATGAACATCAGTTAGATTCATTATTAGTCGGGATCAATCCTATTGGGTAGAATAGGTTGAGTAAGGGCCGAGACAAAATTGTATCATTGTAAGAGATAAATTTTGTTAATAAGATTGAAGAGAAAAGCGTTGGCTTGGCGCGTTCCAAGTGTAAATCAGTGTGTTGTGTGTCTCTATACCCTTACACACTCATGGTAAGAGTAATTGTAGATTTTTGGTGCTATGCCTTCGCTGTTGCTATTTTCGTTAGCATTTTTTCTATATCTGGTTGATAGTAATACAAAACCTTTCAAAAGTGGCAAGTGGATGATTGGTTTTCCAACATTGGTTGCTATCCTTTTCTATTTTGCTAGTTGTGTTTCTTAGTACACTTTAGTGTTGTGTACTGTTAACTACTTGATTCTCTCTCTGTCCAAACTCCAAAGACATCTTGGGTAGCCTGTACGTCTTTGCTTATTCATCTGGAGCATTTTTCTTTCAGTTTCCTTTACAGTCAGCTTTAAAGGCTTGCTACTATCAGATTGTATGATACCGTTGTGTGAATGCGAGCATATTTGAACATAGTATTTAGCCTCTCTTGCCTGCTTACTTGATTCTTTCTTGTTAATGCGTCTTTTGCTATTGATGATCGTTTTAATCGTGTTGTGGTATCTTACGACAAGGTATTTTCAGTACTACTAATGATTCTATGTTTTCTTGATCATGATACCTTTAGTTACACTCATTTCACGTTCAACTTTTCAGCTAAGTGTTAGGAATTATGTCTTAGCCGTATGAAATGAATCAAGCCTGAATTCACGGCCTTAGCACAGTTTACGTAAACTGATTCATTCTCTGATTACTACTTCGTAGTTGTTGTTAGAATATGTGGCATATATGTGAAGATGGTCTTTGGTGCACCAAAATTGATGTATAATCCCTTCCAACTAGTCTGTGTGCTATAATTTGAATTGCGCTAGGGCCGTGTTGTATTCTTTGACGTTAACTAGACAAACTTCCAATACTCAATCAGGACTTTGAACCGTTCCACTGGTGGTAACCTCTTGTTTCAATATATACAACAAAGAAAGACATATTACACAAGCCAGGTATAACATTGATATTTTGAAGATATGTCCACTCTCGTAGGTGTTTCTATTTGTGTGTTACAGTTACATACATGTGTGACACAAAAACCAATTACCAGTGAGAATAAAAATCAACCAAAATCAAACAGTCGAGATGACTAATCGTAGTTATGGAAATCATGAAGATCTTATTAATAAATAAATAAAACAAGACGAAACTGAAAGATGTTGATAATCCGATGCTACTCTCCTTTGAATGATGTTTCAAATTGTTGTGTGTTTTGTCTGGAGAGAACATAATGGATGTATCAAACTCCCAACCACCCATTGTCAAGCGCTCACATATACGATTGGAAAAGAGAACACAAACCATATTAAAAGCCTGAACAGCTAGCCGCTAAACTGATAACGATTAATAAAGACATGTTTGCAACGGCAAAAACAGAGAAAACAGAGGAGTAAACAGAGTTGAATATTATTGAAAGAAACCAATAGATGAAACAATGTTCTCAAAGGAACGCAGAATCACTTCTCACCTGCTAGAATCTTAGCAAAACGATGAGGGAGGAAAGTACTAGAAAGTTCTAGAAAAGTTTAAAACTCTGAAAATGCATAAAAGATAAAGATGAGCTAACACTGCTCTTATACTGCCACCACACTAACAGTGTTAACCGTTACTTGACGTTGACAGCCTGCAACCTCTACCACCTGCACTCTACCAGCTTGATTACTTCTTCCTCACGCGCTCGTCACTCTCTTATCCAAAACAATAAGCCCCACGTGCGCTAAATGCCTCTTTTGCTATATCAAAGCCTCCTTGTTCGGAGAACCTTGTCCACAAGGTTCAAAAGCCAGAAACTTGCGTTGTAAGTCAAACAAGAACTCCCACGTAGCTTCGTCTTCCGTTTCATTTGTCCATTGAACCAAGACTTTTGTAACCGCACGACCTTGCCGCTTAACCATTTGATGAGCCAAGATCTGCACAGGTTCCTTAACGCAGCTATCCGACACAATAGATGGGAGATGCAACGAAGTGGGAATGTTACCCACTGCTGCCTTGAGTTGTGAGAAATGAAAGACAGGATGAATCAGAGAATGGTCCGGTAACTGCAGTTTGTAAGGCACTTTACCACATCAGTCAACAATCTTGTAAGGACCGTAATATTTTGGAGCGAGCTTCTGAGTTGAACGCATAACCACCGAGCCTTGACGATATGGTTGTAACTTGACAAACACAGACTCACCAATATCAAAGTGCCGCTCCGAACGATGCTTATCTGCTACTTGTTTCATACGGTGTTGAGCTCGCATAAGGTGAAACTTGAGAACCAATAGCATTGCTTCACGTTCCTGAAGACTTCCGGCCACAACAGCAACCTTGGATTCACCTGGAAGATAAGGAAGATGTACTGGAGGAGCTTGACCATAGACTGCCTCAAATGGACTAAACTGAGTGGAAGTGTGAAAATTGGTATTATACCAGAACTCTGCTAGAGGTAACCAACGACTCCACAATTGAGGACGATCACCACACATGCAACGAAGGTAGGTCTCCAAACATCTATTAACAACCTCCGTTTGTCCATCACTTTGGGGATGATACGCACTCGAAAATTTCAGATCAACTCCTTGTAGAGAAAACAGCTCCTGCCAGAAGTTACTTACGAATACTGTGTCCCTGTCACTCACAATAGACCGAGGACAACCATGAAGTCAAAAACAGTGTCCATGAATGCTTGTGCAACTGTTACTGCAGTATACGGATGTGATAAAGCCATGAAATGAGCAGATTTAGTTAACCTGTCCACTACCACAAATATCACTGTTTTACCAAAGGATTCATGAAGGCCGTCAATGAAATCCATTGATAAATCAGTCCAAATTGTATCAGGGATAAGAAGTGGTTGCAGCAAACTCGGAGAAGCGGACGTGTCATACTTGCACTGCTGACAAACTGCACAACTCCGTATAAACATTTGAATGTCCACCGCCATGTTCTTCCAGAAAAATAACCCTTTCACTTTCTTATAAGTCGCATCCCTGCCTGAATGTCCACCTATTCCTGAGCAGTGCATCCATTCTAAGATGGTTTTTTGTAACTGAGCATCATTAGGGACTACAATTTTGCTCTTCCTTCGAAGAACGGGCTGAACCCATGAATAATGTCTTTTTGCTGCAGGATCAGCTTCCAACTCACTTATCAACTGTTTTAGTTCTGGATCCTTCTCATAATGAGCTTGTATATCTTTCATGAGGTTACACTCTAGGACTGACATTGCCATATGTAACACCTCTGCACCTTCGATCCGTGACAAAGCATCAGCTGCTATGTTGTCTTTTCCCTACTTGTACTGAATTTTGTAGTCGAACTCCAACAGCTTAGGTAACCATTGTTGCTGAATGGGGGTCTTCAACCTCTACTCCTAGAGATATTTCAAGCTCCGCTGGTCAGTCTTGATAACAAAGTGGTTTGGCAATAGGTAATGTCGCCATTTCTGAACCGCAAAAACCACTGCAAGCAACTCCTTTTCATATATCGATAAGTTCAGTTGCTTCCCTTTTAAATGTCGACTGATGAAAGCCAAAGGGTGGCCATCCTGCATCAATACCGCTCCAATACCAGTAGAACAAGCATCTATTTCCATCAAAAACGGTTTACTAAACATGGGAAGGGCTAGAACCGGTGCCTGACTCAAGGCTATCTTCAAGTTTTCGAAAGCTTCCAATGCCTCTGTAGACCATAAGAACGAATCCTTCTTGGTCATTGTAGTCAAAGGACGAGCGGTAGTACCAAAACCTTTGAAGAAAGGTCGATAATAGCCCGCTAGCCCGAGGAACCCACGCAATTGTTTTAGATTCGAGGGAACATGCCAGTTTGCAACAGCGTTGACCTTGGCGGGGTCTATAGATACCCCACAAGCAGCAATATAATGCCCCAAATACTCAACCCTGTCTATTGCAAACACACACTTGCTTTCTTTGGCAAATAGTTTATTTTGCCTCATTGTCTGAAAGACTTGCTCCAAGTGGTAGATGTGTTCTGTCAGGTTGGCGCTGTAAATCAAGATGTCATCAAAGAATATGAGGACAAACTTGCGCAAAAACTCAGGGAAAACATCATTCATCAACCCTTGAAATGTAGCTGGTGCGTTAGTTAAGCCAAATAGCATTACCAGATACTCGTAATGTCCACTGCGTGTTTTGAATGCAGTTTTGTGAACATCCTCTGGCTCCATACGAACTTGGTGGTACCCTGCTCTTAAGTCGATCTTAGAGAACAGAGAAGAACCCCCCAACTCGTGCATTATATCCTCAATGAGTGGAATTAGGAATCTGTTTTTGATGGTAAGCACATTGAGTCCCCTGTAATCCACACATAGTCTCCAAGTATCGTCCTTCTTCTTGACCAATACTACAGGTGATGAAAAAGGGCTAGCACTAACTCGAATGGTGCCAGCAGCGAGTAATTCTTTAACCATCATGTCAATCTCATCCTTCTGATACACCGCATATCTGTATGGTAGTTAGTTAACCGGATCGCTTCCCTCCTTTAAAACTATCCTGTGGTTATGCCCTTCACGAAAAGGTGGTAAAGCTGTAGGCTCTACGAACAGATCTGTGTAGGTGGCTTTTAACTCTGCAATAGCTGCATTATCAGCATTGTTTCGTTGACTTAGCTCCACTGCATAAACCATTTCCTCTTCTTGTTCAACTACTTCTTGAGCACAGATCATAGAAATTTGTATCGCTTCCTCATGATTCTTATTAAACTTGATGGCCTTAAATGTTCTCACGGACCCTTGTTTAATACCATGAAATAGTATTTTCTGATTCTTCCACCAAAATCCCATTTCTAACTTCTGCATATTCCAAGTTGTGTCTCCTAATGGTGCTAACCATTGAGCCCCCAACACCACATCTCAACCACCCAAAGGAATGATCATGAATTCATCTTGAAATTTTGTGCCCTGAAAGAACCACTGAAACTGAGAGACTTTCCCTTGTATCCCCAACTTACTACCATCAGCTACTGCAACTCTCGAAACACCTGCAGTTTGTACATTTACGCCTAAATTCTTAGCCGTGCTAGGATCCATAAAGTTGTGTGTAGATCCTGTGTCTAGCAATATGAACAGCACCTTTTTCTTGTGAACTCCCTTCACCTTCAGAGTTCTGTAATCCAAAACCCCAGCGACTACACTAATCGACACCATTGGCATGTCTTTATCCTCCTCGGTTATCATCAGATCACCATTTCCCATATCACCCTCTTCTTCTTCTTCGACTTCAATCATAAAAACTTGTACTCCTTATGCTTAAGATAGTGATCTGGTATATACTTCTCATCACAGATATAACACAACCCTTTTGCTCTCCTCGCACTCATTTCTTCTTGCAAAAAAAATTTCCTTGCCGGTTTCTGCATATTAGACCCCACATTCTCTGCAAAATTCTCCTTCTTACTTTGCGTTGATTATCTTACGACTGTTGTTGTGCTTCCACCATGAAACTGCTTGGTATGTGTCCCTCCAGACGTATTACTTTTTGACATGGGATGAGCCTTCTCATAAAGACGACCGAGCACAAAACATTGGCGAACGGTCTGCGGTGAAAACATTCTGATATGTATCTGAGTATCCAGACGAAGACCTACAAGATAAGAACGCACCAAATAATCTTCTGAAAGTGTCACTCTCGTGCGGATCAAATCAAACCTCTGGTGGTAATCCACTATTCCATCAGTCTCCTGCAACGCTTTCAACTCAGCAATCGGATCTTCCAACACATCAATAAACCTTTCTTTCATTAAAAGCTTGTACGACAGCCAATCATTCAACAGACTTTGACCAAAAGGTGTTTGTACCAACGCATGATGCCAAACAGATGCATGACTATCAAAGTGCATAGTAGCCATACGAACCTTTGAATCGTTTGGTGTAGCATCAAGAACAAAATAGTCTTCCACCTTACAGATCAACTTCGAGAAACTTTCTCCATCAAAACGAGGAAAGTATACACGTCCTAAACGAGTAACTCCTGAGTAATGACCAGATCCCAATGATCCTCCACCGACTTGTTGACCAGAACCACCTCCACCTCCATCTGGCAACGCCGACACCACCAAAGGACTACAGTCTTCATGAGATTTGCTCGAAGAAGCTGGAGGACCCGGTATCAACTTGATCAAATGCATCATGTCAACTCTATCCTCTTATCCTGCGCTTCGATCGTTCATTCTATCGCATGAGTCCGATCGAGAATGGTTCTCGCGTCACCGATCGTCTCACTTCCTCCTTCCTGAACTTCTTCACCACCCAGATCCTGCCGGATAATCTGAGATCTCGTCTCCACTCCCATTGTTTCCGAGGTTCGACTTCGCTATGATACCAAAGATAACGATTAATCAAAACATGTTCGCAACGGTAAAAACAGAGAAAACAGAGAAGTAAACAGAGTTGAATATTATTGAAAGAAACCAATAGATGAAACAACGTTCTCAAAGGAACACAGAATCACTTCTCACCTGCTAGAATCTCGAAGAGAATCTCAACAAAACGTTGAGGGAGGAAAGTACTAGAAAGTTCTAGAAAAGTTTACAACTCTGAAAATGCATAAAAGATAATGATGAGCTAGCACTGCTCTTATACTGCCACCACACTAATAATGTTAATCGTTACTTGACGTTGGCCACCTGCACTCTCTGCCACCTGCACTCTGCCAGCTTGATTATTCCTTCCTCACGCGCTCGTCACTCTCTTATCCAAAACAATAAGCCCCACGTGCGCTAAATGCCTCTTTTACTATATCATAAACACGCTTTGCCCTCACTTGGATCGTTGGACCAGCCTCCGTAGCAGCTCCTGATACGTTCCTCGCAATAATGTTTTTACCGACTAATAGTCTTCAATCTAGCTATGCTTTTACAATTTTTTACCAAACTCATGTATTTAATTTTTTTTTTGTTGATAAATCAATTTAACAGTTCAACCAAAAAAATAGAGATAACCGTTACTATACTAATTGAGAAAATTTACCATTATTAATTGGGAAAATTGCCAGACAAAGTATCTATCTATGTTAATATTTTTCCAGCAGTTTTGTCAAAGTAGTCTTCGAGTTTGAATCTATGTTAATATTTTTACAGCAGTTTTGTCCAAGTAGTATTGGAGTTTGAAGGTATTTATAACCAAGGTATCATTAAAACATTTTCTTTAAAATTAAAAGATAAAATTGAAATATACAAAATAAGGTAAGTGAATCGGGTATATCTTCCTATATATCCAGAAATCTTGACTCATGTTCCTAAATTATCTCTACCTCCTAGCCTAATTTTCTGCAAAACTAAAAAAAAATTTATTTATTCCAATATTATAGGAAACTCTTCCAATCAATATTATTTAATTATTTCAAAGTTTTAATTTTAAAATAAATTCCTCCAGATTTCACATCTTCAATATATAGAAAATTTAAAAAGAGTTCCTCTACTAAATATAAAATATTTAATCTACAACCATAATGTTTTCGGTCTCATAATATAATTCCCAGCGGGCAGCTAGGTTGCAACGCCAATCTGTTTTTCTCGGCTTATTTTTCTCAAAGGTGAAAAAAATTTTGGATGGGTATTTCTCAATTGTGATTATTGGGCCCATCACTACGACCTGCAGTGTACCGTTAAAAGACGGTCCTCACGGTTAAGTCTATACAGATTACGGGTTTTATCAAAGTACATCTGCGTTTTGGCAGGTCATCCCGAAGAATACAAATATATGATTAAAATAAATATATTATATATAAATAATATTTTTATATAGTTATGTAAATATAATATGTGAAACATCTAATAATGTGAGGAAATGTATTGTATAGCAATTAAGATATTTACAAAATATCAATATTATAAGTTATTTAAAATTTTTTTGTTTCTTTGCCACTAAATTTTTAAAAAATAATTAATAGAAAATTTAGGTCAGGAACATGTTTAGGCATAATTTTAACGACCGTGGTCTTAGCAGGTTGACCCACTGCAGTCCAAGAAAAAAAATGTGGACCGACCTGTTTGACACCTCTATATACATAATTATTATAAACAAAACAAGTACAACTTAACAGTATAAAAGGATATTATACTGTTGGATATTAATACTATAAATTAATTTATAACAAAAATAAATTATTATGCTGTATACCATAAATTAAATCGTAGAATTAACAATCAAAATATAACTATACAATCTTAAACATCAAATAAAACTTATAAATTAACTAAAAATTACAACTTGATATTTAATGATTTTAGTAAAAAAATAATCCCGCAGTGTACCGCGGGTTAAAATCTAGTGAATTTTCAAATTTGGAATGAAAATGCAGCAACTTTCAAAATGTTATGTAAATCCTAATTATAGTTTATTTTGAATTCTTGATAAAATGGTCAACTATTATTGATTTGACTATTTTATCCCAAATTTGAAAGTTCATGCTTTATTCGACACCACTATTTATTGACTTGGTTATTTTATCCGAAATTAAAAAGTTTTTGCTTTATTCGACACCACCTACCACCATAGTTATCAAGCGCTCACATATACGAATGGGAAAAATATCACAAACCATATTAAGGGCATGAATACCGAGCTGCTAACACGTCCAACCCTCACTTGAATCGTTGGACCAGCCTCCGCCTGCAGCAGCGCGTTACGTTGCTTGCCACAATGTTTTTACCAGCTAATAATCTTGATTTTATTCTAGCTATGCTTTCACAAAAGTTTTACCAAACTCATGTAATTAATTTTCTTTTGTTGATAATCATTACCATATCAATTGAGAAAGTTTACCATTATTGATAAATATATTATTTACCTTCACGTTTTTCGTAATTTTGCTAATTAGTCTCGATCCCATCTCTATATAAGATAAGGTATCTTGTACAATTTTCCTCACTAGAGTTTATCATAGATTTTCCACAACACTCTTGTATTCTTACTGTTGACAATTTATCAGGTCCCTTAAGAAGTGGTTGAGAATTTGAGGTACCAGGATTTTCCACGACCGCCTTGACCTCCATCACCTTCACTATC
This sequence comes from Camelina sativa, assembly GCF_030686135.1. Lineage (NCBI taxonomy): Eukaryota > Viridiplantae > Streptophyta > Magnoliopsida > Brassicales > Brassicaceae > Camelina > Camelina sativa. Next base: position 31,397,321 of record NC_141899.1, read on the forward strand.
ACGATCTCGAATATTACAATAATTGTCGACAACAAAAAAGTGGAAAACAACACGATCCGTATAGGGAGATGATCAACAAAGTCCAACAAAACTTGGTTAAATTGTGTCATCATAGCAAAAAAGAAGCACACCAATGCATCGTTGAGGTTAGGAAGCACATGCTGAATGCAACGAAAGCCAAACACAACCTGAAAAAAAAGGAAATGGTTAATATTATTAGAGATGTATGCATATACTCTGTTTTCAGGACATAATTGTAAATCTTCTTCGACGCTCACCAGAAGGGCTGAGTAGTATAATCTAGAGATGACGAGTTGTGAATAATATGCCACAAAAGCACCACAACCCAACCCACGAAGAAATATTTAGGCGTGTTTTTCAAACGGACCACCATTCCTATTATCTGCATGATCATCTCGTTGCTTTTGTAATTAATGGAAAAAAAAACATCATTAATATATATTGCTGTTTCTAATGCTTAACAAAAAAAAAAAGTGTCTATACCTCCTTGTTTCTAAGAGAACACTGTGCTTATTGTAACATCCCGGTTTTATATTGGTAATTGGGCCAATTTGTATTTTTTTTTTCAAGCCCATTACAGTGTCCATTACGTTTAAACGACAAAGGCCATGTCGTTTGTGTAATTGTGGATGTATTCACTACTTCAGCCGTAAAACAGAAACGCAAACTAAAACCCTAAAACCAGACCAGCAGCCACCGAGTGTGGGAGAGAGACAGCTGAGCCATTGTGGTTGTTGTTGTTGTTGTTCGGTCGTGGTCTTGTGTTTGAAAGAATCCGAAAACATTGAGAAGCGAGACAAGATTGTTGCCGTCAACACCACCGCCACCGTGAGTTGCCACGAGATAGCAACCATGAGTCACCGGATGACCGCCGCTGTCATCGGAGCAGTTGTGGTCCATCGGAGATGTCTTTAAGGGTAAGGAAACCCTATTTTATTATGTAGCTTGCGGAATAAGTTTCTGATATTGTCTTGATGGATATGTTGCTTTGTTGTTGTTTGATTGTTGAGAGATGAGGACGTGAAAACCATGGGCTTGAAGCTTTGTAGATCGGGGTCGCTGATCCGTCAAGAATCGTTGAGTTTAAACACCGAGGAAGGTAAATGGCGAAACTCTTTCTCTTGTCTGTCGTTGTGTTGTGTTGCATTGATTATTGAACCGAGAAGCTTAACCAACTAAACCAGATGATTTAAGTCCAGAACCGAAACTTGTTTATCGAACATGCATGAGTTGATTTGTGGTGTCATGCATGGTTAGTGGTTACGTACGTTGTCGATGACGTTGGTTAATATAATATTGGTGAATCGTGTATTGTGGCTGGTTGAGGAATTGGTATTGTGGGAGCATGTGATCGTACGTGGACGAAATTGTGGTGTTATGAATTATTAGATTGCTGGTTTGATTTAATTATTAAACTACATCTACTTAATTTATTTAAGAAACACCAGCACAATTAAATCGGTTTGGTTATTAGATTAAATTATGGATTATTATTGGTATATAATCTTTGATCGTTTAATATGCACCATTGCAGTTTGAGATCGGCATTGAATTGGAGTTTGGTTGTTGCTGGCCTTTTATCAAGGATTCGATTCATGTGGCTAAAGTGAGGACTAGTTGGTGTCTTCTACATATTCAGATGTGTTTGGATAGTTTCTTAGTCTAGGGTTAAGCTGAATATACCTACGAGTGCATATATTATAAGTAACCGTATTTGTTTGTTGAGTGTATTAATATTTATAAGTATATAAATATATATTTTTTTATAAAGTATAAAAAAGAGAATTAGTATCTTAGAGTTAGATATGTAATAAAATGGATATTTTATGCATGTTGATTGATGATAGCGTGATTGCATGAATGTATGTTTTGTTTGTGATAGAATAAGTGCTTGTGTGTGAGGAGATAGGTGTCAAGGGCACGTAGATGCGGTGAGCCGCAGAGAGTCCTGCAAGGAGAATTCCTTGTAGTTGTGTGGTGGTCTACGGGCGCGGTATGCGGGTAGATCAGGATGGCTTACGAGCCGACGTGTGTGCAGTGCTAGGAACAAGTGCAAGAGGCGCTTGGGGTCCGTAAGCATGAGCACAAGTGATTGATGCTAGGACGAAGTGCAAGAGGCATGGAGGTTCCGTAAGCATGGTGCATGAAGAAGTGCGAAAGCATGAGGGATCTGATAATGCAGGAGGATAGCGTGTGTTGACACGTTGTATCCGACCCGTCTTTACGGCGGTTATGGGACGTTGTTCCATTTGTGTGATGTGTGCCTATGTTTGTGTGTCACAGGATTTAGGACACAATGATTGCTGCTTGTCTTAGGTTTAGACTTTGTGTTGGTCTAAGCGTGTTTGGGTGTGGAAACTTTGGGAGCCCTGAGGCTTTCCCTCACTGAGTAATTATCAATTACTCATTCCTCTCTCTTTTGCAGGTTGGTTAAGTTAAGAGTTCGTTTGCATTGTTAGTTGGTGGTTTTGCATTTAAAGAGTGTTTCGGGTCGGGCCAAGAAGTCAACTTGTTGACCAGTACTGGGTACCGAGTTCGGGTATTACGATTTTGGTATAAGAGCCTCAGGTTATGTCAAACCGGTTCTGACCCAGAAGGCAGTCCTGAGAGAGATTGAATCTCTCGGCCGTGTAGGCTTAGAAGCTGAAGTGATAAGTTGACTTGGAGAAGTTAATGTTGATGGATAAGAATGATACTAAGGCCCGTAGTTTTTCTTGGAGTCGTATGTAACAACTGGAAGTTGGTAAGGAGTTTGCTAGTATGGTTAAACCAATTACTCAACTCACATGGATGGACGTGATGTTCGAGTGGACAAAGGTGTGGGATACTAGCTTCTAAAAGTCAAATGGACATTTGACGAATATCCATGTTAGTATTTTTGAATAACGTTTATCGGGATGGGCCACAAAGTTTAAAGATAAGATTTTGCATAAAGATCACTAGTCGAGGTTATTTAAGTGTTTGGAGAGCACACAAGGAAATTGCTGTGGAGGAAGTGGAAAAGAGCAGTGTGGGAGGACACCATACAATAATTCACATTATGGAAGTCTACAGAGAATCGGTATGCGTGTTAAAGATGATAAAAAAAAAATGTGCTGGTCATGTCAATAGAGATATGGTGTTCATAATTTGAAGTTGTCTTAACTAGAATGGAAAAAAGTGTGTGACCATGGAGATTGTCGGACTACTATGAATGACTAAGAGTAAGGATGCAACTTGGGTAGTTGTAGAGCTTGATGACTCAAGACGAAAATGTTGAAAAAAAAAATGGTTGATTCTTATGTTGGGGCTTTGGAGAGAGCCATAGGAAATGGATTTTGTACGAAAAGGAAAAAAAAAAAATAGAAGAAGAGGACAACACTAACGTCTACAATGTGTGAAGTTTGATAGGTGGTATAGGAATCCACTAAGGATAGTGAAATGGAGATCACTAAAGATTATGAGGAGACCTTATTTCTATTTGGTGTTCGATGAATGCAGAACAAACATTATGTGATGAAGGTGCATTACATGAGAAGTACTACCTTGAAAAAAATGCATGCAAGTATGAAACCCAAAAAGGAACAAGAACTGTAAGAGAGTGTTAGGAAAACACTATGTTAATTTTAACATTGGGAAACCTTCAAAGGGATGTCAACTTTACAGAGTGAGCGCAGCAAAAGCTTGGTGGATCATGTAACTACATGTTGCAAAAACAGTAATGGTCACGGTTAATGTGTACACTTCAGAACATTGTTAGTCAAGGTCGTATGTTGGCAAATGGGCTATTTTCACAAGTCAAGGTCATGGGGTGATGGAAAAACCTTTTGTTGGAATTGGAGTATTCTATTCAACTTTTGGAACTATTTGAAAGATGGGTGTTATAATGACTAAGCAATGGAAAGTTAAAAGGAAATATGACACTTGACGTCCCATGTTATCATATTGCTTAACCTTGAAACTAATCGTAGTAATGGAGGAATTAAATTTGTGTTGGTTAAAAAGCTAAAAATGAGAAGAAGAGAAAGTATACTTCTATTTAACGGAAACTAGAGTGTGACCCTAGCCAAGTGGAGACTGGTAATTTGTTGTTCATCGGAAAAGTTTGGAAATAAGTCAAACCAAACATATAGGAGAAGGACACTCTAAGTTGGATCGGATATTCTAAAACCTTAAAAATCAAAGGGAAGGACACTCCAAGTGATGAGATCCTGGCCAGCTCAACCAAAGACCATGGACGTGAGGACCAGCTTGAACCAGAGGAAGCAATGGAGGAGCAGCTTGTACCAGAGGAAGCACTGGAGGAGCAGCTTGTACCAGCGGAAGCAGCGGAGGAAGCACTAATCTTTCCGGCAGGTCCTATAACAAGGTCACGGTCCAAGAGGTTCAACCAATCAATCCAAGGTCTACTCAAGGAGCTGGACAAGAAGCTAGAAGACGTGACTCAAACCACTTGGACGTTGCTCACAGCTCAAGGTGTTCGGTAAAGGGTAAAGTGTTACTTTGGTGCTCTTTTTCCCTTGGTCAAGTTTTGTCCCATTGGGTTTTCTTGACAAGGTTTTTAATGAGGCCTAAGTAACATTTTCAAGCCCCCTTTGCCAGCCCAATTCGTGGTCCAAGGTTCCCCACAAAGGCCTTGGCCCATTTTCTATCTCTTTCTCATTCAAACTTTGCATTTATTGCTTTTGTAATTTCCTAGACATCTTGCATGAACTTGAACTTGAACTTGCAAGTTGTCTAGGGTTTTCTCTCCTCTATCTCGTCCTCCCCTTCTCCTATTTAAAGACCATGTAACTCTTCTTTGTTTTCCATCAAACATTTTAATCAAAAACCTTTCTTTTACTTGTTTGATCTGAGGAGTGTGTAATATCTTCTCAACTTGTTTTCTTCTTAGTGAGTCATATCTAAGTTGAACTCGAGCTTGAAGTCTAAGAGATTTTCATCTCTCTTGGAAGTTCACTTCAATCCCCCTTTTTATCGGCTGCATCATTTCACCATTCCATCTCTTTCAATCCGCTGCATAAACCACCCTTTCACCTTCCATTTCGTGGATCCATTGCATCTTCGGTCTCTTGATCTTCATCAGTCCGATCCATCTCCTTCAAAACCTTGCGAGTGTGTTCTTGGGAGCAGATTCCTCTTCAGGAGTCTATCACCAAGTTGGGACGAAAACTAAGTGGGGGAGAAACTAATTCGTAAATTCGAGGACGAATTTATTTTAACTGGGGAGAATTGTAACATCCCGGTTTTATATTGGTAATTGGGCCAATTTGTATTTTTTTTTCAAGCCCATTATAGTGTCCATTACATTAAACGACAAAAGCCATGTCATTTGTGTAATTGTGGATGTATTCACTACTTCAGCCGTAAAACAGAAACGCAAACTAAAACCCTAAAACCAGACCAGCAGCCACCGAGTGTGGGAGAGAGACAGCTGAGCCATTGTGGTTGTTGTTGTTGTTGTTCGGTCGTGGTCTTGTGTTTGAAAGAATCCGAGAACATTGAGAAGCGAGACAAGATTGTTGCCGTCAACACCACCGCCACCGTGAGTTGCCACGAGATTGCAACCATGAGTAACCGGATGACCGCCGCTGTCATCGGAGCAGTCGTGGTCCATCGGAGATGTCTTTAAGGGTAAGGAAACCCTATTTTATTATGTAGCTTGCGGAATAAGTTTCTGATATTGTCTTGATGGATATGTTGCTTTGTTGTTGTTTGATTGTTGAGAGATGAGGACGTGAAAACCATGGGCTTGAAGCTTTGTAGATCGGGGTCGTTGAGCCGTCAAGAATTGTTGAGTTTAAACGCCGAGGAAGGTAAACGGCGAAACTCTTTCTCTTGTCTGTCGTTGTGTTGTGTTGCATTGATTATTGAACCGAGAAGCTTAACCAACTAAACCAGATGATTTAAGTCCAGAACCGAAACTTGTTTATCGAACATGCATGAGTTGATTTGTGGTGTCATGCATGGTTAGTGGTTACGTACGTTGTCGATGACGTTGGTGAATATAATATTGGTGAATCGTGGATTGTGGCTGGTTGAGGAATTGGTATTGTGGGAGCATGTGATCGTACGTGGACGAAATTGTGGTGTTATGAATTATTAGATTGTTGGTTTGATTGAATTATTAAACTACATCTACTTAATTTATTTAAGATTCACCAGCACAATTAAATCGGTTTGGTTATTAGATTAAATCATAGATTATTATTGGAATATAATCTTTGATCGTTTAATCTACAACATTGCAGTTTGAGATCGGCATTGAATCGGAGTTTGGTTGTTGCTTGCCTTTTATCAAGGATTCGATTCATGTGGCTAAGATGAGGACTAGTTGGTGTCTTCTACATATTCAGATGTGTTTGGATAGTTTCTTAGTCTACGGTTAAGCTAAGTATACCTACGAGTGCATATATTATAAGTAATCGTATTTGTTTGTTGAATGTATTAATATTTATAAGTATATAAATATATATTTTTATAAAGTATAAAAAAGAGAATTAGTATCTTAGAGTTAGGTATGGAAAAAATGGATATTTTATGCATGTGGATTGATGATGGCGTGATTGCATGAATTTATGTTTTGTTTGCGCTAAAATAAGTGCTTGTGTATGAGGAGATAGGTGCCAAGGGCATGTAGATGCGGTGAGCCCCAGAGAGTCCTGCAAGGAGAATTCCTTGTAGTTGTGTGGTGGTCTACGGGCGCGGTATGCGGGTAGATAGGGATGGCTGACGAGCCGACGTGTGTGCAGTGCTAGGAACAAGTGCAAGAGGCGCTTGGGGTCCGTAAGCATGAGCACGAGTGATTGATGCTATGAGGAAGTGCAAGAGGCATGGAGGTTCCGTAAGCATGGTGCATGAAGAAGTGCGAAAGCATGAGGGATCTGATAATGCACGAGGATAGCGTGTGTTGACACATTGTATCCAACCCGTCTTTAGGGCGGTTATTGGACGTTGTTCCATTTGTGTGATTTGTGCCTATGTTTGTGTGTCACAGGATGTAGGACACAATGATTGCTGCTTGTCTTAGGTTTAGACTTTGTGATGGTCTAAGCGTGTTTGGGTGTGGAGACTTCGGGAGCCTTGAGCCTTTCCCTCACTGAGTAATTATCAATTACTCATTCCTCTCTCTTTTGCAGTTTGGTTAAGTTAAGAGTTCGTTTGCATTGTTAGTTGGTGGTTTTGCATTTAAAGACTATTTCGGGTCGGGCCAAGAAGTCAACCTGTTAACCAGCTCTGGGTACCAAGTTCGGGTATTGCAGTTAGTTTGCCAAAAACGCCAACATAGAAAAGGGAGAGAGGCAAAAGAGACAGTAGTATAACCGATGATCATTGAAATAAATATATTGTTTTGATGTTGCTCATCTTCTGTTTGAGACAGAACAACTATGGCTGTAACAACCTGGACCAAAGTCACAACAAACTCGATCAAAATCCAACCACTTGCATATGTAGATGGATCATTCAATTGAACACCCTCATGTGGTGCTTGTTCATCAATTGATGAAGATTCGCCATTGATTGTAATATCGACGATGTGCTCATTATTGTAGGAAGATTCGCCATGGATTGTAACGTCGACGTTTTGTTCACTCCTGGTCAACAAAGGCCCCTCCATTGATCACTTTTTTTTTCTATAAACCCGCATTGAAACACAAAGCATATATAGGCCTTGTCCAATTAGTTCTTTGGTGCTATGTTAATACTTTAAGACAACTCTACACCCAGATCAAGTAGTAGTTAAAGTTATCCTGTACTAAACTACAGTCTTACAACGAACCACAAAGCATTGACCATAACAATTGTGGTGTGCTTAAAAATTATTTTGAGACCAATTCTACATCAAGACCAATCTTAAGTCAACTATTGCAGTATTGCATGTACTTTGTGAAAAAATATTTGGTGATACTATATCATATCGAGTAAAAAGGTCCTAACATGTCAAGCTAGAATTGCGCGGAATCATGGAAGGTTCTACCATGTCGAGTTAAGGTTTCCTCTTGGACGACACTCACACCTTAAACTCTCCGGTTGTTCACAGAATTGGAAATTCTCCACCGAAAAACAAATCCAACTATCTAGGGAAAATGAAATATAAAACAATGACAGTTCTTTGGTTCTACATTATTATCATTTTAAAACTAACTGATCTTTGGTTCTAAATTATCATTTTAAGACCAACGCTGCATCAAGACGACCAATTCAAAGTTAATCAGAGTCTTTTACAACTAGCAGTTATAAAAGTATTTCATTTTAAATTATTCAGTCTGTAACAATGAAACATAGGACATTGACCTTTCCAGTTCTTTAATCCTAAATTATTAAATAGGACCAACAGTAACCAATCCTATGTTAATTATAGTCTTTGACAATGCAATCGAACTAGGATTTAACCAATTTTTTACACCGACATGTATAATATTTTAATACTAAATTATGACTCGCGATATACTGCGGGGCAAGTTTTTGTTTTGTTTTGTTAATGTACTATTTTAATATAAAGTTTGCTAATGTACTCTTTCGTTAATTTTTGTGATCTAGTATATAAGACGTGATATACAACACAATAATTTTTGTTTAATAGAAATCTTAATAAATCAGTTTGATTCGATGTATTTTATGTTAGTGTTGTTAAAATAGTAAAATGAAGATTTAACCCATACTGAAATAACATATTAATGCTATTTTATTTTTTAATATTATTAATTCACTCATGTCATGTCATATAAACTGTAATGTAATATAACTCGTTTGTGTTATTTAAAAAATTTAATATGTTTAAATATTCATAATATTAAACTTTTTATTATGTTAAGATATATTATTTATAAATATAAACTTCTTAAAATTTTATAATTTACTATATACAGTAAATTTAATATAAATGTATGTTGACTACTCACTTTTTATATTAATTGAGTAATATATGTTCGTTAAAAAAAAATACAAACTCACAATATATGCAAAAAAAATATTTTTATTAATTTTATGTTTTATATAATGATTCATTACATTTAAAATTTAAAATAAACAGAGATTATAGGAGAATATTTTTTTTAAATCTTGAATAAATCTTCTAAATAACTATATTAATGATAGAACATTATATATATGGATATTTAAAATATTTTAATTATGTTTGGTTATAAAGATAGTAGAGAAAGTTACAAAACTTGTTTGGAAATAAATATAAGCATTTAATGGTAAATGTTTCCAAAAACATATTTTTGAGCAAAAACTACTGCAAAAATACTAGTATAGATTAACAAAAAAAAAAAAAATTGATGATGTAACATAGGTTAATACCTAATATTTTGAATGTATGTTAAAGTAGATTAAGAAATTTGTAATATTATAACATGTCCCTAGATAATTTAATTTTTTTATAAGTTCAAATGTCCATAATACTTTAAATTTTTAATAAAATTTAAATATATTGGTAATAGTATTATAAACATTTCTTATTCTGGTACAATTAAACGATTCAACTATAACAATCAAATTAAATGCATACAAATTTTTTAATTTGGATGTTTATTAAATTTTGCTTCCTGCTCGAACAGATTTAGATTCATTTTGGTCTGATTTATAATAAGACTCTAAATCATGATCTAAAAATTTCAGCGGATGTAGGACGTTAAACAAACAATTTTTATTTACTAATTAAGTCATATATGTTAGTTTTTTCCAAAATTTGAATTACAATATGCAGAAAAATAGATTTTTACTAATTTTTGTATAATATATGATGATTCTGAGTAATACAAAAGATTAAGATGATAGAAGAATCATATTTTAAAGTCTTAACAAATTCATCTAAATATCTAAATTATTAAATGTGGATATTATATGAACATTATGAGTGTTGTGTTTGATGTAATGTGTCTTTGGTGTCTTTTGTCCTTCATTTTAATTTTTTTTTAGTTATTTGTCGCATCTAAGTCCGTCTTTGTGTTTTTTTCGGTTTTTTCTTGAGTTGTGATTAGGTGTGGCGATGATGTGCTAGATTTGGAGTCTTTTGGTTAAAATCAAGCTTAACCAGAGCAAAGATGGACGAAGTGAGTTTTAGACATTTCCACAGTTGAACTGAATAAAGAAGTCTTGAAAAGTTTACTGAAGCCTGATGAAGTCTATGGACAAGTCTGCTGAAGTCTAGAGAAGTCTAGTGAAGTCTGTAGATAAGTCTACTGAAGTCTGGAGAAGTATGATGAAGTCTGCTAAAGTCTGGTGAAGCCTATGGACAAGCATGATGAAGTTTGGAGAATTCTGTTGTCTTTCTGCCTACGATCCAGACACTTATTTCATTTTTCTGAATTTTTGTATTTTCATTTTTATTTTATTTCTTCCATTTTAATAAGGGCATAAATACCCCAAAAACCTAATTAGCAGGGGACGTTCTTTTTGTTCTGAGTTTTTCTGCACTTTTATGCCTTTGTAAGTCATTTCTGAAGATTAGAGATTCATTGATCCTCTTTGACAATTTGGAGACGATTTCTAAACCCTCTTCTTATTTATATCATTAATCTATTATATTTTCTTTATCTATTTGTGTTATTCAATTAAATATGTGTGACATCCCGGTTTCAGGGAACTGCAGAGAAGTTTAAAAGAATTGATTTCGCTGCCTATGTCACCAAAATATACTTATCTTTTCGGCCAAGGGTCCTGAGAGAGCGGGAGTAGCTTCATGATAGGTGACTTTCCGAGAATTGATTGTCAGAACTGTATGAGTGAGGAAAAAAAACACAAAAAATATAAGGTGGTGATTTATTAGGACGGTAAAGTAGTCTTTAAGGTGGTGATATAGGTGGCCCCACAGGCTGAGAGTGGATGCAGAGCCCACTAAACAAGGTGGGCCCATGGGCCAAAACTGTACATGGCCCACTAAGCAAGGTGACGGTGTGGGCGTTACAAGTGGTATCAGAGCTAACCCCAAACAAGTGTGGTGTCGAGTGGGCTTACACTGTTGGGGGTGACAATCTTGGTGCATAATGAGGATGTTGTGATCTATTAGTGGGGGTAAATTGTGACACTCTGGTTTCGCGGACATGCGTAGAGGTTTAAAATAATTAATTTGGCCATCTATGTCACCAAAGTGCATTTATCTTTCAGTCAAAGGTCCTGAGAAAACTACACAGTTAATCGTACTTATGCTGTAGTAGTTTCAGAATGGGTGACTTTCCCGGAAGTGACTACCATAACTGTTCTAGTACCGACAAAACAGAGGGAAAGATCATGTGGTGATTTGTAGGGTATGTAAACAAGTCTTTAAAGCCTTCTAGACGTAGCAAACAGGTCGTCGGCTATAGGTGGGTCCACCGGCCAGTAAAAGGTGGCGGTCGGGGCGCTACAAGTGATATCAGATTCGTGGTGGCAGTCTTGGACATTAGTTTGGCCTTGGTGGCGGTCCTGCGAGACATTTCTATGTTCTTTATGATGTTTTGTGGCCTTGGTGGCTGCCCTTGTGGTGATTGTTTGTCGTTGGACATTGCGATGTTCCTGCGCGAGCCAAAGAGGTAGTTCTAATTAGGATTTTAGGGTTCTAATTAGGGGATTCAATACATTGATGTTTTAATTGTTATTAGGGGATTCGGTGCTTCCCATCATATGACAGGAGATTGTTCCATCGTACACGATATCTTTGATATCATTCTATTTCCTGTCACAAAACAAGATGGCAAAGCTTCTCGTGTAACTAAATGTGCCACACTCCTTCTCTGCGCTTCTTACAAGCTTAAAGATGTGTTATTTTTTCCTGATTTCAATTGCACCTTGATATTTGTTTCCAAATTACTTAAACAGACTGGTTCAATTGCAATCTTTACTGACATGTTGTGTTTTTTACAAGTCATTTTTCGAGGACTTTGATTGGGGCGTAGGAAGAACGTGAGGGAGTGTACTACTTTACTGGTGTTTTGGTTGCTCGTGTTCACAAAGCTTCATCGGACTCTGCAATCTCTGGAGCCTTGTGGCATCGTATACTAGGCCATCCTTCCACTTCTGTTTTGCTTCTTTACCAGAATGTCGTCAATCTTCTCAAGGATTTGGCAAGCTTGATAGTTGTGATACTTGTTTTCGTGCTAAACAAACACTAGAGGTTTTTCCAATTAGCAATAATAAAACAATGGAATGTTTTTCTTTAGTTCTTTGCGATGTTTGGGGTCCATATCGAACTCTGTCTGCTATAGGTGCAGCCTGTGCCGGTACAACTCCCGGTAACTGCTCCAACAGCTACGTCAACAAGTTCGCCAGGTTAACTCCTCCACCAGGGGCTTCACCTACAGGAACTCCCGCTCCCAAAACTCCAGCATCACTGGCCAACCCGGCAATGACACCGCCCACACCGACTCCCTCAGGGCCTACGGTCCTATCGGCACCTCCACCAGCCACACTCATGTACCTCTCCTGGAAAGCCTGCGAATCGCCGACGCCCTCTGCTGTCACACTATGATCCACGATATCACTAACCGTTGGGCCTCTGTCCCTACAACGACCACGTCCGCATCCACGACCACGTCCGCTTCCACGACAAGCAACAACACCGTCTCTAACCATCTGCACTACCATGAACAGAAGGCTAAGCAAACAATCCCATCCATACACAAAAACACAACTTACCGTGAAATCACATTGAAGGCTCAAAGAGGATGTTCTAGGACCCAATGCCACAGACAATTGACTAACTCACATAATCAATCAAAGCATGCAATCCCAAACCTAGTTAACTCAAACCTAAAACTGTAAGGGCTCTGATACAAAACTGAAATGACCGGACCTGTTTTTTTTATATATAATAATAATAATAATAATAGTCTAGTGATCTTATACTCACTAGCCACCTAACCAGATTCAAACCGAACAACAGAATAACATAAACAATACCAATAAACAATAAATCAATGACAGTAATAATTCAACCAGCAGAGTCATAAAACATTAAACCAACAACCTATCAACATTCTAAAGACTCAACCCTAGCAACCTAACAGAAGTCAGACAACACATCAACGAGCCACTAGAACACCCTCCTCTTCATCACCTTGATTCCACGATCACATTTTGCCTTTACAAAACAAGCAAACCAGAAATTTCGCAACTCCGCGACCTTTCATCGACCGATGCACTCCTTGCGTCGACCAACACACCATCATCGCATCGACCGATGCACTCCTTGCATAGATAGATGCAAGCCTTCAAATCCCTAGCTGCATCGACCGCTGCACTCCTTGCGTTGACCGATGAAACATCTTGCATCGCCGTCAAATCCCTAACTGCATCGATCGATGCAGTCGCGCGACATGACGCCGAACGTGAGCTCCTCCATCTCCCCTCAGCTCCAATATGCCGAAATCAACCTCCAAAGGCCACGACACTCTCAAGGAACATTCACAATCAATCAAACAAACTAATAACAACCAAAAATCATAGAAAACAACCATCAATTCACTTAGATCAGCCATGGTCCCTGCACTCACCTTTGAGAAGGACGAAAACTGGATCTAAACTCACGAAAAGACCTCCTAGCAAGCTCCTACCACAAAACCAGCCACATATCTCCACTCTACAGGCAAGATCCCTCAAGAAGAAGCACCAAAAACTCCAAAAACTCTTAGGAACGGCTTCTCTCTTTCTTTTCTCTCTTTTCTCACAGAAAACGAGTAAACTCAGCCATTGCAGGCAAAGTACATTTTTATACTCGACTCCAAGGATTTTCCTAAACCCAAAACGCAACTGAATGAGCGTTTCACTTAAGTCATATCGATGCACATCCCAAACTAGGATTTCGGTTCACGGATGTTACAATTTTTGGTAAATTTTTTTTGATATGTTAAATATTTATATTATTCTGTAAAAATATCAAGTTAAGCTTGAACATTAGATTTTACCAATAAATTGTTTTTCCCTGATCAAACTTGAATGTCAAATTCTCCACCATCTCTAAACACAAATCCACAAATCTTTGCTTCTTTGTAAGGAGATGGTGTCTAATAAGTGTAATTTATGAAAAATGATTTTAATAACAGTATGTTAAATGATTTTTTGAAAAAAGAATTATGAGTTCAACCCATAACTCAATATATCATAAATGTATTGAGAATAATTACTTTTCTTATTTGGTTATTTAAATAATTACTACAATTGGTTGTAAATCTGATTAGACATTAATAGCTTTAATAAAAATAAATTTAAGTTAATTTGTAATGATATAGACTACACTTAGGCCGTGAGTGGAGACATGAAAAGTGCGTTTTTCAAAATGCGTTTTTGTGAAACTTGATTTATACACCAATCAACAATATATTGGCAATTTGCGAACAAAAAAATAAAAAGCTGGATGCGGATTTTTAGGGTGTATATTTGGTCATGGACCGCACTTCTTGCTTTCAGTATCTATTACCATGCGTTTTTCCAAATAACGCAGAGATCTGCATAATATTTTTTAAATATATAACTAATATTGAATAAAAAAATTAAATAACTAACATATTTTTTAATAACAAAAGTTCTGTGTATCTTTTCTTTATTCTTTCTCTTGTTCAAGTAACTTTAGAATGCATGTTCAAGAAAAAAAAATTATTTTTTCATTTTATCTTTAAATAAATTTCAAAATGTAATATATATAAGTAATTTTAGTATTATGAATGTATAACCATAAATCAAGTTTTCTTAACAATAAATGAATTTATTTAAAAAATTATTATATTAACAACTAGATTTGAAAAAAATATAATCCATACTAGTTCTTTTTATTGTGTAATATTTGTTATGATTGAATTTGTTTATTGTTTTTAACATTGAATAAACATATACATGATTAAATTTTAATTTTAATAAAGTTTCATATTTAAAGTTCATAAATGATATATTTTAAATTATAAATAAAAAATAAAGAACCAAAATGTTAATAACTTATGAATACTAATTATTAATAAATTTATTTATAATATATGTAATCCGCACCGCTTTTCCTTTTTTTACCATTCACACAATTAATACTGAACCGCAAATAGTTTTTTCACCAATCAAATATCATTCTGTACCGTTTATTTTATAGAAACCGCACTTGTCCCGCAAACCACATGTACCGCAGTTGAACCGTACCGCACTCCAAAACCGCTTTCCCCGTACAACCAAAACCGCGGTCACCATTCGGACCCTTAATGTTGTGTATTTCCAAATTAATATAGTAAGGATACAATTTTTATTGTGTTGTATATTTGTTTGGGTCATTGGCATGGACTTGTTTCTTCCCTTTTCAACTTCAGTTTTTGTTATCGATCAAAGAGATGATCCTGTTGGGTGATTCTAGCATATGCAAACCAGATCGCATGTTTCTCTTTTGTGTTATTGATTTCGAGGATCAATCTTTTTGTTTACTTGGGTCTTGGGGACTGTTCTGCATTAGGAGGAGGCAATTTAGAGCATCTACAACGAGTCTCTCACTGAGAAACCCTTCATTAAACAATTTGAGGAAGAAAGACGTATCGTGGAGGAGAGATCTATTAGACCATGTCCAGCGGTGATTCTCAGACAATTGCTCATTTATTAAAAATAAATAAACAATAATAAAAGAAAAGAGAAAGTGAGAAAAATAAGAAAAAAAGTGAGAAACTATTCTCGTTGAGAAGCGTTTCTTACCATACGTTACATGATTACTAGTTGAATTCTTTTTTTTTTTGTCAACCAAACATTAAATTAGAATATAACCCCAGAATTGGTAGCCCAAACCAGAGGAAAAGAGTTTACAAAAGAAATAGTTGAATTTTTTTCATATTTAATTTTTAAATAAATAATTATATTATATTAAATTAATATATATTGAGAACTCATTTTATTTTAACCACTGGACATGCCCTTATATAATTGTATTAGATTTTAACCTGCGGTACACCGCGTACATATAATTTTATTATTATTTATATTTTATATTCAATTTGTTTGTTAAATAAATATTGGATGTTTTATAAATAGAGAAATTACATAATTTTCTGGCCGCTTGTGCGACTAAATGTTTATATTAATTTTTTAACCTGTAATATACTATTTGACTATTTGTTTATTATATTTAGTTTGTTTTGTTTAGTGTTTGAAGTTCTATTTTGGTTTTTAATTTTTATAATAAAAATTAAGGGATCTAAATACATAATAAGTCATTTATATGATGTGATTAAGTCACATTTTTCCTAATGAATTAATTATTTTACACAATCTTAGGTAAAATAAATTGATTTTATATGTCAGATATTCTAATATTTATAGTGTTGGCAAATAATAAAATGAGGATTTAACCCGTGTTAGCACATATTTAATAACATTTTATTAATTCAAACATCTCCTTTTTATAACCACATTATATAGTATTTTTTTTTTTTTTAATTTTACATATTAATAATATTTTAAAATTTATTAAATTTATATATATATATATTAATTATAATATTTAAATAACTAGGAATCGAATTTCTTCTTACGTTAAAAATCAAAACTCACAGGCTTGGAAAATAAAATGGAAAAAATATCATAGTTTATGTCTCTATATAATATTGATTGCTGTTTTTTTATTTTTGGTCGGAATGAAATGTAAAATATTTAGGAAAGAAAATCTGAAATGATGTTTTTTGGGAAAGTTTTTAGGGATTAAATTTGTAAATAAGTTTTAAAATGCATAAAACTTCAAGGGTAAAACACCAAATGTACTTAAAAAAATGTTAATATAAACTAGATATTCACCCGCGGTACACCGCGGGGCTAAATTTGTTTTAAAAAATGCAAAATATATTTTGTCTAGTAGATTAACTATACATATGTAACTAATTTTTGTATTTTGTAAATGTACAATACATTGCATCTATATATTATGTAGAGTCCAATATGTTATTTAGAGCATCTCTCACTTTTGGTAAATATAAAACATATTCATCATTTTTTAGAAAGTGTATACTGTATAAAGTTCATTTATAGAGTTTTTAGTTTACCTATTCTTAAGCAGAACCATAAAAAAAATTTGGAACCAAGAGAATATATTGATTTATCGAGTTTTATTTTTTATTAATTTATCACCAATTTTAACTTTAATTTATTTACATAGTTTAAAATATGAAGTAAATTCTTAGATAAAGTATAAAACATTCATCCTTTTCATAAAATTGCTGGGAAAATTTGTCAATTGTTATCACACCATTTATTATAAATTTCCAAATTATATAAATACCAAATGAAGATTATAATGGAGAAACCAAATTGGTGGTTACTTAAAAAAGGAAAAATGACAATGCTTAGTATAAGACACCAAAAAGGTACATAAGATAAAGGTTATTTACCCAAAAAAAACTAAAACCGAC
This sequence comes from Camelina sativa, assembly GCF_030686135.1. Lineage (NCBI taxonomy): Eukaryota > Viridiplantae > Streptophyta > Magnoliopsida > Brassicales > Brassicaceae > Camelina > Camelina sativa. The sequence goes on from NC_141899.1 coordinate 31,414,663, forward strand.
ACATTATCTCTTCCTTTCTTCTTCTCTAATTCTTCTTAATCTCATCAATTCGATATGTCTGTTACTGATTCTTCTATCCCTCTGTCTTTTTCTTATCCTTATCCGCCTGTGAACCGCGAGGAAACGGGTGTTCATGCAGTCACTAAGGCAAGCAGTCTCATACAATTGAAAATGGCCAAATAAAATATTTTCTCAGGGCCATTATATAGAAAACCAAGATCTGCCCCATCACATATGGTCTCACTCCCTATTGGGAAAAATGCTACCCATTAAAAACAAGAGACAGAGACATAATAGTTAGATATTTGTGTTTCTATATATTACTTGAGATTGAAAATGATATGATATGTAAACGCAAACTGACCAACTAAATGAAACTTTCATTATGAAAGTTAAGAAGACAATTACCCAGCATCTCTCTACTTTATGTATGAATCGTAAATTAATAGTATGAGCATTAGAAGTTAATGGCTTTGTTTAAGATCCTCAATCTCTCAAAATCAAATGGAAAGATATCAATGCTAAAAGATGGATAAAACTAATTACCACATGAGCACCAATTAACAGATTTCCAGATTCGATTCTGTTTATTTGGAACACATGCTGGCCATAGCAATAGATGATATTGAAAGCCCTCACTAACGACACAACATACTATCGCAAGTGAGAAGAAAGATAAACTTACATCGCAAGCAGCTTCGCATCAGCTGAGACATTAAAAGCTAATATAGATTTGTTTTTTATAGGCTTTGACTCTTTTCGTTTCCATGATTTCGTATCACATGTTATAATACTTCCATCAAGTTCTACAAAAAGAAAGAAATCCTCGGTTGTTATCCGTGGCAGTGAAAAAAAAAAGAATTTAAAACTTGCAGTGCCAGAATATAGTTTTACCAATGTTTGCAGCAACGCAAAGAGCTTCATTGCCTGCACTGTCTTCAACAGGAGGCAAACATCTCGTCCTGCATTTCAGTATATAAACTCATCAGATCCAATACAACAATGTTGGAAGTTTGTATATAAACTAAGAAAACCCAACTGACCTTCTCTTTAGATAGATTGGCAGCAGTAGTAGAAGCATTCAGCCCCAAACCTGATAAAGTGTAAAACGAAATATATTCACAATCAGTATCTGTTTACAATCACTGCTTTGAAGAAGATCCCTCTCTCATCAAGAGAATAAACATGTTCCCAGATAGCAAAATATATCATCACTTGATAGGGAGAAACCTTTTGTCCATCCTTCAAACCATCTTGGATCTACTGCTGCACAATAAAAGAATTAGAAGAAACATTTAAGAAGCCTAACCAATATCAGAGATGCTTCATCTGATCTAATCATCATAACAAAAAACATATACAGATAATTTACGGATTTAATGAGTTTACCAGGGAGACCCAATAAAGAAATCAAGGCTAGTCTCGTGGTTGTTCCTCTGTCCAAGCCAAATGTACCAAAAAAAGCCGATAAGTTCAATCACATATTCTGATAAGACACCGACGAATTTCGAATGTAAGAACAATATAAACCACAAAGCTGCCGTAGTATCCTACCAGCCACCGGATCAAACAGCGGCAGTTGAGAAACAAAGCAAACCTAGAATCATATCGATCGATTAGAATCAAAGAAAACAAAGCAAAAGCTACCAGATCAAATTTACCTCTACGATGGAGATTAGTTTCATCACTCGCAACAACTTTTTAGGGTTTTAACTATTGGAAAAGGGTTTCGTTTCTCAATTACAGATCCCTCAATTAACTCAATCAGTATGGAGCAATCCGAATACACTTATAAAGGATCCATAAAAACACGTCCTCATTAAAACCGACCCGTTTGTAATTGTTTCCAAAAATTAATCCAATGGCAGTCTTGTAAATAGTTGGCAACTTTAGGATTTATTTGCTAAATGTACTGGGAAAATCACTACAAGAAAACAGGCTAACGGCCACTGTAGTATTAGTTGCTAAATAGTCGTTAAAATAGTTTATACGACTATTTAACGACTATTTACTGTTGTAGTTAAAATTTTGTTGCTAATTCATATAGTCGTTAAATAGTCGTTATTTAGCGACTATTTACCGACGATATACTGTTGTCGTTTAATTGTCGTCGTATTGTCGCTATTTCGTCACCCGAATTGGTGAAAATTTGCCGACAATTTAACGACTTTGTGGACCTTAGTCATTGATTTGTCGCTAAATTTAGCAACTAATCTGCGACGAAGTTGCGACTTTTTACTTGAATAAAAAACTTGCAATACTTTAGTCTGAAATTAGTCGTTGTATTTAACGACTATTTAACGACTCTATGGTGTCAAAATGACGACAATGTAGCGACTACTTTGATTTACAAAATAATGAAATTAACTGGTTTTTATTGTTTTGTAATCCTGTTTTTAATACTGATTTACTAAATGAAAAATCATATGAAAAATCATTAGAAACATAACCAAAATTCTGAAAGCAGTTTATACACATGTCCAAAATAGAAATCAAACCAAAAGCAATGAAAGAAAAAGTTTATGACACATACAAACTGAGAACTTAGTTCTTGAGTTAAGAAACAATAGAGATCATGGAGTTGTTGATGGAAGATTGTCCTCCTCACCTGTTTGAGAGGCTATAAACTCCAGGTAGGCTGGATTAGTGTGGCAAACTTGGCCATCATCGTCAACTCCTGCTTTTGTTCAGCCACAAGGAGAGCAGTCTCTTTTTCTCGAGCAGCAGCTTTAGCTCTGAGAGTTACCTGAATTTCAGCCTGAACTTCAATCTGACGTTGAGCTTCCTTAAGTTGCTCTTGCAATGATAGAAAGGCTTCGGTTTGTGATGGTTGATTGCCCTTTCCCTTGCCAAGAGTATCTTTGAGGCTTCCAACACCATAAGGTATTCCTCGTGAATCCTTCTTAGTGCACTGTTTTAAGAAAAAGAAAAATTGTAAGTAAAGAGGAAAAGAAATGAATGATCGAGTAGAAATGCTATTTTACCTCAAGAAAGAAGACAGTACATTCATCGGTGGTGAGCTCCCGACGGTGTGAAGTACCATCTGAAATAGTTGAATCTGCCTCGAGCTCAGCCATCTTCTCTTGCAACTTCTGCTGATAAGCTTGATGTATTTTCTCTGCCTTGCCATCAACATAAGAACCATCCGGCTTTGTATGTGTTTTGAAAAAAAATTCACCCATACTGACCTCTCTTCCCAACTCCTCTTTCTGCAATGTTAGAAATTAAACAATTGTTAGTACTAGATAATATATAAATGTTGATAAATGAAACTAACAAAATAGAAATGATTTAGTACCAGATCATCTTGGATTTCCCTATATGACTTAGGGCCTGATAAGTGGATGTGAGGACCGAGACCATTACGGTCAGACATACGACAGTTGGAATAGGTGGAACTCCTTTGTTGTTGTTCTTCAGTATCCCAATTAGCAACCATCACTTTCCAGAGGTCACCTTCAATCCATGAAGGTTTTATTCGAGCCGTCCTTGCATCGCTAACCATGCCATTCATCCGGCGGTTACATATGCTGTTGAAATGTTCTTGAACGGCACCTGTTATCAATGGATCCCAGGTGTGAGTTTTCTACATAACAAAGAGGAGAGTTAGAATTATGTCAGTGAAAACAAGCAACAAACAAAAGTAGAAAACAGGTTACAGAGAACAGAACTTACCGCAAACTCCATGAAGTATCTCTCTTTTCTATTGGGAGGCACACAAGTCCAAGTATAATATGGACCATCGAATTTGTTTGTAAAATCTTGGTAATCTTCCTAACAAGTTGGCCTTTTTTGTCCCGATCAAACCTCCACACACACATGTAAACAATGATAGTTAGTTAGATCAGTTAGAAAGCAACATATTGTCGAACCAAAGACAAACAAGTACCAAACATATTGTCAAACCAAAGACAAACATTACCAAGTTGTCTTCTCCCTAAGACAAACATATTGTCCAACCAAAGACAAACATTACCAAGTTGCCTTCTCCCTAAGACAAACATATTGTCGAACCAAAAACAAACATTCCCTTATGCTACAGACGAGAGTTAAAACAAACCAAATCCACAAACATTACCAAGTTGTATTCGGCCTATGACAAACATTCAACATTCCCTTATGCTATAGATGAGAGTTAAAACAAACCAAAGCCACAAACATTACCAATTTGCTACAAACGAGAATTAAAACAAACCAAAGAGACAAACATTACCAAGTTGTATTCGGCAACGGTATGGGAGAGAGAACAGTCGTAAACTGCTCACGGCCAGGCATCGTAAGCAGAGCAGTAAGAGATTGCAAAGTGTCATCCTGGAGTTGAGGCTCAGCATCGTAATTGTTACCTTGAGAAGATGGTTGTCAAGAATGACCATGGGACTGCTGCGGTGGAGACAGCGGATGATCCTCCGGTTCATTCACGACGTTGTTCTGAACCTCCGTTGTCGACATTGGCGGATCAGGAAGGCGATTGACGGTGTCCTGGAAAAGCGTCTGTGGCGGTGGGAAGTTCCGGAAACTCTGGGGGATGACTCGTTGTATCTCCTGTGGCGTGAACGGTGGAGGAATTCGAGCAGTCGGCGTGGAAGTGTACTGAGGTGGAAGAGGGTTGTTTCTTCGTCCGGTGGGTGGTGGTGGGTTAGAGGGTCCGGCTCTCTGAGAAAGGTTGGGTTGAACCTTTCTCCTTTTGGTTTTAATTGCAGGATTCGACGCCATGAGTGAGGATTCGACGATCGAGGAAGATGGATCGAAGACGATGAAAGAAGAAGGAGAGAAGATGGATCGAAGAAGGATCGAGGAAAGAAGGAAAGAAGGATCGAGGAGAAGAAAGGAAGATGGATCGAAGAGAAGAAACGATTTAGGGTTTGTCGAAGAAACTTGTGTCGAAGAGAAGAAGTCTTGTGATGGCTGCGGATTGATCGAAGAAGAAAATGATTTAGGGTTTGTCGAAGAGAAGAAGAAAAGGCGAAGGATCGGTTTGTGGATCAAATTTTATTTGGGCCCGAGTTGATTTTTGGCCCAAATTCTTTAGTTCAAAATAAAACAAATTATTTACACATTATTAACAACACGTTGTGATTATAATCAAAAAAGAGAAGATGGATCAGATGGTTATGGCTCGGGTTCGAGTACCCCCAGTTGTGAATTTTTATTTGTTTTTGTATCACTCAAAAAAACTTATGATACAATATGTGGTGCTTATAAATTCAAATAACTAGAAAACACAAGTTTTTTTAATTTTTATTACAAAGAAAAAGAAACATATCTTAAAGCACCAATAATCTTCAGGGTTCTTCGTCGTCTTCTTCATCATCTTCCAAAGACGATAAATTACACATAAATTCATCTTCAGGTTCCGCGTCTGCAACATCGTAGTCAATGTTTATTGGATCTCCCTTTTCCAAATTGTCTACTATGACATCTTCAATTGTGGTCATCAATACAGCATCATCATTTTCTGTTTGCAAGAGAGTCGGGTCTCCATCAATGTTTCCCTTCGGATTCACTTTTAGAACATTGAGCCATAAATGCTTCGGTTTCTTTAAGTATGGGTACAAAATATAACAAACCTGTGAGGCTTGAGATGTTATTTTTCAATCAACGTGTAAAAGTTACACATAGTATATGTTAAATGTGATAATGACAATAAATAATTATTGGGGCATTTATATACATGCCTAGAATAAATGGTTCGTTCTTATTGTACTTTCTGGATGAAAGAACGTCTACAACGCCACCATTACTTCTCTGAGTGCCTCTACCAATTACAGGGTCATATCACTTGCATTTAAATAGTGTCATCTTCAACCCAAGCATCCCCTCATACTCAAGTTCTATGATATCGGTTATTGTTCAGTAGAAATCTGCAGCGTCAGATGCATCAGCATAATTTTCACCTTTAACAGAGACCCCATAATTACATGTCTTTCGTCCAGCACCGTGGTTCTCTGTATGAAACAAATAACCTCTTGTAAAATATATTGGCCATGTTTTAGCCTTGTTCAAAGGTCCATGCACAAACTCTTAACCCAAGTAGGAAATGAATTTGAGGCGTTCCAATAACTAACCTGTATATATATAAGTCTTGTTATGTTAAATAATAACAATAAGTACAATATGTATATCACAAAAAATGGTTTAACATACATATTCTTTAACCCAAGAATGATATTCGTCAGCTCTTTTCGTGGAGAGTTCTTTCTCCGTAAGTCCTGGATATTTTGCCAAAATATAATCCTCAAACATACTATATAGAAAGATAAGATCACCAATGTATATGAGAAAATATAGTGGAATTAGATATCTTAATATGTAACTAGTCTGAAAATATAAATATCTTTCAATTGGCTGAAAATAGTCACAATTCCGTAAAACATATGCGTGTGTGCAACGATAGTCATCACGTGAAAGCCATATTTCATTCATTTCTCCACTTGGACGGCCAACTTGAGTAAATAAAGAAGATACTCTAGGGACATGATATTCAAACGCTTCACCTTCATCAAATCTTGTTAATCTGACCAAATAATTAAAAAGTAATTATTATGACTATTAAATTAAATATCACATTTAAAATATTTTACTCTTAATTCTCACCTTGATTTTGTTCGTATATTCGCAGCAAAGTAGTGCTCAGAGAAATAAGCAATCTCGTCATTGATATATGATTCAACAATTGATCCAGCCGCATATCTTTTGTTCTTTGCTTTTCCTTTCAATTTTTCGAAAAACCTTTCAAAATGATACATCCACCTATATTGGACAGGGCCTCCCAATTCAGCTTCATAGGGAAGATGTATAGGCAGGTGCTCCATCACATCAAAAAAGGATGGTGGAAATATCTTTTCCAAATTGCAGAGGATTAAAACAATGTTTTGTTTTAGAATTTGAAGTCGACTTGTTTGCAAAGTTCTCGAGCATAAGTCCCGGAAAAATGCTCCAACCCCTACAATATTATATTTAGTCAAACTTCATCACAATTACTCACTTCATATATAAATATAGAACTTTAAATAATTAATTAATATACCTGATAACGCAAGGTGGACATTCCAGTCAAGGAGTTCTGCAAAGATAAATGGAAGTAACCGCTCCATGAAAACATGGCAGTCATGGCTCTTCATGCCTGAAAAATTTCCATTTTCTATATCAACACAACTAGCTAAGTCTGCTGAATAGCCATCTGAGAATTTCACCGAGTATTTCACACATTCTAATAAGCTTGTTCTGGATGCATCTGTCAATGTATAGGGCGGGAAAGGTGCTTTACCCCTACTATCAAGATGTAAGTGTGGCTGAGAACAAAACTTTGCTATATCCAACCTTGACATGACGGAATCTTTTGATTTACCTTTCACACCCATAAGAGTGTACATGATGTTGTCCAAAAAATTCTTCTCTGTATGCATCACATCAATATTATGTCGGAGATTAAGGTCCTTCCAGTACGGTAGCGACCATAAAATGCTTCCTTGTGCCAGTTATGGTCCTTTCCATATCCATGCATCTTCCTTTCATGACCATTTCCACCGACGTCCTTGGTTCTTGGAGGATTTACACAATTCAACCGCTCAGAATAAACTTGCTCACCGGTCAAGGACTCTGGTGGATACTCTCTTGTAGCATCTTTTCCCTTTAAGAAGTCTTTTTTATTCCTCCTCAGAGGATGATCAGGAGGAAGAAATCTCCGATGACAATCAAACCAACATGTCTTCCTTCCATTCGGTAGATAAAAAGACTTTATATCGTCCATGCAAACTGGACAAGACAATTTACCATGTGTTGTCCATCCAGATAACATGCCATACGCAGGAAAGTCGCTTATCGTCCACATCAGCACTGCTTTTAGGTTGAAATTTTGGCCCAAGGACACATCGTATGCATCGACTCCGGTAGACCACAACTCTTTTAACTCATCAATAAGAGGTTGGAGAAAGACGTCAAGACTAGCTCGCGGATGGTTTGGACCAGAATTCAGAATTGTAAGAAACAAGTACTCAGCATCCATGCACATACCAGGGGGTAGATTATATGGCGTCAATATCACTGGCCATAATGAATGGTGACGAGACATCCCAAATAGATTGAACCCATCAGTACACAATCCCAAATACACGTTACGTGGTTCTTCAGCAAATTGAGGATTTTGTTCTTGAAAATACTTCCACTCCGCTGCATCAGATGGATGACTCATTTCTCCCACCTTTGCTTGGTGCTCGGCATGCCATCGCATTGCTGCTGCAGTCTTGTGACTCTGATACATTCTCTTCAGTCTATCACCAATAGGTAAGTACCACATACGACTATATGGTATTTTCGTTCTGTGTCGGTCATTCTTACGCTTCCATCTTGGTGCATCACAAAACAAACATTTTTCTTCCTTTTTGGCATCTTTCCAGAATAACATACAATTGTTTATACAAACATCAATTGTATGATATGGGAGTCCTAAATTGCGCATCAATTTCTATGTCTCGTAATGAGAACCCGTAGCCTGGTTTCCCTCCGGTAAATAATCACTCAACATTTCACATACTGAATCCACTAACTTTTCACTCATATTATAATCTGCCTTATTTTGCATAACTCTAGCAGCTAAAGATAATTGTGACTGACCTTCACGACAACCATCATATATTGGATTTTTTGCACATTCTGACATGTCATCGAATTTTTTTGAATGGTTAAGTACTGGTTCTTCTACACTCTGATAACCCCCATCCCATTGATAGTTATCATCAAAACCCACATTAGAAGGAAATGCATCATTCACCATATCCACATATCTATCTTCTACTACATTACCCACTTCCTCACTCCCACTAATAAATGTCGGATCAACATTACTCATTCCTATATCCATATTAATTTCTTCCCCATGCTTATACCAAACATAATAATCTGGCATAAACCCATAACTAAAAAGATGATTCCAAATTCTAGTCCTAGAAAACGCTTCCCGTTTTGGCACCTACTACAAGGGCAAAAAAACTTACCCCCGTTTTCTTGTGCAAAAGGCTGGCTATTTGCAAATTGCATGACCTGCTCCATCCCGGCTCTGAACTCTTCTGTAAAATTTTCCGTCACCTCATCGATCCTCTTGTACATCCACTCTCTGAAATTACTATAATTGTAACTTCCTGACATTATTAAAAATATATAAGATCTTTTTTTTTGTTGCTTTGTGTTAAAATCTTTTTTTTTTCTTGTGTTTCTGTGAGTGAGAAAAACGATTGGTGAGCTAAGTTTATATAGAGATATTTAGCGACTAAAAAGTGACTATATCACATAGTCACCAAATACCAGTACACCTACTCAGCAATATTAAAAACGTGATTTTGAACCAACATTTTGCTACTATTTTGAGACTAAATTTTGCGACACGCCGTAAATATCGCAAAATAGTCACCAAATTTACGACTACACAAGCTACTACGTATTAGTCGCTAATTTAGCGACTATTTTGCGACAAACGTTTGCGACCCACCAAACTTGTCGCAAATTAGTCGCCAAATTAACGACTATTATAAATTGGTCGCGTTTTAAACGCCTTTTAGCAACTAATTTAGCTACTAATATATATTGTCGCAAATTAGCGACTAAAAAGTGACTAATTAGTGGGTACTTAGTCGCCAATTGTAGTCGTAAAATCCGTGTTTTCTTGTAGTGAATGTATATCTAGATTTAGGAAACAAAATATGTGGGGATACTATTTTTGGAAATTTTTGAGGAGTTAATGTTGTAAATAAAAAATTTAATAAGTAAAACTAAAAGGGCATAACACAAAATGTACTTCAAAAATGTTAATATACATACTTGTCAAATGAAGATTTATAATAAACTAGATAAGGCCCGCGTTATTACGCGGATAAAATTTTTAATAATTATTGAATACAGTTAAGTAGTATTATACATGTTTTTAGATTTTATCTTGTAATATTTTAATATTGAATATGAACCTCTCATATTTTATTTTAATATTCTCTCAGTTCCATTATATAAGAGTTTTAAAGCTTTTTTTTGCTCTATTTTATAATATTTTCTCAAATTTTTATATAAATTTTTTATTAATATAACAATTTATAATTATTTGAACTATGAAGTATATTTTTGGTAAAACGATCTATTTTTCCAAAAAAATTTATCACATCAAGCTAGATATAGCTCAATCTATGATCACGTGCTAGTTGTCCCAGAGAAAGTAGTTTTCCATCTATCTCTCCATTCTCCACATATTTGGGTTTAATCGGTTTATGAACTAAATCCGATAGAAAACCACTCAAACCGATACCAAACCAGTTATATCAATTTATTGACTTTTTCATAATAGAAAAAAAGACCCAAGTCCAAGTGCGTCCATTTCTTCGTCTTCTTCGTTCTTCTCCTTCCTTCTAATTCCAGATTATGTTTATTTGAAAAATAAAAATAATTAATTCATGTCTCTCTTTAACGATTTTTAAGAAAGAGAAGATCAAGGTGAGTTTTCGCAGAGATTTTACAGTTCATAAAACAACAATCTAATTAGCCAAACCCAACACCTCAACTATTAAATTTGTTTTATTGAACTCTTTCTATATTCATTCGATTACTCATCTCAAAATCAATATGAAAAATACAAAACCCAGAAAAAAATCAACACAAACCAAAATGACAGATTCAGCAATGAATTCTCGATTTGGGTTTAATCAAAGCCGATGAAGCTCTGATTGTGAAGCAGATCAAAATGTAGAGGTAGAATAAGAAGAAGAGATGAACCACTGCGAAATAGATCTATAGCCAGTTAGCCACTAATCACCATCACCGGTCACCATCATCGGAGATAGCCAACAGAAGGAAATCATCATTTTTTTCTTTTAATTTGTTTTAATTAATTGAATTCGGTTTAGATTATGGTAGATTTAGTTTATTATTTTATTAAGTTGGTTCAGTAAATAGTGAACCGAGCAAAACCGATGTTTGTGGGTAATTAGATTGAGAAATATTTTCTCGGAGATATATAGCGCGTGGTAATAGATTGAGCTCTATTTGACTTGATATGATACTTCTCGTGGAGAAATAGAATCGTTTTCTCTTATATTTTCCTATTGGTTGAAGTTTAAATGACATAGTATTGATTGTTTATTAATCTTTGTGTTTTTACCCAAAAACTCTTATAGGACATGAAGTACCATTTAAATATCTATACCATCGTAATAACCCATATTTTAAGTTTAATTATACATTTCATCTTAATGTATATAACTAAATATTTTATATCAAACACAATTAATAAATCATATCAAGTCTATATCTTAGTAAGAATTGAAAATACAAATAAAAATTAACAAAATATAATTCACAAAAAAACTGAATCAACATTATTTAAGATAAATTTCTTATGTTGTTACCTCATAAGTACTAATTTTACCTCATGTCATAATTAATTTTAAATCAGTGAAAATTATAAAATAAAAACATATATAAAGATATAAAGACATTATCATCAAATAACTGAAGATTAATTTCTATATAATTATAATCTATTTCGAATTATTTTATGTTTTATCATATGCATTACAAAAATACATGTGTTGAAATTATAAAATCAAACATAAAAAATATTAATAATATTCTTAAATGAATTTTTAAAATGATTTTAAAAATGATACATATTAATATTTGAAAATTTTTAATCCAAAAGAAATTTTATCATTAGACATTCAGTTTAGTAATCACATTTAAGTATCTATTTCATCATAAAACTATAATTCACTTCTTCATGGATTAGAGTTAAAAAAAAAAAAAATTTCAAAACAATATGAGCATCATATGAGATATATGTAGATTGGTTAGTATTTTAAATTTAACAATAAAAATAATCAGTAAAAAAATCAGTTAACATCCACAAAAATTTTGTACATCCAAAAATATCCTAAATATTATTCTTCTATATGTCATAATTTCATAAGTAATACTTTTGTCAATTTTCATCAACTAACTAAAAATTCATTCCTACAAACTCATTTTTTCTATTTTTTTTTCAGGTTTCTCATATTACTACATACATTAAAATCTTTAAAATAAAACATGTAAAACTATACTAATACATATCATGTGTTGAATTTTTCCTTTTAAGTTCATTATTCTTTTAAGGTTTGTTTGCTAACTTACAATAAAAATATTTATATTACAACGATTAATACAATTTATATCTGACTAAATTATGTTAAATAACTTATGTTATTCTTTTTAACTTTGTTATTCCTTATTTATTGATTAATATATATGCCTAATTAATTTTGTTTTTGTTTACACATGTCAAATTTTAGTGAGAACACATGTATAATATAATTAGCATACAATGGAAAATATATTGATTTTGTTAGTTTTCTTTTTTGATTTAGAAAAATAATTGTTTTAAAAATATAAACATGTAAAATTCTGTAAATATTATTAGCTACCTTACTGCGTTTATATAAATAAAAAATTGGACACGTGTCAACATCTAATCAATATATTTGATATGTGTTACGATCTTGTTAATGAGTAATTTGATATCAAGCTTTATATAATAAGATGATTCTATTCCTTTTTTTGGCTGAATTTCTGTTATTTTCACAGTTTTGGTTTCCATCTGTAGTGCTTATGTTCTGTAGTGCTTATGTTTGAATATTCTAATTGAGTTTGATACATTGGAATGAGGTCTACCTCTCTCTATATATATGACAAAGATATGAGAGAATACATATCTTTATATTTAAATTCTTTTTGGGAAAATCATATTTTAAACCTTCAAAGTGTAACTGAGTAGCACTTTAAACCTCGAGAGAACTTCACTAACAATATAAACCTTTAAAATGATTTTACTAACACTTTGAACCTTCAAAATGATTTTACTAACACTTTAAACCTTAATACTAACTTTCATGTTTGTACTGCCATAAAAAATAACGGAATAATAATATTCGTCAACGCGAAATAGTTAAACTATGTTGGTTTAATTTAAATTTTAATTAGTTTTAGTTTTTTAAAGTAAATTAAAAGAGAAAAGGATAAATTTGTATTCATCTTCATTGTAGACAAAACTTTTACAACGTCACTCTTCATATTATTAATCTTTTTAATAAATGCATTTCTTCTGGATTCTGATTAAATCGATTGACTTTTCATTGGAAACCAATGAATCTTCTAAATATGTTGACGTCTTCAATTTTACATTTATCAAATGTTTTTAACCTTACCTCTGATTCTTCATTTTTTTTGCTTTGATATATATTTTTGTTTTTTAATTTTTATCAACCGTAATAAATAATTAAATTAAATTAAATTAAATAAATTAAACAAATATTTAAATCAAACTAGCATAGTTTAACTATTTTACGTTGACGGATATTACTGTTCGGTCATATTTAATAGCGGTGCAAACAAAAATGTTAGTTTTAAAGTTTAAAGCGTTAGTAAAATTATTTTAAATGTTTATAGTGTTATTGAAATAATCTCAAGGTTTAAAGTGCTACTCAGTGACACTTTGAAGGTTTAAAATGTGATTTTTCCAATTCTTTTTCTTTTAAGATTAGGCCAATGAATTCAATATGTAGGATTGCTTTTGTATAAGTTTAATTATTTTAGAATTTTTAGGATTTTCTTTTGGATAACTACGTGTATCTTTATTGTAAAATTATCTGTATGTTTTTGAATTATGGATTTTTTTTTGTTTGGACGATTCCTTTTTCTTTAAAATTACAAAATTGTAGAATTTACAACATAATAATAACATTTATTATTATTTTAATAATCTTATTATTTTAATAATCTACAACATAATAAGATTTTGACACATGTCGCGATCTTATGAATTAGTAACTTTTGAAACTTTATATAATAAGATAGAAATTTAATCTAATAATTCAATAGTATTAGAAATATATATATATATATATATATATATATATATATATATATGTTATTTAGAGTATACACTCAAGAGAGCCTTTTAACCGATGCAAATGCTCTTATCCGTTATTGTCTAGCTTGCGTACATGTACAAGCGTCGGCCTCAAATTTCACAGATTACCAGAAGAATCTAAGTTAAAAGCTAGAAAGTAAGAACACATTTTCTTGTTGATTTAGAAAACTTCTCAAAAACTAAATCTCTCTCAAGTCATATGAAACACCTCTTCATAGACCTCTTTATTTAGATTGAGTTAGACAACTCCTAATTCTAATAAGCTCCTCCTTATCTTGCTCTTGTTTGTGTGTCTTTATCTCTTATCTCCTTAAGCAACTTCCTAAAGAGATAACTTCTAACACAAGTTGGAATTATCCAACATTCTCCCCCATAATTCGAACATGAACTCCGGGAAGCTTGATCTCTTCAACTCCGAGTAAAATCCTCATTTCCTTGAATTTGATTCGTCCTAAGGGCTTTGTAAGTATGTCAGCTTTCTGCTCCTCTCCTGGCACATGTTCGACCTAAATTTGCTGGTTCTCTACACACTCTCGAATAAAGTGGTACTTGGCAAGCATATGCTTCATTCTCCCATGAAATATTGGGTTCTTGGTAAGAGCTATGGCTGCTTTGTTGTTGACTCTAGGCAGGACCTTCTCTCCTTTCAAGCTTAGTATCTCACTCAACAATTTTGTAAGCCATATAGCTTGTTTGACAGCTTCCGTAGCAGCCATGAACTCTGCTTCGCACGACGACAGTGCCACAGTCAGTTGTTTTTGTGTTGTCCAAGTAATAGGCGATGAACCATAATAGAAAACATGACCTGTGGTGCTTCTTCCATCGTCGACGTCGATGTTGTGACTATTGTCATTGTATCCAGTGATCCTTCTTGATCCATCCTTCTTGAAGATGAAACCAAACCCTGTAGTTCCTCTCAAATATCTTAGAACATGCTTGATTACTTTCCCGTGAGACACACTCGGACTCTGGATATTACGGCTAAGAACCCCAACAGAAAAAGACAAGTCCGGTCTCGGTCTCGTGTGGAGGAGGTATCTCAAACAACCTATGATTCTTATATACATTGTAGCATCGATTTCCTTTTCCTGTTCTGCTTTTGACAAATTCAGACTAGAGTCCATCGGTTCATGAGTTGAATTGCAGGAACCCATCCCTGCATCAACAAGAATTCCTTGAGCATATGCTTCCTGTTTGATCCTGATTCCATCTGCTCCTTGAATAACTTCTATGCCAAGATAATATGTTAATTTTCCAAGATCCGACATCTCAAACCTCCTCGACATGTCTTCTTTAAACCGTTTGATTATCTTGATAGAAGTTCCTGTTACAAACAAATCATCAACGTAGATAGCCACAATCAAGAACTCCTTCTCCTCTCTCTTACGGTACACTGTCGGCTCCTTCACACACTTATTGAAGTTTATTTCCTTTAGAACTTGATCAAGCTTAGTATTCCAGGCTATAGGGGCTTGAGGGAGACCATACAAAGCCTTATAAAGTCTATACACTCGATCTTCTTCTCCTTTCTTCTCAAAACCTTCAGGTTGAGTAACATAGACCAACTCCTTTAACTCATCATTGAGAAAAGCTGTCTTCAAGTGTAAATGGTGAATCTTCCAACCTCTTGTTGCTGTGAGTGCTATTAGAAGGCGTATAGTTTCAATTCTTGCTACCGGAACAAATACCTCATCGAAATCTATACCTTGTTGTTGCACATATCCTTTTGCAACAAGTATCGCCTTATACTTATTCACTGAACCATCAGCTTTTTTCTTAACTTTGTAGACCCATCTAACTCCTATGGGTTTAACACCAACTGGTTTGTCTACAAGCTCCCATGTATTGTTCCTTGTAATCGAATCTACTTCAGCCTTCATAGCATTGATCCACTCTTTTATTTTTCCAGCTTCAAGATAGTTCTCTAGTTCTCCATCTATTGTTAGAAATAGTCTGCAACTTTCTTGTTCTGCAAATAAAACATAGTTGTTAAGGTAAGTCGGTTTTGTAATCACACGACCAGACCTTGTTACCACTGGTTGGTTTCCGTCTTGTTGATCCTCAACTTGATTCTCATCATTCACAACATTGTTTCCTTTGTTTTCTTCTTCTTCTTGGTTATCATGGTTTATAGCTTCTTGGTCTGCATCTTGCTGATCATTATTTTAATCGTTACCATGTCCACCACCATCTTCGATAAAACCTTCTTCAAAAAGCTTAAACATAACAGGTTCACCATCTGACTTGTTTGTCGTCAATGCCAGTCCCAAGCCTTACTCTCGTCAAAAATCACGTCTCTATTGACAACTACTTTCTTAGCAATCGGATCATTGAGTCTATAAGCCTTAGAACAAGGTTATGTGCCAAGATAGATCACCTTCCCTGATCTATCATCTAGCTTTTTCAACTGTGGTCCATTGATCTTTGCATACACGACACAACCAAACACTCTCAAGTGTTCAATGTTTGGTTTCTTGGACATGAAACACTCATACGGAGTCTGACCATTCAATGCTTTTGTGGGAACTCGATTGATGAGGTAATTCGAATGACGTATAGCTTCTCCCCACATATCTTTCAGAACCATCATCGTTTTCATCAAGCTTCTCGTCATCTCCATCAAAGTGTGGTTTCTTCTCTCGACAACACTGTTTTGTTGTGGTGTATACGGCGCAGTTAGGTGTCTAGTAATGCCATTCTCTTCACATAACCGATTGAACTCAGCTGAGGTAAACTCTCTTCCTCTATCGGTTCAAAACGTTTTGATGGCTAACCCACTTTTTTTTTTCAACAAAGTCTTTGAATCGTTTAAAGCGATCAAATGCTTCACTCTTTTCCCTTTGTAGCATCGTCCACATGTACCTAGAGAAATCATCAATTAGGACAAAAACATAACGATTGTTAGCCGGTGTTGGTGGTGAGATCAGACAACACAAGTCGCCATGTACCAATTCCAAAGCTTGTGATGCACGAAAACTTGTTTTAGCCGGGAATGAACCTCTTGTTTGCTTCCCAGCTAAACACACCTCACACATATCCTTCTCATGGATCATGTGTGGCATTCCTACAACCATATCCTTTCGAACCATGTTATTCATGACATTAAAACTCACATGCCCCAACCTAGCATGTCAACACCAAGTGGTCTCATCACTCTTGAGCTGCAAACACATTGGAAGGCTTATTTCGATTGGCGTTTTGTAAAGACGGTTTGACGACCTAGTGACTCTTAGAAGCAACCTCCCACACGGGTCAAGAAGTGTCAAAAAGTCTCCTTTCATATTCAATTCACACCCTCCTTCAGTTGCTTGTCCAAGGCTCAATATGTTGTGTTTAAGATCGGGTATGTAGTAAATTTATTTGAGTGCTATTACTTCTCCAGTCTTGCAAACAAAGTTAATAGCTCCCTTCCCAACAATATCAAAGTATCAGCCATCACCAAACATGACGTTACCTTTATTCCTCTCGTCCAAACTGCAAAAGAATTCCTTGTTTCCTAACATGTGATTACTCGCTCCATTGTCCAAATACCAAACACTTGCATTGCCTTTGTTGATATCTTCTTCGGGATCACCTTGTCTTCATTTAAGAACACAACTTCATGCATATGCATTGCATCAGCTTCGTGTGTTTCATTCAAATTCGATTCTTGATTCTGATTATGATTTTGTATCGGCTTGGTCGTGCATGTCGTCGCATAGTGTCCTGGCTTATCGCATCTCCAACATATCACTTTGGATAGATCCTTCTTAGGTTGTTTTTGGTTATCTTCTGTGGTTTCTCCTTCTTGGTTTTGGCCATTGAATCTCCCTCGACCCATGCCTCTACCGTAGCCTCCTCTACCGTAGCTGCCTCTACCTCTAGATCCTCCTCGGAAACCACCTGATAACTCTCTAATTTACATGTTTTTAGCATCCTTTTTTGTCCATATTTTGCATTGTTCATACCCTTAACTTAGCATTTTTAGGTCATTAATTATAGGAATTCACTTTTAGGCCATTTAGGGTGTTGCATTTATGCATTTGCATGTTTTGGATGAAAACAGGTGCTTAAGAGCCTAAAATAGGGAAAAACAAGGACAAACCCGAGCATGCACCCGAAGGAGCCATCGAGCTGGAAGAACAAGTCCGAACCCCAACACGATCGAGGAGGATCCAAGAGCAGGAAGAACAACCCAAAGATCTACCCGAGGAATAACCCGACTTCATCCTCGTGTGCCCCATCGAGTAGACCATCGGGCAGGTCTGGAAAGCTAGGTCAAAGGGGTTTCCATATATAAACCCCTCCTCTCCTTCCTTGCAAACGAGCACGCCACATACCCTCAAACTAGAGAGCGAGAGCTTCTGTGAGAGAACTGAACGACTCAAAACACTTTTCTCTTTTCTTTTAGATATTTCATAGCTCTTTATCATTTTCTTTAGATTTATATCTTGTATTCTTTCTACTCTACTCTAGCGTTTATTATAATGCAATTTTCGTTCATATTTGTTGTTATGTTTCTTGCTATGATTTCTGAGTAGTGTAGTAAAGTTTCTAGGGATGGGATAGATGATTTTGTGTTCTTGATCGGTTAGGATGTCTTAGTTGATTGTATTTGTTTAAAATATTTCCTTCTAGTTTGGTGTTCGTAATGCTGTCAACAAACCGAGAGGGTGAGATTAGATCTAAGGTGTTTTACCACCGAGAGGTGTAGATGAGATGCTTGAATCAACCAATGCTAGAGGTTTACTCACTTAGCCTAAGAGATTAGATGAGTAAGGGGTTTACTGACAATAATGAATCGGATCTTAATGCCTGCTTGGTCATGTTTCTCCAACAAGAGTTGGGTAGGGAAGTGATTCAAGGTTGATTGTTTCTATCACGAGAGTGTTTTAACAAGATTTTAGAGATTCATTGTCTAGGAAATATTTGCTTGAGGCATGTAAGACATCTGTACTGGTTAGGAAGACTTAGGATTCGATTACCTCATCCTTGAAGCTTTCATATTTTAATTTCTTGCATTTTCATACCTTACTCGATCTCTTACCCGATCAGGTACACGATAACCTGCATCGAGTAACCCCTCGAGCTGTTCATACCATCTTTGCATACTCGATCATCCCACCGATCTTGTATTCGAATGCTTGCATCGTGTGTTTAGGTCGTGTGGTTTCTTTGCTTATATTCTTTTCTGTTATTTATTTTAGGACTGTTAGATAAAACCCCTATCTGCTTGGCTTGACTTGCATTGTTCTGATTGCATCCTTCCTGCTAGCATAAACAACCATTTGGATTGATAACCCTTTGTACTACAACTGCATAGGGAATTGATACCCTGGTCAAAAACCTGTTTATCAATTTGGCGCCGTTGCCGTTTGGTTGAATTTATTTTGCTACGTTTAGGATTTCGGCACTTGCTAGATCAAGTTCTTTTGTTTATATTGGTTCGGAATCTGAATTGTTTGTTTTCGTTCTTGTTTGTTTTGAATCTCAGGTACAACCCGAGCACCCACCCAACCCGTCACTCGATCACCTGGATCGAGTTGACCCTCGTGTACACACTCGGACACCTACCTGTGCATGTAAACACGATCCAGAGGTAGCCAGAACCTGAGTCCTTTCATCGATAACATCGACAGACCAAGGCTACTCAGACAACAGCAAGCTCAACAACCGTAACTAGCAATCATTGAGGAGACAATGAACAATCAGAACGGTCCACCAGCTCCTCAAACAAGGACCAACATAGGAGCAGGAGATGCTCCATCTACTCATACTCAAAGGAATGGCATTGTGCCACCTGCTGTCCATAACAACAATTTTGAGATCAAGAGTAGTCTCATCCAGATGATACAGAGTAAAAAGTTTCATGGTTTGCCAATGGAGGACCCATTCGATCATCTGGATGCATTTGATAGGCTATGTAGCCTCACCAAGATAAATGGTGTTAGTGAGGATGGATTCAAACTCCGGGTTTTTCCATTCTCTTTGGGAGACAAAGCACACATCTGGGAGAAATCACTCCCCAAGGAGTCCATCACCACTTGGGAAGCGTGTAAGAAGGAATTCCTAGCCAAATTCTTCTCCAACTCCAGAACCGTAAGACTGAGGAATGACATTTCCGGCTTTGTTCAGAAGAACAATGAGACGTTCAGTCAAACTTGGGAACGTTTCAAGGGATACACTACCCGATGTCCTCATCATGGCTTCAACAATGCTTCATTACTGAGTACACTTTATAGAGGAGTGGTCTCCAAGATACGGATGTTGCTGGACACCGCAAACAATGGTAACTTCCTCAACAAGGATGTCGATGAAGGTTGGGACCTAGTGGAGAACTTGGCTCAATCTGATGGGAACTACAATGAGGAGTATGATCGCACTGTGCAATCTACAGGAGAGGAAGATGCCAAGTACAAGAGGGACATGAAAGCCCTCAATGACAAGCTTGATAAACTACTCAACAAGCAGCAGCATGTTCATGCAATATCAGAGGAAGAGCAGTTTTTACAACAAGATGGGGAGACTGTGCAAATAGAGGATGTCAACTACATCAACAACCAGGGAGGTTACAATAAAGGGTACAACAACTACAAGCCAAGTCCGAAACTGTCTTACCGAAACCCGAATGTTGCCAATCCTCAGGACCAAACCTACCCATTTACAGTTCAAGGGAACCAGGTCCAACATAAGCCTTTTGTTCAGTACAATCAAGGCTATGCCCCAAAGCAGCAGTACTCTAGAAACTACAACCCACCACCTGGATTCCAACAACATCAAGGCCTGCAGAACCAATCACAAGAAGCTGAGTTACGCGGCCTACTTTAGCATATGATTCAAAATCAGGCTTCAGCTGCTATGGACACCGCAAAACGGTTTGCGGAGATGAGCAACAAGATCGACTCATGATACAATGATTTAAACGCCAAGTACGAGTCGCTCAATACTAAGCTTAGATACCTAGAAGGCCACCACAACAACCAACCAGCTCCAAAGATCAACCAACTCTCAGGTAAAGCTGTTCAAAACCCTAAGGATTATGCCACTGCCCAAGCTATCTTCCTTGATGATGACTATGAGGATTACCTCACTGAGGGCAGTGATGTTCAAGATGGGGAAGATATGGATCACTCAATGATAAACGAGGCCAAGTACTACATATCCGAGTATGAACACGAGCCTTCACCCGAGGAGACTGATCGAGTTGATGATCGAGCACTGGTTCGAGAATCACAAATCGAAGAACCATGCGAGGCTGAACCCGATGACGTACCCGATGATGGTGATCGGATGATACATCGTGTAGATGTTGAGATGAGAAATCAACCTCAACTACCTGTAGCAAAGGAAGGGGAGCTAGAGGAAAGGTTCAATGATGCACTTGACATCCAACTGGAGGTGCTTGCAGAGCGTATGGCCAAGCGTAAAGTTTCACCTCCTAAGCTTTTGCCATCACACAAACTTCAAGAGGAATCTGCCAAGGATGCAGCTCGGCTGGAGAATGAGGTTAAGGAGGCTGTCAAGGAGATTGGATTTGAGATTCTCAGGAGTGGAGTGTGCTTAGATCCTGAGCTGTGAATCGAGAAAAAATTGGAGGATCCTGACTCTTTTACTTTGCCATGCTCGATAGGACTCCGGATTTTCAAGAATTGCTTGTGCAACCTTGGAGCTTCAGTTAGCATTATGCCACTGTCAATTGCCAACAAGTTGGGTTTCAGAAATTTTAAACCAAGTAGTTTGTATCTGATTCTAGCTGATAGAACGGTCAGACATCCTATTGGGATCCTAGAAAATTTGCCTCTCAGGATTGGAAGGGTGGAAGTCCCTATTGATTTCATGATCCTTGATATAGATAAGGAACCAGACGATCCACTGATCCTAGGAAGACAATTCTTGGCAAAAGTAGGAGCTGTTATTGAGGTGAAGCAGGGCAAAATCAGAATAGAGCATGGTGAGCACTTCAAGATGGAGTTTGATGTGAAGAAGGGGATTAAGAGGCCAACCATTGATGGTCAAGCTTTTTCTACTAAGACAAAGCAGAGGAAGGTCAAACATCTCAAATAATTCAACACCACATTTGCTGTGGAGCCTGGAACAGACTTGGGAAATGAATTGAACCAGCTTGCTACAGTGGAGAGGATTCCAAAACCTCTCCCTCCTAGATCCCACGCTTAAAGAGCATGAAGAGTCAAGCTTAGTGACTAGGCCTGGGCATTTTAACCGAACCCGAAACCCGACCCGAAATAAGCAGTTTGGTTCGGATTCGGATAGTATGTAATACCCGATCAGATTCAGTTTCTCTGAACTTTGGGTATGAGCCGATACCCGAGGAAGACCCGAAATAAGTACAAAAATACACTTATGTGGATTCGAACCCAGCACCTTAGGTATTTATCTGTGCATTAGAAACCACTTAGCCACCTTGGTTATTCTGTCATATTTTGAAAAAGTTAAATATTTATGTATACACAAATATATATGGATTCGAACCCAGCACCTTACGTAAACCACTTATATTTTTTTTTTCTTTTCTTTTTCTTTAAGATAGAATTTTTTTTTTTTTTTTTTTTAATTCGGGTAAACCCAAAATTACCCAAACCCGAAGACACCCGATCCGAATCCGACCCGATATTATAAAATACCCGATCGGGTTCTATATCTCTACATCCGAAAATCCGAAAAACCGAACATCCGAACCCGAATCCGATCTAATACCTGATTGCCCAGGCCTATTGGTGACTTAAAACAATCTCACTTGGGAGGAAGTCCCAAGGTATCTTTTATTCTATTTTAATTTTGATTTACTTGATTTAACTTATTTTCTATTTTTGCATGTTTATTAAAAAAAAATAGAAAAGTGTAAAAACGAAAATTGGGGAACCCGAGGCTCAACCCGACACCGTACTCAACACGCCTGATCGTGTCCCTGCTCGGGTGGCGAGTGGAGTCCGAATTCCACAAGAAAGCCCACTCTCGGTAAAACCCAAAACCCTAGCCCTACTCTATTTAAAGGTTTCGAATCCTTCTCCCTCGCAGCACCGCTAAGTTTCTTTCAACCCTAGAGCTTTTAGTTTCCATACTTTCTATTCTCTCTTAAACTCGAGTTTTATTCGATTTTATTTGGGAACTAACCCTATTAACCTCGAAGCTTAGCTTTCTCTTCTCAAGGATTCGATAATGAAGCCACACACGAGAACCTACCAAAGGAAGGGAAGAAGATCAACCTCCGCCGCTGCTACAACCGGAGGTGATGCCATCGAAGCTCAAGAATCCCAAGGGAGAGGAAACGTTCCACATTCCCAACCGCTGGCTGGACGTTTTGCTTCACCCACCCGATGCTCAACCCGATCCGTCACCCAATCCGGTGCTCGAGCAACCGATCGAGTAGACCTCAAGTTCGCTCACAGAGTCCAATGGCGAGTGCTGTTCACCGCTCTCCTCGACGTAGGGACCTGTCTACGTCCGAAAGAACTGTTACCGACCCTATGGAGGTCAATTCTTATGCTGATGAAGGAAAGCAAGAGGAGATCCAAACTTCTCGGTCAAGGAGCAGAGCTGCGGTTGCAAGAGGGAAGAGGCCAGCTTCAGAGAAGGCTGAAAGAGTAGCTGAGAGAGCAGCTGAGGAAGAGGTGATGTTCATATATTTTAACTTGTTTTCCCTTAGTTTATTCACATCTTTTGCATCTTTTGCTATCCATTTAGACCATTATTGTGTAGTTTTAGCACTAATCATTCATTATAGTTTAGATGCATTGCATTTGCATCCTTTCATGCATATTCAGGTGATTTTGGAGCTTAAGAAGGTTGGAAGCAATGCTGAGGAGAAGTGAAGCAACCATGAAGGGAAAGCAAGAGAGTTAAGGCTGAAACAACAAGGTCCAGAGTCCAACTCGACCGCACACTCGACCAGACACTCGACCGTGTGCTGAGAAGGACTCGACCGAGTGGAGAATGCAAGAGAGAAGCCAGCTCGACCTGCCACTCGACCGAGCACAGGTCGAGTTGACCGAGCCGTTGACTATTTGGTCTTTTAGTATTTTTAGGGCTTCCATCCCCTCTCCTATATAAAGCCTTGTACCTGCAGCCACCAAAAGAGTCCAGCTTTTAGATATTCTCTAAACCTAGTTTTTACCCTTTTGGGAATTATTCTTTTTGCACTTTTATTTTCCGTAGATTTTGTACTTGGTTGAGAGAGAGAAAAGACTAGATTCTTGTATTTTGTTGGTTTCATAACTTTCAAGGTATAAAGATTTCGAGTTTTATTCCTTCATTAATATTGTAGATCTCTGTGTTATCTTTCATTTGATGCAAGTTTCAATATTTTCTGGGTTTATGATTTTTGTGTTCATCATGTGTTCTTGTGAGTAGTCCTTTAGGATCTTGAGGATGGGTTAGGCTGGATTGATCTTGAGGTTTGTGTGATTTGGTCAAGCTTGATTGTTGTAGATCTCTTCTAGGCTAGATGTTCTTCATGCTGATCCTGAACTGAGAGGTTAGGTTTGATTTCAAGCATCTTAGCATCACACCAATGTTTAAGGAGCATAGATAAGGCTAGATCTAGAGCTTACCATTAGGCTTGCTAAGAGATTAGAGGTCATGTTTGGTTTGAGATGTATTGCTTAATGCCTGCTTGTGTAGATTTTTACTGTGTGAGAACAAGTCTAGAATTGCATAGGTTTGATTGTTTATTGCCATGAGAGTAGAAGAAACTTGTCTTAGATTTATATGTCTAGAGATTAGCTCAAAGTTTGCTTGAGATTTGTTGACCAAGTTAGATAACCACAATGATTAGTTCAGCCCATGAATCCCTCCTCAAGGCCTTCTTTGTTTATTGATTTTTAAGTCTTAATCCTGTTGCTTGCTTGTTCTTTGATTTGTATTTGTATTGCTCTATTTTTATTGTGTTGCTCTGTTTCCCGGATTTATCCAGCTCGACCCTGTACTCAACCTACACTCGGTCGAGTGCTTGCTCGAGTTCATCCCCAGGACTCTTGTTTATGATTTGTGATTGTTCTGTTTCATTCTTATTTGCATTTTTGTTTCATCTACTCATTGTTCTGTTCATTATTGTCTTGCATTAGTTCATCATAGTAGTTTCTATTTCTGTTCTAGCTTCATATAGTCATAACCACTCTGTTCCATTCACATTTAGTTCTTAGTTCTTGTAGTTTACTTTCTGCATCTTTACATTTTCATCTTAGGATTGTTAGTGACAAACAATCTATGCATTTGGCTTATGGGACAAACAGAGAAGTAGTTGGTAGGTTGGAGAATGTCCCACTCAAGATAGGGAAGGCAAGGGTTCACACAGATTTTGTGGTATTGGAGATGGACAAAGAACCTGAAGATCCTATCATCCTTGGAAGGCCATTCTTAGCCACTGTGGGAGCAGTTATTGATGTCAAGGAAGGTCTTGTGACCTTGAACATTGCTGAAGATGTAGTTATGAAGTTCAACATCTATAATCCAACCAACCTTCCTACCATTGAGGACCAGCCTTTTACTATCAAGGACAAAGGTGGTGAAGGAGGCTTAAGTGATAAGGTAATTCCAAAGGCTGAGCTCCCACTTCAAGAGGATTCTGTGGAAAAGCTTAAGAGATCAGTTCAAGAGCTGTCTAGTATGGTTGAGGATCTCCAAGTTAAGCTGAACAAGAGATCTTTGAGAAAAGCAAGACCAAGGCTCAAAATCAAGAAGAAGTATGGTTTGTGTGCTAAGGGTGAGGTGATCAAGGATCAACTTCACAGTGACCAAGAGGTTCCAGGGAGGATTACATCACCTCCTTGGTATCTAGACCAAGTCTAAGAAAGAAACCAAAGTCAAGCTTAGTGACTTTAAACAAGCTCACTAGGGAGGAAGTCCCTAAGGTATCCTTTGTAAATATGCTTTAATTTCTTAGTAGCTTTGATGTGTTTTCTTTTATGTTTTTGTTGGACAGGCCTTTTAGTGAGAATGTAGTTGGTTAAGGAGAGATGTGGACTTGGAGAAGGAGACTCGCAAGCCCACTCGACCAGGCCACGAGAGGTACTCGACCGAGCTGGATAAGAATTAAGGCCCATTTGATCTTCAAATCGTTAGGACGATCGAGTGGAGGGAAGAACAAGGAGAAAAATTTTGAAATTTCAAAATTGGTCAAGGAGCTCGACCACGTGCTGGTCGAGTGTGTGGTCGAGTGGCAGCCAAAAGTAGGTCAAAGATTCCCAATTCAAATTTGAATGGTATGGACGCTCCACCCTTGTCTCCTTGTCCCCTTAGCTTCTTTATATAGTCCTTGCACGAGATTATACTTCTCACATTCTCTCATTTGCTCAAAACAATTAAATTCAAGCTTTAAAATCTCTCTCAAAGTTCATCTCTTGCTCAAGCTTTGTTCTTTCAAGTTTTTGGGTCACTAACCTATTAACTTTGAGCTTTGAGTCTATTCCTTTCAGTTCCTTTTGAAAATATCTTCTAAGATCACCAGGAAGTCTCAACAAACCGCTGCAAGCTCCATGGAACGTCGTGATGCTAACCTTGAATCAAGAGGTGAAGCTGGGAGAGCCACTCGACGCACCACTCGATCGACCACTCGACCGAGTGGCGGTTCGAGCAGCCGGTCGAGCCAGATGCCGTGTCCAAGGAGAGAGCCAGTTGAGGAAGATCCTGAGAGGACTGAAAGTGAGGAGGAAAGAGAGCCAACTCTCAATGAGTTCATGAGGAGACACAAGGCAAAAGGCAAGAGGCCAGCTGTTGAAGTTGAACAAGAGGAGAGTGATGAGAGTGAGGAAGAAAGTGAAGAAGAAGAGAGTATGGATGATGGAGAGGCTGAGCCTTGTGGACTGTCAAAGAAGCAGCTTTATGATGCTTTCATGAGGATGGAGTTCTTGGGAACTAGGTATCCACACAAGGAGACCATGGAGAAGCTTGCCATTGATGAGGATGTGGAGTATCTCTTTGAGAAGAGCAATCTCACCAAGTTTATGGGGCTTTGCATGGAGGGCTACAAAGATGAGAGTTGTGAGTTCCTTGCCACTGTCAAGCTGACCACATATGCAAGGATGGATGCTGAGTTGGGAGCTGGTCATATTGCTTTCACAATCAAGGGGAAGAGGTATGATCTCTCAATGAAGAAGATAGCCAATGTGTTTGGTTTTGAGGTTGGGAGCAATAGGAGTTTGATGGTTCCAAGAGAAGAGTTGTATGCTGTGTGGGAAACCATTGGGGACAACAAGCTCTACTCATCCTCCAACTCCAAGAGCTCAAGGATAAGGAGCCCAGTCCTAAGGTACTACCACAAAGCTCTTGCCAACACTTTCTTTGCAATGAAGGAAACTGGGAACATCAATGAGGGAGAGCTTAAGATGATTGGCTTGGCTCTTAATGGAGTAATCTTTCAAGCAAGGAATGGTACAATCATTATTGGGAGCACAGTGGAGACTGATTTAGGAATGGTGCTCATTGACCACATGATTCAATTGAGAAGTTGGGTAGGAAAGCTGGAAAACAAAGGGTCAAGAGGAGCACTTACCTTTGGAGGCATCATTACTCCAATCCTTCAAGCTGCTAAGGTTCCACTTAGAGGAGAAAGGGTCTCACCAAGATGGATTGACTCAAGCTACCTCACCTCTACCCTCATCTTTGCCAAGGAGATGCATCAAGGAAATCACATTTTCAATTTTGAGCTTCCAACACTTGGGAAGAAGCAACTCATCTTGCCTAACCAAGAGCTCACCTCCATTCAAGAAGGAGCCAACATTGACTTTTGGCCAGCTGAGGAGCATTGGTTTGATGGGATAGTTCAACCTAGAGTTGAAGAAGTTAGGAATGCACAAACGGCTGACGGGGAGGAGCAATTCTACTTTGAAGATTATGAGCCCAACCCAAGAGATAGTAGAGGAGTGAGGGAGAATAGCAAGAGGTTGACACTTTTGCAAAAGTGGAACAAGTGGCATGAGAAGAGGTTTGATAAGCTGAAGAAGAAGATGACCAACATGGCTAAGTCTATCAAGGGCTTAAAGAAGGAGGTTGCTGACTTGAAGAGTGGGAATTCTTCACCTTCACCATCAAGTCCTTTGAGGAGAAGTAGCTCAACTAGAGCACTTTCAAGAGTTGCAAACCCTTTGGAACCAGCTAGGGCTTCGATGTATGAGCCAAATCAGAGGTAAAGGAGCTCAAGTACCCGCGAACAACAGTTTTCGAGGCACTCGACCGGGTCACTCGAGCACCCACTCGACCGAGCACCTCCAATGCACTCGGCCGAGTACCAGCCCAGATCACCCTATGACCTCCCACCTCCAGCTGCTTATCAAGGTCAACATTTTGACACTCGCTGATGGGAACGCCGGACGCGGTCGTCTACCGAGTCGCACGGACGGACGGTCGCTACGGACGGACGGAAAGAATCGCTCTCGGGCAGAGGAAGCTAGAAGAGAATTTCCTCGAACAAGGCTCGATGATTCGAGTCTAGAGAGAAAACAAACGGTGGAAATGAAAAGTGAGCGGAAACAAACGAGCGGATCGAGAGATCCGGACTTTGGTCTCGGCTTCGGTCGAGCGGATTCGGTAGCGGATGGATGGTTTGGTCGGGAATGGACGACGGCTAGCGAATCGAGGGGAAAACTCGTCCTCGGTTCACTAGGGAGGATGGAGTCGAAGTGGAGTCGAGAGATAACAGAGAGAGAACGAGGAATTCGTGAGTTGCACGGAAGTCTCGGTCTTGTTCGCTCGGACGAATCGATGCGGGTCGATGCGGATGGACCGAGACGAATCGGGGGAACGCGGAAAGGTTCGAGAGTGATGGTACGAGGTGGAACAAGGGTGGATCGATTCGACGACACGCGGGAGATGGCTCGGCCCGTGATACGGTCGGACTAGTCGATATCGAACCCGGTTCGAGATCGGCTAGGATTTCTCGGTAGTCAAGTCCCGGACTTGAACTAAAGAGAGAGGTGAGACAAGAACAAGATTCTCTCTTGTGAAATTTAATTCAATACTTCAAGTCTCCTTTTACAATGAGGGTTTAGGCCTTTATATAGGAAGGCTTACAAATGGGAGACTCTAAAACCCTAGACACGCGGCCAGGATCTCATCCTTACACTTGGCCATAAAGCAAAAGCAAAAGTAAATCAAAGGAAAGACCAATCCAACGGTCATAGAAGGTTCAAGAAGAAATTCAATGGAAGGGAAGGGAGAGAGATAGAAAAGCCACGTCATTGGCTGGACGCGGTGATAGGATCTTCACTTCCTTGGCTCCTAAACTTGTCAATGATTGTTTCCAAGTCATGAGCCAAACGGGAACGAAGTGGAGATGCACTAGAGTTCGCTGCCTCGTTAAAACCTCTTTGGTAAACCCATTGGGACAAACCCAAAGTAGGAAAAAGAGTACAGCTCCTTCTAATGACTTAGGGGCGTCTTCACGCTTGCGCGATGGTGAAGACTCGCGAACTAAGCTTCCCAAAGCTGGTCGCAACTCAAGGCTCTTCAGTGGTGATGCTAGCCATGAGCCATTGGTGTGAGGGTTGGAGCTTGGATTGCAAAGCCCATTAGATGACTTTACTTGCTCCTCCTTGATGATCCTTGGAGACTAGTTGGTACCGCGCATCACTAGGAAGGTTGGTTCCAAGTTGTCGATAAGTGTCCGAGAGGCGTCCAAGTGTTGTCCGAGAGGTGGTTGAGAGACGTCCGAGAGAATCGAGTGTTCACGGCCGAGTGGTCGATCCCGTGATCACATCATTCCCTCCCTCTTATAGAAGTTTTGGCCTCAAAACTTTGCTCATCACCTGGATCAAAAAGGAAAACCCAAATCAGCAGCATCAAAAGTCCAACCGCGGTTTAATTTACCGGGATCAAAAGGAAACAATAAGGCCTTAAGAGAAAAGGATAGGACTTCCCCGGTAAGGCCAGCGGCACTGGTCGCTCGGATCCCTTCATGAACCGTGGTTGCTTGCTGAGACTCTCCAGGATGCCACACATAAGTTTGATCCGCACCAAAGTTGGACAAATACATCGCCATATGACCTTGTGCGGTAACGGCCTTGGCGCTAAGGGTGGAGAAGGATGGCATGGTATAGGCGACTCCCAGCTGGAGCTTACTACTTGAAGTAGTCATGGACAATACCGAGTGAAAAGATCCATCAATGGCCATCTCCGGTGGCCTAGCTAACTTGGAACTCCCCATTACCGAGTGATTACCGGATATGACTTCGATTGCGCGGCCAGAATCTTCTTGGACTTCGGTTGATGTCTCGGTACGCGTCCTGGGTAAGGATTCGCGTACTATGGTCGGCTCCGGACGCGGCGGTCGAGTGTCGGTTAAGCCTCGATCGAGAGCGGTAAAGAGTTTTCTGTGGTCCGCGTAATGACCCGAACTTGGACCTCCGAGTGTAAGAACTTGTCGGTCTGGGGGCTCGGCTGGCTTCTCTACGATTCCTCCCGAGTCAATGACTTCTTCTGGACAGACTTGTCGATCGAAATCACGTCCTAGGCTCAGCGTACGGTTAGCTTGCATCGTTGGTGCGGCGTTCTCAATCAAGTCGGTATTCGGCTTGTTCCGCGTCAAGTCACCTTGTTCCCGCTGATGAAGAACTCGCGGGACTGGTGTTGGTACAGTTACAAGGGCCGAGTGTTGGTGCCGTGATGATTCTCCCTGGGTGTAAGATCTCGCTGCCTGGCCCAACATTTCTTCAAGGTGTTGGAGTTCAGATCGGATAGAGATCAACTCGTCCGTGAAATTTGGTGCTCCGGGAGATTGCGCTGGCTTCCTTGCGGTTCGCTCCCTTGACTTAGTCCGAGAAAGCACAATGCTCGCCTTGGCTTTATCTCGGTCGCGACTTGATGGGTTGATCGGTGTTGCGCGTGGTGACCAGCTCGGAAGTCCTTGGTTCCGAGTGCGGCAAGCACTTGACTTGCTCGATGATGCGTGCAATGGAAAGGTCGGGATTGCTCGGGTGCAACTCGAGTATTCCTTCCGCGGCTCTCGATGATATGCGGACGGCGTATAGTAAGAACCCAGGTCATCATTGTCGGAGTCATCATAGCGGTTCGACCTTGGCTTGTTATAGCGCGTAGCTCGGGACATAGACGGCCAATAGCAGTCTGGTGATCCATGCTCGTGTTCCTCTAGTTCCGAGCCTTCTTCAAAGTCCTCTTGGTACCAAGACGCGTTCTCGGTAGTCGCTGGCTCCGGATCGGCACCAGTGTGTTCGTCGTTCCATGGCTCGTCCTCGGTGACCTCTTGCTCCGGACCAAAGTCATGATCTTCATCGTACCATGATCCCAACTCGGAATCGTTTCCGTCAAAATCCATGCTTGATCAGTATTGAATCGAGTGTTGCATACTGATCGCGGTCTTGGAAACGGCCTTGGGACGAAGTATGGTCGATGGTGTTGACGGCTGTCGGAGTTTGTCGATAGTACGGACGGCTGTCGGAGATCGTCGATGGTACGGACGGCTGTCGGAGATCGTCGATGGTACGGACGGCTGTCGGATTTTGTCGACAGTACGGACGGCTGTCGGATTTCGTCGACGGTACGGACGACAATCGGAGATCGTCGGCGGTACGGATGGCTATCGGTAGTCGGTGACAGTACGGATGATCGATGGAGATCGGACGTCGGTACGGACAGCTGGGTCGATATCTCGTCCAGTGGCTCGAGGGTGATCGGACAATGATACGCGATACGCGATATGAGCTTGGATGATGATACGCGGATGATGATACGTGCACTGGACAGTGATACGCGGATGGCTCGATCGATGGATCGGTCGTGACGTGGCAATGGTACCTCGTCAAAACAAAAGGGAATATTCGTGAGCAAACGCGTCCACAAGCAAACAGATAAGATATTTCTAGGGAGTAGTCAATGATTGAGGACACCAACAGAAGAAGACAAACTATGACTAAGCAAAAAGAAACCTACACGCGCCTAAAAGCAAACACACACGCAAAAACAAAAACTTTAGGAGCACAACACAAAAAGAAAAACAAACAAGCTACTTTATCGATCTAACGAGTCCTAAGCAAGAACTATGTCGAACAAAAACCCAGAAAATAGATAAAATGACGACACAACTAACGATCTATCGACAGAACTAAGCACAAATCGAAAACTACCGGATCTATGCGACGCTAAAGACGATAACTAAGGAAAAAGAAACGAGAAACTAAAAGAAAGGAAAGATACAACCTTTGGAGGAAACTTCGGCTCTGATACCAGCTGATGGGAACGCCGGACGCGGTCGTCTACCGAGTCGCACGGACGGACGGTCGCTACGGACGGACGGAAAGAATCGCTCTCGGGCAGAGGAAGCTAGAAGAGAATTTCCTCGAACAAGGCTCGATGATTTAAGTCTAGAGAGAAAACAAACTGTGGAAATGAAAAGTGAGCGGAAACAAACGAGCGGATCGAGAGATCCGGACTTTGGTCTCGGCTTCGGTCGAGCGGATGCGGTAGCGGATGGATGGTTTGGTCGGGAATGGACGACGGCTAGCGAATCGAGGGGAAAACTCATCCTCGGTTCACTAGGGAGGATGGAGTCGAAGCGGAGTCGAGAGATAACAGAGAGAGAACGAGGAATTCGTGAGTTGCACGGAAGTCTCGGTCTTGTTCGCTCGGACGAATCGATGCGGGTCGATGCGGATAGACCGAGACGAATCGGGGGAACGCGGAAAGGTTCGAGAGTGATGGTACGAGGTGGAACAAGGGTGGATCGATTCGACGACACGCGGGAGATGGCTCGGCCCGTGATACGGTCGGACTAGTCGATATCGAACCCGGTTCGAGATCGGCTAGGATTTCTCGGTAGTCAAGTCCCGGAATTGAACTAAAGAGAGAGGTGAGACAAGAACAAGATTCTCTCTTGTGAAATTTAATTGAATACTTCAAGTCTCCTTTTACAATGAGGGTTTAGGCCTTTATATAGGAAGGCTTACAAATGGGAGACTCTAAAACCCTAGACACGCGGCCAGGATCTCATCCTTACACTTGGCCATAAAGCAAAAGCAAAAGTAAATCAAAGGAAAGACCAATCCAACGGTCATAGAAGGTTCAAGAAGAAATTCAAAGGAAGGGAAGGGAGAGAGATAGAAAAGCCACGTCATTGGCTAGACGCGGTGATAGGATCTTCACTTCCTTGGCTCCTAAACTTGTCAATGATTGTTTCCAAGTCATGAGCCAAACGGGAACGAAGTGGAGATGCACTAGAGTTCGCTGCCTCGTTAAAACCTCTTTGGTAAACCCATTGGGACAAACCCAAAGTAGGAAAAAGAGTACAGCTCCTTCTAATGACTTAGGGGCGTCTTCACGCTTGCGCGATGGTGAAGACTCGCGAACTAAGCTTCCCAAAGCTGGTCGCAACTCAAGGCTCTTCAGTGGTGATGCTAGCCATGAGCCATTGGTGTGAGGGTTGGAGCTTGGATTGCAAAGCCCATTAGATGACTTTACTTGCTCCTCCTTGATGATCCTTGGAGACTAGTTGGTACCGCGCATCACTAGGAAGGCCGGTTCCAAGTTGTCGATAAGTGTCCGAGAGGCGTCCAAGTGTTGTCCGAGAGGTGGTTGAGAGACGTCCGAGAGAATCGAGTGTTCACGACCGAGCGGTCGATCCCGTGATCACATCACTCGCGGTCCAGCTCGACCCCCCCACTCGGACACGCACTCGACCGAGTGCCGGTCGATCTCCATCGTCGAGCTGCCCCAAAGTCCTTCTCCAAGTCATCAACAAGATCCCAACTACTCCTATGACAGCATGCAGATGGATGTGGACAACTTTTTCCACAATCCCTAAGGTACCATCATCACCTTCACTTGTAAATATCATTGCATTTCATAGTTGTGTTTTGTTTTTAATCTTGACTCCTCTTACAAATTTCTTTCACACAGAGGACTGTGTGATTTAAGTTTGGGGGAGGGTTTGAGATAGCATTTGATGTTGTGTTTTGTGTTCTTATTTCAAATTTTTAGCATCTTCATATTAGTATTTGCATAGCATCTAAGGCATAGAAAAACCCTAAAAATTTGAAAAATTTTGAAAAAAATCTTTATAAAAAAAGAGTGTTCATGTAGTTTGCATTGCATATTATGATCTTATTTAGCATGTTTCATATAGGATTGTATAATATTTGCATTAGGGATCTATGATGAGTATTTCCTTGTTAGCTTGCTTAATTCACTAGACTAGGATCAATGCCCAAGTTAATAGTACTTTGATGCTAGTTGAGTAGTTAGAAGCATAAGATTGAACCAAGCCTTGAATTCTTGCATTGCATTTGGTCTAAATTGAAGCATGTTGTGATTTGATGCCATTTCCTACTTATAAGAACCTAATATTGACTTATAATTATCAATGTGTGCATTGCTTTAAACTCATGGATACCATATACATATTTGGATCATCTTTCTCCTTTTTACCACTCTTGTTGATCCAAGTAGCTGATTTCCTCATTAAGAATCAGTTCCCCTACCCTTAACCAATCCTTCTTTCAAGCCATGTTTATTCTTGTGTGTGTGAGGCCTATTTTTGGGATTGAGCTTGGTAGAAAGTGTTAGGTTTGAAGTGACAAGAGTAAGACCTTGTGTAGTTCTAGTTTGCATTTTTCAAACTAGATAGGAGTAGGTGGTTCACTTGTTGGGTTTGGGACTTGGCTGTTATGAAAAGAAAAGAAAAGAAAGAAAAAGAGAAAGAGAACAAAGGGTAGAGTCTTTAAGAGGAGATTGTGTTTAAACAAAGTCTAGTGAAAGGATGGGAGGTAAAGTATTGTTGAAAATGGTTCTAGCTTAAGAAAGAAAAAAAAAAGAAAGAAAAGGAAAGTCTAGCAAAAAGCTCTCCTAAGACTTGAAAACCAAAAAGAGAAAAGGGTGAAAGAGAAAAGAAGAAGTAAAGGGTAGCACTAGGATCATTTGGGTTTAGATTGCTAGGATAAACACTTTGGGTACCTTTGGGTAGACAAGGTTTTGTTCTTGTATGTGTCTAAGTGTTCTTACCTTTAGCATTCTTCTAAAGCTCAATCCATTTTCATGAGAGAACCTTGATATTGACAAGCCCCACTCTAAAAAAGAGACCATCATTGTCTCAAAACCTTTATCTCCAAGCCAAATGAGTTTAAGATTGCATAGAATTGATTCATGTTCTTGATTAATGAGTGTTAAAGGAAATGGTTGATTTGAATGCATGTGGACATCTAAGGCTCAAATCAGTAAAGGTTATGATATGTTTGTCTAAAGTCTTTAAGTACAGCTCATTCAACTTGCATCATAGTATTAGTAACTTGGACATTGATTCTAGATGGTCTATTTGCAAGCTTTAGGAGCTGAGATCCCACTTTCAAACTTCACTTACCTTCTTATGTCTTGATTATTTGCTTGAGGGCAAGCAAAGACTAAGTTTGGGGGTGTTGATGTTCATATATTTTACCTTGTTTTCCCTTAGTTTATTCACATCTTTTGCTATCCATTTAGGCCATTATTGTGTAGCTTTAGCACTAATCATGCATTATAGTTTAGATGCATTGCATTTGCATCCTTTCATGCATATTCAGGTGATTTTGGAGCTTAAGAAGGTTGGAAGCAATGCTGAGGAGAAGTGAAGCAACCATGAAGGAAAAGCAAGAGATTTAAGGCTTAAACAACAAGGTCCAGAGTCCAACTCGACCGCACACTCGACCAGACACTCGACCGTGTGCTGAGGAGGACTCGACCGAGTGGAGAATGCACGAGAGAAGCCAGCTCGACCTGCCACTCGACCGAGCACAGGTCGAGTTGACCGAGCCGTTGACTATTTTGTCTTTTAGTATTTTTAGGGCTTCCACCCCCTCTCCTATATAAAGCCTTGTACCTGCAGCCACCAAAAGAGTCCAGCTTTTAGATATTCTCTAAACCTAGTTTTTACCCTTTTGGGAATTATTCTTTTTGCACTTTTTATTTTCCTTAGATTTTGTACTTGTTTGAGAGAGAGAAAAGACTAGATTCTTGTATTTTGTTGGTTTCATAACTTTCAAGGTATAAAGATTTCGAGTTTTATTCCTTCATCAATATTGTAGATCTCTGTGTTATCTTTCATTTGATGCAAGTTTCAATATTTTCTGGGTTTATGATTTTTGTGTTCATCATGTGTTCTTGAAAGTAGTCCTTTAGGATCTTGAGGATGGGTTAGGCTGGATTGATCTTGTGGTTTGTGTGATTTGGTCAAGCTTGATTGTTGTAGATCTCTTCTAGGCTAGATGTTCTTCATGCTGATCCTGAACTGAGAGGTTAGGGTTTGATTTCAAGCATCTTAGCATCACACCAATGTTTAAGGAGCATAGATAAGGCTAGATCTAGAGCTTACCATTAGGCTTGCTAAGAGATTAGAGGTCTTGTTTGGTTTGAGATGTATTGCTTAATGCCTGCTTGTGTAGATTCTTTACTGTGTGAGAACAAGTCTAGAATTGCATAGGTTTGATTGTTTCTTGCCATGAGAGTGGAAGAAACTTGTCTTAGATTTATATGTCTAGAGATTAGCTCAAAGTTTGCTTGAGATTTGTTGACCAAGTTAGATAACCACAATGATTAGTTCAGCCCATGAATCCCTCCTCAAGGCCTTCTTTGTTTATTGATTTTTAAGTCTTAATCCTGTTGCTTGCTTGTTGTTTGATTCGTATTTGCATTGCTCTGTTTTTATTGTGTTGTTCTGTTTCCCAGATTTATCCAGCTCGACCCTGTACTCGACCTACACTCGGTCGAGTGCTTGCTCGAGTTCATCCCCAGGACTCTTGTTTATGATTTGTGATTGTTCTGTTTCATTCCTATTTGCATTTCTGTTTCATCTACTCATTGTCCTGTTCATTATTATCTTGCATTAGTTCATCATAGTAGTTTCTATTTCTATTCTAGCTTCATATAGTCATAACCATTCTGTTCCATTCACATTTAGTTCTTACTTCTTGTAGTTTACTTTCTGCATCTTTACATTTTCATCTTAGGATTGTTAGTGACAAACAATCTATGCATTTGGCTTAACTTAGATTCATATACATATCTTAATTGTTCACAAACACTCATTTAGGATTGATACCTATTATACTGCAACAGCATAAGGGGAATTGAAACACCCATCCATCTATATTCATATCTCACCATTGCATATCATCATTCATCATTCACCACACCAAAAAGATCTTGTTTCAAGAGGATCGAGACTCAGAGGAGGAAAACCGTGAGCGAGAGGAGGAGTAGAGAGAAAAAACACGCCAAGCCTCGCGGAGGCTGAAGCAGAAGGAGGTGGAGACTCCGCAAAAACTCTTCAAAGTTTTCCGGAAGATGAGCTTCGTTGGTACCCGTTACCCTCACTGTAATGACCCTCACCAAGAGTAGAAATCTCAAAATAAAAGATCGAGGAAATGAACTGGGAAAGACCTAAGAAAGAAGAGGAAGAAAAATAAAGAAGGATGACCCAAGGAAGTCCGAGGAAATATTCGTAAGTCGGAGAATGGCCGAACCAGGACCGGAGTAACCGGATGCACGACCGAGACCCAAAAACCGATCGGGAGTCGAAGAAATTCGTCAGGAAGTTCGAGAAAACTCGTCGAGAGAATTGTCGAGGATCGAAGAAGTTGCCGAGTACTCAAGAAAATTGTCGAGGATCGAAGAAGTTGCCGAGTACTCGAAAAAATTGTCGAGGATCGAAGAAGTTGCCGAGTACTCGAGAGAATTGTCGAGGATCGAAGAAGTTGCCGAGTACTCGAGAGAATTGTCGAGGATCGAAGAAGTTGCCGAGTACTTGAGAGAATTGTCGAGGATCGAAGAAGTTGCCGAGTACTCGAGAGAATTGTCGAGGATCGAAGAAGTTGCCGAGTACTCGAGAGAACTGTCGAGGATCGAGGAAGTTGCCGAATACTCGAGGAAAATTGTCGAGAGCCCGAAAGATTGCCGAGCGTTGCCAAACGGAGCGTCCGAGCGATCGAGAAAATGATCTGAATGAGTCGAGAATTGCCAGAGAGAATGCCGAAGGTGCTGGACGAGGGATCGAATAATTGTGAGAAAATTATTCTTTTCTCAAAATTTCGATCAATGAGAGCTAAGGAAAGTGGAAGATTAATTTAATCAAGGAAGGAATTAGTGGAAGAATTAAAAATTCAAGGAGATTAAGGGAGATAGTGGGGGGGGGGATTAACCTAATCAAGGAAATTAAGGAATATGGTGGAATCCTATTGGCCAAGAGCTAACCCTAATGTGCCATTAAGCAACATGCACTAATAAGAGTGTTTACATGCTCTAATACACAAAATAAATGGCGATTGAGGATTGGGGGTGAAAGTCACGCCTCACATGCAAGGAGGGAGAGTGACACTTGTCGAGGAGCACTAAGGAAGAAGTCTCGAAGTTTCGCCTATAAATACAAGAGGATCAACCTCATTTTGTGGTTGTTCTCTCATTTGCACTCAAACCACTTAAACCTCTTCGAGAGAAAGAAAGAGAGGAAAAGAGAGAGTTGTTGAGGAAGATCGAAAGAAGGATCAAGAACGATCGAGAGGGAGATCAAGAGGAGAAATTATCGACGTGTGCGCCTAGAAAAGACCAAGAAAGGTCGACGGCTGTGTCGAAGAGAGATCGAGGAGATAAACGGTTGCGGGACGAAGCGAGAAGCTGCTTGACACGAAGTAGGAGCAGATTGTCTGGTCGAGTGGTGCTGTGAAGTCTGAGTATCATCGACAGGTTGCGTAAGGGGTGAGTCTGAGGTAGTGCATGTAGTTGCGGTTTAAAATATGTTGCATGCAAACATGATAGGATTCATGCTAGAATCATCATGCGAAGATGAACTAGTTGCATGCTAAATAATTGGGACTCACTCAAAAATTGGTGAAAGAGGAACTTGGGTGCATTTTAAGTATAATCGGATCACCTAAAATTTGGTTTAAGGGTTGCATGCATGATCGAACCTAGAGGATTTTGTAAGTAATAATTCTTACTTAAAATCGGTTTCATGCATGACTAAACGAGTGAAGTATTTTGCATTTTATTGCATAATATTGAGTGAGGTTACTTGCATGCTTAATCGAACTTGAGAATTTAAGAAATTAAATGGAGTTGCATGCGTAATTGGACTTGAGGATTTAAACGGTTAAATCAAATTGGTTGCATGCCTATATAAACTTGTTGCATGAATTGCTTAAGTTAAGGATATAGGTTGCATGCATGTGGTTTAATCATAAGTTCCTTGAATTTCTATTCTCGTTACTTGTTGATTTATTGCATGTACTCTTGGTTGAAGTTTCTTGCCTGTTGTTGCTTGATTTTCTTGCTTGAGTTGTGGATAGTGTTTTAGCAAAGTCTCTTGAATATGTTTCTTGAGTCTTAGCTAGTGTAGTGGCGATCTTCTGTTCCAAAACGGTTGTCACGCGTGAGTTCCCGACGACCACTCACACGGGGACAATGTCACGGCTAGCTAGCTACTAGCGTGACCGCTACATGACGATGTAGTTAAGATGTGGGCTCATCGCTGGTGACCTTTGTGGTCTCGGCATGAGGGAGATGGTATGGAACGGAACAGATTATCGAGGGCCCTTAGGTGAAAAGAGTCTAGGGTATTTCAAGCGATCCTTGTTGTATTCTAGACGTCTTGTTTGGTTGTTCGGTCAAGGAGTTTAGGATAGTTCAAGAGTTCCTTGTTTATCCTAGTTGTCCTTGCGAGTCGTGTAGAGGTGAAGAGTCTAAAGTGAGCTTTAGTCGTCTTATGATGCGCGTAGAGAGTTTAGAGCGTCGAGTTGAGTCGCGTTGATCTAACCTCTCTTGTTTGATTGTGGTTTAATTTGCTTCCGCTAATGCTTTCGGCTGTGTTGCTTTGATTACTTGCTTATTTTCTTTGTTTGCCGGGGTAGTCGGCTTGGGGAAAAGATAGAATCCTGTTTAGGAGATTGGGGTACCCAGGCTCACTGAGTAATCTTAGATTACTCATGTCTCATTTTTTGTGGTTTTACAGGGAAGCCTAAGTGAGTCTAGAGCCGGAGCAAACCTTAGGGTACCGGATAGGGTTTTCTTGTGTTTCTTGTAAAACCCTATATTTTCTTAAAAGAATATGCGTAAAGTTTTCCGACTATCTTTATATATATTACTTTAATGATTTATTTGCGATGAATTATTTTATTAAAGTGATATATACACGGTTTTCAGGAAAGCATGGCAAGTTGCAAATGATACTCGGCCTAGTCCAGGCTAACACAATGCACCAGGCCGCGAGGGTTGCAAAGCCTAAGTAACCTCGGTTGCAGGTGGGATTGTGCTAGGGAGGACCGGTCGGTAAGTCTGCAGCTTCCGTCCCTTGACCGGATCACCTCGGTGCAATTCCGCAAGTGGCGTTTCGTGGCTGTCCGATGGCCTTCGTGGTCATAGGACGGCTTGGGGGCGTTACAACGGTGGTATCAGAGCGGTGTTTTCGAACCCGCGAGCAGTTGTGCATTTCAAAGTTTTATCAAGTAACGTGTCGCAAGAGCATAGAAATTTTATCCGGTCGTTTACTTGTCTAGTCTAAGTTGAACCTTAGAATGAATTAAGCATCTAACCTTGTTTCTTGTGGGTTGTAGATGTATTCAGGTGATTCAGGTTGCGGGGATGGTTCAGGGGATGAGGGGCCGAGACATGAGGATTGTGGGCATCACAATGGGTATTTGTCGACAGAATCAGAAAACAGTCAAGAGCCGAGTGATTCGAATGACTGGGATGAGAACGGGGTGTTTGATGATGATGACACCAATTGGTCTATTGAAACCGATCCGTCCGAGTGCTTAGATGAAACGGAGGAGGTAGAAGCTGATCGAGATGACCAGACTATTGTGTTGGAGATTGGAGAGCCGAGCCGTCTTCAAGTTCGAATGGACGCGCAAGGCAAGTTTGAAACTCTACCTGTTGGAGATCATGGAGAGGCGGAGGTGGAGCTCGCCGATAGGTTACAAAGACTATTATTGGATCTTGTGGAGGACCAGGGTGATGATATCAGTCCCGAGAACTATATGAGGGAGTACACGGAGGCGATTGACAAAATCTTAAATTTCTTGACGGACGTGTATGTGCCGGAGGAAGGAGGCAATGATAGTGGTCTGGAGGAAGGAGTCTAGTTTGTTTCATATAGGATTGTTGCGTATGCATCTTAGGGGACAATGATTTAAAACTACCATGTTTAAAATCAAACCTTAGGATTGAAGTTATAGCCCTTAATCACAGTTCATTGTTGCTAGATCAATCTTTGGCAAAAAAATGAAAAATCTTTGCTTATAACCTTGTGTCTTTTGAATGCTTCCTCCACTTGTTTGAACATTGAAACATCTCTGTATTATTGGATTTAATTTGAATTTTAATTGTTTTGCTTATGGAACTTGAATACTTGCTCATGGTAACTCTAAATTCGGGTTAGCACTCCATTTTTACCAATCTTTTTTGTTTAACACCGATTTATTTTTCCTACCCATGAACCCAAACCTTTCTTTCAAACCTTGTTGTGAATTGTTGAGTGAGGCCTTTTTCATTGTACTATAGGTTGTGAAACCTTGAGAGTATTGACAACGACAAAGAACTGCATCTTGATTTAGCTAAGTTAGAATTTGAACTAGCTAATAGATTCGGTTTTGAAGATAGGTGGTTGGGATGAGGAATAAAAAAAAAGTCACTAACCACTACAAGAAATTTGACTATTGATAGCATAAAAGGATAGCGTTTTTGATGTTTATGCTATCTTTGAGTGAACCGTATATTAAAGATAGTGTTTGGTTATTTGTAAACGCTATCTATGGTTAACAGCAGGAATTAAAATTTGACGCGGGCCAAAATTTGGTTCATAAAAATTTGTAAACGCTATTGAAATTAAAAGGGGGAAAAAATTCGTCATTTCCCTAAGGCAAAAAAATAGATCTAAGGCAAAAAGGGTTTTCATTTTTCTCTCTTTCTCGATTTTTCCTCTCAATCGACTTCTCAGTCTCTCAAACTCTCAAACTCTCAAACTCTCAAACTCTCAATCGACTTCTCGACTTTTCCTCTCAATCGATTTCTCTGGCTCTCAATCGATTTCTCAGTTTCTATTTCTCTCTTCCTCAACTCGGTTTCTCTTTCTCGATTTCTCTGGCTCTCAATTGATTTCTCAGTCTCTAGCTATTTCTCTCTTCCTGAACTCGGTTTCTCTCTCTCTCGCAACTCGATTTCTCTGTCTCGGAACTCCATCTCTCTCTCTCTCAACTCGATTTCACGGTGGAAACCTTAATCAAGGAGTACACTCGATTCTCACACTCAGATTAGCCGGGTGGGTAATTTTATCTTTGCTTGTTCTCTGATTTGTTGATTTTTTGATAGGGTCTTGTTGGACGATGAGTTCACTCTGATTCTCACACTCGATTCTGTGGTTTTAAATTTGAGTGTATGTGGAGCTGAGTTACGGTCTTGTTGGACGATGGATAAGTCATGGGTTTGGCTACCAAGGTATTATTTCCGGTTTTTTCATTGCACAGAAGTCTTGTTTTCATAGAAAGCTTCAGTATTTCAGAAATACAGTGTTTTAGCTTTTCTATGTATATGTTTGGTCTTGAAATTCGTTTTTAACAGAGATATGCTATTGAACTTTTTAATGTTTGTTGCTTACAGGGCTAACCTTGAGTATGGGATAGGAGCTAGAAATTTTGTGAATGCAGCAACAACAAGTTTGGGTAATCCTAGTTCTATGCTATGTCCCTGCACACATTGCTGGAATTTGTCTCATCAAGGAATAGAGACTATGTTTGATCATCTAGTGATTAGGGGAATGGATGAGAAATACAAGAGGAATTCGTGTTGGAGCATTCATGGTGATAAGAAAATTGCTCAGCCAGATGAAGATCCAAGCTCTGAGTTTGAAGCTTATGATTTGATTAGAACAGCCTTCTTTGATAGTGATTCAAAGCCCAGTAGCCATAGTGAAGATCAGAATGATGATGTTGATAGTGTAGAAGAATCTGAGTTTAGAAAGAAGCTACAAGATGCGGAAACTCCTTTGTATTCAATCTGTCCCAACTACACCAAGATATCTGCAATCATGGGGCTTTACAGGATTAAAGTGAAGAGCGGTATGTCGGAGAACTTTTTAGATCAGTTGCTCAAAATGGTTCATGAAATGCTTCCTAAGGACAATGTGTTACCGAGATCAACAGATGAGATGAAGAAGTTTCTGAAAATTTTTGGGTTTGGATATGACAAGATACATGCATGCAAGAACGATTGTATCCTATACAGGAAGCAATATGCAGATATTGAAACCTGTCCAAGATGTGGTATCTCCAGATGGGACAGGGATATGAATACCGGTGAAGAGAATAAGGGGATTCCAGCAAAGGTTCTAAGGTATTTTCCAATTAAAGATAGATTTAGGAGGATGTTTAGATCCAAAAGAATGGCTGAAGACTTGAGGTGGCATTTTAATAATGCAAGTACAGATGGTATAATGAAGCATCCAGTTGATTCATTAACTTGGGCCAATGCGAATGATAAATGGCCTGAGTTTGCTGCTGAACCAAGAAACCTCCGCCTAGGCCTTTCCACTGATGGGATGAATCCTTTTGCCATCCAGAATACGAAGTATAGCACATGGCCAGTATTATTAGTGAACTACAACATGCATCCGACATTGTGTATGAAGGCTGAGAACATGATGCTCACTCTTTTGATCTCTGGGCCAACTGCACCGAGCAATAACATTGATGTCTACCTAGCTCCATTGATAGATGATCTGAAGGATTTGTGGCATGAAGGTATTTTAGTTTATGACTCTTTCATGAAGGAGAATTTCACACTTAGAGCAATGTTGATGTGGAGTATAACTGATTATCCAGCATTAGGATCATTGTCAGGATGTAAAGTCAAAGGGATACAGGCATGTATTGTTTGTGGAAAAGATACGCCTTCTAGATGGTTAAAATTT
The DNA here is from genome assembly GCF_030686135.1 of Camelina sativa. Lineage (NCBI taxonomy): Eukaryota > Viridiplantae > Streptophyta > Magnoliopsida > Brassicales > Brassicaceae > Camelina > Camelina sativa. The sequence continues at coordinate 31,458,471 of NC_141899.1, forward strand.
AGCCGTAAGCATGTGTATTTGGGCAACGGAAAGAGGCTCAGACCTGATCATCCGTACAGAAGAAGAAAGAAATGGTTTGATAATACAGTAGAGAAAGGAAGTGCAAGAAGAGTTGAAACTGGAGTAGAAATCTGTGAGATGCTTAAGGATTTCAGAAATGATTTTGGTAAATGTATAGAGAAAAAAGGGAAAAGGAAAAGAAAAGGTATAAGTGAAGATGCGGAACCATCGAATAATGAATCTAATGAAGACGATGGTAGATGGAGGTGGAAGAAAAGGTCCATCCTGTTTGAGTTACCTTACTGGAAGGTATATAGATTCAAATTTCAATATAAAGTTGCATATCATATATATATTGAACTAATTCTTCTTCTTTTGTGGTAGGATATGCCGGTTCGTCACAATATTGATGTAATGCATGTGGAGAAGAATGTTTCTGATGCTATGTTGGCTATGTTGATGCAATCTGTTAAGTCAAAAGATGGGGTGAAAGCAAGGAAAGATCTCGCCGACATGGGAATTAGACAGAAGTTACACACATAGGAAAAAGGGAAGAGGACTTATTTGCCTCCAGCTGCTTATTGGCTGTCCAAGTCTGAAAAAACTGAATTTTGCAAGCGGTTAAGTTCATTCAGAGGGCCTGATGGTTATTCTGCAAATATATCCAACTGTGTTTCAGTGGATCCTCCTATGATTGGTGGATTGAAGTCACATGATCATCATGTGCTTCTTCAGAATCTCTTACCAGTAGCTTTGAGAGGATTACTACCAAAGGGTCCTAGAATTGCAGTGATTAGACTATGTAATTTCTTTAAGAGGTTGTGTCAGCGAGTTCTTGATCCAGAAAAGCTAATATCACTGGAGGCTGAGTGTGTAGAGACCTTTTGCCAACTAGAAAGATATTTTCCTCCATCCCTTTTCGATATAATGTACCATCTTCCAATACATCTAGCAAGGGAGGCATGTTTGGGTGGACTTGTTCATTTCAGATGGATGTACCCCTTTGAAAGGTAATCATCTTTGAACTTTGAAAATTTACAGGTTGTATTTCAATAGTTTACTAACATAGTATTTCTTTATTTGGTTGAGATATAGGTACATGAAAACACTAAAAGCATATGTCAAAAACTATGCAAGGCCAGAAGCTTGTATGGCTGAAGGTTATTTAGCTGAGGAGTGTATTGCATTCTGCATGGAGTTCCTACAAAATTCTGTACCGGTGGAAGAAACAATCAACCGTAATGAAGATGTTGGATTCCCTGGGGGAATACTTGAAGGACGCCCATTCCAGAAGGCTGCTCAAGTGGTATTAAGTGATAAAGAGAGAGACATTGCCATAGATATGTTCTAATGAACATGGCAGTGATGAGTCCATATGTAGAGTACGTTTGTCTTTTGTCTCATCTTATTTCTTATAGTTTAACAACTAAGTTTGAAAGTTTAATGTTTACAACTAACTATCTGATGTTCTGTAACAGTATGCACCTTGAGGAATTGCAATCAATGGATGTGAGATGTCGTAAAAGTGAAACTCTTTTATGGAAATTACACGCAGATAGGTTCTCACAGTGGGTAAAAGATAAGGTTAGATCTTGTATATTTACACAGTATTATTTTCTTATTACTATGTATATATAGTAAATAACTTTAAATACTTTGTGTGGATATGTAGATCCCTGGTAACTCAGAACATCATTCAGAGAAATTGAGATGGTTAGCTCATGGACCAAGGAATATAGCTCAAACCTATAAGGGGTTTGTCATTAATGGGCATAGATTTCACACTGAGGATGTAATGCGCAAGACTCAGAATAGTGGAGTAACTTATGAAGCTTTTAGCATGTGTAGAGCTAGTGCTAGAGATAATAGACAGATGGCGGACATGGTTGTGTTCTATGGAGTTATACAACAGATAATTATGCTAGATTACCATATGTTTCAGATACCACTATTCAAGTGTAAGTGGGCCAACAAAGGAAATGGTGTAAAAGAAGAAGAAGGATTTACACTTGTGAATCTCAATGTCAACCAATCTGCCTACCTCCAAGATCCATATATTTTGGCCTCCCAAGCTAAACAAGTTTTCTATTCTAGAGATGACTCCTCAAGTTGGTCTGTAGTGATGAGGGCGCCACCAAGAGGGTATCATGAGCTAGAGACAGAAGAAGAGTTTGTAGTTGCACCATCCGTTCCGCAAAATGAAGATTTTGGAAACGAATCTTCTGATGATGAGAGTTTCTTTGATAGAGAAGATTGTGAAGGGGTCTTAGTAATGAATTAATTGGATTAGGATTACTTGTACTAAAATTTATTACAGTTCTGTTTCAGGTATATGAAAATGTCGAAGAAAATGGATACAATCATTCCTAGACGCAGTAACCGTCAGCTAGGCATCCCTCCAGTCCCTGAAAAGCCCATCCGGAAACGCAGTAAGGCTGTGGAAGAAATTGGATTAGAAAGAGAAGAAGACAGGCAGGTCAATGATGTTGATAGTGATGAGCATCACAATGAAGGCCAAGAAGATAGGCAAGTCAATGGAGATTTAGAAGAGCACCAGGCTGATCTAGAAGAAAATGTGCAATCAACAGCTGGAGAAGCTCAGGAAACCAAGAAAAGGAGAACAAGAGGGCCAACTAAAATGCGTGGAGTTGCTAAACACCATGAAGAGAAAATTGAAGTTGAATGGAATTCTCTTGGTGCACATGTGGGTCGAGGATCAGTCTTGCTTTCATCCTTCATGGGTATTTTGGTAAGAGAGCATGTGCCAGTTCTTCTTGATGACTGGAGATATTTGGATCCTAAAATAAAAGACATGATGTGGGAGCAAATTTAGGTATTTCCTAATTACTTTTGCTAATTTACCTCTTATATGAGTCTGTGTACTAATCATCAAGTTGTTTAAACTATTTCACAAATATTGTAGGCAAGGTTCAATGTAACTGAAGAGTGGCAAAAAGAGTTTCTTTTGGGGCAGATGAATAATACTTGGCGGTCTTCTAAGTCTAAGCTTGTCTCTAAAGTACGAAAACTAAATAATAAAGAGGTTCTGGAGTTGAAACCAAGTAACATCCAATCTGTTGCAGCTTGGAAAAAGTGGGTGAAGTCTAAGACTAGTGCAGAATTTCAGGTTGTGTATTTCAAAATCTGTAATGCTTGAATATGTTTTGTTTGAATCTTTATTGATTATGGGCTTGTTTATAGGTTGTAAGTGAAAAATTCAGGGAACTGAGAAAGGGGCAGATTCCACACACCTCAAGTCGTAAAGGAATGACTCGACTAGCTGATGATATGGTATGTGGATGTTAATATTTGCTGTTATTTTTCACGCAAAGCTGATGTGGTGTTGTTAACTGCAGAAGAAAAAAAGTTCAGACCCAAGCAAAGTGTCAAGGAGCAAAGTATGGATAGCAGGACACACTCATTCAGATGGGAGACCTGTGAGAGAGAAATTTGTCGATACTGTTGTAAGTGACATGGGATTGTTTTGTTTGAATCTTTATTGAATATGGACTAGTTTTATAGAACTCACATGAATTCTGTTTTCACTATTTGTGTCAGGAAAAAATAAAATCTCTTGATAGTGAAATGGCATCTACAGCTAGCACTAGCATTAGAGAGGATGCTGTGAGCCAGGTGTTAGGAAGAGACAAACATGGAAGGCTTAGAGGGATGGGCAAAGGGATCACTGCAACAAAGCTAGGATTCCTTCAGGCTCGAGATGCACATGTGTATGAGCTTGAGAAAACGCAGAAGGAATTGGTCAACAAGGTTGAAAATCTTGAAAATAAACTTCAGTTCTTGTCTAAAGGGAATAAGGTTAGTTAATCTTTATCTCACATTGGTCAACAATGCTTGATGATTCCAATGTATGCTTTTAAAATTCAACTTCTTCTGTGAACAGCCTGATGATGTTTCTACCTCGGACCTGGGTAGTAGTTGTAGACATGATGTTCGTATGTGTCAACTACTGGATTGGTACTCAAAACAGGATGTTGTTGTCGGTGAAGGAGAGTACTGCTCGTCTGAACCAATGTACAAGGTTGCTGATATTCCAATTGGTCCTAATGTCTCAGTTGTCATTGTTAGGTCTGTACAAGTAGAAAATGCTTCTCTCTGGAGGCCAACTAAAACTGTTGGATCACTTACCCAAGCTGTGGGAGTCAAAATAGCATGGCCAGCTAATAAAATCAAGATGGTTGATTACCAAACTTCTGATTCATCGGTAAAATTTTGATTTTGGTTGATTTTTATGAAACTGTATTATTATCATTCCTTGTTCTGATATATATTTGTTTATGACTGACTTAGGTACATGACATGGTCATCATCTACGATTGTAATGTGGAGGAGGATGAGATAGTTGCTGAGGGTCATATATGGTCTACTGATCCAAACGAAGTGATCAATGATATTCGTATTGGTTCAAATGCTGCAGTGGTGAAGGTTGATAAGGTGGTTAAGAAAGATGCTTATCTGTGGAGACCAACTACTGAAAATTACTTGATGGAGCATGTACTTCAAGATTATATTGCCTGGCCAATTAACAAGATCAATACTCAACCTTCAAGAGAAGCATCACCAAAAGCATCATCACCTAAGGTATAATTTCCAGTGACTGAATTTTAAGTTAGTCAAATGTTATATAATGATCTTGAGTTGATCTTTAATTTTGTTCTGAGTGGTAGAGTATAAGCTGCAGCGTCGCTAACAGCTCAACAAATGGAAAGAAGACTTGCATGTTGTTGGACTGTGGAAACTCAGGAGAGATCGTTGCAGAAGGTATAGTCATGTCAGCCAATCCGGAAGACACAGTCCACTGTAAACCCTTAGGACCTAATGCTAGCAAGGTATGGGTTAAAATTATAAAGATTGGAACAGCCAAAGTATGGAGACCAAGTGCGGAAGTGGAATGTGTTGCTGATGCTTTAGGTACAACAGTGGCATGGCCTACTGATAAGATTGTAGGGTCTTGAGTTCAACACAGTTGTGTTAGAAACAAACTAGGGCCTTAGCTTGGAACTTGAACAATTGTGTGGTGTTTATGTTTGGCTAACTAGTTTATAAGTTTATTGAACTATTGTGTGGATTATGTTGGTTAGTTGGATTGAAAACCTGATGTTATTTTATAAAAGTTTTCTTCTTCACTTCATTTTGTCGTAAATCAGGAATCCAAACAAATAGCATAAAACGAATGCTACAAAAAGTAATATAAAAATGTAAATAGTCTAAAAATAACGAAATATAATCGCTATTGTATACACTTAAATATGGCGGTTATAAAAACGTTATAGTTTTTGTCAACATTCAATAGCTCGCTAAAAACGTTATTGTTTATCAACATTCAATAGCGCGCTGAAAACGTTATTGTATATCAAAATTCAATAGCACGATAAAAACGTTATCTAAAGTGTCAGACTTTTTATCGCGGGCGATGACATAGCGTTTACCAAACCGCTATCTTATGATACGGTAGCGTTTTTCAGGCGCTATCAATAGTCAAATTTCTTGTAGTGAAGGTTAGAATCAATTAGCTCTAAGTCTCTAAATAAATAAATAAAAATAAAATAAAAAAAGAGAAAAGAACTTGCTATAGTCTCCTAGAAAGAAAAAAAAAAATATATATATATATATATATATACATATTAGGAGTTTAGCAAAAGAAATAAAAAATAAAAAAAAAGAGCTAGAAGTTTAAAGTTTAAACCTTAGGAAAAAGAGTTAAAATCAAGGATGTGGGTAGTTTAATTCTAGGGTGTTTGGTAAAAAAAAAAAAAAAAGAGTGAATGAGAAAATGGTAGATCATCAAGAGTTAAGCTTTGTATGCCCAAATTGTTCTCAGTCTTAGATAGTTTTCACAACTGTCTAGCATTCCTTCTTTTGAGAGAAAGCCACCCAAAGAATTTGTTTGAAACCACCTTACTAAAAAGACTTACCCTTGAAACCGATTGAGCTTGATTCACCTTCCATTTGCAAGAATTCGCCAAACACTTAACTGAATGTGAAAGAGATGTTCTTTATTTTTAGTTGGAGGTTGAACTAGATCGATGCATGGTAATAAGCATAGAAAAATATTTGTAAGTATGTTGATTGATCTTAGCACCATTAAACTATCTTTAAGGACTATAGCTTGAATCCTTCGCTTAGCATAAAAAGGTTATGAGTCCCCGTTTTTAAACCGCACCCTCCTTTTTTCTTGCTAGAGGACTAGCAAGATTTAAGTTTGGGGATTTGTTAAATCTCTAATTTACATGTTTTTAGCATCATTTTTTGTCCATATTTTGCATTGTTCATACCCTTAACTTTGCATTTTTAGGTCATTAATTGTAGGAATTCACTTTTAGGCCATTTAGGGTGTTGCATTTTTGCAGTTGCATGTTTGGATGAAAACGTGCTTAAGAGCCTAAAATGGGGAAAACAAGGACAAACCCGAGCATGTACCCGAAGGAGCCATCAAGCTGGAAGAACAAGTTCGAACTCCAACACGATCGAGAATGATCCAAGAGCCGGAAGAACAACCCGAAGATCTACCTGAGGAATAACCCGACTTCATCCTCGTGTACCCCATCGAGTAGACCATCGGGCAGGTCTGGGAAGCTAGGTCAAAGGGGTTTTCATATATAAACCCCTCCTCTCCTTCCTCGCAAACGAGCACGCTGCAGACCCTCAAACCAGAGAGCGAGAGCTTCTGTGAGAGAACTGAGCGACTCAAAACACTTTTCCCTTTTCTTTTAGTTATTTCATAACTCTTTATCATTTTCTTTAGATTTCTATCTTGTATTCTTTCTACTCTACTCTACCGTTTATTATAATGCAATTTTCGTTCATATTTGTTGTTATGTTTCTTGCTATGATTTCCGAGTAGTGTAGTAAAGTTTCTAGGGATGGGATAGATGATTTTGTGTTCTTGATAGGTTAGGATGTCTTAGTTGATTGTATTTGTTTAATAGATTTCCTTCTAGATTGGTGTTCTTAATGCTGTCAGCAAACCGAGAGGGTAAGATTAGATCTAAGGTGTTTTACCACCGAGAGGTGTAGATAAGATGCTTGAATCAACCAATGCTAGAGGTTTACTCACTTAGCCTAAGATATTAGATGAGTAAGGGGTTTACTGACAACAATGAATCGGATCTTAATGCCTGCTTGGTCATGTTTCTCCAACGAGAGTTGGGTAGGGGAGTGATTCAAGGTTGATTGTTTCTATCACGAGAGTGTTTTAGCAAGATTTTAGAGATTCATTGTCTAGAAAATATTTGCTTGAGGCATGTAAGACATCTGTACTGGTTACGAGCACTTAGAACTTGATTACCCCATCCTTAGAAGCTTTCATATTTTAATTGCTTGCATTTTCATACCTTACTCGATCTCTTACCCGATCAGGTACACGATAATCTGCATCGAGTAACCCCTCGAGCTGTTCATACCATCTTTGCATACTCGATCATCCCACCCGATCCTGTACTCGAATGCTTGCATCGAGTGCTTAGGTCGTGTGGTTTCTTTGTTTATATTCTTTTCTGTTATTTATTTTAGGACTGTTAGACAAAACCCCTATCTGCTTGGCTTGACTTGCATTGTTCTGATTGCGTCCTTCCTGCTAGCATAAACAACCATTTGGATTGATAACCCTTTGTACTACAACTGCATAGGGAATTGATACCCTGGTCAAAAACCTGTTTATCACCACCATAGCCTCCACGATTGTTAACGATTGTTAGAAGAGGAAGTATTGGTAAACATTAATTTACCCTGATCTTCGCCTTGATTTACTTCTCCAATGCAATCTTCATAAGCCTTTAACCTCCTTACTATGTCCGCAAACATCGTTGTATTTAAGTCAAGAACTTGCTCTAGAGAGGCTACTATATGAATGAATTTTTTTCTAGGAAGTCCTGTGAGAAACTTCTTCACCAGCTTTGATTCTTCAATGGTCTCTCAGCTGACTGCGATACAAGGCCTGAAATCTTGCCTGCAAAGTCATCCATCGAATCCGAATCATTCATCTTCAAGCGCTCTAGTTCTACTAACAATGTATGAAGTCTTGCCTCTTTTACATGTTCCGCTCCTAGGTGACGTGATCGGATGGCGTTCCAAAGAGTTTTAGCTGAATCTTGCTCTCATACTTGCAAGATAAGTGACTCAGGAACAGATTGAAACAGAAGAGCTGTCGCAATATCATTCTTCTTTTCATCAGTGGATCCAAGTTCGATTGTATCCCAAATTTCGCTGACTCGAAGTATGATCTTCATCCTCATCGACCAAACTGTGTAGTTTGTTGATGTTAGCAACGGACATTGGATTGATGGTGCTCCAAGGTCCTTTGTTCGTAACGGTGGATTCTGTTCGTCCCCCATGCTTGGTTTCGAAGATTTTTCTCCACCGGTTTTTAATTAGAAACACAACCTTGCTCTGATAGCAAATCTAAGTTTAAAAGCTTGAAAGTAAGAATAACGTTTCTTACTGATTTAGAAAACTTCTCAAAAATTAATTATCTCTCAAGTCATATGAAGCACCTCTTCATAGACCTCTCTACGTATATTAAATTAGACAACTCCTAATTCTAATAGGATTACAACACAAAGCCTTATCTAAATAAGCTCCTCCTTATCTTGATCTTGTTTGTGTGTCCTTTTCTCTTATTTCCTTAAGCAACTTCCTGAAGAGATAACTTCTAACACAAGTTGGAAAACTCTTGGTCATTTGTCCTTTCTCAACTTTGAGGTGAGGGATGAGCAAGTGAAAAACCTCAAGAAGAATTTGGAATGAATTTTAAGGATTAGAAGAAAGAATATGTGGACCAAAAACAAGAGAAAAGGGCCTTCTTAGCTCAATGGTAGAACGTGTGGCTTTTAACTACGTGGTCGTGAGTTCATTCTCCACAAACGGCAAAAATTTATTAACATGTTACTTGATACAGTTAAAAACTTTAGAGACTGTGACTTTAAAAAAATTTAAAGTCTTAAATTGTTGGTTTTAAAAAAATCTTAATGTAACAAAAAAAAAATAAAGGGTTCAATTTAATGCTGTTAAGTAATTAAAGTATGATTGGTAAAATTTAAACTTGAATGTAAAAGTTTAAGAAAAATAAAAGACTCTACCGTTTCCACTAATCACCTCCTTAGAAATCAATATTTATCATATTTAACAAAATTTCTTAAAATCACTCACTAATAAATATGAATTACCATTTTCCAATTTTCTTCTCTTCTTTCATCTTTATATGATTTTATTTATTTTTTAATTATTTTATTACATAAAACATATGTATAATAAAAATACAGCTTTATCGCATATGTTGCAATTTGAATTTTTAAAAACAGATATACATTACTCAATCGATTTTTTTTAAAAAGTATATGTACAACATCTACATCGGGTATAGAAATTTAGATAATAGTTCAGAACCATTATTGATGCACTCTCTATCAATTATAAATACACAGGACTAATATGTTTCCATCGGATCATCAGATGCATGGCGAATCAAGAAGAAAAAACAAATTGGTGAGGAGATTGAAGCTCCGTTCGTTATCTGGCATCAACATTTGATTCATTATCTAAATGTTCATTTCTAAAACTGGTTTTTGTATAGTTAGATGGATTGGTGGTCCAAATCGGATCAAATTATATATAATATGTCGTGAACTTGGAAAGTTTGATGATAGGAACAACACAAGGTGTATAAGAAGTAAAATTATCAGACTCTATATGATCAATTTAAAGATAAATAATATATTAGAAATAATGCTATATTTAGAGACCTTCCATGCCAGTGCCTAGACCATAGCATCGTCCTCCTCAAGTAGTATTCATTAGTTTCCATGGATATGATCAATTGCGAGACAACTTCATATATATTGTGGTGAGGTATGCAACGTCCTCCTCAAGAGGTATACAAAGTCAGATACGTGCTTGAACGAACTTCAAAAGATACACGAGCACTCAATAAAAACAACCTTGTGGTGATTCTTGTCTTCTATGATGTGAGTATGACCGGTGTGAAGACCTTGAGGCGAATTTGGTAGACAATTTGAGGAAATGAGGGTGAAATATGCAAACGACCCAACTCAAGATCTTGAATTCGGAGGATTCATTGAGTTATATAGCAGAGAGCTTGATCTCGGAAGAACACGGACAACTATTTTCTTGAAATTCTCATAAGTAATGAAACACAAAATATTTTTTTAACTAGAGAGAGTATGTTTTTTCATAGCACGGAAATTCTCATAAGTAGTAGAAAATTCTCATAACTTATGTTTTCTACTATGAGAATTTTCTACTACTACTAATTAGAGAGTATGTTTTATGTTTTTTTATAACTTATTGTTTGTACCGGAGATTACACAACACTAAATAAATAAAGATTTTGGAGAAAGAGTGAAACTAATTCTTTTATTAACAATGAAAACATGAGATTTTCTCTAGTTATTTCACAGGAGAACGAACAACTTAATAATGAGGAGCTCGAAAGTGGAAATGAATTACACAAAAGACAATAACAGTTTTAATAGCACAGTAGTATAGCGTTTTTGGCAATAATGCTATCGTTAGTAGACCTTTAATTTTTAGATAGCGTTTGTGTATATGTAAACGCTATGTTATATTATATTAAAAAATGAATAAATTTTTTGCCTATTTTGGGGCTATGTTTAATAGCAATACCAATTAGTAAACGCTATGATAGTGTTAGAAAAATTTGGAGGCTATCTTTTCACTTCTCGACAAAAATCCCCAATTACCCACGAACCCTAAAATTTCATTTCTTCCCTCTCTCTTTTTTTTGCTCGATTTTCACTGTCTATTTCCGAAATCCGACTGTGTCTGACACAATTTTTACTCTCCCAACACAGATCTCCAACACAGATCTTACTCAAAGTCTTTGCCAAAACAGATTGTCTTTTGAGCCTTTCCAGCTTTCCCTCGGTTGATTGTGGTTTTATTTTTCTGGTAAATCTCACTCTTTTGTACGAAATCTCAGTTTTGTTCATTCTTTCGATCTAGGGTTTTATTGTTCTGATTCTTCTTATATGTTTTTAATTTGTTACTTTCGTTTTTTTGTCGGTCGATTTCAAGGAAAAGTGAAGACAATCTAGAAGGTATCTCACTCCAACTTGATTCTTCTAACATATCGGTCGATTTCGTTTTTTTTGTTTTTTTTGTTGGTCGATTTCGTTCTTTTTTGTTGTGACTTAACGTGAGTGTATCTGATTACTTGTGTGCACATTTGGTCGGAGCTGTTGTAACATGGATAAAACTTGGGTCTGGTTACCAAGGTATTAACTTGAATGTTCTTCATCCATATCATTTTAGATTTGGGTTTCTTAGATTATGTTTGTCTGATTACTTTTGTACGTTTCTTTATTACTTACAGGAATAGTCTTGTGTATGAGCTAGGAGCAACTAAATTTGTGTTTAATTCAGCAAGATGTTGGGGTAATCTATCAGATATGTTTTGTCCTTGCATTGACTGTCGTAATGTGGTTCATCAGTCAAATGAGACAGTGTTGGAGCATCTGGTTATTAGAGGGATGGATCTAAAGTACAAGAGAACTAAATGTTGGAGTAAACATGGGGAGATAAGGAATGAAAAGACAGCGGATGCTGATACGTCTGAGTACGAGGCTTTTGAGTTGATTAGGACAGCTTTCAAGTCGAGTGAAGGCAAGAAATTGTCTGAGAATCACAGTGTAGAAGAGTTGGAGGGTATTGACAGTAATGAGGAAATCGTGTTTAGAAAGAAGTTAGAGGATGCAGAAACTCCCTTATACTCGACGTGTGTTAACTACACAAAGGTTTCTGCAATCATGGCACTTTACCGGATAAAGGTCAAGCGTGGGATGTCAGAGTACTTTTTTGATCAGCTACTGACAATAGTACATGACATGCCTGGAGACAATGTGCTGCCTACGTCTACAGATGAGATGAAGAGATTTTTGAAGGTTTTTGGTTTTGGTTACGATTCCATTCACGCCTGTATAAATGATTGTATCCTTTATCGGAAGCAATATGCGGAGTCAACAAGCTGTCCAAGATGTGCTGAATCAAGATGGGAAACAGATAATATTGTAACATCTGTGAACCAGAATCCCGGTTTGGGAGTTGCATCGGTCGATGCAGATGGTGCATCGGTCGATGCATGTTCAATTCTGTGCGTTTTGACTTAAGTCAAACGCTGCGTTTTGGGTTAAGGAAAACCCTTAGATGCGAGTTTTTGTCTCACTCGTGGTTGTGTGGCCGTTTTTGAGAAAAGAGAAAGAGAGAAAAGTTGTTCCTGAGTGTTCTTAAGAATTCTGGGAGATAGGAGGCGTTCCTATAGAGATCTGTAGCTGGGATCATTGTAGGAGCTTCCTAGAGGCTTGTTCTTGTTTGTTTAACGTTCAGATTCTTCTGTGGCAAAGGTAAGTGCATGACCATGGCTTATCTAAGCTAGAGATCTCTCTGATTTGCTTGTTATGTGTTGTTAGGCTGGTTAGATTGTTATTTGGGACGTTGGGAAGCTTTCTTGTGGCTTGGGATCGAGTTTCGTGGTTGCAGGAATGAAGATCCGGCGAGAAGCTTCGGAGGAAAACGATGCTCGGCATTGCATCGGTCGATGCACTTTGTGCGTCGGTCGATGCAGATGCGAGGACGGCGTGTAAACTCTAGGGTTTTCGTGTTATGTCGAGCATGCGTCGGTCGATGCATATCTTGCATCAGTCGATGCAAGTTAACCTTGCATCGGTCAACGCAGATCTTGCGTCGGTCGACGCAACCTCCACCTTGTGTCGGTCGATGCATGTTGGTATCGGTCGATGTAGAGTCCTGGTTTGTTATTGTTGATTGTTGAATGTTGTTTGATGGTTAGAGATGTCTCTATTGCTTGTGTGTATAGCCCAGTAGATGGGAGGATTGCCTTACTGAGTGTTTATAAAATCCTCATGCATTGCAATATGTGTTTGTGGTGCAGGTAAAGGCAAAGTGTGATCGTGGAATCAAGGCAATGAAGAGGAGAATGTTCTAGGGACTCGGTTTTATGTTGTCTGGCATTGCTAGGTTGCTAGAGTTGGGTCATTAGAACATTGCTAGGTTGCTAGTTCTATGATTCCTGTTGTTTTGGATATTGATTATGTTGGAATATGGTTAGATTTTATTATTGGATTATTATTAAATATTGGTTGGTCATTTCTGCTGTTGAATGTGTTTGTGGTTAGGTGGCTAGTGGATATGGGACCACTAGTTGTAGTTTATTTTATTATACTATATTTATTATTTATTATTTCAAAAAAAGGTCGGTCGTTTCATTTTGGTATCAGAGCCCTTACGGTTCAAGGTTTGGGTTCAGTAGGTTTCTGTTGTAGATGTTTGGGATTGCATGTCTTGATTGATTATGTGAGTTAGTCAATTGTGTGTGGCATGGAGTCCTAGAACATCCTCTTCGAGCCGAGTGTGTGATTCCACGGTGAGTTTATATTTCAGTGTTATAATAGAAATTGTTTGCTTAGCCTTCTGTTCATGGTAGTGCAGATGGTTAGAGAGGATGTTGTGGCTGGTCGAGGTCGTGGACGCGGACGTGGACATGGACGCGGACGTGGTCGTGGTAGGGGCAGAGTCCCAGTGGTTAGTGAGACCGAGGACCAAAGTGTGACAGCTGAGGGTGTTGGCAAGTCGCAAGGTGTTCCGGGGGATTCCGTGAGTGTGGCAGGAGGGGGCGGTGTTGATGCCCCAGTGGCCGGTGATGCTCGGGTTCCGGGTGTGGGAGTCCCAGCGGGTGGAGTCCCTGGTACTGACTTTGCGGCTATGCTAGCACAGGTGTTAGAGCGGTTACCACCAGTGGTACCGGCTCAGGCTCAGGTAGTGCCACCAGTGGTGGCGGAGGAGCGGCAGCCAGTGGTTGCGGATGTGGGAGCACATAGACGTTATTTGTCTATGCTCAAGGAGATGAAGGATCTGTTCACTGAGAGGTTTTCGGGTGGTACAGATCCTACTATTGCGGATGCGTGGAGGACGAGTGTGGAACGTAACTTCCATATTCTGAGATATCCTGAGGAGCTTTGGGTGGACATAGGGGTCTACAATTTGAGTGGTGATGCTGAGTTGTGGTGGAGATCAGTACCTGCTAGGAGAGTGCAGCGGGAGATGACTTGGGCTGACTTCATCTTGGAGTTCAACCGCAAGTATTTTCCTAGAGAGGCATTGGATCGGTTGGAGGTGCAGTTCCTTCAGTTGTCTCAGGAGACACGGTCAGTGCGGGAGCTGGACTTGGAGTTCAGTCGACTTCTTTGTTATGGGGGTCAGGCTTTAGAGTCTGTGGAGGCTCAGATCAGGAGGTTTTTGAGGGCTCTACGTGATGAGTTGAGAGTTCACTGTAGAGGGCGGAGTTATGCTACGCGTGCAGAGCTGGTTGAGACTGCAGCAGAGATTGAGGAGGATATCCGGGCACAGTCAGTGGCGGTAGCTCCAGCAGTTCAGCCTAGTAAGGCTCAGCAGCAGGGTGGTTCTAGGAGGGGCGGTAGGCATGCTCAGGGAACCAAGAGGAAGTGTGAGGCTACGCAGAAGCCGAATGGTGAGGATTGCTTCGGTTGTGGGAGCAAGGATCACAGGGCTGCTAGTTGTCCCAAGAGGAGTGTTCCCACGGCAGGACCTCGGGTATGTTATCATTGTAGGGAGACAGGGCACATCAGGCCTTTTTGTCCCAAGTTGCAGCCGGCAGCAGTGGCAGCGTTGCAGCAGGTGCAGCTTGGAGGTCAGCAGGTGGCACGGATTGAGCAGATGCCACGTGCTTACACGACAGTAGAGACTGGTGGAACCAGTGCCGGGGCAATCACAGGTATAATTTCTGGTACTTAATCTTTGTGAATTTAGTAGGGTCAGATTTTATGTTTTCCTGTGATAAAGTGTTAGGTTCTCAACACATGAGGTTTGTGTAGGGACCTTGTTGGTGGGCGGGTTTAAGTCCCATGTTATGTTTGATTCTGGAGCTTCTCATAGCTTCATTACTCCGGAGTGTGCAGAATGTGCGGGGATCAGCGGGGATCCTAGAGAGCGTGCAGGAGTTGTCAGGGTTGCGGGAGGTGAGTTCCTGAGAGTGATTGGACGGGCTAGAGGAATTGATATTCAGATCGCAGGAGAGTCGTGGCCAGCGGATTTACTTATCAGTCCAGTGGAGCTATATGATGTTATTCTCGGGATGGATTGGTTGCATCGGTATAGGGTGCATTTGGATTGCTATTGGGGTAGAGTGGAGTTTGAGCGTTCAGGAGGGAAGTTGGTTTTTCAGGGTATTAGACCGACTTCGGGGAGTCTCGTGATCTCAGCCATTCAGGCTGGGAAGATGATCGAGAAGGGCCGTGAGGCTTATCTGGTTACTATATCTATGCCAGAGTCAGTGGGGAAGTCTACGGTTAGCGGTATTCCAGTAGTGGAGGAGTTTGAGGATGTGTTTCAGTCTTTGCAGGGATTACCACCATCTCGGTCGGATCCTTTTACCATTGAACTGGAACCGGGGACGACACCGTTATCCAAGGCTCCTTACAGAATGACTCCAGCAGAGATGGCAGAGCTGAAGAAGCAGCTAGAGGACCGGTGTTGTTTGTGAAGAAGAAGGATGGGAGTTTCAGGTTGTGTATAGATTATCGGGGTTTGAATCGGGTCACTGTGAAGAACAAGTACCCCCTTCCTAGGATCGATGAGTTGTTGGATCAGTTGAGGGGTGCTACTTGGTTCTATAAGGTAGATCTGGCGTCGGGTTATCATCAGATACCGATAGATGAGGCAAATGTGAGGAAGACTGCTTTTAGGACGAGGTATGGGCACTATGAGTTTGTGGTTATGCTTTTCGGGTTGACTAACGCGCCAGCAGCATTTATGAGATTGATGAACACTGTGTTTCAGGAGTTTCTGGATGTGTCTGTCATCATTTTCATCGACGATATCCTGGTTTATTCTAAGAGAAGAGCATGCAGTGCATTTGAGGGCAGTTATGGAGAAGCTGCGGGAGCAGAAGTTGTTTGCTAAGTTGAGCAAGTGTAGTTTTTGGCAGCGTGAGATGGGCTTCCTAGGTCACATTGTTTCTGCTGAGGGGGTTTCAGTAGATCCAGAGAAGATTCAGGCTATCAGGGATTGGCCTAGACCGCAGAATGCCACAGAGATCAGGAGTTTTCTTGGATTGGCAGGTTACTACAGGAGATTTGTGCAGGGGTTTGCAAGCAGAGTACGTCCTATGACTAAGTTGACAGAGAAGGATGTTCCTTTTGTCTGTTCAGAAGAGTGTGAGGAAGACTTTGCAAGCCTGAAGAAGACGTTGACTACTGCGCCAGTGTTGGCTTTGCCTGAGCAGGGAGAACCCTATGTGGTTTATACAGATGCATCTAGAGTTGGTTTGGGGTGTGTTCTGATGCAGCATGGGAAGGTGATTGCCTATGCTTCGCGGCAGTTGCGGGTGCATGAAGGCAACTATCCTACTCATGATTTGGAGATGGGTGCTGTAGTTTTTGCCCTAAAGATTTGGAGATCTTATCTTTATGGTGCAAAGGTACAGGTGTTCACAGATCATAAGAGCCTGAGTTGGTGGTGGATGGAGCTTGTGGCGGATTATGATTTGGAGATAGCCTATCATCCTGGTAAGGCTAACACGGTTGCAGATGCTCTGAATCGGAAGAGGGTGGCTTCGGCTCAGGAGCAGAGATGGAGTCTCTGGTAGGGGAGATCAGTGCTTTGAGCTTATGTGCTGTTCCACAAGAACCGTTAGGCTTGGAAGCAGTAGATAGAGCAGATCTTCTGAGTAGGGTGCGGTTGGCTCAGGAGAAGGATTTGGGGCTGGTGAATGCCTCTAAGGATGTGGATTCAGAGTATCAGGTCTCAGATAATGGTACTATCTTGATGCACGGTCGGGTTTGTGTGCCCAAGGATGAGGAGTTGAGGCAGGAGATTCTGAGAGAGGCTCATGCGAGCAAGTTGTCCATTCATCCAGGAGCGACTAAGATGTACCGTGACCTCAAGAGGTACTATCATTGGGTCGGGATGAAGAAGGACGTGGCTAGTTGGGTTTCGAGGTGTGATGTGTGTCAGCTAGTGAAGGCTGAGCATCAGGTTCCTGGCGGTTTACTGAAGAGTTTACCCATTCCTGAGTGGAAGTGGGATATGATCACCATGGATTTTGGGGTAGGATTGCCAGTGTCACGGACCTTTGATGCTATTTGGATCATTGTGGACCGGTTGACTAAGTCAGCACATTTTCTGGCCACTAAGAAGACTGATAGAGCAGCGGTCTTGGCTAAGAAGTATGTGAGAGAGATAGTCAGATTGCATGCGGTGCCAGCGAGCATTGTGTCTGACAGGGATTCTAAGTTCACTTTGGTGTTCTGGAAGGCATTTCAGACAGAGATGGGCACTAAGGTGCACATGAGTACAGCTTATCATCCCCACACAGATGGACAGTCTGAGAGGACGATCCAGACGCTGGAGGATTTGCTGAGGATGTGTGTGTTGGATTGGGGTGGCCAACAGTTATCAGGCGAGTATTAAGATGGCTCCTTATCAGGCTTTGTATGGCAGACCATGTCGTACACCATTATGCTGGACTCAGGTGGGGGAGAGGAGCATGTTTAGTGATAGTTTTGTTCAGTAGACCTCTGATATGTCTATATTTTGTCTCTCCTTAGCCTATTCTTATCATGCATTTAGCTAGGATAACTCATTGGTTTGCATCGTTTTCTAGTTCTTTCTATACACTTTGCACGACTAGGTAGCTCTTGCATCATCCTTGCAGTATTTCAGGTATTTAGGAAACGTTGGAAGCCATTCTCGTCCGAGCCATGGTCACCATCTTCGTTTCGTCCGAGCCATGGTCACCATCTTTGTTTCGTCCGAGCCATGGTCACCATCTTCATTTCGTCCGAGCCATGGTCACCATCTTCGTTTCGTCCGAGCCATGGTCACCATCTTCATTTCGTCCGAGCCATGGTCACCATCTCCGTTTCGTCCGAGCCATGGTCACCATCTCCATTTCGTCCGAGCCATGGTCACCATCTCCGTTTCGTCCGAGCCATGGTCACCATCTCCGTTTCGTCCGAGCCATGGTCACCATCTCCGTTTCGTCCGAGCCATGGTCACCATCTCCGTCTCGTCCGAGCCATTGTCACCATCTCTGTTCCATCCGAGCTATCCGTCCAAGCCATGCTCCTCGGCCTTCCATCCGAGCTATGATGACATTGGATTCCATTCGACGCACACGGACTCGATCGCACATGTCGGGAAGAAGGACGTTTGGTTTCACACGCTTCAGGAGATTACCGAACCGACGCTTTATCTTGTCGTTTTAAGTTTTAGGGCTTTCCATGTTGGACTACTATATATACATTTTGTTAAGTCTTTGCGGAGACATCTTATCTTTTAATCTCGTTTTCGTTCCCAGAAGGTTTCTGAACCTAGCCACCAATACGTTCTGAGACTTGTATTCCGATATTTTTGAGATTTATTCAGATTTTGCATTTGATTCCTTCTACAAAGTTGTTCATCTTATTTTTATCTATCTTATTATGCTTGATTCAATGATTTCTGTTTTTGCATCCTTGACTATGATTTTCGGATCCGAGTAGTGTGTTAGTTCTTGAGGATGGGATAGATTAGGTGGAGGATCTTACGATGTAGAGTGTTTAAGCTTTGATTGTATGATTCCCTTCTGGACTAGAGTTAGAATTACTAGTTTCTCTCTGATCAGTTGGAACTAGGTTCAAGACATTTCCGCACCCAAAAGGTGTTTGATGAAATGTCTGACCAACTAGTGCCAGAGACTTACGTTCCTAGCCTAAGAGATTAGTTGTCTAGGATGTTTGTTGACGTGAATGAACTTGTTTCTCATGCCTGCTCGACCACGTTTCTCTAGCGAGAGCTAGGTATGGAAGTGGTTGAGTCTGAGTAGCTTTTGCCAAGAGATTGGATTAGCTAAGTTGTGATGTTCATTGTTTAGGGATACTTTGCTTGTGGTATGTTAAACACTCCTTAGACTAGGATACTCCACCGACATCAATTACCCCATTCTCAGGACTTCTTCCTTTCTGATTTTTATTACATTCCTGGAACTGTTTTGTTTGTTCATGCTTAGAATCGTTTGCGTTTTTATTCACTTTCGCTTCTTGTCATGCATTCTTGTTTCTAGTTCTGTGACTCACTTCTGTTTCGCATTTTGATCATTCTAGGACTGTTAGATAAAAACACTCTTTGAATTGGCTTAACTTGTGACATCTTGATTGCATTTTGAGTGATAGTAAACTTTCCCAACTGGATTGACACCTTAAGTATTACAACGCATAAGGTTAATTGAACCTACTAGGAGACACAAAAATCTTAGTATCAATTTGGCGCCGTTGCCATTTGGGAATCGTTTTGCTACATTTAAGATTTCAAGTTTTGCAAGATTAAGTTCTGTTACACTTATCATTCTGAGTACTGACTTGCTTTGGTTTTTTGCTTGTTTGTCTTGCACCTCAGGTACCTGTTGATTGCAACCTTGCATGCACACCAGATCAAGAGGGCATCAGAATCTCCTTCCTATTATCGACGAAATCAATCGGTTGCAACGCCCACGACAAGCTCGTATTTCCACCGATCATCCCGTACCAGTCCCTATGGAACAGCATAATGAACCACATCCGGGACCGCGAAACATTGGTGCTGGGGATGCGCCGAACACTCATACTCAGCGTGCTGGAATCGTCCCTCCCGCCGTGCAGAACAACAACTTCGAGATCAAAAGTGGTCTGATCACCATGATCCAAGGAAATAAGTTTCACGGTTTGCCTATGGAGGATCCACTCGACCACTTGGACGAGTTCGACCGTCTTTGCAATCTTACCAAGATCAACGGTGTGAGTGAGGACGGTTACAAGTTGAGCCTCTTCCCATTCTCCCTGGGAGACAAGGCTCATCAATGGGAGAAAAACCTTCCCAAGGGATCAATCACCACCTGGGATGGCTGCAAGAAGGCATTCTTGGCCAAGTTTTTCTCCAACTCCAGAACAGCACGTCTCAGGAATGAGATTTCCAGCTTCACTCAGAAGAGCTCAGAATCGTTCTGTGAAGCCTGGGAGCGTTTCAAGGGTTACCACAGCCAGTGTCCACACCATGGTTTCAGCAACGAGTCACTGCTGAGCACTCTATATCGTGGTGTACTTCCAAAAATCCGCATGCTGCTTGACACTGCTTCTAACGGTAATTTCTTGAACAAAAATGTTGAGGAAGGATGGCAACTGGTTGAGAATCTCGCTCAGTCTGATGGCAACTACAATGAGGATTATGACCGCACAGTTCGCGGCGACGCTGGGTCTGAGGAGAAGTACAAGAGGGACCTTAAGAATGTCAATGACAAGCTTGACCGCCTCTTGCTAAGTCAGCAGCAGACTGTCCATTTCGTATCTGAGGATGACCCTTTTCAAGTTCAGGATGGGAAGGGTGAGCAGTCTGAAGCAATCAACTACGTTCAGAATCAAGGTGGATACAACAAGGGTTATAACCCTTACAAGACGAACCCCAATTTGTCTTACCGGAGCACCAATGTTGCAAATCCACAAGATCAGGTGTACCCTCCTCAGCAGCAACAACAAGGTACGCAAAAGCCTTTTGTTCATTACAATCAAGGATTCATGTCTAAGCAACAGTTCCAGCAAAGTTCTCACGCTCCTTCCGGACCACCACCTGGATTTTCACCTCAACAAGTTCAACCTACTCAAGCTCCAGATCAAGAAATGAAGCACATGCTGCAACAACTTCTTCAAGGTCAAGCTAGTGGTTCTCTGGATAATGCTAAGAAGTTTGTTGAACTCAGTCAGCGGATGGAATGTTCTTACAATGATCTGAATGTCAAGTTTGAAGCTCTTAACTCCAAGATGAAGTATATGCAAGGCAAGACTGTTTCTACTTCTACCCCAACAACTGGCAAACTACCTGGAAAAGGAGTTCAAAACCCCAAGGACTATGCTACTATCCATGCAATCACCACCCAAGCTGTAGATGTACGGCTCACTGAGGACACTGAGAGTTTAGATGGGGAGGATTTTCTTCAATATGAAGTTGAGATAAAGGATCCTGTCGAGGTGCTCAAGGATCCAATTGAGTCAGCCAAACAATCTGATCCTGAAGCTACTAAAGAACCCCCTGCTCCCAAGGATAAACCTATGAGATTCATTCCTCCACCATACAAGCCACCTCTACCATTTCCAGTGAGGTTTAAGATGCAGCTTACTGAGAAGTACAAAGCTCTGTTCGAAAACCAAGTCAAGGAGATTGAACTTAGGATGCCTTTGCTTGATGCATTTGCACTTGTGCCTCAATATCAAAAGTTTTTAACTGACTTGGTAACCGAAAAGACCAAAGAGAAGGAGGAGATAGCTAAAGGAGCTCAAGCTAAGGCTCTGGAAGATGAGAGGGTAGGGCATGACATAGGTGGGGTTAATCATGAATGCAAGGCTGTCATTCAGAAGATGATTATCCCAAAGAAGCTAGAGGACCCTGGTTCTTTCACCTTGCCTTGTTCTCTAGGTCCATTGGCCTTCAAAAAGTGCCTATGTGATCTTGGTGCTTCAGTAAGCCTCATGCCACTGTCTGTAGCTCAGAGGCTAGGATTCAACGAATACAAGTCATGCAACCTCCGCTTAATATTGGCTGATAGGACTACTAGATTGCCTCATGGTATATTAGAGAACCTGCCCATCAAAATTGGACAAGCTGAGATTCCTACTGACTTTGTGGTGCTGGGAATGGATGAAGAGCCTAAAGATCCACTAATCCTAGGAAGACCTTTCTTAGCTACAGTTGGCGCAGTCATTGATGTCAAGAAGGGGATGATTGATCTCAATCTGGGTAAAAACTTCAAGATGAAGTTTGATATCAGGGATTCTAGGAAGAAACCAACTATTGATGGACATACCTTTGTGATTGAAGAGAAAGATCAGAAATCTGGGTTTGACATCTTTGAGGATGTGAATGAGGCAGAAACTGAGGTTTTGGTAACCAAAGAGAAAACTCAAAGTGTCACTCGACCATTCTCCAACTCGAGTGCAGTCGTTACCCTCCCTAAGCGTCAAGACCTGCTTCCTAAACCTCACCAACCGCAAGAGTCACGTCCTCCCGCGCTTAACAGTTTGTATGAACTACAAAATACTCAGATTCTAAGGGATTCAGTGAAAGAGTTAACAGCTATGGTGAAGAAGATGAGTGGGAAAATAAAGAAGCTCCAAGGTACAATGAGAAGTTCTCCTTCAAGGGAATTAAGGAAGAGGTTTGGGATAATGAAGAAGAGGTGTTGCAGAGTTCAACCACCACTGTGCGTTCTCAACCATCATCGACTCGAACAAGGTTCAACCGACGGCGTGGAATCAGACTCAACCCATCCTGAGAGGTTCATCACTCTGCACTCGTTCGAGCCATGCCTCCGCTGTCACGCTCGAGCCAATCTCACTCCACACACGCTCCAACTACCACACTCTAGCCACTGAAGCCAACACCCGATCGAGCCCCTCTCTCGAGCCACATACAAAGTCTCCAGCGAGCCAACTCGTCAGAGAACACTCTCTCTGGTTCCCTCCCTAGCACGTCAATCTTCATATGTGTCACAGAAGTGTCCGCCTTCACCCGCTCCTTCACGCCACTCGTCACATGAGTCCAGGGAGAGAAGGAGACGCGGTTCGCGAGGTTCCAGAGCCTCTTCTAGTCACCGATCAGCGCATTGTTCTGCAGCTCGAGATGAGCATGAGGTTGAGGTTGAGCGGCGAGTTGAAGCTCAAGGTGATCATCAGGGCACGCAAGCGGTTGAGCAGCAAGTCGACCTACCAGCTGATGTCACACCCGCGGATCCCGAACAAGGCGAAGGACAAAGTCAGTTTCACGTTCCTCTTTGGACGAGCACGGACTCCTTCTTCTACTACTGAGGTACTCCAACCTTTCCTTTGTACATACCATTTCATTCCTGCATTGTTTCTGTTGTGATTCTTAAATCCTCCTGCAAATTTTTCTTACACAGGAGACTGTGTAATTTAAGTTTGGGGGAGGGTTTGAGATGATGTATCTAATGTCGTGTTTTGTGATTCTTATTTCAAAATTTTGCATCATATCATGTTTGAGTCTGCATCCATCTATTTGCATAGAAAAACCACAAAAATTTGAAAAAATTTCGAAAATTTCCACAAAAACAGAGTGTTCATGTAGTTTGCAATTGCATATTAGGATTGAGTCTAGGTTTATTCATATAGGGTTGTTGCATTTAGCATAGGGGTTGATGATGATTGTAACCTTGTTATCATGTTGGATTCAATAGGATAGGATCAAGGCCCTTGTTCTTAGTTCTTTGATGCTTGTTGATTGAACTTGAAAATTTAAGATTGAAGCATGTTTTGGATTGATATCATTCCCTATCTACCTGAACCTATTCCTGACTTGCAATTATCCTGTTATGCATTGAAGTTGAACTCATGGATACCATATACATACTTGGATTGTCTTTCACATTTTTACCACTCTTGTCAATCCAAGTAGTTGATTCCCATCTTTGGAACAGTTCCCCACACCCTTAACCAACCGTTCTTTCAAGCCAATTGTATTCTTGAGTGTCAGGCCTTTTTCCGAGTTGAGCTTGTTAGAAAGTGTTAGGTTCTAACCGACAAGAGTAGGATCCTGTGTAGTTCTAGTTCGTGTTATCCGGACTAGTAGGACTAGGTGAGAACTTGAATTTTGGGTATTGGGTATGGATTTGTGCAGAAGAGTGAAGTGTAAAAAGAAAGTAAAGGGTAGAAAATCTTTAGGAGGGGGATGTGTTTTCAAGGTTTACAAGTCTAGTAAAGGATTTGGGTTGAGCAAAATAATGAGTTATTGGTTCTGGGCATAAAACGAAAAGATTAGACAAAGAAAAGAAAGTAAAATGTTTAAGATGTCTAGATTCCTTAGAAGAAAAGAAAAAGAACCTTACTGATAATAAAGATTTCCCAATCCGCTAGAATGATAAGAAGTGAACTCCTCCTAAGACCAAGTGTAAAGAATGAAAGATTGGGTTTGAGACAATGTTTGTGATGAAGGGTAGAACCAACTTCGGTTTGGAACGTTCTTTGGGTAGACAGGGCGCTGTTCTTGTATGTATCAGTTGGTTTCAACCTTTAGCCTTCTCTTAAGCTCAACTCATTTTCGTGAGAGAACCTTGTTCTGTATTGATGAAACCACTCGAGAAGGAGACCATCTAAGTCTCTAACCTTTCACCCTAGCCAAATGAGTTCAACGACATTGCTTAGCTTGATTCACGGTTCTCTGTTAATGAATGTTAAAGGGAATGATTGATAGGATTGCATGTGTAGAAAAAAAAATATAGAGTTCCTTCACCATGCATCATAGAACTAAAAACAAGGACCTTGATTCTAACTATTTTATTTAGCATGTTATAGGTTCTGAGACCCCATCTTCACACCTCTTCTCCATAATCAAGGCTAAGGACCTTGATTGTTTGCTTGAGGGCAAGCAAAGAGTAAGTTTGGGGGAGTTGATATGTCTATATTTTGTCTCTCCTTAGCCTATTCTTATCATGCATTTAGCTAGGATAACTCATTGGTTTGCATCGTTTTCTAGTTCTTTCTATACACTTTGCACGACTAGGTAGCTCTTGCATCATCCTTGCATACATTGTGCATTTTGGAGTATTTCAGGTATTTAGGAAATGTTGGAAGCCATTCTCGTCCGAGCCATGGTCACCATCTTCGTTTCGTCCGAGCCATGGTCACCATCTTCGTTTCGTCCGAGCCATGGTCACCATCTTCATTTCGTCCGAGCCATGGTCACCATCTTCGTTTCGTCCGAGCCATGGTCACCATCTTCATTTCGTCCGAGCCATGGTCACCATCTCCGTTTCGTCCGAGCCATGGTCACCATCTCCATTTCGTCCGAGCCATGGTCACCATCTCCGTTTCGTCCGAGCCATGGTCACCATCTCCGTTTCGTCCGAGCCATGGTCACCATCTCCGTTTCGTCCGAGCCATGGTCACCATCTCCGTCTCGTCCGAGCCATTGTCACCATCTCCGTTCCATCCGAGCTATCCGTCCAAGCCATGCTCCTCAGCCTTCCATCCGAGCTATGATGACATTGGATTCCATTCGACGCACACGGACTCGATCGCACATGTCGGGAAGAAGGACGTTTGGTTTCACACGCTTCAGGAGATTACCGAACCGACGCTTTACCTTGTCGTTTTAAGTTTTAGGGCTTTCCATGTTGGACTACTATATATACATTTTGTTAAGTCTTTGCGGAGACATCTTATCTTTTAATCTCGTTTTCGTTCCCAGAAGGTTTCTGAACCTAGCCACCAACACGTTCTTAGACTTGTATTCCGATATTTTTGAGATTTATTCAGATTTTGCATTTGATTCCATCTACAAAGTTGTTCATCTTATTTTTATCTATCTTATTATGCTTGATTCAATGATTTCTGTTTTTGCATCCTTGACTATGATTTTCGGATCCGAGTAGTGTGTTAGTTCTTGAGGATGGGATAGATTAGGTGGAGGATCTTAGGATGTAGAGTGTTTAAGCTTTGATTGTATGATTCCCTTCTGGACTAGAGTTAGAATTACTAGTTTCTCTCTGATCAGTTGGAACTAGGTTCGAGACATTTCCGCACCCAAAAGGTGTTTGATGAAATGTCTGACCAACTAGTGCCAGAGACTTACGTTCCTAGCCTAAGAGATTAGTTGTCTAGGATGTTTGTTGACGTGAATGAACTTGTTTCTCATGCCTGCTCGACCACGTTTCTCTAGCGAGAGCTAGGTATGGAAGTGGTTGAGTCTGAGTAGCTTTTGCCAAGAGATTGGATTAGCTAAGTTGTGATGTTCATTGTTTAGGGATACTTTGCTTGTGGTATGTTAAACACTCCTTAGACTAGGATACTCCACCGACATCAATTACCCCATTCTCAGGACTTCTTCCTTTCTGATTTTTATTACATTCCTGGAACTGTTTTGTTTGTTCATGCTTAGAATCATTTGCGTTTTTATTCACTTTCGCTTCTTGTCATGCATTCTTGTTTCTAGTTCTGTGACTCACTTCTGTTTCGCATTTTGATCATTCTAGGACTGTTAGATAAAAACACTCTTTGAATTGGCTTAACTTGTGACATCTTGATTGCATTTTGAGTGATAGTAAACTTTCCCAACTGGATTGACACCTTAAGTATTACAACGCATAAGGTTAATTGAACCTACTAGGAGACACAAAAATCTTAGTATCAACCTCAAAGAAGATTCGGGTTCTCAAGCTGAACATGAAGGAGGCTCAGAATAGGCAGAGGAGTTATGCTGATAAGAGGAGGAGAGATCTTGAGTTTCAGGTAGGAGACAGAGTGTACCTCAAGATGGCCATGTTGCGGGTCCAAACAGGTCATTGTCAGAGACTAAGTTGGGTCCGAGGTATATGGGTCCATTCAGAGTGATTGTGCGGGTTGGACCAGTAGCATATAGATTAGAGTTACCTGAGGTGATGCGTGCATTCCATAAGGTTTTCCATGTGTCTATGCTGCGGAAGTGTCTCTGTGAGGGTGAGCAGGTGTTGGCTAAGATTCCTGAGGATGTTCAGCCTAACATGACTTTGGAGGCGAGACCAGTGAGGGTTCTCGAGAGGAGGATCAAGGAACTTCGGAAGAAGAAGATTCCTTTGATGAGAGTCTTGTGGGACTGTGATGGTTTTGAGGAGCAGACTTGGGAGCCTGAGGCAAAGATGAAGGCAAGGTTCAAGAAGTGGTATGAGAAGCAAGCCGCGACTTAAGCTTGTTTAGCCTGGTCCCATCTGTAATCCGTGGCTGGAGCGGGAATGGAGTATTCCAGCCCATCTCTCTTGTTACTCGGTCACTTGGGATGGTTGGTTGTGCGACTCAGTAACAAGATGAGGTGGTGTTCGGGGTACAAAGTTTCCGTGAGGCAGGGTTTTGGAGGAAAGTTTCCTGAAATAGAAGTTTCCAAAAGTGGAAAGTTTCCAAAAATGGAAAGTGCTAAATATGGAAAGTTTTACAGGAGTTAGAATTTGTCCATTAGCGGTGGAGAGCCTTGGAGGGGCTTGTGTGTGGCCTTAGTGGCGGACTTTTGAGTCAGTGTGCCGTGTGTGGTAATCTTTTTAGACATTGTGTGGTCGTTGTGACGGGCTTTTTAGCCAGAGTGTCTTTGTGACGGTCCTCTTTAGGACATTTGTTTGGCCTTGGTGGCGGTCCTCTTTAGGACATTTGTTTGGCCTTGGTGGCGGTCCTCTTTAAGACATTTGTTTGGCCTTGGTGGCGGTCCTCTTTAGGACATTTTTTTGGCCTTTGTGGTGGGCTGTTTAGCCAAAGTGTCTTTGTGACGGTCCTTCGGGACAGATGGTCTTTGTGACGGTCCTTCGGGACAGATGATCTTTGTGACGGTCCTTCGGGACAGATGGTCTTTGTGACGGGCTTTTTAGCTAGAGTGTCTTTGTGACGGTCCTCTTTAGGACATTTGTTTGGCCTTGGTGGCGGTCCTCTTTAGGACATTTGTTTGGCCTTGGTGGCGGTCCTCTTTAGGACATTTGTTTGGCCTTGGTGGCGGTCCTCTTTAGGACATTTGTCTGGCCTTGGTGGCGGCCCTTGTGGCATGTATATGATCCTTGTGTGGTCATGTGGTATTCCAGTGAGGGGATATGTGGTTGGTAGTACATTGAGATGTTTTACGCGAGCCACGGGAAGGAAACCTGGATAGGGATAGGACTCAGACGTGTTCAGAATCGTTTGCTCGCGACTCTTGGGGGACTTAGGTTCTCCTAGTACTGCCATATTCAGGACTTTAGGACTTGGGAATATGGTTGGTATATCGACTTCGGATGACGATCCGGGGGTGCGCTGTAGGGTGGCAACCCGAGAGACGAGTTGGATTTTCCTTATATATTATGGCATGCGGGTCTAGGCCCGATGAGGAGCCAACATTATGGCATGCAGACTTAGGTCTAATGAGGAGCCAATAAAAACTCAAGGTTTAGGCCTATGAGTAAAGGAAAGTCCAAAAGTCGAGAGCAAATGACGCCTGGAGCGTGAGTCTATCGCCTAGAGGTGACCTTCTGTGGATCAGTCGGAGGAGTGCGGGCCGTGGAGACGGTTGCACGGGAGTCCTTGGCTGATGGTTGTTCAAGATTCAAGGACAAATCTAGTTTGGTGGGGGAGAATTGTAACATCCGTGAACCGGAATCCCAGTTTGGGAGTTGCATCGGTCGATGCAGATGGTGCATCGGTCGATGCATGTTCAATTCTGTGCGTTTTGACTTTAGTCAAACGCTGCGTTTTGGGTTAAGGAAAACCCTTAGATGCGAGTTTTAGTCTCATTAGTGGTTGTGTGGCCGTTTTTGAGAAAAGAGAAAGAGAGAAAAGTTGTTTTTGAGTGTTTTTGAGAATTCTGGGAGATTGGAGGCGTTCCGGTAGAGATCTGTAGCTGGGATCGTTGTAGGAGCTTCCTAGAGGCTTGTTCTTGTTTGTTTATGGTTCAGATTCTTCTGTGGCAAAGGTAAGTGCATGACCATGGCTTATCTAAGCTAGAGATCTCTCTGATTTGCTTGTTATGTGTTGTTAGGCTGGTTAGATTGTTATTTGGGACGTTGGGAAGCTTTCTTGTGGCTTGGGATCGAGTTTCGTGGTTACAGGAACGAAGATCCGGTGAGAAGCTTCGGAGGAAAACGATGCTCGGCATTACATCGGTCGATGCACTTTGTGCGTCGGTCGATGCAGATCTGAGGACGGCGCGTAAACTCTAGGGTTTTCGTGTTATGTCGAGCATGCGTCGGTCGATGCATATCTTGCATCGGTCGATGCAAGTTAACCTTGCATCGGTCGACACAGATCTTGCTACGGTCGACGCAACCTCCAGCTGGTGTCGGTCGATGCATGTTGGTAGCGGTCGATGCAGAGTCCTGGTTTGTTATTGTTGATTGTTGAATGTTGTTTGATGGTTAGAGATGTCTCTATTGCTTGTGTGTATAGCCCAGTAAATGGGAGGATTGCCTTACTGAGTGTTTATAAAATACTCATGCATTGCAATATGTGTTTGTGGTGCAGGTAAAGGCAAAGTGTGATCGTGGAAACAAGGCAATGAAGAGGAGGATGTTCTAGGGACTCGGTTTTATGTTGTCTGGCATTGCTAGGTTTCTAGAGTTGGGTCATTAGAACATTGCTAGGTTGCTGGTTCTATGATTCCTGTTGTTTTGGATATTTATTATGTTGGAATATGGTTATATTTTATTATTGGATTATTATTAAATATTGGTTGGTCATTTCTGCTGTTGAATGTGTTTGTGGTTCGGTGGCTAGTGGGTATGGGACCACTAGTTGTAGTTTATTTTATTATATTATATTTATTATTTATTATTTTTTAAAAAGAAAAGGTCGGTCGTTTCAAATATAACCGGTGAGGAGAGGAAAGGGATTCCAGCAAAGGTGCTACGGTACTTTCCAAAAAAAGATAGATTTAGGAGGATGTTTAGATCAAAACGGTTGGCTGAGGATTTGCGTTGGCACTTTACTAATGCTAGTGAAGATGGTACAATGCGGCATCCAGTGGACTCCTTGACTTGGATCCAGGTAAACGATAAATGGCCAGAGTTTGCTAGGGATGCTAGAAACCTTAGACTAGGAATTTCTACTGAAGGGATGAATCCGTTCCCTATCCAAAACACCAAATACAGCACATGGCCGGTGTTCTTAGTCAATTACAATATGGCTCCAACGGAGTATATCTACAGCCGCTGATAGATGACCTGAAAGAGTTATGGAATGATGGTATGGAGGTTTATGACTCGTTTAAGCAGGAGAGTTTCACTCTAAGAGCTATATTGTTGTGGAGTATCACTGACTATCCAGCATTAGGTACATTATCTGGATGTAAAGTGAAAGGGAAGCAAGCGTGTATTGTCTGTGGGAAGGATACACCTCATAGGTGGTTAAATTTCAGCCGCAAACATGTATATATGGGTAACAGGAAGCGTTTGAGACCTGGGCATCCTTACAGACGTAAGAAAGGGTGGTTTGACAATACGGTGGAGGTTGGTACTGCAAATAGAATTCAGAGTGGAGCAGAAATACTTGAGAGCCTTAAAGATTTTAGGAATGAATTTGGTAGACCTTTAGATAAGAAAGGCAAGAGAGAAAGAGTTGAGGCAGATGTTGATGATGCGAGTTCAGCTGATGAATATGAAGAAGGCGATGATCAATGGCGGTGGAAAAAAAGATCAATCTTCTTTGACATACCTTATTGGAAGGTTAGTAGAAATTAATAAATGAAATTTCAGTTTGGTTCTTAATTTTAACTACTATAGTGTGTTTCTGATTTTCACTTGTTGAATGGATATTGCAGTATCTGCCTGTGAGGCATAATATTGATGTCATGCACGTGGAAAAGAATGTGTCTGATGCACTATTATCTATTCTGATGCATAGTGGAAAATCCAAGGATGGGTTGAAAGCAAGGAAAGATTTAGAAGACATTGGTATTCGAAGCAACTTACATGCGGAGATATGTGGGAAGAGAACCTACTTACCTCCAGCTGCGTATTGGCTTACTAAGTTGGAGAAACGTAAATTGTGCAGAAGGTTATCCAAATTCAGAGGTCCTGATGGATATTGTGCCAACATCTCCAATTGTGTGTCAGTAGATCCTCCCAGCATTGGTTGTCTCAAGTCACATGACCATCATGTCATAATGCAGAACCTGTTTCTGGTGGTTTTGAGAGGTTTACTGCCTAAAGGACCTCGTATAGCAGTGAATCGAGTATGCATTTACTTCAACAGGCTGTGCCAACGTGTAATTGATCCAGAGAAGCTAATTACACTAAAATCAGAGTTCGTGGAAACAATGTGTCAGTTGGAGAGATACTTTCCACCATCTCTTTTTGACATTATGTTTCACCTGCCAATACACCTAGCAAGAGAAGCACGCTTGGGTGGCCCTGTACACTTCAGATGGATGTACCCTTTTGAGAGGTAATTTCTATGTTCTATATATTTAAGATGTTAATAATCTTGTATGGCCAGAATAATAATGAGTTTTCTTATGTACATGTAGATACATGAAGACACTAAAGGCATATGTGAAGAATTTTGCAAGGCCAGAAGCTTGTATGGCTGAAGGCTACTTGGCAGGTGAATGCCTTGCGTTTTGTTTAGAGTTCCTTCAGAAGTCTGTTCCAGTTGAAGAAACACTTGCTCGCAATGAAGATGTTGAGGTAGATGAACATGTCCTTGAAGGTCGACCACTGCAGAAAGCCACAGAAAAGATTCTCACATATAAATAGCGAGACATAGCTCATCGATATATTCTCATGAATACAGCAGTCATGGAACCATATATTGAGTAAGGGTAAATTTGATTGAGTTTTATATTTACAATCTTGGACTTTTAGGAAATATGAGTCTAACTATGTGTAAAACAGGTTGCATTTGGAAGAACTGCAAGCTACAGATGCAAGATGCGCAAAAAATTCAACTCTATTGTGGAAATATCATAACGAAAGGTTCCCACAGTGGATTAAAGAAAATGTTAGAAGAATGTCATATATCAATTTGTTAGTTATAAATTTGATTGTGGTTGTGTTCATGACAAATAATTGTTTTTTGTTAACTGTTAGATACCAAGTAACACGAAGGACCATTCTAGTAGGCTGAGATGGCTTGCTTTTGGACCAAGACATATCGCTCAAACTTATAAGGGTTTTGTAGTAAACGGCCATCGCATTCAAACAGATGATGTCAAGAGGAAGACTCAGAATAGTGGAGTAACTTATGAAGCATTCTCTATGTGTAGAGCTAGTTCTAAAGATACGAGACAAATGGCAGACATAGTAGCATTCTATGGAGTGATAAAGGAGATTGTATTGATGGACTACCACATGTTCCAGGTTCCATTATTTAGGTGTAGTTGGGCTAACAAAGGGAATGGAGTGAAAGAGGAAGACGGGTTCACACTTGTCAATCTCCATATGAATCAGACATCATTCTTAAATGATCCATTCATTCTGGCATCACAAGCTAAACAAGTTTTTTACTCCAGAGATGATGAGAACTCACCTTGGTATGTTGTTATGCGGGCACCACCAAGAGGGTACAACATGATGGACACAGTAGATGAGTTAGTTCTTGCACAATCATCAGTCCAGCCAATTGAAGATTTAGGAGATCATGAGACTGATGATGACAGTTTTTGTGTTAGGGATGATTGTGAAGGTGTTCTAGTATAAGATTTAATTAAAAACTTGATTGTGTTTCAGGTAACCAAAGACGATGAAACCTGTAGCTGATAAAGTAGTTCGTCGCAGTAAGCGCCAGGCGGGAGTTGATGTGAGTCCTGTATTATTCTTGAGGAAGAAGAAAAACAAGAAGGCTCATGTAACTGAAGGAGATAATAGTGCAGAGGAACCAGATGTTGGAGAAAGAGATGAGACTGAAGCAGAAGAAGACTCACCCCGTGTACAAGAATCTAACGCCTCTGAAACACAAACACAACAATCAGATAACATAAAGAAGAAGTCAAGAGGTCCAACGAGAAGGCGCAAAGTGGCAAAGCATGATGACGATAAGGTGGATGTGGAATTTAATGCTATGGGTGAGCATGTTGGCAGTGGATCAGTGACACTCTCCTCTTTCCTTGGTCCTCTTGTGAGAGAGCATGTGCCAGTACTGCTAGATGACTGGAGACATCTCGATGAAAGGACAAAAGACGTGATGTGGGAAGAAATTCAGGTAAGCTTAACTAAGTGTATATCTATCTATTAATAATCTGTAAATGATTTTAATTTTTTAAGTTGGCAATGTCTGACAGGTGAGGTTCAATTTGAAAGAAGATTGGCAAAAAGAAGCACTGTTAAGGCAAATGGGTAGGTTGTGGAGGGCTTCTAAATCTACGCTTTCTAGAAAAGTTCGAGCTACTAAAAGCAAGGTCAAATTACAGGAACTAAAGCCTAGCAACATCCAACGTGCATCAGCTTGGAACAGTTGGGTGAATAAATTGAATAGCACAGCTTCTAAGGTTATTTAAAAACTTCCCATTGATTATTTAACCTTTTTGTGTATATTACTTATGGCCATTTCTTTGTGTCAATAGGAAAAAAGTGAAAAATTCAGACGTATGAGGAAGGGTCAAATTCCTCACACCACCAGCCGCAAAGGAATGGTTCGCTTAGCTCATGAGATGGTATGTGTGCTTCTATATTGAATTGGTTGGTTGTATGACTACTTGAGATATTTTTGAATTGGTTGGTTGTACTTGTAGAAAAAAAAGAGTTCTGATCCTAGGAAAGTTACTAGAAGTAAGGTGTGGATAGCAGGACATACACATTCTGATGGAAGACCTGTGAGGGGAGAATTTGCAGAAACGATTGTAAGAATCACCTAAAATCATAATGTTTGTTCTTTAAGTTATTTGAAAGTAGTTTATATATGTTGTGTATCAATTTTTATTTCAGGAAAAGATCAAGACAATTGATAGTGAAACGGACTCCACAACCACGGATAATGTTAGAGACGATGCTGTGAGTCAGGTACTTAGAAAAGACAAACCAGGAAGACTTAGGGGCATGGGCAGAGGCTCTACTGTTACCAGGATGGCATTATTACAGACTAGAGACTCCCATGTCCAGAAGCTTGAAGCTACTCAAGCAGAATTACTTACCAAGATTGCAGATTTGGAGAATGTGGTTAGTAACTTAGCTGGTAAAAATGTAACTATTTTAAACTGGTTCTGTCATGATGTGAAATTTTAAGATGTAATTTTGATTTAGATACCAACTTATATGGATGTTTTGGTTATCATGTCCTTGCAGAGTCATGATCCCGTTTCGCAGTCTGACTTAAGCGATGCTACCAAAGGAGGAATTAGGTGCCAGCTACTGGATTGGTGTTTGGCTAATGATGTGGTTGTTAGTGAAGGAGAATATTGTTCCAGTGAACCTACATATAAGATTGGTCGCATTCCATTGGGTCCTAATGCAGCAGCTGTAATTGTGAAGTATGCATCAATCCCAGAAGCATATATCTGGAGACCTACTCCAACCATTGTCTCACTTAGTCAAGCTGTAGGAGGTAAAATCGCATGGCCCACTGACAAGATAATATTGGACGATCCCCTATCCCAACCTCCTAACACTGTTAGTGAAGAGGTAAATTACGACTGTTGTATTTCTCTGTAGAATAATGTGAATTAGATTATAATTTGACTGTATATTTTTTGCGACTCGTTTGCAAACGGATGCATCACTAGGAAGAGTTCACATCTTTTATTATTGGAATGGAAATGGGGATTTGATTGCTGAGGGTCTGTTGTTGTCAACTGATGCTAAATATTTGGTGAACGATATTGCACTGGGACCAAATGCTGCAGTTGTTAAGGTCCAGCTAGTGGTAAACCCGGATGCTTATTTATGGAGACCAATGCCTGAATTCTCAATCATGGGTGATGCACTAAATGAGACCATAGCATGGCCTATTGATAAGATAAACCTAATCCAAACACTTCCAACCGATGAATCAACCAGAAAATCAAGTCAGGTAAGTTTTTGCAACTAGTTTTTTTGCATATCTGAATGGTTGAAACTTTGATTGCAATTGTTGTTCTGATGATGTGTTATAATTTTTGGTTATAGAGTGCTAGTCCCAGCACTGGTAGTAGCAGCAAATGTGCCAAACAGAAGTGTATTCTGTTGAATATTGATAACTCTGGGCAGAGAGTTGCAACCGGTCGTGTATCTTCAACTGATCCAGCAGAGAAGGTTCATTTCGTCCCTTTAGGTCCCAATGCTAGCAAAGTATGGGTAGAGGTTTTAAAGGTTGATGGTGCTAGAGTATGGAGAGCAAACTCTGAGGTTGAATTCATAGGTGATGCAGTCGGAACCACTGTGGCTTGGCCTAATGACAAGATTATATTCATTTGAGGCTGACACATTTGTGTTTTATGTAGTACTATGAACTTGTATCTTTAGAATGTTTGTGGCTTTGTAACATTCAATCTTATTGGATATTTTAAATTTCTATTAAACAAATCAATAAAAAAATAATATAATAAAAAAATAAATAATTAAAAAATAAATAATAAAAAATAAATGTAAACAATTACATTTATATAAATGCTATATTAATATTTAAAACAAAAATTTGAAAACGCTGTTATAGAATATTTAATTGCAGACGCACAAACGCTATGGTAGCCGTGAATACGATAGCAGAACAAAAAAACGCTATATAAAGTATCTGACCTATAATGACGGGCGCAAATATAGCGTTTGTTAAAACGCTATGGTATTGATAGATAGCGTTATTCAGATGCTATTAAAACTCAATTTTCTTGTAGTGAAACACTTATGTTAAGTATGAGAATTTTCTACTACTTATGAGAACACGGAAACGTACTCTCTCTAATCAAAGTGCAAAGTTTCCTTTCTCATAGCACTTGTCAATGTAGAAAGGTAAAACTCCGTAGAGATCAATGTATTCATGACTCACGTATATATATTACATTGGTTGGATATGTTCAAATATACAGAAGATATACATTAAGGAGATCTAAAGATATCCTAAGAAGATTGATATATATCTTCATCTAACAGTCAACATCAAGACGACTACGAAGGGAACCATGGCCCAAAGCACGTAAGTCCAGTTGGTTGGTCCAACAGATACCAAATAAGGGAACGTTCGTTCGTTAGCGCACGTTGGAATCAATGACGCGTTGTCTAGTACTATGATAAATTCTTGTCAGAGAATGTCTCTCTTTTTTTGTCGGTGTTTTGTGACTTTGTCTTTTATTTTTTCTAGAAAACGAGGTAAACGATACTTTTTTCTTTTTTGTTCGTTAGCGCATGTTGGAATCAATGACGCGTTGTCTAGTACTAAGATAAATTCTTGTCAAAGAATGTATCTCTTTTTTGTCGGTGTTTTATGACTGTGTTTTATTTTTAACTTTTTTTTCTAGAAAACGAGATAAAGAATACTTTTTTTCTTTTTCAGTGGTCAACAGTAAACAGCCAAACCCTAACAACAATGGTCGCTCTCACTAATCACGCTCAACCCAATGCCCAAATCCGCTGCGGTCCTCAGGTTTTCATCAGTTTCCGTGGAGATGACGTGCGCAATGACTTGGTAAAAGATCTCGTGAATAACTTGAAATCTAAACGGATTAATGTCTTCATAGATACCTTCTTGCCAGGAGGGCGGGGATTACAAGAGCTCTTCTCTAAGATCGACATGTCGAAAATTGCAATCGTGATCTTATCCAAGAAGTACCCAGACTCTTGTTGGTGCATGGAAGAGCTTGTGAAGATTGACAAGCGAATGAAAGAAGGCAAACTCATCGTGATCCCAGTCTTCTACAAGGTGACCACGAGCGACGTAAAAAACCTTAGAGGAGATTTCGGAAAAAGTTTCGATAAACTGAAGAAATGTCACGCAATGGGAGAACCGAGGAAGGTTAAGCAATGGGAATCTTCCGTGAAGTCAATTGCAAACATAAAGGGCTTACCCGGGTATTGATTTCTTGATAACAAAAAATATTTGATGGTGTTTAGGGTCTAATCAATAAGTATTGCTAAAACTGATTTCTGTGAAGCCGTGTGATGAATAGTTTTTATTGTTGGAAGTGTTAAATTAGGTGAAAGCTAGTAAAAGAGCCAATTCTTTTTGTTTGTTTCCATATGCATATGCAGCAAAATTACTGGTTTTTGTTTTGTTACCCGGGATTAAATTGCTTTTTTTTATAGCTAATACTGTTTAATTAAGTGTATCTTTTTTGTTCGTTACAGTTAATGATATCAAAATAGTAGAAGAGCATTAATTGATTAATTCATCACATCTTATTGTTCATTACAGGAGCTTATGTAGTAGTAAACAAACAATGGTGATTTTACAAAAGGAGATCTTTTCCTAGTACATGTGCTAAAACATTTTCTTATCTTCTCTTTTGTCCTCTTTTTGATGTTGCAGCAGAACTGTCCCTCCTCTTGTCGGCCAGATTGTTCATGCTGTTGAAGTATGTCTAAACGAAATGCCAGCAAAAGACGTCAAGGCTGTATTTACAGTAATTTGGTTGGGTGTCTATCTTGTAGTGTCTTTCCTCAGCTTTCTTTCATACATGATTTTTAATGATTTAAAACCTTTCAAAAGTGGCAAATGGATGCTTGGTTATCCAACAATGGCTGCTATCCTACTCAGTATTGTGTATTGTATTGATTAGTACACTTGTGTGTTGTGCAATGTTAACTACTTGAACCTCTCTCTGTCCAAAATCCAAAGACCTCTTGGTAGTCCTGTAAGTCTTTGCTTCTTCATTTGGAATCATCTTTTTTGTTTCAGTTTCCTTTGTAGTCAGCTTTAAAAAGGTTTGCTATTGTATCAGAATGTATGATACCATTGGTGTGAATGTGAGCATGCATATTTGAGCACAATTTTTGGCATCTCTTGCTTACTTGCTTAATTCTGTAACTCCCCGACCACCACCTCTCAGTGGGGCCATGTCCAGTCCCAGTCCATGATCTCTCCATCCTTAATGGGCCTCACGTCCTCTCACTAGACCCGTGAACCCAACAATATCCAAAGACCGGTTTGCAACGTCTGGGAAGTTTTAAATACTTGTTATCGTCCCTACAAATCACCACATGATCTTTCCCTGTGTTTTGTCCTCACTCGCACAGTTCCGACACTCCAGCTTAAGCACGCTTAACATTTCACGAAAAACCTTAGTTGCATCGACCAACGCCTCTACATGGCATCGATCGATGTTCCTAGGTAAAATCACGCCGTCCTCGCATTGCATCGATCGACGCACAAAGTGCATCCACCGATGCACATGCCGAGCATCGTTTTCCCCGAAGCTTCTCGCTGGATCTTCGTTCCTACAAACGTCAAACTCGATTCCAAGCCACAAGAAGGCTTCATAAGCCCCTAATAACGTTTTAACAAGCCAAACAACACAGAAACAAGTAGATCAGAGAAATCTCAAGCTTAGATAAGCCATGGTCATGCACTCACCTTTGTCAAGAAGATTTTGAACCTTAAACAAGCACAACAACGCTCCTAGGAAGCTCCTACAATGATTCTACAGATCTCTACAGGAACAGCCTGAAATCTCCCAAAAATCCTCAAGAACGCTCAAGAACAGTTTTCTCCTTCTCTTTTATCTCAAAAGCGGCTAGACTCGCTAATGACGACAAAATTCCCTATTAAACACGACTTAAGGGTTTTCCTAACCCAAAACGCAGCGTTTAACTTAAACTTGTCCTCACATAACCGGCCTTGCATGCACTGATGCATCCCCTAAACCAGGATTTCGGTTCGCGGATGTTACAATTCTCCCCCACCAACATAGATTCGTCCTCGAATCTCGAACAACCATCAGTCAAGGACTCCCGTGCAACCGTTTCCACGGCCCGCACCTCCTCCGATTGATCTACGAAAGGTCACCTCTAGGTGATAGACATAAGTTCCAGGCATTATTTGCTCTCGACTTTTGGACTTTCCTTTACCCATAGGTCTTAACCTTGAGTTTTTATTGGCTCCTCATCAGGCCTAAGCGGGCATGCCATAATCTATAAGGAAGTCCAATATTTGTCTCTCGGGTTGCCACCCTACAGCGCACCCCCGCATAGTTATCCGAAGTCGATATACCAACCATACTCTCAAGCCACAAAGTCTCAGAATATGGCGGTACTAGGAGAACCAAAGTCCTCCAAGAGTCGTGAGCAAAAAATTCTGAACACACCTGAGTCCTATCCCTATCCAGGTTTCCTTCCCAAGGCTCGCGTAAAACAACAATATGTCCTACCAACCACATATCCCCTCACTGGAATACCTCATGACCACACAAGGATCATCAACATGCCACAAGGGCTGCCACAAAGGCCAACAAATGTCCTAAGCAGGACCGCCAACAAGGCCAAACAAATGTCCTAAACAGGACCGCCACCAAGGCTAAACTTATGTCCTAAACAGGACCGCCACCAAGGCCAAACAAATGTCCTAAACAGGACCGCCACAAAGGCCACTTGTCCCGAAGGACCATCACGAAGACCACTCGTCCTAAAGGACCGTCACGAAGACCATACGTCCCGAAGGACCATCACGAAGACCTCTCATCCCGAAGGATTACCTAAACAGGCTACACGTCCCAAAGGACCGTCACGAAGACCACACATCCCGAAGGACCGCCTAAATATACACATTGACTAAACAGCCCACCACAAAGGTCACACAATTGGCTAAACAGCCCGCCACAAAGGCACACAATTAGCTAAACAGCCCGCCACAAAGGCTACAAAATGTCTCAAAAGACTGCCACACATGGGCACAATGACTCAAAAGTCCGCCACGATGGCCACAGGAGCCCCTCCAAGGCTCACAACTAGTAAAAATAGACAAATTCTAACTGACATAAAACTTTCCATTTTTAGAACTTTCCACTTCTGGAAACTTTCCACTTTTACAAACTTCTATTTCAGGAAACTTTCCCTCAAAAACCACCGCCTCACGGAAATTTTGTACCCCAAACACCACCTCATCTTGTTACTTAGTCGCACAACCAACCACCCCTAAGCGACCAAGTAAACAAGAGAGATGGGCTTGAATACTCCATTCTTGCTCCAGCCACGGACTACAGATGGGACCAGGCTAGACATGCTCAAGTTGCGGGCTGCTTCTCAAACCACTTATTAAACGTTGCCTTCATCCTCGCCTCTGGCTCCCAAGTCTACTCCTCAACACCATCACAGTCCCAGAGGACTCTCATCAAAGGAATCTTCTTCTTCCGAAGTTCCTTGATCCTCCTCTGGAGAACCCTCACTGGTCTCGCCTCCAAAGTCATGTTAGGCTGAAGATCCTCAGGAATCTTAGCCAACAACTGATCATCCTCACGGAGACACTTCCGCAACATCGACGCATGAAAAACCTTGTGGAATGCACGCATAACCTCAGGCAACTCCAGCCTATATGCCACCGGTTCCACCCGCTCAATCACTCTGAACAGACCCATATACCTCGGACTCAACTTAGTCTCTGTCAATGACCTGTTCGGACCCTGCAACATGGCCATCTTGAGGTACACTCTGTCTCCCACCTGAAACTCAAGATCTTTCCTCCTCTTATCAGCATAACTCCTCTGCCTATCCTGAGCTTCCTTCATGTTCAACTTAAGAACCCAAATCTTCTCTGAGGTCTCCTGAAAAAAACCAGCACCATACATACTCCTCTCTCCCACTTGAGTCCAGCATAATGGTGTACGACATGGCCTCCCATACAAAGCCTCATAAGGAGCTATCCCAATGCTCGCATGATAACTATTGTTGTAAGCAAACTCTGCCAAGCACAGGTGATCCACCCTATGGCCACCCCAATCCAACACCGAAGTGAACTTAGAATCCCTATCAGACACAATACTCGCTGGCACCCCATGCAACCTGACTATCTCTTTCACATATTTTTTATCCAAGACCGCTGCTCCATCAGTCTTCTTAATAGCCATAAAATGTGCCGACTTAGTCAACCGGTCCACAATGACCCAAATAGCATCAAAGGTCCGAGACACTGGCAATCCTACCACGAAGTCCATCGTGATCATATCCCACTTCCACTCTGGAATGGGCAGACTCTTCAGCAACCTACCTGGAACCTGATGCTCAGCCTTCACTAGCTGACACACATTGCACCTCGTGACCCAACTAGCTACATCTTTCTTCATCCCAACCCAATGATAGTACATTTTGAGGTCACGATACATATAAGTGTTATTTAAATATAAGTGTTATTTGAATAACTTACCAGTATATATAGTAGATTGCAATGTTACTCTTCCACTTCTATTTTCAAAGTTTAAGTTATGTGAACATATAACAGGAAACCCTGCAAAAATGAAAACATGTTCACATTAGACTTGATTAAAATGATAAATACAGTCTTTATAAAACTAACCTCTGTACCGCGGGATCAAACCTCTGTATTTCCCCATTTGATTATGTCCTGTCCGGAAACCTCAATGAGAACAATTTGATTGGTAAGTTATTATATTTGAAGCACTTACTTTTATACATACAATCTTGAAAGTAATATGCTATCATGGGAATGTTGTTTTGATTGAGTTAAAACTTGATTTTTTGATGTTTTCTTTCTGATGCAAACAAAGGACAATTCTTTCATAATCTAATTTAGAAAAGAATCGCAAAAAAAAGAGAGTCATGTAACTAACCGTGTAAGACGCCATCATCGTTCGTAGTTAGTTGACTGTAATTGTTGATGTTTTTAGCCCTTTCTGCACAATCGTTGTAAACCTGAAATGAACATATATTAGTATATGAGGACGTTTACAGAATGAGGATGAGCATCTTCGTTTGCGTGTGGTTCCCTTGGTTCGGCTATGGGTGGTTGAGCTGCATGGGCAAACACCACATGTGGTAGAGGGGCAGAGATTGGAACTATATGAGACTTGGCTGCAGGAATCGGGGCCGGCGAGTGCGGCTGATGACGTGGTACACATGTATCCATGTACTTTGAACTTGGATAACGAAATTTTGAAATTGAAAAACAACTAAACATGTATCCATGTCAACCACAATAATATTCAAAATCTACTTTGATGGAAAGCTACAAACCTTTGAAAGAAGACTCAATTCGATTATATATCTCGAAGCTCCACTCAAAAGCTATAATCAAACATCTTTGATTTAGTGTTCTTCATATTTCTCCTGACTTTTAACAAAAGAAAATAACTAACGAAACTTTGAACTTGAAAAACAACTAAACAGGTATCCATGTCAACCACAATAATATTCAAAATCTACTTTGATGGATAGGTACAAACCTTTAAAAGAAGACAATTCAATTATATATCTCGAAGCTCCACTCAAAAGCTATAATCATACATCTTTGATTTAGTGTTCCTCATATTTCTCCTCACTTTTAACAAAAGAAAATAATTAACAAACGATGATGACTCTAAATTATTTGATAACTATCACGCAGAATTAGAAAGAAAAGATAGAGATATTACCTTAGTGACCCATTGTAGGAAAAATATTTCTCTACTTGCAAGGAAAAAGAAATCCAAAACTATATGGTAAGTTTTATGCCGAAATTAAATCCAATTGTTGTCTCTACACTTCTTCTTAATGAAAGTAATTTAACCCTGACCAGGTAATATCAAAAAACAAAAAGATTAGAGTGTTTGGATAGATAAGTCATAGGTATTTACAAATCAAGAAATGGGTTTAGGGTTACTTATCTTTGGTTAAGTGGAAGTCATTCGAGTTCCTGATATTTTTATAAAGCCCAAAATTATTAGAAACAAAAAATTCAATATAAATCTAAACATTAGAAGATGAAAACAACAAAAAAAAATAAAAACACCGATTTAGATTCAGATTCTTACCTTATAAAGAACACCCATATTCGTTTATAGATTTCCCTGCTTAGAAGAAACGCTGGAATCAGACATAAAAGAGCAATTCAAGCAGGAATCTTTACAGTTTCTGAGCTATAATCAGAAAAAGTTAGAACAAATCGGGATCTAAACAGTTTTTAGAAGATTATCTCTCTTATCAATTGAAGACGTCATCCGGTACTCCATTAAGACAGATTGATGATGGATCTTACTCTGGGTTTTTCAATTCGGAAATAGAGGTTGTCTGATCCATCCTCGATTGAATCAGATCTATGATGTCGAATCGATTTTTTCTCTTCAGACAACCTTTTTTTTTTTATCGTTTTTCTGTTGTTGTTGTCTTCTATTTTTCTTTATTTGGCCACCGATCAATTGTTTTGGTTAAGCAAAAAAAAAACACAATGGGCCTAATCTGATTCAGAAACCCATCAACGTTAATTTATAAGATTCACTTTTCCGGGTCCATTAGTATTTTCCAACAAACTTTATATTTACTGAACAAAATTAACATTTCAACTAATTATGAAAAATTTAACAGATATTTAAAAGACAAAAAAAACTTATGCCCACACAAAATATG
Source organism: Camelina sativa (assembly GCF_030686135.1). Lineage (NCBI taxonomy): Eukaryota > Viridiplantae > Streptophyta > Magnoliopsida > Brassicales > Brassicaceae > Camelina > Camelina sativa. The sequence goes on from NC_141899.1 coordinate 31,501,447, forward strand.
TATTTCAAATTATGGTAAACTCATCTAATTATTTAAACAATAAAATTAAATTTATATTTCAATTACATTGTAAATACAAATACAAAGAAACATAAAAAAAAACAAATAGTTTATCCAATAGAATTATACAGAAGCTAAATAATGGTAAACTCATCTAACTATTTAAAATAATAGTATTCAACATATATTTAAACTACATTGTATATACAAATACAAAGAACCAAAAATAGACTACCCAAAATAATTATAATAACAATAATGGTATTTTAAATTATTAACCCGAGGTCAAACAATAGAGATACACACAATATGAATTATACAATATATTAGAGCTGTGAAATTTAATAATTTATAAAGTATAAAACTAATTAGTTACATATATAGAAAAATAAATCATTAGTTTAATTTACGTATTTCTAAACAAAAATATAGCCCTGCGATGTACCGTGGGTGTATATCTATTTACAATTACATTCTTGAAAACGCAAAGTTCGTTTCCTCAGAGATCATCATCAATTCTCACCGTCTTCAACCTTTAGGTGAGTATATCATTACCCACTGATCTTCGTTTCTGAATATTTCGAACCTGATTATCATAGTTTTGATTTCTATCTTGGTACGTAGGCTTTTATTTTCTCTTAAATCACAGCCCCTCTAGAACTCGTTTATAGCCACTTTATCCCTATATCATCGTATTGTATTCGTATGGTTTTCAGATACTAACTATTTTGAGTTTCAATTGTTTGTGAAACAATACTTATAGATACCTTCTTTAGAAATTCAAGAGACCGACGACTTTCAGTTACATGTAATTAGCTTCATGATTTGAGAGCCAAACAAACATCATCGTTGTTTGTATTCAGAACTGAACAGATTCAAGTGTATAGAGAAAACTTGCTATAGATATTACACACATACTAGGCAATGTACCGTACTATAAATTACGGGTCAACATTTTTCCAAAGATAATAAAAATATTATGTTTGAGATATTGTTTACTTTAAATATTGCAATCGTTCGGTAAATTTACATATATGTAATTATAAATAATAATTATTTTAAAATAATATAATATTTAAATTGTTTGATATGTATTACAGTTTTATATTGATTGTTTGTTGTATTTGCACCTAGTAATATTATAATTGTGAGCAAATAAAATAACTAATTTAGTAAATTGTTATACAACAAAATAAAAACACAAAGCTGGCAACGGCAATGGCGACTAGGGTTTGAGATGGATTTGTCTTCCGGTGGTAGAGGGCGGAGAGGGGGTCTTTTTGTTCTGTTTGTGGTTGGTCAGAATTTGGGATGGGTGGAAACACAACACTGTTTGTGGAATCGGCGATTTGGTTGTCGCGGGTATCTTCCTCTAAGGTTGGTATCTTGGTTTTTTGGAAGATTAATCGGAAGTTTCGAGTTGATTTGGTTGGAGGCAGAGGACGGATCTGGGGGCTTCGATTTAGGGATCTTCGAAGTAGGGATTTAGGGACCACATCTTTGGAAGTTCGGTTTTGTCGGGATTTGATTTTATAATGGGTATTGATTGTGGTTTTGGAGATCAATGTTACGATTCCCTCAGAGTTTTGTGTTGGAAAGTGGAGTTTATGGGAGTGGTGGTGGATATTTGGAGTATTAGGTTTTGGTTATTTTTGGGAAGATTGTGTGTATCGGTATTGATTATTAGTGGTGGAGACGATTTAATTTATCAATGGGTATTTAGAGGAAGGCCAGGCTTGCTTTGTTTCTTATTCCTCAGCTTCTCTCGTCATTGGATTTCTTACGAGTGTGGTCTTCTGATCAGTGGTTTTTCTCTTGGTTTTCTGTGTGATCTAATGTTGTGGTTCATGTGATGCAAGATGGCTCAGTTGGCATTGAATAAGGGCAAAGCTCCGTTGGTTCGCACTAAAAAAGTGAAGATTGCCGGATCGGTTTTAGCCCAGCGGATTCAACAGTTTGAGTTGACGCTAATTGGGCGTTTGATGAATCTGGTCGTTCAAAGCATGGAGTCCTTGGTGACTAACTTCCCTAAGATCGAGGATAAAGTGGTGGGAGCGGATTTGGGGCAGGGTACATTCCAGTTTAATTTTGTCACTGAAGAGGATTTTCATAGTGTTTTGCAGAATGGCCCGTATCATTTTGATGGCTGGATGGTTTCACTGGTTAAGTGGGAGCCTATTATTTCAGAGACATATCCGTCTGCCATTAACTTTTGGATGAAGGCTTCTGGTATCCCAATGCATCTCTATAAGATAGCAACTTTGGAAGCTATTGGAAAGAAAATTGGTATTATCTAGGAGATTTATGAGGAGTCTTGGAGTGTATGTGTCACTGTCAATGGGTTTAATCCGCTTCGCTTCAAGTTGGTGGTTCCTTTTGATAGTGGGGATGAAGTGATAGTTACTCTTGAGTATGAGAAGCTAATGGGATATTGTGAGTTATGTTCTCGGTTAACGCATGAGTCAAGATTTTGTCCAAAGGTTACTACGGATGATGGTGGTCAGGTGATGGAGGATCATTCTGACAAACGTGGTGGACAGAGGCAGCATGTCACAGCTTTTCATGGTGCTCAACTGAATGAAGGTGGATGGGAGAAGCCAAGGAAATTTGTTAAAAGAGCTTTGGATTTCCAAAGGCATGATCAAAGTGAGCGTGGACATAATTCTCAGCATCGGGTTGGGGATAATGGTAATGGTGGTTCTCGAAATCAAGATAGGTCTCAAGGTCTAGTGTGTGGGCAAAAGAAAAACTTTTCTCCGCATAGGTTTGATTCTAATGAGCATGGGGGGAACTGTTTTCCTCAGGCTAATGGTGTGGATTTGATGGGTCAGTTTCCTAGTCTCCATCTAAATAGGAAGGGAGCTGGTCCAGTTTGGCCTAAACCCTTGTATAAGGCCAAGCAGAGTGTGAATGAGAAGACATCTCTTTTGGCTGCTGGTTCTGTCGCTTTGGTTCCAGAGACGGATGGCTCTCAGTCGAATGTGATAATGGATGATACTCAAAAGAAAGACAGTGGTGAGAAGTCTTTGGATTTGGATTTCTCAGTAGATATTGATGATCTTTTAGAGGAAGGGGAGTATAATGATGATGTCCTCACGGAGAATCCAGAGGGGGAGTCTGTGAATGTTGGGAAGATGGGTTTGGATAGGGAGACTGAGCCTGCTGGAGTGGAGGATCTGGTCCTCAAGGTACTTCTAATGTTTCTATTCCGCTGTCTTTGGTTATGAGTGGTGTGAGTAGGGCAATGAAGGCGGTTAATTTGGGGAATAAGTTACGTAGGAACAATTGTGTTAGTAATTCGATTGTTAGGAAAGGGGGCTGTGGCATTAAGAATTTTGTGTTACTAGGGGCTTCCCCTGGGAAGAGATTTTTGGTTAAAACTTTGTGTAAACCTACAGGTGAAGGAATTAAATAGCTAGGTTCGGGAAAACAAGCCAAAAGGCTAAAGATGGTCTTACTTTTAGACGAGGGAGCCACCCGGTTAGAATAGGGATGGTTTTGGATTACTCAAGATTCTACCTTTTGTTTTTCAGGTAACCTTAGTTGGGAGACCTTTTGGGAAAGCACGGACGCTGGACACCGGTGTAGAGTTTGTTGCCTTTGTAAAGAAATATTTGTAAACAAGATTTATTGTTATTGACTCGATTTGGGCCTTAGGCTCTGGGATCCCAACCCTTTGTTAGTGTTTTCAACAACTTAAATTAATAAAATGAGATTTTATTAAAAGCCTTGTGTTCCACTCGATATTAGTCTTGTTCGGACGAACACAACTCGCGGACATGGTACGGGTTGAAAAGCCTTAAGCCGTGTTCGAGAGGTACGATACCCACGGATGGACTGACTAAGGTATTGGATTCGTTCTAATAACCTCGGTTGGATCATCTAGGAGCATCAAATGTAACGCGTTTGATTCGTTCTTAGCCCTAGAACAGTTTGTGGGTGTTACAGAGAGTGGTATCCCAAAACCACCGGCTAAAACGTGAAGGTCATTAGTTGGAATTGTCAGAGCATTGGGGATGACATGACAGAGGATCATTTGAGGGACTTGTGGAAGAAACATCGGCCCGATATTCTGTTTTTATCTAAAACTAAGAAGTGTTTTTCTTATTTGCAAACAATTCAAAATAAATTTGGTTATCATAATTTCTACACGGTTGAGCCACGCGGTTCTAGTGGAGGTTTAAGTTTGTTTTACAATGATGAAATAAAACTTGATATTAAATAAAATTTGATATTATTTCTGCATGTGATCGTTTAATTGATGTAAAAGCTTTTTTTGGACAACAATTGGTTTTTTTATCTTTTTTATATGGGGATCCTGTTCCTAAACTCCGGGAGAGAGTATGGAACAAACTAATCCAACTACGTTATGTTAGGCAAGAACCTTGGTTTATGATTGGTGACTTTAATGAACTTATCGGAAGCCATGAGAAATCAGGAGGTGCTTTAAGGCTAGTTTCTTCTTTTATACCTTTTATTTCAATGATTAGGCACTGTGGGATGTTGGAATTCCTTTGCTATGGGGAACAATTGTCTTGGCGAGGTGATAGGCGTAACAATCAGGTTGTTAGATGCCGGTTAGATCGTGCATTAGGGAATGAAGACTGGCATTGTCTATTTCCTCATTCTAAGGTGGATTACCTAGAGATGATTGGTTCTAATCATTGTCCAATCTTAACGACTTGTGTGAAATTTGTTGGACTTTCAGATTTGACAAGCGATGATTGGGTAAGGAGGGACTAAATGGTGTTGTGGAGTCAGGGTGAAATTGCACAAAAAATATCCGAGTTTTGGTTTTTCTGGACAAAATACGAAACTGTAGGAATTCTATTTCTTGATGGCAGACAAATAATGTACCCTCGGTTCATTCTCTAATAGTGTCTTTGAAGGCGGCATTTCAGGATGCTAAATTGGATGACTCTATTTCTTAGGTGGATATTTAAATTATCAAAAGGAAGTTGAAAGAGGCATACTGGGATGAGGAGATTTACTGGCAACAAGAGTAGGAAGTTTTGGCTAAGAGTTGGGGATACAAATACGAAGTTCTTTCATGCATCTACAAAGCAACGATGGTTTAGAAACCAAATCGTAGGCTTGTATGGTCCGAATGATAATTGGGATGTGTCTGACAAGGGTATGGAAAAAATTGCGACTGATTATTTTTCTAATCTTTTTCATGGTCCAACGTGAGTGGAATTTCAGAGATGGTTCAAGAGAGAAACCCACTCATCACGGAAAGTATGAATAGAGTGTTAACCAAGGAAATTTCGGAGTCTGAAGTTCAGAATGCTTTGTTTGCTATGAATCCAGAAATATCTCCAGGCCCTGATGGACTGACGGCATTATAATATCAGAGATTTGGGTCGTCCCTTAAAGGGAATTTGGTGGCTTTGGTACAAGATTTTTTCCGCTCAGGATGGTTCGATAATCGATTAAATGAAATTAGTATTTGTCTTATCCCGAAGATGAATACTCCTCAGAGAATGACAGAGTTTCGTTCGATTAGTTTATGTAACATAAGCTATAAGATAATCTCTAAAATTCTATGTTTGCGACTTAAGAGATTTTTACCTTCGCTTATTTCGGAAACTCAGTCGGCGTTTTTTTCCGTAAGATTAATTACAAATAATATTTTGATTGATCAGGAGTTGTTTCATGGTTTAAAACCAAATAGGCGCTATAAATTGGATTTTTTAGCCTTCAAAACAGGTATGAGCAAAGCTTATGATCGGGTTGAATGAAATTCTCTGGAAGCGGTGTTAGGCATATTAGGTTTTGATAATAAATGGATTCCATAGATTGAGTGGTGTGTTCGTTCGGTCTCATATAAGGTCTTGCTAAATGGTTGACCCGTGGTTCCATTATCCAGAAGAGGAGATTACGGCAAGGGGATCCCCTATCTTCGTACGTACTTGTTTATTCTTTCTACTGAAGTCTTGATTGCTAACATTAAGAAGGCAGAATGGGAAGAGAAACTAACAGGTATTACGATATCTCATGATTGCCCAACTATCTCTCATCTTTTGTTTGGGGCAAGAGGTAAACCTTGATAAATCATCTATCATGCTTGGAAAAAAGTGTCAGCCCATTCTAAAGAGTCTTTAAAGATGACCATTGGTACTTCCAAAGAAGGAGGTATAGGCTCCTATTTGGGCATTCCAAAGAGTCTTGAGGGATCAAGAAATAAGGTTTTTAGTTATGTTAAGGATCGTTTGGACGATCGGGTAAATGGTTGGTTAGCGAAATACTCAACGAAAGGGGGAAGGAAGTACTGATCAAATCAGTTGCTTTGGATCTTCCAATGCATGTTATGTCCTGTTTTAAACTCCCACAAGAATTGCATCTAAGTTATCGAGTGCTATATCAAAGTTTTGGTGGATTTCTAATGGTAAGGCCCGGGGCTTACAATGGATGGTGTGGGATAAACTGTGTAAGGACGCGATGTTTTGAGCTTTGGAACAATTTAATGACGCGATTTTAGCTAAACAGTATCAGCGCTTAATTCAATATCCAAACTCCCTGTTGGCCCATGTGATGAGGTGTAGGTACTTTTGGAATACACATCTTTTACTGGCCAAAAATCTGTATTCTCCGTCTTTTAGTTGGAAAAGTATATACTCTACTAAACCTATAGTGGAACGTGGTATGAGGTGGATGATAGGTTTGGTCTCGTGTGGAGACACCCTTGGATACCAGATCAATATCCTCGCCCAACGAATGGTCGGGGTTAGATTTTGCATCCTAATTTAATGGTGAATCATTTAATTAATATTGTCACAAAAGAGTGGCATTTACCAATCCTTGAGCAGTTTATGGATCCGGAGGATATTCAGATCATTTGGAGTCTGGCGGTTAGTAAGATTTCTAAGCCTGACCGGCTGGTTTGGCATTTTTCAAAATCTGGAAGATATTATGTGAAATCAGGTTATAAATTATCACGGGAGATGATTGCTGATATTGAGTATGGTTCTACGTGTTCTGCGTGCTCAGGTCTGGAAACTTAAAATCGTTCCAAAAGTAAAATATTTTCTTTTGCAAGTTGCCTCTGGTTCACTCCTTGTGTTGGATCGGCTTGTTCACCAAGGGATTCAGTGTGACTCTAAGTGTCGTAGGTGTGACTCTATGGTTGAGACAATTAATCATACATTTTTTGATTGCCCACGATCACGAGAAGTCTGGGATTTATCTCCACTTTTGGTTTTTTCAATGGGCTTTCCGTATGATTCAGTGTTTTTAAATTTTGATTTTGTTTTTGGGAGGGGGATTCTCAATCAGGAGATTCAGGGAAATCTCTCTAGTTTCCATGGATTCTATGGTCAATATGGAAGACTAGAAATAAATAAAAAAGTCTTTCAAGGTTTAGAGGTTGAGCCACAAGATATAATTGATCAGGCTTTGGATGACAAGCTAGCATGGGAAGAGGTGAATTCTTTTTCAGAGGTACACGTGGGCCAATCTTCACCTTTGCATGATCCTAATCCTCTTCCTCGCTGTCTGATTGACGGCTCATAGAAACCTACATATATGCATTTCGGTTTAGGATGGTGGTGCTGTAATGGTGAAGAGCAGACATTAATGTTGGGAGAAAAGTGTCTTCGCCGGAGTCCATCTTCCCTACATTCGGAGCTAGAAGCATTATTGTGGGCCATGGAGTGTATTCTATCGAGAGGGCTCCCTTGTCAGCGATTCGAGACGGATTGTGCTGAGCTAGTCACAATGGTCCAGTCCCCCGACAAATGGCCATCTTTTTCCAACTTATTGGATGACTTTAGCTTACTCAAGGAGTTGTTTCCATCCTTCTCCCTTTCTCGGATTCCTCGTGCGTCCAATTCAAATGCAGATTGCGTCGCTCGAGCTTCACGTTTTCTTGTCTCTGATATTTCTTTTGTAAACTCTTTCCTTCCAGTTTAGAGAACCAATCTTGGGATTTTTGTTTAATTAATGTTTGGTTGACAAAAAAAAATTATTAATTTATTTACCACATAAATTTAGTTATACTAACCCGCCGATGTGGAACATTAAAATACACTTTTTTTACTTAATAGATTGAGTAATATATCTTCGTTTTTAAATATTCAATCACAATATATGTAGAAAAAAATCTACGTATTTATTAATGAGAAAAACTATCAAATGTGCCATAAACAGTATTTTTTCTTTCCATATCTGCCATATTCATTTTTGTCTTTCCAAATGTGGCATACCGATGGCAATTGGTAAACAACTTAGTTTGGTGGACAACATTTTAGGCATTTGGTGGACAACTTTAACCCTTTTGATGGACAACTTTAACATTTTTGGACAATTTAACTCCTTCGTTGGATAATTTTAACCTTTTTCGAAAATTGTAACCCGTTCGTGCACAATTTTAATTCGTAGTAGACTTTTTTGGCTTGTTTTTATTTTTATTTTGGTGGACAACATTTTATGCCATAATACCAAATATGACACATTTGGAAAGACTAAAAGCAATATGGCACATTTGGAAACTTTTTAAAAAAAATATGGCATATTTGACAAAAATCCCTTTATTAAGCATATATATTATACGATAATTCAAAAAAATTGTAAATGAAAGAAAATAAATATGATAGGGAATCATAATTTAAAATCTTAACAAAATCTTCCAATTATAGTTATTAAAAATAGTCATATTGTATATATTTTTTATAAATCTTAGTTTTAAAAATTCTGATCGGTTTACAATTTTTTAAAATTAGTTAGTAATTTTTGTCTATAATTAATTAGAGAGAGAGAAAAAATATATTTTTTAAAACTAATAATTATCTAAATGATTTTATTAGTCTAATATTAAACTAACAGTTTTATCTTTATTACTGAAAATTTAAATATTTGTCTTAAACCAATGACCCGACAATATAACTTTTTACATTTTATAAAGTTAGTTTCGTATTTGTACTTCTCGATTAATATAATAGGATATTTATCCTTTTTATGAATTTATATATACAATACTGCAGTACGTCAGTACCAAATAATGTAACAACAGATTCAATTTGCAATTAATGAGAAAACAAAATTACAACGGGAAAAATGCCAAAAAAAACCTGAAGTTATTTTTATTTGGACATTTAATACCCAATGGTTTTGGATTGGAATAAAAATACATCAAATAATAAAAATGTGTCATTTAAAACCCAAAATAATAAATATTGTTATTTTCATACCCACGATTTTTTAACAAAATCAAAATTCCAATTTTATCCCTGATTTTCAATTAATTATTAAGATTTAACTGAAAATTTTTCGGTTTTCTATTAACCATATCAAACCGAAAATTAATCCGGATTATCTATTTTTTTCTCTTCCTCCTCCTTCTCTCTTCTTCATCGTCTTCCTGTTTCTGAAAATTTTCTGTTTTTTAAGGGGTGGATGCTCGGATGAAGAATCGGAATCTGAGATTGGATTTCGATTCCTTTTTGGGTTACGCCTGCTTTGGATCCCAAACACCCTACGACAAATTCAATTCATTGTTTGTTCTAATATTGTTTGAATTCCCGATTTTTTTTTTGGTTTCCGTCAAATTCAGACCAAGCACCAACACGAAAACATAGACACCATCAATTCATTTCTGCTACAGAGAATAAGAAAACAAAATTAAAATAAAAAGAGAGAGATGCTATAACAAAAAAAATCAGAGCAAAATCTGACTGATACCTTTGAATATCATAATTGTTGTCACGTTCTGCAAACGTTATCACTTCTCTGAAACACCTAATCTTCTCCCCTACGCGGGCACACACAGTCAAAAAAATATTAAATCTCAAAAATTCAGAAAGTGGGTATGTACGTCAGAGGCACGGAGATTGTGTTTACTATCGCAACCGAATCAATCATATATATATAGTTGGGGTTTTAGGCCAAGATCTGCTTGAAATCAATCAGTCTTTTGAATTTTTGGTTGCTGTTTTTTTTTACAAAATGAATGAACGGATTCCAATCTCAGATTCCGATTCTTCGTCCGAGCATCCATCCCGGTTTAAAAAGGAATCAATTAAGTTTCTTGAAAATTTCCAGAAACAAGAGGACGATGAAGAAGAGAGAGAGGAGGAAGAAGAGAGAAAAAAAATAGATAACCGGTATTAATTATCGGTTTGATATGGTTAACAGAAAACCGAAAAATTTTCAGTTTTTTTTTTTTTTTTTTTTTTTTTTGGCGACAATGACAATTTTTTATTTGATAGCGAAGAAATTTACATCCATTTGATTACATAACCAGCCTTAGCTATTCTAGCATTCTTTGCTAACTTATCTGCAATTATGTTTACACTACGAGGAATTTTAACAAAAGAAATAGTGGCATATGATTGAGTAAGATACATAATATCCTGCAAATAAATAGCAAGAAGAGAGTGTTCAGGCAGGCCCTTTTGCTTTTTCCTTATGCCCAAATCAAGCTTTTGGAATAAAGTGGAGGCATCTCCACCAAACTTCACCTTGTTGTAACCAAGTCTTACAATATGAGACATTGCTGATCTTAGTGCTTCTGCTTCAACCTCAAGGGGCGTATTCATTGGGTTAATGGATGCACTGCCTTGAAGAACAACTTTATGATTTGCAGAACACATAACCCAACCAATTCCTGCAATTTCAGTAGGAGAAACCCATGATCCATCAACAAGACAATAATACTCATTGGCCTTCAAATTAAGATTTTCTTTGCTGACATACTTTGTTAAAGCCTGGTTTTCTCCCTGCTGAGGTTTATCTGTCTCTGTTTTCTCTTGAGGATATAGCAAACTATCTTTCCACTGTTGTAAGTCCATAAAAGCCTTATTGATAATATCCGGAATTAATAGCTTTCTATTTTTGAAGAGAAGATCATTTCTTGCTTTCCATATGTGCCAGCCAATGAAAGGGGAAATGCTTACATCCTTTCTTTGGTGGTGATTAAGATTCAGCAAGAAATCAACATTCTGATGGATTGAGTTCGAGAATGGAAATGTACCTGAGTGAAAAGATGCAAGGGAATGGCTCCATATTTCTTTGCTTACTCTGCACTGAAACAACAGGTGATTAGTACTTTCTACATCTTCACCACACCGTTGACAGTTATCATCTCTTAGTATTTTCCTCTTCTTAAGATTTTCTGCAGTAGGCAAAGCATTATGAAGGCATTTCCACCAGAAGTGTTTTATTTTTTGTGGAATTTGTTGGTTCCATATCCTTGAAAATGTATTTGAAGGTATGCGATTTTGAACAGAATTTACCAGTCGAGAGGCCTCATGAGATAACTTACGTTGCAGGTGGTATCCAGACTTAACAGTATATACACCATCTTTTGTATGCATCCAGCTGATAACATCCGGAGCTCCTGTAATGCTAGGACGAATATTTCTGACATAGGAGACATCTTCCGGGTTCATGATGCAACGAAGGAGCTCCTCATTCCAATTATCCTGATATAGCAAGTCACTGACTTTCAATTGAGGAAACATGTGAGCTCCTGGTCCAGATGGCGGTCTTGGTGGGTTTGAAGGGAGCCAATTATCATTCCATACTTGAATTTGTGCTCCATTTCCCACAATGTACTTTAACCCATGAGAAATAAGTTGCGTACCATGGCTAATGCTTTTCCAAGCATAGCTTGAATTTGCCTTGGTTGTTGCTTTGAGGAAGCTTGTCTTTGGAAAGTATTTTGCTAATACTTTTGCCATAAGCGAAAAAGGTTGTTGGAGGATTCTCCAGCTCTGCTTGGCTAGAAGAGCAATATTAAAATCTTTCAAATCTCTGATTGCTAATCCTCAATCCTTCTTCGAGTCCACAATCTTCTGCCAAGCCACCCAAGGGATCTTGTGCTTGTCTTTAGTACTTGACCACCAAAATTGCCTCATGGCTTTTGTAATCTGATTAATTATTCTTGAGGGAAGGAGAAAACATGACATGCTATAAGTAGGGATGGCTGTGACAATTGATTTGAGCAGCACCTCTTTTCCTGCAGGGGAAAGAAGTTTAGTGTACCAATTATCCATTTGATGCTCTGTTCTCTGTGCTAAATAAGAGAAAGCATTAGTCTTGTTCCTTCCAATGAATTCAGGTAAGCCTAGATATCTCCCAAAACCTTGCGTTTTGTAAATGTTCAACATGTGACAAATTTGCTGTCTTTTATTCGGCTCAAAACCTTTACTAAAAGTTATCGCAGATTTCTGAAAATTTACAGCCTGACCTGATGCTTGTTCATATTGATTGAGTATATCCAGCAAGGTTTTACATTCCTCCTCCGTAGCTTTGCAGAAAAGCAATGAATCATCCGCCAAAAGCAGATGTGAAATAGCTGGGCCATTTCTGCTCGCTTTAAACCCATGAAGTTTCCCTAAACGAATGTTCTCCTGAATTAAAGCAGATAAAGCTTCAGTGCATAACAAATAAAGGTATGGCGAGATGGGGTCACCTTGACGCAGGCCTCTCTGTGGGTTGATAAGACCAGTTGGGTTGCCATTAATAAGAACAGAGTATGATACTGTAGTGAGGCACTTCATAATCCAACTACACCAAACTTCTGAAAAGCCCATTTTCTTCATAACTGCCTCTATAAAATGCCATTCAACTTTATCAAAAGCTTTACTAATGTCTAACTTTGTGGCTAGATAATGGTGAACTCTATTCTTGGTATTAAGAGAGTGAAGGAGTTCATGAGCAATTAGAACATTATCTGTTATTAATCTACCAGGAATAAACGCAGATTGATTTGCAGATATGATAGTGTTCAGCCACGGTTTAAGTCTTTCAGCTAATACTTTTGATAAAATTTTATATGCAACATTGGCAAGACTGATTGGTCTATAATCCTTAACTTCGCTAGGTTGATCAATTTTGGGGATCAAACAGATATGAGTATTATTAATCCTCGGATCTAATTGATGATCATTAAAAACAGCTTAGCGAAGTTGAACACACCTGTTCGAACTGTGGACCAATGATCTTGATAAAAGCCAGGGTTAAAACCATCAGGTCCTGGAGCTTTGTCTCGCTTCATACTATGGACAGCTTGATGAAGCTCCTCCTCTGTAATAGGTTTGGTTAAAGCCTCATTCATTTCATTTGTGACACGAGGCTTTATATACTGTACCACTTGGTCAATGGAACCTTGATGTTGCGATCTATACAATGATTCAAAATAGTCAAGAATGACGTGCTTAATACCTTGTTGTGATGTATGTGCAGTGCCATTTGCATCTGTTATTACAGTGATTCTGTTGTAGTTTCGCCTTTGCTTTGTTTTAGCATGGAAAAAATTTGTGTTTTTATCCCCAGCTTGAAGCCATTGAACTCTGCTCTTTGTTCTCCAATATTCTTCTTCCAATCTGTATTCATTGGTTAGTGCCACTTTCAAGTTATTAATCTTGAGAAAGTCTAGAGGAGAAGAATTGTACTGTTCTTGGAGCTGGATCTTCAGTTCCTAGATTTTCTTGGCAGAGTTATGAGCATTTTGTGACTTCCATCTCGAAAGGCATGCTCTACATCTCTTTAACGCTTCGTAAAATTGATCTGACGGAAGATTATGACACGTATTGTTCCATGTCTTCAGTAACTCTTGTTTTATCTCTTTGTTGAATCTCCATCGATTATCATATCTAAACAGAGGGAAGCCATGTTTTTTCCCATTAGTTGTATGAACCAGTAAAGGCCTATGGTCAGATCCTATCCACTCAAGCAATTGAGCATAGGCCTCAGGAAAAGCCTCCTGCCAATCCGCAGATGCAAATGCTCGGTCTATACGGGATTGGATTTCATAGGAGTGACGCTTCCCTATCCAAGTGAATTTCCCTCCGACTGTCTTTAGCTCATGGAGACCAGAAGTGGAGATCATTTTTCTGAAATTCTTGAATGATGTTTCAGATCTTTGCGGACCTCCTAACTTATCTTCATTACTCTTAATATCATTAAAATCGCCTAGCACCAGCCTCGGCTTGCTTTTATACAAATCAGCCCAAAAAGACATCTTATCCCACATACTACTACGATGCTTCGAATCAGGATCCCCATATACATACGTAAGACAAAAGGTTGGAGAACCTGCTTCTGATATGTACATATCAGTATAATTTAGAGAGGGTGTGTCCAAAAAATCAATTTGCACCTTATCGCTCCAAAAAATAGCCATTCCTCCTCTAAGTCCATCCGAAGGAAGTATATAGCTATAAGAAAAGTCTAGCTCCCTCCCTAATGTATTCACATATTTACAACCATTTTTGGTTTCTATGAGGAATAAGATATCAGGCTTATATATTTTCCTGATATCTTTAAGATATAGAATTGTCAGGGGATTCCTCTTAAGCCCCTGACAATTCCAGTGCATAATCCTCATTTTGGTAGGGGTGGTTTCGGGGTTGCCACCCTCCCCTGAAACTCATTATCTTCCTCGAACCTTTGCTTTGTGGTTGATGCTTGATCTTCAAATGGAATGTCATCTCCCTTTCTTTTTTGACCTCTATCGATTATCTTTGATGGTTCCTCACGATCATCTTTTAGTTGTGGGGCTTCTTGACCGATAGTCTCTCTTAGTATGTCTTCTTCGTTTTGATTGAGAGGTTCACCTTGTGTCATTGGTTGGGTAGTCAGAAGCTTTTCTTCCATTATATTTGCAGAAGCTTCGTCTTCAGAGCCTATTGGTAGAGCCTTCTTTGTTGTACTAGTATGAATCTTGGATGTGGCTCCGTACTCTCTGGTAGTAAGAGGAACAAAATCAGGAGTAATAGACATGTCATCAATGTCTCTGATTCTTGGTGGTAGCATGGTCTTTAAAGTTCCCACAACTGGAGTCGAGGAATCAACATTGTCACTCATATTCTCATCCTCAGCCTGCTGCTCCTTTTGTAATGGTTCAAGAGCATGCCTAATTGCTTCATCATCGATCTGTTGAAACTGAACTGCATAATCACAGACTGACTCATCATGCCTTAAAGATCCACATCTAAAGCAGAATTTCCTTAGCTTGGGAAAGATGAAACGGATCATGATTGGTGCCTGAAGCGGATCAAATTCAATATACCGAACAAAGATCAGCCTGTTGTTGATATTCATACTTACATGAGCCCAAACCTCACTATCTGAATCCTCAGTTGCTTCATTAAATTTGACTTCGTCAATATGCCCTAGCACTCCTCCAACTTCTCGAACAACTGCTTCTGATCTAAAATCCTCAGGAATATTCATGATCTTTACCCAAAAAGATATTTCTGTTAAAAACGTTGGGAGATTACGCCTTGTCCAACGATCTATTGCAACCATCCAAAAGTTGTAGTGCCATGGTCCGTTTTCTAGAACTGTAAGCAGGTGATGTTCTGCCTTGAAAAAGAATTGGACCGTACCATCATCATTTATCCTGCTTGTTACTCGTCCTTGCAATTTCCAAGCTTTTGGCAGAGCAGCTTTCATTCCGACTGGTTTTTGATGTTGAGGATTTAAACACTTTACCACCAGACTTAATCGATTACTAACCTCACGAGATCGCATAGCTTCCATGGACATCTTCATGGGTGTTCTTTCAGATCCCAAATTGAGATTTTGCATAACTTCCCACAAATCTTTCGCCATCTTTGTGACCTTCAACGATTATAAAACCAGCTAAACCTTAATATTTAGAGACCGGCACCACGACCGGAGGTGAAAACCGCACTAGACGGAGAAGAAAATTGCCGGAAAAGTAGGTCGGTGATGAGTCGGTGGGTATCACTTTACGAATCGTCTAGAAGGAGAGAGAAAGTAAGAGAAAGGAGATATCTTTATCATCTAAGCTATTTTAATAATTATTTCAGTTAAATCTTAATAATTAATTGGAAATCAGGGATAAAATTGAAATTTTGATTTTGTTAAAAAATCGTGGATATGAAAATAACAACATTTATTATTTTGGGTTTTAAATGACACATTTTTATTATTTGGTGTATTTTTATTCCAATCCAAAACTATTGGATATTAAATGTCTAAATAAAAATAATTTCGGGTTTTTTTGGCATTTTTCCCAAATTACAACATATAACCAGAATAATATTTTCACATATAATTGACGTAAGTCACCATATATAAAGCAGATAATCTCTGTCATAAGCAACCGATGATATAAAACCTTATGGTAATTTCCAAGTATTTTAATCCGTAGACCTAATTAATCTTTCTTTTCCAATTTTTTTTTTTTTTTTTGCCTTTCATTTTTTTTTTTTGAACTTGAGAGTTTCACAAGGGGTGTTATTGTCGATCAAAAGTGTGTCTTTGTGTTGCATTTGGTATAACTCAGAGAGTCAGTGCTGATTTAAACTTCTTTCTTTTGTGCTATTTCCATATATTCCAAGTAATCTACGTCGAAATAGTAAATAATTTTGAAAGAATTACTGAAATGTTATCCAGAAGTTGGTTTATTACTCATATCTATAAATTTTTTGAAAATTACTCAAATGTTTAGTGTCCTGGGTGTAATTACAATTTACCTCTTAGATTTAGTTTTTCGATTTTGAATAAAAAAGAAAAAGATACACATCCGCAAATTAAAATACACATCATTTTTCATTATTTTTTACAGTTTCCACTGTTCATAGCAAAAAAAAAAAAAAAAAAAGACACCTCGTCAATTGCTATTTGGTTTCAGAACCGTCGTGCTCGCTGGAAGACAAAACAGCTTGAGAAAGATTACGGTCTTCTTAAATCTCAATACGATTCTCTTCGCCTTAACTTTGATTCTCTCCACCGTGACAATGAATCTCTCCTCAAAGAGATATAAAAAATATCCAAACATTTTTTTTTTTGGTTAAAATTGAAACTTTTTGTTATAATTCACAATTTTGTTGATCCTTTTTTGCAACTTTGTTGATCCTTTGTTAAAAAAATTGAAACTTTTTTTGCAAATCTTGAGATTTAGAGAATAAAACTGAAGCTTTTGGTTTTGTTTGATGCAGATTAGTAAACTAAAGACGAAGCTTAACGGAGGAGAAGAAGAAGAAGAAGAATGTTCTCTCCCCTCCGCCGCACCCGCACCCGCCGCCTATCTTCTCGCGAATCGCGTCTGGTGACGAAGATCGTTCCGTGACGGAGGTTTATCTCATTAGCCATGGTGAGTGTGATCTCAATTTAAGACCTGATTTGGTTGGTGGGAGATGTCATGTAGCTGCGCTTACTCCTAACGGTAAACGCCAAGCTAGGGCTCTTGCTGTTTTCTTTAAATCTCAGGGTGTTCGATTCAGTTCTGTTTACTCTTCGCCTTTGGATCGAGCTAGATCCATGGCTGTTTCGGTTTGTCAGGTATAAGATTCTTAAGTCTCTCCTCTTGGATCTAAGCTTTTAATCTGATAACGAATTTGATAGAATTGGTTAGCTGATGCTGAAGAAACTTCCATTAATAGGAATCCATTGAAACCACTAGATTGAGCTGGAGAAATGATACTATGAATGTTCACTATAAACAAAGAGCACTGTCGATGTTTAGTAACTATTTAACAATGCTTCGGCGTTGAGCCTCTTAGTGATGGTTTGTTTCATATTATTGTGTTGGTTAATGGTGAGCTTATCTTGTTCATGGTTGGGTGAGGGTGCACGATTCTTTCTTTGTTTGTTTGGTCTTCAAGAACTGTAACTTTTAGTGACACTCTAAAGATTCTTAGTCTCTCCTCTTGGATCTAAGCTTTGAACAAAGATGTAAAGGGTGTGCGTTAAAGTAGCTGTACTATATTGCCTCTTTTGTGCGAATTTTGAGCTGTTATCTAAGAAAATCTATTGGAGACGAATTTGATAGAATTGGTTAGCTAATGCTGAAGAAACTTCACTATTTCGGAATCCTGGATTCATTGAAACTACTAGATGGAACTATAGAAATGATATTATGAATGTTAACTACTCTCTCTGTCTCACAAAGATTGAAGTTTTAGAGAATTTTCTTTGTCCCAACAAGATTGATGTTTTGAATATTTTTAATAAATTTTTGTTTTAATGATTACTGATGCTGTAGAGTGTATGGAGTGTAAAAGTGGGAAGGTGGAAAAGTGAAAAAGTATTAGAAAAATAAATCATATATTCTCTCTGTCTTAATATGTGTATAAAATCCTAAACTTCAATCTTTGTGAGACAGAGGGAATATATACGAAGACTGATGTCTTCAACACTGTCTTTGTTTAGCATATTTACCAATGCTTCGGCGTTGAGCGTCTTAGTGATGGTTGGAGGAAATGAGTTTTCCAGAGGAGCATGTACAATCCTCAGATGCTATTATCGAGATGAGTCTTGGGGATTGGGAAGGTTGCAATCAATTAGAGATATATAGTCTCGAAACCTTGAGTTTGATTGAACGATGCCAGCCTGATTTTACGGCCCCATCTGGAGGTTGCTAATGCTTTCGTTTCTTAAACCTCTGCTCCGAGTATAGTTTCACTTTATGATTGACATTATGAACATGCTTCTATCATCATATGCTCTGAGATTTGAATGCATGTGATTATGTATTCTTTCTTTGTTTTCCGTAATTACATTATGAACATGCTTCTATCATCATATGCTCTAAGGAAGATGATGACCATTACGATAGTGACTCTTCCAGTGGATCGTCTGCTTACGAAGAGTTTCTTGACCAGAATCAGATTTAAAATAGAATTCAAAAATTTTGTTTCCTATAAATTTTGTAAAGCGTTGCATATTATTATTATACCATCACGTTTACACTCTTTAAAGATAGTTCGTGACTATGCTCAGTTCCAGATGAATTGTACTTGGGTATGTAAAACATTGATTTGTCTATTTTCAAAGTTATGGCTGATTTACGGTTAAGTTATGGCTGAGTTATATAATTTACATGGTTGAGTTATGAATTACAGAGTTATGAGATATTAGTATGTATTCTTCTTTTTTTCCTGGGTCTTTTGTTCTGTCAGATTCCTAATTAATTATCTATTTAAAACATCTCTCGATATCACAAAAAGTGTTGTTGGGGAATCGCAAAAAATCACTAATTATGTATTCTGCTCAGATTCACACATAATAAATACATAAAGTTAGCTTTTCTCACAATATATTATTCAAATTAATTAAAAATTTCGAATTCGAATTGCGAATAAAAGAAATAAAAGTATTTCTCAAACAATTGACTGATATGACTGAGTTATCGACATAAACGGCTGATTTATGAAATATTTGTAAATTAGAATTATTATAACTCAAAATTAAAATATAGAATGAAAAAAATGAATATTACAATCATTATAAGCAATAAAAAGTAATAATTATAGACAAAGATTGATTTTTACACAGTCTGATCAAAATGTGTAAAACATTCAAAACATGACATTTAGGGGTTAGGGTTAGGGTTAGGGTTAGGGTTTGAGGTTTAGGGTTCATATTTCCAACATTATAGATTTTAATATAACAGTTTGATTTTGGTTATATTGTGTTTGGTTTAAGGTGGTAATTTGGATATACTAATATGATAACCATTTGAAAATTTAAATTTTTTTGAAATTACTTTTCGATTATTTCCGGTTATGGGTCGGTTAGATGAACATATAACCAAAAATAATCCAAATGTTATCCAAATTAGGTCGATTAACTTAATATTACCGATAGCAAGCCGAATATAACCGTAATTAACCGAAAATAATGAAAAAAATAGTTTCCGGTTCGGTTCGGTTTGGTCGGTTATTTAGTCATTCTAATTTGAGGGTTGGCAGAGTTATGGTAAAGTTATAGCTGAGTTATCGTTTAGGGTCTTCTCAATAATATAAAAACGTATTCTTCTTTCTTTCCTGGGTCTTTTGTTCTGTCAGATTCCTAATAAGTATTAAAACGTCTCTCGATGTTACCAAAAGTGTTGTTAGGGAAGCGCAAAAAATCACTAATTCTGTGCCTGCTCAAATCCACATGCATAATAAATTCATAAAGTGAGCTTTATATCACAAGATATTATTGCAAATAATATCTGGATCTTTTGTTCTGTCAGATTCCTAATAAATATTTAAACGTCTCTCGATGTCACAAAAAAATGTTGTTAGGGAAGTGCAAAAAATCACTAATTCTGTGCATACTCAAATCCACACGCATAATAAATTCATAAAGTGAGATTTTTATCACAAGATATTATTGCAAATAATTAAATAATTATTATTCGAATTTAGAATTTTATTTTTCTAAAAGTATTTCTCCAACAATTGAATATTAAAATTATTATAACGCAAAATTTAAATTTAGAATGGAAATATGTCTATTATTAGGTTAACTGATGGTTTCCCGCCAAAATATCGCTTTACGACTGAGTTATAATCATTACGGGAAAACGAAAGGTCATGTGACGGCTGAGTTATAATCATTACGGGAAAACGAAAGGTCATGTGACGGCTGAGTTATAGTGAGTTATGGCTGAGTTATCATAAGAAACAATCTGAAAGTAAATGGATGATATATATGACTTTACGGCTGAGTTATAATATTTACGGGAAAACGAAAGGTCATGTGACGGCTGAGTTATAGTTAGTTATGGCTGAGTTATCAAAAGAAGAATCTGAAAGTAAATAGATGATATAGGCTATGACTGGTAATATGTGTTACTATTGACTTAAGTTGAGTTATGGACTTAACTCAAATTTTATTCAAAAATGTTACCAATCACTAACAAAACTAACTTTTTAATTAGTTATTTTATTTCTCCTAAATTATTATTTTTTATTATCATTTGAAAATAGACATAGACCTAAATTTTATTCAAAAATGTTACCAATCACTAACAAAACTAATTTTTTTGAAGTTGAGTTTGAATAATCATGTGTTATGGTTGATGTACAAGTTTGAGGTATATCCTTTGTAAAATTGTTAACTCAAAAGATTATTCAACATCATGGAAATTTTCATGAGTTAAAGATGTGGTAAGTTGAGTTATCTATTTTTTTAATTAAAAAAAACGAAAATTCAGTTATATAATACAAAAAAAAAAAATTTTCCGCTTTTATTTAATTCATATATCAAGAAAAATAATTTTTACTGTTTTTCTTTTGTTTAATAACTTTTTTAATTAGTTATTTTATTTCTCCTAAATTATTATTTTTTATTATCATTTGAAATGAAAATAGACATAGACCTAAATATGATAGGATTTTAAATATTATGGCATGAATGTAGTTAATTTTTTCATTTGCAATGTAACAAAGAAGTTTAGTTAACAATGTAACTCAGCCACAACATGAAAAACATTACAGTAATTAAAAAGCAAAAAAAATTGCTGCCAAACTCAGCCGCTTCGTCAATTGAAAATATGTAACTCAGCCGTATCGTTTGATAAGTCAGCCGTAACTGAATAACATTCTAGTAATTAATCTTTTGTTAATAAGTCAGCAGTCAAACGGCTGAGTTGTCGATAAGTCAGCCTATGACGGCTGAGTTATAGTTTTTTTACCATAACTCAGCCGTAACAACATCTCATAAGTCAGCCGTTTTTCATAACTCAGCCAGGCGGAAAATGTTAACTCAGCCGTGTCGTTGTGATAACTCAGCCAAAATTTTGACAACTCAACCAAAATTTTGACAACTTAACCATCTGGTGAAAACTCAGCCGTAACTACAGCTGAGTTATGCGCATAATTCAGCCAGATTTAATAAGTCAGCCGTAACCTTTGCCTGACTTATGCACATAACTCAGCTAGATTTTAATAAGTCAGCTGTCCGCTCTTACTCAAATGTTTTTCCAATAACTCAGCCGCAACATACTCTGTAACGCGTTACGGCTGAGTTATGGTTACACGTCAGCGATTTCTGACGTGGCGTCTGACGTGGCAACGACATTTTTGTAATTACGTTTTTCCGGTAACATAAAACAGGGGCACGCTCGGTATTTTGAAAATACCCGAAACATTCTAGTAATAAAAAAGTTTTTTGTAGATTCTAGTAATATTACCTAAAATGAGTAACATTTGAATAATTCACCCAATAATTTTAGACAAATCCTTCCAAACCATCCCCGGGAGACAGCATCAATGAATTAGAAAAAGTCCGTGTACCATCACCACCATCCAGATATATTTGAATGTTGCTGACTTGTAGTTTTCAACTACTCTTCTTTTAGACTGTTTGGGAAAAACTATTTTTGCGTTGCTACTTCTCTGCTTACTGATAATGTTGATGTCATCCTCATGCAATTGAGGAATTGTTTACCACGTTTCCCATAATGATTTTGTGATATTGCTTTTATAACCTTTGTTACTAACGTTGAAGTTAAAATTAAATTGTATTTTTATGTGTATGTTAGACAAGTGGAGTATTGTCAACGCTAATCAACCAACAACCATGGCCGATGCCTCCCCTCAAGGTGGATCCAATCCCCAACCCCGCCCACGCCGCCGCCTTATTCCTCGTCCTCAGGTTTTCATCAGTTTCCGAGGAGAGGACGTGCGCAACTACTTTCTAAGAATGGTCGTGATGATCTTAGGATTTCGAAAGATTAACTGGTTCACATATACCCGCTTACCAGTAGGGGAGAATTTAGAAGAACTCTTCACGGAGATCAAAAAGTCAAAAGTCGCTATTGTTATCTTCTCCAAGAGGTACCCAGACTCTAAATGGTGCATGGAAGAGCTTTCCATTATTAAATTTGGGCTTATCATGGGCTTCTAACTAAAAACCAATTGGCAATTAGTAGATTGACCCTAACCCTTTATATATTAATGATAGTCCCTTCAAACTTCAGATGTGGGACTTGGATTGTATCCAACAATCTCCTCTTCAATCCAAGGACCACGCCTCCTCGAGATGACAACTCCATCTCGAACCGATCCCACTTGGACCGATAATAAACCCCTTCTTGGGCCCCCATTACTCGGGTTAACAAGAGGCATGTCCTTATCCACTTTTTCTAAATCCACCAAGATTTTTAACCTTGGGCTCTGATACCATATTAAATTTGGGCTTATCATGGGCTTCTAACTAAAAACCAATTGGCAATTAGTAGATTGACCATAACCCTTTATATATTAATGATAGTTCCTTCAAACTTCAGATGTGGGACTTGGATTGTATCCAACATCCATTATAGACGAGCTAGCGAGAGACGGCAAACTTAAAGTTGTCCCAGTCTACTACAAGGTGAGCCACAGCGAAGTGAAACACTTCCAGGGAGAGTTCGGCGAAAGTTTCGAAAGATTGAAAGATAAATATGAAATCAAAGAACCAGAGAATATCTTGAAATGGAAAGCTTCTGTGGAGTCAATCGCAAAGAGAAAAGGCTTGCTCTCTTACATTCGCGGGTATTGATTTCTATAATAATCATTAGTAACGATTAATTACGGTCTAGTTAGTTAGAATACAACTATGGCGATCTTTACGTTTGAATATTTAGAATCTTTACCTTACTTTGTTTATTTTTATATTTTGTTTACGACTCTGTGTTGCAGCAAAGTTCCAGCGCCTCTTCATTCCCAGATCGTTGATGCTGTTATAGCTTACCTAAACAAAATGCCAGGTGGAAAGGTCAAGCCCCTGGACACTAAATTCACGGTGATAGACGTGTTCATTTTGGCCTTTGTTGTAGCTTTTCTTTGTCGCTACATCATATCCCCTCTGTTTTTCAACAATGCGGATTTTTTAAATAATCGGAAGTGGCTGTTTGGTTTCCCGACAGCTGTTGCTTTCTGGTTCCACAACAACAACAAGAATGATCAGAACAACCCACCTCATAGCACAACCACACCAACCCCTTCCAACACCGAACCACCACCATCTCCTGGCACCAGACCAAGCCCTTCTAACTTTAAACCACCACCACCTCCTTTCACTAGACCAAGCCCACCACCTCCTTTCACCAAACCAAGCCCTTCTAGCTTCAAACCACCACCTCCTCCTTCCTCTACCAGACCAACCCCTTCCAGCTTCAAACGAAGACCACCACCTCCTCGCACCGAAACACCACCAACACCATCTCCTTAATCGGTTGACCTAGTTATTGGAGACATTATATAAGTAGGAAATTGTATGTTTGTTGTTGGTTTGTATGTTGTTTGATATACACATGTGTGTGTGTTTATTACCTTCAGAATAAGTGTTGCTTGCTATATTACTTGATTCTCGTTGTCCAAGACACCTTGGTAGCCTTGTATGTCTTTTATGAACACATTTCTTTTCCATGGATCCTTTCTTGTTAGGTGATAAGGCTTGCTACTAGTTTTGCTTGCTTGCTTAATTATCTTCTGTCATAGATGATCACTTTTATTAAGTTGTGTTAGTCAAATGTACAAAGTGTATTCACAACCTTAAAGCAGTTCACACTATTTGGTTGTACATTACATCTATGTATAATTGTTATTTACTACCATATAGAAAAAAAAAAAAATAGAGCTGTCCTGTTTTACTCTGTCAGTCCTGTGGTCTAATTCTCCTCTGCTTTTCCCTTATACGAAAAATTTCGAGACGGGTAAGTGGATCTTATGCTTCCGTTATCCTGATCTTGTCTGGCAAATTTAGGATAAAGTCGATCAGAACAAACCACCAACAACAAGTTTCACCAGGCAACAGCGTCATTCATAGCTTGGTTTAGGAAACGTTTTCTTTGTCCTTCCAGTCTTTGATTCATCATTAATAGTGCGATCGCTTGTTAATCCATTGTGGATTCCAGTAAGTCCTGAACAAATAATGTACTTACTGTACTTGGTTCAGTTTTGCGAAAGGCTTAAAAACCTACTAGACACCATGGATGATCCCGGTCAGGTTTGAGCATAAACAAGAACATTGTGGGACACTTCCTTCTCTCTTGATCATGCGCTTCTCTCGATTGATCATCAGTTTGATTAGCGGTATCTTCTGAGTAACTTGTCTCCAGATTTCGTTCACACTTCCATTTGGATGCGTATAGTCGAAATATCGCCTAACCTACACGAATCAGGTCCAAAAATTTCACATATTTGTTTTCAGGAACTCCAAGAAGACAAAGCAAGAAACTCTTCTTACCTCTTTCATCGTCTTTTGGTACTTTATAATCTTCTCTGGTTTCACTTTCCTCAGCTTCTTAACCACAAACCCCGGTTTCAACGCAGCATCACTCCTCAAGAATAAAGAGAACTTTCTGTAGTCTATAACATCTTCAAAAGGTAGCTCAA
Source organism: Camelina sativa (assembly GCF_030686135.1). Lineage (NCBI taxonomy): Eukaryota > Viridiplantae > Streptophyta > Magnoliopsida > Brassicales > Brassicaceae > Camelina > Camelina sativa. The sequence continues at coordinate 31,526,517 of NC_141899.1, forward strand.
TGCCATCACTTACAATCACCGGAACACATAAACTGGCAATTGAATCAAATAATCTGCAAGCAGAAGGAGTATCACCAGCTGGATGTAGACAAAACTTAGAAGTATGCATTCCTTGTTTAGCTGCACGCCTATTCTCTCTTGTTTGAGTTCCATGTTTGATCACAACATCGTCTTCATTCTCAAGCAACTTGAAAAGCAAATCTCGGACTCTTCCTCCCTGTCAAACACACACAGCAGAACACATTATAGAACAAACATTGTCAAAATCAACATCCGTGTTAGGCGGCAATCACACAAATGGGCAAACAAGAACACTAACTAGTAACCATGGCGGGATTCTCTATATCTACCTCAGAAGTACTCAACTTCTAAAAACACTATTCCAAAATCAAGATTCAAGAACAATGAAGATCACTAAATCTTACATCTTTACGATATCGATGTCCCATGAAGAACAACAAGTTGTTCCTATGCTTTACTCCAAGCTCGCCTTCATAAGCATCAATCCTATGAGAATAAGGTATGATTACGTCTTTCACAAGCGACCCTTGGTCAGCTCTTAACCGGCCAAAATCGGCCACAAGCAAAACCGCATTCTTGACCCGATCCATGACCCGTTTCAACGCATACGGGTCACCTGCAACAATCACGTGATTCCTCCCGTTGTTCCTCCTCCACCACACTTGACCTTCCAACCAACCCACCAAACTCTCCTGCATCTCCTCATCACTGTACCCAAACCCGGATCCAGAGTTACCGGGTCGACCCGAATTCACAATCAAGCTCAGAGAAGAGAAAGCTGAGACATAGAACAAATCCGCCTCAGCCGGATGGAAAACCCTGACAATCGGAGACCCGACCCGTTCGATTTCAGGTCGGGTAAGATCCGAGAAGAGATACCACTCATGCATATGCTGATGACCCGGATATTTCAACCCGGTGACGTCATCAATTTTCTTATCTCCGCCGCGAGCTAAGCCGTGTTGCTCGATAACTCCGTAAGTAAAATTCGTCGGCAAGTCGTACATGTAAACCTTCGTTTTACTCGAATTCCCCGAAAAATCGAAACTTTCTCGGGAATCTGAGCCAGAATCAGAGTAAAAGCTTGGGTAGAAGAAGGTGTTAACAAAGACGAAGACTAAGAAAACAGAGAGAAACGAAAGACTGAACTTCTTGGAAGATGAATTATTATTACTGTTGGGTTTTCTGATTTTGGGGTTTAATCTCTCTTTCATCTTTGTGAAAGTTTTCTCTTTTACACTTCCTTCTTCAGTCGAAGAAGAAGAAATTGAGTATTTGAGTTTCGTTTGGGAAAGATAAATAAATATCATGAAGATAGAAAAGCTCATTCATATTCACGAGACACGAGTGAGTATTCGAAGTCTTCTTGAGGAAATCGACGTTTGAAGTTCAAATTAAATTAAATTAAATTGAAGCACGATTTTATTCATTAAAAAAAACCTTTTGAGAGAGAAAATCGGGCGAGTGGTTTCCACGCGCGGCGATTTTTTCTCTCCCAGATTCTTCTTCTTCTAATCACAACCTCTTGCTCCGTCGTTGGGGGTTCTCCGTCGATTCCGGCGACGACGAGAGCCCAAGGCTCATGGTGCTTCATCGATTAACCGCTGCATCAATCCGGTGAAAGATTCGTAGTCGAAATCAAGGGAGCAGTGGAAGGGAGAAGCTTCCTCGACACACCAACGGTAAGAGCTCTATCGGCGGTGGTGCGACGAGGAGTAGAAAAGGGAGATTCACGGCAAGGATCGAGAGAGAGGGTGGTTAGATCTGAAACTCGGAGTTTCTGGAGGTTTCTCAGGGTTGTTGTTCGATGGGGGAGGTCGTCTACGGCAAGGAGGAGCTAAGCCACCGTCGAAGGGTTCAGATCTACTCCCTACCGCCTATCTCTTCTCACATGTGAGCCTGTTTCTCTTCGACAATGAAAGCTCGGCTCTTTTCTTCCTCCTCGAAGCTGCTCTACGGTGGCGGGATGGCAACGGATCTTGGATCACCATCTCCGTTTGACTCGCGTCGTCCAGGCTCGTCGGAGGACCTGTTCCGACGAGCATCCGCAAAATTTTGGGCGGCGGCTGCAACTGTGTTCTTCAGTTGCAGAATTAGGGTAAACGAAATCCGGTTTGATTCTGGTTCGTGTTTTAAACCTGGGTCAATTTTGATTCACGGTTTTTTATTTGGTTTGATGTAAGCGGTTTAAGCCCTTTGGGAATTGTAATGGGCTAAATCCGGAAATAGCCCATTGGGCATTTATTTATAAAAATTGAATACGCTTTAACAAAAAAAAAAAAAAGTTCAAATTAAATTTTTGTCGATTTAATATTTTAAGTCGGTACCTAGTGACTAGGGCTACTACCTACAGCTGTTATGAAATGTGTATAAAACAATTTTTTTTCTCGGTGAATTTTTATAATGTTAAATGTCGTATTTAATTCATTATTTGACCGCAAAAATATAATCAATATTTGCATTCTAACACACTTTTCTATAAAAAAAATTGCATTCTAACACACTTTGGACTAACACATATTTCTGTTATTTTTTATTTTTTACTTTATTTTCTTTCTCACCCTCTCTAACTCTCTCTCAATTTCCAAATAATTTTTATTTTATTCGTTTATCTTACTCTCTCTCTTTGATATATGTGTTTGAATAATCTTGAGTAGTGAATAACAATATATATATATATATATATATATATATATCCCTTAGCCACATTTATATCTTTTTAAAATTTTTCATTCTGATATATTTATCATCTACAAAATCAAATCCAGATGCTTATATGTTTATGAATGATTAGTTTCATGTTTAATATATATAGTATCATCCATCAAATTTTTTTCATATGTTATTGATCTTCAGTTTTATGTTTTCTAGTAAAAAAATCTTCAGATTTGGCTACATTTGTAACAATTACTATGAAATTAAATTTATGATTATGGTTTATGATCTAAGGTTAAGGTCTAAAGTTTAGGATTTAGGTGTTAGGGTTTAGGCTTTAGGGTTTAGGGTTTAGGGTTTAGGATTTAGGATTTAGGGTTTAAATGTTTAAGGTTTAGGGTTTAGGATAGGATATAATGATCGGTCTCATGCTTAGTTTTTAGGGATATGATGAGGTTAAAATTGTTTGATAGTTAACAACGATTGTTTCACCAAAATACAAGTAGTTTTTAGTGGACGTGTATAACTCATCATCCATGTGGATTTTATTTTAGAATAAGTATCCACAAATAAGACATTAGTATCCACAAATACGTATCCACATAATAAGACATTTTTAGCATCCACATAACAATTAACAAATATTCAACAATAATTGGATAATTAGGTATTCATACATTTTTCCCTGATCATCCTAAAGTAAGTATTCATCTAGATATGTTAACCATCCACATAATAGCGAACAATTATTCAAATATAAATAAATAATTTATAACTAATCAGTATTCATAGCACCTCATCCACATGATGGCATCAAATTTTTATTATACAAACCTAGTTTTTAAGATAAAAATACAATCGCTCAACACAAATTAATGGACACCAATTTTGTAAAGAATGTTGTCCACGTAAACAATACATAATGGACACCATTGTTTCGAGCAGTTATATATCCAGGACCTTTGTAGAAAAACATTCTTATTGGAAACAATGCATTAATAATGCATTATTATGTTAATTAGGCATTCTTATGTATCCACAAAAAAGTATCTACAAAAAAAATATTCACAAAAACGTATCCACAAATAAGTATCCATAAAAAAGTATCCACATAATAATTTACAAATATTCAACTATAATTGGATAATATGTAATACAATTATTCATTTGAAATATAGTAAGATGGATCATCAAATGTAGAAAAAATAAAATTATAATGAATCATAAAAACAAAATTGAAAATATATGTTATAATAATTAAATAAAATGATTACAAAGAGAGAAAGAGATAAGCAAGAATCTAGGATAAAACTATCCCACAAAATTGAAAATAAATTCTGGCACTACATGATTCTTGTTAACATATAAACTTTTATTTTTTTTGTTTTTTGAATCTTAATTTTTTTGAAACTAATAAATCTAGAAAATCATAGAAAATAAGAAGAAAATAATTAAATTCTGTTGTTTAAATCTCAAAAAAAAAAATCAACTATTTAGTCGCTCATCTGAAATTAATATTTTCTGGATTAGACTTTCTACTATATTAAAAATATATATATATATATATATATATATTTAAAAAGAAGCAAATTAGAAAACATACATAAGTACGAAAAACATTGTAAGTGAAAAAACTTGATATAGGGGATTCCAAAAAAACGCTTAGGACCCTCTTTCTAAACTAGTGGTTTCATTAGGGTTAGAATAGAGAATTGACTGGAGTAAAACACTCTCCATTAAGACCTTTTCATCCAATTTATGTCTTTGTCGGCTCTTTGGATAAATCTTTCGCAAAAAGTTGTCAAGGGTTCTTCTTTGATCAAGCTCTTAATTTCAAAAGTTGGTTCAAGTTTCTTGTTAGTGGTGGTTCTACCGTTTATTCTGCAGAGAGTTTAAGGTTTGCAAAGGTTTTCTTTGTTTGGGGCCTTTGGGTTTTTAGATCTCGGATCTAGTTTTAGTCTACAAGTGTTTCAGCATGTCGTCAGCCATGGATAGAGCTCTGATGGCTATGTCTCTGGATGAGGAGGATCTTCCTTTTGATATGCCTAACCTCCCGGAGTTCTCGTCTTGTGAGAAAAACGTCTTAAGTCTGGTTGGCAGAACTCTCAATCCTGGTTGTCAACCGATGGATCAGCTCGTCCGTATCATGCTGCGTAAATGGTAGAAGTTGGGAAGGACAAGAGGAGTGGCTCTGTCAAAAGAGAGATTTCATTCTTCTTCACTTCGGAACATGATCTCCTCGAGGTTCTAGAAAAAGGTGTTCATACCTTCAATGAATGGACGATAGTGGTGGATAGGTGGGTTGAGTTTCCCCCGGATAACTATCTCCAGTTCACACCTATGTGGATCCAGATGTGGAATATTCCGATAAATTTCTATACAAAGGAGGCGCTCACAGCCCTAGGGGAATTGATTGGTCAGGTTACAGAAGTTGCTTTTGATGCCGAGAAGCCGCAGTTGCAGGATTTTATAAGGGTTAAGGTTTTGTTTGATGTATCCAAACCTCTAAGAAGATCCAAGATTGTTAATCTCCCCAAAGGAGATACTACCTCGGTTAATTTTGAGTATGAAAGGGTTCAAAAAAGGTGTTTTACAAGAGTGAAGAAGTGTATTGGAGTCAACGTAGCAGGCAGAAGTGGCTGAGATCAGAGAATAGGAACTCAAAATATTTCCATGGATCAGTGAAAGGAAACAGAGCGAGAAAGAGGATTGAAATCTTGATGGATGCTAATGGGGTAGCTAAGAAATCTGAAGCAGCAAAAGGGGAAGTGGCTCTGCTTATTTCACCAACCTTTTCAAATCGTCAAATCCTCCGAGTTTTCAAGATTGGTTTTCAGATTTTCCTGCCAAAGTCACTGATGATATGAATCAAAACCTCATTGGTAAAGTTTCATCGGAAGAGATAAGAGATGCCATCTTCTCCATTGATCCAACGAGTGCTCCGGGTCCGGATGGTTTGACTGGTTTGTTCTTCCAACAATATTGGACCATTGTTGGTACCCAAGTGATTAAAGAGATCAAAGGTTTCTTCGAGCAAGGTGTGTTTCCTGTGGAGTGGAACTATACGCATTTATGTCTTCTTCCAAAAACTCATCACCCCACAGAGATGACAGACCTGAGACCCATCAGTTTGTGTTCAGTGCTGTACAAGGTTATCTCCAAAATTTTGGTCTCTAGACTGCAACCAATTCTACCCTTCATCGTCTCAGTGAATCAATCAGCTTTTGTAGCGGATCGCCTGATAACTGATAACATTATGATTGCGCATGAAGTTGTTCACAGCCTCTCTTCTCATCAGGAGATCTCCTCTCAATGCATGGCGGTGAAAACAGATATGTCAAAAGCTTATGACAGAGTAGAATGGAGCTACTTAAGGTTCTTGCTGTTAGCAATGGGTTTTCATCAGAAGTGGGTTGGTTGGGTTTTGAAATGTGTGTCGTCAGTCACCTTCTCTGTCTTGATTAATGATCAAGCTTTTGGAATGATCCAACCGCAGCGGGGAATAAGACAAGGGGATCCCTTATCTCCCTTCTTGTTTGTTCTTTGTACGGAAGGTTTAACTCACCTCTTAAACAAAGGACAGTTAAATGGTATTTTTTAGGGCATCAAGTTTTGGGTTGAAGGTCCAGAGGTCCACCATCTCCTGTTTGCAGACGATAGTCTGTTCATGTGTCAAGCAACAGTTGATCAATGCTCATTCTTGTTAAATACCTTGAAAAAGTATGGAGATGCTTCAGGTCAGTCGTTAAATCTCAACAAATCCTCTATAACCTTTGGGTCCAGGATTTCTCAGGACACCAAAGTTGAAATTCAGACCAAGATGGGTATATTCAAAGAAGGAGGAGCTGGCACTTACTTGGGGATGCCAGAATGCTTTAGTGGCTCAAAGGTGGAGTTGTTGAATTATATTAAAGACAAAGTCAAAGAGAAGTGTTCTGGTTGGTTCTCCAAACTTCTCTCTCAAGGAGGAAGAGAGGTTCTCTTAAAGTCAGTCGCTTTAGCCATGCCGGTTTTTGTTATGTCGTGCTTCAAGCTTCCAAAAACCACTTGTTCTAACTTAGCCAGTGTCATGGCGGATTTTTGGTGGAATAGTACTGAGCGTTCGAAGAACATTCATTGGTTAAGCTGGGAAAAGCTCTGTCTTCCTAAGGAACAAGGTGGCTTAGGGTTCAGAGACATCCACGTCTTTAATCAAGCCCTTTTAGCTAAGCAGGCTTGGAGGCTTTTGCAGAACCCTGAGTGTTTATTTGCCAAAATTTTAAAAAGCCGGTACTTTCCCTCTTTTAACTTTTTGGAGGCACCTTTAGGACCGCGACCATCCTTTGCATAGAGGAGTATCTTGTTTGGGAGAGAACTACTGTGCCGGGGTTTAAAGAAGAATGTTGGGAATGGATCATCCGTTAAAGTTTGGTTGGATCCTGGATTGAAGATGAGGAAGGTTGGAGAGCTCCTTGGAGGAGAATGGATTTTTTCGATCCTAATCTCAGAGCTTCAGATTTGATTGATGTGGTCAGACGGGATTGGGATCCCCAAAAGCTGTCGGAGAACTTCTTCCCAGATGATGTCCAGCGAATCCTTCAGATAAGACCAGTGGTTGTGAGTGAAGACTTTTTCTCCTGGAAGCACAATAAAAATGGGGAATTCTCAGTTAAATCTGCTTATTGGCTGGGTTCACTCTTAAGTAACTCTCCAGTGATTGTGGAAGCCAACCAACTTCCCTCCATTAATGTTCTTAAAGCCAAAGTTTGGGATTTACAAACAGACCCAAAGATTCAGGTTTTCCTTTGGAAAGTGCTGTGTGGAGCCCTTCCTGTTGCTTCAAAACTGATTGGTCGAGGTATGAAAGTGGATCCTTCTTGTCAAATCTGTGGAGAGGTTGATGAGTCTATCAATCATGTTCTTTTCAAATGCTCCATGGCTAGACAAATTTGGGCGTTAACTGATGGTTCGGTCTTTTCCAATTTTCAGTTTCTTTTAGAGAACGTTAGAAACCCTCTCTGGCCTGATGAATTAAGGAAGTCTTTCCCCTGGACCCTTTGGAGAATTTGGAAGAATAGAAACTTGGTTTCGTTTGAAGGAAATGGGTTCTCTCCTTTGGAATCTGCTCAAAAAATCAGAGAGGACTGGTTGGAGTGGATAGAGACTCAAAAAGTTGAAGAAGAAGCAGAAGGGGAAAAGGATAAAGCAGACTCGGGTGAAGATTGCAGGCAGAGTGTTGGCCTCGATCAGAACAGAAAGGTTTGGAGAAGACCAGCACCAAACTGGCTAAAATGTAATGTTGGTTTTTCTTGGTCAAACAGAAATAAGTTAGCAGGTTGTGCATGGATTTTGAGAAACCATGAAGGAATGGTGTTGTTACATAGCCGTAGAGCCTTATCCAGGTGTAAGGATAAGCAAGAGGCTCAGCTACAGTGGGCAATTGATAGCATGTCGAGTCACAGGGTGAACAAAGTGGTTTTTGCGTTGCAAGAAGAGTATTTGGTAAATGCGATTACCAAACCTGCAACTTCGCCTTCATTTAGATATCAGTCTATGGAGGTTGCTTCGTCTCTTAGGTCTATTTTAGAATGGAAATTATTTTTGGAAAACTCATCTTCAAACAGAGGGGCTTTGCTTGTAGCTCAGAGTGTCACTACTGATTGCAGGTTGCAATCGTATGTGGCATCAGGTCACCCTTTCTGGCTAAATGGTCTGTTTGAGGAGGAACGTGTTTTATCCTCTGATTGAATTTGAGTTTTGTATTTAGTAGGTGGGTTATAGATGGCAGCTGTTGTTTAGGCTGTTTTGGTTGTTGGTTTTTTGGCTACTGTTTGTAGCAGAGAAAGGGTTGAAGTCTGTATCCTTTCTCTCTGTATGTATTTATGGGCTGTTGTAACCGATTGTATGACCCTTCAATATATACAACACCAGTTGACAAAAAAAAAAAAACATACATAAGCACATCATGATCATACAAGTTATTTAGCTACAATTAGTAATAAAATTGTCAAAATAATTTCTCTATTTTTTTTTTGAGCAAGAAGCATAAATAAGAGTTAAGAATATGTTGATGATAGAGAGAAGGAGAATCTAATAAGATATTGATGTGTAAATTGTGAGTTGTCTTAAATCTTACTTTTTTATTTGGTTGAGAGAGAGAAAGAAGTAACAAAGTAAGAGAGAAGAATGAGATAGAGACAAAAAGATATTTGGTTTGGTTACTTTTTAGTTTGTTTTCTTTGTTTATATTTGAGTAAGGGTAAACTTGTCATAAAAAATAGTGAACAATGGAAAAAAGTGCTCTAGGGCATCTTTATAGGGGAAACTATTTTAGGTGTTCTTAGAGTAAAAATATTATGAAAATAATGTAAGATCAGTAGTTAAGATCTTTTGTTAAAAAGATAGTTATTGGGAGAACATGTTTAAGATCATAAGATTTAATAATATAATATTCTTAAACATATTACAATTATAAAAACTTATAAAATAACATTTAAATTGCAAACTTATAAAACTTTTACTAAAATTCAAAATACAATACCAAATTTTTATGAAACAACAAAAACATTAAAGATAAAAAAAAACATATTACTTAATTGAAGCACATAAACATTTTATTTAATTAATATATAGTTTAATGTCCAAATTTATTCTATATATTCTTAATCAGATCCTCTTTTAATTTGTGAAAAATTGTTTGCAAACAATTGTATCCATTCACAGCTTGCCACGTCAGCTTAGAACTGAGCCAAGATCAGTCTACATCAAGAACTAAAAAAAGTGTTCTAAGCCACTATTCATTATTTTTCTATTTTTTTTGGGCTAAGAACACCCCTCATGTTCTCCCTATAAAGATGGCCTAAGGGCATCTTTATAGGCACAACAGTTTTTTGTGTTCTTAGATTAAATAAATTAGGAAAATAATCTAAGATCAGTAGTTAAGATCTTTTGCTAAAAAGTTAGTTATAGGGAGAACATGTTTAAGATCTTAAGATTTAATAATATAATATTTTTAAACATATTACAATTATAAAATCTATAAATTTGGTATATAATATTAGAATTAAACTTATTACAATTATATAATATTCTTAATCATATTCTTAAACTTATAAATTATAAAAATTATTGTATTTTGAAATTGTGTTGTGAAGCCACCAGGCTCTGATCGGTACATATGTAACTGTTTCTACAATTGTGGTGCACAATGATCTCCTAGAGTGTTTGATAACGTAAACTTAGTTAAACATTATCATAATATTTATGGGTTACGAAATTCAATCCGTATGAAATTCAATTAGTTAAACATTAACTTAGTTATGAAATGATGTTATCAAGTGCGTGATGAAGTGCGTTTTCTTTATCATCTTCCTCCAAGTTTAACAAAACCTGTGTGGTGATTGGTCTATACCCGGCCACCCTCAGTTTTTCTGAGATTTCTACGAGCATTGAGTTGATTTCTTTGGCTCTCGGGTGAGAATCATCTTCCACAAGAAACTCATGAAGCACACCATCAATGTCGATCCAACTACACCCGGGATCTTTTCTTATATCCATCTCCTTCATTCTGAGCCTCATCTCCGAAACCTCTGACCATTTTCCTTGAGAAGCATACATGTTTGAGAGGGCCACATAAGCTCCACTGTCATGAGGAACCATATCCATCACAATGTCTGCAACACGCTTGCCCATCTTGACATTTCCGTGCATTCTGAAAGCACCCAAAAGTGCTTTCCATATCACATCATCTGGTTTTATAGGCATATTAAGTATGAACTCCTCAGCCTCATCAAGAAGACCATAACGACCCAATAGATCAACCATACACCCGTAGTGCTCAATCCTATGCTCTAACCCATCCACACTCACCATTTCACTAAAATACTTCCTTCCTTCTTCTATTAACCCAGCATGGCTACAAGCAGTCAAGAGATTGATGTAAGCAACATCACTAGGCTGAACTCCAGCCCGCCTCATTTTACAAAAACACTCAATAGCTCAGTAACATTCCATAACACAACCTCACCATCTCTCTTTCTTCTATCAACCATCACCACCATATCTTTCTCTATAATGTTCTTGTAAAACAACACACAAGCATCTTTCATCAAACCACTTATCACATACATTCTAACGAGATTACTCATCACAGCTCAACCCAAGCTTCAAAGCCAACCCATGAATCTGCTTACCTTGTTGAATCTTCCCTGTTTTCGCACAAGCCTTAAGCACAGAAGGAAACGTGAACCGGTTCGGTTCAACGAACTCATCGCTCATCATCAAGCAGAACAATGCGATTGCGATTACAGCTTTGTCTTCTTCATCGCTCTCACTGAAACCTCTGATTATAGTATTCCAAGAGAAGCAATTTCGTTGAGGCCTCTGATTAAAGATCTTATGTGCGTAATCGAGGTCACGGTGATGGACATCGGATCGCAACACACAACCCCATAAATGAAAAAGAGAGGATCTTTTTATGAGATAACAGAATTGTAACTAGGAATATGAAATGACAAACCTAGATTAAACTTTGGCCGGAGATTTCGGGAGTCAAAACGCAATCAGGCACCGGCCGATCGATCAAACGAGAGGGACCGAAACAAAGTCTGGTCGGGTTGACTCGGTTCTGCAAAGCGGGTCGAAGCTTTCGCCGTTTTCTCTCTTTCTCGAAGAGGAAGAGAAATAAAAATTATCTCCATTGCAAAAAATTCTCAACCATTTCCGTGAAGCCACGTAAACAAAGAACTAAGCTTAAAACTGTTCTAATTCAAGAACTAAAAATCTGTTCTAAGGCCACTGTTCAATTTATTAAACATATTTTTAGGCTAAGAACACCTAATAAGTTGTACCGATAAAGATGGCCTAATAGCATAAAGTGTCTAAAATGAAAGAAGTTTCATAGAAATTGTGTCATTGTGTCAATCTCCCAAAATATAAACTGTTTGGTCTTATTCATTTAAATTTTTAATCAGTCCATTCATAATATCTCTTATCTTCAGCTTATTTTCGATTTCGTTGACAAAAAATTGTATGCTTTGAAAACCAATTTATATGTGTTTGTGGGAGAATCTAATTTAAAACTATAGTAGGATTTAAGTTCAAGTGAGCATTCTTAAGTCAGACAGAATATAGTGAGAATTGAAATAAAATAGGATATTTAAGTTTTATTTTGTGCAAATCAGATCTAGTATACAAACTTAAATTACCTAAAAATAAAGACAGAAAACGTTCTCAGACCCGAGTATTAAGGACCTCTACTCTACCTAATAAAGATAGAACCTGGACCAAAGACCTTGTGTATTTGTTTTGGCTAGTCGACGTTTTTATGCTAGAAGAGTATTGCTTTTTCTAGGCTGGATTATTGGATCCTATTGTTAAGGTCAGTTGAAAAGGTTGAGGAGCAACGACATTATGAACATGTCTCTAAGGAGCTTTGGTTACTGTTGTTTCCTCAACCACCTATCATCATATCCCCACCTATAACCAATGCGTCTCTTCACCAATCTTGTTTTCCTGGTTCCTATGTTTAATGATTTCAAGCCAGTGCTAAACAACAATTCTAAGGCTATTAATCACGAGAACGAAGTGTGAGGAAGTATGGCATTATGATCCCCTCTCAAAGGAAGGGTGACTACCAAAACTTCCTCATTTTTAACTCCTTTTATCCGCTTCCCCTGAACATGGATCCCAAGATTATATCTGACGACATCTGTATCATTCAGGATACGTTATCTCTCGTCTCAGTGCCCTTCTTGTGTTCCGTGCCGGCAAACCAAGAGGCAAATGACGTCTATTCAACGTCACATGAATCATTATTGAACGTGACTACTTCAAAATTCTCCAATTTGATCGCAGAAGTGTCTATGACAGACCATGAGATCGCTTGTGGCTTGTTGCATGATTCCTAGTTTATGTCTTTCGAAACTTATTGTACTTTTTTTTAAGTTTGAAGACTTTGTAATTTTTGCGCTTGAGAGGCTTGCTTGTATGAAATAAATGTCTTGTTTGACAAAAAAATAAAAGTTTTATTTTGTGCAAGTAAAAGCAAGGAGGATAATCTTTAGATTATCACCAACATAATGACTTCAACATTTGATTTTATACGAGGAGAAAGAGGATAGAGTACAGTATCTCAAAGTGGCAATTCTCTAATTTACTTTATGTTTTAAATACAAATTTATATGAATTTTTACTTGCTAAAATTTTAATGACATAGGCTAATGAATTTTGTACTGGACACTATTTTAAACCTTTAAAGGATCAACTAATATTTACTACTATTTTTCAAAATCTGTCTTTTGAGTAGTTTAAATCTGTTTCTCCTTTTTTTTTTTTTTTGAAGTGAACGTTTTCTCAAGAATTTAAAGAAATCTTGAAGAAGATAAAGATTGAGTTTATTTCATTTTCAATAGTAGATGTTAAGTGTACATGCACATGATTGCATTGGACCTGAGAGCATCAAATCTGTTACGCACAAAGGAAGTGGTCTAGAGTGACGAAGAGAAGATGGCTTGTTTTTGTTGTTTAAGGCCTACTTCCTCTTCAATCTTCACTTGGTCTTCTTTTAGTTTGATTATTGAATTGTCTTAGACAATCTCGGGTAGAAAGTTGAAACCAAGTTTGAAACAATGGTCAAAGAAAGGTTGTCGATGCAAGAACTATTTACATTGGTTTTATGTTTACAACACCTACCTATTTCTTTTTAACATTCCACATCATTTTTTCTTTTTCTTTCTCTATACAATAGTTTTGTTTAATAAAATTACAACATCGTATGCTCAGTGATTCATTTGGCGCTTCTCAGACGAGCAAGAGTTAAATCCTCTTCATTTAGAATGGCTTCATAAACAGCACTCATACCACAAAAATTCATTTGTGTAGAAAATTCGGGGAATTCGGTTACTCCAACATTCATATTCGTTTCATTATCCATTAGAGTAAAAGAATAAAAGGGTGTTTAAGATGAATATCACATCGTCGATACATGATATGAATGATAGATTGGAACATTTATCGACATGAAGATATTTGGTGGATATCCATAATTTGGTATGCTCGGGATGGTTGGGAGATTGATTTTGAACTGATAATTGTTGGGATCTGGGTAGTTAAAAAGGTAATTAGAAAAATTTTGGGAGCTAAAAGGGTTAGGGGTGTTATTGGTTTGGGAATCACATAGAATTTTAATGACTTTAAATGTTACGTAAAATATGTTGTTATTCAACCTAGACTTTTAAAAACTCTCTCAAAAATTTGGTGTTATCAGTTGTGGATTTGTAAAAAGTTATCTAAAATCTTCATAAATTTAGTGTTATTGGATTAAGAGTTTTATAAAATCATTAAAAGTTGATATTATTCAAGTAAAACAAAAAAATCTTAGATTGTTAATAAACTAAATTTTTATGTTATTGGTTTAGGGCTTTATAAACTTTTTTTTCATAAATAAAAGTGTCATGAAAACACCCTCATAAAATAGAGAGTTGTGAATCATGAGTCCATGACTTTTTATGGTTCAAAAGCTTCATCATCGATTATGTTATCTCTCACTCTTTTACTCTCCCCAATTCTAATTGTTCAGACATCAGTGGTATCACCCATTCCAATTGCGGGACCACCAATAGCTAAGCCACAATTAATATCCTCAAATAAAAGTTGAAGATCCTCAAATTTTTCATTTGACTCATATCATAGATGTTTATGTTTAGGATGTTTCTATAAAAAAATTATATTACTTATACTATATGTTTGAAAAATAATGTTGTACGATTAACCATATATAATCAAATACATACCTTGAAGTAAACCCTTACATTTAAGGATCCCATCCAAATCCATAATTGAAGCGTTGAAGGTCTAAATAATTTTGGTATAGGGATCTCAAATACTTCAATCTACTTAGGTAGTGGTTGTGAGTTTTTTGACATTCAAGTCTTTCATTGAGAACAGGTAAAAAAATTTACTCAAGAGTTAGCTTGCTAAAAGTTACCGCTAATATCACGTCAGTTTCTTTGAACTACATCAACAAGTAGCTTTACTAGTACTTTTGTCTCCTGGGGTCCTCACTGCCTATATAAATCAATTTCCTTACTCTTTTGAGAATCTTCCATTAGCTTAGCATATATGTATAAACAGTAATAAATAAATATTGATATTCACTAGATTATCTCACTCATTCAAAGAAACAAAGAATCAAACACCCAAACATAAAAATATAATAAAATATAATACATAAATTAAAATTAATCAGAGAAAAGATGAAAACCTAGGTATGTACCTGTAACTTTTGACAAAAGCGTAGAATATTTAGGGAGATCGAGTATGCTTTTGATAAAACCAAAACTTATGCTTTTGTATAAACTAAATGACTATGGCAAAAATGATTTCATAGAAGATGAGATAAGCAACTGTTTACGTGGAAGAGAATATTGTGAAATATTTTTGAGATATATCATAATAAAAGTTAGAGATCTTATTATATAAACCTTGATGACAAAATTACTCATTAACAAGATCGTGACACGTGTCAATTATATTATTCAGATGTTGACACATGTAAATTGAGTATTAAAATTTTTAAAAATAAAAATGTAAAAATTCAAAACCTAACCTAAAAAGGTTTTATATAAAAGTAAATAGATAAAATAAAACTTAATTTTATTTAAAATCTAATTATAAGATAAATTATATATATATTCCATAAAATTCAAAATTATAATATTGTTTACTTATTTTAATTTTTAGTTGCTATATTACAAGAAAAATATTACTTTTTATATAAGATAAAAAAATGACTGTGAAAATTATACATTTAGTTATTGTTTCTAAAAAAATGTAAATACTCACCTTTACATAAAGAAAAAGATTGTTGAAGTAAAAAAAATAGATCGTTCCATATTTTTTTCACCAATCAAATAATTTATTCAAAAGACTGCTATTGTTATATAGTCCATCCGTTTCAAAATATAAGATGTTTTGAGTGAAAGCACGCAGATTAAGAAATAACCACTTTAAAAAAGTTCAACCAATCATAAACAAGACTGCATAAAATAAATAAAAAATATATATAAAAGTAATCTAAAAGTTACTTAAAAAGTTGAAAACATCTTATATTATGAAAAAAAGAAAAACCTCTAAAACATCCTATATTATGAAACAGAAGGAGTATATGATAGAAGTATGTAAGATTAACGTATGCATTTTTGTAACTATAAAAGTGTTAAAGTGAACAGACATATAATATATTATTTAATGTGTCCATAAAGACAATTTGTTTGTAATAGTTAAGACTAAAGAGTATATTTTAACAGTAAAACTATTTGTGTGTACAAATAAACTTTTAGTGGTAATGTAGACAATAGATGTGTTGTAACATCCGCAAACCAAAATTGGGTTTTTGGGGATGGGTTTCGATCAACACCACTGATTTCTGGTTTGACCAGTTCGATTTAATTATCGATTTGGACCGGTTTGGTTTAGGAAAAACCATTAAACCAAGATATTTAAGGGTGTGGTCGACCAGAAGGGTTTTTGGAAGTTCTTTTGTTGCCGTTTATCGTTTTGAGAAAAGAAAGAGAGAAAAAGTGTTCTTGAGCTTTTGGGAAGAGATTGAGAGATTCCTTGCTGTTCTTGAGAGATTTGGAGCTAGGAAAGAGTTAGAAGCTTGATAGGAGGCTTGGATTCGTTGCTATTGGTCTGAATCTTCCTGCAAAGAGGTAAAGGCAAAGTGTGATCGTGGAATCAAGGCAATGAAGAGGAGGATGTTCTAGGGACTCCATTGGATGTTGTCTGGCATTGCTAGGTTGCTAAAGTTGGGTCATTAGAAACATTGCTAAGTTGCTGGTTCCTTGTTTCTTGTTGTTTGGTATTTGGTTATTGCTTATGCTATGATATTGGGTTGTTATTGAATTATTATTGGTTTATTATTGGATATTGGTTTTTGTTATTCCGCTGTTGATTGTGATGTGGTTAGGGGGCTAGTGGGTATGGGACCACTAGTTGCAGTTTATTTATATATATATATTATTTATTATTTATTAAAAAAAAAGGTCGGTCGTTTCATTTTGGTATCAGAGCCCTTACGGTTCTTGGTTTGGGTTCACTAGGTTTCTGTTGTAGATGTTTGGGATTTGCATGCTTGGATTGATTATGTGAGTTAGTCAATTGTGTGTGGCATGGAGTCCTAGAACATCCTCTTTGAGCCGACTGTGTGATTCCATGGTGAGTTTATGTGTCTGTGTTGTATTGGAAATTGTTTGCTTAGCCTTCTGTTCATGGTAGTGCAGATGGTTAGAGAGGATGCTGTGGCTGGTCGAGGTCGTGGACGCGGACGTGGTCGTGGTAGGGGCAGAATCCCAGTGGTTAGTGAGACCGAGGACCAGAGTGTGACAGCTGAGGGTGTTGGCGAGTCGCAGGATGTTTCGGGGCATTCCGTGAGTGTGGCAGGATGGGGCGGTGCTGATGCTCCAGTGGCCAGTGAGGCTAGGGTCCCGGGTGTGGGAGTCCCAGCAGGTGGAGTCCTTGGTACTGACGTTGCGGCTTTGCTAGCAGAGGTGTTAGCGCGGTTACCACCAGTGGTACCGGCGCAGGCTCGGGTAGTGCCACCAGTGGTGGCGGAGGAGCGGTAGCCAGTGGCTGCGGATGTGGGAGTCCATTCTCGTTATCTCAGCATGCTGACAGAGATAGGCCGTATTCGTACTGAGCATTTTTCAGGAGGGGTAGATCCTACTGCGGCGGATGCATGGAGGGCGAGTGTGGAACGTAACTTCCATACTCTGAGATGCCCTGAGGAGTTTTGGGTGGACATAGGGGTCCATCATTTGGTTGGTGATGCTCAGATATGGTGGAGATCAGTGGCTGCTAGGAGGGTGCAGAGGAAGATGACTTGGGCTGACTTCGTCTTGGAGTTCAACTGCAAGTATTTTCCTAGAGAGGCATTGGACCGGTTGGAGGTGCAGTTCCTTCAGTTATCTCAGGGGACGCGGTCAGTGCGGGAGCTGGACTTGGAGTTCAGTCGACTTCTTTGTTATGGGGGTCGGGCTATGGAGCCTGAGGAGGCTCAGATCAGGAGTTTCTTGAGGGCTCTACATGATGATTTGAGAGTTCACTGTAGAGGGCGGAGTTATGCTACGCGTGCAGAGCTGGTTGAGACTGCAGCAGAGATTGAGGAGGATATCCGGGCACAGTCAGTGGCGGTAGCTCCAGCAGTTCAGCCTAGTAAGGCTCAGCAGCAGGGTGGTTCTAGCAGGGGCGGTAGGCATGCTCAGGGAACCAAGAGGAAGTGGGAGGCTACGTAGATGCAGGGTGGTGCGAGTTGCTTCAAGTGTGGGAGCAAGGATCATAAGATTGCTAGCTGTCCCAAGAGGAGTGCTCCGACGGCAGGGCCTCGAGTATGTTATCATTGCAGGGAGCCAGGGCAGATCAAGCCCTTGTGTCCAAGTTGCAGCCGGCAGCAGTGGCAGCGTTGCAGCAGGTGCAGCCTGGAGGTCAGCATGTGGCACGGATTGAGCAGGGGCCACGGGTTTACACGACAGCAGAGACTGGTGGAACCAGTGCCGGGGCGATCACAGGTATAATTTCTGTTACTTAAGCTTTGTTAATTTTTAGTAGGTTCAGATTTTATGTTTCCTGTGATAAAATGGTAGGTTCTCAACACATAAGGTTTGTGTAGGGACCTTGTTGGTGGGCGAGTTTAAGTCCCATGTTATGTTTGATTCTGGAGCTTCTCATAGGTTCATTACCCCGGAGTGTGCAGAGTGTGCGGGATCAGCGAGGATCCTGGAGAGCGTGCAGGAGTTGTCAGGGTTGCGGGAGGTGAGTTCCTGAGAGTGATTGGATGGGCCAGAGGAATTGATATTCAGATCGCAGGAGAGTCGTGGCCAGCGGATTTGCTTATCAGTCCAGTGGAGTTATATGATGTTATTCTCGGGATGGATTGGTTGCATCGGCATAGGGTGCATTTGGATTGCCATCGGGGTAGAGTGGAGTTTGAGCGTTCAGGAGGGAAGGTGGTTTTTCAGGGTATTAGACCGACTTCGGGGAGTCTCGTGATCTCAGCCATTCAGGCTGGGAAGATGATCGAGAAGGGCCGTGAGGCTTATCTGGTTACTATATCTATGCCAGAGTCAGTGGGGAAGTCTACGGTTAGCGGTATTCCAATAGTGGAGGAGTTTGAGGATGTGTTCCAGTCTTTGCAGGGATTACCACCATCTCGGTTGGATCCTTTTACCATTGAACTGGAACCAGGGACAATGCCGTTATCCAAGGCTCCTTACAGGATGGCTCCAGCAGAGATGGCAGAGCTGAAGAAGCAGCTAGAGGATTTATTGAGTAAAGGATTCATCCGTCCTAGTGTATCACCGTGGGGAGCGCCGGTGTTGTTTGTGAAGAAGAAGGACGGGAGTTTCAGGTTGTGCATTGATTATCGGGGTTTGAACCGGGTCACTGTGAAGAACAAGTACCCTCTTCCTAGGATCGATGAGTTGTTGGATCAGTTGAGGGGTGCTACTTGGTTCTCTAAGGTAGATCTGGCGTCGGGTTATCATCAGATACCGATAGATGAGGCAGATGTGAGGAAGACTGCTTTCAGGACTAGGTATGGGCATTATGAGTTTGTGGTGATGCCTTTCGGGTTGACTAACGCGCCAGCAGCGTTTATGAGATTGATGAACAGCGTGTTTCAGGAGTTTCTGGATGTGTCTGTCATCATTTTCATCGACGATATCCTGGTTTATTCTAAGAGTCCTGAGGAGCATGCAGTGCATTTGAGGTCAGTTATGGAGAAGCTGCGGGAGCAAAATTTGTTTGCCAAGTTGAGCAAGTGTAGTTTTTGGCAGCGTGAGATGGGTTTTCTGGGTCAAATTGTGTCTGCAGACGGGGTTTCTGTAGATCCAGAGAAGATTCAGGCTATCAGAGATTGGCCTAGACCGCAGAATGCCACAGAGATCAGGAGTTTTCTTGGGTTGGCAGGATACTACAGGAGATTTGTGCAGGGGTTTGCAAGCAGAGCACGTCCTATGACTAAGTTGACAGGGAAGGATGTTCCTTTTGTTTGGTCAGAAGAGTGTGAGGAAGACTTTGCAAGCCTGAAGGAGATGTTGACTACTGCGCCAGTGTTGGCTTTGCCTGAGCAGGGAGAACCCTATGTGGTTTATACAGATGCATCTAGAGTTGGTTTGGGGTGTGTTCTGATGCAGCATGGGAAGGTGATTGCCTATGCTTCGCGGCAGTTGTGGGTGCATGAAGACAACTATCCTATTCATGATTTGGAGATGGGTGCTGTAGTTTTTGCCCTGAAGATTTGGAGATCTTATCTTTATGGTGCAAAGGTACAGGTGTTTACAGATCATAAGAGCCTGAAGTATATATTCACTCAGCCTGAGCTGAACTTGAGACAGAGGCGGTGGATGGCACTTGTGGCGGATTATGATTTGGAGATAGCCTATCATCCTGGTAAGGCTAATACGGTTGTAGATGCTCTGAGTCGGAAGAGGGTAGCTTCGGCTCAGGAGCAGGCGATGGAGTCTCTAGTAGGAGAGATCAGTGCTTTGAGCTTGTGTGCTGTTTCACAGGAACCGTTGGGTTTGGAAGCAGTAGATAGAGCAGATCTTCTGAGTAGGGTGCGGTTGGCTCAGGAGAAGGATTTGGGGCTGGTGAATGCCTCCAAAGATGTGGATTCAGAGTATCAGGTCTCAGATAATTGTATCATCTTGGTGCATGGTTGGGTTTGTGTGCCCAAGGATGAGGAGTTGAGACAGGAGATTCTGAGAGAAGCTCATGCGAGCAAGTTGTCCATTCATCCAGGAGCGACTAAGATGTACCGTGATCTCAAGAGGTACTATCATTGGGTCGGGATGAAGAAGGATGTAGGTAGTTGGGTTTCGAGGTGTGATGTGTGTCAACTAGTGAAGGCTGAGCATCAGGTCCTGGCGCGTTACTGAAGAGTTTACCCATTCCTGAGTGGAAGTGGGATATGATCACCATGGATTTTGTGGTAGGATTGCCAGTGTCACGGACCTTTGATGCTATTTGGGTCAATGTGGACCGGTTGACTAAGTCAGCACATTTTCTAGCCATTAAGAAGACTGATGGAGCAGCGGTCCTGGCTAAGAAGTATGTGAGGGAGATAGTCAGATTGTATGGGGTGCCAGCGAGCATTGTGTCTGATAAGGATTCTAAGTTCACTTCGGTGTTCTGGAAGGCATTTCAGGCAGAGATGGGCACTAAGGTGCATATGAGTACAGCTTATCATCCCCAGACAGATGGGCAGTCTGAGAGGACGATCCAGACGTTGGAGGATTTGCTGAGGATGTGTGTATTGGATTGGGGTGGCCATTGGGCAGATCACCTAAATCTGGTAGAGTTTGCTTACAACAACAGCTATCAGGCGAGTATTAAGATGGCTCATTATGAGGCTTTGTATGGGAGACCATGTCGTACACCATTATGCTGGACTCAGGTGGGGGAGAGGAGCATGTTTGGTGCTAGTTTTGTTCAGGAGACCTTAGAGAAGATTCGGGTTCTCAAGCTGAACATGAAGGAGGCTCAGGATAGGCAGAGGAGTTATGCTGATAGGAGGAGGAGAGATCTTGATTTTCAGGTAGGAGACAGAGTGTACCTCAAGATGGCCATGTTGCGGGGTCCGAACAGGTCATTGTCAGAGACTAAGTTGAGTCCGAGGTATATGGGTCCGTTCAGAGTGATTGAGCGGGTTGGACCTATGGCATATAGACTGGAGTTACCCGAGGTTATGCCTGCATTCCATAAGGTTTTCCATGTGTCTATGTTGCAGAAGTGTCTCCGTGAGGGTGAGCAGGTGTTGGCTAAGATTCCTGAGGATCTTCAGCCTAACATAACATTGGAGGCGAGACTAGTGAGGGTTCTCGAGAGGAGGATCAAGGAACTTCGGAAGAAGAAGATTGCTTTGATGAGAGTCCTGTGGGACTGTGATGGTGTTGAGGAGCAGACTTGGGAGCCTGAGGCAAAGATGAAAGCAAGGTTCAAGAAGTGGTATGAGAAGCAAGCCGCAACTTGAGCTTGTTTAGCCTGGTCCATCTGTAATCCGTGGCTGGAGCGGGAATGGAGTATTCTAGCCCATCTCTCTTGTTACTCGGTCGCTTGGGGTGGTTGGTTGTGCGACTCAGTAACATGATGAGGTGGTGCTCGGGGTTTCTGGAGGAAAGTTTCCTGGAATAGGAGTTTTCTAAAAGTGGAAAGTTTCCAAAAATGGAAAGTGCTAAATATGGAATTTGTCCATTTTAGCGCTGGAGAGCCTTGGAGGGGCTTGTGTGGCATTAGTGGCGGACTTTCGAGTCAGTGTGCCGTGTGTGGCAGTATTTCTTTGTTATTGTGTGGCCTTTGTGGCAGGCTGTTTAGCCAGAGTGCCTGTTTAGGCGGTCCTAAGGGACAGACGGTTCTTCGGGACTAATGGTCCTTCGGGACAGACGGTCCTTCCGGACTGATGGTTCTTCGGGACAGACGGTCTTTCGGGACTGATGGTCCTTCGGGACAGACGGTCCTTCGGGACAGATGGTCCTTCGGGATAGACGGTCCTTCGGGAGAGATGGCCTTTCTGGCGGGCTGTTTAGCCAGAGTGCCTGTTTAGGCGGTCCTCTTTAGGACATTTGTTTGGCCTTGGTGGCTGTCCTCTTTAGGACATTTGTTTGGCCTTGGTGGCGGTCCTCTTTAAGATATTTGTTTGGCCTTGGTGGCGGTCCTCTTTAGGACATTTTGTTTGGCCTTGTGGCATGTATATGATCCTTGTGTGGTCATGGGGTATTCCAGTGAGGGGATATGTGGTTGGTAGGACATTGAGATGTTTTACGCGAGCCACGTTAAGGAAACCTGGATATGGATAGGACTCAGACGTGTTCAGAATTGTTTGTTCGCGGCTCTCGGAGGACTTAGGTTCTCCTAGTACTGCCATATCGACTTCGGACGACGGTCCGGAGGCGCACTGTAGGGTGACGACCCGAGAGAGGAGTTTGGATTTTTCCTTATATATTATGGCATGCAGACTTAGGTCTGATGAGGAGCCAATAAGAACTCAAGGTCTAGGCCTATGAGTAAAGGGAAATCCAAAAGTCGAGAGCAAATGCGCTTGGAGCGTGAGTCTATCACCTAAAGGTGACCTTCTGTAGATCAGTCAGAGGAGTGCGGGCCGTGGAGACGGTTGCACGGGAGTCCTTGGCTGATGGTCGTTCGAGATTCGAGGACGAATCTAGATTGGTGGGGGAGAATTGTAACATTCGCGAACCAAAATTGGGTTTTTGGGGATGGGTGTCGATCGACACCAAGGGGGTGTCGCTCGACACCACTAATTTCTGGTTTGACCAGTTCGATTTAATTATCGATTTGGACCGGTTTGGTTTAGGAAAAACCACTAAACCGAGATAATTAAGGGTGTGGTCGACCAGAAGGGTTTTTGGAAGTTCTTTTGTCGCCGTTTATCGTTTTGAGAAAAGAAAGAGAGAAAAAGTGTTCTTGAGCTTTTGGGAAGAGATTGAGAGATTCCTTGCTGTTCTTGAGAGATTTGGAGCTAGGAAAGAGTTAGAAGCTTGCTAGGAGGCTTGGATTCGTTGCTATTGGTCTGAATCTTCCTGCAAAGAGGTAAAGGCAAAGTGTGATCGTGGAATCAAGGCAATGAAGAGGAGGATGTTCTAGGGACTCGATTGGATGTTGTCTGGCATTGCTAGGTTGCTAGAGTTGGGTCATTAGAAACATTGCTAGGTTGCTGGTTCCTTGTTTCTTGTTGTTTGGTATTTGGTTATTGCTTATGCTATGATATTGGGTTGTTATTGAATTATTATTGGTTTATTATTGGATATTGGTTTTTGTTATTCCGCTCTTGATTGTGATGTGGTTAGGGGGCTAGTGGATATGGGACCACTAGTTACAGTTTATTTATATATATATTATTTATTATTTATTAAAAAAAAAAAGGTCGGTCGTTTCATGTGTAAATGGATATACATTAGTGTATTATAGCAAAAAAACAACTATTTTCTATAACTAAAAGTTTATCTCTTTACTTTTATACATTGTTTTTACTTACGAAAAGAATTAAATATATATTTTTTGTTAAATTTAATTTAATTTTAATACTTTTGAACTCATCTACAATTATTTTCTTTGACTAAAAGTGTATTTATTTTTTTTTCCAACCAAAAAATAAATTAAAAGGAATTTCCTCGGTTAGTTGCCCAAGCTAGAAGGAAGGGGTTTACAAAAGAAACTTCAGATATAAGAGAATGCGAAGCACGGCCAAGATAATCCGCCTTCGAATTTGTCGCATGCGGGATCCAAGATATGGAGAATAGTGGAAAAAAACTCCAGCGTATTAAACTCATCGAGCAAGTTGAAGAAGGATGGCCAATATTCAGGGGAATGCACCATAGTGAGTAACCCAGCACGTATCCGCTCCATGGCCCACAACAACGCTTCTAACTCTGAATGCAGGGGGGAGGGGCTCCGTCTTAGACACTTGGCCCCAAACAACAAGATTCGCTCCTCACCAACGCAACACCACTAGCCCAATCATGAATGCTAATTGGTTGCTTTCCAAGAACCATCAATTTGACAACAAGGTGAAGAAACCTGGACATCCGAGGACGAAGATGGAGCCGACATGACCGCCGTAAAGGATAGAACCTCTTCCCAGGCTAACTTATCTCCCAAACCTGAGCAATTATATCATTCGTCTTGATCTCTAAACCTTAATTTTGTTTTTATTTATGGCCTTCCAGATTGCCCATAAGAATCATGGTAATTAAAGAAGTTTATCAGGATCACCCTGTTGAGAGACATCCCTCCAGAAAACAAAATCCAAATTTGAGTACACCGACTCATATGGAAAATCCACTGATGAGACCAGAGTTAGAGATAAATCCTAAACTTCCCACGAGTGAGGGCAATCAAAAAAAATGTGATTAATAGTCTCAATCGCAGAGTCACACCTTTTACACCAGATATTTACATTGGACACCTCGGTGTATCTATTTACTTTTATAGATAGGGTTTACTTACTAAAAATACTTACTTTATATTTTTTGTTAAATTTTATTTTATTTTAAAAACTCTAAACCCGCACATCGGGCGGGTCCTAATCTAGTACTCTATAAAAGTTTGAGAGATTTTACGAGAAATTTTTTCTTTTCTTGCTTTTGATGTTTATTTTCCGTTGTAAATTAGTCACTCTGCTTTAAAATATGAATCCTACTCATCACTAACGATTCAATGTGTATGTTTTCATCGTGTTGTATATTGTTTTGCTTATCATATCAATAAAATTAAATTTTCAGTTTCTACTCATGACTAACCACCGTCTCTTTCCTCATGTCTATGTTTTTCGTTAACTAATATGCACTATCTGCCAATTGTTTGGTTGATATATTCGTTTGTCCAAATACTATATGTTGATAATTCCCTTCATCTCTCTCAGTCTTACGCAAACGTTGCATAAATTTTATTTTAATCGTACATGTGATTGTATGAATCCCTTTAAAAATTAATTATTTCACTAAAACTCTGCTAACGTAGATTCAAATCTAGCCACGACTATCTTGAAAACTAACCAATGAAAGGACATAGTAGCAAATAATAGAGCAACAACGATAAAGATAATATGTCACATACTTACAAGTCACAACCATATAAGAGACAAGATGAGTCATGAGCACATCTTTCCGCCGAAGACTCACTCAGAGGACATAGTAGACACATAGAATTCAATATCACCCACTTATAAACAACTTTTGATAGACTTTGTTATTTTATATTTTATTCTCATTTTTTATAAAATTAAATAATTTTTTTACAGCTATTGATTAACTTGATTTACTGTTTAAAACATATTATCTCTAAGTGGAAAGATATAGACATTTGAGCTCTATAATACATACATAGCATTTGAGCTCTAATCAAGTTATATGAGATTCTTATGCATTTTTTTTTCTTTAAGAAGAAAACAAAATAACTGAGATCACAAAGGAAAAACAAACACATCTTTTTTTACAGTAACATTATCTTTCCAAAAATAATATTTTCTATATTTTATTTGGTTTATCATTAAAAAATATATTTTAACATCATTTCAAAGATTTCAGAGTATGATTATTGATATAATTAAAATTAATAAAAAACAAAATAGTATGTATATGTAAACTTATAAATGTTAAAATATCGTAAAACGGGGTTATTTTGCATAACGAATTATAAGAAAAGATAGTTTAGATTAGCATTAGTATAAATTTTAAAAATATCATTAGTCCGACACTTGAATACTGGTTAAATCTTCATATGATTATTTTGTTAGTTTCATCAATTTTAGAATATTAGACATATCTAATTAAGCTGATTAATTATGATTATGTAAAAAAAAAATTGAACAATAGGTGAAATTCTAGAGTTAATAATCAAAATAAAAGTTTACAATCTTAAACACTAAACAAAACAAACAATATTAACAAACAAACAAATATAAGTTCCTACCAAAAAAAACAAAAAAATATCAGTCGACCAAAAAAACAAATGTAGCTTAAAATTTAAATATTTTAATTATAAAAAATTATCATGCGGTATACCGCATGCATATAATTTTATTATTACTTATATTTTATATTGTATTTGTTTGTTAAATATTGAATGTTTTCCAAATAGAGCAATAACAAATTTCCCAAGTGAGGAAGGTGGAGCCAAAGTTCTCTCCATGGTGGAGGAGTTTGGACGCAAGGTTCTCTCCATAAGAGATGAGGGTGGAGCCGAAGTTTTCTCCGTGGTGGTCATACACTATTGTGATATACATCATTGATTAGTATATTATGTAATATATTTTTTATTCGAAATGTTTTTTGAGCCAACAATTTTAGTAATTAAAAAACTATGCAGAAGTGAAAGTAAAATAGTTGGTTTAATATGTTCATACAGACATTTTCTAGGTGGGTGAATATATTTGTAAGATAGAGTATATTTCTGTGTAAAAAAACACTATTTTTAATGGTAACATACATAAAAGATTTGTAAATATGTATGAATCAATGTATTATAACAAAAATTTATAAATAACATACAATAAATTTTAATATAATTTATAAAACTTTAAACTTGCACATCGGACGGGTCCTCATCTAGTGATTGTTATAAACAAGAGGTTTTAGGGAATTGTTCCTTTGTTATTCATCTATCCCATATGATATAACATATATATAATGATACAACTTTAGGGTTTTAAGTTATACATCAGATCTACTAATTAATGGACCGATAATGGACATCAATTAGATTTTAACCTGCGATACACCGCATGCCTATATTTTATTTATAACTAAATTTAATTTAAATTGATGTTGTATGTTGTAGATTTTTATGACATTATTTTTTAAAATAGCTAGAATTCAGTTACATTTAACTTTTTTTGTCAACAGAATTCTGTAACTTTTATGGATGTATATGCGGGTTAATCGAATATAAATTTGGTTAATATATAGATATTTTTAAGATGAAAATAAGTATATTGTGTGTAAAGTCTGTCCAATTATACGAATTAGAGGGCGGAGTGTAATAAAATTCAATGAAGATAAAAACCAAAATTTAAACTTATTATAATCAAAGGGATACACTAACATATATAAAATAAAGTGAAACATATTTTTTAGTTAAAATCAGTCAACTTTGTGTTCATTTTCTTACATTTTTCTTTTGTTGTACAGTTATTTAAACTTAAAAGATTTAAATTTAATATATATATAAAGAAACAAAAAAGGCAAGTGTGGTAGCTGTTTTGTATTCAAAAATTATAACAACGTACTAGTATTAAGCCTGTACTACGTACGGGACAAAACTAATTAATTATATATATATATAAATGTTCTTTTTTGAATTACTGGTTAACTAAAATCAAAATAGTAGTTAGAAGAACACAAATGAATTGGAAAAAGAAAATTTTAAATATATACCAAAAATATATTCAACATAAATTATCAATAGCCAACAAAGAAAAGAAAAGAAAATTGCAGTTATTGACAGTCAAACGATGTTGAACAATAAATACAAAAATGAATGGATTGGATATGTAAATCTCTATATATTTACAAATTCTACACTAATTAATATGCAAGGTTTTTGTTGAAATTTGAAAAATGGAATTACCCTTGTTCATGCTTCATTATTGCAGTCAGCAATCTCTCTCTTGTCTTTCTCATATTCACCCATAATTGATCTCGAAGTTGAAGGAGACTGATGTCTGATTTTTATGTAAAGTGGACAAAAAAACATCGAAAGAAAAATGGTATATATCAAACATGATGGAAGGCTTGCAGAAAAGATAATAATAGAGCCCAAGGTGAGGTTTTAAAAAAAGTAATAAACAAATCACAAAGAAGATGAAAACGTATAAATAGACGCTCAATTGCAAAAAGAAACAATTGCATATAGACATGGAGAAGATCGTGGGGAGACATGGAGAAGATCGTGGGGAAAGTGGGAGAGATTTTAGGGTTGTAGGGGTTTTAGGAACTGTATTTATTTTAGGGTTACATAATGTGCTGTACTGCTGTTTCTCGCTCAAATTTTTAAAAATTGTGTTTCTGCCACAATTATTTTGCAGGTTTTTTGTATATATATATTTTTTACCACGATCTCACTTTTTTTTTCAAGTTAACTGGATTTACATTCTGTACGTATATCACTTTTTGCTTTTTTTCCTCTCCACAATCACTTAAAAATTTGTTTTATAAACATTTTAAAAAATAACTAGAAAGTAACCCCAATCCATCCCTTCGCCACTTAGTTTGGGAACGACTAGAAAGGATTGCAATAACTAGAAATGGCCCCTGGATGGCAATAGGGGATTTCAACGAGATCAAAAACAACAATGAGAAAAGAGGGGGGCCTCCTAGACCAGAGAGTTCGTTTGCGGATTACCGCAGCATGATCCAAATTTGTGATTTCCATGAGTTAAAGTTCACGGGTGATCCCTTTTCGTGGGTTGGTAAACGACACTCGCATGATGTGGCTTGTTGTCTTGACAAAACATTGGTAAATAGCGAGTGGAGAGCACAGTTTCCAGCATCTCATGTGGAGTTCTTGGAACTTATTGAATCAGACCACAGACCAGTCATCACAACTATTTCAAATGACTTCACACCAAGACAAGGCCAATTCTACTATGATAACCGGCTGATAAATCGGGAAGGTTTTCAGGATACAGTCAACCGTTGCTGGAATAGTCATCGTTATGATCAAGACATCAGCCTTGCTTCACGCTTAAGAAACTGCAGGGCAACAATTTCTAAATGGAAACGTCAGCACAAGCCAAATGCGCAGGAAGAGATAAAGATTTTAAGGTCATTGATTGATAAAGCTCACACAAATGGTTCCACTACTCAACAGATCAGAGACCTAAGACAGAGACTGAGTATTGCGTATGCTGAGGAGGAAGAATTTTGGCGACAAAAGAGCAGAAAAAACTGGCTCTCAAGTGGTGACCGAAACATTAAATATTTCTTTGCTACTGCCAAAAGTCATTCTGCAAGAAATAAGCTGTTCTCAATGCTAGATGATGACGGTCGTGAACATTTTGGGGATAATCAGATTGGAGTGGTGGCACAGTCTTACTTCACATCTCTTTTTAAGAGTGATCTAACCCCGCAGAACAACCACTTTCATGTTTTCCGTGATTTCCAACAAAGAGTTACCCCAGAGATTAATGCAGACTTAACAAGGCCTATCTCAGAAGATGAGATCAAGCAATCTGTATTCTCGATTGGTCCAACAAGAGCCCCAGGCCCCGATGGCTTTACCGGAGCCTTTTATCAGAACTTTTGGGAAACGACAAAAGTGACTCTTATACAGGAAGTGCAAAACTTTTTCACTACAGGCAGCTTTGATCGCACCCTCAACCACACAA
The DNA here is from genome assembly GCF_030686135.1 of Camelina sativa. NCBI lineage: Eukaryota > Viridiplantae > Streptophyta > Magnoliopsida > Brassicales > Brassicaceae > Camelina > Camelina sativa. The sequence goes on from NC_141899.1 coordinate 31,556,071, forward strand.
ACATTTGCCTCATCCCTAAGTCTGATGCTGCACGACATATTAGTGACTACAGACCTATCTCTCTTTGCAATGTAAGCTACAAAATAATCTCAAAAATCCTGGTTTCAAGACTGAAGCAGCATCTTGATCGACTTATCTCGGAGGAACAAGCAGCATTTATCCCTGGCCGGATCATCACAGACAATGTTCTTATCGCACATGAGCTCCTTCACGCCTTAAAAGTTAAACGACGATGTTCTAATTCGTACATGGCGATAAAAACTGATATTACCAAGGCCTACGACCGTTTGGAGTGGGATTTCCTTCAGGAGACTCTGTTCAAGTTTGGTTTCGACATAAAGTGGATCCAATGGATCATGACCTCTGTACGATCCCCCACGTTTTCGGTCAACATTAATGGTTGTCCTAAAGGCTTCATACAACCTGAGAGAGGTATAAGGCAGGGTGATCCACTGTCTCCTTATTTGTTCATCCTATGTGCAGAGGTCCTAAGCCATATGATGAAACGGGCAGAAACACAAGGACTCATCAAAGGACTAAAGATCAGTAATACTAGTCCCTCAATCACTCATCTGTCATTTGCCGATGATTCTCTCTTTTTCTGTCAAGCAAACCTTGCTTCTTGTGCAGCCATTAAAGAAATACTAACTCAGTACGAAAGAGCCTCGGGTCAGAAGGTTAACACAAGGAAGTCCTCTGTGACTTTTGGTAAGAGGGTTAGCGAGCAAACTAAAAACCAACTTAGGCATTTCCTTTAAATCCACAATGAGGGTGGATGTGGTAAGTATCTTGGGCTTCCGGAACAATTTGGTAGAAAGAAGGTGGAGTTATTTCAATATATTGTTGAGAATGTTCGAGGAAAAACAAAAGGTTGGAATAACAAGTTCCTTTCTCAAGGAGGTAAAGAAGTATTACTCAAAGCTATAGCAATGGCGATGCCCGTATTCACCATGAACTGTTTCAAACTACCAAAAGGCATATGTGAGGAGATAGAACAGATCATTGCTAACTATTGGTGGAATCAAAACCAGAATGATCATCCGGTCCACTGGGTTGCTTGGGATAGGCTCAAATATCCAAAGAAGGAGGGCGGTCTAGGTTTTCGAGATATTGAAAAGTTTAATGAAGCTCTGCTCTCAAAACAAGCCTGGAGAATTTTTCAAAATCCGAATTGCCTTTTAGCTCGAACCTTAAGAGGAAGATATTTCTCTGATTCATCTATCTCACTGCAACTGGCGGAACTCAACCTTCTTTTGGATGGAAATCAATCCTAAATGGGCGAGATTTGCTCTGCAAAGGATTACGGTTTTCTATAGGAAATGGCAGTACTATCTCTACATGGACGAGCCCTTGGCTTTCAACACATCCTCCACGTCCGCCTAGAGTACATCCTGGTTTTCAACCAGACAACAGCACTGTTGATAGTCTGCTTCTTTCAGATGGAAGTGGTTGGAACAAAAGTCTAGTGAGAAACAGAGTTCACCCTGATGATGTTAATGCAGTGCTTCGTAGCAAAATAAGTGTGTGGCAAGTTTTGGATCTTCTTGGATGGCACTACACAGAGAGTGGTATGTACACGGTTAAATCAGGGTACTGGTTAGCTACTCACCTTCCAGACTTTGAGTTTCAGGCTCAACCCCCTCATGGCGATCCACACATCAAACATGAAATTTGGAAAACAAGAACTCCTCCAAAATTCAAACACTTCCTATGGCGTTTAATGTCCCGAGCATTAGCAACTGGTAATGAGTTAGAAAGGCGTCATATGTCTCCCAATGGCAGTTGTAAACGCTGTGTTACGGATATGGAAACAACAAAACATCTCTTCTTCTCCTGTCCCCATGCGATGCGAATTTGGCGTGCCTCAAATATACCACTCACATGTCTCCTCAATCCGAATGTTACACTTGAAGCTAAGATGAAGGCAATTTTCGACTTTCATAAACATCGCAGAATATATGATCATCTATCATTATTGCCATTTTGGATCTTGTGGAAACTTTGGACAAGCCGCAATAAGCTAACGTTTCAGAACAGGAACAACAACTGGTTTCAAGATCTCAAGGAAGCTAAACGAGAAACTGATGAATGGTTGGCAGTTGATGCGGAAAAAAGAAGTAGTAATCTCCACGGATCACATCGTCCCATTAATAGACTTGATGATTCAACATCATGGCAACCGCCGCCACCAGGATGGATAAAATGTAACTACGATGGAAGCTTTATCAATAGTGAGAGTCGCTCAACGGCTGCTTGGATTATAAGGAATGATCAAGGTCGGTTTTGTGAAGCAGGTCAAAGAACTGGTAATACGGTTAACTCTGCTTTGGAAGCTGAATGTCAAAGTCTTGTTCTTGCAATGCGTCAAACTTGGCTCAGTGGTTACAGAAACGTAATCTTTGAAGGAGATTGTCAGGTTTTGGTAAGAATTCTCAATGATGGAACGAACAGGTTTGATATCAATAACTGGCTCCAAGACATTAAAGGGTGGGTAAGACGTTTTGACTCTGTTATCCTCCAATGGTCTTCACGACAATCTAATTCTCTAGCAGACAAACTGGCAAAAGCTTAGAGAAGTGAAGCTACAGAGTTTATATTTCATTTAGCTATTCCCCAATGTATCCGCTCTAGTTTTTGCTCTACCAACATTTCCTCTTCTTAATTATTAATAAAGTATGCAGTGTTAAAAAAAAAAACATTTTAAAAAATAATAGAATTTTTTGCTGACATGTCAAAATTATATTGATGCACTAACTTGTGCTTTATAGGATAAAGGATGTTACAGATTGTTTGTTTGGAAAATGTTTGTGGACGTGTAAACAAATACAATATACAACAGGATCATTATTTTGAGGCCTATTAGTATATCGTTAGGTCCATTAGTATGTTTACTTAAATTTCTAATGAACAATATAACAAAGTAGGGAAAGGATTAAAAAATAAAAAGAAGAGGTAATCGGTTTTTGTTCATCATTTGTTTATACTCGGATATCTCATACCGATTTAGATTTGTGATCTACAAAATGAAGGGCGATGAAATATGAAGGTATGTCGGATTTCAATTAGTTAATTCTCTTCTTTAATCCTTCCTCATCAATGACTTCATGTGGGATTTAGTTTTCAGAATTCTTTTATAAACTTCCGCTTCCGTTTAATTTCTTATGAATATGGATGAATTCATGTATGAGTTTGGGCTAATTTTAGCTGAATCGAGATTCCCAATTTCTACAAAACAAATATGATTGAGTGATTCATAGTATTCGTCTGATTGCTTCTTACCATATATAAAAAATATATCCTTATTGACGCTTTTTTTTTTTTTTTGGATTTATATCAAAGACGATGTTGCTGGTCATGTACGGAAACTATGAATCCAAGGGTGAACTACGGTTGATTTTTGTCGACAAAAGATAAGAGACTAACATTACGGTTCCTTTTTTTTGGCTGGTTTTATCTTCCACGCAACTGACGCAGTCCAACATTTTCTCTTGTAGTTTACTTTGTGTTGTTTTCATCTTCCCGGGTTAATAAGAAACAGCAATATATGATTCATGAACAGATCTGAGGATTAAAGAGATAAGCTATTTCGATATTATTTTCAGAATTTTCCAACTGTGATCTTTTAAGTTTAGTGAATGTGTCTAGACAAAATCTGGGATAAAAGATAAGTGACTAATCCCAGATTGACTTCAGGTAGATTTCTTTTGCAGGTTTTTTTTAATGGTACTTAACATGATTATCAGAAGCATAAATTAGATGGTTAACATACCGTGTAACCATGTCTTTTTTGACTGATGCGTGGATTTTCATTCCCTGAAATGATTAAAGTAGGTGTGTCAAGATTCATGTGAATAATAAATAAGAATGATGGAAATTATGTTTATTGATTGCTTCTTACAGTTTCATCAGCCAAGATCAACTCCAGGGTTTCTCCTGTGCTGTTTGTGTATTGACTCAACAAGTGAAGAACTTTCACTTGCACCATCGACACCATCTTGTAAGGGCGGACATCTCTCAAGAAAGCAAATGTTGCAGCTATTTCTCTCAATTTGTTTAGCTATGCGGTTGTAGGTTTTGGTTATGGGTGTTGTGTTTTGTTTGTGAAGATATTTATACATGAGAAATGCTTTATGAGCAAAGAGTTTACGATCTGTAGCAATAAAAAAGAGATTTTAGTGTTTTCCTTATTGAGTTGATAACATTATCGCAGAATAATATTCAGATTCTTAACGTGATATATACTATATTAAATGCATTTCTTGATGCTAAAGTTAAATATACCCGATTATTGAGTTTCTAAATTTGAATTCTCGTTTTTATGAACTTCATTAATGTTATAATAGTTATTGCGATTGTAATAATTTGTTACTCAAATTCGGGTGCGTCATTTAAATTTTAAGGTTTTCTCTCCAAGGGAGAAAGGTGGAAGAGGTTGGACGTAAGGTTATCTCTCCAAAGGAGGAAGGCGGAGCTGAAGTTTTCTCCATGGTGGTCATATATTATTGTGATGATACATGATTGATTGGTATATCATGTAATATATTTTTTTTATTCAAAATGTTTTTTGAGCCAACAATTTTAGTAATAAAAAAACTATGCAGAAGTGAAAGTAAAATAGTTGGCTTGATGTGTTCATATAGACATTTTCTAGGTGGTGATAAATATATTTGTAACATAGAGTATATTTAGGTATAAAAAAATACACTTTTAATAGTAACATACATATAAGATTTGTAAATGGATATAAATCAATGTATCCATTCCATACTAACATATAATTTTGTTTAATTGTTATCTAAATTGTACCCTAATTCTCTTTTACAAACGAAAACCGACATGTACTTCTGTTTAATTGTAAAATCTAAACAATAACCACTCTTTATAAATCCAAATCGACATAACTTTTTGTTTAGTTGTAAAACTAAACTATAATTATTTTTACTCTACAATTATTTATTTTTACTTTTATATAGATTTTTTTATAATATGTTTAGAAATTTCCTTTTTCAAAATTATATACTTTTTTTTGGTAAATATAGAAATGACCCTTGTCGACATCTTATGGATACAATTAACACATGTCACGATTTTGTTATTTAGTAACTTTAAAACCAAATTTTATATAATAATATTATTTTCTAGAGTTGTGAATCATGGAATTTTAGTTTATTTTTAATACTAAAACATCATTTAATATAGACCTTTGATGTTCTTATTAGGGTTTCGTCTGTCGTGATGGCTTGCGATATAATAAACGAATTGCCGGATTCGTTGCTAACTCAGATACTCTTAGAACTTCCTACCAAAGATTCTGTTAAGACAAGCATGTTATCCAAGAGATGGGGAAATCTTTGGTTAATTGTTCCTCGACTTGACTTATGCACCGTTGATTTCCCTTATCCTTATGAAGAAGGCTTCGGAAGGTTTATGAACTGATTTCTGGAGTTTAACCGCGGGTCACAATTGCAAAAGTTCAAGATATGGTATGAAGGTTGCAATGGCTATCGAGATCAGTTCATGGAGCTGATTGATACACACTACAAAAAATCAGTGGTACTAAATCATTTATTTTCTATTATTGTATCAGTTTTAAGTGATGCAAAAATAATTTGCATCACTTTAATGAATGATTTATATTTTGTCGATGCAAATAATTTGTATCAGTTTATATCAAAACGATGCTAATATTCAAATATTTACATCAATTATTATAATCAATGTTAATATATATCATTTGTTTAAAATTGATGTCAACGTTTATATCATTTTATTTAAGTGATGTTAATATTTATGTCATTTAGTTAAACTGATTTAAAATTAGTGTCAATTATCACAAATGATTAGAATATTTGCATCAGTTTCAACATGTTCTAAAAGTCGGGCGTCTAACCGATTACACATTCGAGTAGGCGCTGATCGGAGCATACCCGCTAGCCCTGAGATGTTTTTCAGGGTATCCGGATCCGGATCCGTATCCGTATCCGGCGGATATTAATATTATATATCCGAATCCGGATCCGTGGACACCAGATATCCGAGATACGGATAACCGTTTAAAATATTGTTCCCCGGCAGATATCCGGATCCGGAATTTTATCTGTAAAAAACATTAAATTTCAAACTATTGGGTTTTTGATTTAAAATCATATGGATCATTTAAGCCCAAAAGACCCAGGCGTCGATGATATAGAAGAATAGGAAGGAGTCTATATTTATAAGGAAGTAAAAGGGAAAGAAAATAGGTCAGGAGCGATGTGGGACAAAGTATTAGAGGAGAAGAGAGAGATTGGAAACCCACATCGGTGACTTGAAAAAAATGACTTCTTAAACATTAGTATATATAAATCGTCAAAAAAAAAAAACATTAGTATATATAATTCGCTTTTTCCCACTTTCACCGCATGTCTACCTTTCTTGACATCTTATAATCTATATATATAAAGTTAACTTTTTCTCTTTTTTTGTGCAGCCACCTCATCCACTTCTCATTAATATTTATGGATTTTCGCTTTTTATTTGGCCCAGAAAAACAATCACATAACAATCAAACTGACCCAACACCACATCCACTTCTCTCTAATATTTTTATGGATTTTCGAATTTTATTAGGCCCAGTAAAACAATCATTTACCTATCTAACTGATAAAGTTTAAAGGCCTAAACCATTTCTAAATTCATCTAAACCTACTAACGCATTTACTCGCCGTCATATTCTTGGTCGTTGGTGTCGGGGACGCTCCACCTTCAGACGTTTTTCCCTTCATTTACTCGCGAGCTATGGCGTTTAATATCTTCTCTTCCTACACAAACTATTCATATTCAATTCCTCCACTCCTCCATATTTTGATCGATCTTTCCATGTGTTTCACTACAAATTGGAAGTTTTTGTTGGTAACGGCTGATGATGTTGTTTCATCTTCTCGCATCTAATTCGCATCTAATGCACAGACCTCTACTTCTTCCTTAAATCTTCGTAAGTCCTTTTTTTATTTATAGCAATCTTTTGCAATTTACATTGTCTCAACTTACTGATCCATTCTCACAGATATGAATTCTGCTTTCGTTCCTTTCGCTGACCTCAAACTTGGTCGACTTGATCAACAAATTGTTGGTAGGATCCTCCGTTACTGGCCAGCGCGAAACGTCAAAAAAGGTGGACAACTTATGGGTGTTGATTTCCTACTCATTGACGAAAAGGTACCATTAATCTCTGTTGTCCCCTTTTGATTGAAACTCAATTATTTAGTGACCCTTTCTAATTTTTCCCTTGGTTCCAGTCTACTGTCATGCAAGGTTCCATCTACATCACCCACCTTCACAAATTCGAAGATGCTCTGCGTGATGGGGCAATTTACACAATCTCTGCGTTTGACGTCACCAGAAGCAACACTCGTTTAAAGCTGTCGGACTTCCACTTTTCCATATGCTTCACAGCAGCCACTCTATTTGTGGAAGCAGAAGAGTCCTTGTGTCTTATTCCTAAAGAGTTTTTCCGCATAAAGACACATGAAGAGTTGCTAAGGCTTGCGAACACCAATATGGAGCTGCCAGGTTTGTTCATGTTTTGAAACATTAAATATGTAGACTATTCTGCAAAAGTGTGTTTACTAGGTTGCATTCATGGTAGACTTTCTTGGGAATGATATGTTATAATATATCTGGTTGGGGAATTGAATTTCATATGTTTATGCCCTTAATAGATGTTATGGGCGAAATTGTATCCACCAAAGTGTATCGTAATGGGATGTCAGAAACTTTGGAAAGGATGTTAGTCCACATGCGTCTTGCAAGGTTCACCCTCACCCTCTTTCATCAAATACATCTGTTAATGTAATTCTTCTGTCGATATGTGTACTTACCAGATGTTGCCTCTTGTTTCAGTGGGGAGAAGGTCCGTTTAAGTGCATTTGATGATCATGCAACCTCACTTGACAAGTTCTTTAGCAAGAAAGAGGAGGGAACTTTCATTCTATTAGCGACCAATATAAACCCAAAGATTTTCGGAGGTGAAACACTTCATCTTATTGATTGTTTGTCATCAGATATTGTTTAACCTAGTATAAAAAAAATCTTTGATTTCAAACCCACCCATACTCTTCAGGTGAACTTTATCTTAATGCCACATCTGGGACTAAGTTTTATGGTGATGGAGACTGCACAACAACACAACAGTTTGCTGAAAGGTATTTAAAAGGTTGTTTAAAATTTTTTATATTTGACAAACTTATTAAATTTAAATATTTAACCTCTACCAACGCTTAATTACACCGAGAAACAGGTTGAAGGGGAGAGATAAAGATGGGACCAATTCGATCGCACCATATCATGGAGTAGAGAAGATTGAACATGTATCCATCGAAGAACTCAATCAGTTTCTCGCCACTGCAAATCCAGAGGTGTTTTCCATCGCAGTTTCTTCCTTTTTGTGTTGGTTAAATAACTACATTGCTGTGATTAACATCTTATTATCACTCTTTAACCTCTTTATTATCACCATGCTGGTTTATTATAGGAAGCTGAATTTTTATGCACGGCGACAGTGACGGACATACAAAGTCAGCATGGGTGGAGTTTCATTTCCTGTGGAGAGTGTGGGACGAAAATGGTCAAGAAGGAGGCGTCCTTAGCATGCAATAACTACAAGTGCGGTTCAACATCTGCAATCGGAGATGTCAAGTAAAATTACTAACAGCAACATAGTTTACAATTGTTTTTCTAATCAGTTAGTAACTTGATTTCTAACTATTCTCTTCTTTGACAATGTCATAATTTCAAAGATACCGTGTTGAGTTGGTCGTTAACGAAGGGATGTCAAACGGCGTTTTTGTCGCTTTTGATAAAGATATGGTCAAGTTAACCAACATACAAGCAACAACACTGACTTCGCAGATGGTATCTATAGAATTCTCAACTCTTTTAACGTTTACACAGTTCATTCTACGAATATTGTTACTTTGTGTACCATATAACACTTACTCTTTGCACTTCTCCTTCTACTAGGTCGACACCCATCAAAACTCTGAGTCTGACCCACATGCACACATTCTTCTCTGGCTAGAAGGTACAAGCAAAAACCCAGAACCAGCTGTCATAGACAAATTCATATCGGCTGAACTACCAGATCAGGAAGAAGATCCGGAAGGATTTCAACTGGTAGAACAACATATGATGCATGGACCCTGTGGTCTAGATAGACCGTACTCACCATGCATGGAAAATGGTGTCTGTAGTAAAAAGTTTCCACGAAAATTTGTGGAGAACACAACCATTGACAAATCTGGTTATGTTGTCTACCGACGACACAACGATGAGTCCAAATCTGTTTTGAAAGGTGGAACAAGATTAGATAATCAACATGTAGTACCACACAACCTACCTTTGCTGAAAAAGTATAAGGGACATATCAATGTCGAATGGTGTTGCAAGACAAGCGCAGTAAAATATCTTTTCAAGTATATCACAAAAGGTGTGGACAAAGCTACGTTTGTGATTGTGAGACCCAGAAAAGGGAAAGAAAAACAAGGGTCGAGTAAAGAAGAACCTCAGGCTGTAGATGAAATAAGTGAGTACCTTGATTGCCGCTATGTGTCTGCATGCGAAGCAGTGTGGAGAATATTTGCTTTCCACATCCATTATCACAAGCCAGCTGTGATACGACTGCAGATACATCTTCAAGATCAACATAGACTGCTTTTTGACCAGAGGCAACGTTTACAGAGCATTCTTACAAGAGATGATGTAGAGAAGACAATGCTCACTGAGTGGATGGCAAATAACAAAAGAGAGAAAGAGTCACCTAGCAAAGCACACAGGTCAGAAAAGAAGGCATTTGAGCTTACATATGTGGAATTTCCAAAATATTATGTGTGGAACACTACTAAGACCTGGAGTAGGAGGAAACAAGGTCTCGCAATTGGTAGGATAGTCCATATCCACCCCTCAGCAGGAGATTTGTTTTATTTCAGAGTATTATTGAATATTGTCAAAGGTCCTACATGTTTTGACGACATTAAGACAGTGGCTGGAGTTATATATGCAACATATAAAGAAGCATGCTATGTTAGAGGACTACTGGACGACGACAAAGAGTGGCACGATGTACTAAAAGAGGCGTCTTTTTGGGCAACAGCGTACCAATTACGCTATTTGTTTGTTACCCTACTGATCTATTGTGAAGTAGCTAAGCCAAGAGAACTATGGGACAAAAACTGGAGATACCTAGCAGAAGATGTGCAGCATAACAAAAGAAAGGTCTTTAATTTCTCAGGTTTGGAACTCAAAGACATTGAGATGGAGCAATATGCTTTGATTGAAATCGAGTAGTTACTAATAGAGAATGAAAAATGCCTCTCGAATTTCGAAGGCATGCCATTGCCTAACAAGGTTATTTTGAAAAAAATGAAACAAAGCTGCATCACAGAAGACTTGCAAATTGACGCTGACAAAGAAAGAGATAAACACAGCAAATTATTTCCATCGCTTACTGAAGAGCAGAAACGGGTCTACAATGCAGTTTTTAAATCCGTAGAAGAGAAATCAGGGAGACTGTTTTTGTCCAAGGAGCTGGAGGTACAGGAAAAACTTACCTATACAGGACAATAATAGCAAAGTTGCGTTCGATCAGCAAAGTTGTCATCCCAGTTGCGTCAGCAGGTATAGCTGCTCTGCTCCTACCTGGCGGAAGAACGGCACACTCACGATTCAAGATACCAATAACAGTCGACGAAGGTTCAACATGTGAAATAAAGTCAGGTACAATGCTAGCTTCTTTAGTTACCAAGGCTGACTTGATAATATGGGACGAGGCACCCATGGCCCATCGCCATGCCTTTGAGGCTGTAGATCGAACAATCAGAGACCTGATGGCTTTAGAAGATGATTCAGCACTTAACAAACCATTTGGAGGGAAAACAGTTTTACTTGGGGGAGACTTCAGACAGATATTACCTGTTGTTCCCCAAGGAAGCCGCCAAGACACCGTCCAAGCTGCTATTAATCGTTCTCATCTATGGCCTGCATGTCAAATATTCAATTTGTCTAAAAACCTCAGACTTGACCAATCAGATGCAGAATTTGCAGCATGGATTTTAACAGTAGGGGATGGAACCTCAATGTCAGCAAGCACTACCCCTGATGAAGATGGAGGAGGTCGCAGAATAGCAATAAACCAATCTCTAATTCTACCAAACAAAGGGAACCATCTAGAAGAGATTACAACAGCTGCGTATCCAAGGTTCCCTGAGAGCTACAAGAAACGACAGTACCTAACCGAAAGGGCTATTCTCACTCCTCGCAATGAGACTGTACTCGAAATAAATGATTATCAACTATCAAAAGTTGCAGGTGACATTACAGAGTATTTAAGCTCAGATTCAATTCAAACAGAGCTGGCACCAGGAGGCGACTGGAACAACTTATACACAGTTGAATATTTAAACTCACTCGAGTTTCCAGGCCTACCAAACCACAAGATAAGGTTGAAAGAAGGTGTACCTGTAATGCTCCTCCGAAATCTAAACCAGAAGAAAGGGTTATGCAATGGTACGCGGCTTCTTATCACGCGACTTGGGCAAAGGATAATCGAGGCAGAAATTCTCACGGGCACCCATGTTGGTGAAAAAGTCCTCATCCCAAAAATTGTTTTGTCTCCTAATGACAGCAAGCATCCTTTCACCCTAAGAAGAAAGCAATTTCCAATTAGGGTGTGCTATGCTATGACCATCAATAAAAGTCAAGGACAAAGTTTGAATCAAGTTGCTCTCTATTTACCACATTCAGTCTTCACTCACAGGCAGTTGTATGTAGCTCTATCTCGTGTAACTTCGAACTCAGGTTTGAAAATCCTAGACGCTACCGCAGACAAACATGGTACTGGAGGGGTCATGAATATTGTCTACAAAGAAGTATTCACCAACATTACAACTTAAAGAGGTACTAAGCTAACTCACGCTGCTTAAGCACTTTAATATATGTCGAAGAAAGGAAATTTTTTTATAGGAGCTCCTCTTTTAAACTGACGGAACTTCAACTAACTTTCTTCAATTATTGATCTCAGGTAAAAGAAGAGGACAGAACTCATTGGCTAATTCGCCTCTATTCCAACCCCCAAATTGCAGCAAAAGCAATTACGTACACTTTTTAAAAACTCCAGAGAAATGAACATTTTCAAATACAAGACTTGCTTAATCTAAATTCTTTAACGTTCCTTTTAAATTATCACATATGTATTATACATCTTTATAACGAACCATTATTTGACAAATGATGAGACTACTAACTTCTATTGCTTATAGACCACTAGAATAATGGGCTAAAATAGATTGAGATAATAGAAAAAGAAACAACACCAATCCAGAATAAGTTATGAAAAGGGCCTGCAAAAATATACCAAATGCGGCAAATACAAACAGAGTAGCAGAAGACCAAACGGAGACCCACAACATCCGCTCAATTAAACTAAAAAACGGAGATAAATCAACAATAAAGATCCGCCTGCCCACTACTCCCACTAACATAATTGTAATCAATGGCCACTACCTCCAGTAATGCAATTCTAAAAAAGTAAATTGATGTAATGCAAATCTGAAACGCCAAAGAGATCACAACTATATAACCAGGATAATGAGCACAAACGAAAAGGCAGATTCATACGACATAATCAACAGCGAAAATGCCTCCAAATAAAAAATTATCAGTCTTAGAAAGCTTACCACAAGATCTTCTTGGCGAAATTATGTCCAGAGTTGCAAAAGCTGGCCGTCAAGAAATTGTTCATTGCATGCGTGTCTCTCATGAACTAGCAAAAGCCTGCAAAGATGAAAGAGTTACAAAAAAACTCAGCCTCAAGCCACTAGACATGCATCCATTAGCAACATTACACAACTTTCAAGCACTTATGGAGAGATGTCTACAAACTGGAAACGCTGAAGCTCATTACATCGAAGGCATCAAACAATATTTCTACCATGACAACACAGACATCGGCCTTCATCATCTCCAAACATCTGCTGAAGGTTTGTATGAAAAAGGCATTTATCTATATGGAATTCTCATGTTATGCAGGGGAGACATAGAGAAAGGTAAACAACATTTGGATAAGCTTGAATGGGTAAAATCAATGACAAGATCTGATCGTTGTTGGAGCAACGTCAAACTATCTCTCCAAGGCATCCAAATCATCAAGAAACCATGCTACTTTCAATCCATAAGAAACAACAAACCAAACAAGATATGCAAGCTCAATGACATGGATACAAGATGCAAGAAGTGCTACTACTACAAACAGATGAGGAAGTTTGTTAACCTCAATTAGCATTAAAAAAAAAATGTATCTGAACTACTTTCAGCGATTTTCACTTTCTCTGCTCTTTTTCATATTGCTTTGTCAGTACTTATATTTTAAAACATAAGGTTTAATTTAACTATGCCCAGATTCACAGCAACATGTTTCCATATCAATGTTTGCCACAAACAAAAAAAAATTGACAGGTCGAGTAACAGTGAGACCTAAGTAGGAATAAACAAGTTGTCCCCAACTCATTATTACCGAAATAAAAACAAAGTCAACATTAGCATGTCTTATTACTGCAACTACACTAAAAATACCGAAATAGTAGCAGCTAACGAGCAAAAAAGCGAACCACATCATGCAATTGGTCTACAAACAGAAAACAAGATACTGAAATATCCGCTGGTTTACAACAGGTTCTCTATTACCTTGTCATCATATCTCCCAAAAAAATGGCATAAAACAGTAAAGGAAAAAATTTACATTTTTCAACAAGAAACAACTTTGCAAAATAAAAAGTTAAGAAGCAGCAAAGAAATTAAACAAAAGTACAAGGACGGCAACTTCAATTACAAAAAAACGAATATTAAAAACACTAAAATGGACCTTCAATTCGACGGACAAATTGGGCTACAGCCTATTAACAAAACGCTACGGTAAGAAAAAAAGACAGCCCATATACAAATTTAAATAGAAATGATCCGGTACAAGCATGGTGAATTATTTATAAAACCAATACGTCAACAATTTTAAAGCTCATCAAAAATAAAATGATATATTGAAATTCCAACACATACGAGGGATCGGTTTGACATATGAGAAGAACGATATAACTACAACTTTAATGCCCCACTATACATTACAGGAAAAACGAAACGACAGCCACTTAAAAAAACCATATGGTCAAAACTTTTTATAAGCATAAAAACATTAATGCATGACCCTTTAAAACAACCCGAGGCCATCTATATATATTGCCTGCATATAGTTTTCCCTAAGAACAATAACAAAATCTTAAAAAATACAATCAGAGAGCAAAAATGGCCAACTACCAAAATAGAGATTACACCTTTTCCTATGTAACTCAGCCTACTACAATACAGAGCGTCAATACAATCATCCTGACAATCAGAAGGCCACACACAGGTGAACATCTAATCGAGATCCACATCCCGTTCCACAGAAATTACGAGGGATCAACATTGGTAAGCATAAGAGGTAACCTACTATACCATCTAGCATCTCATGGAATACCAGTCAACGAGGCAAGAGTAAAGATAGGATGGTTCCTACAATTTCTCAACGCAGTACTAATAGCAGAAATCCCAAGCGATAGGACCATTCTTATAAATTTCATAGTTACAGATTACAACTTCCAGGCAAACAACATCGTTACAACAGAGATGCTCATTGCCAATCTGGAGACAACAAAAAAACCACCGAGCGAAGCAGAGGAAAATGAAGATTGCGTTATTTGCTTGGAATCATTTAGAGGGGTTGCTGAAATCAACAGACTGAAATGTAACCATATCTACCACCATGAATGTATTATTGCATGGCTCTATGAAAGTAGAATTTGTCCAATATGTAGGGCAACTGATTTATAAGAAATGCATCAATGAGGAACAATGTTGTCAATTGTTACTTCATTTTCTAACAAACTTCTTTGTTTAGAGAACTACAATATAGTATGTTTTCCAAAAGTATGACCTTCGAATTTTGTAATCTTAAGTAATATATGAGATTAGAAAGGGAACAAAAGGCCAACAAAAGGTACCCCAACAGTAAAACCAAAATATCGGGAAAATATTAAACAAACATACATTACCTAACATAATGAATCGTAGGAGTCAGACTACCAAATTAAAACACATACTAAACGGAAAAATTAAAAATAGGTTTCTATATTGTTTAAAACATTCAAAATATAAAACGTTTAATATACATACCATTCATTTCTTACCATTCTAATTTTTTAACAAACACAACTTAATTTACATACCTTTAAAACGGTAGAAAATATAGAAGGACACCAAAATAAATATCAATACCCACTCAGCCAAATAACTGAAACATTAATGTTCTAAATTAATGATTATAACGAGTAACGGACAATACTAATTAACACGTCAATATGAAAGGTCGAGTTTAAACAAATAAATGGCATGCGGAGAATAATATTTTAACCACGAAGAAACGAAACTGCAAGGAAGACCGACCCTATAAATCACCAAAGGGAAAACACTTAAAAAATATACTTCTCAACTTCACCAAAATGATACCAAACACCTCCTATTCACTTGACGAACTACCAACCGACGTCCTAGGAGATATTATCTCAAGAGCTGCTCGGACTTCACGAAGGACAGTCAGACATGTTATGCTAACATCACCAAAACTAGCCAAAGCAGCCCAAGATCATCGAGTGTACAAGAATATCAACCTAAGGCCACTAGCAATGCATCCACTAGCAGCACTAAACAAATACCAAGATCTGATGGAAAAATGCATAGCAAGTGGGAATGCCGAGGCCCACTACATCAAAGGGATCCAGGAATATTTTCACAAGAACAACACAGAAGAAGGCTTGGAACACTTGAAAATAGCAGCAGCAGGTAGTTATGAAAACGGTATGTACCTTTATGGAATTGTCATGTTGTGCAGAGGTGACACAGAAGAAGGACAATTGTGGCTGGATAAGCTAGGCTGGAAACAGAACAAAGGAAAAGGAGATCAATGCTGGAAAAATATCAAGAAGTCATTACACAAAGTTAATGTCGAAAAATTACACTGCTACTACGCAACATTGGCATCAGTTCACCCAACCATCAACTGCAATCTACATAACATGGAAGCTAGATGCGAACAATGCTACTACTACAAGCAAATGATCAAGTTTGTATTCTTCATGTAACTTAACAATCGGAAATATGGTTTCCAAGTTTTATCATGATGTAATAATTCTCAAAATATCCACCGTTCGACTTCTTTACAAGTTTGTTTAATAAAAAACCAAAAACAAGCGAAATAGACGTTCTTTTAATAAAAAACCAAAAAGAAGCAAGACACGAAACATAAATGTTTTTAAAAAAATCAAAGATGGCAACAAAGATCAGCAAAATGGTCTTTGCCTATAAGGGGAAAAATTAAAATGTATTAAGAAGCACTACAAACCAAAAACACAGTTAAGCAAACCCAGAATAGAAAAGAACATTAGAGAAGACAGATCATACCAGGGGAACAAAAGAAACAGATAAATACAGCTGATAGTAGGTTCCATAGGTGATAAAAATTCAGACATTGTTACAGCACAAAAACAGGATTTCAATTAAAATTGCAAAGCGATTCCAAAATCAATTGAACAGAACCGAAAACTGACAATATAAATAAAATGAAAAAATCATAGGGAACGAAAACCACAGCTAATCAAAATACAATCACAAACGGCACTACTAAATCAACTTCGTTAGACCAAGCCCCAAAAAACATCACCTAATTAAATAGAAAATCAAGAAGAAGTCGAATTAACAGTTCTAATCAAGGAAGAAACCAGGGAAGAACCAATTACCCACAAGCGATCGGAAGGCACAAAGAAGATGAAGAAGATTACTAATTCCAATTAACAAAATACAGTTACCCTGAGTGGATATGAAAGAGGATAAAATTAAAAATTCAACTGTCAAAAATTCAGAGCTCAACCTCTCCTGTACATCAGAAGAATGGATGGTCGGCATACCATTAATGACCTCACAAATTAAAAAAAGGTGACATAAGTAATACCAATACAAAAATCGTACCACTAAAGGGCCTAAAACTCAATGAAATACAAGCCCACACCATCAACCAAATAAAATAAAATTCTGGGAAAATACAAATGTAGCAATAAACATTTTTAAAAAACTTTAACAATACTCCACTAACTAATTAATCCAAATACACAAGTATTGAGAAGCAAATACTAATATGATATCGTACAAGCTCATATAATAAAAGCTATTTAAAAAGAAACAAAAAAATACAAACACATTTAAGAGAATCTGAGTCGTAGAGAAATAAATAACTCTATCACACCAGTTTCATTAATTTAAAATTCTCTAACTATATAATCAAACTATATACACAAATTTACCTACACAACTCAGTCTTTTTGTTTACTAAACATTAGGATGATTTGTTAGTAATAAATATAATAGATATATTTCAGAAGATTAATTCATTCACTTTATAAGCACCCATAAGTTTACTCAATAAACTATCTTTAACCAAAAAGCATCAGTAGACATTATAAATAATATAAAAAGCATCAGTAGACATAACGTAAACAGAAACAAATAATATACAAAAGTAAAATTACACCTTAAAGTAACTACAGCGCGTACCGCGTGTCTATTGCAATTTAAGAACAATGGTAAAATTAATATAGAAAAATTTAGCTTAACAACTCCATCTCTTTGGTTTACAAATTATATGTTTTGTCTTCTAAAGTTCTATATTATATATTAGTTCTTACTATTTGTAAAATTTCCCCAAAAAATAATATATATATATTTATTACTTTATACAATAAAACTGGTATTACACTTTAATCTTACTACCGCGCGTAGCGCAGGTCCATTGCTAGTATTATATATATTATATTTAGCTGTCTTATGGTGTTCTAACCAAACCAATGTAAATGGAAAAAATAATTTAGAACCCGGATCCGGATATCCACTCACAAAGAAACTAAAAAATTAACGCGTAAAACATTTTTTTCCACTCACAAATATATAGTTAATTAGATTTATTAATTGTTTAAATATATTTTTTTTAACATCAGTTTTTAATTGATGTAAATTTTAAATTGTTTTTAAATTAGATAATTATAACATCAAATGATCTAATTGATGTTAATCATTTTTATTTGCTTCACTTGAAAATAAGTAATTTAAATTTACTTCATTCTATTTTGTGATAAAAAAATAAATGATACAACACACCTGATTTTTTGTAGTGACAATGGTCGATGGTGGAATTCAACATTTGAATGTTGTGATGAATCCTTTTCACAGAGATGATTTCATACGTCAGAACATTTACAAGAGCAAGACATTGGTCTCCTTGACTGTAGAAACTAGGTTTCCACAATGAATTTGTTTAGTGAGGGAAACAAATTCAAAGAAGTAATCTCTCTAGAAAGTTGATCTAAGCTTTGAAATTGAAAAGGGATTTAGATCTCGCGAACTAGGGTTTTTGCTAAGAACAATGGAAAAACTGAATTATTGTATTAGATGTTGGATGGATCACAATGGAGAAGTCTCTCCTTATTTATACATGTACATAGATTACATAATATATTAACTTTCCTTATAAGACGGACTAAGATAAGGAAAGTTGCTTCATTCCTTGAGTCGGCCACCGGGCGAATTGGAAAGTCGGTTCTTCGTCTCCAAGGCTGGGCTTCCCTCTTCCGAACAGGCCTCAAACAATACCCAATTGGGTTCTTAATCGGATTCCCGGTTAAATAATCGAATTATCTTTGGGTTTAGTTCGGTATGTTGGGGGTGCTAAATCCCGCACTAACATTGACTCTTTATAATGTAGAGTTAAAGAATCCAGAGTTTGCTGTTTCTCTACCTTGCCTGAAGATCATGCTTCTATTAAATACTTGTCACGGTGAGGATGGTCCTTTGATTGTGGAGAAGCTCATCTCAGGATGTCCTGTTCTTGAAGATCTCAAGCTGATTAGGCCTTTTGACATTTCGAGTAAAAAAGTTGTGATGTTTCTGCGTTTGAGGTCTCTGACTCTGGAAAGCCTTTGTTTATATTTTGCAATGAATAGGGGTGATACAGATTTTTCTGTTGAGATTGATGCTCCAAGAATCAAGTATATGAGTGTTGATGAGGTTAAACCTGATA
Organism: Camelina sativa; assembly: GCF_030686135.1. Taxonomy (NCBI): domain Eukaryota; kingdom Viridiplantae; phylum Streptophyta; class Magnoliopsida; order Brassicales; family Brassicaceae; genus Camelina; species Camelina sativa. Next base: position 31,575,257 of record NC_141899.1, read on the forward strand.
GCATTGTGGTACAAAGCCTGAGTTCCTTGTTCAAGATCGACATTAGGCATAGTATTTTCTGTAATTTCTTAACCGGGATATCTAGTGTACGACACATGATTCTCTCTCTGCAGAATCTAAAGGTATATTCATATATACACTCTCTGATGCATATATTAAAATTTCACGTATATTAATTCTCTGTGAAAAATAGCTGACATGTATAATTTGAAGGCTACGGTCTGGAGCTCCTCGCTACAACTGTTGTCTGCCTTTCTTGAGAGCAGTCCAAATCTGAAAAACCTCATCCTGACCATAAGAATCTACTTCATCGAATCTGTGATTTGGCTAAAGAACTTTGCTGAAACATATCGTAAACTCAGCTTGTTGATTTCGCAGGATTATTCTGTAGCAGTGGATCCAGAGCAAGTGGACTTTACCAACGTGCCTTGATGTTTAATATATACGCTGGAGTATGTTGAGATTAAGACGATGATAAATGGTGAAACTGGGATTCAACTAGTGAATTACTTTCTTGAGAATTCAGCAGTTCTTAAGAAACTGACTATAAGGTTCACATATTCTTCTTCTATAGAGCTAGAGAGCTACAAGAAGCTTATTACATCCACAAAGCTTTCTCCCACATGTCAAGTTATCTTTGATTGACATGCAGATGATGAATGATGATGATCCATCTGGGAATGATCTGCTCTATTCTCATGAATATTTAAGTTATAGGCTTTTACGATAATGTGACTCCTACACAACCACTTCGGTCACCTAAAATCACATGAGTCTTGTTTTAATGTATTTTTGTTTCAATTTCTAACAAAATAAAATTTAAATTTATAAGTTTTATTTTCATATATATGCGTGGTTATTATTGTTTATATATGTTGTTTGATAAGAAATAATAAATGTTATTGTTTAATTTTTCTTTGAAGATTTAATTTTTTCTTATTTTTAAGGGAAAGTTACTAGATTAACCCAAAACAAGAGAATAATTGCTAAATTAACTCTTAAAATATTAAGGTCAATTGGGTTATTTTCATGTCTGAAATACCCTTTAGGACTTTGTTAGGAAAAAAAAATACCATAATACCCTTATAATATTTTCCAGCGATTAGGAGAGGGAAAATTATAAAATCTGTGGTATGTGGTGACAGATTAATTTGATTGTCACATGTTTTTTTCTAAATGGTATCAGATTTACTTTGGCAGATTTATTTTGGTCGACAGACTTTTAAAAATCAGTTCTAACAGTTTTTTTTACAGCTGATTTTTTTCCAAACGGCAGACTTTTTTAAACGAGACAATAGACTTGTTATTATTTCTACCGGTTTGTTATAATTTGTGACCGACTTTTTATTTTAGTTGTTACAGTTTTTTTTCTTAAACTAAATATCTGTTGAAACGTGACAGATTTTTTGAGGAAAAAAAATTACTAGTTTGACGTTTATTGATAACAGATTTATTTTTAGTTACAACAGATTTTAATAATTTTACCAATAATCTGCAGAGAGATAGCAGATTTTTAATCAAAATTTGAAATTGTTAGTCTGACCTACACTTTGTAGCACGTTATGGCAGATTTATTTTATGTTATGGCAGTTTTTGTTTTTTTTTTCTATTAATGTGTCGTTTGTTGACAGATTTATTTATGGAAAATAAAAATTACTAGAATGACCTTACAAATTTGTTTAATGTTGTGACAGGTTTTTTGTTTGTTCGAGTCATTTTTTTTGGTTATGAAAGTTTTTAATTTTTATATAGTGACAGATTTTTTTTTGAACTAAACATTGACAGAATTATTATAGGTGTAATGACAGACTTGTTTCAGATTTTTTTTTGAACTAAACATTGACAGACTTATTGTAGGTGTGGCAGACTTTTTTATTTTTGTTTCCATGTATGTCACGTAAACATTAAATTTTTAGGGGTTTTCCCTAAACGGTTTCCTATTTTTTCTCCATCTATAGCACGACGGCGCCCCTATACTCCATTGAACATCGTTTTTTCCTTTTGGGTTCACAGTCAATTATATCTCTCCTTTTCAATCTTCTAAACGATTTTTCTTTTTTTTGGGATTGGCATGGATCACGTGATTGTGGTTTGTGGCAAATGGATCTTTGATGAAGTCAAGTGGTTGTTTGTTGTTAATAATAAGAGAGGGGGTCGAATTCTAGACTGTAACAACCAAATGAGTTACGACTTTGTGTTGAAGTGACGGCTAAAGTTAAGAGTGGATCGAGAAAAAGAGCCAGAGATGATAATTTGTTGGTTGAAGTAGATACTGAATTGGCTGACGGAGACATCACTAATGAAGATTCAGAAGTGGACGATGAAGAAATGAGATTTGATTACTATGATGATTCCGATGGAACAGATTCTGATGATGAAAATTTTAGCATGTATGGGATTGCACCAGAAGAAGAAGAAGAAAAACCTACTGCTATTTCACCAAATAAGAAGACAAGTTCATGTATATTCATTGAAGAACAAAAGGAAGATGATAATTTTGCAAAGTTAGACTTGTCTTCTCTTAAGTTGGCTATTGGTCAATGTTATGAAACAGAGAAGCATTTGGAGACACGATTGCAAATACTAACCGTAGTAGAGAAGTTCGATTACTACAAATATAAATCGAACCCAAGGTTGCTAATTGTCAAGTGCTGGGTAAAAGGTTGTAAGTGGAGGGTGAGAGCTACAACAGGAAAAGACTATCCAACGTTTCATGTCTGTGTGTTTATTTCACAACATACATGTTCAGTGACAGAGCGTTCTTCATGTACCCGACAAGCAACTCATGAGATTCTAGGAGCGTTGTACAAGGATTTCGTTGGTGGAGTTGGGCCGAAGGTATTGCCAATGCATGTTGCAGAAGCGTTAAACAAACGCTTTCAGATCAAGGTACATTGCTTGGTTTAAGATTCAATATTTTTAACACAGTTTTAGCTAACGTTATCGTTAATAATTCGTTTTGCAGATGGAATACTGGAAGGCATATCGGACACTACGACATGCTCGTGAATTGGTTAGGGATAGTCCAGAGAGTGGTTATATGAAGCTAAATACTTACTTGTACATGTTAAGGCAAATCCAGGAACATATACGCAGCTTGAACTTGATGATGCTGATAGATTTAAGTACTTGTTTCTAGCTTATGGTGCAAGCTTGAATGGATTTCCTTTCATGAGGAAAGTGTTGGTTGTTGATGGTACTTTTTTACAAGGAAAATACAAAGGGACACTTCTGACGGCCACAACTCAAGATGGCAATTTTCAGATTTTTCCTATAGCATGGGCCGTGGTTGATACAGAAAATGATGAATCATGGGACTGGTTTTTCAAGCAACTCCGATGTGTGATACCAGATGACAAAGGTCTAGCCATAATTTCTGATAGGCACAAATCTATTGGAAAAGCAATTAAGGAGGTTTATCCAAAGTCTAGTAGGGGAATATGTACATACCACTTGTACAAAAATATATTGGTTCGATTTAAAGGTCGGGAAGCATTTGGTTTGGTTAAGAAGGGGGCGAATGCTTACAGAGTAGTCGATTTTCAAACCATTTTTGATCAGATTGAAGCTTTGAACCCTGCACTTCATCATTACCTTGTCCAAGCTGATGTGCGACTCTAGACACGTGCACATTTCCCTGGTGATAGGTACAACTTGCTTAATAGTAACATTGCAGAATCAATGAATAAGGTGATGTCACACGCTAGAAGTTATCCTATTGTGGAACTGTTAGAAACAATTAGGTCCATGATGACTAGATGGTTTTCAGATCGAAGGAATGATGCATTAAAAATGACTACATCTCTAACTCGTGGTGTTGAGAAAGTTCTACATGTATATTTTCTCTTCTTATTGTCGTATATATTCTCTAATCATAACTTGTTGTTAAACTAATAATGATTTTATGTTTTTTTACAGAGTCGTGTAGAGTATGCTAAGCTACTTACTGTGCAAGATATAGATGCTAATCAAGTACAAGTTACAAGTGGATCATCTCTCCACGTTGTAAATTTGAAATATAGAAGGTGTACATGTCGCATGTTTGACTTGGAGAAGTTGCCTTGTGCACATGCGATTGCGGCTTGTGAAAAGAGGAACATATCTCAAATAAGGATGTGTCATCCTTATTTCCGTAGAAGCTACTTGTGTGATTCCTATGCAACTGCCATCATGCCAAGAGATTTTGGTACACCAGTTCCTGAACAAGTTGTGAGCAAGGTTGCTTTACCACCGATACCTAAAAACAAACCTGGAAGGCCAAAGAATTCAAGAATGAAGTCTGCTCTGGAGATTGCGATGAAAAGGAAAAAAACCAAGAAAACAATACACTTGTGGTCATTGCAATCAAGTAGGACATAATCGAAAGACATGTAATAACTAGAGTATCATTTTCAGTTCAGTTTGTGTTTTTGTTTTTGTTTTGCCCTTTGAATACACTTCTGGTAATTGCAATACACTTCTGGTAATTGTTAAACTATCTTCGATTTTGTTTTAGTTTCGACTGTAATATTGTTTAGAGGAAAACATTGTTTACAGTGCATGTTAGAAATGATACAAAAAAAAACATGTACACCCATAATCGTTAAGGACACTACTCATAATCGTTAGTACTACTTAAAAGTGAAATGAATTACTACTCATAATCGTTAGTACTACCACATGATCGTTAGTGACAAAAAAAAAAAACATGTACACCCATAATCGTTAAACTACTCAAAAGTGAAATGAATTACAAAAAAAACAAAGACACCACCATGAAAGGTTTTAAACCCAAAACAAACTATCACTCATCACTCATCAATGAGGTGAGGGATTCATCAATAAGGTGAGGTATTACAAACTGATTAGGTTGAGACAAAATAGTAGTCATTCTATGGCCAAGACTCTCACCAACTTCATCAAATAACTCACATGCAAGTTTGATCGGAATCGCCGGGATGTTCTCATCGCATATCCCATCAAATTTTTTCCCAAGGGCCAAGCACTCAATGTTCTTTAGAGCAAACACACCACAATCGCCTGGATATTTATTCAATGACACACCTTGTGTCATTCGTTTCACCTCTAGCATGGCATAGCTCTTCTTGCGAACCTGTGGAGGAATTGCTTGACTTAACAATGCAGGGATCATTCGCCTAAGTGCAATGCACTCTTTCACCAAATCAGAATCTTTCACCAAGGATGGAATGCTATCATATACGTATATGGTTCTAGCTGGCAAGTTAATATCCAGAGCCACCCAATGATTTTTGTTGACAAAAAGGCAAGCATATAAATGATCCACATCAACGTACCACTTCTTCTTTGTCTGCGAGTCAACAGGAGCTAAACCATTGTAGTGTTCCAAGTACATGTCTCTGAACAAGAAATTTCTTCGTGAAAGTGCAAACTGGTCAAAATCTCTCAATAGTGATGAGAGCATATCTTGATCCAAAAAGGCTATGCGTTGGTTAGGGTACTGAGAAGGCTCACGGATGAATCTGTTGCGGAACATCTTCATGGCAGCGCCCATGTGCTACATTACAAGCAAATTCACATTAGAAATGATCATAACAAAACCACAAAAAAAAAGCCAATAGAAACCAATATGTATACACTTACAAAGTCTTTCAACCATCCATAATCAAAACTAGGCCAGTCCAATCTTGGTGTCATAATCTGCCAATAAAATCTAACATCTGCATTCCCAGTTTGCAAAGGTGCCTCCCTGTAAACATGTATACATCATTAAGCTAATGTGTACTAATAGGAAATAAAAAACATAATGTAAGTATCATAAAGATAATACTTACTCATCAAGCTTCAGGAAATCCATAAGTTTCTGTAACTTAGCATCTTCAGCTGGCTTTAGATGATCATAAGACACATTGGAAGAGATTATTCGTTTCACAGTAGAGTTACCAACAAATAGATACTTTTGAGATTTCGCCAACTGCGGAACTCGTTTTGCTAGTGACGTATCTCCATCCAAATTTTTTAAATGCTCTCCAAGTCGTGTCAATGTTACATCAAGCCTTTTACTAACCAACTGTTGTTGAGGGTCATCCCATGTATCTTCTGAACTAGAAGCCATTTTTGTATCAAGAGCAACAACTTTGTCAGTAATATCTTCAAGTTCACTACCATCAGCAGCTGGCCTCTTTCCCTTCTCCTTTTCAACTTTGACAGCAGCTGGCCGAACATTCTTGCGACCAAGTTTCTTTAAAACATCACCCACTAAGTTCTTCTGAAGATCTTGAGTGGCATAAGTCTGCTCACACAGAGGAAGATCAGCAGATACTTCTGTTTCTGACTTCTTCTTTTTATTACTCACACTGTAAACCTTCTTCACCACTTGAGGGACTGGAAATTCATCTTTCGATGTCTCTTTCATCTCTACCATCCAAGACTGCAAAGTTTGAAAAAAAATGAAATAATGAAATCGTATTACAATATTGGAGACAAAATTAAACAAATGCAAATTAAATACCAAAATAAAACTTACTGGTTGATGACTATGAGCCTCATCCTCTTCATTGTTGTTTGAAGTTGAATCAACTGGGACATTAGTGGGTTTTGTTTCTTTCATTCCTTTCAAATCTACCTCCACCATTCTAATCCTATCACTAAGCTTCTCATCTAACACACCCATTCTCTTCTCAACAAAAGCTTCAAATTTACCTTCTAATGCATTCATCCTACTGATTAAATTCTTGCCCAAGTCGCTAATTGACTCATTCATTTTTTCTATCATCCTCCAAATATCCAACAAGCTTTTTCTCTCATCTTCAACATCCTGCAATGATTTATTTGTTACTATATGTATGTAGTTTATAGAACTGCTAATAATAACTTAAGAAACAATATTGAATATGCAAGTGAATAAATAACTAACCTCCATATGTTCCTTGCCTTTCTTTTCCTAATTCATTACATCTTTTTCTCCTTCTTCATCGATTGACAAATCAGCTTTCGTTTTCAATTTCTTAGCACTGCTTCGACACTCGCCAGTCTCATTTCCTTTAGCTTTTTGTTTTTTTTCTTCCCATGCTCACTGTTTTGTCAACTCTCCAAACATCTGAAGGTAAGCAATCATGGACAATATCATTAATCAATTTGTCTAGGGCTGGATCCTTATTCTCTTCATCGTCACTCCATTCAGGATACATATGATCCTCTGAAACATGAACCATATGCTTTACACGGACCTATATACATCATCGAATTAAAATATAAGTGTTCATCATCACATGAAAAAAGGAAAAACAGAGAAATTATAAAACAAATGGTGTAGTCATAAATTCGAAAACAAACCTGTCCATGTTTAGAATACTCATCCTCTATCAATTCATTCATCTTGATACCTTTCTGTGTTGATTGCCAATCAAGCAGAGGAATGCCAGTTCTCGTAGACCTTCTCAACCCATACAGTTTTCCAATGCCAGGCACACTCTCATACAACCAAATCAACAAAGCATGCACACATCCTTGTACCGTGTAAGAGTCTTTATCTAAATCAACAATCTTGACTGAATTGACTAAGCAAGTAAAAGCCACTCGACCCCAAGGATGTTTTTCAAAACCATTTGGATCAAACACCCTTTTAGCACTTGGAAGAGGGATCCTAGAGCCATGATGTATGCCATGTATTGCAACAGATAATAAGATTAGCCTACCAACCATCATCCTTTTCTCTTTAGACCATGTCTTACTAAAATCCATAACATTTTCCAACTCAGTGTACTTTGGACCGTCTGAAGTTGTTTCAATCTCCATTTCTCTCCAAAATGCATGATGATCAACATCTATGTTCTCCGACTAGTCAATTGGATGACAGTTTAATCCCGTTATTTCAGCAAACTCATTTAACAAAAATCTGATAGGTCTACCATCAATCAACAACCATACCTCATGCGAATTGTTGACTGCTAGCTGATGTGTAAGGATATAGTGAACTTTTGCAGGAGACCATGTGTATGATACTTCAGCTAACTTAATAAATACTCCAAGCGATGATTCCTTCAACTTACGCCACACATCCAATCCTAAACCCTCTTTCATTTTCCCAATTTTTGACAAATAGCAATTATGGTTCATGCTCCTGTTTTGCAAGGGAGATCTTCCTTCTTCATAGATGCGAGGAGAATATTTTGAGACTGTACTCGAGGAAGCCATTCCTATACATATTGAAATTTAAATTATGAGTCAACAAAGTATATAGGATCAGCTACAATAAAACCCATCGGAAACAAAACATGTGTGATTGAGATCAATAAAAATCGATCACTAAAATATTTAACATTGCATAAATATGTGTCTAAAACAATAAAAATCCATATCAAACAAGAATTTGGCCAAAGAAATCACCAAAAAGTATCCCGATGAAGTTAAAAATTTAATAAATAGACTCTCACGAAATTGAAAATTGGTGTTGGACAATCTTCAAGCTAGGATATTAAAAGAAACTCACCAAAGGTCTAAAATTGACAATAATGGAAGAAAGAACTTCTTGCTGGAAGGTAAACAGCACCGATTATTTTGAGGACCACCGAAACAATTGAGGAGCAAGATCCAAAACAAAAAAGGGATAAATTAAACAAGCCAAAAATCGAGAGCACCACCGATTATAATCGAACCCAAAACTAAATTGAATCCAAACAAACTTAAAACCCATTGCAAACAATTCGTGGGAAGAATATAACCGATGCTAATCAGCTTACATAAATTTCACCTTCAAACCAAAACATCTAAAATTCCGAAACAAAATAGCAACTTACATAAATTTCGCTTACATGCATACATCTCACCTTGTTAGCAAAAGTATAAAAATTTATCCCAGAAAGAAACCGATAAAGTCCACAAATTGAAAAAAAATACTAGACACTATCGAAATTGAATATCGGATTTGCTAAAATTATAATCTACGAATTGAAAGGAACTCACCAAATGTCTAAAATTGACAATAATCGAAGAAGGAAGTTGCGGTTGGAAGAAGAACAACACTCGCCAAACCTTAACCGACAGAGACCCACGGCGAGCCAATTTTGATCTTTTAATCTCCTAATGTCGATCTGTTAATCTCCTAACGAAACCTTACCCAATGTCGATATGTTAATCTCCTACGACGGACACTCAAAACAAGACCCACGGCGAGCCCAAGTCGGAGAAGAAACCACGCCGTTTTATTCTCTCCCACGCCGGCGAAGAAACCAAAGTTCGTGTCTTTTTTTTTTTGTCAAACCCAAGTTGGGTTTTTGTTGTTTTAAGAAAAAACTGTTATGTCGAGGTTTTTAGTTTAAGAAATAACCTAATTAATTTTTTTAATAACCATTTAAATTAATGTTACAAGGGTATTTTTTCAGTGTTTGGTTTTTTGAACTTTTAACAAGAAATCTGTGTCAATGTTTTCAGAATCGAATGGGGTCCAAGTCAGTTATTTTTGGCCAAATTGGTGTCAAACTGGGTAAATCTCACTATTTTTAATAGACACTTTTATATAATTTTGTATGTGTAATATCATATTTAAAATGTTTTATGTTATAAAAATATACACAACTATCTTATATTTGTATAAATTTTTCTATACTTTTTTTTTATACAACAAAAGATTAGCTCATATGAGCCAATTGAGTGGAAAACTGTTACATATAAAATATTATGCGGAGATGTACGCACTTGGCGTGCCAAAAAATCTGAATTTATATTTGCATTTCTAGATAATAAGAGATAAAGAGAAAAAAGTAAACTTCTCCCTGTCAATCTTGATATAATTGAGGTATGTCAAGAATGCTGGCCAATCTAAAGGAGAAGACACCATCTTCATCAAGTCTGAGTAGTTTATCAAGTCTGAGCAGTTTTTATAAAAAGCCACATCCCGATAGTCATGTCCGATCATGCACCACAAAGTCCAGATGAAAGTTTCCACTTCAGCATGTAAAAGGGAGGGACTATGCCGGAAATTGGTGGCTCCCATAGTCGGCGACGAATCCTGAAACAACGTACAAAACAATTCTGCACCTCCAAATTTTATTCTGCAAATTTTATACGCTTTATAAATACCTTTTAAACCCTTTTAAGTACCTGTTAAAAAAATTTAAAATCTTAAAAAATATGAAAAATATTTGGATTTAGTCTCCAATTAGTAGTTACTATCAAGAAATATTATAAATCTTTATAAAACTTTATAATTTCAGATTGACAAGGTCTATTTATAAAAAATTATGATATTTTGAATAACAATAGATTTCAAGTGTGTTTTAGATGATTGAATTACGAGAGACCGTTAGTTATTTCAAATGATTTTAAATGAATTTTAAGTTGAATATAAATGAATTTGAAAAGATTTTTAAAAATCATAAATTTAATAACAAGTGATTTTAAAAATACTCTAAAATCTTCTAAAATATCAAGTTCAATACCCTCTATTTATAATTTCATAATAAATCTTGTTTTTAATATGATTCGAGTATCCTACAAAAGTTTATTTTACAGGCCAAAGCAAATGTAAATTAATGAATGGAGGCAAACACACGACCTTTATCATTTAGTACGGATAATGATTCGCAAGCACATTCTCTAATCTCTTGGACAAGCCCACATGTTCCTCACATAAAATGAAGCTTTGATGCAAGTTATGATTCAACTACAAACAAGACAACTGGAGAATGGATTATTCGAGATCATGAAGGGATTGCAAAGTCTTGGGGTTCTTCTCGTTTACAAAATACAAATTCACCTTTGGAAGCTGATGTTCTGGTTCTACTAGCATCAATGCAACAAACCTGGATTCGAGGTTTTACTTTTACCAAAATTAACTTTGAAGGCGATTGTCAGATATTGATGAACAATTTAAACAATGGTCTTTTGGATGTCTCCATAGCAGGAATTTTGTCAGGTTTATGAGCTTCAAAATTTGCTGATAAAAGTTTTGTACATGTGAAGCGCAGTTTTAACAATGTTGCTATTACAACAGCTTGGCAAAATATGGATGCGATGAATCAAATTTTTATTCTGCAAGTTTTAATCGCCTATATAACTTGCGAACAATTTGTATAAGTGAAAATATACCAGTTTGACAAAAATTTGGTAATTAATTGCTAGATTGACAACACTCCATCCTATAATGAAACAAAATTTACCTAAAAATATTGAAAACCCAGAATTCTTTTTTTTTTTTGAAAAAACGGAAAACCAAAAAAATAATAGTATTTAATATATTGATTTAAAAATATGATTAATAAAAAATATAAAATGATTAAAAATTTATGTTTATATTTTTAAAATAATTTTAAAAATAAAATATGATTTGAAATATAACATATAAAAATATTTAACCTCTTAATTTGGGTTTATGAGTTAATTTAATTAACCTCTCAATTTGGGTCAATTTAGTTTCGGTCCCTTTGTATTTTAATATTTCAAACTAATAAAATCTTATTTCGACAATTTTTTTTTTCCAGATTTAATAAGGGAAAATTGGAAATAAAGGATCACTAAAAAAAAATTGTCCATCTATACTTTTTTTTGAAAATGGTCATTTTTACCTAAAATACCCATAAAAATTGAAAACCCCACATTTAACAAGTTTTAAAATGTGAAATATAGGAAAATAAGTAGATATACAATAATAGAGGTAATATTATTTTTTTCCAAAAAAAAAATGTATAAGTTGTTTTTTAAATGGATAAAATTTGATATAAAAAATTTAGAAAACGTTTTCCGCTGTTCTGAAAATTTAAGATGATGTGGTCTAACATTTTGTACATGTTATACTAAATTCAGAAATCGTTTCTGTTCTAAATAGTTTAGGGGCCCAAAATTCGGAATTCTACAAAATTCAGAATTTGTATTCTACGGTTTACTCTATGTTCTAAACGTTTTAGTATAATCTTTCTATGGTTTAGTATATGCTCTAAAATCGTTAGAATATTTTTATTCTTTTTACTCTATCTCTGAGAAAATTAGTTGACATATACTACCAAAAAGTAGATTATATACTCTGAAACTTTTAGTGATTGCTAAATATAGAAAGTGAATATTTGGAATAGGAAACTCAATGTTTGTTAAGATTACGTTCTACAAAATTTAGAAAAGGTTGTCTAACTGTTTTAGAAATTTTACTGCACTAGTTTATCCATCCCTAATGGGGTTTGTCTCAGGTGGTACCATTGGTGGGGACATGGGTAGAACTCAGAGTCAACCTGCCCCAATAGGCCAATAGCACCTACTCATAATGCCTCGTTACATAACTCCAGCCAGGAACATTCACAGAGGTTTGATTCCTTTTAGTTTCACTATGTTGCAAGTTGTAACATAGTAATAGTATTGACCTGTTTCTCTTACTGTTGCAGTTCGGAGAATCGGCCTAGAGAGAGGAAGAGAAGATCTGGTTGGGATAATTGAGTGCGCCACGTTTTGCATGATAAGTTTGATGAAGTGGTTTACGCAAATGTGTAATGAATGTTGTATAATTTGTTTTTAAAATATTGTTGTTTATCCTTTTAAAAAGGGTTCAATTACAAAAAAGAAAGAATCACACTTGAGTTTCATACAAGAGACGAGAGAAGTAAAAAGCTTATTACATGTCTTGAAGCAAAGTGACGGACATGATCTCAATTGGTGACTTTGGTTGATACTGTTCATCAGTCTCAACCTCCTTGATGTCCTGAACGACGTCTTGTGCCTTGGCAACTCGACCAAAGACAGTCAATTTCTCGTTCAGATCTGTGATCTGAGCAGATACAGTGAAGAAGTCGAATCCTCCTTGCTCGTTTTTAGCTTTAGGAGTTCCCACCATGAATTCTTCTTGTTTCAAACTTGATAAAAAAAAAAAAACACAGAGAGAAAGAGTCCATCCATCATCTGCTGTCGCTGTCTTTTTTTTTTCTTTTTTACGATTTGGTAAAAAAGTGAATTGGGAGTGAAGTTTTCATTTCTTTTGGATGTAGAAAACTCTGGTTTTGACAAAAAAAAAAAACTCTGGTTCCAGAAGAGGTTTCTATATAGGAAAAAAGATGGCTAGCTACATGAAGTATAGAAGAATGCATGGTCACACATGCCAAGTATAATATTGTATCCTCAACTACACGAAGTATATGTATTGCATGGCCACATGCATGAACTATATGACGTTATGTGGTCAACACCATAGACATAAAATCCAGTACACCGGTCGAATGATTCCGGCAAAGACCGACGTTGACTCCGGCGTTGACCAACATTGACAAAAAAATGTATTTTTTTATTAAAAAAATAATAATAAATTATTTATGGTTTTTCATGATTAGAAAACATAATCTATTCAATATCTAATTATTTATATATCTCTAATCTATTCATTCTTATAATTAGTTACTTTTTATTTTTAAAGCTAAAATAATAGTTAAATAAAATCATTAATCAATATTTTCAAGAAATATATATATATATATATGTAAAATATGTAATTATTAATGATTTTATATATATAAATCTCTGATCATCAAATTATTAAATTTTAAATACTACAAGAATCAATAAAATCAAATTCAACTACTTTCATTAAAAAATAATATGCAAAAGATTTGAGTATATGACTCTTTACTTTAAAATTTTCATGGTAAAGAGTATACAAAATTTTAGATACTCTTTGGTATAAAAAAAATTACTTACTCCTAATAACATGTAAACAATAACAAAAAAAATAATATTATTTACTTTTAACAGATAAAATTAAAGATACATAATTATTTTCAATATATAATATAAGGGCATTTGAAATAATCCTCTTATTCTATATCCTTTTGCAAACATATCCTAAAATCAAGATAAAATCTATATATATTTTGAAAATAATTATTAATTATTTTTATTTAACTATTATTTTAGCTTTAAAAATAAAAAGTAACTAATTATAAGCAAAAATACATTAGAGTTATATAAATAATTGGATATTGAATAGAATATGTTTTCTAATCATGAAAAACCATAAATAATTTAATATAATAATTTATTATTTTGTTTAATATAAAAAATTAAAATATAATTTTTTTGGTCAATGTTGGTCAACGCTGGAGTCAACGTCGGTCTTCGCCGGAATCATTCGACCGGTGTACCGGATTGTATGTCTATGGTGTTGACCACATAACGTCAGATAGTTCATGCATGTGGTCATGCAATACATATACTTCGTGTAGTTGAGGATACAATATTATACTTGGCATGTGTAACCATGCATTCTTCTATACTTCATGTACTAGCCATCTTTTTTCCTTCTATATACTCAATTTTTTTATTTTTTTTTATTTTTTGTAAATTATTGAAAATTAAGTTTATTGTAATTTCGTATATTTGGTGGTTTTTAAAAGTAAAGGCAAAATTGAATTTTTATTATTATAAAACCTATTTGACCAAACCTAAAAAAGAAAAATATATATGGACATTTATATTTAAAAATATACTTTATTTCCAATTTTCCCTAATAATAAAGGGTATTTTTTTTTTTTAAAAAAAAGAGTAGATGAAGGGGTATTCTTTCAAAGGGTACCGTAAAATAGGTAAAATCGACAAAATCTATGAAATCCATTTGAGTAAAGCAAAAGCTATTGTAGAATCCGGTGGTGAATCAAATCGTCGGTGAGTTCTTCAGATTCTTCTATTGCTTATTATGTTTTAGGTACATGTGATTATTAAACCCTAGAACTTGGGAGAAGTTTGTGGAAATTAACGCCCCCGATTTTTTATGTTGGAAGCTTTTAGGGTTTTGTGATGGGGAAGATAGAATCAGCGCACTTCCGGATTCTTTGTTAACTCAGATACTCTTAGAGCTTCTTACCAAAGATTCTGTCAAGACAAGCGTTTTATCGACCAGATGGAGAGATCTTTGGTTAAGTGTTCCTGGACTTGACTTCTATGATGCACGGGTACGTCTATTTGGTAGCCGTCCCCGTACCGGGGACATGTTGGGGACGGAAACTCTACGGGGACTCTATGGGGACGCCTTAGATGCTTTAGGGGAAGATAACATCGAATTTTTTGATATTTGCATCCATTTCATTTCATTGAAAGCACTCTTATCATAAGCATATTTTCATTTCTTTATGTTTTTCTACTTTCTAGACTCTTTTCCCCTCTCTCCTTTTCCCATTAGCTTTACTAATCCCCTCTTATTCAAGGTATGGGTATATTTTCTTATATGTTTATTGAAGTACCCAAGCCGTACCCGTATCTACTAATTTTTACTTTGCCGTTTTCCATCCCCGTTTCCGTACCCGATTCCTGTTCCCGTACCCGTTTCAGTGCAACCTAGCTTGACTTACAGGTCAGTGATTATTTCCCTGTTCATGAAGAAGTATTTGAGACCTTCATGGAAAAATTTATGGAGTTTAACCTCGGGTCACACCTGCAAAAGTTCAAGATAAAGAATGATCACGTCATATACAATGTACGTAGCGATTGGGTCACCACAGCGGTTGAACTGTTGGATACAATCCAAGTCCCACATCTGAAGTTTGAAGGGACTATCATTAATATATAAAGGGTTAGGGTCAATCTACTAATTGCCAATTGGTTTTTACTTAGAAGCCCAGGATAAGCCCAAATTTAACATGGTATCAGAGCCCAAGGTTAAAAATACTGGTGGATTTAGAAAAGTGGATAAGGACATGCCTCTTATCAACCCGAGTAATGGGGGCCCAAGAAGGGGTTTATTATCGGTCCAAGTGGGATCGGTTCAAGATGGAGTTGTCATCTCGAGGAGGCGTGGTCCTTGGATTGAAGGAGAGATTGTTGGATACAATCCAAGTCCCACATCTGAAGTTTGAAGGGACTATCATTAATATATAAAGGGTTAGGGTCACTGTTTGACATTGATTTCATGCCTATGAACATTTACCAGAGCAAGACATTGGTGTCTTTAAAGCTTGCAAATGTAGGGCTAATTGAGAATCAAGATATTGTTGTTTCTTTACCTTGTCTCAAGGTCATGTATCTAGATAACATTTGTTACGGTAACGATGGTCCTTTGGGTGCGGAGAAGCTCATTTCTGGATGTCCTATTCTTGAAGATCTTACCGTTGTTAGGATTTACTATGAGGATCTAGAAACATTGCCTCTTCTGCGTGTGAAATCTCAGACTCTGAAGATCTTCCGTTAAATTTTTAATTGGGGAATATCTACTACATATTTTTCTGCTGAAATTGATGCTCCGGAACTTAAGTACATGAGCTTTAGAGATAGTCAATCTGATAAAATCTTGGTCAAGAACCTGAGCTCCTTGTACAAGATAGACCTTGACACCCAATTTAACGTCAAATTTGGCGGCAGTCCTTTGGAGCCTGAGGATTTAAGGAAGAGAGACATAATCCTTGGTTTTCTCACCGGTATTTCGAGTGTAAGACATATGATCATCTCTCAGCCTACTCTAGAGGTATGTTATACTCTGATGCACAGCTTTATTTTTTAATGAAAAGATTCTCACATGTAACGTTTCTATTCTTCTTGGAGGTGCTTTCTAATTATCCAAAACCATTAACGATACCCAAGTTCCATAATCTATCTCATTTGGAGGCTGCATTCTCCAGCTCATCGTTGCAATTGCTGCCTGTTGGAATTCTTACATCTAACCTCTCTTAGGTTAGATCTCTCTTCTCTATATCTCACTAGATTTGGTTTGTTTAGTCTAGAGACAACGAGAACCTTTTTCTTCAGCTTCTACATTGTTAAACTTGGATAATTGTTCACTTACAACATTACATTTCTTTTATACTACTTCTTCCTCTTAACCTAATTACTATGCTACAAACAATCAAACCCACTTAACACATTGGGCTTAATTCACTTATGGCCCAAACACCTTATTACAAAACACACAAGTCTAACTTCTTCTTCCTTGTTGACTTTTCCCTTGTTGTTGACTCTTGCTCCTTCGCTGTCACGACACTTTCAATCTTCTTGTCCGCTTTGCTTCTTCTTCTCTTCATCTTCTTCTTACTCTTCTCTTTGTTTACTCCACTTGCAGGATTAACCAATTAATCAACTTCCAACACTGCCAGCCTTCCTTGAGAGCTGCCTGAATCTGAATAATCTCATCTTGGTAAAACTCTGTTTGATTTTGTGATTCGGCTAGAAATTTTTGAAATTTATTGTAAACTCATATTATTTATTTGGCAGATTTATTCTGTTACAGAGGAGCCAGAGCAACTCGACTTTACAGCCGTGCCTCGGTGTTTAACATCGACGCTGGAGTATGTTGAGATTAAGAAACTGATAATTAGAGCTGAAACTGGTATTAAAATAGTGAATTACTTTCTGGAGAATTCAGGCATACTCAAGAAACTCATTCTGAGTTTGACGGATTCTCCTATGAACAACCAAGAGCTAGAGAGCTACAAGAAGCTTCTTACATCTACAAAGCTTTCTCCCATATGTCACGTTGTCATTGGTTGAAATACAACTGATGATGCGGGTGAGCATATCTATGAGTGTAGGAATTTCAGTTTATGTACCTTTGGATTGATCTTATAGAAACCCTCTCTCGTTTGTTTTCAATCCAGTGTCATGGTTTATTAGGTTTGATAATCTTTTGCATTGCTTTTTGGTCTTTATGGTTTGAATTGTTTCAATATCTCCAGTTAGGATATCTTGTATGCTATAAGAGTCCTCGATTCTAAGGGTTTCCCTAATTCCCTTCTTTTCCATTTAAATCTCTTTAAATCCGTATCAGGAATACCAAGTCACACTACAGAACTGAAGATGATAAATGTTTCTTATAAGCATGGTCTCTTTGATTGCAAGTTTAGGAGATAGTGGAGACTTGAGACAGCATGGTTTGCTGATGTTCAAACTTCAAATATCTCCCTCGATGGAAATATTATTTTTGAGCACTTCAATAATGCAAATAACTCATGCTTGTTATATACTTTGATTAAATCCTCAGCACTATTCATAAATCACAATGGCTATTTATGCAGTTGTGCTATTTCAATTTTTTTGCCAACATCAAGGTTTGCTTAAGCCTTACCGTAAACCTGAAGTAGCTTATCTTGGTCCTCTTAGGTTAATTTTTACGTATGCGTTTTTTAGTTTTTACTTGTTAGTGACCCAACCTAAAAAAAAGCCCATAAAAAAAAAAAAGTAGGGTTTCCCGATCGATAATCTCCTTAAGACCTTAACTATCATTTTATCACTTTGTTTGTGATATCGCCAGAGATAATCTGCCGTCATATCAAATCATTTTTGACTATATTTTCGATTGTTCGTTAGAAATTTCAGAAACTCATCGCCCTAGGAAACGAATTTTTATGTTGATATTGATGTTGTAGGGATGGAGTGCGATTATACCAGCGAATTGCCGGATTCTTTGCTTACTCAGATTCTCTCATACCTTCGGACCAAAAATTATGTTAAGACAAGCGTTTTATCCAAGCGATGGAGAAATCTTTGGTTAAACGTTCCTGTACTTGACTTATACACCATTGAATTCCGGCCTTATCCTAACGAAGAAGACTTCGCAAGGTTTATGGAGAAATTATTTATGGAGTTAAACCGCGGGTCACACTTACAAAAGTTCAGGATAACGTATTGTGAATGCAATGGCTATCGAGATCGACTCATGGAGCTGATCAGAACAGTGGTTGATGGTGGAATTCAGCATTTGGATGTTTCTATGTATCCTTGTAACAGAGATGATTTCATGGGTCAGAACATCTACAAGAGCATGTCATTGGTCTCTTTGAAGCTTTGTAATGTAGAGTTAAAGAATCCAAAGTTTGTTGTTTCTCTACCTTGTCTCAAGATTTTGAAACTATCAAAAGTCTGTTACGGTGAGGATGGTCCTTTAGTTGTGGAGAAGCTCATCTCGGGATGTCCTGTTCTTGAAGATCTTGAGCTGATCAGGCCGTTTGATATTTTGAGTCCACAAGTTGTGTTGTTCCTGCGTTTGAGGTCTCAGACTCTGAATAGCCTTTGTTTCTCCTTTGCAGTGCATAGTGGGTGTACAGATTTTTCAGTTGAGATTGATGCTCCAAGAGTCAAGCATATGAGTGTTGAATGGAGTCAACCTGATAGCATTGTCGTAAAGAACCTGAGTTCCTTGTTCGAGATCGACATTCGTACCCAACGTTATCCTGTGAAACCAGATGATTTTAATATTTTCTGTGATTTCTTAACCGGGATATCTAGTGTAAGACATATGACAATCTCCTTGTGGGAACTACAGGTATATATATATTTATATACCTCTCTGATGCTTAATGTATTAATTCTCTATGGAAAATATCTGAAATGTATCGTTTTTATTCTTCTTGCAGATACTTTTTGGTTATTCCAAACTCGGACCGGTTCCCATATTCGAAAACTTGTATCATTTGCAGGCACATGTCAACAGCTCATCGCTACAACTATTGTCTGCCTTTCTTGAGAGCTGTCCCAATCTGAAAAACCTCATCCTAACTGTAAGAATCTGTGATTTGGCTAAAGAAGATTGATATATGATATCGTAAACTCAGCTTGTTTTTTCCGCAGAAATATTTTGTTGAAAAGGAGCCAGAGCAAATGGACATTACCAACGTGCCTCAATGTTTAATATCTTCGCTCGAGTATGTTGAGATTAAGAATCAGAGGAGGGATGGAATTGGGATTAAACTAGTGAATTACTTTCTTGAGAATTCAGCAGTCCTCAAGAAACTAACTATAGGCTTCGAATGTTCTTCTGTAACCAACGAAGAGCTAGAGAGATACAAGAAGCTTCTTACAACAACAAAGCTTTGTCCTACATTCTCGTACAACTCAAGTTGTGATTGTTCGAAATGCAGCTGATGTTGCGTCTGAGCACATGGGCTTGTTTCATCGAACATTAGTATAGGAAGAATTCACTCCCATTAGCCTTGTTTCATCGAACATTAGTATAGGAAGTATTTACTCCCATTAGCCTTGTCATTTTATTGACATGATTTTTTATTAGGTTTGCTCATCTTAACCAGTCTGTTTGGATCCTTAACACCATGGATCATCTTATATGCTTTAAAAGTCAAGATTATACATCTTTTTGCTTTCATTTTAATCTCAGTTTCATGGAGGACATATTGATGATCTCTCAATAGCCTTATGGTCTTTTTGATTAGATATGCTTATTGACAAGTATGATCACTTGAATAACTATGTTTTGGATAATGTTTTCTAGGGAGATTAATTATTAACAAAAACATCCGCTGATTTTTTTATGAATATGTCAAGAACATTAGATTAATGGGTTGTTGCCTTGTTGCAGAAGAAAATAAGAATTTTGTCCTTCTCTCTCTCTCTCTCTCTCTCTCTCTCTCTCTCTCTCTCTCTCTCTCTCTCTCTCTCTCTCTCTTCACCTAATCTCTACAAGAGACACAACTAGAAAACACAAGAGGTAAATCTAACCAAAATTTCCCTCCAAGAGACACACCTAATACGGTATTGGTTTCACAGGTTTTGTGGAAGCCCTTCGAATATTCGACGGATTTCACTCGCATCGCCTGCGATGAAGACTGGTATGGCGCGGGCCGTTTGGCGATTGAAGTGAGTGAAGGCATCTTCCGACGCTTCTTCCGTAATGTTCCAATTTTTTTTCTTTAATCGAAACGACTTTTTAATAGTCAAGCACAATTTGATAGTGTGGCATCTAACTCATCAACATTTTACTAATTGATTAATTTGTGGCATTGTATGCTTCTATACTATTAAAAGGGAAGCATTATTTACAAGGCAAAATGAAAGTTGAGAATATATGACATAAAATAACCCTGAATAAATTAAAAAGCATATAATAGGAGAAGGACATTAAAGTAATTTTTAATGTGAAAACAAGATGATCCGTTTGTGACCCCGGTTTTCTTAATTCGGATCATGTTTTACAAAACGGATCAAGAATAAAAAGTCTTGCATCCAAACATAATCGACCACAATTATACACAATAAAAGTCAAACAAAAAAAATATATTTTAGGGAAGTGAAAAAAAATCAGTATCGGTGATAATTAGTAACTTCCATAACTAATATTATGGAACATTAATCACACAGTTTAAATAACATATAATTCAATAGAAAACTATCCATATTTAAATTCTAATTAAAAATGAATCATTAAGTTGAAATCTCGAATATTATCTTAAATAATGATATCAAATCAAATATCTAATTAACCTCAAATGGTTGTTAATTAGCAAGTTAAATACGACCATATATAATTTTAGTAATTTAGGAAAATTGTTTTTATTTAGGAAATTAATGTGATACAAAAGTCTACACGTTTCATATCTTTTCTTGATTTAGTTTGAAAAATTTAGATTATCATATATACAAAATTTAAGCTACTTACCAAATTCTGTAGTTATCTTAGCTAATTATAAAAACGGGTATAAAATTATAAATTCAAAATTTTATATATGTAAACATATTTCATTTGGTTATTTATTTTGAGATATTTCCGGAAACATTGATTATCGATTTTATGTTACAAAATCGAACGGTTTAAAATTGATTTTACATTATGATTTTCCTTTTTATTAGTATATTAAAATATATTGTATTGAGCTAATCTAATCTCTATATAAGACATATCGAAATATTTTGTTTCATTCATTCACAAAAAAAAAATTTGAGCATCAATATTTTGAATTTTGAGTTTCTTAACTTTTATATTTAAATATCTTTTTGTCTTTCAGATTTGAAACTCTTCAAGAACATGTGAAATATAAAAGTCAAGACTATAAAACTTCTAAAACATGGGTGTTGTAAAAAAATCAAGTTCTTATAATCGATTTTATCTTATGATTTTTTTTGTATAATTACCATTTTTAATGTTAGTACATATATACATTAGTTATAATAGTATAGTTTTACTTCATGATTATATTGTTACAAAATCGAACAGTTTAAAATGGATTTTACATTATGATTTCTTTTTTGTTAGTATATTAAAATAGATTGTATTGAGCTAATCTAATCTCTATATAAGACACATCGAAGTATTTTGTTTCATTCATTCACAAAAAAAATTTTGAGCATCAATATTTTGAGATTTGAGTTTCTTAACTCTTATATTTCAATATCTTTTAGTCTTTCAGATTTGAAATTCTTCAAGAACATATGAAATATAAAAGTCAAGACTGTAAAACTGTTAAAATACGGGTGATGTGAAACAATAAGGTTTTTATAATCGATTTTATCTTATGATTTTTTTGTATAATTACCGTTTTTTAATGTTAGTACATATATACATTAGTTATAACGTATAGTTTTACTTCATGATTATATTGTTACACGTCGCCTATTGATAATAATCATATTAGTGTGAGTGATTTCTTCGATCTATTTCCAAATCATAATAATTTTTGCAGTGTTATAAGGTTCTGAAATGGCTAGCTTAACCATCTGATGAAGGTTTAGAACTAAAATATAAATAATGCAATGGTTCCTTCTCTTAGGTTTAACATCTCAAGACTAGAGTAACTTTGAAAAATTGTAATGAAAAATTTGTAACATATTTCATTTAAGATCTAATATTTTAAATTGATATTTTTCATTTTAAAATGATTTTAATTGTTTTTAGCCATACATGATTTAATAATATTTATATGTATTTATATGTTTGGAGGCGGTAAAAATAACAAATGTTGTTACTACATATGGTGTGAAAGAGAAAATATGAAAGAGTAATTGTTAAGGGACTTTAATCATGAATAATATGTAATTATATATCATATTTGTTTATCCATCCACAGATATAACGTAGGTATATATGTGTATATATATATGTTTGGTATAAAAAATCAAAATGTTATTAATATATTTTAAAAAATCGAATTTTAAATTCACATTTTTGTTTTTTTTATTCAATTTGGGTGCTATTTAAATTGAGGTTATCAAACAAAACAAAACATATGGCTACAATTGTCTATCCAAACTGATAAGAATCAATTTAATCTTCAATAAAATTTTGGAAAGATAATTATAAATTTAAGTAATATAAGTAATTCATATTTAATTCTACCGTATATATAGAAATTATCATACCAACTAAAAATAAAGAATCCCCCTAATCTTCGCCTTCATGAACCATATAATGCAATTTCAAAAAAATATGTTTGGGTTTCAGTTTGAATCATTACGTTAATATCATAAGTCTTTCAATACAAATATATCAAAATGATAAAATTTTGATTCACACGAATATTCTTAATTTTCCTTATAATTCGAATATATTTTTTTGAAGCAAACATTAATTAGATTAAAAACCATAATTACTGTAACAGTGATAATGCATAAGGGTAAATTTCATGAATAAAAATACCAATGAATAAAGGATATCATATATTCATATGATATATAAATATACTATGAAATATGATATTTTCAATAAGAATAAAAAGTCAATAAATTTTGTACTCTTTTGCAAATGATTAATTTTGGGACAGGTAAAGTTCTACTTGGAGACAAAATTTACAGGAAATTCAAGTATTTTTAAAAACATAATAGATAAATTTTGAAAAACATAAAGAAAATTTGGATAATTTTCATTAATTTTGTAAAACTTAAATACCCAAAAAAAGGTACATAAAATACGGGTATATATTCCATATGAACCTCTTACCTATTTTTTTATATGTTGGACTAAAAAATACAATCTCAAATTTATAAAAACCATAATTATGAGATAGAATCAAAACATGACATATATGAGACGGGAAGAGTTTTTTTTTCTAGAAATAAACATACTATTTTTATCTTATATTTTTATTGTAGTTATTTCTACTAATAACAAAACAGATCTAATCCTTCTTTTTAACTAAAACACATAAAATATTGTACTGATATGAGTTTAGATTATAAATATTAATAATGTTCGTTAAAAATATGTTTACAAACATAAATCCACACATACGTAATATATTGTAAACCTAATAAATCACCTTAGTTTTTGAAATCAATCTCGCACGTATGTGCGGGTCCAAATCTAGTAATTTGTTAATATGGAATCAGCGTGATATCAATAAAAACACACGATGTTTTGGTACAGGTTGAAATTGGTCATTATCCCAATCTAGGTGTAGGTGGTGCCTTGGTTGGTGTCTCTTGAGAATTAAAAAGTACGAACCCTTGGCCTTGTTGTTTTTATTTATTTATGTATGTTACTAGTGGCCTTTTTGGCCCAATTAAGCCTTTTGTTAAAAAAATAATAATTATAGAAATCTCTCCTCTCTAAAATAAAATAAAGACTTATATTAATCTACACACATAAAAAAATGAAAAATAAAATATCCAACAATTATTACTAATTATAAAATAACTATAGTTAGATATTTATTATTTTAATATTCTTCTAAGTATGTTTTCATATTAATATATTATCTTAATATAAAAGTCAAAAATTCAAAAATAAAATATATAAAAAACCCTCTTAGGGTTTCCAAATCGATCATTAACGATCATCTCTCTAATTGACGGAGATGGACCAAGCCACTTTGAGATAGCTAAAGATGTGAACATGTTCTCTCCACAGAGAGGAGGGCAGAGCCGAGATTATTTCTATGGTGTAGGATGTTGAACGTAAGGTTATCTCCCCAAGATAGGAAGGTAGGGGAGATTGGACATAAGGTTATCTTCCCAATGGAGGAAGGCGGAGCCAAAATTCTCTCCATGGTGGAGCAGGTTGGATGCAAGATTCTCTCCTCGGTTTTTCCATGGTTAGTCATACACTATTGTTATGTAAATAAGTTTTCACCTGCGGTACACCGCGGAACTAAATTTTAAATTAATGTATTTTAAATAATAATTTTTCATTTATTTAGTTTTCAAATTCCCAATTTTTTTCAAATTAATTTATAATTTTGTTTATAATGTTTTTTCTTCATCTTACGTTTTACAGAGTTTATAACCTAATTACATTAAATTTGTTATTAGATAGAATATAAAATTTTGAAACACTTAGTTTTGTTTTCTATAATTAAACAGAGGTATATGCCTATATGGTATGTTAGTGTATATTTTTATGTGTATACAATTTTCTTTTTTTGGAACATTAATAATGTGTTGTAGTATGTGTAATATTTTGTAGTTCATATACTAAATAATTTTTAAGTTAATATTCCAAACTATGACTACAAAGCTATAGTATATGAAATAAACTAATAGTTTTAGTATTGGTTCTATAGTCCAAACCCGCCATGCTAGGCGGATCACGTAACATGTTAAAAGATTTTTAATCCGCAAAAACTTATCATACGAAACCCGTGAAAGTAAAATATAGTATGTGAGGCTAAAAGTCACTTTTTATCAAATCAGTTTTTCAAATTTTTAAAGAACTAGATTAGAACCCGTCCGATGTGCGGGTTTATAGTTTTTAAAATAAAATTAAATTTAACAAAGAATATAAAGTAAGTATTTTTAGTAAGTAAAAACTATCTATAAAAGCAAATAGATACACCAATGTGTCTAATGTGATATTTGGTGTAAAATGTGCGACTATGTGGTTGAAACTATTAATCACATTTTTTTTGAATGCCCTCACTCGTGTAAAGTTTGGGATTTATCTCCGACTCCGGTCTCATCAAAGGATTTTTCATATGAGTCGGTATACTCAAATTTGGATTTTGTTTACTAGAGGGATATCTCTCAACAGGGTGATCCGATCAACTTCTTCAATTACCATGAATTTTATGGGCAATCTGGAAGACCAGAAATAAAAAAAGTTTTTCAAGGTTTAGAGATTAAGACGAATGATATAATTGCTCAGGCTTTGGGCGATAAGTTAGCCTGGGAATGGGCGCTTTCTTTTACGGCTGTCATGTCAGCTCCATCTTCGTCCTCGGATGTCCAGGTTTCTTCACCTTGTTATCAGATTGATGGTTCTTGGAAAGCAACCAATGTGCATTCAGGATTGGGCTGGTGGTGTTGCGTTGATGAGGAGCGAACCTTGTTGTTGGGGGCCAAGTGTCTAAGACGGAGCCCCTACCCCCTGCATTCAGAGTTAGAAGTATTGTTGTGGACCATGGAGCGGATACGTGCTGAGTTACTGACTATGGTGCAATCCTCTGAATATTGGCTGTTCTTCTCCAACTTGCTCGATGAGTTTAACTCGCTAGAGTCTTTCCTACTATTTTCCATCTCTTGGATCCCGCGTGCATCAAATTCGAAGGCGGATTGTCTTGTCCATGCTTCACATTTTCTTATCTCTGAAGTTTCTTTTGTAAACTCCTTCCTTCCGGCTTGGCAACTAATGGAGAAATTTCCTTTTAATTTATCATTTGGTTGAAAAAAAAATAGATACACTTTTCGATAAAAAAATAGTTGTAGATGAGTTCAAATTATTAAAATTAAATTAAATTTAACAAATAATATATATTTAATTCTTTTTGTAAGTAAAAACAATGTATAAAAGTAAAGAGATAAACTTTTAGTTATAGAAAATTTGGTTGAAAAAAATAGATACACTTTTAGATACAGAAAATAGTTGTAGTTGAGTTCAAAGTTATTAAAATTAAATTAAATTTAACAAAGAATATATATTTAATTTTTTTTGTAAGTAAAAAACAATGTATAAAAGTAATGAGATAAATAGTTGTTTTTTTTTTGCTATAATACTCTAATGTATATCCCATTTACAAATCTACTGTCTATATTACCACTAAAAGTGTATTTGTACACACAAATATATTTTACCTGTTAAAATATATTATTTAGTTTTTACTACTACCAACAAATTATCTTTATCAACACGTTAAATAACCTATTATATGTCCCTTCACTTTAACATTTTTTTAGTTACAAAAACGCATACTTTAATCTTACATACTCCTATCTTATATATTAAAATAGCAATCTTTTTGAATAAATTTTTGATTGGTGAAAAAAATATGAGACGATCTATTTTTTTTTTTATTTTTTTTTACTTCAACAATCGTTTCTTTATGTAAAGGTGAGTATTTTCATTTTCTTAGAAACAATAATTAATTATATAATTTTCACAATCATTTTTTATCTTATATAAAAAGTAATCTTTTTTCTTGTAAAATTAGCAAATTAAAATTAAAATAAGTAAAATAATATTATAATTTCGAATTTTATGATATATATATATAATTTATCTTATAATTAAATTTTAAATAAAATTAGGTTTTATTTTATCTATTTTACTTATAGTAGGTTTTTGAACTTTTACATTTTTATTTTCCTAAATTTTAATAAATTTAGAATTGACATATGTCAACATCTGAATGATACAATTGACACGTGTCACAATCTTGTTAATGAGTAATTTTGACATCAAACTTTATATAATAAGATAATACCCCTTCACTCGCCTCCTTATAAATTAAGGAAATAAAATCTGTATACATTTACAATTATGTTTGTTACCTTTTAAAACACTTAGCTTCTATAAAAAAAAATCAAATATAATAGAGTTAATTTTTTATTAAATTAATTATTTAATGCCAATGGCATACTTGTAAATAGGTTTAAACTTCAGGATTTATTTCATAAATGTCTCCAAAAATATATATATAGATTTGTTTTTTATTCGAAAAATATTTTTTGAGCCAACAGTTTTAGTGATTAAATAAACTATGCAAAAGTGAAAGTAAAGAGACATATAATAGTTGTCCTAATTTGTTCATATAGATATTTTCTAGGTGGTGGTAAATAATATATTTGTATATGAATATAAATCAGTATTGTAACAAAAAGAAAATTTTAATATATTTTTATGAAATTTAATTTTATTTACAAAATTTTAAACCTTATCTAGTAGATAAATAAATTTCCCTTTATTTGGTTGCATGCACCAAATTCTAGTTCTGTTTGGATTTATAATATACATGTATTTGCTATTCGGTACGACGGATAATATATTCTCTCTTTCGTTACAGTTCGTTGGGTGAGTTTCTCAGATTCCTACCTTGATCGTTACGTTTTTGTGTGATTGTTTCATTGACGTAAATCCGATCGGTCTCATCAAGAATTTTGATATATATTGTAATCTTGGAAGCTGTTAGGGTTTCGTTACTGTGATGAGGAATGATATAATCAGCGAGCTTCCTGAGTTTTTGATAACTCAGATCCTCTTATGGCTTCCGACAAAAGATTCGGTTAAAACAAGCGTTTTATCAACAAGATGGAGAAATCTATGGCTTAATGTTCCAGGAGTAGACTTAAACTCCAGTGACTTCCCTTTTCCTTACAGAGATAGCATCTACAACGTCACCGAAAGATTTCTTGAATTTAACAGTGAGTCACGCCTTCAAAAGTTCAAGATTAAGAATAATCACGGCAGATACAATGTGTGTAGCGAGAGACTGAAGGAGTGGGTCGCCACAGCGGTTGATAGAGAGATTCAACATCTAGATGTTAAGACCAAGAATCCTCTGAATCTCAAAGATTTCATGCCAAATGAACATTTATAAGAGCAGGACATTGGTGTCTTTAAAGCTTGTATACGTAGGGATGAATGACCCTGCAGAGTTTAGTGTTTCTCTACCTTGTCTCAAGATCATGCATCTAGAAAACCTTTGGTACCGTAACGGTAATGCTGATTCTTTGATTGTGGAGAAGCTCATCTCAGGGTGTCCTGTTCTTGAAGATCTTACCGTGATAAGGATTCATGATTGTGAGAACTGAAAACGAGTTTCTCCTTCCGAAGTGATTTAAACGTGGAGGAGCTTATCGCCGTTAAGTAGTTCCGAACTGGATTAAGAGAGTTTTTGAGTATTTGAATTTGTATTGCTTTTTTGGAAAAACGTTCGATCCTTTACAACTGACACCCCCCTTACATATTTATACCGACCAATTTATTACCCAATTAATGCACAATTAATAGGACGCGATTTGCGCGGTCTAATTAATCCTCTTGAATGCGGGAATCTTTGACCGGGCCCGAGCTGCGAGCTGACCAACACGAAGCATCTCCGCGCTCTCTTCCTTTCTCCGGGCCTGATGGGCCGATCGGCAATACCCTCTTGGCCCATTAGACAAGCCCGGCCTAGGCCCTCCTGCCTATTGCCCGAGATGACAGATCGTGGGTACAACAGTTGCCCCCCAAGTCTCCCGAGCTGAACAGTTCGGGGGACTTTTAACCTTCAAGCGATCAATTTCGGGAAACTGAATATTCCCCATATCTCCACGATTTGATCGTGGTAATGATGGGATTTGCCTTCCCGAACAAGCCTCGGGGCCCACTAGGTGGCGTGTTAACTATAAGAGAGAGAGAGAACGGTGCGAGACCTTTCACTTCCCCAGGTAATCATTGCTCCCTGGTTCCGTGTATAAAGGTAAACTCGACTTCTCTCTCTTTCAGTCTTAATCCCCAACTGTGCTTGTGTTTTCCGTTCTCCGATTTTCTTTCTTTTCCTCTGTGAACTTCTTTACTTTCGCCGGAAAACCCTTCACTCTTCCTTTATTTCTTGCTACTTTTACCAGAAAAGCATGTCTCCACCGAAATCCTCATCGGGAAAAACCGCAAAACCCTTGATTCCGGGCGTTTTCGGCCCCCACCAGCCGTCGATTCTTTCTGCGGAGAACATAGCCGAGATTAGAGGATCCACTGGGATTCCGTCGGAGGTCGAGATCAGATTCTCGGAGGCTCATGAGTCTCCGGAGAACCCCCCTCTAGGGTACTGCTGCGCGTTCGAGATTTTCTTCTCTGCGTGCGGTCTGTCATTCCCCCTTCCCGAACTCATCGTGAAGATGATGTTCGAACTGGGCTTCGCTCTTCCTCAGATGTGCCCCAACTTTGTTCGGACTGTCTTGTGCCTTCAAACTCTGGGGGA
This sequence comes from Camelina sativa, assembly GCF_030686135.1. Classification (NCBI taxonomy): domain Eukaryota; kingdom Viridiplantae; phylum Streptophyta; class Magnoliopsida; order Brassicales; family Brassicaceae; genus Camelina; species Camelina sativa. The sequence continues at coordinate 31,605,004 of NC_141899.1, forward strand.
GGAGTTCAACTACCAGCTGTCATTGGCCGACTTCCTCCAGGTATACACGGTGAAGACTGGTCGTACCAAGGGCACGCTTTACGTAAGCCCGCTTGCCGGGCTAAAGGTTTTTGACGACCTGCCCGAGAAGGATGAAAAGTGGCGGAAGTCCTACTTCTTTTTCCCGATTAACGAGCTCACTTTCGGCCACCGCGTGAGTTCGCACGTATCGAAGTGGACTTCGAAAATCGGTAGAATGGAGTTCCCTGCCAGATCCAAGTTAGGTGTTGCTTGACTTTCCGTCTCACCTTTTAACTGTTTCTTTTTCAGATCACTTCGAGCGCGGGTTGCTTTGCCCCACATTCGCAGAGTTCTTCTCGAGGTTCTGCAGCCAGGGACAGATTGCTTGGGACTCTTTTTCTTGCAAAAGGGTCAGAGAGTCCACGGCGAGGCTCGGAAGGCGTTCTCTCGTCTGTTCCACCCCCTTGAGCGTTTCGGAGATGAATTACAGAGAAGAAAGGGCGTCCCGAGCTGCCGAAAAAGAGGCAAAGAAACAGATGGCGATGGCCCTCGCCGAAGGCAAAGCTCGCATTTCTAACAAGAATTCCTCTGGCTCCTCCGTTCCCAAGGTGAGCGGGACTTCCGCGCCTCCAACTGGCTCTCCCGAGCTTGGTACAGAATCAACCAGGGCTTCTGCTGGCCCGTTGATTCCTCCCGTGATTGTCATTGCTGATTCTAGCGATGAGCCACGGGAGGTCGCTGCTCCCCCCCCAGCGCCGAAGAAAACCTCTGCTGAGGCCTCCTCTCAGCAAACTGATTCATCAAAGAAGAGGAAGGAGCCTGAGACCGCCTCCTCTTCTCGTGAAAAGGGGCGAGCCCGGACTGGCCCATTAGGGGATGAGCGAAGTAGATCTAGCTCGAAAGACAGGGGTCCCTCCTCGGAGAGGAGATCTAAGGAGGCCCCACCGTCTAAAGACTCCGGAGACTCCTCTGGAAGAAACCCTCTGAAGGAACAACGTCCTTCCGCCCGAGGTAAAATTTTTTCTGAGATGCTATTACTTTTATACCTTTGACTGTTCGATAGTTGATGACTGAAATGACTTGCTCAAAAATCTTTCAGTCCCCCCTGCATCCCCAGCCGATCTAATGAGGAGCTACATTCGACCCGGAGTTCGGATTCCGGTATTTGCTGACATGACCGAGGTCAATCGCGCGAATTTCTTTCGCTTCGCGGATAAAATCGGCGAGGTAAATATATATATATATATATATATATTTTTTTTTGCCAAATAGTCGCTTACTAAGCTATCTTTTTAGCTAATGATCGAGTTTAACTCCTCGGTGGCATCCTATGAGGAGCAACTGTTCCCTTCCCCCTCGTCTTCCGAAGTACATCTCTTTCAAGAAATGTAGGTGGGTGAACTTCCATCGGAGTTGAACTCGCGTCTAGCTCGTCTAGAGGTGGGTGAACTTCCATCGGAGTAGGCATAACAGGGGCCGGATCCTCCGAGGCTAAAGAGTCCGCAGCCGTCTTACGAGCTGCTTCCTCAGCAGCCAATTGTTTTTTCGTCGCCCGGGTGACGACGTTTGAGCTCTCCAGTCGGATACTTGGAAACTGGATGACTTCGACGGGGATAATCCTAGTCATCGCGAGATCCGAGTGGATGCCAGAGATGCTAAAGCGTCCGCAGCGGAGTTCTCACTTCGTGGGATCTTAGTGATTTCGAGCTCCTCGAACTTGGCGACTAACGCCCGAGCTGTGGACAAATAAGCCTCCATACGACCATCCTTTGTCTCGTACTCCCCCAAAAATTGGTTGGTGACCAGCTGCGAATCGCAAAAAGCTCGAAGTTTTCGGACACCAATCCCCACTGCGAGGCGTAAGCCAGCAAGGAAGGATTCGTACTCGGCCTCATTGTTGGACGCACTGAAAGCCAAGCGAAATGACTGCTCGATCACTTCGCCTGTAGGAGAAGTGAGGCGGACCCCAATTCCTGCTCCCGATTTGGAAGAAGCATCATCAACATACAACGTCCATGGGGCTTCGACATTGTCGCTAACCGAAGAGGCTAGTGGGAGTTCAATCAAGAAATCAGCCAGCACCTGCGACTTCGCACAGGTTCGAGTACGGAACTCGATGTCGTATTCGCTCAACTCGATAGACCATTTAGCTAGCCGCCCGGATTAGCTCGGACTATGTAATACCGTCCGAAGTGGCTGCGTTGTCAGGATTATGATTGTATGGGACTGGAAGTAAGGCCGCAGCTTTCTTGCCGAAGTGACCACTGCTAGGGCCAATTTCTCCATCATAGGGTACCTGGACTCCGCCCCAGTAAATGACTTGCTGATATAGAAAATTGGTCTCTGCTCCCCCCTTTCCTCACGAACCAAGACTCCGCTGACCGCACTGTTCGATACGGCTACGTAAAGAAAGAGCGGCTCACCGAACTCAGGCTTAGCCAAGACCGGTGGTTCAGATAAATAAGCTTTGAGCTGAGCGAACGCTTCCTCGCACTTCGTGTCCCATAGGAAGTTTTTTCCCCCTTTTCGTAGCAGCTGGTAGAAAGGGAGGCATTTGTCCGTAGATCGAGAAATGAAGCGGTTGAGAGCTGCGATCCGTCCGTTAAGGTGTTGCACTTCGCGCAAGGTCCTAGGAGAACTCATAGACAGGAAAGCATTAATCTGCCTCGGGTTCGCTTCAATTCCTCTTTCTGTGATGATATACCCCAGAAATTCCCCTGATGGGACTGCAAAGGTGCACATCGTGGGGTTAAGCTTCATCCCGAACTGATTCAGGATGTCAAAGCAGACCGTTAGATCAGCGAGATGCGAGCTGGCTTCCATTGACTTTACCAGCATGTCATCGATGTACACTTCCATGGTCTTTCCGAGTTGATGCTCGAACATTCGATTCACCAGTCTCTGGTAAGTTGCTCCCGCATTCTTTAACCCAAAAGGCATCACCTTGTAGCAATAGATCCCACGGTCCGTAATGAACGCAGTCTTGTCCTGGGCGTCCGGGTTCATAAGGATTTGGTTGCAGCCAGAGAATGCATCCATGAAAGACATCAGCTCGTGACCCGAAGTGGACTCAACTAACCGGTCGATATGCGGAAGTGGAAAGCTGTCTTTGGGGCGGTGAAATCAACGCAGACTCGTGACTTTTCATTCTTCTTTTTGACTACCACTGTGTTTGCGAGCCACTCAGGGTATTTTACTTCGCGTATCTGTCCTGCCTTCAGAAAACGTTCAACCTCTTTGTTAACGATTTCAGCTCGCTCAGGACCCAGCTTCCTTCGCTTCTGCTTTACAGGTCGGAACGTAGGGTCCACATTCAGCTCGTGGGAGATAACTTCTGGACTGATGCCGGACATCTCGTCTACGGACCACGCGAAGGTGGCCGTTCATTCTTTTAGGAAGGTTATCAGACTGGCGCGGAGCTCGCTGTCCAATCCCACTCCGATCTGGATTTCCTGATCCGGAAACTTATCATTGATGAAAATGGACATCAGTGAGGTCGCCTTTTAACTGCTTCTGAACTGGATTCTTCGGGACCTCAAGCTGTGGTTGCTATTGGATCAGGAGCTTGTGACTTGCGAGGTAACAGCTCCTTGCCGTCCTTTGGCTTCCTAGAACCTCCCGGACTCCTTGCGGGGTCGGAAATTTGACGCACTGATGGTACGTCGAGGCCACTGCCTTCATCTGGTAGAGCCAGGGAGTTCCTAAAATAACATTATAGGCCGCAGGTCGGTCGAAAACCGTGAACTCCACCATTTTAACCACTCCTTGAGTGGACACCGGTAATGTGATCGTACCCAAAGACATTGACGTCTCGCTAGTGAACGAGACCAATGGTGAGGGTGGTCCTACGATGTGTTCTTTCCCGATACCCATTCTAGTGAGCGTCTCGAGAAAAATCAAGTCTACCGAACTCCCAGTGTCAATTAGGATTCGGCAGACCTCGTGGTTCGCCACGTCAAGTGAAATGACGAGTGCGTCATCGTGCGGAGTGTCCAGTCCCTCAGTTTCCTTCTCGGAGAAAGAAATTTCAGGTAGATCGCTTGCTACTATCTTAGCTCGCTTCGGCTGGGGGCTAGTGAGCTTCCGCTGGTGGTCTTTGATCGCAGTGATGGAGTTCCGAAAGAGACGCGATCCCCCCATTATCACTTCGATTCTTTTCTTGGGGGTTTCATTGCCATCAGACTGCCTCGATTTTTTCGAAGGTGGAGCATCTTCGTCCACCTCGGGAGTCAATTTCTGCTCTAACTCCTCGATTGTTACGTTTGGCATTTCTCCCGCCATGTACTTTTCTGCGAGGCATCAGCTTCTTACAGTCACGAGTGGAATGACTGTTGGTTTTGTGGAGCTCGCAGTACGTGTCCTCATCTCGGACCCACTTGTTACTTGGGAGCACACCACTCTTGGAGCGCGGTGAGAATGGCGGTTTGGACGGTGAATTCTTTGGAGAATTCTTTTTAGGAGATTGAGTGACTGCGAACGTGCTCGGCTCGGACTTCGGAGTCGTAGGCGGAGTCTTTTTGGCGGGCGATTCGAACCGTGGTTTTCCTGTAGGCGGAGCGTTTTGTTTTTGTGCAGCGGCGAGTTTGTCTTCCTCCGCGACTATCCAGTTTGAAGCCCGGTGTAATGCGTCCTGAATGGTTGGGAACCGATTTACGGACAGCTCTTCGCGGAAGCGAGATTCATGCCAGAGGCCGTTCTTGAGCTCGGCCAGGGCTGTGGAGTCCAAGAGTCCTGGAATCTTGACCTGGATCTCCTTGAACTTTGTTATGTAAGACCGGAGAGACTCTCCAGCCTTTTGGCTTAAGTTCCAAAGCTGAGCATCCGTCACCGCAGTTTCGATTAGGCTAGAGTACTGCTTGACGAACGAGGTCGACAGCTCGGTAAAGTTTGAGATGGAGCCAGCTGCTAAAGAGGCGAACCAAAGCAGTACCGGTCCACTAAACGTTTCTGCGAACAGCTTGCAGTACCCAGCGTCTGCTTCGTGGGGCTCGAGGTCCACCCTGCTAGCTGTCAGCAAGAACGTCCTGAGATGATTGGTCGGATCTCCTTTTCCTTCGTAGCGCGAGAACTTAATTTTGCCCGTATCTTTGATGCGGACTCGGGCTATTTGATCGGAAAAAGGAGTTCGCCTCAACTCCTCGATCACTCGAAAGATGTCTGGAGCTGAAGTGGTTGCACTGTGCATCACAGACCGCATGTCCCGGATCTCGCTCTGCATGCGGAAGATCTTGGGATTGGTAGCATATCCCGAAGTCGAAATGTTTCCATCCACAGGGAGAGGAAGACGGACTGGGACCTCGGAAGATCGGATGACGCCGGGCTGAACCGGAGTGTGGCCAACGCCAACCAGCGGTGGCGCTGTTTGCGTATTGGTTTGAGGTGGGAACGAATCTCCCGGAGTGACATCTGTTGCTGCCGCCTGCGAGGTGGAAGGTGGAGTCACACCGGAGAAATCTAAAGCACGCCGACGTGGGTTTTGGTCAGAGGACAGGAGATCGACCCGATCGGCGTACGCGCGGTGGGAGGCTGAGAGGTCTGCTACGGACGTCGTACCTTCCTCCAGACGAGCGGAGATCTGACCCTCCAAGGTGTCGAATCGTTCAGTAAGAGCGGCGGAGGCGGCTTGCTGATGGTTGGACTTTTCGGACAAGTCCTGCAGGAGCTTCTGGATCACCTCCAAGGATGCCTGATTGGGAGAGCTGCTTGCCATAGCGGTGGTTGCGTGGAGTGTATTTGTGTATGAAATTGGAACTTAACGAGAGTCAGGCGATAACTGCCCTCCTTCTAGCGCCAAATGTGAGAACTGAAAACGAGTTTCTCCTTCCGAAGTGATTTAAACGTGGAGGAGCTTATCGCCGTTAAGTAGTTCCGAACTGGATTAAGAGAGTTTTTGAGTATTGGAATTTGTATTGCTTTTTTGGAAAAACGTTCGATCCTTTACAACTGACACCCCCCTTACATATTTATACCGACCAATTTATTACCCAATTAATGCACAATTAATAGGACGCGATTTGCGGGGTCTAATTAATCCTCTTGAATGCGGGAATCTTTGACCGGGCCCGAGCTGCGAGCTGACCAACACGAAGCATCTCCGCGCTCTCTTCCTTTCTCCGGGCCTGATGGGCCGATCGGCAATACCCTCTTGGCCCATTAGACAAGCCCGGCCTAGGCCCTCCTGCCTATTGCCCGAGATGACAGATCGTGGGTACAACAATGATGCGGATCTACAAGCTCTGCCTGTTCTACGTGTAAGTTCTCCAACTCTGAAGATCTTCCGTTTAATGTTTGATTTAGAGATGTCTACTAAATCTACATTGGTTAAGATTGATGCTCCAGAACTCAAGCATATGAGTTTTAGAGATAGGCTGTCTGATAGAATCATGGTAAAGAATCTGAGTTCATTGCTCAAGATAGACCTTGATACTGAATTCGGTTCTTTTGATATTTACAGGAAGAGATATATCGTCCGTGATTTTCTCACCGGTATTTCGACTGTAAGACATATGATCTTCTCCCAACGTACTCTAGAGGTAAATATTGTTCTCTGTGATGCATCATATCTAACAGTTTAGTTATCTATTGGAAAGATTCTCACATATATGTATCCTTTGCTTTCTTCTTGCAGGTCATACATCGTTATTCAAAACTGGAACCAATTCCTAAATTCCATCACCTATCTCATTTGAAGGCATCATTTTCGAGCTCATCGTTACAACTATTGCCAGCCTTTCTTGAGAGCTGCCCAAATCTGAAAAAGCTCATCTTGGTAAGAATCTGTTTTGATTTTTGATTTGGTAAAATAATATCATTGTTGTTGACATATATTATATTGTAAGCAGCTGATCAATTCGTTTTATTTCGCAGGACTTATTTGTTTCAGCGGAGCCAGAGCAAACTGATCTTACCGACGTGCCTCGGTGTATGACATCAACTCTGGAGTGTATAGAGATTAACAAACTGATCAGGAAGGAAGCAACTGGGATTAAACTAGTTCACTATTTTCTTGAGAACTCACGAGTCCTTAAGAAACTCAAGTTAAGTTTCACAGATTCTCCTAAGAGTATGACTAATCAACCCATATATCATATCTACAAGGTGTATCTTACATCCAGAAAGCGTTCTCGCAGATGTGAAGTTATCATTTGTTAACATGCATCTGGTGGATTTTACAACTTTTCTAGCTTTTATGATCTCAGTCTCAAGGTTTTTTTTTTAGGACAATAATAATCTTGGCATTGCCTTCATATTTGCCCATCTTTCTTCAGTTCTGTTTGTATTCTTTGTGTTATGTGAAGCATGGTATCATTTTGATAAAGTTTCATAAAATTAGTCCAGTATAAACTCCGTTTTCTTTTTTCTTTTCTTACTAACGAATTTAAAAACAGCATTGTGATAGTACCTTGTTAGTTTTTTTCCGTGTTTCCGTTGATTTGTGATAGTACCAAGTTAATTTGAAGGAGCTAGAGCCAGAGCTTAATATCGAGTATATTAAGAGACGGGGAGTGAATCATACAAAATCACGAGACCAAAATGTATTGAAAGTGTTTGAATTTGTTATACTAAACAAATAATTCATATGAATTTTTTTTAAAAATTCGAATAATTATATTTATATTTAAAGATACGCAACACGCCGGTGTTGTACCCACGATCAGTCATCTCGGGTAATAGGCGAAGGGCTTAGGCCGGGTTTGTCTAATGGGCCAAGAGCGTGTCACTGATCGGCCCATCAAGCCCGGAGAAAGGACGGGAGCGCGGAGATGCTTCGTGTTGGTCAGCTCGCAGCTCGGGCCTGGTCAAAGATTCCCGCATTCAAGAGGGTTAATTAGGTTGCACAAATCACGCCTTATTAATTACGCATTAATTAGGTAATAAATTGACCGGTATAAATATGTAAGGGGGAGTTTTTTGTAAAGGATCGAATATTTTTCCTAAAACAGCAATACAAATTCAAACTCTCAAAAACTCTCTCAATTCAGTTTGGAACTATTTAAACAGCGATAAGCTCCTCCACATTCAAATCACTTCGGAAGGAGAAGCTCAATCTCAGTTCTCACAGCCGGGTATTTTAAAACTTGATCTGTATCTAGTTTTGAAAATACCATAGTTTGCTCAAATTCAGATAAATAGTTGCTATTGTTATTGAAGGGCCTTTTGTTTTACATTTAAAAAAAAAAACATATATGCAAAAAGAATGACCAATATAATTTTGCACATATCATAAATGTTGGGATATGTGGTGAGGAAAAGGTAACTTGCAAATCATCTAATAATAAAATAAATATATAACTTTTGTCCCAGCATTTTGAGAATTAAATATTGAAATACGGAAAGATTCACACGGTCATTTGGTTTATCCGCTAACCAATGAAGTTTTAAAGTCATTTACATTGTTTGTTAGAAAAACTGGAAATTCCACAAAACAAAGCCATATTTTTATTACTTCACTCACTCTTCAAATTTGATATGTCCTTTTCAATTTTGGTTTGAAAATTCTGGTTACAATTATTTCCTTTTCCGTTTAGCCTTCTGGCGTTCTGGGTCCAAGAAAATTGCAACTTGATACATTAATTAGCAAATTACAGCTGATGGAAGACGAGAGAAGCCACTTCATTCCAGGCTGGAAATGAATACGACAAGGACCACAACTAAGTAAATACACATCAAGGTTCAAGGATGCCCTCGCGCACATATGCTTTGCTGATGACCTTATCTTTTTTGCTGAGGCCTCAGTGGCACAGGTTCGAGTCATTCGAAGAGTCTTAGAGCGTTTCTGTGTAGCATCAGGACAAAAGGTGAGTCTGGACAAATCGAAGATCTTCTTCTTAGAGAATGTGAGTCGGGAGCTGGCTCAAATGATTAGCAATGAGAGTGGCATTGGTTCGACTCGGGATTTGGGCAAGTATCTTGGCATGCCAGTTTTACATAAACGGATTAATAAGAACACGTTTGGGGATGTGGTGGAAAGAGTAGCCTCCAGATTGTCTGGCTGGAAGGGACGTACGTTGAGTTTGGCAGGTCGGATCGCTCTTTCCAAGGCAGTGTTATCAGCTATACCAATCCACTCGATGAGTGTTATTGCTCTCCCTAAGTCGACTTTGGATCAGCTGGATAAGATCTCCAGGAACTTTGTGTGGGGAAGTACACCTGAGAAGAAGAAGTAACATTTGCTCGCATGGGATAAAGTCTGTCTACCAAAACGGGAGGGTGGTCTTGGTATCAGGTCTGCGGTCACTATGAATAAAGCTCTGTTAGCAAAGATTGGGTGGAGATTGATTCACGATGGGGAGAGCCTCTGGGCTCGTGTTCTGCGTCAGAAGTATAAAGTGGGTAATATCCAGGATACTTCTTGGTTTGCTGTGAAGAGTAACTGGTCCTCAACTTGGCGTAGTGTGGTGACCGGATTGCGGGAAGTTGTGTTCCCAGGCATGAGCTGGGTACTTGGTGACGGGAGCTCTATCCATTTTTGGCGAGATAAGTGGCTCTCTGATACTTCCTTGGTTGAATGTGTGTTGGTAGATATACCAGGTGAGCTTGTGGATGTGCGAGTTAGTGATTTATGGATTGCGAGTGCAGGTTGGGATATGACACGCATTGCTCCGTTTGTATCCAACTTCACGTTGTCGTGCCTTGTGTCTATGGTGGTGGATATGTTGACTGGAGCTAGGGATAGACCATCATGGGGTCCAAGTCCAAATGGTAAGTTTACACCCGACCCATTCATATACAACATCGACAGACCAAGGTTACTTCGTCCACAACAAGTTCAACAACCGCAACCAACAACAATTGAGGAGACAATGAACAATCCAAATGGTCCACCAGCTCCTCAAGCAAGGACCAACATAGGAGCAGGGGATGCTCCATCTACTCATACTCAAAGGAATGACATTGTGCCACCTGCTGTCCAGAACAACAATTTTGAGATCAAGAGTAGTCTCATCCAGATGATACAAAGCAACAAGTTTCATGGATTGCCAATGGAGGACCCATTGGATCATCTGGATGAATTTGATAGACTCTGTACCCTCACCAAGATAAATGGAGTTAGTGGGGATGGATTCAAACTCTGGAGGATTGATTCAAACTCCGGCTTTTCCCATTTTCCTTGGGAGACAAAGCACACCTCTGGGAGAAATCACTCCCCAAGGAGTCCATCACCACCTGGGAAGCATGCAACAAGGCATTTTTAGCCAAATTCTTCTCCAACTCCAGAACTGCTAAGCTGTGAAATGACATTTCCAGCTTTGTTCAGAAGAACAATGAGACGTTCAGTGAAGCTTGGGAACGTTTCAAGGGATACACTACCAGATGTCCTCATCATGGCTTCAGCAATGCTTCATTGCTAAGTACACTTTACAGAGGAGTGGTCCCCAAGATACGGATGTTGCTGGACACCGCAAGCAATGGTAACTTCCTCAACAAGGATGTTGATGAAGGTTGGGACCTAGTGGAGAACTTGGCTCAATCTGATGGGCATTATAATGAGGAGTACGATCATACTGTGCAATCTACAGGAGAGAAGATGCCAAGTACAAGAGGGATATGAAAGCCCTCAATGACAAGCTCGATAAACTACTCAACCAGCAGCAGCATGTTCATGCAATATCAGAGGAAGAACAATTTTTACAACAAGATGGGGAGAATGTTCAAATAGAGGATGTGAACTACATCAACAACCAAGGAGGTTACAACAAAGGGTACAACAACTACAAGCCCAATCCGAATCTGTCATACCGTAACCCGAATGTTGCCAATCCTCAAGACCAAACATACCCATCAGCAGTTCAGGGGAACCAGGTCGAGCAGAAGCCTTTTGTTCAATACAATCAAGGCTATGCCCCTAAGCAACAATATTCTGGAAATTACCACCAACCCATTGCACCACGTGGATTCCAACAACAGCAAGGCCCGCAACACCAATCACAAGACGCTGACCTACGCGGCCTAATTTAGCAGATGATTCAAAATCAGGCATCCGCTACTATGGAAACTGCAAAACGATTTGCGGAGATGAGCAAAAAGATCGATTGAAGATACAATTACTTGACTGCCAAGTATGAAACGCTCAATACTAAGCTGAGGTACCTCGAAGGCCACCACAACAACCAACCACCTCCAAAGATCAACAAACTTCCAGGTAAAGCAGTTCAGAACCCTAAGGATTATGCCACTGCCCAAGCCATATTCCTTGGTGATGACTATCAAGATTACCTCACTGAGGACAGTGATGTTCAAGATGGGGAGGATATGGATCACTATGGGATAAATAAGGTCAAGTACTACATATCCAAGTATGAACCCAAGCCTTCACCCGAGGAGACTGATCGAGTTGATGATCGAGCACTAGTTCGAGAATCACAAATTGAAGAACCACCCGAGGCAGAACCTGATGACGTACCCGATGATGGTGATCGGATGATACATCGAGTAGATGTTCAGATGACAGATCAACCTCAACTACCTGTAGCAGCAGAAGGGGAACTACAGGAAAGGTTCAATGCTGCTCTTGACACCCAACTGGAGACGCTTGCAGAGCGTATGGCCAAGCGTAAAGCTCCACCTCCTAATCTTTTGCCACCACACGAACTTCAAGAGGAAATCGCCAAGGAGGCAGCTCAGCTGGAGATTGAGGTTAAGGAAGCTGTCAAGGAAATTGGGTATGAGATTCTCAAGAGTGAAGTGTGTTTAGACCCTGAGCTGTGAATCGAGGAAAAATTGGAAGATCCTGGCTCTTTTACTTTGCCATGCTCGATAGGACTTCGGAATTTCAAAAATTACTTGTGCGACCTATGAGCCTCAGTCAGCATCATTCCACTGTCAGTTGCCAACAATTTGGGTTTTAGCAGTTTTAAACAGAGTAGTCTGTATTTGGTTATAGCTGATAGAACAATGAGACATCCGATTGGAATCCTAGAAAATTTGCCTCTCAGGATTGGAAGGGTGGAAGTCCCCACTGATTTCATGATCCTTGATATGGATAAGGAACCAGACGATCCACTGATCCTAGGGAGAACATTCTTGGCAATAGTAGGTACAATAATTGAGGTGAAGCAAGGCAAGATCAGAATTGAGCATGGGGAGGACTTCAAGATGGAGTTTGATGTCAAGAAGGGAATTAAGAGGCCAACTATTGATGGTCAAGCTTTTTCCACTAAGAATAAGCAGAGAAAAGTCAATCATCTTGAATAAGTCAACACCACATTTGCTGTGGAACCTGGACAAGACTTGGAAAATCCATTGGATCAGCCTGCTACATTGGAGAGGATTCCAGAACCTCTCCCTCCTAAATCCCATGTTTAAAAGAGCATGAAGAGTCAAGCTTAGTGACTTAAAACAAGCTCATTTGGGAGGAAGTCCCAAAGGTATCCTTTATTTTGTTTTAAGTTTTATCTATCTATTCTACCTGATGTTCTATTTTTGCATATTTATTTATTTATAAAAAAGGGGAAAGTGAAATAAGGAAAAATTGAGGAACCCGAGCGTCAACCCGACACCGTACTCGACGCACCTGATCGTGTTTCTACTCGGGTGGCGAGTGAAGTCCGAATTCCACAAACCAAGCCCACTCTTGGTGAAGCCCAAGCTGCTAACCCTACTCTATTTTAAGGGATTAGAACCCTTCTCCCTCTTCAGCACAAACCGATAAGTCTCTCAACCCTAAAATCTTTTTATTTTCCTACTTTCTATTTTCTCTCAAGGGAATCGAGACTCCTTAATTTTTCGGGAACTAACCCTATTAATCTCAAAGTTTAGCTGTTCTTTCTTCTCAAGGATTCGATAATGGAACCAAACATGAAAATCTACCAAAGGAAGGGAAGAAGATCAACCTCTGCCGCTGCTAGAACCGGAGGTGATGCCGTCAAACCTCGAGAATCCCAAGGAAGAGGAGACATTCCGCATTCCCAACCGCTGGTTGGATGTTTTGCTTCTCCAACCCGATGCTCAACCCGATCCATCACCCGATCCGGTGCTCGAGCAACCGATCGTGTAGACCACCGAGTTCGTTCACCATGTCCGATGGCGAGTGCTGTTTGCCGATCTCCTCGACGTAGGGACCTGTCTACGTCCTGGAGAACTGTTACCGACCCCATGGAGGTCGATTCTGATGCTGGTGGAGGAGAGCCAGAGGAGATCCAAACGTCGCGGTTAAGGAGCAGAGCCGCGGTTGCGAGAGGGAAGAGACCAGCTTCTGGGAAGGCTGAGAAGGTGGATGAGAGAGCGGCTGAAGAAGTAGAACGAGACACAGAGGAGGAGAACCGTGACCGAGAGGAGGAGCAGAGAGACTGCACATGCCAAGCCTCGCGGAGATTGAAGCAAAAAGAGGTGGAGACTCCGGCTAAGCTCTTCAAGGTTTTTCGCAAGATGAGTTTCGTTGGTACCCGCTACCCTCACCGAGAAACGATGAAGCAGTTGGGAATCGCTAGAGATGTCGAGTTCCTGTCCGACATGTGCCACCTGGGCCAGATGATGCGAGCCAACCTTGAAGCTTATGAGGAGGAGACGGTCAACACTGAGGTTGCACTACTTTGAGGACCACCCGACCCTACTACCTGATGGGGGGATCGGGTTCATCACCTTCTCCGTGCAAAACAAGGAGTACCGGCTTACTTTCAAGGAGATGGAGATGCTGTATGGTTTCAAGGCTGGGTTTGAAGAAGGCATGGAAGTTAGCAAGGAGGAAATGAGATCCCTATGGCTGACAATAGGAGACAAGTTCCCCTACAAGTCTACAAGATCGAAGTCTGCTCAAATAAGGAGCCCCGTTTTGAGGTATTTTTCACAAGTCCCTCACCTGCACTCTTTTTGCTAGAAAGAAGACTAGGAATGTGAATGATCATGAGCTCCAGCTGATAGATATTTCCTTGTGTGGAGTTTTAGACAATGCTAGGGATGGTACACCGCTAGTAGGAGATGTTGCGGATACTAGTATGGTCTTTGTGCTGCTCGATCAAGTCCTCTACCTCAAGTCATGGGCTATGAAGAGAAGAGAAGGGGGCGGAGAGATCTCCATTGGAGGACTGGTTACACCAATTTTGGTGGCTTGTGATGTACCTTTGAAGGGAGTAGTACACGACCCGAGATGGCTGGACATTGACTACCTCATGCTGGCAAGGTACATGGCTTATGAGAAGTCAAACGACATGCTGCTCTTCAAGTTTGTCCATCCAACCGCCGGAGCCGCCCAAATGATCCTGCCCAATGTAATGTGCACCAAGGTCCGGCTGGGGGACAACATCCACTTTGCACCGCCTCTGGAGGAGCTGTACAATCCGGAGGAGGAATCAGTAGCTGAACAGAGAGAGGCAACCAGGCAAGGACAGGGAGACAGCTCGGAAGATTATGACTTTGAGGAGTATGTTTGCTCCCAAAAGCAACCTGTTGGAGTGAGGGAAGTCCACAAGAGGATCAGATGGCTGAAGAGGATGAACAAGTTTTTGGTGAGAAAGGTGAAGGATCTTACCGGTTCAGTGAAGATGATGAGAGGTTAGATCAAGGAGCTGCAAGACAAGGCAAGTTGTGCCTCAGCTCCTACCTCGGCATATGCACCAACATGGATGGGGAGAAGCGGACCGCAAGGAGGAATACGAGGACTAACACCTCCATAACCTCCCAGAGCATCATACTACAAGCCCCAAGCTGAGGAGGATGTCACAAGACCTGAAGTATCGAGGAGAAGCCATTCAAACACCTATCTGATGCCTATCCCGATGGGATACACGATGCCCTATCCGATGCATCCATCGAGCACACAATCAGGTGATTACTCAAAACTTTTCCCTCCGCCTTACCAGATGCCATACACGATACCATATTCGATGCATCTTGCGAGAGGCTATAAGGGTGATCACTCTGGACCTCTTCCACCATACCCATCATATTACATGATGCCCTACCCGATGAGCTACGCGATGCCCCCCACGATCAACCCCTCAGATGCTGGTCCGAGAAAGTCGTCCGTGCATATCACCGAGCTCTCTGACGAGCAAATACCGGCACCTGCTGAAGCCGGCGACGACCCTGGCTACACGTTGGCGAGTATGGAGGCTGCTACAACCTCCTTCTTCACCAGCCAAGGAAGTACCAAATTCATCCAACCTTTGTAAATAACATTGCATTTAGTTTTATTTTACTTTGTTTGATTCTTGGATTCTTTTTCCAACTTTCAATTTACACAGAGACTGTGTAATTTAAGTTTGGGGGAGGGTCTCAGAATGTTTTTAACATTGTGTTTTATTTTCTTAATTTTATTATTTCAAATTTTTGCATGCTAGTTTTATTCTTTGAGTCTGCATCTATGTGCATTGAAAAACCCAAAAAAAAAATTTGAAATTTTTTTTAAAAAATAAAAAAGAGTGTTCATGTAGTTGCATTTACATATTAGGATTGAGTCTAGTTTGCTTCATATAGGATTGTTGCATATGCATCTTAGGGGACAATGATTAAAACCACCTTGTTTAAAATCAAACCTTAGGATTGAAGCTATAGCCCTTAATCACAGTTCATTGTTGCTAGATCAATCTTTGGAAAAAAATGAAAAATCTTTGTTTAGAACCTTGTGTCTTTTGAATGCTTCCTCCACTTGCTTGAACATTGGAACATTTCTATATTATTAGACTTAATTTGAACTTAAATTGTCTTGCTTATGGAATTTGAATACTTGCTCATGGTAACTCTAAACTCGGGTTAGCACTCCATTTTTACCAATCTTTTTCGTTTAACCCGATTCATTTTTCCTACCCTTGAACCCAAACCTTTCTTTCAAACCTTGTTGTGAATTGTTGAGTGAGGCCTTTTTCATTGTGCTATAGGTTGTGAAACCTTGAGAGTATTGAGAACGACAAAGAACTGCCTCTTGATTTAGCTAAGTTAGAATTTGAACTAGCTGATAGATTCGGTTTTGAAAGATAGGTGGTTAACATGTTTATTTGGGTTAGGTTAGGGAATAAAAAAGAAGGAGAAAAGAAGTCCCTAAGGTTAGAATAAAGTAGCTCTAAGTCTCTAAGTAGAAAAAAAAAGAAAAAAGATCTTGCTATAGTCTCCTAGAAAGAAAGAAAGAAAAAATATATACATATTAGGAGTTTAGCAAAGAAAGAAAAGAAGAAAAAAAGAGAAGAGAGCTAGATGTTTAAAGTTTAAACCTTAGGGATTACAAAAAAAAAGAGTTAAAATCAAGGTTGTGGGTAGTTTTATTCTAGGGGGTTTTAAAAAAAAAAAAAGAGAAAGTGAATGAGAAAAAGGTAAATTATCAAGAGTTAAGCTTTGTATGCCCAAATTGTTCTCAATCTTAGATAGTTTTCACAACTGTCTAGCATTCATTCTTTTGAGAGGAAACCACCCAAAGAATTTGCTTGAAACCACCTTACCAAAAAGCCTTACCCTTGAAACCGATTGAGCTTGATTCACCTTCCATTTGCAAGAATTCGCCAAACACTTAAATGAATGTGAAAGAGATGTTCTTTACTTTTAGTTGGAGGTTGAACTAGATCGATGCATGGTAATAAGCATAGAAAAATATTTGTAAGTATGTTGATTGATCTTAGCACCAGTAAACTATCTTTAAGGACTATAGCTTGAATCCTTCGTTTAGCATATAAAGGTTATGAGTCCCTGCTTTCAAACCGCACCCTCCTACTTTCTTGCTAGAGGACTAGCAAGATTTAAGTTTGGGGGTCTGATGACTCTCTAATTTACATGTTTTTAGCATCCTATTTTGTCCATACTTTGCATTGTTTATACCTTTACCTTAGTATTTTTAGGTCATTAACTGTAGGAATTCACTTGTAGGCCATTTAGGGTGTTGCATTCTTGCATTTGATATTTTGGATGAAAACATGTGCTTTAGAGCCTAAAATGGAGAGAAACAAGGACAAATCCGAGCATGTACCCGAAGGAGCCATCGAGCTGGAAAAACAGTCCGAACCCCAACACAATCGAGGAAGATCCAAGAGCAGGAAGAACAACCCAAAGATCTACCTGAGGAGTAACTCGACTTTATCCTCGTGTACCCCATCGAGTAGACCCTTGGGCAGGACTGGGAAGCTAGGTCAAAGGGGTTTCCATATATAAACCCCTACTCTTCTTCCTCACAAACGAGCACTCCGCAGACCCTCAAACCAGAGAGCGAGAGCTTCTGAGAGAGATCTAGAGCAACTCAAAACACTTTTCACTTTTGTTAGGATTTATTTTATATCTTTTTGTTATTTCTTTAGATTTCTACTTTGTACTCTTTATTCTCTACTCTATCTTTTAATACAATGCAATTTTTGTTCATATATGCTTTTATGTTTCTTGCAATTATTTTCGAGTAGTGTAGTAAAGTTTCTAGGGATGGGATAGATGATTTTGTGTTCTTGATGGGTTAGGATGTCTTAGTTTGATTGTATATGTTTTATAGATTCCCTTCTAGGTCGGTGTTCTTAATGCTATCAACAAACCAAGATGGTGAGATTAGATCTAAGGTGTTTTACCACCGAGAGGTGTAGATGAAATGCTTGAATCAATCGATGCTAGAGATTTACTCACTTAGCCTAAGAGATTAGATGAGTAAGGAGTTTATTGACAATAATGAATCGGTTCTTATTGCCTGCTTGGTCATGTTTCTCCAACGAGAGTTGGGTAGGGGAGTGATCAAGGTTGATTGTTTCTATCACGAGAGTGTTTTAACATGGTTTTCGAGGTTCATTGTCTAGGGAATATTTGCTTGAGGCATGTAAGACATATGTATTGGTCAGGAACACTTAGGAGTCGATTACCCCATCCTTAGAAGCTTTGGTATTTTAATTGCTTGCATTTTATTTCATCACTCGATCCCTTACCCCAACAGGTACATGATCATCTGCTTCGAGTAACCCCACGAGTTGTTCATACCTTCTTTGTTTACTCGATCACCCCACCTGATCTTGTACTCGAATGCTTGCATCGAGTGCTTAGGTCGTGTGGTTCCTTGTTTATATTATTTTCTTTTATTATTTTAGGATTGTTAGACAAAACCCCATTATTGCTTGGCTTGACTTGCATTGTTCTGATTGCATCCTACCTGCTAGCATAAACAACCATTTGCATTGTTAACCCTTTATACTACAACTGCATAGGGAATTGATACCCTGGGTGAAAATCCGCTTATCAACACTTAACACCGGACGTGATTTCACTGTAATAAATCCTAAAAACAAAACCAAAACCAAAATCCTAAGAAAAATAAACACAAAAGGGTAAGCCAGCACAAACCCCATAGATTGCCTCCCATAAGCGCTTGTTTAAGGTCTATAGCTTGACCGTGGTTTCAGGTGTCAAGTGATGGGAGGATGAGAACTCATATCAGAACAAGCTCTCCAATTCGCCAACTTAAGCTCCAAAGTCTTTTTCAGCATACCATCCATTGCTTCTTGGCCTTTTTCTTTAAACTCTGGAGTGAGGATGGCTTTAACTTTAGAGAAAGGCCGAGATATTCCTTTGCACTTCACCTTGTACTCAGTGGTGTCTCTAACATATTTCTGGGGTACCAAGGTTGTCAGAAGATTTGGTATTACTCTCTCTATCTTCGGCTTGTCTCTCTTCTTAACCCTCTTAGACCTTTTCTCAGAAGAATGAGTGACTCCATCCAGGACTTCGTTGACCTCATTCTTATCAGCACTCTCTCCCATTATCATGACATCCACCTTCTTCTCATGTTCTACAACTAGACAAGAGCCATGTTGTATAGCATCATTTGCAGTGATTGCGTTGTAGAAGACCTTATCATCAATGTTAGAGAAAGTTATCCTCTTATTAGACAAGTCAACAACTGCTCCCACTGTTGCTAGGAAAGGTCTCCCAAGAATCAAAAGCATAACAGAACCCTCGCTCATTTCCACAACATAAAAATCTGTAGCAACCAAGCAACTCCCAGCTCGAACATCTAAATTATTAATGAAGCCTTGTGGAGTCGTGGTGACAGCATTTGCAAACTTAAGAGAGACCTTAGAAGCTTTCATATCATCAATCCCCAACCTCTCTGCAACAGCCTTAGACATTACGTTCACACTGGATCCAGTGTCACAAAGGGAGCCCATAAAGTTCACTCCTAGGATAGAGCACGGAACAACAAATTTTTCTGGATCCTCTAACTTTGGTAGTCTTTTCAAAACTGGAGCATGAATGCTCTTCTTTAGAGCCAAAAACGCCTTAACCTTCACAAAATCCTTTTCTTCAACCACAACATCATTGTAAACCTTTTTAAACAAAGAGATGAACTCACTTATAGCTTCTTTGTACCGAGCATACTTCTTTTCATCCAGAGGTCTCTTTTCATGTCTTCTTGGAAAATGAATTTTTGGCCCATAGGGCTTTGGTTCCACAAGAATTGATTCCTTGGTATTCGTATTAGGAGCAGAGGAGTCGTAAATCCCCATTCTTGCAGCATGGAGCGGTCGTTCAACAGAAGGAGCAGTCAGTCTGGAATTTTTTGAGAAAGACTCTGCAACAACGACGGGATCGACCGATCTATAAGGGGGATCGGTCGATCTAACTTCCCTGGGGATCAGACTCGAATTATCAGAATAGATGGGACCAACAGGTCTAGTCTCAGGATTGATCGATCTCGTCTCTGCGGAAATCAAATGAGTTGATCACAACACAACTCAGCTCATCTTCAATCTCACCATGGAGTGTGATAGCATTGCATGACTCTTTATTCTTAGAGCTAGAAGAAATAGCAGAGACTCTCTTATCAATGGAATCAACACGTGAACTCAACCTCTCAAATTTCCCATTCAAATCATTGTACATGCTATCAATCTTGACACTAATCTCAGCAGAACTTTTCTTATGGCCCTTCGATAGTGCTTGCATCATTAATTCGAGTTTGTTATCTTGTGGAGATGCAGATGGAGCGTGGTATCCTTGGGCATTTGAGCTATTAAATACAGCACCTTTGTTCTGAAATCCTTGCGGGAAGTTACCTTTTTGATTATGTGGAAGATACACCTGATCCTGAGGATTCTCAACGTTTGTGCTTATGTAAGAGAGATTAGGATGATTTCTATAATTCTGATTAAACCCATGATTCTGATAGCTCCCTTGTCCTCCTACATAGTTCAACTCCTCCGTCCCCTCAAAACTTGAATTTACTCCAACTTGCTGATACGCACCCGTCTGCCCGTCGCACATGTTGACAGCTAGCTGATCTCTCTTCAAAAGAAGGTCTACCTTAGCAGTAAGATTCTTAATAACATCTGTATTCAAGGAGCTAACAACACACACAGAACGATCATACTCATGACTATGATTGCTGTTACTCGCTGCAAGGTTTCGATCAAGAGGTTTGCCTCAGCGGCAGTGTTAGTAGAAAATCTCCTCTGCTGGCGGTATCGAGTGCCATCTGGTACTTCTGGTAAATTCCTCCATAGAAGATGTTCATAAGATTCTCTTGTGAAAAGCCATGATGAGGACAGTCCCTCATATACTCATTGAATCTCTCCCACGCTTTACAAAAAGACTCTGTACCACCTTGTGAGAAGGTAGTGATCTTGCTCCTTAACATAGCTGATCGTGACTTAGTGTAGAAGTGGTTTAGAAATGCTGCTCTACATTGCTCTCAAGTGGTAAGTGATCCTCGGTCCAAGAGATTTAGCCATCTCATAGCCTTACCTCCTAAAGAGAATTGGAACAAAGTCAACATGAGGTAATCATATGGAACTCCATTAGACCTTGTCATACTAGCCAATCTCTCAAAAGCTTCAATATGGTCTAGAGGGCTCTCTGATGCTCATCCATTAAACACACGATTCTGGACCAAATTGATCAGGCTATGCTTGATCTCATAATCTTGTCTCGCAGGAGCAGGAGATTGAATCGCAGACCGATTCTTAAATAGCCTGTTGTGAGCTTCTTCGTCCCTCAAGGTGGTTTCCCTTGCTGGCTGATTTGGTTCAGCTTCGTTTTGCTCTTGCTGAACGTGCCTCTGCTGATGTTGAACGATAGCTGCTGGTGGATTGGGTTGGCAAACCTCTTCATTGTCTTCGGCCATCTTATCGGAATCGGCTCTCGCTTTTCGGTTCTCTCGTTCCAGTCGTGCTAGCTCCTCGTTTCCTAGTATACACAAATCAGCTTTTTTGTGGCTCCTTGTATGCATACACCTTAAACAAAAGAGGAAGAACACAAGAACAAATCAGTAATTTAAAGTA
The DNA here is from genome assembly GCF_030686135.1 of Camelina sativa. Classification (NCBI taxonomy): domain Eukaryota; kingdom Viridiplantae; phylum Streptophyta; class Magnoliopsida; order Brassicales; family Brassicaceae; genus Camelina; species Camelina sativa. Next base: position 31,626,174 of record NC_141899.1, read on the forward strand.
AAATAAACCTTAGACTAAACGTGAATCTAAAATTTCAAAGACAACGTTTTGGTCCCCGGCAACGGTGCCAAATTGATCAAAAGTCAATTAAAACCCATTGTGTATTCCACCAAGATCTAGTGGTATCGTTGTAATACTTCAGGTTCGAATCCACATAGACCAAGCAGTTGCACTATGAAATTATCAAGATCAAATATAGCTAAGACAAAAGAATTTTGTGTTTGAAAGTCACTAACAAAGCAGTAAATAAAAGAGTGTTTTAAATCAAAAGAGAAAACATTGGGTGCAGGGAATCATTAGGGATTATGATCAAAATTTAGATGATTAGATAGGGATGCATTAAACACAATTCTTGAACTCAAATCATGTTTATAAAGCTATCCTACTTCCGCAGCGATAACTATCTAAGCAATGAATTTACTAAATCCTAAACTTCCGTTTGAATCCAGCAAATCAAGCAAGCATTAACAAGTTCAGGTTTGATAAGTTCACAAGGTGCCTCAACTTCAACTTCTGTTGGCTAAGGTCAACCTTGCTCACCTATATTCTCTTCAAGCAACTCAACAACACTTTTGGTGCCCCGATGAATTAAACCTACAATCATAAACTAGGTAGCTAATCTAGTTTAAGCTTTAAGAACAACAATATATGAAGAAAAAAATAGATCAATCCCAAATCTAACAAACCTAGCATCAATTAATCATAGAAACCCTTCTGAAACTCTAAACCCAATTGAGAAACTACTCAGACATGGAGAAGCAGAAACAAAAAATCAAAGATGAAGAAAACATAATTGAATTGCAAAAGAATAGAAAATAGGGTTTAGAAATCTTCTCCAAAGTGTCAAGAAGGATTAGAGATCTTCTCCCTTAGCTCTCAATAAAAATAGTTTCAGAAAATAAAAGCTTATGTCTCTGGAGGCCGAGCCTCTAACTTAGCTATCAAAATAAAACCCTAATAGTCGGTTTAAAGCGAAAAATAAAAAGTTGTTTCGGGTACGGGACTGGTCGATCCCGAATGCGGATCAGCCGATCCTGGATGCTTTTTTCTGTTTGCTCCATCTGCTTGCTATTTCGATCAGTCTTCACCAAATTGGCTTCAGATGTTTGTCTTCATCCCCAAAACACTCAGTTCCTTCCAAAGTCACCTAAAACCTGTACAGACTCTCAAAAGGCTAAAAAGACTCTAAAAGCATATATTGATTCAATAAAAGACTCAAAACAAATGTAAAAACTATGGTTAAAAACCAATAAAATACTGATACATCAATTCTGTTCGGTTTTGAACCGAACCGAACCGATAGCCCAATGTGTTTATGTTAATTAATATAATTAGATTTGTAAATATGTAATCTCACGAGTAATCTCACAATTGCATTTGCTACCTCTCGCACACGTTTGATTTTTTTTTTTTTTTTACATTTCTAATGAATTAATTTATGTAGAATTGGGTTTTGGGTTTAATTGTTTCTTAACTTATGTTCTAAAGTGTTAAACTCTATGGACATCAAAGCAAATTCATATCTAGTTCCTCACTTCCTCTCTTCTCTGCTTTTCTGGAAGATTGTTATGTTACACTGTTGTTGTTGCTGGTTTTTTCAAATTTTTTTTTCTACGGAACTTTTAGTTATTAGGCGTTTGATTTTAATATGGTTGTTTTTGTAGGTTTTCCTTTTTTCATGGTTTATTTGAATTATTAAACTTATACAACTTGTTGACTATTTTAGGATATCAAAGGACAATGAATTTGTTTGTTACATTAACTAATTTTTTGAACCGAACATAAACCGATCCGAATCAAACTGAACAGAACATAAACTGACCCAAACACAAACTAAACCAAACAAAGTTTTGTTGAATTTCGTTAGAGTTTTATGAAAACCGAATAAACCGTACCGAATCGAACCCAAACCGAACCCGAAGTTTAACCGAAATGCCCACCCACACACTCTCATTTCATGGATTTTGTTTTGTTTTGTTTGAGTGGCTTCAAAATTTGGGTCCTTAGAAATACATTATCATGTTTGCCAAAAATATATATATATATATATATATATATATATATATATATTTACAATAAACATTTCGATTTAAAAAACGATGAAATTATATCATCTGCTTAAATGTGAAGATGAATGATGATGTACCGCTGCAACCGTATACAATACCATCATTATATATAGGGACAACAATTTAAGTCCATCTCATAATTTCTACAAACAGATGTAAACGATGTTTCCGATTTCAACTCTCATCACTGAAAACACAATATTGATTGTCACACCTTACGCAACTGTCGTTCTCATAGCTATCTTATCGATTCTATGGTACTTCTTGAAACGCTTGCCAGATCCACCTCTACCGCCTGGACCGCGAGGGTTACCTATTGTCGGAAACTTTCCCTTTCTTGACCTGGAGCTTCACAGACACTTCGCAACCCTCGCTCAAAGGCACGGTCCAATCTTCAAACTCAATCTTGGTTCAAAACTAACCGTAGTGGTCAACTCTCCAGCACTAGCTCGAGAGATCTTGAAAGACCAAGACATCAATTTCTCAAACCATGACATCCCTCTGACAGGCCGAGCCCTTACCTATGGCGGTATCGACCTTGTTTCGTTACCGTATGGGGCCGAATATAGAATGCTTAGAAAAGTTTACGTTGTCAAGCTTCTTAACCGTAAAACCTTGGATTCTTTTTACGAGCTTCGACGCAAAGAAATTCGGGAAAGAACGAGGTACTTGTACCAGAAAGGTCAAGAAGAATCACCGGTGAAAGTCGGAGCCAGATCTTTTTGGCGATGATGAATCTCATGATGAATATGTTATGGGGATGTTCGGTGAAAGCAGAGGAAATGGAAAGTGTTGGAACAAAGTTTAAAGAAGTTATTTCTGAAATAATTAGGCTCTTAGGAGTGCCTAATGTTTCTGATTTTTTCCCGTTGATAGCTAGATTCTGTTGGTTAAGCTTCTAGAATGTTCTAGAATAGATATCCTTAAAGGAATTAGGAATCTACTTAGAAAAGGAAAAGTTGTAATACTAAACTAAAAAGGAAGTTAGTAGGTTTTAGAAAAGGAAGACTAGAACCCTATAAATATAGATCATAAGAAGGATGTATGATCATAAGGAAAAACAGAGCTTGTGTTTAGTTTTGAGAAGATTTTCTAAACATTAATAAAGGAAGGATTCTTTGTTCAAGCTTTAAGGTTTTGTGCTATTGATTCTTTATTTGGTATCAGAGCAAATCCTAGGGTAAGGAGAGCTCATACGAATCATGGCTGAGACGAAACCATCAGAGAAGACGCCGACGTCAACCTCCGCAGTTCAATGTCCGATGTTGAACTCAACCAATTACACCGTCTGGACATTGAAGATGAAGGCAACATTAAGAGTTCACAAAGCTTGGATTGCAATCGAGCCTGGAACGGACAATGAAGAGAAGAACGACGTTGCAACAGCTTTGTTATACCAATCTATACCAGACAGCCTGACTCTGCAAATTGGTGAACAAGACTCACCAAAAGATATTTGGGAAGCTATCAAATCAATAAATCAAGGAGTAGAACGCGTCAAAGAAGCTCGTCTTCAAACCTTAATGTCTGCATTCGAGAATCTGAAGATGAAAGACTCAGATACTATCGATACCTTCTCAGGTAAGTTATCAGAGTTAGCCTCGACATCAGCCTCTCTAGGTCAACCTCTTGATGCACCAAAGTTGGTGAAGAAGTTTCTAAATAGCCTGCCCGCCAATAAATTCATACACCTCATTGCTTCTCTTGAACAAGTCTTAGATCTAAACAAGACTAGTTTTGAAGACATCATTGGGAGATTTAAAGCTTTTGAGGCTCGTATAAACGGGCAAGCAGCACAAGAAACTCAACAAAACCTCTTGTTCTCAAATATGGACAGAGACAGCGGTAGAGGTAGAGGACGCGGCAGAGGCAGAGGGCGTGGTCGAGGAAACAGAGGCAGAGGACGAGGAAGAGGAAATTTTCAAGATAGAGATCAAAAGGACAGATCTCAAATTATATGCTTCCGATGCGAGAAACCAGGACACTTTGCCTCTGTTTGTCTAGTGAAGTTCGTAAAGGAACAAAAACTCAACAAAAACGAGACAGAGGAAGCAGATACAGCCTTATATATGCATGAAATTGTGTACTTAAATGAGGAGAAGGTGATTCCAAAGAAGTACGAAGTAAACAAGAGAGAAGATGGAATTTGGTATTTGGATAATGGTGCAAGCAACCATATGACAGGAGAGAAAGGATATTTTTCTGAGTTAAACGAGAATATCAAAGGAACCGTAAAATTTGGTGATGGATCTTGTGTCAGCATTGGAGGAAAAGGATCGATCCTCTTTGAAGGAAAAAACGGAGAACAGAGACTTTTAACAGACATCTACTACATTCCGGTGTTGAAGAGCAATATTCTTAGCTTAGGACAAGCTACAGAATATGGCTGCGATGTGAGAATAAGGGCGGATTATCTCACTTTACGTGATCCTAATGGATGCTTGTTAGTCAAAGTAACTCGTTCTCCCAATAGACTGTATAAGATCAGCCTAAAGATAGGCAAACCAACTTGTTTACACTCGAGGATTGAAGATGATTCATGGAAGTGGCATGCGAGACTTGGTCATATCAGTTTCACAACGTTGAACTCTATGTCCACACAAGAGATGGTTCGAGGCATGCCTAAAATCACAGGTAAGAAAGAGTTGTGTGAATCATGTTTGGTAGGAAAGCAGATGAGACTTGTTTTTCCGAATGCAACTCAATATAGGTCTACTCGAGCATTGGAGTTGTTACACGCTGATCTGTGTGGACCTATATCACCAGCCACACTTGCTAGAAATCAGTATATCTTTGTAATAGTGGATGATTACACCAGATATATGTGGACAATCTTGCTCAAAGAGAAGAGTCAAGCCTTTGAGAAGTTCCAATCGTTTAAAGCACCTGTCGAGAGGGAATGTGACAAGAAGATTGTAACTCTACGCACAGACAGAGGTGGAGAGTTTACATCAAGAGACTTCCAAGATTTTTGTAATGCAAATGGAATCAGAAGGCACCTTACAGCACCCTACACACCTCAACAAAACGGAGTAGTTGAGAGGAGAAACCGGACATTGATGGAGATGACTCGGAGCATTCTTAAGGCAATGAATGTTCCAAATTATTTGTGGGGAGAAGCTGTAAGACATTCAACATACTTGATCAATAGAGTTCCTACTCGAGCTCTAAAGAATCAAACTCCATATGAATGCCTTAGAGAAAGAAAGCCGAGTATCGAGCATCTTAGGATCTTTGGTTGCATTGCTTATGCAAAGGTAGAAGCTGAGCATCTAAAGAAGCTTGATGATCGATCACAAACACTTGTCCATCTCGGCAGACGCTTCGGTTCTCACAGAGAAACGACGGTGGAGCTTTCTTCTCAAGGCTTGAAGGGGAGGGTTCGGACCACCGGCTAACAAATCGGAGATGAGAAGGTTCGGCTTCTTATGTGTGAGGTGTTGCATGTTGTTGTAATTAATCTCCGGTGGTTTTTATTTGTTAGGGTTTCGGATTAATGAGTAGAATTGTTAGAATTGATGAGTAGATTGTTAGAATTGTTAATGAGTAGGATTCAAGAACACGTTGAGAAGTTTGTTTTGATCTGTTTTGATCTTTGAGTTTTAAAGTTTCGTGTCTTAGTTTTGTTCATGGTAAGCACCAAGAGGATTTAGTTATTGCTCACTTTTTCTTTTTGATCATCAGTATTGATTGACTAGTAGTCTTTCTCCTTTTCAGGATTCATTGTGCAGCTACGAAGCTTGGATGATCATACTCCTCTTCCGGGTATCACTTCTCTTTTAAAGATCTATCCTTTTTATTTTTCTCTTGATTTGGTTCTTTGGTATTCTAAATATTGCTCTTCTACATAGATATTGGTCGTGTGATGTTTATAACTCTTTTGTGATGTCATGAATAAGTGTGTGATGTTTATGACTCTTTTGTTTTGTTTTTTGGGAGCTAATCATAAACGGGATACAGCGGTGGAATGGCAAAAAGTGTTGTGTTGTTGCAGTGGACACAGCGGTTGCAAGGTATCACTTGAAAAGGTATGGTTTAATGTTTTATGTTTGTATAAATTAGTTATATGTTCTGTATAAACAATTTGTGTGAATAAGTGTCTAGTTTGAGTTTTCTGTTTAACTATAACTTTGTTTGGGGTTGGTTTGAGATTGTGTTTGGTCAGGTGTTAAATAAATAAAAATCCCGTTTGTTGTATGCTTTGATGTGTGGTTTTGTGTCAGTTTGTTTTTAAGTCTAGTTTGGTATCAGTTTGGTGTGAGTTTGGTTTGAGATTGGAGTTTGCCCAAGTGTTTTATGTTTAAGTTTGGTGAGTTTGGTTTGTTTTTAAGTCTAGTTTGGTTTTAGTTTTTAAGTCTGGTTTGTTTCAAAGCTAAAGTGTTTTATGTTTTCAAAACTCGTTTCTTGTTTGGTGTGAGGTTTAGGGTAAATGATTGTATTTAAATTTTCTATTGACTTTAACCATCAGCTTTTGGAATCAAATAACAGAAAGAGATTTACTGAAAAGTGATTTAGTTGTCCAGTCATAGGGATATACTGAAAAGTATATCTCTTTTCTTCTAACCACTCATTACCTTTTTGCTCAATAACCTTTAGTTGTAAAACACACATCATCCACACTGGGTACATATAAACGATCATTGTTTAACACTAACCTAAACTCTTACATTATTTTCTCCAAACCTAACACTCAGCCTATCTTTTTCGGTTTCACTAGCCTAAACAATGGATCCTAGCAACCCTTACCATTTTTGGGATCAAAATTTTGTTGATCTTATGAATTCTCAAGAAAACTCCAACCGTTCCGCTAATACTATTCCTCCATATTCCACCCAATCCTCTCAGACTATTCAGTTTAGTAACCCATTCTCTTCTCAGCCATTAAACATTAGCCATCCATTCTCTTCACAGCCTCTTAACCAGACTCCCACATCTGAATCTGAAGACTGTTTGGACGTTACGGCAGATGAAAGTGATGAAGAAGGAGGCAGAGGAATTAGGAAGCGATGGAGTGCAGAAGAGGATGTCCATCTAATAAGTGCCTGGTTAAACACAAGCAAAGATCCAGTGGTGAGCAACGAGCAGAGGAAAAATAGTTTCTGGAATAGGGTTGCAGACTATTACAAAGCTCATATTGGAGGAACCAGTTCAAACAAAAGAGGGACTACACAATGTAAGGCAAGGTGGAGTAAGATAAACCACAAAGTCAACAAGTTTGTTGGGTGTTACGCACAAGCGAGTACAAGAAGGAGAAGTGGAGAATCAGAAGATGATGTTTTGAGAATGGCGTATGAGTTTTACAAAAATGACATGAGGAAGCCGTTTCTGCTAGGACATTTCTGGAGAGAACTGAAGAATGATCAGAAATGGATCACAGAACGCCATGAAGAATGTGGCAATAAGCGGACTAAGCTTGCTTCTGAAGGAGAATTCGCAGCTACTTCGAGCAACGGTGGAGATTAGATGAGGCCTCCGGGGGTTAAAGCTGCCAAGAAAAAAGGAAAAAAACCAGCAGTTAGTAGTGATGTTCCGGATGGTTCTGTCGATAAGTTGGATAAGATAATCGCAATGAAGGATCAAGAACAGGCGGCCAAACTTCATCATGGCAAAATGAGATTGTTAGACAGCCTACTTAACAAGAGTGAACTAACACCCGCTGAAGTACTACTTAGAGAAAAACTCCTTGATCAAATGTTGACAAACATTTAGGTTTAACTCTTGTGTCTTTGCTATGTTTTGTGTTTAACATAAACCTATACTTGTCTTGTTTTGTGTTTAACATAAACCTATACTTGTCTTCTTCTTTTGTTTCAGGTTTGAGGGACGACATATGAAGCATGTGAAGCAGTCTCGTTGGCATCTGAAGTGAAACATGTTGGTCGACATATGATGTGTTCTGTTTGGAAGCATGTTGGTCGAATGGAAGCTGTCTTTTTTTTTGTATTGATGTGTTCTGTTTGGAACCCGTGAATGTGTTGGTTATTTTTTAGTGCCATTAACGGGTGTCTCTTTTGTTTAAGTGTGGTCGGCTTTTGTTTGTTGAACAGATAAGTTTGCAATCCGTGAATGTGTTTTGGGTTGTTGTATTAATGTTTGTAACCCGTGAATGGGTATTGATAATGTTTGTAAGGTCTATATATTGAAGGCTCATGATCAATATCATTTGCGACTTTAAAACCATTGTTCTCATTTCTTCTTTTCACTTCTTCCTCCTTAAAACAAAACAAAGAATTATTATAGCATCCCCTTCTTATCATTTCCTCCTTATCATTTCTTGTTCTCTTTTCTTGCAACGTTTCTTCTTCTCTTTTCTTCTTCTCATTTCTTGTTATTATTTCTTCTTGCTAAATACTCAAAACCATATTTGACTACTAATGTCTAATTGGAGTTCTGATCATGAAGTTGATGAAATGGTAGAGGAGGAAGTTGATAGTATAGTGGAAGGGATTCAGTACAACTACACTCAAGAGGAATAACCACCAGCTCCAATATTCCGAAGAGTGCACATAAATAGAAACAACGAAGAAGGCCATGCTCAACTATGGAATGATTATTTTAGTGAGAATCCAACTTACACTCCCGCTATGTTCCGCCGTCGCTTTAGAATGAACAAACCATTGTTCGAACGCATAGTCAGTACTATTGAGAATGGAGTCCCGTACTTCAGACAAAGACGAGATGCTACTGGAAGGCTCAGTCTTTCCGCACTTCAAAAATGTTCTGCAGCTATCCGTATGATGGCATACGGATGTTCGGCATATGCGATGGATGACTATTTACGACTAGCTGAAACAACCGCACACAAATGCCTTGAAAAATTTGTAGACGGAGTCATCGACCTATTCGGAGATGTCTATCTCAGATGACCTACAGCGGAAGACCTCCAAAGATTACTGAATATTGGAGAACATCGCGGTTTCCCCAGAATGGTGGGTAGCATAGATTGTATGCATTGGGAGTGGAAGAATTGTCCAACTGCATGGAAAGGACAATATTCACGTGGATCTGGAAAACCAACAATTGTACTAGAGGCAGTGGCATCCCAAGATTTATGGATTTGGCACGCATTTTTTGGACCACCTGGTACGTTAAATGATATCAATGTTTTGGACCGCTCACCGGTGTTTGATGATATTTTAGAGGGCCGAGCTCCAAGAGTTTCATATGTTGTCAATGGACATCAATACGAAATGGCGTATTATCTCACTGACGGTATCTATCCCAACTGGGCAACTTTCATCCAATCAATTACACTACCACGTGGTCCTAAAGCTAAACTCTTTGCTCAATGTCAAGAAGCATGCCGGAAAGATGTAGAGCGTGCCTTTGGAGTCTTGCAAGCACGATTTGCGATCGTGAAGAATCCAGCACTTTTTTGGGATAAAGGGAAAATAGGGAAAATAATGAGAGCATGTATCATATTGCATAACATTATAGTGGAAGACGAACGACATACCTACAATTTCTATGAACCATCAGAGTTCTATCACGGAGAAGGAAGCGGAACTTCTCAGGTTGATCTATCGTATTCTACAGATAGACAAACAAATCTACATAATTTGATGGGCATTCGAAATGCCGTTCATGATCCACAAATGCATAATCGTTTGAAAAAAGATTTGATTGAGCATATTTGGCAAAAATTTGGTGCAACCCATCAATAAATCTTCTTCCGAATTATGTATAATATGTTTAGTATTTCTTATTTTAAATTTATGTTTAATATTCCTAAATTTGCTAATTATTTTAATGATTAAGTAACCTAAGTGAGTTTCTCTATTGGAAGATTGATTTTGTGTAAGTTTCTAAATAAGATTGAAGGACTTTTTTAGAAGTCACTTCTTCCCTAGTTCGAGGTTTATCTTACACATATGTCCCTAGTACAAACTACCTAATACATGCAAATTAAACCAATCACAAAACCTTGCAATATGAATTCTTGACTTTAGTGTGTCTTTTGATTTTTCTTTGACATTCATAACAGTATATATGATATATGATGTTGTACAAAAAATTCTTCTTCATAAATATTTAGTCAAGATTGTGTCGTAGCGTAAGATTCTTTCAATAACATAGTTCTCAAAATATACTTATTTGTACCAATTATGCCATTTATCGGTGACCTTTAGCCGTTAACCTTAACCTAATGACAATTATTACTAACATCAAAAGTTTTAGATGTGAAACGACCGCACCCGGATTCCTAATCCTCACATAGGATATACGAGAAACAATCTCATCGGAACCCCATAATTCTGACGAGAAAATCGGTGTAGAAATCACTCCTTACAAAAACTCCCACAAATACACCAAACCCCACCTCATCTAGTCACTGAGTCGCACAACCAACCACCCCTAGCGACCGAGTAACAAGAGTGGTGGACTGCAATATTTGATTCTGTCCAGCCACGGACAACACTTTCCCACAAATACTTCAATTCACTATCAACTCCTTTATCGCCCCCGATGCCCATGACATCACTTATATCGATCTCTGCTCATCCAAACCTAAATCTAGCAGTCTTTCTATGATCCAAACACACAACAACATGCTGGTGTCGACTGACACTACCTTGGTGTCGATCGACACCCCAACCTTACCACAAAACCGTCTATGCCATACCACAATACAAACACTTGATTAAATCACAAACCAACCGTTAATTTCACAAACACACCGTTGGATACAGAGCCTGTTGCACCAGGAAGCTCCCCACCAAATTTCAGCCAAATCGGACTTTGTTTCATCCTCCAAACGTTGCTCCGAAATAGCCATCCTGGACCAGTTCGCGCTATCCGCGCGTGGGTGTTAGTGTCGACGGACACCACCATGGTGTTGAACGACACCAAGCCTGAAACACGACATGAAGTCGATTTCAAGCGCCTCTCGGCCACCAAATCCTAACTCGATGACCAATACTCTTTTCCCCACAATTAATCACATACCCAACGTATTCATAAGAATAACAACAATAAAAAAAACTCATGGATTCATCTCAATCCATCTTACCCATCACCAATCCACCACAATCATCTCAAAACCCTAGATAAACCTAACATCAATCACTTACCTTGGATTAGGGACGAAATCTAAAGGAGCAACACCTCACCACCAGCAGTGCTTCCCCCTCCTCCTCCATGCCACAACATCACCACTCCACTTCATTCCCATCCCCCAAAACCATCTTCTCACCTCCCTAACATCAAAAGATACCCAAATCTCTCTCATCTTCTCTAGGGAAGGAAAATGACTTGGGAAAGGAATCCCCAACACGAAGTGGGCGTTCTCCTTTTTATAGGAAACTTTAGGGTTTCTCCAGAACCATAAAACCGCACAAAACCGGAGAACAAACCAAACCAGAAACCTTTAAACAATATGGTGTCGACCGACACCCCCAGGTGTCGGTCAACACCTACCTCTAGAAACCAAACTCGGGTCACAACGTTACAATTCTCTTCCACCAACAAGGATTCATCCTCGAATCCTGCAACACCGTCCATCCGCCAAGGACCTCCGTGTAACCGTTGCCACGGCCTGCAGATCCTCCGATCGGACTGAACACTGTCAGCCAAGATTTCCTGTAACATCCGCGAATCGGAATCCCGGTTTAGGGGGTGCATCTGTCGATGCAAGGCCGGTTTGGTGCGGAAGAATTTAAGTTAAACACTGCGTTTTGGGGTTAGGGAAAACCCTTAACTCGAGTTTTTGTCTCATTCGTCGAGTTTACCGCTTTTGAGAGAGAAGAAGAGAGAAAAGGTGTGCTTGAGTGTTCTTGTGAATTTTGAGAGATTTGAGGCTGTTTGTGTGGAGATCTATAGCTAGGATCGTTGTAGGAGCTTCCTTGGAGCATTTTTTTGCTTGTTTAAGGTTTATAATCTTCTAAGAAAAGGTGAGTGCATGACCATGACTTATCCAAGCTTGAAATTTCCCTGATCTGCTTGTTTCTGTGTTGTCTGGCTTGTTAGAACGTTATTAGAGGTTTTGTGAAGCTTTCTTGTGGCTTGGGATCGAGTTGAGGTTTGTAGGAACGAAGATCCGGCAAGAAGCTTTGGGGAAAACGATGCAATGCGAGGACGGCGCGATTTGACCTAGGAACATCTATCGATGCCATATGGAGGCGTCGGTCGATGCAACTAGGGTTTTTGGTGAAATGTCGAGCATGCGTTGGTCGATGTAATGTGAGTGTCGGACGATGCAAGTGAACCTTGCGTCGGTCGATGCATATCATGCGTCGATCGATGCAATCCCCTGATGGTGTCGGTCGATGCAAGGTTGGTGTCGGTCGATGCAGTGCCTGGTTTCTTTGTTGATTGTTGTTTGATGGTTAGAGTATCTCAATTGCTTGTGTGTATAGCCCAGTAGATGGGAGGATTGCCTCACTGAGTGTTTATAAAATACTCATGCATCTCAATTTGTGTTTGTGGTGCAGGTAAAGGCAATGTGTGATCGTGGAATCAAGGCAATGAAGAGGAAGATGTTCTTGTGGCTCGCTTGGTTGCTTTCTGGCTTCTGTTAGGTTGCTAGAGTTGAGTCCTAGACTGATGCCTAGGATTGCTGATTATTTGTTTCATGTTGACTGGATTATTGGATTAGTTATTATGAATTGATATTGGTTATTTGAGTATTGGTTATTTATTGGTATTATTATTTCCTTCTTTTTATGTGATTGTGGATAGGTGGCTAGTGGGTATGGGACCACTAGCTTAGTTATTTATTATTTCTTTAAAAAAAAAAAAAGTGTCGTTTCAATTTGGTATCAGAGCCCTTACGGTTCTAGGTTTTGGTTTACTAGGCTTTGTGCTGTAGATGTTTGGGATTTGCATGCTTTGATTGATTATTTGAGTTAGTAATTGTGTGTGGCATGGAGTCCTGGAACATCCTCTTCGAGCCTACTGTGTAATTCCACGGTGAGTTTATGTTTCTGTGTAAGTTATAATTGTTTGCTTAGTCTTCTGTTCTTGGTAGTGCATATGGCTATAGATGATGTTGTTGCTGGTCTTGGACGCGGTCGTGGTCGTGGACGCGGTCGTGGTCAGGGTAGGGGCAGAGGCCCGACAGTTAGTGATACTGTGGACCAGAATGTGACAGTTTAGGGTGTTGGCAAGTCGCAGGATGTCCAGGAGGATTCCTTGGGTGTGGTCGGAGGGGGTGGTGTTGTTGCTTGAGAGGCCGGTGATGCTAGGGCTCCGAGTGTGGGAGTTCCAGCGGGTGGAGTCCCTAGAGTTGATTTTGCGGCTTTGCTAGCACAGGTGTTGGAGCGGTTACCAGCAGTGGTACCGGCTCAGGCTCAGGTAGTGCCACCAGTGGTGGCGGAGGAGCGGCAGCCAGTGGCTGCGGATGTGGGAGCACATAGTCGTTATTTGTCTATGTTGAAGGAAATGCGTTGCATTGATACTGCGCAGTTTTCAGGTGGTACAGATCCTACTGCTGCAGATGCGTGGAGGACGAGTGTGGAACGTAACTTCCAGACTCTGAGATGTCCTGAGGAGTTTTGGGTGGACATAGGGGTCAACAATTTGGTTGGTAATGCTCAGGTGTGGTGGAGATCAGTGGCTGCAAGGAGAGTGCAGAGGGAGATGACTTGGGCTGACTTCGTGGAGGAGTTTAACCGCAAGTACTTTCCGAGAGAGGCATTGGACCGGCTGGAGGTGCAGTTCCTTAAGTTATCTTAGGGGACGCGGTTAATGCGGGAGTTCAGTCGACTTCTATCTTATGGGGGTCGGGCTATGGAGTCTGAGGAGGCCCAGATCAGGAGGTTTATGAGGGCTCTCCGTGATGACTTGAGGGTCCATTGTAGAGGACGGAGTTATGCTTCGTGTGCAGAGCCGGTTGAGACGGCAGCAGAGATTGAGGAGGATATTCGGGCACAGACAGTGACGGTTAGTCGAGCGGTGCAGCCTAGGAAGGCTCATCATCAAGGAGGTTCTAGCAAGTGTGGCAAGCATGCGCAGGGAATCAAGAGGAAGTGGGAGGCTACGTAGAGATCGAGTGGTGTAAGGTTCTTTGGATGTGGGAGCATGGATCACAAGGTAGCTAGCTGTATCCAGAGAAGTGCTCTGACGGCAGCGGTTTGTGTATGCTATCATTGTAGGGAGCCTAGGCACATCAAGCACAAGTGTCCCAAGTTATAGCAGATGGCAGTGGCAGCGGTTCAGAATGTTGTGCAGCCTGGAGTGCAGCAGGTAGCACAGATTGAGCAGGCGCCACGGGTGTACACGACGGTCGAGAATGGTGGAACCAGTGCTGGGGTGATCACAGGTATAATTTTTGGTACTTAAACTTTGTGAATTTCAGTAGGTTCAGAGTTGCGGGAGGCACATTTTTTAGAGTCATTGGACGAGCTAGGGGAGTTGATATTCAGGTCGCAGGAGAGTCATGGCCAGCATATTTGCTTATTAGCCTAGTGGAGTTGTATGATGTTATTCTCGGGATGGATTGGTAGCATCGGCATATGGTACATTTGGATTGCCATCGGGGTAGAGTGGAGTTTGAGCGTCCAGGAGGGAAGTTGGTTTTTCAGGGTATTAGACCGAATTCGGGGAGCCTCGTGATCTCGGCCATGCAGGCTGGGAAGATGATCGAGAAGGGCCGTGAGGCTTATTTGGTTACTATATCGATGCTAGAGTCAGTGGGGCAGTCTATGGTTAGCGGTATTCAGGTCGTTGAGGAGTTTGAGGATGTGTTCCAGTCGTTGCAGGGGTTACCACCATCTCGGTCTGATCCTTTCATGATTGAACTGGAACCGGGGACGACGCCGTTATCCAAGGCTCGTTACAGGATGGCTCCAGCAGAGATGACAGAGCTGAAGAAGCAGCTAGGGGATATGTTGAGCAAGGGATTCATCTGTCTTAGTGTATCACCGTGGGGAGCGCCGTTGTTATTCGTTAAGAAGAAGGATAGGAGTTTCCCTTTGTGTATTGATTATCGGGGTTTGAACCTGGTCACTGTGAAGAACAAGTATCCTCTTCCTAGGATCGATAAGCTGTTGGATCAGTTGAGAGGTGCTACTTGGTTCTCCAAGATAGATCTGGCGTTGGGTTATCATCAGATACCGATAGATGAGGTAGATGTGAGGAAGACTGCATTCAGAACGAGGTATGGACATTATGAGTTTGTGGTAGTGCCTTTTGGGTTGACTAACGCACCTGCAACGTTTATGATATTGATGAACAGCGTGTTTCAGGAGTTTCTGGACGTGTCTATCATCATTTTCATCGATGATATCCTAGTATTTTCTAAGATTTCTGAGGAGCATGCAGTGCATTTGAGGGCAGTTCTGGAGAAGCTGCGGGAGCAGAAGTTGTTTGCCAAGTTGAGCAAGTGTAGTTTCTGGCAGTGTGAGATGGGTTTTCTGGGTCACATTGTTTATGCAGAGGGAGTTTCTGTAGATACGGAGAAGATTCAGGCTATCAGGGATTGGCCTAGACCGCATAATGCCACGGAGATTAGGAGTTTCCTTGGATTGGTAGGTTACTACAGGAGATTTCTGCAGGGTTTTGCAAGGCACGTCCGATGACTAAGTTGACAGAGAAGGATGTTCCTTTTGTTTAGTCACATGAGTGCGAGGAAGGCTTTGCAAGCCTGAAGGAGATGTTGACTACTACGCCAGTGTTGGCTTTGCCTGAGCAGGGAGAACCCTATGTGGTTTATACCGATGCATCCAGAGTTGGTTTGGGGTGTGTGTTGATGCAGCATGGGAAGGTGATTGCCTACGCTTCGCGGCAGTTGCGGAAGCATGAGGACAACTATCCTACTCATGATTTGGAGATGGCTGCTGTAGTTTTTGCCCTGAAGATTTGGAGATCCTATCTTTAGGGTGTAGAGGTACACGTGTTTACAGATCATAAGAGCCTGAAGTATATATTCACTCAGCCCGAGCTGAACCTGAGGCAGAGGCGGTGGATGGAGCTGGTGGCGGATTATGATTTGGATATAGTCTATCACCCTGATAAGGCTAACTTGGTTGCAGATGCTCTGAGTCGGAAGAGGATAGCTTCGGCTCAGGAGCAGGAGATGGAGTCTTTGTTAGGAGAGATCAGTGCTTTGAGGTTTTGTGCGGTTTCTCAGGAGCCGTTGGGTTTGGAGGTAGTTGATAGAGCAGACCTTCTGAGCAGGGTGCGGTTGGCTCAGGTGAAGGATTTGCGGCTGGTGAATGCCTCTAAGGATTTTGATTCAGAGTATCAGGTCTCAGCTAATGGTACTATTTTGGTGCATGGGCGAATTTGTGTGCCCAAGGATGAGGAGTCGAGGCAGGAGATCCTGAGAGAGCCTCATGCGAGCATGTTTTCTATTCATCCAAGAGCGACTAAGATGTACCTTGATATCAACAGGTACTATCACTGGGTCGGGATGAAGAAGGATGTAGCTAGTTGGGTCGTGAGGTGTGATGTGTGTAAGCTAGTGAAGGCTGAGCATCAGGTTCCAGGTGGGTTACTGAAGAGTTTGCCCATTCCTGAGTGGAACTGGGATATGATCACGATGGAATTTGTGGTAGGATTGCCAGTGTCTCGGACTTTTGATGCTATTTGGGTCATTATATACCGGTTGACTAAGTCAGCACATTTTCTGGCCATTAAGAAGACGGATGGAGCAGCGTCTTGGTTAAGAAATATGTGAACGAGATAGTCAAGTTGCATGGGGTGCCAGCGAGTATTGTGTCTGATAGGGATTCTAAGTTACCTTCGGTGTTCTGGAGGGCATTTTTGAGGCAAAGATGGGCACTAAGGTGCATATGAGTACAACTTATCATCCCCAGACAGACAGACAGTTAGAGAGGACGATCCAGACGCTGAGGATTTGCTAAGGATGTGTGTGTTGGATTAGGGTGGCCATTGGGCAGATCACTTGAACCTGGTAGAGTTTGCTTACAACAACAGTTATCAGGCGAGCATTAAGATGGCTCCTTATGAGGCATTGTATGGGAGACCATGTCGTACACCGTTATGCTGGACTCAGGCGGGGGAGAGGAGCATGTATGGTGCTAGTTTTGTTCAGGAGACCGCGGAGAAGATTCGGGTCCTCAAGCTGAACATGAAGGAAGCTCATGACAGGCAGAGGATTTATGCTGACAAGAGGAGGAGAGATCTTGAGTTTCAGGTAGGGGAAAGAGTGTACCTCAAGATGGCCATGTTGTGGGGTCCGAACCAGTCATTGATAGAGACTAAGTTGAGTCCGAGGTATATGGGTCCGTTCAGAGTGATTGAGCGGGTGGGACCAGTAGCATATAGGCTGGTGTTGCCTGAGGTTATGCATGCGTTTCACAAGGTTTTCCATGTGTCTATGTTGCGGAAGTGTCTCCGAGAGGATGATCAGTTGTTGGCTAAGACTCCCGAGGATTTTCAGCCTAACATGACCTTGGAGGCGAGACCAGTGAGGCTTCTCGAGAGGAGGATTAAGGAACTTCGGAAGAAGAAGATTCCTTTGATGAGAGTCCTTTGGGACTGTCATGTGTTGACGAGCAAACATGGAAACCAGAGGCGAGGATGAAGGCAAGGTTTAAGAAGTGGTATGAGAAGCAAGCCACGACTTGAGCTTGTCTAGCCTGGTCCCATCTGTAATTTGTGGCTGGAGCGGGAATGGAGTATTCCAGCCCATCTCTCTTGTTTACTTGGTCGCTTAGGGGTGGTTGGTTGTGCGACTAAGTAACAAGATGAGGTGGTGTTCGGGGTAGAAAATTTTCGTGAAGCGGAGGTGTTGAGGGAAATTTTCCTGAATTAGAAGTTTCTAAAAGTGGAAAGTTTCCAAAAATGAAAAGTTCTAAAAATGGAAAGTTTTATGTGAGTTAGAATTTGTCCATTTTTAGGGGTTATGAGCCTTGGAGGGGCTTGTGTGGCCTTAGTGTCGGACTTTTGAGTCATTGTGCCCGTGTGTGGCGGTCTTTTGAGACATTGTGTGGCCTTTGTGGTGGGCTGTTTAACCATTGTGTGGTCTTTGTTGCGGGCTGTTTAGCCAATTGTCTGGCCTTTGTGGCGGGCTGTTTAGCCAATTGTATGGCCTTTGTGGCGGGCTGTTGAGCCAATGTGCCTGTTTAGGCGGTCCTTCAGGATGTATGTTCTTCGTGACAGTCCTTCGGGACGTGTGCCCTGTTAAGGCGATCCTTCGGGATGTATGGTCTTCGTGACGGTCCTTTGGGACAAGTGGTCTTCGTGATGGTCCTTCGGGAGAGTGGTCTTTGTGACGGTCTTGTTGAGCACATTTGTTTGGCCTTGGTGGTGGTCCTACTTAGGACATTTGTTTGGCCTTTGTGGCAGTCTTGTTTAGGACATTTGTTTGGCCTTTGTGGCGGCACTATTGGCATGTATATGATCCTTGGGTGGTCTTGAGGTATTCCAGTGAAGGGATATGTGGTTGGTAGGATATTGTGATGTCTTACGCGAGCCACGGGAAAGAAACCTGTTTAGGGATAGGACTCAGACGTGTTCAGAATTGTTTGCTCGCGACTCTTGGGGAACTTTAGTTCTCCTAGTACTGCCGTATTTTGAGACTTTGTGGGCATGAGAGTATGGTGGGTATATCAAATTCGGATGACGATCCGAGGGCGCGCTGTAGGGTGGCAACCCGAGATGAATATTGGACTTCCTTATATATTATGGCATGCAGGCATAGGCCCAATGAGGAGCCAACATTATGGCATGCAGGCTTAGGCCTGATGAGGAGCCAATAAAAACTCAAGGTTTAGACCTATGAGTAAAGGAAAGTTCAAAAGTCGAGAGCAAATAATGCCTGGAACGTGAGTCTATCGCCTAGAGGTGGCCTTCCGTTAATCGGTCGGAGGAGTGCGGGCCGTGGAGACGGTTGCACGGGAGTCCTTGGCTGATGGTTGTTCGAGATTCGAGGATGAATCTATGTTGGTGGGGAAGAATTATAACATCCGCGAACCGGAATCCCGGTTTCGAGGGTGCATCGGTCAATGCAAGGCCGGTTTGGTGCGGACGAATTTAAGTTAAACTGCGTTTTGGGGTTAGAGAAAACCCTTAACTCGAGTTTTTGTCTCATTCGTCGAGTTTAGCCGCTTTTGAGAGAGAAGAAGAGAGAAAAGGTGTTCTTGAGTGTTCTTGTGAATTTTGAGAGATATGAGGCTGTTCCTGTGGAGATCTGTAGCTGGGATCATTGTAGGAGCTTCCTTGGAGCGTTGTTTTGCTTGTTTAAGGTTCAGAATCTTCTTGGCAAGGGTGAGTGCATGATCAGGGCTTATCTAAGCTTGAGATTTCTCTGATCTGCTTGTTTTTGTGTTTTTGGGCTTGTTAGAACGTTATTAGAGGCTTTGTGAAGCTTTCTTGTGGCTTAGGATCAAGTTTTACGTTTGTAAGAACAAAGATCCGAAGAGAAGTGATAACAGGATTTTCACCCAGGGTATCAATTCTCTATGCAGTTGTAGTACAAAGGGTTATCAATCCAAATGGTTGTTATGCTAGCAGATAAGATATGTTAAGAAGCAAACAAGTCAAGCCAGGCAAAATTGGGGTTTGATCTAACAATCCTAAAATAATTAAAAGAAAATAAGTAAACAAGAACCACACGACCTAAGCACTCGATGCAAGCATTCAAGTAAAGGATCGGGTGGAGTGATCGGGTCACGAAGCAAAAGATGAACAGCTCGAAGGTATACATGAAGCTGGTGATCGAGTACCAGTTCGGGTAAGGGATCGAGTTATAGAATAAAGTTAAACAATCAAGATGCGAAAGCTCCTAAGGATGGGGTAATCGACTCCTAAGTGTTCCTGACTAGTATGGACGTCCTACATGCCACAAGCAAATATTCCCTAGACAATGAATCTCCAAAATCTTGTTAAAACACTCTCGTGATAGAAACAATCAACCTTGATCACTCCCCTACCCAACTCTCGTTGGAGAAACATGACCAAGCTGGCAATACAAACCGATTCATAATTGTCAATAAACTCCTTACACATCTAATCTCTTAGGCTAAGTGAGTAAATCTCTAGCATTGATTGATTCAAGCATTTCAACTACATCTCTCGATGGCAAAACACCCTAGATCTAATCTCAACCTCTCTGTCTGAAAATAGCACTAAGAACACCAATCTTGAAAGGAATTTATATAACATGAACAATCAAGCTAAGACATCCTAACCAATCAAGAACACATATTTGTCTATCCCATCCCTAGAAACTTTGTTTCACTACTCAGATCTCATTGCAGAAAACATAAAAATACAAATAAACAAAAATTGCATTGTATTGAAAATAAGATAGAAGTAAAAGAGTACAGAGTCGAAATCTAAAAGAATAGCAAAAGAAAATGTAAAAACAAATCCTAACAAAGTAGAAAAGGTGTTTGAGTCGCTCAAGATCTCTCTCAGAAGCTCTCGCTCTCTGTTTTGAGTGTCTGCGGCATGCTAGGGCGAGAGGAAGAAGAGGGGGGTTTATATATGGAAACCCTTTTAACCTAGCTGCTACGTCATGTCCGAGGGTCTGCTTGATGGGGTGCACGAGGATAAGATCGGGTTGTTCCTCGGGTTGGTCTTCAAGTTGTTCTTGCTTCTCTTGGATCCTCCTCGATCGGGTTGAGGTTCGGACTGTTCTTCCTGCTCAATAGCTCCTTCGAGTACATGCTCGGATTTGAACTTGTTTCTCCCCATTTTAGGCTCTAAAGCACCTGTTCTCATCCAAAATGTGCAAATGCAAGAATGTAACACCCTAAATGGCCTAAATGCGAATTCCTACGGTTAATGACCTAAAAATGCTAAGTTTAGGGTATATATAATGCAAAATATGGACAAAAAAGGATGCTTAAAACATGTAAATTAGAGAGTTATCAAGAAGCTTCCGGGAAATTGATGCTCGGCATGTGTATCGGTCGATGCAATGCAAGGACGGCGCTATTTGACCTAGGAACATTGGTCGATGTCATGTGGAGGCGTCGGTCGATGCAACTAGGGTTTTTGGTGAAATGTCAAGCATGCGTCGGTCGATGAAATGTGAGTGTCGGTCGCTGCAAGTGAACCTTGCGTCGGTCGATGCAGATCATGCATCAGTCGATGCAATCCCTTGATGGTGTCGGTCGATGTAAGGTTAGCGTCGGTCGATGCAGTGCCTGGTTTGTTTGTTGATTGTTTTTTGATGGTTAGAGTATCTCAATTGCTTGTGTGTATAGCCCAGTAGATGGGAGGACTGCCTCACTGAGTGTTTATAAAATATTCATGCATCTCAATTTGTGTTTGTGGTGCAGGTAAAGGCAAAGTGTGATCGTGGAATCAAGGCAATGAAGAGGAGGATGTTCTAGTGGATCGCTTGGTTGCTTTATGGCTTATGTTAGGTTGCTAGAGTTGAGTCCTAGAGTGATGCTTAGGATTGCTGGTTATTTGTTTCATGTTGATTGGATTATTGGATTAGTTATTATGAATTGATATTGGTTAGAGTATTGGTTATTTATTGGTATTATTATTTCTGCTGTTTGATGTGATTGTGGATAGGTGGCTAGTGGGTATGTGACCACTAGCTTAGTTATTTATTTATTATTTATTGTTTTAAAAAAAAAACGGGTCGTTTCATTTCCCGTCCAACTGTCGCAACAGCCTGCACATATACGTGAACCAACAGTCCACATAACCTTGACCCCACTAGTCAGCACAATCCAAAACACAAGATCAATCCCGACCCCCGAGGTCTACATCTAGTCACTATGCTCAAATCCACGTCCTAGACATTGTTTGCTCCCTCACTCATACATTCTCAGGTCGCAACCTTCGAACTGCACCGCCTACACTCTCATACCATCGTCATCGAGCCATACCGTCTCACCCTCTAGATCTCGGTACCAGGGAAACTACTCATCCCCTCCGGGGAACTAATCATCTCCTAGAAGAACTTATCATCTCCTCTGACGCTCTCAGGGTCACAACCCGTCAAGCCCGCGGTGCACCAGGAGAACTAATCATCCCCTCAGGAGAACTAATCATCTCCCCAGAAAAACTAATCATCTCCTCATGAGCAAACAAGCAAGGGCGGATCCACCTTGGTCAAGGTGGTGCATGTGCACCATATGGAATTATAAAAGCATTTAAGATGAATAAAAGATACTAAGGTTAAAGTGGCTTATTGGTAAGAATGCACCATATTAATTATGAGTTCATGAGTTCAAACCCCACCTCTATACCATTTTTATAGTTTTTGCACTTGATGTGAAGATTGGCTAAATCCGCCACTGCAAACAATTCCTAACGTCTATAAGCATCTCCCGGCCGGAACTATCTCCCGTGGTTCGCATAAAACATCGTAATGTCCTACCAACCATCATATTCCCCCACCAGAATATCACCACCACCATGACCACTCTTCATACAACCTCTAAAACATCTCAACCATTTGGGTGTTTGCACATGCCCTTTCCAAAAATAGAAAAGTTCAAACTATTCATAGAACGTCCTATTAGTTTGCAACCGCACTTCCATAAATAGGTAAGCTTTAATTATTCATAAAACTTTCCATTTTTAGAACTTTCTATTTATGGAAACTTTCTACTTCAAGAATCGCATAAAAATTCAACCATTACGCATCAAGATTCCATCAGAACTAGTAATCTTATTAAATCCTCTCCCACCAGAACAGTCAGAAAAATTGCAATACGGTCAACTGGGCCTGAGCAACTTGCTGCCACACTCACATCACCCATTGAAATGGCACCCACACTAGCCACACTCTCATACCCCCTCTTGACCCGCATGAAAATACCTGACCTGCTATCCCGTAGAACTCCAAGCCACACCGATGAAGTAAGTTACCAACTTAGCTTCTCGAACACCGAACAATTTCTTTCCTACTTGATCACTTCTAGATCAAATATCTCAACAACATCTCTGTGCTCTTTTCGTAAACCTTACCACGTCTAAATGACCTAGACAAGTCTATAACCATTATAGAGTCTATCCTAGAGCCGTATATGCTCTGATACCAAATTGAAACGATCGCACTCGGATTCCCAATCCTCACACAGATCCAATGGAAACAATCTCATTGAAACACCATAAAAATCACTCCTCACAAAAACTCCCACAAATACACCAAACCCCACCTCATCTAGTCATTGAGTCGCACCACCAACCGCCCTTAGCGACCGAGTAACAAAAGAGGTGGGCTGGAATATTTGATTCCGTCCATCCATTGACAACACTTTCCCACAAATACTACAATTCACTATCAACTCCTCTAGCGCCCTCGATGCCCATGACATCACTTATGTCGATCTCTGCTAATCCAAACCAAAATCCAGCAGTCTTTCTATGACCCAAACACACAACAACATGCTGGTGTTGACCGACACTACCTCGGTGTCGCTCGATACTCCAATCTTACCATAAAACCGTCTATGCCAAAGCACATACAAACACTTGATTAAATCACAAACCAACCATTAATTTCAAAAATCCACCGTTGGATATGGAGCCGGTAGCACCAGGACGCTCCCCACCAAATTTCAGCCAAATCGGACTCCGTTTCATCCTCCAAACGTTGCTCCAAAATAACCATATCGGACTAGTTCGCGCTATCCGCACGTGGGTGTTGGTGTCGACCGACACCACCATCATGTCGAACGACACAAAGCTTGAAACACGACATGAGGTCGATTTCAAGCACCTTTTGGCCACCAAATCCTAACTCGTTGACCAATACTCGTTGACCAATACTCGTTTCCCCACAATTAATCACATACCCAACATATTCATAAGAATAACAACCATAAAAATAACCCATGGATTCTTCTCAATCCATTTTACTCATCACCAATCCACCACAATCATCTCAAAACCCTAGATAAACCTAACATCAATCACTTACCTTGGATTAGGGACGAAATTTGAAGAATGAGCAACACCTCACCACCAGCAGTGCTTCCCCCTCCTCCTCCATGCCACAACATCACCACTCCACTTCATTCTCATCCCCCAAAACCATCTTCTCACCTCCCTAACATCAAAAGATACCCAAATCTCTCTCATCTTCTCTAGGGTAGGAAAATGACTTGGGAAAGGAACCCCCAACACGAAGTGGGCATTCTCCTTTTTATAGGAAACTTTAGGGTTTCTCAAGAACCACAAAACCGCACAAAACTGGAGAACAAACCAAACCAAAAACCTTTAAACAATATGGTGTCGATCGACATCCCCAGGTGTTGGTCGACACCTACCTCCAAAAACCAAACTCGGTTCACGTGCGTTACAAGATTGTTCAACATGTTGTATCTGCTTATATAGAACTTGTTCATCAGTCAAAGATTAAGGTGGGTACTTCTTCACTGCGTGTTTTTCCTTTCAGAAATTTCTTTTTTTTCAATAAAGATTGCCCTACATGAAGATATCTTATGTGACTTGACGGTACTCAAACCAACATGTCTTTCTACCAGCTAGCAATAAAACGTCGTTCTATCATCTATGCAAATGGAACAAGATAATTTTCCAATTGGCATCCATCTCGACAACTTACCATCTGCCAGAAAATTGCTGGTAGTCCACGAGATAACATCTTGAAGGCTGAAATTATGAGTTATTGGTACGTCGTAGGGCTCAACTTGATTGATTCATAACTCTTTTAACTCTTCAGTCAGTGGTTAGAGAAAAACATAAAACCTATAATTTGATCCCAACTTTTAAAATCGTAAATAAATGTAACACCGCGACCGCCAACCTCTTCATGGGCCCCATGTCCACTCCCAGTCCATGGGCTCACCTTCCTTAATGGGTCTCACCTCGTCTCACTAGGCTCGTGAGCCTCTCAATATCCGACGGCCGGTTTGCTATGTTAGGGAGGCTTGAAAGACTTGTTTATCATCCCTACAAATCACCACATGATCTTTCCCTATGTTTTGTCCTTACTTGCACAGTTCCGACAATCACTTACCAAAAGTTCACCCATTCTAAAACTACTCTAGCTCAAACACGCTTAACTCTGGAGTTCCCTCAAGACCATTGACCAAAAAGATAATTGCACTTTGATGACATAGGTGACCAAATCAATTCTTTTAGACCTCTCCGCAAGTCCGGGGTGTAATAATTCACCCCCACTAACAAATCGCAACGTCCTTGTTGCGCTTCAAGACCGTCACCTCCGACGGTGTGAGCCCACTCAACTTCACACATGTCTAAGTTCGGCTCTGATACTACTTGTAACGCCCGCGAACCAAAATCCTCATTTGGGATGTGCACCGTGCGACGCAAGGTTAGTTTTTCAGGACGACTTAAGTTAAACGCTCGTTTTGTTACGTTTTTGGGTTTGGAACAGATATAAAAGGAGAATGGTCGACGTTTTAGAGAGGTTTAGCCACTTTTGTTGTTCCCAAGAAAAAAGAAAGAGAGAGAAACTTCTAAAGGTTCCTGAGAGCGTTCTTAGTGAGTTCTAAACCGTTTTTGGAGAGATCTGTCCATGTGAGTGGAGATCTGAGGCTAAGAACGTGAGAGAAGCTAACTAAGAGGCTATTTTGTGTATTTTAGAGTCAAATTCGTCATTCTGAATGGTGAATGCGTGACTATGGCTGATCAAAGCGATTAGATGTTTGATTGTGTGTTTTTGGGTGTTGTTTTCTTATGTGCTCTTATGTGGATGTTTTTGCGGGTTTATGTGGCATTTGGAGTCGGTTTCGGCATCTTGGAGCCGAGAGGAGACGGAGGAGATCGAGAGCGGCGTTGCATCGCGCGTCTGCATCGATCGATGCAAGGAGTGTGTCGGTTTATGCAAGAGTCGACGTGTAACTCCCCAACTGCCACCCCATGTCCACTCCTAATCCATGGGCCCACCTTCCTTAATGGGCTTCACGTCCTTTCACTAGGCCCGTGAGTCCATCCATATCCGACGGTCAGTTTGCTACGTCCAGGAGGCTTGATAGAGTTGTTACCGTCCCTACAAATCACCACATGATCTTTCCTTGTATTTTGACCTCACTCGCACAGTTCCGACAATCACTTCCCAGAAGGTCACCCATCCTGAGAGTACTCTAGCGTAAGCACGCTTAATTGTGGAGTTCTCTCAGGACCCTCTACCGAAAAGATAATTGCACTTTGGTGACATAGGTGGCCAAATCAATTCTTTTAAACCTCTCTGCATATCCTGAAGCTAGGGTGTCACAATTAACCCCCACTAACAGATCGTAACGTCCTCTTTGCGCACCAAGACCGCTACCCCCAACGGCGTGAGCCCGCTCGACTCCACGCTCGTGCGGATTCGGCTCTGATACCACTTGTAACTCCCCGACTGCCACCTCTCAGTGGGCCCCATGTCCAGTCCTAGTCCATGGGCCCACCTTCCTTAATAGGCCCCACATTCTCTCACTAGGCCTGTGAGTCCATCCATATCCGATGGTCGGTTTGCTACGTCCAGGAGACTTGAAAGACTTGTTACCGTCCCTACAAATCACCACATGATCTTTCCTGTGTTTTGTCCTCACTCGCACAGTTCCGATAGTCACTTCCCAGAAGGTCACCCAATCTGAGACTACTCTAGCATAAACACGCATAACTATGGAGTTCTCTTAGCATAAGACAGAAATCGACTGAACTCTGAGTCCAGCTCTCGCACTGACCGAGTCTCCTGAAATAACTGAAGGAACTGCACCTCCAACCGGTCTAGTGCCTCTCTCGGAAAATACTAGCGGTTGAACTCCTCCATGAAATCAGCCCAAGTCATCTCCCTCTACACTCTCCTAGCAGCAACTGATCTCCACCACAACTGAGCATCACCAATAAGGTTGTGGACCCCTATGTCCACCCAAAACTCCTCAGGACATCTGAGAGTCTGGAAGTTACGTTCCACACTTGTCCTCCACGCATCTGCAGCAGTAGGATCCGTACCACCCAAAAACCGCGCAGTATCAATGTTATGTATCTCCCTCAGCATAGACACATAACGAGCATGAGCTCTCACATCCGCGGCCACTGGCTGCTACTCCTCTGCCACCACTGGTGGCACTACCTGAGCCTGAGCCGGACCCACTTCCGGTATCCGCTCCAACAGCTGTGTCAACAAGCCCGCCAGATCCACACCTCCTATAAGGGCTCCACCTGCTGGGATTCCCACACCCGGAACCCTAGCACCACCGTCCACTCGAGCACCGACAACGCCCACACTGACCCCCTCGGCGCCTAAGGTTCTATCAGTACCACCACCGGCCACACTCATGGACCCCTCTTGAAAGTCCTGCGACTTGAAAACATCTAAGTTGTCACACTCTGCTCAACAGACTCACTAACTGCTGGGATTCTGCCCCTACCACGACCATGACCGTGTACCCGACCACGTCTGCGTCCGCGACCAGCAATAGCTCCACCCTTAACCATCTGCACTATCCATAACAGAAAACTAAGCACATAATTCAAAACCGCACATAAAACACACATCTTACCGTGGAATCTCATTGAAGGCTCGAAGAGGATGATAATAGGACTCCATACCACAAACAAATTGACTAACTACTAACAGAAAATTCCATCACACAACATCATATATCAAGCAACAGGAAAATAATTCACCCAATTAAATTCCTAAACCACTCTAAACCATCCACTTAACCATCCTAGAACCGTGAGGGCTCTGATACCAAACTGAAACAACTCGACCCGTTTTTTTATTTAATAATAATATATAATTAAGTATCTCATACTACTTAATTAAACCAACAACCCATACATTGCTAACAAACCACAATACCAATAATAAACCTACATCCAATCACAAGCACAATGGAAACATATAACATTAATCATCTCAAATATATAACATCCATACAATAATATCCTAACCTTTCTATCCAATAACTTAGCAAAAACTCTATCCATGGTTCCAACATCAATAACATAACCAACAACACACAATCGAGACCCTAGATCATCCTCCTTCTCATCGCCATGATTCCACGTCACATATGTGCACACCACAAACAACAATTGAGATACGTAAGTATTATCACAAATACTTAGTGAGGCAATCCTCCCACCTATTGGGCTATACACACAATCAACCGAGATTCCAATGTTTAACAACCAACAAACAAACCAGGAAACCACGCAACAGACAAGTTGGTGTCGATCGACACTGACCCCAACATGGTGTCGACCGACAACTACTTGGTCGATCGACACCGACTCTGAAACATGATCTTCACAAAGCCGAAAGTCGCAGAACCTCCAAATCTTCCGAAACTCATCCAATATCCCTAGAAAACACATGGGAACCACATCCCAACCACAGCCATACAAGAAGACAACACAAACAGCCACAAATCAAGCAAAACAAAGGATTATCAGGCTTAGATCAGCCATGTTCATGCACTCACCTCTTTTGCGGGAAGTTTCTGCCCAAACTGACGAATCTAACACCTTAGCAAGCTTTCCCTTCGTTCCTAGCACCATATCTCCACTCCACAGGAACAGAACTCACCAAAACAGCATAGAATCTCCAAAATCTTCCAAGAACACTCTCTTCTCTCTTTTTTATCTCTAGAAACGGCACAAACCCAAAATCCCCAATTTTGGTTTGCGGATGTTACAAGTTCTCTTAGGGTCCTTGACCGAAAAGATAAGTAAACTTTGGTGACATATGTGGCCAAATCAATTCTTTTAAACCTCTCTGCATGTCCCTGAAGCTGGGGTGTCCCACGATGCGTGTGTTCAGAGTTGTTTGTTTGCTTGTTTCTCGGTCTATTTAATTGTGCTTGTCTTTTGGCTTGTGTGTATAACCAAATAGATGTGAAAATCGGCTCACAGAGTATTTATTGTAATACTCACGCATCTCATTTGTGTTGTGGTGCAGTTAAAAGCAAAGTTTTGATCGTGAAATCATGGCAATGAAGAGGAGGATGTTCTAGAGTCTTGGTTGTTTGTTCTATGCTGTTTTTAGGTTGCTAGAATGGAATGTAGTTGTTTAGAACGATTGTTTAGTTTGCTGTTTCATAGCTTTATGACTTTGCAGGTTATTGGTTATTAAATTCATTGGTTATTGGCTATTAATTCTGTTGGAGTTTTTGATTTAATGTTGTTGATTATTTTTGTTGTTATATTGATTGGGGTTAGGATGTTAGTGAATATGGGATTACTAGTTTAATATTGTATTAAAATGGAAAAAATGGATCGAAACAAATACTCACTTCTCATGCACAGATATAGAGGTAAGTTGTATGGTGTCATGGTCACTCGTAACACCCTCAAACTAAAAGGAGGGTTTCGGGGTGGGTGTCGATCAACACTTTGGTACCCGATTGAGTTTTAAATCATTTATCTTGGTTTGGGTTAGAAGAAAATCGTAAGGCTTGTTTTAAAAGGAAAATCTGAGAGGTTTTTAGAATTTGTAATCACTTTTTCGTATTTTTTTAAAAAAGAAGAGACAAAAATTCATGTGTTTCTCCGAGAAAAAGAGAAGGTTTTTATGGCAGTTTTGGTGAGATCTGTTTGTGAGGAAGGAAGTCTCAACGTGTGCAACTTTAGGAGGTTGTTGTGGAGCTTGTTCTTATTGTTCTTGTTCAAAATCTTCTTTTTTTAGTGGTGCGTGCATAAACATGGTTTATCTACGCGTTGAGATATATGTTTATTTGTTTTGTGATTGTATGATTGATTTGTCTTGTCTTGTAGATGTGTCTTTGTGTTGGTATGACGTTGGATGGACGTTTAGGGGGTCGGTTTCAATTGACGCAAAATAAAAATTATTTGTTGTTAATTGGTTATAATGATTAAATTGGATTTTTGTTGGTTATTATGTATTGATTATATTTCTATATGAAGGTGGTTGTTTCAACTAGTGCATTTACTACTTTTCTAATGAAGTTTGAAAAATATATTATTTTCCAACTTATCTCTTGATTTAATTATAATTACAGAAAAAAAATAAAATTATTTTGCAATAGATAGGAAGGAGACGACACTTTCCTAGTTTTTGGTATCTGAAATAAAATTGGAAACAGGTTAAATTCTAGTTTTAAAATTAGAGGTTGTAACTTTTTCCGGGAAGTTAAAATCTTAAATTTTTAACGTTTTAAAAGCAATTAAAACTTAAAAGTCATAAAAACATTTTATTTGTCAATCAAGATTTTACCTTTTTAGCTGTTTAAAGTTTTCACAACCACTTTAATTTTTTCCTTCTTTAAATCTCTTTCTTTTATTTAAGCCTAAAACTTTGTAAAGCCAATAAATTTCTAAAAAGGAAAAAATTATTCCCCATCGTAATTAAAAACTCTCTTTTAATTTACATATATGTTTTGCACAAAATTTTTTATATAAATTAATAATTAACATGTTTTTCTTTTTGACATCCACTTTTTTCACAAATATATTATTTTCGTCACCATCATTGTATTTTGTACAATTTTGTTATTATTAAAATTTGTTGTTTTGTTACTATATTACATATGGATTAATATTTATCAAGATATATATTTATAAACTTTTTTTTCAGCAAAAAAAATTATATATAATAATAAAAAAAAACAATTTTAGGTTTCAAATTTTTATTTCTAATGATTAAATTTTAATAATTAAAATATTTACAGCGAAACTTGTACAACCAAATCCTTTACATCCAAATTTTTATAATCAAAATCTCTACAACCACGAATAATAGTTGTCTCAATTGTCTCTTATAAATTAAAATTAGAGGTTGTATGATTAACTCTTTCCGAAGGGACACATGGAGTCCTCCTAATATCGTTTTCTCAGTTGTCGTCTATCCCAAAGGGACACATGGACTCTTCCTAATATCATTTTCTCAGTTGTCGTCTATCCGAAAGGGACACATGGACTCTTCCTAATATCGTTTTCTCGGTTGTCGTCTTTCCCGGAGGGAGACATGGACTCCTCCTAATATCGTTTTCTCAGTTGTCGTCTATAAATTAATATTGTCGATCCCAAAGCTAAAAATAATACCCGTTTTATATAGTCGTTGGTAGAATTAAGTTAGCGGCACGACTCACGTTTTTTTTTCCTGTTTTGGACATAATAATACTAGTTAACAACGACTCTTTAATTATGTTTTCTTTGTGTACATAATTTAAACTAGAAAGTATACTCTCTGATAACCCACTCGAGAAGAGATGAAGGAAATGAAGCCATGTGCCGCTAACTCACCGCCGTTGACGCCGTTAGGGTTCTTGGAGAGAGCCGCCATCGTATACGGTGACTGTACCTCCATCGTTTACGGAAGTAACACCGTTTACACGTGGCGGGAAACAAACATCCGTTGTCTCCGCGTCGCGTCCTCTCTGTCTTCACTTGGAATCGGAAAGTCCGACGTCGTCTCCGTCCTTTCTCCCAATACTCCGGCGATGTACGAGCTCCAGTTCGCTGTTCCCATGTCCGGCGCAATCCTCAACAACATCAACACACGCCTGGACGCACGCACCGTCTCTGTTCTTCTCACACACTCTGAATCTAAGCTTCTTTTCGTCGACGTCTTCTTCTGCAGTCTAGCCGTCGAGGCGATCGCGATGATGACGACTGATCCGCCCGTTCTCGTCTTCGTCGCAGATAAAGAAGAGGAAGGTGGAGGAGATGCTGACGTGGCTGATCGCAACAAATTCAGTTACACTTACGATGACCTGATACAGAGAGGTGATCCGAATTTCAAATGGATCCGACCCGAAAGCGAATGGGATCCGGTTGTGCTTAATTACACTTCCGGTACGACTTCGGCTCCCAAGGGAGTGTTACATTGCCACAGGGGCATTTACGTTATGTCGGTTGACTCTCTAATCGATTGGACCGTACCGAAAAACCCGGTTTACTTATGGATTGTACCGATATTTCACGCTAACGGTTGGACCTATCCATGGGGAATCGCCGCCGTCGGAGGAACAAACGTCTGCTTGCGCAAGGTTGACGTGCCGTTAGTCTACCGTTTGATTCGTGATCACGGCGTCACACACATGTGTGGAGCTCCGGTGGTGCTCAACATGTTGTCCTCGACTCAGGACTCGCAGCCTCTTCTTAACCGTCCCGTCAACTTCTTAACCGCCGGTTCTCCGCCTCCAGCAGCCGTGATCCTCCGAGCAGAATCAATCGGTTTCGTGATCAGTCACGGCTACGGACTAACGGAAACAGCCGGTGTGATCGTCTCCTGCGCGTGGAAGCCACAGTGGAATCATTTACCGGCGAGCGATCGTGCCATGTTGAAGACACGGCAAGGAGTGAGAACCGTCGGAGGGTTTAGTGAAATCGACGTTGTGGATCCTGAATCAGGTGAAAGCATTGAGAGGGACGGAGACACCGTCGGGGAAATAGTGATGAGAGGAAGCTCGATCATGCTTGGTTACTTAAAAGATCCGATCGGAACCGAGAAAGCTCTCAAGAACGGGTGGTTATACACCGGAGACGTTGGTGTGATTCATTCGGATGGTTATCTAGAGATTAAGGATAGGTCAAAAGATATAATCATAACGGGTGGAGAGAATGTGAATACAGTTGAGGTTGAAACGGTTTTGTATACGAATCCTGCGGTAAGTGAAGTGGCGGTGGTGGCGAGACCTGATGAGTTTTGGGGAGAGACGCCGTGTGCGTTTGTGAGTTTGAAAAGTGGGTTGAGTACGAAACCTACGGAAAAGGAGTTGATAGAGTATTGTAGGAAAATGATGCCTAGGTATATGGTTCCTAAAACTGTCTTGTTTATGAATGAGTTGCCTAAAACTTCGACTGGAAAATTCTCGAAGTTTTTGCTTAAGGAGATTGCTAAGAACATGGTTGATGAGACAGTTTCTTAAACATATTCCACCGTTCCACAAAATTTTGGAATCGCATTCCATTGGTTCTATTTTGTAGCCAATATAATATACAATGGTCAGTGGATTTGTTATTCCTCTATTCGATCGTACGTAAGTCAGATCGTGATTCAATAGATGGGATGTGTACCAATATGTAACAAAAGGGTTTGAATATAGTATTGGGATTTGTTTGTTTTTACGCGGCTTTGAATAGCTCGTTTTATTTGGCAAGACTTATCTGTTTCGACGGAGACAGAGCAAACTGATCTTACCAATGTGGTGTGTAACATCGACTCTGACGTGTATTGAGATTAACACATTCATTATTGTGTTAGGTACTTGTTTATTTTTTCTCATTCTTGTGTTGTGTTATTCATTCTTGTTCCAAGTTCTTAATTTTACTGTCAGAAACCTATCTTAGATGTAACATTACTTAAGTTTTTATGTGTTTGTTTGTTATGTTATTACAGCTTCATTTGAGTAATATGGAGAACTTAATATTTCAACAGCTCGACTCGTGTCCCTTAATAGACGATCTGAGTTTGAGGTTCATCACTCGGAGAAGAACAACAGAGACGACAAATGAGAATTGAAAACCCCAGAAAAATTCTCTTTTGGTCTCGACAGCAAGAGGACAAAACAAAACGATAGTGAGCCAAAGCTGGTTTGGAAGCCCAAGTCCGTTGAGCAGAAGCCAGAGCCCACTAAGAAATTAGAGTCCACTAAGAAAGCCTCAAGCCTACCTACAAAACAAGACAAAGAGAAGAAGAGTCTAGATGAAGAAGCTGTCAAGCAATGTCTCAAAAGCAATTACAGATGTTCCAATCAGGAAATTATTTTGACCAATAGGTTCAAGGGTTTAGAGGCTGAGGTTACTTGTTAAACCTAATCCTCCAAGTATAAATATGAACAGTATTGTAACCAAGAACTCTAAGGAGAAATAATAACAAAAGTCATGGACTTATCTTCTTCATTTAAGTTTTGATCATATAACTTCTTCACGGTATCAGAGCACAGTAGATCCATGGTTAATCCATCCATGGATCTCTACTCTTTTCCTGCGTTAAACATCACAAATTTTGTTACTCTCAACCTAACACAGAAAATTACGTCTCTTGGAAAGCTCAGTTTGAATCCTTTCTCTCTAGGTAAAACTTACTCGGTGTCGTTAATGGCGCTCTTCCCGCTCCATCTGAGGTGATTCCGGTGTCTCTCTCAACGACCAAGGCCACCACTGTTCCAAACCCAGACTACGGTGAATGGTTCAAGGCTGATCAGATTGTGCGTGCTTGGCTTCTCGGTTCGTTGTCTGAAGATATCCTGTCTGAAGTTGCTGGCACCAAAACAGCTCATGAACTGTGGTTAGCACTCGCAAATCACTTTAACAAGGTATCATCCTCTAGACTCTTTGAGCTACAAAGTAGGCTACAGTCTGCAGAAAAACTAGAGAGACCCATGGGTGATTACCTTAGAGATATTAGAATGTGTGTGCGCAACTATCCTCCATAGGCAGTCTTGTTCCTGAAAAGATGAAAATTTTTGCTGTGTTAAAAGGGTTAGGAAGAGAATATGAGCCTGTGAAAGTCTCAGTCGAAGGAATGATTAATCTTCACCCACCTCCTACCTTCGATGATGAGGTTTCTCGGTTGACCACCTATGCGGAGAGGATATCTAACTACATCACTTCTGTTGATGTCTCACCTCACTTGGCTTTCTTCACCAACTACTCTGGTCGAGGAAGAGTAAATGGTCGCTCTGGTGGATCAAGAGGACGTGGAGGATTCACTACCAAAGGCAGGGGCTGTAACGCCCGCGTCCCGCAATCTTAAAGGGGGGCAATTTGTTTTAAGGGAATTGATAGCTAAATGAGCTTAAGTAGCTAAGCTACTAGCTCAACCAGCTGGAATATAAGCTTAACGAGCTCCGCGAGCTTGATGAACAAGTTATCTCAGCTGCGGACAGCTGCGGCCAGATGCAGACAGCTATCGGCCAGCTGCGGACAGCTATCAGTCAGCTGCGGACAGCTATCGGCCAGTTACCGTCAGCTCGACCAGCTGCCAGTCAGCTGCCACTAGCTCGACCAGCTGCCAAGGAGCTCGACCGAGCTCGGCCAGCTGGACGGTAGTGGACAATGTACGGGTCAGCTGGGGAGCTCGGGGCGGTCATGGGAGCGGTGACCGAACAGGCATGACCGAACGGGCATGTACGGACAGAGATGACCGAACAGGCACGGCCGGACAGGCACGGCCGAACGTACGCAATCGAACGTGCGCGATCGAAGAGTCTTGTCGGACAGGTACCTTTTGGGGCCTAGACTTCGGCCAAGACCCTATAAATAGAGGGCGTTGCCTTCTTTTCAAAATCACCATCATCATTCCATCGTCCATCTATGCCTAAGAAGAAAAGGGGGTGCGGCTTGGCGAGTACTACGGTACATCATCTGAACTGATACGCATGCTACCTCTCTATCGACGGTACGATGAGATGAGCGACGGTTCGACAATCGAGTCGAACCGATCGAAGGATAAGAGGCAGTTCAACCATGGAGTCGGACTGATCGCAGGATGATCAACGGTTCGATCATAGCATCGGACCAATCGAAAGGTCATCGACGATCCGTGTCAATGGATGGATCGATCGAGGATTGACCGGTGATCCAATCGCTAGTCGGATCGGGTGTTCCAAGGATCAATGATACGAGCCGTAGGTTGGATTGATCGATCGGGTGGTCGGCAAGTCTGTCGGAAGTATCGGCCTGGTTGGTGGTCGATCATCGATTCAATTATGGGGTCGGATTGTTCGATCGGACCTGGCTTTGATACCAAGACCGATGAGTCGACCGAGGTATCAAGGTACGTTCGGTACCAAGCTTTGAGACACGAGTGGTATGGGGTGCTGATAGCGCAACCGATCACCGTGAACCGAAGGGACTATATGTCCCCATCCCTAATCTGTGCAAAGCTTGTGGGGTTGGTTGGTTGTATGGCTAAGCACAAAGGGATGGTCAAGGTTAATATGATATTCCGCTGCGTATAAGGTTTACGAAGCAAGGCCGTGAGCCAAAGC
Source organism: Camelina sativa (assembly GCF_030686135.1). Taxonomy (NCBI): domain Eukaryota; kingdom Viridiplantae; phylum Streptophyta; class Magnoliopsida; order Brassicales; family Brassicaceae; genus Camelina; species Camelina sativa. The sequence goes on from NC_141899.1 coordinate 31,661,998, forward strand.
TAAGTAACCGATTCAATGGATATTCGGTCGGGAATAAGGCCGAATGGAAGCCGTGACCGCGGACGCCGAGAGGTCCAGGTCGGGATCTTTCAGGGGCTTTCATCAGCAAATCTCTCAAGGATCAGTCTCTGGTAGCTCCTCGAACACAGACAACAGAGTAGTCTGTCAAATTTGTGGAAAACCTAGTCATCCTGCTCTGTCCTGCTGGCCTCGGTACAACAACAGTTATCGTCAAGAAGAGCTTCCACTGGCCTTAACTGCTATGAGAATCATTGATGTTACCGATCACACCGGCAATGAATGGGTCCCTGATTCAGGTTCCACTGCTCACATCACCAACTCTCATCACAACATGCAACACTCAAGTCCATATGTCGGGTCAGATGCTGTCATGGTTGGTAAAGGAGACTTTCTACCTATCAGTCACACTGGATCTACCAGTCTGCCAGTAAGCTCAGGTAAGTTAAATCTAAAGGATGTTTTGGTCTGTCCTAACATTGCAAAATCTCTGTTATCAGTTTCGAAGCTTACCAGAGATAATCCTTGTTATGTTAACTTTGATGATGATCATGTTGAAATCCTTGATAAGGCAACAAAGAACCTTCTGGCTCTGGAAAACAACAGTAACGAAGGTCTCTACACTCTGAAGGGCTCTCCGATTCATCACTCAGCTCTTTACTCCTCTCGGCAACACTCAGCTTCTGAAGATGTGTGGCACATGAGGTTGGGGCATACAAGTCAACAAGTCCTTTAGAATCTGTCCACAACAAAAGCAATAGTCATTAATAAAAGCTCCAATGGCATTTGTGAGGCATGTCAGTTTGGGAAAAGCACTAGTTTACCTTTCTCTCCTTCAAGCACGACTACTTCAAGGCCTCTTCAACGCATTCACTGCGACTTTTGGGGACCTGCACCAATAAAGTCAGTGCAAGGATTTCAGTATTATGTCATTTTCATAGATAACTTCTCTCGCTTCTGCTGGTTGTATCCACTTAAGTTAAAGTCAGACTTCTTTTCAGTATTCACTATGTTTCAAGCTTTAGTGGAAAACCAGTTTCAGAATAAAATTGGCAGTTTTCAATGTGATGGTGGTGGAGAATTTATAAGTACTAAGTTTGTGAGTCATCTTCAACAACATGGGATTCAACAGTTAATCTCGTGTCTAGGCCTGGGCATTCGGGTACCCATTCGGGTTCGGGTCGGGTATTTCGGATTTTCGGGTATTTCGGTAAAGGAGTCCTAGACCCATTCGGATATTTCTAGTATTCGGATCGGATTTCGGATAAACACCCATCGGGTTCGGATCGGGTTCGGGTTTTACCCAATACCCGAAATATACTTCAAATTTGGGTTCAATTCTAATATTTACATCTTAATCTTAACAAAATACTCGAATTCAATCTGAATTCCAAACAAATCCAAATTTAAATATCTCCAACTCTGATATTAAAACTGAAAAAAATTATGGCAAACATGTTTATTGTTAAAAATGTTATATTTTTTATTGTCTTTTTTCTTATTTGTATTTTTTAATATGTAGAAACAATATTTTAGTATATAGAATTCATGAGTGTAAAATAAAAACCATAATTAAGTCTGTATAAAATAATTATAATCTCTCATATCTAAAATTTTTTTTTTAAAAAATAGTACTGGTATCAATAACAGGGGCAAATCCACACGTTATAGATTGTGGGACAATTATATCTAGTAATATATAACTACCTGGGGTTCTAATACTGACCAAAGATTTTAAAGTGGCAAAATGGTTACAATGTATCTCTTAAACCCTTAAGGTGGTGGGTTCGACCCCTATTAGTTACTATTTTGTAGTGTATGTTTATATATATTCGGGTTAGTCCGGGTACCCGTTCGGATATCGGATAATACCCGATCGGGTTCGGGTACCCGATTTTAAGAGGTACTAGACCCATTCGGGTATTTTAAAAATTCGGGTACGGATTCGGGTCGGGTTTTTCGGATCGGGTTCGGGTCGGATTGTCGGGTTCGGGTATTTTGCCCAGGGCTACTCGTGTCCATACACACCACAGCAAAATGGTATAGCGAAACGAAAACATAGGCACCTGATAGAACTAGGCTTAGCAATGATGTGTAAGAGTAGAGTACCTTATCGATACTGGGTTAAAGCTTTCTTCACGGCAAACTTTCTCGTTAATTTGCTGCCAACCTCCACTTTGTCTGATCATCGCAGTCCCTACGAAGCCCTGCATGGTCACAAGCCAGATTACACGTCGTTACAAGTGTTTGGTTGTGCATGCTATCCTACACTTCGAGACTATGCTCATAACAAGTTTGATCCAAGGTCCTTGAAGTGTGTCTTTCTTGGGTATAATGGAAAGTATAAAGGATATAGGTGCTTACTTGTCTCTACTAGGCGTGTCTTCATCAGTCGACATGTCGTGTTTGCTGAACAGGAATTCCCCTTTCACATTGTCTCCTCCTCTAAGCAAACTTTGTGCACACCACTCTTGCAAGCCTGGAACAAAAGCTTTATTAGTCAGAAACCCACAACAATACAAGAGCAGTCTTCAATCGAAACAAATATTGTCAGTGGCACATTTCCTCACCCACAGTCATATCGGTTTACTTACAACGAACAAGATTTTCCACCTTTGATGACTTCAGTTTCACCTCCTGTGGTTGATAAGGAGAGTTCTGGGTGTACGGCAGGCTCTGATCCTGTTCCTATAGGCAACAGCTCTCCTTCATCTTCTCATTCCGAGGATGACTCTGTTGATGCATCTCTTTCAGTCTCGACTGACACTTCAATGGCTGACAATACCACAGCTTCTCAGGAATCCATTCAAATCAATGAACCGATTGAAGATTCTCCTCCTGCATCCACAGTTGTGTCCACACCAGGTCACAAAATGGTTACAAGAGCAAAAGTAGGAATAAGAAAACCTAACCCACGGTATGTTTTATTTACCTCTAAAGTCTCTAACCCTGAACCAAAGACGGTTAGTGCTGCTCTCAATCATCCAGGCTGGAATGGAGCTATGGTGAAGAATATGTTAATTGTGAAGAGGCAGGAACCTGGACACTTGTTCCTCGAACACTTGGCATGCATGTGTTGGGTAGTAAGTGGGTATGCAGGACAAAGCTTAATGCAGATGGTTCACTCGATAAGTTAAAAGCAAGAATAGTAGCGAAAGGGTATGATCAGGAAAAAGGTATAGATTACCTTGAAACTTACTGTCCGGTTGTGAGAACACCAACAGTAAGATCTGTTCTTCATGCAGCAACAGTTATGGGCTGGGAAATCAAGCAAATGGATGTGAAGAATGCATTCTTGCATGGCGATTTGACAGAAACGGTCTATATGACTCAACCAGCTGGCTTTGTTGATCCTGCAAAACCAGACTATGTCTGTCACTTACACAAAGCACTCTACGGTCTAAAGCAAGCACCGAGGGCTTGGTTTGATAAATTTAGTACCTTTCTCCTTGAGTTTGGCTTCTGCTGTAGCAAGTCTGATCCATCATTGTTTTATTACTTCAAGGGAAAGGACATCATCTTCTTGCTCCTCTATGTGGATGATATGGCTATAACTGGAAAGAACTCACAAGGGTTAGAGACATTACTCAGTGAATTAAACAAACGCTTTAAGATGAAAGATTTTGGGCAACTTAGCTATTTTCTGGGAATCCAAGCTCACTTTCATCCTGGTGGTCTGTTTCTCTCGCAACAAAAGTATGCAGAGGATCTGCTTGCAGTCGCAGGAATGTCCGAGTGTGCCCCAATGCCAACTCCTTTGCCACAAAAACTCGGTCAAATCAAACATCCGCAACCACTCTTTGATAATCCCACTTACTTTTGAAGCTTGGCAGGCAAGCTCCAATATCTCACTCTGACTCGTCCAGACATCCATTTCGCCGTCAACTTCGTCTGTCAGAGAATGCATGAGCCGACAGTAAATTAGACTTTCACCTCCTGAAACGAATTCTTCGATATATTAGAGGGACAGTCACAATGGGCATCTCATTCAACTAAAATACAGACTTTCGACTTCAAGTCTACAGTGATAGCGACTATGGAGGCTGTAAAACCACAAGTCGATCCACAAGAGGTTTCTGTACTTACTTGGGCAGTAATATCATTTCATGGCAATCACAAAAACGAAACACTGTTTTCAAAAGCTCGACAGAGGCAGAATATAGAGCTATGTCTGAGGCTGCATCAGAAATTACCTGGTATTGTAAGATCATGAAGGAACTGGGGATCCCTTTGCATCGTACTCCAGATCTCTACTGTGACAATCTCTCCGCTGTATATCTCTCGGCGAATCCTGCTTTCCACAGGCGAACCAAGCATTTCCTGACTCATTACCACTACGTTCGGGAACAGGTAGCTCTTGGGAACATCATCGTCACTCACATCCACAATCAGTTCCAGATCGCAGATATCTTCACAAAATCGCTACCACCAAGGCCTTCTGCCGCTCTTCGGTCCAAACTCGGCGTCGTTGTGCCACCTACGCCAAGTTTGCGGGGGGGGGGGGGGTAATAGACGATTTGAGTCTGAGGTTCATCACTCGGAGAAGAACAACAGAGACGACAAAAGAGAATTGAAAACCCTAGAAGAATTCTCTTTTGGTCTCGACAGCAAGAGGACAAAACAAAAGGATAATGGGCCAAAGCTGATTTGGAAGCCCAAGTCTGTTGAGCAGAAGCCAGAGCCCACTAAGGAATTGGAGTCCACTAAGAAAGCCTCAAGCCCACCTACAAAACAAGACAAAGAGAAGAAGAGTCTAGATGAAGAAGCTGTCAAGCAATGTCTCAAAAGCAATTACAGATGTTCCAATCAGGAAATTATGTTGACCAATAGGTTCAAGGGTTTAGAGGCTGAGGTGACTTGTTAAACCTAATCCTCCAAGTATAAATATGAACATTATTGTAACCAAGAACTCTAAGGAGAAATAATAACAAAAGTCATGGACTTATCTTCTTCATTTAAGTGTTGATCATATAACTTTTTCATCCCTTACCGATAAAAACATCAGAAATCGGTTCAGCTCCATTCAAAACCAAGTTGACCACACGTATGCAGATAGTTTACTACACGCAATCCATAAACGTCACTGACAAGCTTCTAGTCCTCTGTTTTAAGCTCTGTTTTTAAGCCCAAATGTTTCGGCTCCAAATATATATTTTTTGTAAAACCAGTTTTTTTGTTTGAATAAATTTTACAGTAAATTCATTTTACATATATAGTTACAAATTGATGTTCTAAATTTTGATTTTTTTTTTTTTTTGGTTTAATTTACTCTCCAGTGTGCATCAGCAATGTCAATGTCATAAATAGCTAACGAGAAGTCGGATTATGCTAGAACCGCAACGTCATTCCGCAACTTTGTATCACAAAAACCTGATTCACATTTCCCAGCAAAATCAGGAAGATACCATCTTGATATATCTTTCGCTTGTCCATGGGCTTCAAGATGTCTTGCAGTCTTGAAACTCAAAGGGCTTGAAAAAGCAGTAAGCTTTTCGGCAGTGCCGGCCCAACATTCATGAGGGCCCTACGCAAAATTCTAAAAATGTGTCTTTTTCATCTATGACAAAAATTATAGGTTTTTTATAGAGCTCATAACTTGATATTTTAAGGCCTTTTACATATCCTAAAAAGGAAAAAAGGCCTTTTACATGTAAATAAAAAAGCCCTTATACATATCTTTAAAATAAAAAAGGCCTTTTGTTTAAGTGAAAAAGGCTTTTAAAAATTTAGGCCCGAATCCTTGGCTTCACTTGTTTCCCCTGTGGGCCGGGCCTGCTTTTCGGTTAGTAAAAAAACCGTTTTTGACATATTTTAGTTTCTATTTTTTTATGGAACACAATCTGATTATCGATTTCTTCATTAGTCTGTACAACCAGTTTGGAGAAAAACCAAAGAAAGCGACGACCATATCCATATGAGATGGGTTTTTCCAGATTCAGATACAGAGGTTCTTGGAGCTACTACTGATCGTCTTAAAGGTGCCAAAAGTATAAGAGAACTTTATGATATCGCTAGCTTGAACTACAAATGATAACGTTAAATCAAAACTTGTTCATATAGCAGAAAACAGAGTAAATGAAAGTGAAACAGAGAAAATAACAGAGTTGTTTATTGATCAAGAAACTAAAAATGAGACAACGTTCACGAAGGAACGCAGAATCACTTCTCACCTGCAGAGTCTCGAAAGAGAATCTCTAGCAACGATGAGGAAGAAAGCTTAAGAAAAGTTATCTAAAGTTACAACTCTGAAAATGCATAAAAAGATAAGTATGAGCTAACACTGCTCTTATACTGCCACCACATTAAACAGTGTCAACCTCAACCTCTTATTCCTTTAGTGTGACGTTCACAATCTGCACTGCTGCCACCTGCATCTTGCCAGCTCACATATTCCCTTATCACGTGCTCTCACTCTCTGAAACAAACCGCACGTTCCTTTACTAATCCTCATATGATCCACGTGCGATTCCTCTCTTTTTTATTATATCAAAGCCACCTCGTTCAAAGAACCTTGTCCACAACGTGCGATTCCTCTCTTGTCTCCACACCCATCGTTCCGAGGTTCGTCTACGCTCTGATACCAATGATAACGTTAAATCAAAACTTGTTCATATAGCAGAAAACAGAGTAAATGAAAGTGAAACAGAGGAAATAACAGAGTTGTTTATTGATCAAGAAACTAAAAATGAGACAACGTTCACGAAGGAACGCAGAATCACTTCTCACCTGCAGAGTCTCGAAAGAGAATCTCTAGCAACGATGAGGAAGAAAGCTTAAGAAAAGTTATCTAAAGTTACAACTCTGAAAATGCATAAAAAGATAAGTATGAGCTAACACTGCTCTTATACTGCCACCACATTAAACAGTGTCAACCTCAACCTCTTATTCCTTTAGTGTGACGTTCACAATCTGCACTGCTGCCACCTGCATCTTGCCAGCTCACATATTCCCTTATCACGTGCTCTCACTCTCTGAAACAAACCGCACGTTCCTTTACTAATCCTCATATGATCCACGTGCGATTCCTCTCTTTTTTATTATATCAAAGCCACCTCGTTCAAAGAACCTTGTCCACAACGTGCGATTCCTCTCTTGTCTCCACACCCATCGTTCCGAGGTTCGTCTACGCTCTGATACCAATGATAACGTTAAATCAAAACTTGTTCATATAGCAGAAAACAGAGTAAATGAAAGTGAAACAGAGGAAATAACAGAGTTGTTTATTGATCAAGAAACTAAAAATGAGACAACGTTCACGAAGGAACGCAGAATCACTTCTCACCTGGAGAGTCTCGAAAGAGAATCTCTAGCAACGATGAGGAAGAAAGCTTAAGAAAAGTTATCTAAAGTTACAACTCTGAAAATGCATAAAAAGATAAGTATGAGCTAACACTGCTCTTATACTGCCACCACATTAAACAGTGTCAACCTCAACCTCTTATTCCTTTAGTGTGACGTTCACAATCTGCACTGCTGCCACCTGCATCTTGCCAGCTCACATATTCCCTTATCACGTGCTCTCACTCTTTGAAACAAACCGCACGTTCCTTTACTAATCCTCATATGATCCACGTGCGATTCCTCTCTTTTTTATTATATCAACAAATCGATGGTTTCGGCGGCCATGACGCAGAGACTAGACAGAGGTGATGACAAGACAGAGAGAAAAAAACAGAAGAGTGAAAGAGAGAAGTTTGGGCCGAGAAAATAAAAATTTAGGTATTGGAACCTTGCTCTGATACCATGTAGAAGCTGTATTTCATATATCTTACAAGAGTTACAGAGAGGCCATTATATACAGAGATTAGCAGAGGAGCCTCTAGGTTAAGCGTAATTACAGAGGTTTCCTAATACAGAGATATGGAATAATGAGACGTTAATACAAATCCTATCATATCTAATCATATCTCTAACACCCAGTCTCCAAACCATTGTCGATGACACTAACGCATGGATTCACGATGACATAAATAACGGTGTTTATAAATGCGGGTTTGCTACAAATCAAGAAACCTGTGATGTGGTAAACCAACTATTCGGTTTACTAATCAGTATTGTAATTAATTAAAAATTTGATTCCAAAATGTTAATTTATTTTTCTTTGCAGGCAATGAAACAATTGTATCATGCATTGGACAAATGCTAAGAAATACTCAGAAAATAACGGTTACTTTGTGGAAACACTTTGACTGAATCAGATATCTGATTATTCGTCACTCTCATAAGATTTAAGCACAAAATGTTATGTTTTCGGATTTTTCATATCTACGTTTTGTTGAATTTACCATTTGTTTTTGCAGGTTTACGCAGTAATCTTCAAATGCGATAAAAGACTCGTAAGAGAGTATTATAATCTCTTTAACTACACAAAAGATATCTACCAAATCGCGGGAATAAGCAGTACAGTAAAGATGGATCATATAAAGCAAAATTACTATAGAAGCTTTCCTTCTTTAAACCCTCTTGAGATCATCCCTGATGGACCAGACATTGATTACTCTTTGCCTCATGATCGACACAGATTCTCTTTAGGAACACCGTTAAGACGTGGTAATGCAAGACATGAGTTCGAGCAAGCAAGTCTTGTTTGTGAATTGTCTTTGGTATTACTTGAAATTTTCAGTAAGCTTTTTTAAGCGAATTAGTAATGCTTGTTTTTTTTCTTCTTCTTAATAAGAAATTTTGTTTCGGCCACAAGAATGAAAAGAAAGTGAAGTGACCTTAGTGCAGTGGCAGGAGGTAAGTCCATTTGTAGAAGGTACCATCACACCATGGATCGAGTCCCGCTCCCTACGAATGTAGGGATTTGGCTAATGGGCCGGCCAGTTGTGGCTCAATGGTTGACAAAAAAAAAAAAAGAATGAAAAGAAAAAAAAAATATTGACAAAATCAAGTTATACACATATAATCTTTATAATAGACTAGGTTTTGAACCCACGCTATGCGTGGGTTTATTAGATATATTTTGATGAAAATTATATATGATTGATGACGGTAATAAAATATTATCTTGTAAAAATAAATAAATTAGTATTGTCATTTTATTGTCAAAATTTGTGGTAATTTTCATTGTTACTTTTACCGTCTGGTTCTTCGTTATACTCTTTTTCTTCTTCTTTTCACATTTTTCCACTGAAAAACCTTTTTTTAGACTACCACACAACTTGTTAACCCATCAAACTCCAAAAACAAAATTATTTATTTTCTCATAAAATTTGTAAAATTCATGAAGAGCAGCATAGTCAACACATGCATCCAATTATTGATAATTTTATCAATAGTCAACGTGTGGTTTTAGATCCATACGTTTAGAATCTTCTCCGACCAAAATTCTTACTTGGTTTATAATATTTTAAAAACATAATAAAATATACTAATAATAATTTATTTAATATGAATCATATGATATATAGAAATATGAGTACACTGTAAGAACATAATAATTATAAATAAATAATAGCAATTATGTTATATCATCAAATAATATCAACTGTCTCATATTCTCAAATAACTGTAACCGTATATAACAGTAACCGTTTGAACCGGAACCATATTTAAACATAACCGTTTAACCGTTTATTAAACGGCTATAGTTAAGATTAAACAAAATTTCTAACCATAACCGATAGTTAATAACCATAACCGTAACAACTGTAACCCTGGTCATGCCTATGTATAGCTAATAAAACATGTGTGTTTGTCGTCCATCTTTCTTCTTTAAACTCCAAAACTTGACTCAAACATCAAATCAAGGTCTTGTGATGTCAATCCTTCTTCCTTAGACCCAAAAATAAAAAAAATTAATGAAAGTATATCAACTCATCTATAAAATCATACACAAAAATATGTTTTATAGCTCATAAGAAATAAAAAGCACAAACGTAAATAAATTATTTATGTTTTGCATCAATATTTCTAGTATTTAAAACTTTTAAAAGGTTTCGAAATATAAAATTTGAACCTTTTAAAAATTTTCAATATTTCTAATATTTTAAACTTTTAAAATTTAAAAATTATAATATTTATTAACTTTTTAAAAGCTAAGAACTTTTAAAAGTTTCAATATTTAAACTTTTAAAATTTTTAAAAATTAGAATATTTTTTTGAAACTTTTCAAAGTTTTAATTTGATCAAATAAAAAACCGGATCAAACCAAATAATTTTTAAACTTGGACGCTTGATAAATCAAATTTTCCTGCTCATTCGTTGTTGGAAACATATTAATCTTATTTATACTGGTTCTGAACCATTGTCTAAAAAATTTCTAGCCGATGTGGGATATTGTGCATAGTTCTTTTATTTCCATAAATTTAAAATTTCCTTTTTCTAAAAAATTCTGGAAATTTTAAAAAATGTTAATGAATGACATGTCAAATCCTGATAAGTTGTTTTAAAATAATTCTTAATATATAAAATTCTGGAGATTTTAAAAAATGTTAATTAGTGACATGTCAAATCCCGATATGTTATTTAAAATCCTATTTGGACAGCCTTAGGAGCTTATAGCTTCTACTTTTTATTAGTATAGATTCTTACTCCAATTTCTTTTTAATTAAATTTTCATTGACAATATGAAACAACATCTATTCCAAGAAGGTTAAGTTTTAAAACAACATTTAACTAAAATAGAGAGCCTAATGTTTGTTTTCTTAAATTAGGGTTTTCTAAAGTTAAATTATAGTTAAACAAAATTTAATTAAATTGGATTTTATCAAAAACAAATTAATCTATATAATAATAGCAATCTGAATAAATGTAAAGAACAGTTACAATTTTTCTCAGTCTTAGATAGGTTTCACAACTGTCTAGCATTCCTCTTTGTTTGAGAGTAAACCACCCAAAAACACCATTGCCAACCACTTTATAAAAAAGCCTTCCCTTAAACCAATTGAGCTTGATTTATTTTCCATTTGCAAGATCACACCAAACACTTTAATGAATGTGAAAGAGATGTTCTATAGGATTGCAAGTTTTTACCAATCGATAGAAAATGAACTAGAGTGGTACATTGTGAAAAGCATAGAAAAATATTTGTAAGGACTTTGATTGATCTTAGCACTAGTGAATTACATTTAAGGACTGTGGTTTGAATCCTTTGATGATACTTTTTGGTTCTGAATCCCTTTTCCCAAACCTCTCTCTCTCTCACTTTTGTTTGGTTCTTGCTTGAGGACTAGCAAGAGATAAGTTTTGGGGAGTTGATATCTTGTGTTTTTGTTGAGTTTTAAGCCTTGTTTTTGCATAGTTTTGTTGCATAGTCTTGTCATTCTAGGTTGTTTTAGGAGCATATGCATCTAGTGTGTGTTCTCTCAGGTTCTTGGAGTAATCTCAACACATTTGGATCATTTGGGCTTGTTTTGATGCAAAGAAGCAAAGAAGAATGAAGTGGAGAAGAAGCCATGACCGGAGCCACCAGCGGTCAAGACCAGCGGCCAAAGGCTGGCCGATTGGAAGAGGAGATGCATTTGATCGCCACCACCAGCGGGCAAGACCAGCGGCCAAAGCATGGCCGTGTGAGACAATCGGGCAGGACCAGCGGCCAAACCGTGGCCGATGGGAGATAAGAGGCACATGAACGGTGCTACCAGCGGGTAGGACCAGCGGCCAAACCATGGCCGATGGAGCCACGCGACCACACCAAGCGGCCAAGCCATGGCCCCTAGAGCCAATACCACATTTGTTTTAGTTTTGAACCGGGTTTGACCTAGTTTGTTTTGGATTGACCCGGATTCTCTTCTACTTTCCTATAAATACTCTAACCCTATTAAGGGGAGACTTATCTCTTATCTTATCTATTGTTTTAGCAGCCACTTAGGGTTCTTAAGCTTATCTACTCTTGGTTTGTTGAATGATTGAGTACTTTTAAGTTTGTAATAGTAATTTCTTCTTCTGATCTCTTAATCTATAATCTCTTATTATGATTTCACAAAGATCAAACTCTTTCCTTTGTGTGATCATGATGATGAGTGAGTAGATCCTTAGAACTTTGGGCTAGGTAGATTAGGGAGATAGATGATTGATCTTTGATGTCTAGGGCTTTATTAATGTATTTCCTATCTTGATTAGTGTTAATAATGCTAGATAGCCTTGATCATGTTTAAATCTAGACATTAGGATTTCCATGCCCATAAGGTGTTTGATAAAATTTCTGAACCAAATTAATCAAGAGCTTTGCATTCCTAGCCAATTGAAATTGATGATTAGGGTGCTTAGTGGTATTTAGACTTGTTCTTAATGCATGCTTGCCTTGTGATTGCCTTTGGAAATTGTTGATTATCACTTGATTAGCATATGATCTCTATCATGGAAATGGATTGATTTGCATTAGTGTTCTTAGTCATAGGATTGTTCTTGATTGTTGCTTAGACATCTAGGATTGGTTAGCTATCTCCCAAGTCAATTACCTTGCCCAAGGTTCACTTGTTTAATATTGATTTAAAGTTTGTTGCTAGTTGTGTTCTGTTTCTTTGAGTTTGCATTGTTTGAATTGTCTTGTTTTCTTTCTTTGAATTAGTTTGTTAGTTAAGATTGTTACAAAAGAATATTTTTCGGTTTAAGAATAGATTAAACATCTTTGTGTATTTTTAGTGAGCTGATTAATGCAAATTGTGGATTGATAATTTAATTGATAGAAAAATACTACATCACTACTCTCGCACAATTCTATATATACAATCTATATATAGATACTACAAAAACAATGAAAGTTTCTAAAATACTTTATTACCAAACAAAAATATATTTTGTCTTTAATGATTAGAACTAATAGGCCTCATGTGCCTCAGAGTAACCCTCTTTCCCAGAGAGCAGCTTTCATTGTTTTCAGTGATTCTTCCATATCATCACAAATGGTGTGAGGATCCGGTATTATGGTAGGATCAACCGTTATCGTGATTGTCATTTCCCCCGCATAACTTGTGTAAATTATGAACAATGCCTATCAAACACACATAAAACAAGACAATTAATTAAAAAGAAAAGCTTATACCGTTTAAACTAAATTACGCAACAACCCAGAAAGACGTACATATGGATGTCCATAAGAAATTGGCGAAATGTAAGCGATAGGATGGCCATGGAAACTGATTTCTTCCGTAGGGCCCATAACGTTTGAAACACATGCCGTTATGTTCATCCCGTGTAGATTGACTAATGATGATACTACCTATAATGACAAGAGTGAGTTATATGTACTTCCCATAAAAATTAATGCAAACAAATCTCAATTTATTTTACCTTGGCTCCAAACACTTTTAGGCCTATTTTGACAAGATAATACGCTAGAGCTGCGTGATAAGAATGCTTTTTTCGAGCCAGCATAGCTTTGGATTTTTTCAAATTAACCAATGGATCGGTTTCTAAACGAATTGATAACGGTAAAACAATAAAGCTAAAGTAGTTCCCCCATCTGCATTTTGAATCCTTGACCATCATTTCTGCCAAAGGCTTTATGAAGAAAATATATATATCAAAATGTGCAATTATTGTTTGTTGAGAACCAAAGAGTTATATTGTATAAGTCTCTAACCTTGAACCCGATGTCCGGCCTTAGATTTACTGTACAACCTGCACGGAATCGTATTCCATCTGGAAGACTGTTCGGATATGAAGTCAATAATGCGCCATCCTCCTCATTATTCTTGTCTTGTTGTTCTTCAAGAAAAAGACATGCGGGTGAAACATTAATTTATAGATCATATAAGCAGCTTCGTTCATTATATTAGAATCAATTTCTGCAGGTTATGTTATTAACCGTTGTAATTTAATCACTAGAACTTTTAATAATACATCATCTATACTTAATTTAATGTTTACCATATTGTCGGTTAATATAGCTAGAAAGAGCAGCTTGTGTAATTCCGAGTAGAACATCATTGATGGTCTAATAACAGCATATGCAATATATAGAAAGCACAGATATCCATTAGAAAGTTACGTAAGAAAAATCCTCTCAAATGAGTTATGAACATAAATCACAACGTACCATGTTCATAGCATTTTTGATAAGTTTAATGTCATCGAGAGAGATATTTCGGTGATAACATCTCTTTGGATTGCTCCTGACATTCGCACGGCCTTTCAGTGGCGTTTCTGTATCCTTCAAAAAAAACATTGTCGCAAATAGCAAGAACATATCTACGATTGTATTCCATATCAGTCTCAATGTAGAACCAATGGTGAATATTGCCCGTAAGAACCAGTCATTTTTTTTAAGTCTATGCGACACAGTGCTTCGCCGTTTCACAGAAGGAATAGCAGTAGGCAACATGTCTGGATTTGATGTTTTGTGGGTACATGCGAGCACGAGGGAAAAGAAGGACATTCCATCTCCCAACGCATGGTTAAATCTTATTATACCAACTGCTTTAGCATCCAAGGTTTTGACGTTAAGGATGTGAATGTCCCACAAAGGCCGTGATCTATCTAGAGGAATCATTGTGAGACGTGAGATATAGTCATCGACGTAGCTTTGTCCACCATCACATATCTCTTCTGGATCTATGGACGGTACAATTACATGATCTTCTACGTTGACGTCGGTCTCGATCCATTTTGCACCATTTTCAGACTATTAAGATAAGACACAGATGGAGACCAAACGACATGTGTTAAGATAGGATTTATACAAAATTTATATATTCCCAAAAAAAATATGGCCGTACGTCGATTCAAATTACATGGAGATCAATAAAATAAATATCACATATATATTTTTAATCAATTTAGCATCTATATTTAAAGAATAAGTTCAAGAAAAACTAAAATTGTAAATCTGCAGGTCATGTTCGAATTATTTTTCTTAAAAAAATAAAATCAATTTATATCGATATCTAAAATATAAACTCTTGAAAATCAAAATATGGTCATGTTCGAATGCATCACTTACAAGTAATCGAACATAATTATGTTTTATGTATAAAGAGTTGGCAAAAAAAAAACTTATGTATAAGGAAGTTTGGCATATATATGTGTTTTAGTGGGTACCAGTTTGCTGCAGAAACGAGGATGCTTGTAGACATTGTGCCTCAAAGCATGAAGAACAACATCGGGGTTCATTTTGCTTTTGAACCCAATGTTGATGATGTTACACATGCCTGTGTCTGGCGATTGGAATAGACGCGCCATCGGGCTGAGTGGCTCCTCCTCCTCATTCTTCATTCTCCCTTCCTCTTCCATGTGCATATCTCTTCTCTCTCTTTCTTTCCAACGCTATTATAAAGTTTGTCTTATAAGTGGTCTTCCTTTTACTGATAAATTGTAGATATTTCATTGAAAATGAAAAAAGTTTAGGATAAAATGAAAATAAGTGGTATTCCTTTAATGTGACTATCTTTTTTATTTTGTTCTATAATGGTTGTTAGTATTATTGGCTATGAACAGTAAATAAATTATAAAGCGAGTTTGATTGATGATCAATTCTTCTAACATACAAAATATTGTAGTTGCCAGAAAACAAAAAACTTCAGTTTCAAGTTAGCATATATCGAATGCATCATTTAGCAAATTGCAGCTGATGGAAAAGGAGAGAAGCCTCTTCTTCTCTAGGCTGGAAATGAATACCACAAGTACAACTATAAAGTAAATACATATCAAGATTGAAGGACTTTTTTAGAAGCCACTTCTTCTCTAGTTCGAGGTTTATCTTACACATATGTCCCTATATATGTCCCTAGTACAAACTACCGAATACATGCAAATTAAACCAATCACAAAACCTTGTAATATCGATTCTTGACTTTAGTGTGTCTTTTGATTTTTCTTTGACATTCATAACAGTACACATGATGTTGTCCAAAAAATTCATCTTCATAAATATTTAGTCAATATTGTGTCGTAGCGTAAGATTCTTCCAATAAGATAGTTCCCAAAAATATATTTTTTTGTACCAATTATGCCATTTGTCGGTGACCTTTAGCCGTCAACCTTAACCTAATGACAATTATTACTAACATCAAAAGTTTTAGATGGTTCAACATGTCGTATCCGTTCATATAGAACTTGTTCACCAGTCAAAGATTAAGGTGAGTACTTCTTCACTGCGTGCTTTTCCTTTCAGAAATTTTTTTCTCCATAAAGAATGCCCTACTCAAACCAACATGTCTTTCTACCAGCTAGCAATAAAACTTACCATATGCCAGAAAATTGCTTGTAGTCCACGAGATAACATCTTGAAGGCTGAATTTGTGATTTACTGGTACGTCATAGGGCTCAACTTCATTGATCCATAACTCTTTTACCTCTTCAGTTAGTGGTTGGAGAAAAACATAAAAACTATAATTTGGTCCCAAATTTTAAAATCGTAAGAAACTGTATCACCGCGACAGCCAACCTCTCAATGAGCTCCGTGTCCACTCCCAGTCCATGGACTCACCTTTTTTAATGGGCCTCACGTCCTTTCACTAGACTCGTGAGCCTCTCAATATCCGACGTCCGGTTTACTACGTTTGGGAGGCTTGAAAGACTTGTTTACCGTCCCTATAAATCACCACATGATCTTTCCCCATGTTTTGTCCTCACTCGCATAGTACCGACAATCACTTTCCAAAATTTCACCCATTCTAAAACTACTCCAGCTCAAGCACACTTAACTCTGTAGTTCTCTCAAGACCCTTGACCAAAATGATAAGTGCACTTTCATGACATAGGTGACCAAATCAATTCTTTTAAACCTCTCAGCAAGTCTGGGGTATAATAATTCACCCCCACTAACAAATCGCAACGTCCTCGTTGCGTTTCAAGACCATCACTGTAATGACCCTCACCATGAGATAAATTACAAAATGAAATCTCAAGGCCAAAAGGTGAGAAAGAGAAGCTAACAAGAAAAGAAGGAAGTTTAATGAAGAAAGGTCCGAGGAAATTTCATCCGATCGACCAATGACCGCAATGGCCGTATCGCATCGACAGATCGACCGAAGGATCGACCAATGCCCGATGATGTCCGACTAACGAACCGCGAACGACCAAAGACCGCGGATCGACCCAACAAGCAAATTTGGGAGATAAAAACTTTTTCTCATCAAGGAATTAATCAAGGATTAATTTCCCAAAGTTAAAGATTAAATAATTCTTAGTGGAGGATTATTTTAATCAGAAAAAGTTAGTGGAGATTATTTTAATCAAAGAAGCTTAGTGGAAATTAAGAAGTGGAGATTAAGGTGGCCAAGTCATGCAATTTTTCACCAAAGAAATCCTAAGGAAGAAGTGGTGTTTAAGGAGGCCAAGTCATGCCATTCTACACCAAAGAAGAAGAGTGGAGCAAATCAAGCCAAGTCTCACTAATTGTTGCCAAGTGATTCAAGAGGAAAGAAGTGGACAACATTGAGCCAAGTCATGAGCGCCTATGCCTTACAAAATTTTGTGGCAAATAAAGGACCACTCGCTCAACATCTATTGGCGAGTGCCACCGCCCAGCTTCTCTATAAATACAACTCTCAGCTTTCTCATTTTCGCAAAAGGATAAGGGGTTAAGGAGAGAAAGTTTAAGAGAGAAAAAGAGAGCGAAAGAAGAGAAGAAGAAGCGAAGTGCTGCGCGAGCGAAGAGAAGAAAGAAGTGAAGACGCAAGACTAAGGCTATCGACTACTGACCAAGGTTGAATCGAGAAGGAACTCGATTCCAACCAAAGGAGAGATCCAAAAGTGCCGCGACTGGAGCTTCATCAAAGGGACCAATCATCGATGGTTTACTGTGAGTTCAGGCACATATTTCATCGGCTTAGATGGAGAATTAAATTTGTCCATCTAGTGCGCGGTTTGCATAAATCATATAGATGCATTTACTTGAATTCTTTTACGTTTTCTTGTTAAGTTGCATGCGAGGTGAGGTTACACTGGTTACTAGTTCGAAGTGATCTAGCGACAAGGGTGATAACTAATTAAAATACTTGAAAACTTATGAGCTTAAAAACCATATAAACTCAAGTATAAATTTTTGGTGAGGTTATAATGTGTATTAGTCCACGAGAAATTCCGGCTATGCGTATTATAACTTGGTATTGTCATCTTTCCCATTCCGTACCACATACAGCCGCGACATGCAACCCATGTTCGTGTGTGAGTAGGGTTGGCTACGAAGAGCTCGGAGGTTACTGGGCTCGCTACCCTGGCCGAAGCTGTCTACAGGACGGTGTGGTTTTAAAAGAGATCCAATCGCATGCCTTTGTGGTTGTGACTCGGGGATCGGTGAGGGGTGTAGGGAAAGGATGCATACCGGGCCCAATAAACTAGAACTTGATAAAACTATCGTTTTATTTGAAGTTTAAATTGTTCCATGTTTTGTGTATGCTTGCATGTAGTCATATGTTATTGCATGTAGTGCTTTTGTTTGTAGAATAATCTTTGCTTAGCTTATCAGCTTCCGCATGTTATCTCTGATTGCTTGTTATTCTGTGTGCTTGCTTATTAATCGTTTATCTTATGCTTGCTTGTTATTTATAATCGCTTGCATGTTGATTGATTGCACCTGCATGTTGTTTGTTAATGGGGTTTTGGGGATTTGGGGTTTAATTTCTTTGCAGGAACCCTGAGCTCACTAAGTAATCTTAGATTACTTATGATAATATTGTTATTCTGCAGGTAACCCTAGAGGGAACTAGAGGGCATGGTGAACGATAGGACTCCGGAGTAGATTTATTTTGGTGTCTATTGTAAAAATTAAAAGTATGTTTTATTGCGTACCAAACTTTGGCATTAAGCCGTGTTAGTCTTTTGTGAAATCGTTTAAAGTAAAACTCTTTTTAAGTGTTAATGAAATCGGCTTCCTTTTATTCGAGCGAGTTGTACTGATATAGACTTTGTCCGAGTCGGCTCAACACACGGCGTGTCTGTAGGGTTGCAAAGCCTGAAAGACGTGTCGTGTGGTCGGGAACCTCACCGATGGACTGGCCAAAGGGTCTTGATCCGTTCTTGTACTCGGCCGGATCGTCGGTGAACGTTTCCAAAGTGGCGTCCCGGTGCTGTCCGAAGGCCTGGGTGGTCCTAGTACAGTTCGGGGGCGTTACAACGGTGGTAACAGAGCATGGTTATGATGCTATATAGGACTCGCGTTTTCAAATGATTTATCGAGTCAAATGGTCGCAATAGACACTTAGGATAATCCGGATCATTCATCACTTAGGGTTAGATGGGATTAAGTAAACCCTTTGTTGATCGTGGATGCAGATGTCTCGTCAAGGATCCGAAAGGACAAGGTCAACGCATCGTTCGCCGGACACAGGGAGGGGTTCAAGTCAACAGTTTGGTCCGGAGGAATGGGGTTCGCATTTCGGAGATGCACAAGGAGTGGAATCGTTTCCAGGCATATTCGACCCGAATATGTATATGCCTGATTGGAATGTACCTGGCACGACGCCAAGATACACACTATCGAGTTCGACTCGATTTAGTACACCGGAAGGAATGTACCCGCCAGGATTTTCACCACTTAGACCGTTCGCTACCTATCCAAATCAGAACATGCCGAGGGGAGACCACGCGCATGGAGAAGGACCAAGTGAGCCGAATGTACCAGAGACCCAGCAGACACTTAAGATGATTCAAGACCTCTTGAGTCACATGATTCAGCAGCAGCAGCAGAACCAACCAAATCGTGCAGCAGAAGATCCATCCGACCAATTTTTAAAGCTAGAAATGTTATTGCGGAACTTAGGATTTCGCAAGTTCAAAGGATACCCGAACATTGTGTTAGCAGACGCATGGATAAAAGAATTGGAGAATAATTTCGAAATGACAAGTTGCCCAGAGGAGTATAGGAGACGAGTTGCAGTCAATTTCTTAGAAGAAGATGCTCGTGCATGGTGGGATACCGTAGTTCCTCGTTATCGATTCCAAACTATAACGTGGGAGATCTTTAAGAAGGAGTTTGAGCTAAAATACTTCCCACCAGAGTCACGTGAACGACTGTAGAATCAGTTCCTGCAACTAGAACAAGGTGAGATGACCGTTCGAGCTTACGGAAGAGTCTTTACAAGACTTCGGAGGTATTTGTACCAAGGAAATGACGACAAGTTAGCCATGGCCCGGAGATTCTTTCACGGACTCAGGCCGGACATAAAGGGGAGGTTGCACGCTGTGACATACCGGAGTGTCGCGGAAGTAGAAGAGAGAGCAGTAAGTGTTGAGGAAGCCACTGAGACCGAGAATGAGATTTCGGCCAAGGAGAAAAAGAAGGAACCAGTCCAGCAGATTAAGATCGTGAACACCCGGAAGGTGAACCAGGTGGCAGAACGAAATTGGGGCGCAGGCCGCGGTAAAGTTAAGATGAATGTCAATCAAGGAGGTCGAAATGTGAGCAACATGGATCCGCGAGGATGCTATGTGTGTGGACAAGTAGGGTATTTTGCTTGAGCTTGCCCAACCGTTGAAGAAACGAAGAGCACCAACCTGACAACCGTCACATGTTTTTACTGTGGCGAGTTAGGTCACTACGCGAATTCCTGTCCGTCAAAGCCGGCCAAACCGAACGCCCAAACTGCGAACCGTGCCCAGACAGCGAACCAAGTGAAGGAACCCCCAGCGAAGAAGCAAGCAACCCCGGCAAATGTTTTTGCTTTAGGAATAGAGCCACCTAAACCTCAGTAGGCCGCGAAGGGCCCTATAACAGGTTTGATTGGGTTCTAACTCTCTTGTGATTGATTGTGTGTTTGTGTGTTTGTGTGATTAGTTTAGCATTGCATTGTGTTATATTTGCTTTGCGTTTAGGAACATTACTTGTTGGTGGTAACCCCACACATGTACTGTTCGATTCGGGAGCGTCCAATAGTTTTGTGACTCTCGAAGTGGCTGTTAAGTTCGGAGACTTGTGTGAAGAGGAAGAAGTGAACATCAATGTTTACACTGCTGGCAATCAACCGCCTTTAAAGACAAGAAGATGGATCAAGGAACTGTCGATAGTCTTGCAAGAAACGAATCTCCCGGTAAATCCTCTAGTGATGCCACTGGATAAATTCGATGCTATTCTGGGAATGGATTGGTTATCGGAACACCAAGCCCATATAGACTGCAGCAGGAGCAGAATTATATTTGAAAACGGAGGAAGGACCCCTCTGGTTTTCAATGGGATCAGCCCAAGTAAAACAGCATACTTCGCATCGGCAGCAAGAATTGGAAGATCAGTTGAAGAGGATGAGGTTTATCTAGTCACTCTGACCGCCTTGGGAGGAGATGACAGAGAACGAATGGAAGTTGAGGATATTACCGTAGTCAAAGACTTTGAAGACGTGTTTAAACCGTTGGAAGGATTGCCTCCACCAAGGAGCCATCCTTTTACCATAAATTTGGAGCCCGGAGCTACCCCAATTGCTAAGGCACCGTATCGCATGGCACCAACCGAGTTGGCTGAACTCAAGACTCAGGTAGAGGACTTGTTGGAGAAGGGTTTTATACGACCAAGTTCATCGCCATGGGGAGCCCCAGTGCTTTTTGTCAAGAAAAAGGACGGAAGCATGCGCTTCTGTATTGATTACCGAGCAATCAATAACATAACCATCAAGGACAAGTACCCGTTGCCAAGGATTGATGAACTGTTAGATCAACTCAGAGGAGCAAGTTGGTTTTCGAAGATTGATTTAGCCTCCGGCTATCATCAAATCTCGATTGCAGAACAAGACGTGATGAAGACGGCGTTTCAAACAAGATATGGCCAGTACGAGTTTGTGGTTATGCCGTTTGGACTTACCAATGCACCGGCGGCATTCATGCGATTGATGAATGAAGTTTTTCACGACTACCTAGATCGATTCGTGATAATATTCATTGACGACATCCTCATATATTCAAGTAGTGCGGAAGAACACGCGGAGCATTTGAGGAAGGTGTTAGAAAGGCTAAGGGAGATGAAGCTGTTCGCCAAGTTCAGCAAGTGCAAGTTTTGGCAGAGGGAGATTGGGTTTCTAGGGCACCGAGTTTCGGAGCAAGGTGTGTCCGCCGACCCAGAGAAGATCGCCGCAATACAGGAATGGCCAAAGCCAACCTCAGTATCTGAAGTCAGAAGTTTCTTAGGCCTTGCAGGCTATTATCGAAAGTTCGTGAAGGGATTCTCAACTATTGCGAAGCCTTTAACACGACTTACTGGGAAAGGAGTGCCATTTAGATGGAGTGAAGACGTGGAGGAAGCTTTCAGGAAGTTAAAGGGAGCACTAACGACAGCACCACTGTTAGCCCTACCCGAGCTAAATCAACCGTATTCTGTGTTTACAGACGCATCAAGAGTTG
Source organism: Camelina sativa (assembly GCF_030686135.1). NCBI lineage: Eukaryota > Viridiplantae > Streptophyta > Magnoliopsida > Brassicales > Brassicaceae > Camelina > Camelina sativa. Next base: position 31,684,228 of record NC_141899.1, read on the forward strand.
GAGTTGGATGTGTTTTGATGCAAGGAGATAGGGTGATTGCTTATGCCTCTAGACAGTTAAGGAAGCACGAGGAGAACTACCCCACACATGACTTGGAGATGGCAGCCGTAGTTTTTGCGTTAAGGATATGGATATCGTATTTGTATGGAGAAGCGGTTCAGGTATTTAGGGATCATCAAAGTCTTAAGTACTTGTTCACGCAGCCAGATCTTAACCTGTGTCAGAGGAGATGGATGGAGTTCATCGCCGATTATGTTGAAGATTCAGTATCACCCGGGCAAAGCGAATGTCGTAGCAGATGCGCTAAGCCGAAGAAAAGCACAAGTTGATGCCGAGAGATGTGGAGTCTTTAGCCGAAGAATTGAAGAAGGTAAGGCTTTTAGCCTTAGAAGGAGAGTCTAGTGAGCCGTTGGGTTTACAAGCCGTAACTCAAGCGAGCCTGTTACATCGAATTCATGAAGAGCAGCACCAGGACGAAAACCTCAAGAGGATTATCGAAGAGTTGAAGAGTTCAGAAGGACCAAATGCAAGTGGTTATCATCTAGCTGATGATGACACCCTACTTCTCAACGGAAGAGTAACTGTACCAGACCGGAGCGGATTACGAGAAGAGATATTGAGAGCAGCCCACAGCTCAGCATTGAGTATACACCCGGGAAGCACCAAGATGTACAAGGACGTTCGAAGATACTACCATTGGCCTGGATTGAAGAGAGCAGTGGCGAAATGGGTAAGTCAATGCGACTCATGTCAGAGAATCAAGGTAGAGCATCAAGTGCCAGCAGGGTTATTACGCAACTTGCCCATACCAACTTGGAAATGGGACTCTATCTCGATGGATTTCATTACCGGTTTACCCATACGGAAAGGGAGAATCAACGATGCAGTATGGGTAGTGGTTGACCGTTTAACCAAGGTAGCCCATTTGGTACCAGTAAGGAGTACAGATCAAGCGCCAGTTTTAGCGGACAAGTATATAGATGAAATTTTGAAGCCTCATGGAGTGCCCGCAAATATCGTTTCTGATCGTGACCCCAAGTTCGCATCAATATTTTGGCAAGATTTGCACAGGGCGTTGGGAACAGATGTTCATATGAGCACCTCATTTCACCCGGAGACAGACGGACAGACGGAGAGGACTATCCAAACCATTGAGGACATGATCCGACTATGTGCTTTGGAATGGTCATCAGATTGGGAGAAGAATTTGCCATTAATCGAGTTTGCGTATAACAATAGTTATCACTCAAGCTTTGGCATGTCGCCATTTGAAGCAATGTATGGAAGGCCGTGCCGAACGCCTTTATGTTGGACAGAAGTTGGAGAGCGGACAAGTTTCAATCACAAACTGATTGATGAGACGACGGAGAAGATCAAGTTCATACAGGAGAGTATGAGGAAGGCACAGGACCGCCAGAAGAAGTACGCAGATCGTAAAAGACGAGAAGTAGAATTTGAAGTTGGAGACATGGTATATTTGAAGGTTGCACCACAAAAAGGAAAGGATCGTTTTGGTAAGGTGGGAAAGCTCGCAGTAAGGTTCATCGGACCATACCGGATCGAGCAAAGAGTAGTAGAAGTAGCCTACCGGCTATCTATGCCCGAAGTTATGCGATTGCATAAAGTCTTCCATGTTTCACAACTCCGGAAGCATGTACTAGACCCTAACATGATTGTGCCAGAGCCTATCGAGGAGTTGGAGCCCATTCTCACATACCCCGAAGGACCATTTGGAATAGGGCAAAGGAGGACTCGGAAGTTGAAGAACAGGAGTATCCCTCAAATCCAAGTATTTTGGGGAAAGCAGAACCGTAAGGTCACTACTTGGGAAGACGAGGATAGAATTAGGGCCAAGTACCCTCAACTGTTTGCAGAAGAAGATGAGGCAGGACCATCGGAACCCTATGGAATTCGGGACGAATTCTATTAAGGGGGGGAGAATGTAATGACCTTCACCATGAGGTAAATTACAAAATGAAATCTCAAGGCCAAAAGGTGAGAAAGAGAAGCTAACAAGAAAAGAAGGAAGTTTAATGAAGAAAGGTCCCAGGAAATTTCATTCGATCGACCAATGACCGCAATGGCCGTATCGCATCGACCGATCGATCGAAGGATCGACCAATGCCCGATGATGTCCGACTGACGAACCGCGAATGACCAAAGACCGCAGATCGACCCAACAAGCAAATTTGGGAGATAAAAACTTTTTCTCATCAAGGAATTAATCAAGGATTAATTTCCCAAAGTTAAAGATTAAATATTTTTTAGTGGAGTATTATTTTAATCAGAAAAAGTTAGTGGAGATTATTTTAATCAAAGAAGCTTAGTGGAAATTAAGAAGTGGAGATTAAGGTGGCCAAGTCATGCAATTTTTCACCAAAGAAATCCTAAGGAAGAAGTGGTGTTTAAGGAGGCCAAGTCATGCCATTCTACACCAAAGAAGAAGAGTGGAGCAAATCAAGCCAAGTCTCACTAATTGTTGCCAAGTGATTCAAAAAGAAAGAAGTGGACAACATTGAGCCAAGTCATGAGCGCCTATGCCTTACAAAATTTTGTGGCAAATAAAGGACCACTCGCTCAACATCTATTGGCGAGTGCCACCGCCCAGCTTCTCTATAAATACAACTCTCAGCTTTCTCATTTTCGCAAAAGGATAAGGGGTTAAGGAGAGAAAGTTTAAGAGAGAAAAAGAGAGCGAAAGAAGAGAAGAAGAAGGGAAGTGCTGCGCGAGCGAAGAGAAGAAAGAAGTGAAGACGCAAGACTAAGGCTATCGACTACTGACCAAGGTTGAATCGAGAAGGAACTCGATTCCAACCAAAGGAGAGATCCAAAGGTGCCGCGACTGGAGCTTCATCAAAGGGACCAATCATCGACGGTTTACTGTGAGTTCAGGCACATATTTCATCGGCTTAGATGGAGAATTAAATTTGTCCATCTAGTGCGCGGTTTGCATAAATCATATAGATGCATTTACTTTAATTCTTTTACGTTTTCTTGTTAAGTTGCATGCGAGGTGAGGTTACACCAGTTACTAGTTCGAAATATCTAGCGACAAGGGTGATAACTAATTAAAATACTTGAAAACTTATGAGCTTAAAAACCATATAAACTCAAGTATAAATTTTCGGTGAGGTTATAATGTGTATTAGTCCGCGAGAAATTCTGGCTATGCGTATTATAACTTGGTATTGTCATCTTTCCCATTCCGTACCACATACAGCCGCGACATGCAACCCATGTTCGTGTGTGAGTAGGGTTGGCTACGAAGAGCTCGGAGGTTACTAGGCTCGCTACCCTGGCCGAAGCTATCTACACGACGGTGTGGTTTTAAAAGAGATCCAATCGCATGCCTTTGTGGTTGTGACTCGGGGATCGGTGAGGGGTGTAGGGAAAGGATGCATACCGGGCCCAATAAACTAGAACTTGATAAAACTATCGTTTTATTTCAAGTTTAAATTGTTGCATGTTTTGTGTATGCTTGCATGTAGTCATATGTTATTGCATGTAGTGCTTTTGTTTGTAGAATAATCTTTGCTTAGCTTATCAGCTTCCGCATGTTATCTCTGATTGCTTGTTATTCTGTGTGCTTGCTTGTTAATCGTTTATCTTATGCTTGCTTGTTATTTATAATCGCTTGCATGTTGATTGATTGCACCTGCATGTTGTTTGTTAATGGGGTTTTGGGGATTTGGGGTTTAATTTCTTTGCAGGAACCCTGAGCACACTAAGTAATCTTAGATTACTTATGATAATATTGTTATTCTGCAGGTAACCCTAGAGGGAACTAGAGGGCGTGGTGAACGATAGGACTTCGGAGTAGATTTATTTTGGTGTCTATTGTAAATATTAAAAGTATGTTTTATCGCGTACCAAACTTTGGCGTTAAGCCGTGTTAGTCTTTTGTGAAATCGTTTAAAGTAAAACTCTTTTTAAGTGTTAATGAAATCGGCTTCCTTTTATTCGAGCGAGTTGTACTGATATAGACTTTGTCCGAGTCGGCTCAACACACGGCGTGTCTGTAGGGTTGCAAAGCCTGAAAGACGTGTCGTGTGGTCGGGAACCTCACCGATGGACTGGCCAAAGGGTCTTGATCCGTTCTTGTACTCGGCCAGATCGTCGGTGAACGTTTCCAAAGTGGCGTCCTGGTGCCGTCCGAAGGCCTGGGTGGTCCTAGTACGGTTCGGGGGCGTTACAATCACCCCCGACAGTGTGAGCCCACTCGACTTCACACACATCTAAGTTTGGCTCTGATACCACTTGTAACGCTCGCGGACCAAAATTCTGATTTGGGATGTGCATCAATCGACGCAAGGTTCGTTTTTCAGGATGACTTAAGTTAAACGCTCGTTTTGTTGCGTTTTTGGGTTTGGTAACCCTAAGGACGAATATAAAATGTGAATGCTCAACGTTTTAGAGAGGTTTAGCCACTTTTGTTGTTCCTAAGAGAAAAAGAAAGAGAGATAAACTTCTAAAGGTTCCTGAGAGTGTTTTTGGTGAGTTCTAAACCGTTTTTGGAGAGATATGTCCCTGTGAGTGGAGAGCTGAGGCTAAGGACGTGAGAGGAGCTTGCTAAGAGGCTATTTTGTGTATTTTAGAGTCAGATTCGTCATTCTGAAAGGTGAGTGCGTGACTATGGATGATCAAAGCGATTAGATGTTTGATTGTGTTTTAGGGTGTTTTTTGCTTATGTGCTCTGATGTGGATGTTTTTGTGAGATTATGTGGCATTTGGAGTCGGTTTCGGCATCTTGGAGCCGAGAGGAGATGGAGGAGATCGAGAGTGGCATTGCATCGCGCGTCTGCATCGATCGATGAAAGGAGTGCATTGTTCGATTTTATTAGGGATTTGGAGGATTGCATCGATCGATGCAAGGTGTGCGTTGGTTGATGAAAAGATGTTGCATTAGTCAATGCAAGGAGTGCGTCCGTTGATGCAAAGATGTTGCATCGGTCGATGCAAGGATTCGGTCGACGCAAGTGCGCAGAGCCGACGTGTAACTCCCCGACCGCCACCCCATGTCCACTCCTAGTCCATGGTCCCACTTTCCTTAATGGGCTTCATGTCCTCTCACTAGGCCCGTGAGTCCATCTATATCCGAGGGTCGATTTGCTACGTCCAGGAGACTTGAAAGACTTGTTACCGTTCCTACAAATCACCACATGATATTTTCCTATGTTTTATCCTCACTCGCACAATTTCGACAGTCCCTTCCCGGAAGATCACTCATCTTGAGACTACTCTAGCATAAGCACGCTTAACTGTGGAGTTCTCTCAGGACCCTTGACCGAAAATATAAGTATACTTTGGTGACATAGGTGGCCAAATCAATTCTTCTAAACCTCTCTGCATGTCCCTGAAGCTGGGGTGTCACAATTACCCCGCCCCCCACTAACAGATCGCAACGTCCTCTTTGCAACCTTTACCCCTGACGGTGTGAGTGCGCTCGACTCCACGCTCGTGTGGGTTCAGCTCTGATACCACTTGTAACTCCCCGACTGCCACCTCTCAGTGGGCCCTATGTCCACTCCTAGTCCATGGGCCCACCTTCCTTAATGGGACTCACGTCTTCTCACTAGGCCCGTGAGCCCATCCATATCCGATGGTCGGTTTGCTACATCCAGGAGGCATGAAAGACTTGTTACCGTCCTTACAAATCACCACCTGATATTTCCCTGTGTTTTTTCCTCACTCGCACAGTTACGACAGTTACTTCCCGGATGGTCACCGATCCTGAGACTACTCTAGCATAAGCACGCTTAACTGTGGAGTTCTCTTAGGATCCTTGACCGAAAAGATAAGTACACTTTGATGACATAGGTGGTCAAATCAATTATTTTAAACCTCTCTGCATGTCCCTATAGCTGGAGTGTCACACGACGTGTGTGTTCAGAGTTTTCTGGTTTGCTTGTTTCTTTGAGTATTTAATTGTGCTTGTCTTTTTGCTTGTGTGTATAGCCCAGTAGATAGGAGGATCGCCTCACAGAGTATTTATTATAATACTCATGCATCTCATTTGTGTTGTGGTGCAGTTAAAGGCAAAGTTTGATCGTTGAATCAAGACAATAAAGAGGAGGATGTTCTAGAGGCTCGGTTTTTTGTTCTATGTTGTTTTTAGGTTGCTAGAATGGAATGTAGTTGTCTAGAACGGTTGTTTAGGTTGCTGTTTCATTGCTTTATGACTTTGCACGTTATTGGTTATTAAATTCATTGGTTATTGGCTATTAATTCTATTGGAGTTTTTGGTATAATGTTGTTGATTATTTTCGCTGTTACGTTGATTAGGGTTAGGATGTTAGTGAGTATGGGATCACTAGTTTAATATTGTATTAAAACAGAAAAAAATGGGTCGGGTCATTTCAGAAATAAATACTCACTTTTCATGCACAGATCTAGAGGTAAGTTGTATGGCGCCATTGTCACTCGTAACTCCCGCAAACCAAAAGGATGGTTTCGGAGTGGGTGTCAATCAACACTTTGGTACCCGATTGAGTTTTAAATCATTTATTTTGGTTCGGGTTAAGAAGAAAACCGTAAGGCTCGTTCTAAAAGGAAACTCGAGGTTCTTAGGGTTTCTAATCACTTTTTTGTAGCTTTGTGAAAAAGAAGAGAGAAAATTCATGTGTTTCTGGGAACAAAAGAGAAGGTTTCTATGGCTGTTTTGGTGAGATATGTTCATGGGGAAAGAAGTCTCAGCGTGTGCGACTTTAGGAGGTTGTTGTGGAGCTTGTTCTTATTGTTCTTGTTCAAAATCTCCTTTTCTTAGTGGTGCGTGCATAAACATGGCTTCTACGTGTTGAGATATCTGTTTATTTGTTTTGTGATTGTATGATTGATTTGTCTTGTCTTGTAAATGTGTCTTTGTGTTGGTATGGCATTAGATGGCTGTTTTGGAGTGTTTGGTTGTGGCAGAAACGGCTGGAGGTGGTGATCCGTCGAGGAGAAGTGACGGGATGGACGTTTAGGGGGTCGGTCTCAATTGAAGCATAATGAAAATTCTTTGTTGTTAATTATTATTTTTTGTTTTTTTGTCAACCATTGGGTCATAACTGGCCAGCCCATTAGCCAAATTCCTACATTCGTAGGAACCGGGACTCGATCCCGGGTGTGATGGTGCCTTCTACAATTGGACTTACCTCCTGCCACTACACTAAGGTCACTGCACTGTTGTTAATTATTTATAATGATTAAATTTTATTTTCGTTGGTTATTATGTGTTATAAAAATTATGGGTTTATTAATTATATTTAAATATGTGATATGCTCAAATTTAACCCTGAGCTACTCTCTCAAATTAAGAGATCAATTGTAGTATTTAGGGATCAAATCCACAAGAACTCTAGATTCACACAATAGATTTAATAATCTTTCAATTATGCTAAACTAAAATATTAATTTAAATAGCAATGCAAAATAGAACAGAAAATAAAAGAGATGTAAATTCAGATGGAATAAACGCTAGGCTTAGGGAAATTCTCAGGAAATCATGGAAAATCAGATCAATTAATTAAGCAAGCAGGATTCAACAATTAAACACCGTTCTTGAACTCTAAACATAATTATAAAATAAATCAGTTCTCACTGCAAATATTATCTAAATTTAAAACCAGAAAATCCAAATCTCTTTGCAAAATTCTAGGTAATAAATCAGCCTTAAAAACGAGTTTAGATTGTTCACAAAATTATTAAATCAAATCTCTTTGCAAGAAATAATTTTGCTCATCAAAAGGTTTTACCAGGAAAATCAATTATATTCTCATATCAATTTATTTCCCTAAGATAATAATTCTAGGTGATCAATCAAGAATTATTGTGAAGAACAACCAAGGATGAAGATCATAAAAGATAATGAATCCTAAATTAACAGATCTAATAATCCATGAAATCCCTAATGAGAAACCCTAAACCTAACAAGCAGATCTACTCAGACATAATCAATGAAACACAAAACATCTTCTGAATAAATTGCATTAAGAGATTAAAGGAAGAAATAAAGGAGTTCTAAATCTTTTCTGAAGGAGTCTTGATTCTTCTCTCCAAAAGCTCTCTAAAAATCTCTCAGGGTTTTGCTCTCAAAAGTTGCAGGGAAAAATAAAGCTTAGGTCTAAACAATGACCTAAAAATCCTATTTATATTCCTAAAACACGGCCAGGGACTAATGATGCAAATATTGAAAACTTTGGGGCAGCTTTGTAAATCTTCAAAACTTGTGAGGAAAACTTCCTATTTTGACTTTGGTTGTGCATCGACCGATGCTATCAGTGTGTCGATCGATGCACTCTCTAGATTTAGTCTCCCAGCTCCGTAGCTCAGCCTCAATGCTTGATTAAGCTCCAAATCTTCATATTTAGCTCCATTAAGCTCCCATCCAAGTTAAATCCTATAAAGACTCAAAAAACTCTAAAAATACCAAAAAGACTCTATAATTAAGACTTATATCATGGCTAAAAACACCTAAAAACCATGATATATCAACTCCCCCAGACTTAGCCTTTGCTTGCCCTCAAGCAAAACATAAACTTCATCTGTGAAAGAGGTTTGAAAACGCAGGAACTCATTTTCTTTTCAAAGTAATGCCATGATCATCCAAACTTTAATCCACATGCTTAGCAGATAAATCCAAATCGAACCACCATGTACTTCTCTGTTGACTTTCATAGCATCCCAAATTCAAACCAAATTCCACTACTTCCTCCATTAAGCTTTCATCGGTGAGTCTCATCAATTTGATCAATATCAAGAACCTTCTAGACTCATTCACGTACAATACCATAACAAGCAAGACATATCTTTTAAACACATGTGGTACTCTTTCTCTCCCCCAGACTTATTCTTTTTAATATTCCTTAGAGCTTTGCTTTGTTTTTTTCTTTTCTTTTTCTCAAAGTTGTAGGCAAATAATGGGGTCATCGGTAATTTACCTACCCCTCGCTTCCAAGCTTTGTATGATCATTTGACTCAAGAGTAGAATCATGAGGTCACAGGTAATTTACCTACCTCTCTAAACTGATCAAAATCATCTCATCTTTTATTCTCTTTTTTTTTTAACAAAGCTCTCAGGATTTTTCTTAACCTGAATAAGGGAGAGGAGTACCATTTTCTTTCTGAAGTCTTACTTGTCAGGTATGAACAAGGAGTCAAGCTCTATGAAAATCAATCTCTTGATGAGGTAAAAAGAAAAGTACAGAAATTACCTCAAGCTTTTATGGATTCTGTTGGATATTCGGATGTCTCTGGTTCACTGGTCAGCCATTGGATTTTTCATTAGTCGGATTTGTGGATTCAATCTGCAGCATTAATCAACCAAGGCAATACACTAAAAAGAAAAAAATCATAGTTCCCAACAAAATTTTGACTCAATAAAACCATTTTTTTTTCTGACTCTCAAAAACAAAAATGTAGTTTGTAACTGCCTCCCCCAGACTTAAACAACACTGTCCCCAGTGCTATCAAGTAAGAGATTGGCAAATAAAATAAAAATAAATGAAAATCAAAAGAAAAATAAAAAAGAAAAACCTACCAGTGGGTTGCCTCCCACTAAGCGCTTGTTTTCAGTCATTAGCTTGACTGTGTCGGATCTCAGGCATCCGGTGGATCGGAACATGGCAATGAATGCTTCCGAGAGAATGTCCTCTTCATCCAAGGTGGTGTGTAGGCAGTATGTGCGTGAGATCTGCCAAGGATGTGAGGAACAGGACCAGAACAGGACTTAGGTATGGGTGGCTTTCTTTTATGTCCTGCAAAATCATCAACAGAAGAAACAAGCGCTCTACGATAATCTCGTGGCTTGGTTAATTGCACAACAGTTTTTGTTCCTTTCAAATTCTTATTGATGATAGGAGAAGGTTTGGGAGAAGGAGATGCATACATTGGCCTTACCTGTGGGTTCTGGACTGTGGAATGGTGAGATTTCAGCTTTACAACTGGTCTAGGACTTGCAGCTAAAGAATCACCCCGAGAATCTTCTGTTTTGGACAAGTCCGAGCCGATTCTTGAAGGTGTGTCGATCGATGCAACAGCTGCATCGATCGATGCTTGGCCTGTAACTCGTGTTTCTTCAACGTTTTTGCAGCTTTCCTCAGCAATTCGTGTTTCCATTACAAAAACGTCATCTACCAGCGATTTGTCATGCATCAGAACCTCATCATGGTCTCTAGTACTTATTAGATGATCCCCACTCCAATCTTCAAGCATAACAACTTGCTTGCTCACTTTCTCAACAGTCTCCAACTCTTTGACATACCCAGCAGTAATGTCTCCAGGAAGCTCTATTAGCGGATTATCATCACAAGCTATCTCCACAGAAAATGTCTGACCATCAATAGTGGGAGCCTTTCTCAGCTTGTCCATCTCAAAGTTCATAACCAAATCATCTACATTCAGAGCTATGTGTCCCTTCTTCACATCAATGATTGCACCAGCTGTAGCCAAGAAAGAGCGTCCTAAGATGAGAGGATCACTAGGCTCTCTGTCATACTTCAACACCACAAAGTCAGTGGGAATCATGCAATCTCCAATCTTGATTGGAACATCCTCTAAGACACCTTCAGGAATCCTTCTGGACCGATCAGCTAAGATAAGAGAGATTTTAGTTGGCTTAAAATCTGTCATCCCAAGTCTCACAGCAACAGAATGTGGCATCAAGTTAATACTAGAACCAAGATCACAAAGTGAGTGAGGAAACCTTCCTGTGGAGATAGAGCAATCTAACACAAAACTTCCAGGATCTGGTAACTTCTCTGCAATCCTACTCTGAATCACTGCACTTACTTCTTTAGAGACAACCACCTCCTGCTTCTTATCCTTCTTGCTCTGTGGAGGCTGCTTCAACAGAATTGAGCTGACATCCTTTGTAAGCAGTGCTCCTTCCTCAGGATTCAAACCATTGGTGACCATCCTCTTCACATATCTCTTAATACCAGGAGAAAACTTGACAGCATCAATCAAAGGCATCTCAATCATTACCTTGTCCATCATAGCTTTGCATCTAGCTTCTTCAAGCTCCTGCTTAGACCTCCTAGGCTTAGGAAAAGGAACCTTAGGCTTGTACACTCTCTCAGCAACTGGAATTGGAGCCTTCGTACCTTCCTTCTCGGCCTGGACATTGCATTGGTCGATGCTAGAGTTGCATCGGTCGATGCTGTCTCGCAAAGTCAACTCTTCTACGACCACTGAGGGTTGCGTCGATCGATGCTTTGCAGCTGCATCGGTCGATGCAACATCCACTACCATATCATCGTCTACTTCCTTCACCAAAATCGCATTACAAGCATGGTTGGGGTTCTCAGTTCTTTTAGAAAGAAGTTCCCCTTGTCTTTTAACAGACCCAGCAGTCTGAATCACTTGATTCTCCAGCTTCTTGACATGAGTATTCAATGCATCAAACTTCCGAGTCAGCTCAGTGTAAACAGAATCAATCTTTCCATTGAAGTCTACTGTTAACTTCTGCTGACCTTGAAGAATCTGTTCAACCATTGATTCCATCTTGCTCTCTGAATTGGATGGAGGGAGGGGTTGGTAAGAAGAAGATCCATAGTTCCTTGTGAAGTTGTTGCCTGGATTTCCTGTGAAGGAATTCTTCTGACCAAATCTATGATTTTGATACCCAGCTCCATACACATAGTTGACATCTTCTGTCATCTCTGGCTTTGGCTCAAAAGTCTCAACATCTTCAGCAAAATGGACAGACTTCTTTCCCACAAGAAGATTATGCACTGTATCCAACTTAGCATTCACTGCAGCAAACTGATTTGAACCATTGCCCTCATGTGCTCTTTTCCGCTTTAAGTCTGCATTCTTGGTACTGTTGCTGGATGCTAGCCTTTCTATCAACTTCTCAGCATCATCTGGGTACCTTGTCTTGAAGTTCCCATCACTAGCAACGTCCAAAGCCATCTGGTACCTCCAATCAATACCACTGAAGAAGATACTAATCAACTGCACTTCTGGAAAACCATGATGCGGACAATCTCTCTGGTATGCTTTGAATCTTACCCAAGCAGCTTTGTAAGATTCAGTTGGTCCTTGTCTAAAGGTAGAGAGCTTGATCCTCAGCTCATCAGACATGGCATCATCATAGAAATAGTTCAAGAATGCCACCTTGATGTCATGCCAGGTTGTCAGAGATCCTGGTTTCAGCTGCCTTAGCCAATGAGAAGCTTCCCCAGCAAGAGAGTAAGGGAAAAGCTTGCAGTAGAGGTAGTCTTCAGTGACTCCATTAGCCTTGATGCTTGTGACTATGTCCTCAAAGTGCTATATGTGGTCTAGAGGCTTCTCATTTGGCAAGTTCTGGAATGGCCTTTGTCCAACAAGAGCGAAGTAGGCAGGCTTCAGCTCAAAGTCATTCCTTGGGAATGGAGGAGGGACAATTGCGGAGCGGTTCTCATAGAACAAGTCTAGCCTGTTGAAGTCTGCAAGAGTCTTAACAAGCTCTCCATTGTTGTCCCGTCGCCTCTGAACATTCTCTGCATCAGCTCTGGCATTGCATCGATCGATGCCATCGTTGCGTCGATCGACGCCATCTGCATTCACATCGGCCACAACGAGTTCTTCTTGAATAACCTGGCCTTCAGCATCAAGTTTTTGGCCACGTTCGTTGCGCACATTCCCCTCTTGATCTTTCAAAACCCCAGCCTCATCAGGTCTCAATATGATTATATTAGCCATCTTTGCTGATTTGGCTGCTTTTGTGTTATCACGCTCTAGTTTTCCTAACTCTTGGTTCGTAAGCTTAACAACCGGACCAGTAGGATTTTTCCTGGTGCTAGGCTTAGGCATGTACCTGAAACACACAAGAGAAAAGAAACAAAAGCGTGTGAGTAAAACAAAAAAAATAAAAATCTAAACAAAATCAAAGACTTTAATCTAATGGTGAATCAAAAGACTCCCTGGCGACGGCGCCAAAATTTGATATGCTCAAATTTAACCCTGAGCTACTCTCTCAAATTAAGAGATCAATTGTAGTACTTAGGGATCGAATCCACAAGAACTCTAGATTCACACAATAGATTTAATAATCTTTCAATTATGCTAAACTAAAATATTAATTTAAATAGCAATGCAAAATAGAACAGAAAATAAAAGAGATGTAAATTCAGATGGAATAAACGCTAGGCTTAGGGAAATTCTCAGGAAATCATGAAAAATCAGATCAATTGATTAAGCAAGCAGGATTCAACAATTAAACACCGTTCTTGAACTCTAAACACAATTATAAAATAAATCAGTTCTCACTGCAAATATTATCTAAATTTAAAACCAGAAAATCCAAATCTCTTTGCAAAATTCTAGGTAATAAATCAGCCTTAAAAACGAGTTTAGATTGTTCACAAAATTATTAAATCAAATCTCTTTGCAAGAAATAATTTTGCTCATCAAATGGTTTTATCAGGAAAATCAATTATATTCTCATATCAATTTATTTCCCTAAGATAATAATTCTAGGTGATCAATCAAGAATTATTGTGAAGAACAACCAAGGATGAAGATCATAAAAGATAATGAATCCTAAATTAACAGATCTAATAATCCATGAAATCCCTAATGAGAAACCCTAAACCTAACAAGCAAATCTACTCAGACATAATCAATGAAACACAAAACATCTTCTGAATAAATTGCATTAAGAGATTAAAGGAAGAAATAAAGGAGTTCTGAATCTTTTCTGAAGGAGTCTTGATTCTTCTCTCCAAAAGCTCTCTAAAAATCTCTCAGGGTTTTGCTCTCAAAAGTTGCAGAAAAAAATAAAGCTTAGGTCTAAACAATGACCTAAAAATCCTATTTATATTCCTAAAACACGGCCAGGGACTAATGATGCAAATATGGAAAACTTTGGGGCAGCTTTGTAAATCTTCAAAACTTGTGAGGAAAACTTCCGATTTTGACTTTGGCTGTGCATCGACCGATGCTATCAGTGTGTCGATCGATGCACTCTCTAGATTTCGTCTCCCAGCTTCGTAGCTCAGCCTCAATGCTTGATTAAGCTCCAAATCTTCATATTTAGCTCCATTAAGCTCCCATCCATGTTAAATCCTATAAAGACTCAAAAAACTCTAAAAATACCAAAAAGACTCTATAATTAAGACTTATATCATGGCTAAAAACACCTAAAAACTATGATATATCAATATGAAAGTGGTTATTTCAACTAGTGCATTTACTATTTTTCTAATTAAGTTTGAAAATATATTATTTTCCAACTTATCTCTTGATTTAATTATGATTATATAAAAAAAATAAAATTATTTTGCAATAGATAGGAAGGAGACCGACACTTTCCTAGTTTTTGGTATCTGAAATAAAATTAGAAACATGTTAATTTCTAGTTTTAAAATTAGAGGTTGTAACTTTTTCCGGGAAGTTAAAATCTTAAAATTTTAAGGTTTTAAAAGCATTTAAAAGTCATAAAAGTATTTTATTTTTCAATCAAGCTTTCTTTCCTTTTTTAGTGTTTTAAAATTTCCACAACCACTTTTATTTTTTTCTTCTTTAAATTTCTTTCTTTTATTTTAGCCTAAAACTTTGTAAAACCAATAAATTTTTAAAAAAGAAAAATTTATTCCTCATCATAGTTAAAATTTCTTTTTTAATTTACATATATGTTTTGCGCAAATTTTTTTTCATAGATTAATAATTAACATTTTTTTCTTTTTTTTTTTGCCATCCACTTTTCTTCACAAATATATTATTTTCGTCATCATCAGTATATTTTTTTACAATTTTGTTATTATTAAAATTTTTTGTTTTGTCACTATATTACATATGGATTAATATTTATCAAGATATATATTTATAAAATTATATATAATAATAAAAAATATCAGTCTCAGCTTTTAAAATTTTGTTTTTATGCCAATGTTAAATTACTCTCTCTCGCCAAAGGTGACGCAAACGACGAAACACGAAACAAAGAAACCGTCTCTTTTCATTGGCATATCCACCAAGAAACAAAGCCGACGTCGGCCGTACTCTTTTTTCCTCTGTTTATTTGTGGCTAGACTTTTATCTTTGAATAAAACAAGAGCAGATGATTACGAAGTTTCAATTTCATAGTCTCGCTCTTCTTCTCTCTCTCCGTGAGAGTTTTCTTCCGACCATAATCCGGCAAGGACGTAGGATTAATTGTGTTGGCTTCATTCCGATGGTGTTTTTTCCAATCGGCTTCCGTCGTTTCAGTTATGAAACGTTTCGATTCCTTCTCCAAAGTATTTGTGCATTAATCTTCTCCAAATTGAAGAAGGGCCTTCAATCACGGATCTGGGATCCAGGGAAGAGCGGTTTTAAGGAAAATCTGACTATAAGAGATCGATTATGGCGGAATTTTAGTAACTATGTTACCAATGGAGAAGACACCTTACTATGTATAATTGCCCTGGCCGTAATGTTATGGTGCCTTCACGGTTCTTATCTGAGATGGGACTACACAAGAGGCAAGCCAAATTTTCTGAAAAGTGATATATCATGGTTTTTAGGTGTTTTTAGGCATGATATAAGTTTTATCTATAGAGTCTTTTTAGTGTTTTTAGAGTCTTTTTGAGTCTTTATAGGATTTAGCATGGATGGAAGCATAATGAAGCTAAATAGGAGATTTGGAGCACATTCAAGCATTGAGGCTAAGCTGTGAAGTTGGGAGACAAGTTCAGAGACTTGCATCGGTCGATGCAAGTGATGGTGTCGATCCATGCATCATCCAGCTGAAGAATTGGAAGTTTTTCCACAAGTTTTGAAGATTTACAAAGCTGCCCTAAAGTTTTCCATATTTGCATCATTAGTCCATGGACGTGTTTAGGAATATAAATAGGATTTTTATGGTCATTGTTTAGACCTAAGCTTTATTTTTTCCCTGCAACTTTTGAGAGAAAAACCATGAGAGATTTTAGAGAGTTTTTGGAGAGAAGAATCAAGACTCATTCAGAGAAGATTCAGAACTCCATTACGTCTTCTTTAATCTCTTTCTTAATGCAATTTATTCAGAAGATGTTTTGTGTTTCATTGATTATGTCTGAGTAGATCTGCTTGTTAGGTTTAGGGTTTCTCATTAGGGATTTCATGGATTGTTAGATCTGTTAATTTAGGATTCATTATCTTTCTTGTTCTTCACCACCATTGGAGAGGATGCAAAGCAGTTGCGTTTTCTTGCGTTATCTAAACTTGATTTTTTTGCTGGTTTTTAACATGAATTTTGCAAAGAGATTTGGATTTTCTGGTTTTAAACTTAGATAATATTTGCAGTGAGAACTGATTTATTTTATAATTGTGTTTAGAGTTCAAGAACGGTGCTTAATTGTTGAATCCTGCTTGTTTAATTAATTGATCTGATTTTCCATGATTTCCTGAGAATTTCCCTAAGCCTAGCGTTTATTCCTATTGATTTACAACTCTTTTATTTTCTATTTTTGCATTGCTATTTAAATTACAATTTTGGTTTAGCATAATTAAAAGATTATTAAATCTATTGTGTGAATCTAGAGTTCTTGTGGACTCGATCCCTAAGTACTACAATTGATCTCTTAATTTGAGAGAGTCGCTCTAGGGTAAATTTGAGCATATCAAAAAGTACACCGATACGGACTAATTTGTATCGGATTGTCGGGATTTCAAAACTTTTCTCAGAAGCAACATGTTTTTTCTATGTGATGTGGAGTTTCCAACAAAGCATGCCAATACGGCATACATATCACATTCAAGTAAGATGGCTTAAGAAGAAGGAAAATATAATGTCTAGTAACATAATAGCGAGTAAGGCTTATCGGAAGAAAGCATTGTCAAATTCACTTCTTCATCATTGTTATCTTCAGTATATGGCATATATTTCTGCTTATGTAATAAATTGCTTTTTGAAGTTTTATATAATTAGCTATGTACTTGTTGTAATACCCACTTGATTAATAAAAGTTATTAGAAAGAAAAAAAAAATTAATAATCAGATTTTAATAGTTAAAATATTTACAACAAAGCTTCTACAGCCAAATTCTTTACATCCAAACTTTACAATCAAAACCTCTTCAAACACAAATAATAGTTGTCTTAATATCGTTTTGTCTCTTATAAATTAAATTAGAGGTTGTATGATTAACTCTTTCCCGAAGGGACACATGAACTCCTCCTAATATCGTTTTCTCAGTTGTCGTCTATCCCGAAGGGACACATGGACTCTTCCTAATATCATTTTCTCAGTTGTCGTCTATCCCAAAGGGACACATGGACTCTTCCTAATATCGTTTTCTCGGTTGTCGTCTTTCCCGGAGGGAGACATGGACTCCTCCTAATATCGTTTTCTCAGTTGTCGTCTATAAATTAATATTGTCGATCCCAAAGCTAAAAATAATACCCGTTTTATATAGTCGTTGGTAGAATTAAGTTAGCGGCACGACTCACGTTTTTTTTCCTATTTTGGACATAATAATACTAGTTAACAATGACTCTTTAATTATGTTTTCTTTGTGTACATAATTTAAACTAGAAAGTATACTCTCTGATAACCCACTCGAGAAGAGATGAAGGAAATGAAGCCATGTGCCGCTAACTCACCGCCGTTGACGCCGTTAGGGTTCTTGGAGAGAGCCGCCATCGTATACGGTGACTGTACCTCCATCGTTTACGGAAATAACACCGTTTACACGTGGCGGGAAACAAACATCCGTTGTCTCCGCGTCGCGTCCTCTCTGTCTTCACTTGGAATCGGAAAGTCCGACGTCGTCTCCGTCCTTTCTCCCAATACTCCGGCGATGTACGAGCTCCAGTTCGCTGTTCCCATGTCCGGCGCAATCCTCAACAACATCAACACACACCTGGACGCACGCACCGTCTCTGTTCTTCTCACACACTCTGAATCTAAGCTTCTTTTCGTCGACGTCTTCTTCTGCAGTCTAGCCGTCGAGGCGATCGCGATGATGACGACTGATCCGCCCGTTCTCGTCTTCGTCGCAGATAAAGAAGAGGAAGGTGGAGGAGATGCTGACGTGGCTGATCGCAACAAATTCAGTTACACTTACGATGACCTGATACAGAGAGGTGATCCGAATTTCAAATGGATCCGACCCGAAAGCGAATGGGATCCGGTTGTGCTTAATTACACTTCCGGTACAACTTCGGCTCCCAAGGGAGTGTTACACTGCCACAGGGGCATTTACGTTATGTTGGTTGACTCTCTAACCGATTGGACCGTACCGAAAAATCCGGTTTACTTATGGATTGTACCGATATTTCATGCTAACGGTTGGACCTATCCATGGACCATGGGGAATCGCCGCCGTCGGAGGAACAAACGTCTGTTTGCGCAAGGTCGACGTACCGTTAGTCTACCGTTTGATTCGTGAACACGGCGTCACACACATGTGTGGAGCTCCGGTGGTGCTCAACATGTTATCCTCGACTAAGGACTCGCAGCCTCTTAACCGTCCCGTCAACTTTTTAACCGCCGGTTCTCCGCCTCCAGCAGCAGTGATCCTCCGAGCAGAATCAATCGGTTTCGTGATCAGTCACGGTTACGGACTAACGGAAACAGCCGGTGTGATCGTCTCCTGCGCGTGGAAGCCGCAGTGGAATCGTTTACCGGCGAGCGATCGTGCGATGTTGAAGACACGGCAAGGAGTGAGAACCATCGGAGGGTTTACTGAAATCGACGTGGTGGATCCTGACTCAGGTGAAAGCGTTGAGAGGGACGGAGAAACCGTCGGGGAAATAGTGATGAGAGGAAGCTCGATCATGCTTGGTTACTTAAAAGATCCGATCGAACAGAGAAAGCTCTCAAGAACGGGTGGTTATACACCGGAGACGTTGGTGTGATTCATTCGGATGGTTATCTAGAGATTAAGGATAGGTCAAAAGATATAATCATAACGGGTGGAGAGAATGTGAATACCGTTGAGGTTGAAACGGTTTTGTATACGAATCCGGCGGTGAATGAAGTGGCGGTGGTGGCGAGACCTGATGAGTTTTGGGGAGAGACGCCGTGTGCGTTTGTGAGTTTGAAAAGTGGGTTGAGTACGAAACCTACGGAGAAGGAGTTGATAGAGTATTGTAGGAAAATGATGCCTAGGTTTATGGTTCCTAAAACTGTCTTGTTTATGAATGAGTTGCCTAAGACTTCGACTGGAAAATTTTCGAAGTTTGTGCTTAAGGAGATTGCGAAGAACATTGGTTGATGAAACAATTTTCATCTCTTTGGATTCTTTATTTTCTCTTTCAGATTAATGTAATTGTAAAGTTTGCTACTTTGGTCTTAATGTCAGTTTCATGGAGGACTTTAATCATCTTTGAATTCAAAGTCTTTTCGAAAAGTTCCGAGCATTTTATGAGTAATTTTCCTTGGTCAATTGATGATGTATTGTTGTTGACTTCAAGGTTCTCTGTTCGAAAATATCTCATAAACAGCCAGATTTGTCAAAAGACAAAGACTTGTCTAATTTTTTTTCTTAATACCATAAGCTTCTTCTGCTCGCCAATGTTGACTCAGTTTTCACATTTATTAATTACGTAGCATCGAAGACAAAAGTTGAAGGCTTGCTACATCATCAATTTCTGATCGAATCGAATCTCACATTCATTGTAGTGTTAGGTACTTGTTATTTTTTTTATTCTTGTGTTGTGTTATTCATTCTTGATCCAAGTTCTTAATTTTGCTGTAAGAAACCTATATTATATGTAAGTTTACTTAAGTTTTTGTGTGTTTTTGGTTATGTTATATTGCAGCTTCATTTGAGTAATATGGAGAACCTAATATTTCAACAGCTCGGCTCGTGTCCCTTACCGATAAAAACATCAGAAATCGGTTCAGCTCCATTCAAAACCAAGGTGACCGTATGCAGATAGTCTTTTTTTCTTTTAGGTCTCATGCTATGGTTTACTACACGCAATCCATAACCCACTACTCGACTAGCTTCTAGTCCTCTGTTTTAAGCTCTGTTTCTAAGCTCAAATGTTTTGGGTCCAAAGATATATTTTTGGTAAAACCAGTTTTTTGGTTTGAATAAATTTTACATTGAATTCATTTTATATATAGTTACAAAATGATGTTCTAATGTTCTAAATTTTGAGTTTTGTTTTTAACTCTCCAGTGTGCATCAGCAATGGCTATCTCAATAGCTAACGAGAAGTCAGATTATGCTACAACCACAACGTCATTCCGCAACTTTGTTTCACAAAAACCTGATTCACAGTTTCCAGCAAAATCAGGAAGATACCATCTTTACATATCTTACGCTTGTCCATGGGCTTCAAGATGTCTTGCGGTCTTGAAACTTAAAGGGCTTGAAAAAGCAATAAGCTTTTCGGTTAGTAAAGAATCCGTTTTCGACATATTTAGCTTCGATTTTCTATGGAACATAATCTGATCATCGGTTTGTTCATTAGTCTGTCCAACCAGTTTGGAGAAAAACCAAAGAAAGCGACGACCATATGGGATGGGTTTTTCCAGATTCAGATACAGAGGTTCTTGGAGCTGCTACTGATCGTCTTAATGGTGCGAAAACCATAAGAGAACTTTATGATATCGCTAGCTTGAACTACACGGGCAAATACACTGTTCCTGTAAGTTCTTTAAATCCATGCTGTGGCCTTAAGTCTGATTTTGGTAACATATCTGATTTTTAGATTTTTTTTGTTTCTTTGTTTGTGGTAGATTCTTTGGGATAAGAAGCTTAAGACTATAGTTAACAATGAGAGCTCTGAGATACTCCAAATGTTCAATACGGAGTTCAATCATGTTGCAGATAACCCTTCTCTTGATCTTCACCCTCCCAGTCTCCAAACCATTGTCGATGACACTAACGCATGGATTCACGAAGACATAAATAACGGTGTTTATAAATGCGGGTTTGCTACAAATCAAGAAACCTATGATGTGGTAAAGCAACTTTTCAATTTACTAATCAGTATTGTAATTAATTACTTTTTGACTCCAAAATGTTAATTTGTTTTTCTTTGCATGCAGGCAGTGAAACAATTGTTTCATGCATTGGACAAATGCGAAGAAATACTCAGAAAACAACGGTTTCTTTGTGGAAACACTTTGACTGAACCAGATATCCGATTATTCGTCACTCTCATAAGATTTGACGAGGTTATTTACGCACAAAATGTTGTTTTTTTTTTTTGGATTTTCCACAATCTATATACGTTTTATTGAATTTACTACCATATGTTTTTGCAGGTTTACGCGGTGATCTTCAAATGCGATAAAAGACTTGTAAGAGAGTATTATAATCTCTTTAACTACACAAAAGATATCTACCAAATCGCGGGAATAAGCAGTACACTAAAGATGGATCATATAAAGCAATATTACTATGGAAGCTTTCCTTCTTTAAACCCTCTTGAGATCATCCCTGATGGACCAGACATTGATTACTCTTTGCCTCATGATCGACACAGATTCTCTTCAGGAACACCGTTAAGACGTGGTAATGCAAGACATGAGTTTGAGCAAGCAAGTCTTGTTTGTGAATTGTCTTTGGTATTACTTGAAATTTTCAGTAAGCTTTTTTAAGCGAATTAATAATGCTTGTTTCTTTTTCTTCTTAATAATAACTTTTGTTCTGGCCAAAAGAATGAAAAGGAAAAAAAATGTCGACAAAATCAAGTTATACACTGATACACATATAATCTTTATAATAGATTCTTACTCCAATTTCTTTTTAATAAAATCTGCATTGACAATATGAAACAGCATCTATTCCAAGAAGGTTAAGTTTTAAAACAACATTTAACTAAAATAGAGAGCCTAATGTTTGTTTTCTTAAATTAGGGTTTTCTAAAGTTAAATTATAGTTAAAAAATTGATTAAATTGGATTTTATCAAAAACAAATTAATCTATATAATAATAGTAATCTGAATAAAGGTAAAGAACAGTTACAATTTTTAGTTATACCTTTTCACAAAATATTTTATCTTGTATTTTTTGACAGAAAACTACGGTTATGTCTTTTTAAAAAGTTGCACCTATCGATGTAGAGTTGTGTCTCTTATAACAGTTTTGTCTATTCAAATGTTCATATCTTTAGGAATCTATATATTTGTTATTCTTTTGATAATAGCAATCTGAATAAATACAAAAAATAATTGCAACTTTTCATTGTACATTTTCATAAAATATTTTATCTTGTATTTTTTGACAGAAAACTTCTACGGTTATGTATTTTTAAAAAGTTGCTTCTGTTGAATGTAAAGTTGTGTATCTTATAAACAATTGTGTAAATTCAAATATTCACATCTTTAGTAATCTATATATTTGTTATTCTTTTGAAAACTTTTCAAACTTTCTTTTTCTATATAATAATAACAATCTGAATAATGCGAAGAACAATTGCAAATTTTCGTTGTACTTTTCATAAAGTATTTTATTTTGTATTTTTTGACAGAAAACTTCTACGGTTGCGTGTTTTTAAAAGTTGCGTCTGGTTAATGTAGAGTTGTGCCTCTTACAAACATTTGTGTCTATTGAAATGCTCACATCTTTAGGAATTTATATATTTGTTATTCTTTTGAAAAATTTTCAGACTTTATTTTCAATTCAAATGTACACATCTTTAAAAACTCTATATTTGTTCTTCTTTTGGATATTATCATACTTTCTTTTCAACACAAAATTTTTTCATAATATGATGAATCGAAATAATTTGAAATTCATTTTTCATTGTCATTCTCTACTCCTTAAATTATTTATCAACATACAAAATTTTAACATTGTGATCATAAAATGACTTCTCATATGTGATAAATCTATTGCAATTTAGATTTTTTTATGAATCGTTGTAATATTTAATTATATTCAGTCTCTAAGTATAATTTTTCATAAATTGTTGATTTTTATTTATTAAAAATTATTTATAGAATTTATTCTAATCATTTAATTGAACCATTGCAACATTTGGCATGTTTAATATTTATAGATCACATCACTCCGATAAACTCTTAATAAATTATTATTATTTTTGATTACTAAAATATATTTAAATGGATTTTTGCAACCTTTTAATTAAACCACGACAAATTCAGGTTATTTGATGAACCATTAAAAGTTTTATTTTATTTTATGAACCGTTGCAGTTTTTGGTAAATTTGATATGTATGGTTGTGTCTATAATACTGACATATATTTAAATAATTTTTTGTTGTCATTTAATTAAATTTAATTTATTTGTCGAACCACTGTATAAATCTAAATTTAATTTAGACATATATTAGTTACAGGTGAAAATGTTCCTATAATTTTATAAAATATATATATATATATATATATTATTTTGAAAATAAAATTTAATCAGTTTCTTAGAAAATGATTTACATTTTCACATCTCTTTCTTATACTTATTTGATATATACCTTTTTACTTATTAACATTTTAAAACCCTAAAAATAGTTTAAAGGGTCACATTTTCCTGTGGTTATTATAACCATTATTCATGTAGCTTGTCACTTATGTAACTGAAATCTTATTCATGTTTGAGTTACTAAAAACATTATTTTCATTTATTTAGATTAATATTCTAATTATTAAAATATATTAAAAGAAATGATTTTAACCTGTTTAATTGAAAGATCCCCAAACCAAAAATTCACGATTATTTCTTTGCTAGGATTCTCCGTGGTGAGGCCCCTTCATCTTTGTTAGTCGGACAATCAAACTCTGTGAACTATGCCACTATGTCATGGTTTAAGACTTTAAGCGCTATATCATGATCAATCGAACCAAAATACCAATCGAATTAAAAGTGAGTGTGTTCAGATGTTTTTTTTTAACTTTTGACAAAAGAATGAATTTATACAATATTAGGTTATGAGCCCCCGCGATATCACGGGAACTCATTGTAATAAAATATTTATTACAACATTACACATATTTTACACATATTTCACTCAATGAACTAACACAAAATTACAATTCAAATATGCAATTGAAGGATATAAATATTTACGATTAAATAAACTGATTTATGCTATAAACATATGATAGGTAGTTGCATTTTTAAAAAAAGATTTTATGTATCAACATATTTTATTTTAGTTGTTTTCCCTTCAATAACTTGTTTCGACATTGTATAGCAGAAAAAAAAAAACAGAAAACTTGGTATAAAACTTAACTTTTTTTACCAAAAAAATATATTTATTTTAGTTCCGTTTTCAGTTTTAATATTATATAAATATAAGTTGCTGCATTTATACATTTGAACATCTTATATTCTTATGTTTATTCCCACATCATATATTCTTATATATATTTATAGATGTAAATGTTTTTGTGTCATATGACATCACCTTATGAAGAAAAAGTTAATTGAAAAAATGTAATTAATATTAATTAGATAAATTTTAACTCAATATTTGGTTTTAGATTTATTTTATTTTTCACTTCATTTTTGTTGTTGTTTAAATAATGATATGAAATCATTGTATATGACACTATACATTTTCAAAATAATTGTATTAAAAATTTACAAAGATATTAGAAATATTAATTGAGGAACACTCTTAAAATGACATGGTGATGTGAATAAATGCTAATAACAGTTGTGTCTTTTTGTAAAAAAAAAAATTCTATGGTTGCTTGTCTTTAGAAAGTTGGGTATCTTTAGAAAGTTGCGTTTGTTCATTGTAAAGATGTGTATTTTACAAATAGTTGTGTCTATTCAAACTTTCACATTTTTTGAAATCTTTAGATATGGTGATGCCATATGTTATCATATAAATATTTGCATATAAATATGTTCAACTATATAATTATGTGGTATTAAACATAAGAATATGTATATATATGTTCAAATGTATAAATGTATGCTACTACTATTTATATAATATTGAATTAGAAAAAGTACTAAATAAAATATGTCAATTTGAGTACATTACATATTATTGAAAATATGCAACTACCTATCTTGTGTTTATAGCATTAAACATTATTTATTTAATCGTAAAGATTTGTATCCCTCAATTGCATATTTTAATTATAATTTTGTTCAAAATAATTCAGTGAAATATGTGTAAACATCAATGACAAAATCTGTAAATATTCTAGTCAATGGGTAACACATTAATTAAATGAACAGAAAACTCTTTGAGAACGACAAGTCAACATGAAGTTTTCGTTAATCACACGTGAAAGTAAAGCTATTTTTAAGAATATTTCTCGATCAATATATAAAGAATTTTCAAAAAATTGTATATTTGGATTAATTATTAAATCATTTAATAAATATATATAATTAAAGAAAACATTTAATAAAATCCCATATATAATAAAACGGAAGTACACAACATTGTTTTGTAGACTATATAATTTTAGTAAGTTGGTTATAAATAGGTTATAGATTAATTGATATATTAATTGGTTACAAGTTAAATTGTGGGTACAACCTTGATTGTTTCCGAAAATTTTAAAGGGGATATTCCAAATAGATAGATTAATTTGTTACAAAAAATCTTAAAGAGAATATTCTAAATTGATAGATTAATTAGTTACAAGATAAACAGTGGGTGCAACCGAAATTTATTTTCGGAAGTACGTTGTTTC
This sequence comes from Camelina sativa, assembly GCF_030686135.1. Taxonomy (NCBI): domain Eukaryota; kingdom Viridiplantae; phylum Streptophyta; class Magnoliopsida; order Brassicales; family Brassicaceae; genus Camelina; species Camelina sativa. The sequence goes on from NC_141899.1 coordinate 31,709,733, forward strand.
CAAAAAACTTAAAGAGAATATTCAAAATTTATTTTCGGCAGATTTTATTACTACACCACATTGTTAAGAAACTTATTAAAGATAATAAAAATATACTATGATGCATAAAAAATGAATAAAATATTTGCAATTCATCACAGTTAATCGTGATTTTCGAGATCTTATTCTCCAATTGAAAATTAAATCTTAATGAGAATTTTCCAAACTTTCAATATAAATCATGTAAATCTCCTTTCACCAGAATACATTACTCATATTCATACTGAAAACACACAAAAAAAATAACAATGGTTTCTCAGTTTACTACGATAAACCGAAACCCTACAAAAATTTATGGTGTATTGAAGCTAAGATACTGCATACTTGGACACATTATTCCAAGGATGTTGGTATGTCATTCGAGATGATTTTGTCAGATCAAGATGTAAGACTAGATAGGCTATGATTTCAGCATATAATTTTATTGCATACTATTTTATCCAAAAAAAACTATTAAAAATAATCATATAAATTATATTAAAAACAATCATATAAAAGGAATTTCAACCCGTGCTATAGCACGGGCCCTAATCTAGTTTTTATTAAGAGGGGGATATATGTTCTATGATTTTAATGGATTTGAAAATCTTGACAAAAATAATGTGTTATTCAATCATTGATTTTAAAATACTTATCAAAATGATGTGTTATTGGTTCTATGATTTACAAATACTTCTTAAAATCTCATGTTATTCATTTAATGATTTGTTTTTGGATTTCAAAATCCATATTATGTTTTAAATAGATTTGAATGGATTTGAAAGTGTTAAATAGAAGGATTCAAATCCAATGATAAAACATGTTATTTCAAAATCCATGTGTTTTGATTTATAGAATTTACAATTCCATATGGATTATGGATTTAGAAATCATCTCCCAATAACAGCCCTAAATGAGTTCCCCATCGATATTAGAGGGGATCAATACCTAGTTAAATTAGTTTCAAAATCTAAAATCTGGAAAATACTAGTACAATATACATTTTCTCCAAAAATTCTCAAATTATGGAATTTTTTTGGTTTATTTAGAAAATAAATTATACATACAATCATTTTTCTGGGATGATATTACTCATAATATATATATTTTAAAAATTTTGATTTTCACGTTTAGTTTTAGTAAGTTATATAAACAAAACCCAAACCCGGAAAATAAAAAGAAAAGTTAATAAACAAGTTGAAAAAGAAACGAAAAAAAAAAAAGTCTTGCAATGGAGAAAGAGGGTCTGAAAACCTTTTATTTTATTTGTCAAGTTGACTTTATGCAAACTTGAACTAGTGACTTGGGAGCGAAGACTTTTACAAAAAAAAATGTCATCCACCACATACACATAGAAAGAAGAAAAAAACAATTAGAGCTTAAAGTTCCACGACGATCCCGGTTCCAATGGCGGTTTCCTCCTTCTCCGACGAAGATATTCCGCCGCAGCACCAAGTGTTCATCAACTACAGTACAGAGGAGACGAGCTGCGTAAAAGCTTCCTTGGGTTTCTCGTGAAGGCCATGAGAGACGCGAAGATCAACGTCTTCACGGATGAGATCGAGGTCAAAGGTAGAGATTTACATAATCTTTTCAGGAGGATCGAGGAATCAAGGGTCGCGGTTGCGATCTTGTCCGAGAGGTACACCGAATCGAGTTGGTGTTTGGATGAATTAGTGAAGATTAAGGAACGGATGGACCAAGAAAATCTCGTCGTTATTCCTATCTTCTATAGATTAGATGCTACAAACTGTAAAAGACTATTGGGAGCTTTTGGCGACAATTTTAGGAATCTTGAGAGAGAGTATCGGAGTGAACCTGAGAGGATCAAGAAATGGAAAGAAGCTTTGATCTCTATTCCTAAGAAGGTTGGATTGACTTTGGCAGGACACAGGTATGAATGATTACGATTTATCTCAAATTCTGCATTTAGGGCTTCGAGTTATTGTTTATAGCGTACACAACAAAAAATATTTATTCAGGTGTTCCCCTTTAACCTTTAGGGTTTCCTCTGCATTAGTCATATGAATAATAAGTTACAAAAATATTGTGGCGTTCATCTGCCTGCACCTGTAATTAGTCACTCTATATAAGTGCTAGGGATGAGTCTAATTGTAATATTTTAGAACATTTCTCAATTCTGATTGGTAATGCTATAGGGATGAGTCGGAATTGGTCGAGTCAATCGTTAAGGAGGTGAAGAAAGTTCTAATCGAAATGTCAAGCAAGGAAAGAGATTATTTTCCGAGTTCTTCCAACAGAAAAGGTTGTTTGCAAGATGTTCTTTGTGATTATGTTGTTTGTGAAATATGATTTGAGTTTTAAAAAGTTTTAGCTAGTAAGATCTATTTATATTTGCGTGTGTGTATATTTCAGGTCAATCCAAAGACCACCAGACCCAAAACAACATCATCTCGTCTTTTGAGCCTCTAATGTCAGAGCTGGACCGACTACCAGGTCGTTCACAAGTGTTTGTTAGTTTTTGTAAAGACGAGCTTGGCGACAACTTTGTCATGCATCTCGTGTGGGCGTTGAGAGACTCTGACTCAGGGATCAATGTCTTCACAGACACCTGCAACCCTAGAGAAAAACAACAACAACAACAACAACAAGAAGTATTGACAAGTAGTATAGAGAAGTCGAATATCGCGCTGGCCATATTCTCAAAGAGGTACCCGGGGTCAAATGGGTGCTTGAATGAGCTTGTAAAGATGAACAAGCTTGCAAAGGAAGGAAAACTTGTGGTCATTCCCGTGTTCTACAACGTGAAAACAAACGAAGTTAGAAAACTCGAGGGAGAGTTTGGAATACATTTTAGGGATACAAAAGAGAGATTTTCTATGGAACCAATGATGGTTCAAAGTTGGGAAGAATCCTTGAAGTCGCCTATTATGACAGGAAGGATAGACTTGACCTTGGAAGCACACATGTATAAAGAAACATTGAACCAATTCTTGTTTTGTAGTATGACTTAGTGTTTGGTCGTCTAATCAGTTTTCTACTCATGTTGCAGAAACGAATTTGCTCTTGTTGGCGCCATTGTTAGAGAGGTTTCAAGATTACTACCAAACTCTCCAAGAAGAAGAAGAAGAAGAAAATTAGGGATTAGAGAAGTACTGTATTCTTCAGGGCTTTAATTGCAACAATTATCTTTGTTCTCTTCATATCCCCTATGCCTATGCCTGACATGAATTTCTTTAAACTTGGTAAGTTTCTATAGGATTTCCCTTTATGGTTGTTGTCTTGTACAAGATTTTATGTTAGTAATGAGAACAAAAATGATGTTTTCTCAATAATGCGGTAAGAAAATGTACCATTCATACAATAACCATAACCTGGTTTAAACCGGTCCAAAAAGTAATCACACTCGATGGTGGTAAGTCAACTCGTGAGGCGTGAGGCGTGTCGCGTGTGACGAAGCAGTGACGACAAAGGCAAGGCAAAGTCCCTTTTTCTGATTCTCTAATTCTCCTCCACTATAAGAAGACATCCGTCGTCATAACCATCTTCCACTAAAGCTGACTTTTTTTTTTTTCCCTTAATCTTATCGCCAAAAAAAAAAAAACACATATTTCCAACAACAGCGACATTTCGACTCCAAAGTACATATCATTCGTTGTGATCAGGTTTTGTCCTATTCTCCTATCTTTACGAATCACCATCGTGTTAGACCTTTTCCTGATTTTTGGGTTTGATCTTTGTCGAACGATCCGTTAATGTTCAATTGCAGAAAGCATAATTGAAGGCTATGAACATGATGATTCTTGAATCTTTATTTGTCTTAGGTTTAATGATTTACTGACTCCAATAAGATGATTAAGTAAAATCCTACTCGAAATTTCTCAACTTTTTGATGTTTTAATTCGTTTCGTGACCCTTTCATGTGAAGATTGGTAAGAACGCATAGTATAAGAATCTGAGATTTTGGATTTGTTTTGTGATCCTTTCTTTAAGGGAAATTGAGGTTGATCATGTGAAGATTATACAAGATTAAATTGATTTTTGTATCCATTGTTTCATTATTAGCAAAAAAGAAAAGAAAAAAATGGCAAGGTCAGGGGTTGATGAGACATCAGAATCTGGAGCTTTTGTAAGAACAGCATCAACATTCCACAGCTTTGTTTCACAAGATCCTCATTCTCAGTTCCCAGCTGAATCAGGAAGATATTATCTTTACATATCTTATGCTTGTCCATGGGCTTGTAGATGTCTTTCTTACTTGATGATCAAAGGCCTTGATGATGCAATCAGCTTCTCGGTTAGTACAATTCATATTCCTCTATCTCGCTGTTTTCAATATGGAATTAGACTTTTGTTACCTGAAGCATTTTTGTTGTATTTGAATTTGATTAGTCGGTTCATTCCATTTGGGGAAGAACCAAGGAAACTGATGACCATAGAGGATGGGTTTTCCCTGATACAGAGCTCCATGGAGCTGAGCCTGACTATCTTAATGGTGCAAAGTCTGTTAGAGAACTCTACGAGATTGCTAGCCCCAACTATGAAGGGAAGTACACTGTTCCTGTAAGTTCTCCATCTCTTAGTGAACTAACTCTAATCTCTCTTGTCCTGTTTCTTGAATGTTTTGTTTTTGTTATTATGTCAGATTCTGTGGGATAAGAAGCTTAAGACTGTAGTTAACAATGAGAGTTCAGAGATAATCCGAATGTTCAACACTGAGTTCAATGGTATTGCGAAAAACCCATCACTCGACCTTTATCCCTCTCATCTTAGAGACAGAATCGATGAGACTAATGAATGGGTTTTCAATGGGATAAACAATGGTGTTTATAAATGTGGGTTTGCTAGGAAACAAGAACCCTACAATGAGGTATAATGTCCTCTCTAACTGTACATTCTCAATGTCTACACCATATTAACCTTTTTTCTCACCAGGCAGTGAACCAGTTATATGAAGCAATAGATAGATGTGAGGAAATACTCCGGAAACAGCGGTACATTTGCGGAAACACTTTCACTGAAGCAGATATCAGATTATTCGTCACCCTCATAAGATTTGATGAGGTATATGATTAAACTTTTCTTCTTTGTTTACAATACATAGCCCATCAGGTTCTTGACATCATGTTCACTTATTTGTGTTTCAGGTTTATGCGGTTCACTTCAAATGCAACAAGAGACTCTTGAGGGAGTACCCGAATATCTTCAACTACATAAAAGACATCTACCAGATCAAGGGCATGAGTAGCACTGTGAACATGGAACACATTAAACAACATTACTACGGAAGCCACCCTACGATAAACCCGTTCGGAATCATCCCTCACGGACCGAACATCGACTACTCTTCACCTCATGACCGCGACAGATTCTCCTCATGAAACATCATACATCATATGTCAAATGTTTTATCTCCTGTCCTAAAAATAACAGCCTTATTGACAAATCATGTCTCTGTTTTTTTTGGTTTAAAAGTTGATACTTGTGTGAAAATGTTGGAAGTGATGTTACTAATGTTCTACATTTTGCAAAGTGATTGTATTTTGGAGATTAACTTAAATGTTGAAACACTTGGAGAAAAGCTTTTTGATATGCTTATTGTGTTAAAAGATGAAAAGGAGAGAGAGATAATGAGTGTAAAGCATGATAGCTCTTAATGACGTTTGAGTGTGATCAGACCATTTTTGAAGATATACTAAAAAGGAAACATTATCGTTGAATGTTTTATCCATTTCTTGATTCTACTGTAGATTAAACGGCTTCTTTCAAGAATTTAAATTGAAATATACAATCACTGCAATAAATCTTGTTGTAGAGAGCGATAAGTTTTTTTTTTTCACAACTGTTTTTATTTATGTTATAAGGCCAAAATTAACCAGTCAAAGTTACAGACAAGGCCAAAGCCCTATAGGCAGACTAAAAAATAAAAAGCCTAATAAGCTAAAAAACAAACATTAAAAGCCCAAGCCCAGATTGTAAACCCTTCCATGAAGATTGAAGTGTATCGTGAATCACCAGACACGCGGCACAAAAGGAACATGGAAGATGACATGTGCTAAGTCGAAGAGGCTGGAGTCTCCGGTCGCCGGCAGCAGGAAGAGTCGCCGGAAAACTTTCAAATCCGGTCGAAATCGTCGGCAAACAAGGGACTCTCGATCTACACCCACAGAAAAAGGCGAGTTCTAATTGCTGAGAATATGACTTCACCTATAGCTAAATTCTTAATCTTCTTCTTCAATAAAAAAAACTTCAATCTTCAAGAAAGTAGATCTACACCCTAAACTATTAAACCAAAGGATCTGCAACTCAAGAATTGCAGAGAGTATTCATCCCAAAAAGAAACACAACAACAAAAAACAAAAGAACTTAAAACAGAATTAACCACCGTTCGCCGACCATAACATTGCCGAGGAGACTAACGCATGCCGGAAACAGAGCCGAACATGACATCGCCGAGGAGGCCAACGCATGCCGGAGTCAAAGCCGGACATGAAAAAGGTTTATTTGTCTATGTATTTTAGTAGATTATAAAATTGGGCAGAACTCACTGAATTTTTCAAATATATATGGATTTTATTTAGAAACTCGTTTAAATATACCAACGTTTACTCGTTTTTGTATTTTAATTTTACAACATTTTTAAAAAATAACTAACATTCCATATAATATAAACTTTTTGTTAAATTTTAACCGGATGTTGAACTTATATTTAGACATCCATCACTGAACAATAATTTATACATTCAAATTCTATACACAAAAGATCCTTATTTGACTCTCTCTTTTAGCTCTACATATATATTTTTTATTATTTTATATTAATATTAAATATAAAATTAATTAAAGTACACAATTTTTCTTAAAAAATTATACAAATAAACACTGTTTTTAAAATAAAAAACGTAAAAAATATATATTTGCCAAACAAAAGAGTCGCTGTTTCCTACAATTTTGGTTATGAGATAAAAAAAAAAAAAAAAGTCTTCGTCGTCCACTCTCAAGCTCAACCAAAGTTCTTTGGGTCCTCCTCTCTATTATTACCACTTCTTCCCTCAATCTCCTCTACACGATCTTCATTCATCACATGACAAAAGATCCAACACTACTGATCGGTTAGTACTACTTCTTTCTTCTCCTCTCTCTCGAATACATCCACAAAGTTCCAAAGTTTCTCTTTTGATTTTGATTAATTGCTCCGTTGTTTCACTCAATTTCTTAAGCTCTTTTCATGTTTCCTCATCTGGGTTTATGACAAGTTTCAATCTTCCACATAATTTTCCAGTAAAGGTCTAACCTTTACAATACATAAGCTAATTGGGTTCTTGAGACTTTGGTGTTATTATCCTTGGTTTGATCTCATAGTATGAGCTGAGTTCTTTGTTTATTTTATTTTGAATCTTTAGTCTGTTTAACCAAGGTACATGATTCAATTTAGTGTAGGTTGGTGGTAAGTAGAGAGGTTGAAGATGGAAGGGAAAAGATTGGACCTTAGATTTCATCACTCTGTATCATCTCAATCGGTGGAGTCTGCATTGGATTTGGATATAAAGTGTTGCAATCATTTAAAAATGGCTTCTTCATCACCGCTTCAACCGTTTCCATCTGGCGGTCAGCATCCTGAAACCAGTGCTGCTGCTGCTTACTTCTCTTGGCCTACTTCAAGTCGGTTGAACGATTCAGCGGAAGACAGAGCAAACTATTTTGCAAATCTTCAGAAAGGGGTTTTACCTGAGACTTTTGACGGTTTACCTACTGGGAAGAAAGCTACTACATTGCTTGAGTTGATGATGATTAGAGCGTTTCATAGTAAGAATTTAAGGAGGTTTAGTCTCGGTACAGCTATTGGATTTCGGATTCGACGAGGTGTTTTGACAAATATTGCAGCTATTCTTGTCTTTGTTGCTCGGAAAGTTCACAAACAATGGCTTAACCCTCTTCAGTGTTTACCTACAGCCTTGGAGGTGAGCTATCTCTTCCCTATGCTACTTTACTTTCAGTTGATTGCTCGTGCTGTAAAGAGTGGATATTGGAACTTTTAGTAGTGTAGAAACTACAAAGTTGGAATACATTGTAGAAGAATCCTTTTTTACTTTATAGTATCTTACTTTGACAGGGTCCTGGAGGAGTTTGGTGTGATGTAGATGTTGTTGAGTTTCAATATTATGGTGCACCTGCGCAAACGCCTAAAGAGCAGGTGTATACAGAGCTTGTTGATGATCTGAGAGGCGGTGGTTCGTCTATTAGATCTGGTTCACAGGTAACCAACCTCCCTGTAACTTTTTTACTAATTTGACAGACATGCTTATGCTTCTCATATTGCAGGTGGCTAGTCAAGAGACATATGGAACCTTAGGTGCAATTGTAAAGAGTAAAACCGGTATCAGACAGGTTGGTTTCCTAACAAACCGGCACGTTGCAGTTGATTTAGACTACCCAAGCCAGAAGATGTTTCATCCATTGCCACCTAGCCTCGGACCCGGAGTCTACTTAGGTGCAGTGGAAAGAGCAACTTCATTCATTACTGATGACCTTTGGTATGGCATTTTCGCTGGAACCAACCCAGGTAGCCCAGTAACAATCTATAGAATAAATTCTTATGTATAATGGCGTAGCACAATTTTTATTATTGGTTTCTCTCTTTTCTGCAGAAACATTTGTTCGAGCTGATGGAGCCTTCATTCCATTTGCCGAAGACTTCAACATGAACAATGTAACCACAACTGTCAAAGGGATTGGTGAGATTGGTGATATCCATGCTACTGATCTACAGTCTCCAATTAACAGTCTAATAGGAAGAAAAGTTATCAAAGTTGGAAGAAGCTCTGGTTTGACCACTGGGACTATAATGGCTTACGCGTTGGAATACAATGACGAGAAAGGGATTTGTTTCCTAACTGATTTTCTTGTTGTTGGTGAAAACCAGCAGACTTTTGATCTTGAGGGTGATAGTGGAAGCCTCATTCTGTTGGCTGCGGGCGATGAGAAGAATGAGAAACCGCGACCTGTTGGGATTATTTGGGGAGGAACAGCAAACAGGGGACGGTTGAAGCTAAAAGTTGGGGAACAACCTGAGAATTGGACAAGTGGAGTTGATCTTGGTAGAGTTCTTAATCTTCTTGAGCTTGACATCATTACTTCCAATGAGGGTCTTCAAGGTCAGTGTCATCCCTTAGATTGTATTCTTGCGGTGCTTTTAGTATACAGCGTTTCCTTCAATGTCTCTTTTGCTGAGTGCAGCCGCGGTGCTGGAACAGAGAAACGGTACTATGTGTGCAGCAAATGATTCCACCATCGTGGAATCGTCTCCTGGTGTATGCAATATTTCAAGGTGTAAAACGGGTGAGAACTTTGAGCCTATTAACCTGAATGTCCAGCAAGTTCTTAGAGAAGAAGAGAACTCAAACATTCATCCAGAGTTCCAAATAGAAGACGTGCTAGAATCAGCAGCCGTGATCGAAGAACACCAGTTCATTCCAAGTTCAAGCAACAACGGATCCCCACTCCATCACAAAAGTAATGGACCAGAGAATCTCGAATCCAAAAACCTGTCTTCGCTTAAGACTAGTAGCTCGGGTGATGAGATTGGCTTTTCTTTGCAGTTAGGTGAGTCAGACGCAAAGAAAAGAAAGCGAACTCATTCACCGGATGATCTCAAGAACCATGAAGAGTGAATGTTATGCTTCATGACATACACAAGGATTCTAGAGTAACATCATTATTCTTTTCCACTGCATTTTTCTACAGAGGAAAGATATTCAGGATAGCATATTTGTAAGGGCTATAGTCAAAAGTTATGAGCGTATTGTATTGGTGGAATATGAACACCTATAATTTTGTTGTACCTCGAGAACATCTTGGAGCATAAACAATGGCAATGAAGCCTCCCAGAAGTTATAGTTATAAAATGTAAGTAGATGAAGCCTTATGGATCAATTGGTTTAAATGTAAGTAGATGTTCTGATTTTCATATCATTTCACACCATAAACTGAGTTTTAGACATAATAGATACAGAGGAATATCAAACTAATGCTGCAATTTTTTTTACTCAGATTTAACGGAACTGAACTGTACTAATCTTTGTTGCTATTCGCTACCGGTAGATACAATTGGCCAACCTTGCTCAGCTTGAAACTTTACAAATTCAGCCAGAAGCTTGATCTCTTCGTCCTGCAACCGCGGTCCAAAGGTACATTGTCCTCTTGGCGTGCATTTCTCTCCAAACCCCTGAAGTAAACCATCGGACATATCTCAGATCACTTAGCTAAATGGAAGGGCATTCTTGATTTATACAAGGATGTTCTTGAAGAAGATCTTACCGGCATCCTTCCCTTTCCGTAGTAGGTAACCCGAAATATCTCTTCCTCGGTATCAACTCCATTTCTACAAGGTAAAACAAAACAAAAACATTGCCAATCTTAAAGAGACAAAGATCTGTCTAACCGAATATATCTTGTGAGAATCTGAAAGATGCACACAAAAGCATAGCTTTCAGCGTAGAGGATTAGTTATTTTACCTTTGGAGGTCACTTGTGAAAAGCGTTGCACCCTGGAAAAAGGGAAAGAATGTGTGGTTATTGACTCCAAAGGGAATCGAAAGATGACAAGAGACGAGAAGAACTGTTTCATAAGCCTTTGGTTTAAGTGTGTTTTAACTCACTGGTTGAATAATGTTTCCACCTGTATCGTGACACCCAATACAAGCTCTATTAAACAATGTTGCCCCTCTTTGTATATCCAAAGTCTGCCCAAGAGATTCTACACCACAACAATACCCAACAAAAGCAAGAAACTTTCATGAACACATTCAAAACTTACTTCAATTCCAGATGCAATTCAAGGATACATTGATTACATTGTTGTTTCCAATTGCAGAATCCAGATTCCATAGCAGTAGTTCCAACAAGAAAACATTCTTTAAAGGTGAAGAGCTGTTCTGTAATGTCTATATCAAAAAGCAAACACTCTAAAGGTGGAAGCTTTTGGTCCGAGGAATCAAATTTGGGTTTACCTGGAGGGTAATAGATGGGCGAAACAGCAAGTAGAACCGCCGTGAGTGGCGGAGCTAACTTCTTGACGAGAAAGTTCAAATCTTTGTTGTGGATTAGAGGAATCGGGTTTTTCCATTCTCTCCCTCTTCCATTGCCCTTTCGAAAAACAAAATATTATAAACTCATGAAACCATATATAACAAAATGTGTATAGAGAGAGATAGAAAGAGAGAACCTTTTGGGAGGCACATAAAAGATTGGAGGTGCGAGCAGAGGTACAAGAGAGAAGAAGACTCATCTCGATGGGTGATGATGATGTTTGGAATTGGCGTCTGCTTCTTTTGGCAATTTAACCGGTTTTTGGGTAAAACCAAAATTGGTTTCGGGATTAAAAGGTAATAATAACCAATGTTGTTAAAGCAAGAATGAAACCAATGTTGGTTCTTTCTCAAAAGAAAAAAACCAATGTTGGTTTACCCAAATTCACACTAATTTGTATAGGGATTTCTTAATGAAGAGCATGAAGGTGGTCCAAGGTGCACGGTATATGAAGGCATGCATTAGTGGGAAATGTAGGAGGGTGATTTGGCACCACCCAGTTAAGTGGATTAGCGAGAAGCCTGTCTGGCCATCAACCCTTTAGGTTAACCTACCATAAAGAAGGCTCGGAGTTAATAAAGAATAATTAAATCGTTATTTCGTCCATTTTAGTTATAGTTTTCATATGCATTTAGTAAGAGTTTGATGTGATTTCAATGCTAAAAGGTCTATTATCAAATATTTTAGATTTGAAGAAGGTTTTACAGATTTTAACGCAAAAGCACCAAAAGACAAGAAAAACACGCTTTAGGACAGATTCAAAGTATTACAGTACGGGAAACTTTTGAAATTCTTCTAGAACTCACATTTTGACAATCTTTGTGCCAACGGAAAGCTGGAAGAGTCATATTTCTTCTCAAAGTGGAATCAAATTATTACGTTCAGTCAATTGAAAGATATGCCCGATTTACCAGAACATGTCACAGACTGACGAGAAGACAAACTTGTAACCAAGTGAGCTTTAGCGACAGCCCGTTCAGAAACCTTCATGGCGGCCCAGTCTAGAGCATTCACGACAGCCCACAAGTCTCGTTCGCCGCCCCTTGCCATGCACTCAACATCAAAAGATGGACCTATAAGTTATTTGTTCTTTTGTGCTTCATAGTCTGAGCCTTAGAGATAAACAAACTAACCCTAGACTTTCCTAGATAGATAGAACATCAATCCCCTACGATTTCCTTGATGCCCAATGCTTGTCTCATTTATTTTACTTCCTTTTATTTATGTTTTTTTGGTGAATGACGAGGAGGAAACCTCCTAGTTTGTATTATTAGAACTTCAAAATAAAATTACAATCTAACAAAACGAGGACACGCAGGTCCTGATAAATCCGCATTCAACAAAGATTCAACAAAAGATGTAACCAAATCAAAAGCATGATAACCTAATGGCAAAGTAAACGCATAGTTTGCTAACCCATCCACTAGGTGATTACTTCCCTATACACATGAGTAACACGAACTATCCAGTCTCGTGATATAAATCCATGGCACAAAAGTACCAGAAAAGACAACGGATGAGAGTCACCAATCCCCGATGTAAGAAAGCGAACCACCAGCTCAGAATCTACTTCTAACTCCACTCTATCAATCCTCCGTTCCCAGGCTATGAGAAGACCATAATACAAGCCCCATAGCTCTGCCCCATACTATTCAAATTTGAGCAACCGAAGCTTCTACAAACAGGATCAAGTCATCCTTGAAACAGATGTGTGATAATTTAGGTCCACCAATAGATTGGCTAATTGGCTTCCAAGCTTTACTCTCCACTTCCCCCTCAATCATATGACATAGCCACTCCATACACAAGACAAATAAATATGGTAATAGAGGATCACCTAGTCGGAGTCCCCTAAGTGGCTTGAAGGGCTCAGTTTTCTCTCCATTCCAACTAACCCACACCTTTGACAAACCTACTGCCCTCAATGTTTTTTTTCTAAAAATCCCATCTAATTCGATCATATGCTTTCTCCAAGTAAAATTTAGCAACATCCAGCCTTTTTTTACCTTTCTTTCGTTTCATGGAATGTAAAACCTCTTGTACCACCACTATATTGTCAGTGCCTAACCTGCCTAGTATGAAACTGGACTGTGCATGTCCTACTATATTCGATATAACCTCCTTTAAACGTCCCACCATTGTCTTTGTAATGGTCTTAAAAAGAACATTACATAGACTAATTTGCCTAAACTGAGTGATCCGCTCAGGCTTCACAACTTTAGGAATAAGTGTCACAAGCGCATCATTTGCATTTGGAGAAAGACATCTGGTGCTGAAGAACTCCAACACAGACTCCCCCACAACCTCCCAACAAAGATGATAGAAGACTGTTTGGAAACCATCTGGTCCAGGAGCTTTAAGACCACCCATACTATGAATAGCTCCAACGTTTGGAGCTGTAAAAGGGTTGTTCAACATACTAACCTCTCCTCGTGATAGTCGCAAAAAAGTCTTCACAATGCAACAAAGCAACCTCCATATCAATGTCGCCCAGCAAATACAACCGACTAAAGTACTCCACAACCAATTTCTCTAGTGCCTCATGGTCAGATATCCAACTCCCCATATCATACCGCAACATATCAACCTTATTCCTTCTCCTTCTAATAATTGTGGACATGTGAAAAAACTTGGTATTCCTATCCCCCTAAGCCCACCACTTTGCTCGTGATTTTTGAAACCAAAGCATCTCTTCTTGCTCCAAAACAACATCAAACTCTTTTAACAAAGCATCCTCCTCCACCAATAGTGTTGTTGTTGGAGCCTGATCAATTTTGTCTTGAACTAACTTAATAGCGTTTTCGAGCTGATTTTTTCGAGAGTTAATATCCCCAGAAACCTTTCTATTCCACTTTTTCAAAGTCATTAGCAGCCTCTCCAGAGCTTCATGATTATTAACTCTCCTATTCCATGAAGCCACTAAGAGTTCTTTGAAGTCCGGGTGTTTCAACCAAGCCGCTTTAAAAAGGAAAGGTCGCCTGCTTGCATCTCCAACTGGCTCCAGCATGAGCTGTACATACAGTGGAGCATGGTTAGAGGCTAAGAATGGCAGATGAGTAACCATAGCCTCCTGCCATCTGAGATGAGAATGCGCACATCAGAGCACGCGGTCCAGCCCCTTAGCGAAGAAAGAACTCTCCACTCTCCCTCTCTTCCATGTGTACTGATTACCACGGAAACCCATGTCAGTAAGAGACAAATTATTGATCCAATCTCCAAAGACCAAAGAATCTGGAGACAGCATTCCATTACCACCAGTTCGCTCATCAAGACGGACAATCGTATTAAAATCCGCGCTGATAACCAGCAGTCATGTGACCATGCTTATCACCTCTTTTAATTTACCCCAGAGCCCACTCCTACGACTTACCATTGGAGCAGCATAAACAACAATCAGATTAAACACTTCAGTTCCCTCTACTACGAGTGCATGAATAAACTGATCCGTCGACTCCAAGATAGTAACACTACCTATACCCGATTTCCACTATAGCTATATTCCACCATGTTGACCAACCATATCAATCTGGAACATGTTTTCAAACCCCAGCCCCAACAGATACGCCCTGCTCTATCTCCACCAACATGAGTCTCAAAAATTGCTAAAACATTTGTTGGAAACTTCTTTAGAAGATATCAGATCGATCATTTGAACTGAGGTTTATTTTCCCCCGGTAATTCCACAGTAAAGCATTAATCATTAGAGAATAAAACACGATAAGAAGAGCCGGGGCGGATCGTTATTGAGCTGGAGGATCCGTCAGCACCAGCGACGATTCCTTACACAGCACCAGTTCTGTATCATGCGATACATCCATCAAAGCAGAGCCCGTAATCACATGCAGAACCGTAACCAAACCTGGGCGAGAATCGGGATACATCGCAAATCCATCCGAGTTCACTATGGAAAAAGCTCCACCGGCTCTCCCAAGGTCTTCCTTCTCGATACGAAGACGTTAGCCATTCACCGACCACTCCACTTCACTCTTTGTTGGTCCAAAAATCAAACCCTTAGTGGGTTTATTCGATCGAGCAGTTTTGGGCTTCATCATATGTTTCTCCGGCCATTTAAAAAGGCCTCTTGTTTGCCCCCAGGCCCATCAAGAGGCCCAGCCACCTTCTTATTCAAAACAGCTCCAAACACCAATGGCTTCTCGCCCAAGGCATCACTTACCTTTTGAGTATGATTCGAAACATCAATAGTTTTCTTATCCTTACCAGTATCAATGCCAGCTTTCTTTTTCTCCGGAGTTGCCAAATCAACTCCCAACCTTCTAAAACTATTTGAAAGCGTGATATTCGCTAGAATATTTTCCTTACCTAATCCTCCACAATTTCCTTCCTTACTTGGACGACCACCAACCACCGTAGGCGGACCACTCCTCCGAGGGGGTTCCGACCGCCTTCCCCGCTGCCTCACAGGAACAAAACCATCATCCTCCTGAGGATTACTCCTCGAGACTTCCTTACTTACCTCTATAGGCACTGAAACAGCAACTTCTCGACCTTGCACTCGCCTAGGACAAGAGCTAACTGAATGCCCGTACAACCCACATCCTGAGCAAATGTTACTCAGCCCTTTGTACGCAACAAAGTATCTCTCCCCATTAATCATAATCATCCCCTTAAGCGGTTTGCTTAGATTGACCTCCACACATACTCTATCAAACCTCGCTCTCTCAAAATTTAATGTCGTACCATCCACTTTAATGGGGTTTCCCACACCTTTAGCAATCCCCATTGAAACACACTTATGATAGAAGTTCAACGGGAGATTAGCTAACCTTACCCACACTGGTGTCGTGGTAATATCATCCCTTAACGGATCAAATTCAGGGACAACTCCCAAAAATTCGCCATGGACCCCCAGTCAGGGCCGCCATATATTCTTCTTTGCTACCAAAATGGATCAGAAAAAACTGTCGTGAAAGTTCCATAACATACATCGCCCCACTTGGTTTCCATAGTTCAAGCAGCCGCCGATTTATCATCGCAATCGGCACACTTCTTCCTAATACTTTAACAATCATACAATTCTTCCACAGCCCATTCATAGCTTCTAAAATATCCTTCCCGATGGTAAACTTTGGATCTCCATCCTCACCATCTGGGAATTCCAACACCATTCTCGCATCTATAAAATCCTCATTCACCACTGTCTCTGGAGCCAACCGTCCCCCAACAGCGCTCTCCATCACCTTAGCAACCCATAAACCTGGTGCATCCGGTGGGTCCCCCGGAAGTCGAGCTCTCTCCCAATATCCTCCGTCATCGCATCCTGATCCCCTCCGCTCAAAACCCTAAAAGCGCCCTTCACATTTACCATATTCTTTTTATTTATGTTTACTTGCTTCCTTAATTACAACCGTGACAACAACCAATAACCCCTTCTTATTTAGTTCTA
This sequence comes from Camelina sativa, assembly GCF_030686135.1. Classification (NCBI taxonomy): domain Eukaryota; kingdom Viridiplantae; phylum Streptophyta; class Magnoliopsida; order Brassicales; family Brassicaceae; genus Camelina; species Camelina sativa. Next base: position 31,726,204 of record NC_141899.1, read on the forward strand.
GCTTTACTTATACTTTCGTCGGATTCTCTAAAACAATAACTCTTTCTCTCGGTGGGATCGATCCTTAAATATTATTACCAGTTAGCTGTGTACTTTTAACACACGACTGTCTAGCCTCCACTGGACCTCGCCCCTGTAGTAGCAGCGAGAGAGCCAGAACCAACTGTTGGTTGAGCAGACCTAAGTCGGAACACATCGCGTCCTCAGCCCCCGATGAGCTTACCAGAGCTTTATATAAAAAAATCCTAGAAACACAAGCCATGCAATCGCGTCTGAGGAACATATTAGATACTGTATTCCAATTAATAATTATTAATTCCTACTCTTATTATAATTTATACTCTTTAAACACAAGAAAATACTATTCTAGGCACTTTGTATCAATCTCTTCTTCAAAAGTTTGGAAATCAGTTGTGTAAAGGAAGTATTATTGAAATTTATGATTTTAATGTGCAAGATTGCAATAAGAACGACAAAGTTTCTAACCACAAATTTCAGATAAGATTGACAGAGAGGACAAGAGTTACCAGTGTGGGACAAGAAAGCTGTCAAATACCACAAGAAAAATTTCGGTTTCAAAATTAGGAAGAATTTTGTAAGTTACAAGATCACACAATTGATTTATATGATATGTTCGTAATATTTTATTTTAAAATTATATGAGTCATATAAGTATGTTTATCATTATTTAAATACAGATGCAATCAGATATATTAAACATATGGACAAAACTGATGTTCGTACTACTAGTACACACCTTAAGAAAGGTTACTGTGACTTTATTACTAGAAGAGTAAGTTCAATGCATATATTAATATTATTTTATGTAACTATATGTTTTATGAATATAAAATTAAGTTCATCAGTTAATATTAGTTTTCCTACGTGATAAAGTGGAAACGAAATATCTGTAACATTTATGGGCAGAACAAGCAGAATTCCTGGAAGACAAATATCGTGGAGTGGAAAATAATAATATTATATTTAAGCAATATCAAGTTATGTCAAGGTTAAATATATTTGTCAGCTTTTTCAGGCACTAATTTTTTTTTTTGAATCATGATTATGATCCGGTTGATGCGTTTCAAAAAAGATATTCTCTCAAATATTAAAATTATATTATATTTATTAATATATTTAATTCATGCTATAAACTAACTTTCCAATATAACTCTAATAGTTTAAAATATGATGGAGAATGTTTGGTTAATTTGGGTGGCATAGCTAAACAAAATATACAAAAGATTGACAATCAATTACTGATATTTGGGAATATGTCTCATCAAATGACCATAAGGTAAAACTATTATTCTATTTACTTTATAATGAACAAATACTGTTAAAAAATGAAAGTAAAATTATTTATGACATCTATATTTGCAATATTATTGTAATTGTAGGAAAAGAAATTCGTCGTCAAAGCAACCATAACTGAATAGTGTTACGAAAAAGTTTGAACTACATATCATGTTCGAGTTGCTCTAAAAGATTGACAAAATCAATGCACAAACAAAATCACCAGCCGTTGGAGTACTAAGGTATATTATTATCAAATTTACTCTAATTTCTATTAATTAACTTTTTAAATAATACATAATTTATTATTTCCAGTTTTAGAATTGAAGTTATAGTGGATGATTGAGATGCCTCAATAATTTTTGTTATATTTGATAAAGATATAGAAAAAATCACCGTAATAACTGCATAAATCGTAAGAGCAATAAATTATATAAAATTATTTTATTGTATGGATTAATATATCTGTTATTCTATTGTTTACATAGATAAAAAGTAATTTGGACGAACAAGAGTTAGAAGACGTTCCCACATGTGTGCATTAAATTGTTGAAAATACATATTTATTTAAGATTCAAGTTAAAAAGTATGATTTTGATGCATCATATCAAACTTTTACAGTCTCGGAGATTATAGACGAAATAAAGGTAAATATCATATATATATATTTTAATGTATTATGTTTACTAAATACAATATATTATTTCACTTAACATATTAATGGTTTGTCTTTATGTGTTTAGACAAGTTCGGAGAATGTAAACTATGGAACCAAACGCGGAAAAACGTGATGAACTTCAAGACCAAATATATGAGCAATGGAGGAAGCCAAGAATTAAGGACTGAATTTGATTTTTAAATTTTTTAAAGTGTATGCATAAAAATAGGTTTTGTCAGCGTTTCGAGACAGATTTTGCTGAACTAGTTGTGATGGTACACACCCCTGAAGACTGGCCAGCGTTTTCTCACTTGTTGGATGAATTCAACCTACTAAGGGAGTTATTTCCACTTTTCTCCCTTTCTCAGATTCCACGTGCGTCAAACTTACAGGCAGATTGTCTTGCACGTGCTTCGCGTTCTCTTACCTCTGAAATCTCTTTTGTAAACACTTTTCTTCCGGTTTGGGCTACCAACCATGAGATTTTATTTTAATTTAACGTTTGGTTGACAAAAAAAAAAGGTTTTCTGACTATTATTTTAATTTTGGTTTTAACTCATCTTTAGGATAGGTTTTATTTGTATTTTACCAAATAAACATAAGTGATACAAACATTTGAATTTCATGATTTTTTGGTTAATAATTATTTAAATAACATGTTATTCAATAATTATCATAAAAAAATAAGTAATACTATTTTCGTCTAATTTAAAGCAATAGTAACAATATGTAACTAGATTAAGACCCGGGTTGAAATTCATTATATTTATATTGTAATTTTTATATAAAAGAAATTTTATGTGATTATTTTAAAAAGTTTTTTTTGGATAAAATATTATGCAATAAAATCATATGCTAAATATAATGACTTGAAAAAAGACACATATTTTGTAAGTTTTAGATTGTTACTGATTCTAGATAACACTGGTTAAATTTTATTTTATACAAAATTTTATATATTTTATATTTTAAAATACAATTTTAACATATTGTATTAGTTTTTTTTTGTCAACCATTGGGCCACAACTGGCCGGCCCATTGTAGGAGCCGAGACTCGATCCTGAGTGTGATGGTGCCTTCTACAAATGGACTTACCTCCTGCCACTGCACTAAGGTCACTTCACAATATATTGTATTAGTTTATGTATGTGAAGTTATTTCAACAATGTATATTCTACATCATGACTTGAATGTCATTATAAGACATAATTTTGTAAATTTGGTTTTTAAAAAGCAAGTTATTATATTATGAGTAACTAGATTAAGATCCGTGCTAGAAATTCCTTTTATTTATATTATAATTTTAGAATAAAATAGTATAATTTATGATTGTTTTTAAAAGTTTTTTTAGATAAAATATTATGCAATAAAATCATATGCTAAAAATGATGATTTGAAAAAAATACATATTTTGTAAGTTTTATATTGTTAATTTTGTAATTTTGTGTATGAGAAATGGTTATGTTTGTTGTTTGTTTTTATTTAAATTTTTGAACATGTTTGGTAAAAGTTTTTTAATATGACCCGTGCTTAGCTAAAATTTTATTTTTAATTGCACAATAAGATCTCGGAAATCACGTTTAATTGTGATTAATTGCAAAGATTTTATTCTTTTTATGTCTAATACTACATTTATATGTCTAACAATATATTTTATAACAATACATGGAATACTAAAGATTTTATTTTGGAAATTGTATAAATCATTGAAATATTCTCTTTAAGAGGATTCTTTAGTTCACAGATTGACCAATTAATCTATAACTTTTTTTGTAACCAACCTATATTTAATCTATAAGCTATTTCGTAACCAACTTATAAAAATTATATAGTCTAAAAAAAAAGTCGTATACTTCCGTTTTATTATATAGGAGATTTAATATATTGTTATACTTTTTGTTTTAATATTAGTTATGTTAAAATGGGCTATATACCCGCGGGCCTAGACGGGTTCTGTACAAAAATTAAAGTTCGTGACCAGTTTATTTACATTATAAAATTAACAAGGTTTAAATGGGTTGACCCGTTTAAACCCGCGGGTTTAACGGGCTTGCACAAAACTAAATGGGTAGTGTTGAGGGTAGATCCCCACCCTAAACAAGAGGCCTGGCCCAGGAAAAGCCCATGATAAACCTCCCAACGGCTTGATTGTACTCAAGGAATTTTTCCCTCGACGCATCGACCGCATTGGCATACTCCTTGTGTTTGGTTAGCAACTTCTGCACACGAACGGCCATTTCATGAAAAGTCTTAATTCTCTCGTGATACCCAAAGTCCTCTCGCCGATCTCTGAGCCTCTTTGTCTCCGAGTTGAGAGTAAGCTCCATCCTCTTACAAGCGGCATTCGACGCCTCAAGCTTTGCCTTAAGATCATCCCGCTCCGCTATCCACTTGCACCGTTGGCTCTCGAATTTTGATACATCGTCGCCGAGCCTCTGGTTGGATCGAACAGCTTCCCCTAGCTGGGCCTCGAGGCGTTCGATCCTCTCAGAAAAAGTTGACGCTCCTGATCGATCGTCTTCCAGGTCACAGATGCGAAGCTCGTACGGCGAGGTTAAGCGGTTGGTTCGGGCTATAAACTATTTCAAAAAAAAGGGGGTGAGAACAAAAAAAAAAAGAGGGAGAGGAACAGTGAGAAACGAGTAAGAACGGACGAACCTCAAAGGAAGCATGAGCCACGTCGGCAAGTGCATTTGCTTCCCTCGTCTTCTCAACGGAAGATATGCGACCAGGTCCAAAGTGAATCTTCTGAAAAAGCTTGGAGCAAGCTGAGGAGTCGTTCGGAAAGGCACGAGCCTCGGAAGTGTGGGAAAAACTCCAGCCGAATTCGAACTTCTGTCTCTTTGATGCGAGGGTCGCTCTTGGTCAACACCCTCCCTCCTCTTCTGAGGACCTCTTGTAACCTCAGCATCACGGCCTGAAGTCTCGGCCAAATGTAAGGACAGAAGACCTTGATCGCGTCGATTTCAGCTCGGAAAGAGGAAGGATACGGGAGCAAACACCTTGGTATAACAACTAACCAAAAAAAAAAAAGAGAGGAAGAGGGGAGAGTAAGCGAAACCAAAAATATAAGCAAAATACAGAAGTAATCAAGCAAGAACGGTCGGCTACCGGGTGAAGGGTTTCACCCAGAAAACCAAGGAATAGACGGATCCTCAAGAACCCACGGGACGACTCTTAGAAAAAAATACGAGCCTTTCCAGTTATACGTTTTTCCTTTGGCGCCTTCGACGAGAGTCATCTTCTTCGATGAAGCCAAGTAATAAAGCCTCGGAGTCTTTGTTCGATTCGACGGGTTCAGACATGTCAGCTCCTCCAAATGATCACAAGTAAGCTTGACGTTTGCAGCTTCGGCCATGATTGAAAGACCGATGGCGTTTCGAAAAGTTGCCGGGGCAAATTGAGAAATGGCCACCTTACGTCGAGCAAAATACGTCATTAAAAAGGAAGGGAGAGGAAAAGTGAGCCCGCACTCGGTAAATTTTTTTTCCGAAAGACATATAAACCCTGGAGGGGCGTCCCAGGGACGTTGAGCTGGAGTCGGGATCACAATGTCAGGTTCAACGGCCAACTTCCCGATACGAACCGCTGCAGCAGCATCGTCTTTCTTTAGGGTCGATTGACGCATATGAGAGAATATATTCACGGTCGGCAGAGGGACGTCACTTGTGTCGGAGAAAGATGGGTCGTCGGTTAATGGCTCCTCGATCAGAGAGGAGATCCTACAGGGAAGTCCCGACGAGCTGGAAACCGCCGTTTCAGAAACAAGACGACGCTGGCCCTCCTCATACCGAGCGACATCAGAACCCGCCATTGAGGAATCGGAGGAACTCCGAGAACGAGCCATACGACGAGCCGACCTAACAGAACCGTCGGATTCGGAAGAAGTGGCTTGCCGAAGATGACTCTCGGCGGAAGGATCAGATGACATAGATCGAGAAGAATTCATAACGAAAAGTGCGAAAAGGCTAACAAGCAAAACAAACGACGAGATAGTAAGAAGGGAGAGTACCTGAACGATGAGAAGCACCAGAACTTGATAAAGTGATAATGAGAAGAGAGGGGTGGTATTTATAGGAGAGGAAAGAAGGATCTAGAAACGCAATCATTACAGCACGCACCGCACACGGTGCTTCGACCCCAAACATCGTAACCTGTTCTTTCACGCGCGACCTTTCGCTTTCTCGATCCTTGTTCGAAGATTTGCCGCTTCAGCAGTCAAAGAAGCGACCCTTCATCTTCTCACGAACGTTCTTCGCCTAAAGACTACAAACTAAAGGCGAAGGGGGGAGACTACTGTTGAGGGTAGATCCCCACCCTAAACAAGAGGCCTGACCCAAGAAAAGCCCATAAAAGCCCATGATAAACCTCCAAAGGACGGAAGGGTATCATGGTCTTTTACATAGACGAACCGACACGATTCCCTATAAATACAGGCGTACGGCCTTCAGAAATGGGGATCACGGAAAAAGGCAAGAGAATTTGTGCAGCAAGTACAAGAGCCCTAGCTCGTCCAAGCAAGAGTCAACGGCTTCAAAATCAACAGCTTAGGAATCGACGAGTTAACAGCTCGTCTATTATTATCATCTGCTCTTGTAGCTCGTTTAAGTCGTGTCGTAACCCGTCTTTTGTGTCTTGGCACCGATTAAATAGAAGAGAACTTTGACCTCCTTTTACCGAACTAAAAATACTAATTGTGACCGATCTGGACATCAACACGTAGCCGTTTAATTCTTCTTCTTTTAATTTTTTTTTTTATCAAAACACAGTCGTTTTAGTTTTAGTGTCTTCTCAGAACGCCTTCTACCGAGCCTCTCTGCGAAAGAAGAACACGTCCTTCTTATCATCGCTTTAGCCACATAGGAATCTTATCTCGGTGAGGAGGTTCGACGAGAAGCTATGAAGATAACATACGATCCTTTCCTATGAAGTAATCTTATCTCGCTGAGGAGGAATCTTAACAAACAATCCTTTCCTATGAAGTAAACTAGATCCATATGCAATTAAGGTATAAAACAAATTAATGTATACTATAATACTTAGAACCTGCATTTTACTAGTTCAGAGGAAAAAAAATGTCATCGACGGTGGAGAGCAAGCTCCGACGGCGGGTCACTAGGTTTTTAGTTTACTTTTTTTAATCTAATTAATTATTAACAAAAAAAATAAGTTTAATTAATTAATTAAACATAAATAAGTGTAATTTCACGGATCTAAAGGGGCAGAGTTTAAACAGGTTCGAATTTAAATGGGTATTAAAAAAATCTATTAAACGGGCCAGATTTAAACGGGCCGGATCCACCCATATTAACATCACTATTTAATATATTTAATATATTTGGTTTCTTGAAATTCTTCATATTATAGTGATAAATTATTGATATTGCTATAACAAATCAATTTAGAGTGTTTATAGTTTCTAACTTTTATATTAAGTTTCAATATTTTAAATATAAATTATTTAAAGTTTATTATATGATATAAAATTATAAAATTCAACAAAAATATAAAATTGAATTTAAATATTCAAATTTTGACCCGTTACTCAGTAAAATTTTTAATTTTATAGATATTATTTTTAAAGAATAATATTACTAAAGATTGAATATTATATAGATTGAACAATTTATATTTGTTTTTAAAAATTCAACTTATGGTACATCTGGAAATAAAACTATTATTTAATAAAAACTAATATGATAATTTATTTGTTTCACAAAATAGACTCATATATAAAAATGAGAGGTGAAGTATAATGGAAATTAACAAATTAATATGTTAAGTTAGATATCAAAATATTTTAATATGGATGAATATTTTAATAAAGGAAATTAATATGGTAAGTTAGATGATATCAAATGATTCTTTAGAATATTATCTTTAAGATTTTCGGAAATAAATTAAAGTTGTACCCACTATTTAACTTGTAACCAATTATCAATTAATCTATAACCTATTTGTAACCAACTTATTAAAATTATATAGTCCACAAAACAATGTTGTGTACTTCCGTTTTATTATAAAGGGGATTAAAAAACAAGCATACATAAATGCACATATTGTGAGAATAATTTTAATCATATAAAATATAATAGATAAATTCTATTATAATTATGATATATTATATACATAATAGAGAATTATGCATTCTCTAGAACATTGAGTCAGTACCGGCCGTAACGGTAAACATTGAGTCAATATCGGTCATAACAGTAAACATTGAGTCAATACCGGCCATAACGGTAAATATCGAGCCAATATGAACCGTAATGGCAATCATCAAGCCGATACGGGCCGACACAACAATTAACAAGCGAATACGGGCTGTAACGACAAACAAAGAGTCAAAATATGGACTGTAATTGGACTTTGTGACCGACTCTGATTTGTTACTGACTTTATCAAGAAAATATTTGACTCAATCTCGTGGAGAGAATATTGGGAACGACCTTATCTCATGAAGAGGCGGTTACTCAAACCCAAATCCCATGAGGATTAGGGTAAATAAACTTCCCTATAAATAGGGAACGATTTCGACATGATATGAGAGGAAATCGAAGCCAAAACAAGAGACCTAAAACATATCCACACAACTCAATTCCGAAGCACATCTAGGGTTCCTAATCGGCATTCAAGAGAGGTTTACTCCCAGATGGCGACTTGTACAAAGAGCTAACCAAATACCAATGTCGAACGATGGAGGATGTACTCACGTGCATGGGCACAAATAAAATTGGAAGAAAATACACCGTATCGACATCGACATTCATCACATTTTGACTCTTGCGTAGTGAGAAACGAAAGATCGACATGAGATTAACCTTACCAAATACATCGAAGCAAATACACTAGCGTCATAAGTAATGGTGAGGAACCTTATCAAACTTTAAACACAACTGAAAGTAAGGAGCAAAAATCGTCAAAATGACAAAGACGTCAACGACGTCTTGATTTTTACGGCATGGTGATATCAGATTTCTGATATAAAATAACTAAGTTTTTAGTAACTCATTACCCATTATGAGAGTATACTTCGTCAACTTGGTAGCCATGTGCTGATGACCAAATCAGTAGGAAAATGCTTACCCTTGGAGAACCAATGCTAATGAATCGACAGACTTGAAAAGTTTATGGATGTTTACCCATCGAGGAAGCATTTTTCAATATGACAGTCGCTGCTAACCAATTGAGGAAGCAGGGGTCAGCAAAATTTATGTGACGAATCACTGGATGCAAAAACTTGACAACGAACACTAACAAGAATCTTATGGTGAGACACTTGATGCACAAATCTTCAAGACGTTTTCTACTAAAACTTAGAACTCATGTCATGAACATGGGCTAAAAATCTTGTTGCAAGACAATAAAATTATGTCATTCAAAGTGAAGCTTGTCACGATACAAGATAAACATGACTTACAACGCAGGATATGGTCCTGAAGTTGTTCATCGCATCTAGTAGTGAGGTCATTGGTACACAAACACGTGAACAATTGGCTCTCTGCTAAAACTGGGTAATCACCTGAAACACGAAACATTCGCTACAATCGCCTATTAGCGAGACTTGCTATAGGAATGTAACAAATCTGGAATCCACCTGATAGTCGGGTCCAAAATTAGCAAACTTGACAGCAAAACACTTGCTAACAATAAATGAGCTATGAAACACTTTAATTGGGTCACGAACCCAAATCATGTCACGAGCATGGCATTAATGATTTGGCTATGACAAAATCGTTAGTGTATGGCTATTATAATTCATCCCCTCAAATTGTTATGGCCAATTTTCATTTTATAGCCAATGTGGGACCAATGTGGGACCAAGAAATTGGCTAGGAACCACATTGTTATTTTGAAAGCCAATGTAGAGTCAATGTGCAGCCAATTCAAGAAATTGGTTAGGAACCACATTGTCATTTTGAAGCCAATGTAGACTCAATGTGTAGCCAATTCAAGCAATTGGTTAGAGACCACATTGTCTATTTAAAAAACAATGCAGAGTCAACGTGAAGCCAATTCACGAAATTGATTAGGAACCACATTGTCTGTTTAAAGCCAACGCACGTACAGCCAATTCAAGAAATTGATTATGGCTCCTGTGTCGTTTTAGAACAAATGCAGAGCCAATGTGCAGCCAATTCAAAAAATTGGTTAAAGCCAAATTGGCGTTTTAGACCCAATCCGGAGTCCAAGTGCGGCCAATTCAATAAAGTGGATATGGCCAAATGACGGCTTAGACCAACACTGAGTCAACCGTGTATCCTATTCAAAGAATTGGAACCAATGTGAAGTCAAGTTGTAGCCAGTTCAGGTAATTTTGGTAACGATAATTTAATCGTTTTAGAGCCGATGTGAAGCCAATGTGATAATTGGCTAAGGCTAAACCGTCGAATTGGAGCCGATGTGGAACCAATGTGTATCCCATTTGCCAATAGAGCAGATGTGAAGTCAATTCACCAAATTGGCTAAGGCTAAACCGTCAATACGAGATCAATGTGTAGCCAATTCAAGAAATTGGCTTTGAAGACAATGGAAGTCAATGTGGAGCCAATTCATTAAATTGGTTATGACAACATTGTCTTGGCAGAGCAGATATGGAATCACTATGTAGCTGTTTTGGGAAATTGGCTACGATAATGGTGTTACTACAAGTAACTTCGATTTATCACGCCATTATGGCAAAGTAAAGTTTTATATACGAAATACAACAAAACTCAACATGAGAACAGAGATTGCAGCTGTAGGTTTTGAGTGTTCATGCGCTACAAATCACCACAAAAAAGCAAAGTACAACAATGTTCTACTATCACTAAAGGCAAAAAGAAAAATTACATCATTTGAAGGAATCAACATGGATTGAAAGTAAGAGGGCCAAAAAATCAAGTGCGAAAACGTTTAAGTCTAAAGGTATGTCATGACTTATACAAATATTTAGATTTTCTATTTATGGTTTATTAAAATGATATCATTTGTCTATATTACTCTCTAAATTCTTTCTAAGAAAATAGAGAGTGGGGGGCAAACTGTTGGGCATAATTTTAATCATATAAATTATAATAGATAAATTCTATTATCATTATAATATATTCTATACATAATAGAGAATTATGCATTCTTGAGAACATTGAGTCAGTACCGGCCGTAACGGTAAACATTGAGTCAATACCGGCCATAACAGTAAAAATTGAGTCAATACCGGCCATAACGGTAAATATGGAGCCAATACGGACCGTAATGGCAAGCATCAAGCCGATACGGGCCGACACAAAAATTAACAAGCCAATACGGGCTGTAACAAGAAACAAAGAGTCAAAATACATACTGTAATTGGACTTTGTGACCGACTCTGATATGCTACTGACTTTATCAAGAAAATATTTGACTCAATCTCGTGGAGAGAATATTGGGAACACCCTTATCTCATGAAGAGGCGGTTACTCAAACCCAAATCCCATGAGGATTAGGGTAAAGAGACTTCCCTATAAATAGGGAGTGATTTCGACATGATATGAGAGGAGATCGAAGCCAAAACAAGAGACCTAAAACATATCTACACGAGCTAGGGTTCCTAAATTGACTTGTTGTGCCTTAAACTCTTGTATTTGAACTTGATAGTTTGATCAATAAAAACGACTATTGAGCATCTATTTTTTGTTTCCGTAGTCTCTAAATGAATCGATAATTTTTGCCCAAACACATATCATTAAAAACATAAAAATGGATAACCCATCATAAACATACATATATTTATATTCTACAATTATATATAACTAGGTAAGGACCCGCCCGATGGCGGGTTTAAGGTTTTGTAAATAAAAGAAAATTTAATAAAAATATATTAAAATTTATTGTACATTATTTATAATTTTTTTTGTTGCTATAATACATTAATTTATATCCATATAGAAATTTTTTATGTATGTTACCATTAAAATTGTATTTTTTACACCTAGATATATTGTATGTTACAAATATATTATTTACCACCGTCTAGAAAATGTCTATATGAACAAATTAAACCAACTATTATATGTTTTTCTGCTTTCACTTTTGTATAGGTTCTTTAATCACCAAAATTGTTGGATCAAAAAATATTTTGAATAAAAAATAAATTACATCACAATTAATGTATGTCTAACCATAGAGAACCTTGGTTCTGGCCTCCTTCCTTATGGAAGAACCTTGCGTCCAACCTCCTCCACCATGGAGAGAACCTTCGCTCCGCCTTCCTCCCTTGGAGAGATAACCTTGTGTCCAACCTCCCCCGCCTTCCTCCCTTGGGGAAATTACCTCGCGTCCAACCTTCTCCACCATAGAAAGAATCTCGGCTCTGCCCTCCTCCTATGTAGAGAGAACATGTTCACGTCTTTAAGCTATCTCAAAGTGGCTTGCTACAACAGCCAATAAAACTAAAGTCTCTTTTCCAGTGTCACAAATCCTTTTGATAGTAACTAATGTTAAATTTCTTAATGTATTCATGCAAGTTTCTTTGACAAACCATGATGTAGCCTATGTCTTCAAGCTCCTATGGATCTATCAACAACGATTTATGTTTTTCCAATCTATTTATGTTTGTTGTAGGCTTGTGTTTGATTTGCCTATTTTATCCAACTATTAGGTTGATGACCTTCTCCTCTTTATCTCCTTTTGAGATTGAACGAATGGTAACAATTATGTTTGCACAAAAAAATATCTATAACCAACCAATCAAGGTTGAGAAATTAGAAGAAAATTAATTTGACATAATTGATGAAATAAAAAAAATTATAAGCACGGTAATATATGAATCTCAAATAATTCAAATATGAAAATATAAATTAAATAAAACAATCTTAAACTACTACAATGCATATATTAATATTTCATTTTTTTGGGTCAACATATTAATCTTACCTATTCCAAACTGAAAAAGTAGAAAGTAGGAGTATATTTTGGTTTAAAAAATAAGGAAAATTTGTCTTCCCATTGAAAAAGTTTGACCAATAAACAAAGTTGAAAGTAATATTTTTGAATAAATTATTTTGTTAGATGAATAATATGAGATGATTGTTTATATAGAAGTGAGTATTTACATTCTTTAGAATTAATAATTTTCTGTATATTTTCTTTAATCCATTTTCTATTTTATGAGAAAATTTATTCCAATGAGCTTATTGTTTTTTTAAAAAATTTCTTGCTTCCCACTTTCTTGTAAGATGTACTATCGTTCGACAATAAAAACGCTTTCTGTTTAGTTGATCTACTGTTATATAATCTCTGTTGTTATCTTCTATTTGTGTGTTCATTTTTTTTAATGTTACATGTCCTGCAAATTAATAGAAATAATAATAACACCGTGAGAAATTTGTTAATCCCAAAAACCTTAGTTATTATGCATAAGAAACTCTGTTAACACTTCAAAGTCAAAGATTGGCGTAGTATGCATTATGAAATTGAGAAACGAAACAAATTTCAAAGAAACGACGACGAAAACACGTGGTAATATCTATAAATATTTTTATATAGTTGTTTCGATTAGACAACAAACAAATTGCCTTCGAGACTTGTTCAAGAACAATGATGTGTCAAACAAAAGGTTAATAAAAAACAAAGAAGAAAATTTTACCAAGAAAAACAAAGCTAGTCGAAATTATTTTGTTTGGTGAAAAATATGTCATCATCTCTTTGCTTATATAGAGGGGTGTCTTTACAATCTTTTTCCTTTTAGGATTAACAAAGGTTTTTTAATATAATAAAATTAAAATTATCTTATATATTGTTTTACCATGCTTGAAAACTATGATTTCTAATCGTTAAAATTGACATGTGTCACGATGATCTGATGAGTTACTAACTTTGATATATGATTTCTGATCGTTAAAATTGACACATGTCACTATCTGATGAGTTACTAACTAAGATATTTAATCCTTAAAACTGACACATGTCAAGATCGGGTGAATTTTTAACTTTGATATGTGATCGTTAAAACTAAAACGTGTCACGATCTAGTGAGTTACTAACTTTGAGAACTATGCTTTATATAATAAGATATATTAATAAGAAACTAAACAACCTTGTGTATCGCACGGGTCCATTTCTAGTATATTATGTTAGTTCGTTCCGGTTTTGGTTTTTAGTTTAATTTGTACTCCCTTATCTAACTCAAAATGCACCTTGGACAAGTTTTTTACCGTACTTCCGCCAAGCCCATGGATCATTAGACGCAGCTACTTGTTTACCAGACTGGCCGATTGGATCCACTTGGTAAACAACTCTTCTCTTCCGGGTTTTTGGCGGTTATTTCCGAGTTTTTAACAGTCCGGTTTTTCTGAATAACTCGAACCAATATATAATCTGGTTCCCAGTTTAACAGCTCCGACCGGCTTATCCTGTCCGGGTTTAAAAGCACCGGAAGTATTACTATTCTGTTGGCCATTGTTGTTGTCTGATAAGAAAAAGCCTCCTCTTTTTATTATCTGAATGAGCTGTTACAATTGATAACGAAATCGATCTCTAGACGCAGCTAGACATAACCGAATTCCCAAAGTCGCATAAGACTCTGTTCAACAACAAACAACATAACGACTCACTCTGTTTTTACAAGTTTATATACAAAATACTTCATTTACTCGCACATGTTCTCTTCTCAGCTCACACGTGCTCCTCCTTCTCTATTCTTCCTCCTTATGTAGACCTGATGAGGCTTATCAATACCCCCCCCCCCTCTTCGAAATGCAGCTTGTCCTCAAGCGCTAATGCTGGATATTGCTGTTGTAACTCCTTGACAACTTCCCAAGTATTATCATGGTCAGGTAGACCTCTCCAATGGACCAAGGCTTCTAACACTCCACTAGCATTGTATCGAGTATCCAAAACCGATTCTGGCTCAATGACCAATTCGTCACTCTCATTGAATAGCTCCGGTAAAGGTATAACCAGTTGGTGGTCGCCCAACACTCGTTTAATCTGCGATACATGAAACATTGGGTGGATTTTCGAACCTTGCGGTAATTGCAACCGATAAGCGGCTCTACCAACCCTCTCCATTACTTCAAACAGACCATATTACTTAGCTGCCAATTTCTGACAAGCTCGTTTGGCCACTGATTGCTGTCTATATGGCCTTAACTTCAAAAATACCCAATCACCCACATTATACTCAATATCTCTTCGATGTTTGTCTGCATTGTTTTTCATCAGTTGTTGTGCGTGTACCAAGTGCTCCTTTATCTGAGAAAGCGTTAAATCTTGTTCTTTCATCAAAGTTTCCAACTCTGGAACCTTAGTAGATTGCCCTTCAAAACGCAATACGGCCGGAGGATCACGACCATACAAGACCTTAAAAGGCGTGGCTTTTAACGACGTGTGATAAGTCGAGTTATACCAAAGTTCTGCCCACGATAAGTATTGGTACCATGTCTTAGGATGGGACGATATGAAACACCTAAGATACGTCTCCAAACATCTGTTCAACAATTCTGTTTGCCCATCCGTTTGAGGGTGAAAGGCTGTGCTGTACTTCAGTTTCGTTCCTGACAACCTGAAACAGTCCTTCCAGAAAGCACTCAGAAAAGTATTCCCCTATCTGACACTATTGAAGCTGGGTGACCATGAAGTCTCACTACTTCCTTGGTGAACAATCCAGCTACGTCCGATGCTGAATAGGGATGCTTCAAATCCAATTTGCTCAATCTATCAACAACCACCAAGATGACATTCTTACCCTGCGATTTAGGAAGACCTTCCACAAAATCCATTGAAATATCCTCCCAAACTTGATGTGGTAGCGGTAAGGGTTGAAGTAGGCCAGCTGGAGCTAAAGTAGAATACTTGTGTCTCTGACAAATATCACACTCTGACACATACTTCTGAACATCACCTTGTAAGCCTTCCCAATGGAACGATTGTTGAATTCTCCTGATTGTTTTTAACACACCCGAATGTCCTCCTAGCAACCCATCATGATACTCGGTTAAAATCAAAGGTATGAATTTGGACTTTTTTGGTATCACCAGCCGGTTCTTGTACCATAATCTCTCATTCCTTACTACAAACTTCGAGTGATTGGACTGCTTGGCTAGACAGTTTTGTACTTCTCTCTGTAATTCTGCATCGTTATCCACTTCATCATATATGTCTTGGAGCTGCAATACCAAAGGTACTGTAATGGCCATCAGTGAATGTGAAAGCAAAACACCTTCGTTTGGTGACATCCTTGATAAGCCATCAGTTGCCGTATTCTCTACTCCAGGCTTGTACACAATATCGAAGTCATAGTTCAACAGTTTGATTAACCACCTTTGATAATCCATAGTGACCTCTCGCTGATCCAAAAGGAATTTCAGACTCTTCTGATCTATGTGCACTATAAAATGTCTTCCAAATAGGTAATGTTTCCACTTTTGAATCGACAAAACGATTGCCATCAATTCTCTTTCATAGACTGGTTTCAGTTGTTCCTTCGCAGTCAGTCCGTGACTGAAATATGCGATCGGTCTTTTGTTCTGCATTAGTAGTGCACCCAAGCCAAAACCAGAAGCATCAGCTTTCAGTGTGAAAGTCTCCTCAAAGTCAGGTAATGCTAAGACATGTGCAGTTGACATTGCCTTTTTTAACTTGTCGAAAGCTGCTTGAGCTTCTGTCGACCATTCAAAGCTATCCTTCTTCAACAATTCTGTCAATGGTCTCGCCACTACACCGTACCCTTTGATAAATCTTCGATAATACCCTGTCAAACCCAAAAGTCCCCTCAGTTCTTTCACTAACTTTGGGGTTGTCCATTTAACCATTGCTTTTGTCTTTTCTGGATCCGTTGAAACCCCTTGGTGAGAGATGATATGCCCAAGGTAATCCACCTGTTTCTGTCCAAACATACACTTATTTTTGATGGCAAACAGTTGATTCTCCTCTAATATCCTCATGACTATCTTCAAGTGCTCAACATGTTGTTGCAGTGTAGAGATGTATACTAGAATGTCATCAAAGAACACCAAAATGAATTTTCAGAGGAATGGTCTGAATATTTCGTTCATCAGTGTCTGGAATGTCGCTGGTGCATTTGTGAGACCAAATGGCATTACAAGGAACTCATAATGCCCATAGTGCGTTTTGAATGCTGTTTTCTGTATGTCTTCTTCCCTCATCCTTATTTGATGGTAACCCGCTCGTAAGTCCAACTTCGAAAATAAAATCGATCCATTCAGCTCATCTAAGAGTTGGTCAATCATAGGTATTGGAAACTTGTCAGGGACTGTCGCTCTTTTCAATGTCCTGTAATCCACACAAAAAACGCCAACTGTTATCTTTCTTCTTAATGAGCAAGACTAGGCTAGAGAAGGGACTTTGGCTTGGCCTTATGATCCCTGACTCTAACATTTCTTTAACCATTCGCTCCATCACTTCCTTTTGAGCATGGGGGTATCGATACGGACGAACACTCACGGTTGTCGTTCCATTGACAAGATAGATGGAATGTTCTCTCCCTCTTATCGGTGGTAGAGATGTGGGAACTTCAAACACCTTCTCAAACTCAGATAGTACTGCTTGAATACTATCATCCAACCTTTCTACAACTCCTGGATTTGCTTGTTGGTTTTACAGTTCCAAGGCAACTCCTTTAGACTTGACTTCATAACCGCTTGTCAATGATTTCGAAGACATTTTGTTGATCAACAAATCTGGTTCTCCTCTTAATGACACCATCTCGCCTTTATGAATGAATGACATCTCATTCTTTTCCCAGTTCACCCTACAATCACCAAGGGTCCTTAACCAATATACTCCTAAAATCACATCGATCTGCCCCAGTTCCAGTACGATAAAATCGGTTGTGAACTCCAGGTTCTGAGCAGAAAAAGTGACCTTCTCACAAACCCCCAGTCCATTTACTAATATACCCGTTCCCAACTTGACATTTAGGTTTGGATCATCTCTGCATTTGAGCTTCAGCTTCTTCACCGCAGCAGGGGATATGAAATTATGACTTGCCCCACTATCCAACATAATGATCACTGCTTTCTTCCCCACCGAACCTCTTACTTTGGTTGTAGAGGGTCCCGAGATTCCTTGAAACGAAGCAAATGATAGAGCCATACATTCTCCCATTGGTTCTGTATCCACCACTTCATAACTCTCTTCCAACACTTCCACCTCAAAACTGTTGAATACAGTCAACACTCGCAACTCCTTATTGGGACATTTGTGATCTCTGGACCAAGGAGCATCACATTTAAAACAAATCCCTTTTCTTCTCTTCTCATCTAATTCTGCATTTGTGGTATGCCTTCTTGGCCTTTGCTCAACCCTTCATTATTGACTACCGGTTCTGTAACCACCGTCTTCATCTTCCAAGTATTCGAGTTATAAGGGGTATTACTTTTGAGGTCAGAGCCAGAATTTTCCTTGTTGGCTAGCATTAGTTATTTTTTAACCACTCTCCTCATGATACTAGACTCCATAGCCCTAGCCTCTGCTACCATCTCATCCAAATTATTCGGTTTCTGCATATGTACTAACTCCTGCATCTCTTGTGTTAACCCGTTTAGGAAAATCCCTTCCAGCTTCTGTTCATCAAGACCGTTTACTTGAGAAGAAAGATCTTCAAATCTTTGTATGTATTCAGCCACTGATCCTGTTTGTTTGATACAGAACAAACTCTGACTTGGACCTCTGATCTTCAAATTCCCAAATCTCACAATCAAACTTGACTTAAATTGCACCCAACTACCAAACTATTGTGTATTCACTACCCAGTTATACCGACTTAGAGCTTCACCACTCAAGCTAACTGAAACCAATGCAAGCTTTTCCTCATCGTTGTATCCTCCAATACGAAAAAATTGCTTTACTCGAGCCATCTAACCGTAGACTCCAGCTCCATCAAAAATTGGCATCTCCACGTTCTTGATCAAGTTTTCTCTAAGCCCTGGCCTAATGTTACTATGGCAAGGTTCCGAGTTCAAGAAACGCACCTGATTGTGACGATCCAGGGTTTGTGATGGAATCGTTTGACTCGAACACCCAACTTCGCGAGTCGTTGCAATTCCTGGCAAAGTCTCGTTGCTAAAAGTCTCTAGTCAAATCTTCCAATGGCAAAGAACTAAGCACCATATCCAATTTTCTAGTCAAATCTTCCAATTTCTGATCATGCGAACACATCTCGTTGCTAAAAGTCTCTATCTTCGTCCCCATCTGAGATCCCAATGCATCAATCTTGGTCTCCAGCTTGGTTTCTTGTTTCTTCATTTCGCCTAACTGATCGTAAACATCCGCCGACGATTCTTCGTGTTGTTCCGCTTCTGATAACTCGCGCACCGGCGATAATCCTATCTCCATCACCATCACCATCGTCGCGATCGTCTTCTTCGATGAATTGATAAAAATCCCCAATTTGCGAACCCTAACTCTTCACCGTTGCGTTAGATTCAATCCGAGATCACTACGCACCAATTGATAAGAAAAAACCTCCTCTTTTTATTATCTGAATGAACTGTTACAATTGATAACGGAATCGATCTTTAGAGGCAGCTAGACATAACCGAATTCCCAAAGTCGCATAAGACTCTTCAACAACAAACAACATAATGACTCACTCTGTTTTTACAAGTTTATATACAAAAGACTTCATTTACTCGCACGTGTTCTCTTCTCAGCTCACACGTGCTCCTCCTTCTCTATTCTTCCTCCTTATGTAGACCTGATGAGGCTTATCATTGTCTCTCTGAAGCTGGACTCTCAATTTCTTACCACCTACATAGCGACCATTCATCGTGTTCACAGCGTTTTGCGCGGCTGCTTGTGAGTCATAACGAACAGAACCTGCAACCAACAGCAACATGAGAAAATTATGCATACTTTTTTCTAGCTTTACAATGAACCAGTCTTGAAGAACAAAAACCAGACAAAGGAGAGCTAACCGAAACATTTGCTTAGACCAGTGGCTTTGTCTACAAAAACCTTTGCGCTCAGAACAACACCGATAGGTTGAAATATAGACGCAAGTTCTTGATCCCCAAATTCCAGAGGTATGTTATAGATAAACAGATTCGCACCTTCTGGCCCTGAAGAACCAAAATAATGTTTCAAATCTTTAGGAATGGGAGAAGAAAGATAATTAGGTTTTAACACTAACCCTCGGATACGCAAGTGTTGTCAATGTCAGGTGATATGTATCCAGGATAGCTACTTAGAGAGCGTATGGGATAAAAAGGCCCCACATAATTTGCAGGAGACACATAAGAGTCTCTATGGGCAAAAAGAGTTGGCACAGAGTCAAGCAATGTTCCTTGCAACTCGTTGTTATTAACTTGGTTTGGTTGTACAAACATATTGGGAAATGCACGTTGGTTCTGAATTGGTGGTAGCATGTGACCATAACTTTCAATAGCCTCCTAAAATTTGCAGAAGGAGAATTTTTTTTGAATATAAAGGCTGATGAAGCAAATCTTATATATATTGATTAGGCTTGCTTACATGAGTAAACATGGGAAATGCTCCAAACAATGACGCATTTGTTCGATCAGCATTAGCCTTTTGAAGTTTTCTTGTGTGTTTCTCTTTTTCTGTGTCGGCCCATCTGACAACTAAAGGAACAGTCCCCTGTAAAAACCCCAGAAAAATGTATCATTTTTTAGGAAAAATAAATTTTCAAATTAGCAAAAGCAATCACCTCCATTATATGTTTTCCATTGACGGCTTCAATAGCAGCATCAGCTTGTTCTTTTGTCTCGTACTTGAGAAAAGCACAACCTAACAGAAACGGAAAAGGTAACTTGGTAAAGCGAAATGGATACCAAAGATCACACTTGCGGAAAAGACTGCACCAACATATGGATACCTCTGCTTGTTAGTTGAGAACCTCCTAGAATCTGTAAATCCTTTATGGTCCCATACTTGGAGAATAATGATTGAACTTCAGCTTCAGAGACATTCTTTGGAAGCATACCGACAAAAAGCTTATGTTCTGGATTGCGGAATATATCCATCAATAGATGATGATACAACAATGAGAGAGGTTACAATAAAGCACAAAATCACATATCGAAGCAAGTACGAATGTGTTACCTAGCCTTTCCAGTTCACCATCTGCATACTTTACTTGCACTGGATTAGATGCCTGAGGGAACATAAAACATAAGTTAGAGACCGACAAGGATCTAAGCTTGATAAGCATGCAAAGGTTTTTGACAAAAGGCCGGAAAAGAAAAATCGAAAAAAAACAAAATTTGTTCTTTGTTTTTTTTTTTTGTCACAAACATTGTTCAAGATGGTAAAAAGAAACACACAGACTTCATTCTTAATGTTGCATTTTTGCCAAGATGTTTCATATTTTCATAAGAACAAGGATCAAGCTAACATTTTGCTAGTAGTTATACCATCTATTGCAGTTTCTTGAGTTTGAAGGATTTTAAAACAATGTCTTGAGAAACTGACACTCGAATTGAAAAATTCGAAGCTGATTCGGGCAAAGGAAATTGATGTTCACCTAAATAGAAAGTAAACGCTTCATGCGAAACATGTATAGAAATCACAATTTGCTAGTTCTTGAGTCAAACAGAAACCAAAAGAACGTCCACATTGCAGTCCAAATAAATAAAGACTTACCCCAGGCAATGTCTTTTTGTTATGGCAAGAATTAACCAACTTATCTGCTTCTTGTCTCGATGAACATAGCAGAAAACAACATCCTAAATAGAGGAGAACAAGTTAGGGCTTTGAAATCCAAAAATAGAAAGGCATGAGAAAGGGAAACAGAGGCGTGAAGAGGAAGAAAAAAGGAACCTCGCGAGACGCCTGTACTCTTTTCCTTGATGATTTTGACTTCGTTTACGACTGCAAACTCCTGAAAAAATGTTAGGAGTTGAGATTCCAACATATGTTTTGGAATTTGTCCGACGAAAAGCTTAACGCTCTTTTCTTCTTTATTTATTTCTCTTTTCTCCTCCTTCGCTTCGGCCATTGTTGTCTCTGTCTCTCTGTGTCTTCCTCTCTTGACAAAATGGCTGTCTTCTCTCTCTCTGTCTCTTCCATCGTTTTCTCTGTGAGATTCAAATTTTTAGAGCTTTGTTAACAACAAAGACAAAAAGAAAGTAAAAGAGAGAGAGTATAATTTTGGAACACCAAGATCAAACTGATTCTTATATTGATATCATAAAATTAGAGTTGCTCATAGTGGCAACCCTCAATGTCAACTTCATTATGTCCATTACAAGTTTGACACATAATTAAGTTTTCATGCATTTTTTTGAGTCTTTGACACCTTACTTTTTTAGGTAATTTAATTAAAAACTAAGTAAATATAAGTTATAATATAATAAGAAGACAGTTATAGCTTAAAATAATGTAGTCATAAAGATTATATTTGATTGTTTGACAAAAAAAAAAAATCAAGAGCACGGGTTCTAATCTAGTGTAGAGTATAGAAGGTATCTGATTAAGATGTTTCCGTTAAATAGTTTACCCTAAAACAATAGATTCGGAGAACCGGAAGCATGCAATTTTGGGCCGGAAAACATTAGTTTAAATCAATGGTGACAACAACCATGCAATCTTATTCTTACAAGAATGCATCTATTTTTCCTTCATTCGTGAGAAGTATTATTAGTTATGTTCTATGCATTGTTCTTTGTGGCTATGCGTACATAATATCGAATATTTTCGGTATGTTTTTTATTCAATTTTAAATATTATAAATAATTATGAATATTAATTACGCGATTTTCTAATTAAAATGTATTTAGAAAAGTATTTATAAGTATTGACGCTATTATATACGTTACCTGAAAAAATCCCTGATGGTTTTGCCCTATATAGAATTCTATATACAGTATATATATGATACTTACCTTATTGGCAGGTAATTAAACGAATCCCTGGTCCTTTTTCCGGAATTCTCTGAATCAGTGATCAAGATTTTCCTTGCAATGCTCACAGAACTCTGACGATTTTCGAGCAATCTCTCAGTCTTCTTTGAGCTACCTGGCATCATGGATTGTCCATGGAGGATTTCTTTACCCATTTTCCGTAGCAAACCATGCACCACTATTTGTCCGTTGGAAGATACACATATGAGAGACTTATCGGCTAATACCTTGAGCCCAGAGCTAACATCCAAATCAATGCTAGCAATAAGTGGTGCCACCAAACCAACATCCTCGTCATTTAACAAAAACGCCATGTAAAGAAATAAAGCTTTTTCTCTGTCTTGTAAACCATCATAAGTGACTCTCAACACTTCTTCTTCAACGTCATTACCAGAAGACTCGAATGTGTTCGAGGAAAAATCTGGTAAAATGTTCTCAGAGATAGTATCACCAGTTGTAGAAGTTATTACACGGACTCCACATCTTCTCACTGTGCAAATATCATCTAGAGGCTTTGTCTGTTTGTTGACAGGAACAAAATCAAAAACAACTAAATCAGCCCAGATATCAGGGTCGTTTTCTTCATCAGTACTTGGACGCATATTAACATCACAGAACACAAACATATGATCCTTTTGAAGTTTTGGAATAGCTTCTCCTGGAGCCCAATAATGAAAATTTCTTTCTATTTTATGAGAGTGGCCTTCCTTGTTTTTCCATCTGCAAACGCAGCTAATGCCAAAACCAGTAGTATCAAAGGAATCCTCTGAAAATGAAACTTCCACTAGCATAACGAAGCCCACAAGCATGTTTCTCCAAGAAGGGTCTAGTCGCGTCATTACAGAAGATCCTAGTTGCAGGTCAAGTGTAGAATTTTGATTCGCGTGACAGGGCACACAGAAGCTGAAAGCCAGAGCTCTGTTGAGTTCCTGCTGCAATAATACACGATAAGTAGATATGATGTTGTTCCAAAAACATTTAGTCAGATATGATATGAGATTGACGTGGCTGGTTGTACGTATCAGGCATTGATATAAAGAGAAGAGGGAGGAAATATGGAGAGGTATCGAAACAAGGATGAAATTTACCTGCTGACGCTCTCTTGGTAAGTGTTTTGCATTAACCAGTGCTTTCACTAAAAAATCGTTGACCACTTCTGGAGAGAGATCAAAACAGTTACTTAATGTGTAATGCACAGGAATGTTCTCAAAGTCCAAACTAACTGATTTGAGTGAGACACAACCATGTGCATTAAAGAGTTCTAGACTTTGAGGAAGTTGTGGCACTTCTCTTACTGCAGTGCCACCAAGATATAACTCTTTCAGGTTCCGTGGGAACCCCTGAATAGTCTCAAGCTCTGAGCAACCAGAAAGATCAAGAACTCTGAGAAGTTCTAAATTAACCATGTCTGGCAGACTTCGCAAACGAGAACAATCTTTTAGCTCTATGCAAATAAGCTTACCAAGATCTTGATTAGATGTGCTCACTTTCATCAGACTTGTTAAAGATTTGACATCAGCTTCCGCAAGGTTTGAGACACCTGAAAGACCTGGGATTTCAGCTAGAAGTCTCAAAAGATCTTTGTAGTTTGGCTTAACAACACAAAGTGGTAATTCTGTTATGCCGGTCCCCCGTAAATGCAGTATCTCAATATTTGGGGGAATCTCTGGGAAACTTTTGATTTCTGTGCAACCTGAGAGATTTACAACTCGTAGATTCATCAGTTGACCTGTGGCTGGGAAACTATGCAGCTTTGTACAACCTTGGAGATCAATCACCTCAAGATTTGGAGCTTTTAAGAGGTCGTCAATATCAACTAGTTGCTGAGAATGACAAAGTCTGATCGTCCTCAACATCTCTAGCTTCTGATAGAAAACACCAAAAACTTTTTTTACAAAATCTATCAAAGTTATAGATTAGGGCGAAAGATGCATATTTGAGTTTGGTTACCTTGATTCCACCCCAAAGTTTCCTAAGTTGGCTGTATGGCATGTTGATTTCCACAAGGTGCCTAGGATCAAAATTTTGAGGCAGAAGTTGCAGAGGGTAGTTCTCCCAGTGGAGGAGTCTTAGCTCATTAGGAAAAAACTGTAGAGAGCCTCTATGGAAATTGATTACAGGATGGATTTCAGGTTTGGAACAGTAAATTTTGAGCAATCTAAGGTTCAACATATTCTCAAATGCAGCAGGATTGACATCAAAACTTAAGTTTGATGTGTCTAGAAACATGCCTTCGATCTCGTCAGTGCCCTGAAAGAATGTGGAAAGTGGGGTTACATTCGGAAGTTGGCTTATAAATTATGTTATATATAAAAGTATCAAAAGATAACAGACCTGAGCACATTCCAAAGTTGTTTTGTGTTCTCCATTTTCTTTTCGTCTGTTATCTTCTAATAACAATTTGATGCACCAAGGTTCCCACAGTCTGCTGCGCCTCTCAATCTGTAATGTTTCTCTTTTTATTATTTCTCTGCCAACATCTTGGATCAAGTTATGCATACACACTCGGTTTTCTGAAAGAGTCACCAGACACTTGTCGACAAGAACATCCATTCCAACATGTGGAAAGAAACCACAACCCTCAAGCAGTTGCATCACGTAGTCGACATTTTCTCCTTGAAAGAAACAAGCTATATCCAAAAAAATGTATTTTTCGCTGTCATTGAGTGAGTCATAGCAACTCTTGATTGCATCAACAAACTTAGTTGGAGGACGTTCCTTGAGTTCGAGGAATGCTGTTTCCAATTCTGAAGGGCTTTTTATACCCTTCAGCTCCTTGCCATAAATATTGAGAGCTAAAGGATGTCCTTTAGCATATGCAATCACTTTCATTGACACCTCGTGGAGACCCTGCTCTGCCCTATCATTCATAGATGCACAGAAAGAGAAAAGTTGAAGAGCCTCTTTCTCATTCAAACCTGGAACCTCATATATTTGATTGACTCGACAAAGGCGAAACACCTTTCTATCTCTGGAAGTTATGATGATTAGGCTTTCGGGACCAAACCAGTCAAACCCTCTAAGAAAAGACTCCACAACCAGAGCATTGCGCACATCATCAAGAACAACAAGAACTCTCTTATTGTTTAATTTCTCTTTAATCAAGCTCAATTTCGTAATGGTACCACCGCTAGCACCAGCCTTTTCTTCCAAAAATTGTTCTTCCAGCAAGCGATAAAGACCCTTCTCTTGAATAGCTTTGGTATAGTCTTCAATAAAACAAGAAGCATCAAAGGCACTGGACATTTGATCAAAGACTGCTTTAGCAAGTGTTGTCTTGCCTATGCCAGGCATACCCCAAATTCCAACACGGCGGATGTCCAAGGATTGTTTGCAAACCATGGTTTCTATCTCCAGCAGCTTTGAGTAGATGCCAATCCGTCCCGTATAAAAAAGCTTCTCATACACATCTCTCACAATATCTTTTACAAGTTGTGAGTCGCTACATCCCTTCCTGCACCGTATTTGCTCTAAGTAAACGAAATGCAGTTTCAACTACTCAAGGTGGGTACTAGTGAACAATAATTTGCTCTGCTAATTCACTTTTTTTTTCCCTCATATATAAAGATTAGTTTTGGATTAATTAAGAATAGCAAAATTAAGAATCGTGGAAGACCTGGACTGGTGGATTGATGAGAAGCCCTTGGAATCTAACGCGATATGCCAATCGGTCTCTAATGTTCTGACGCCGTACAACACTGGAACTACCACCTGGTCGTTGGTCCTCTCGCACTCGAGGACCTTCACGAGTTTGTCAAGGCATGCCGTACTTCGGTCTCCGGGTAAAACCATCACAGAAACCCTAGCTCTCTCAACCTTTGATTGAGACTCGTCGGAAAGCAGATCGTCGTAGCTGTCGACGAATACATCGTGTATGCCTTTTCGACGGAGAGCTTCGGAGAGGTGGCTGACGAAGGAGTAGCGAATCTCTTCTGCGCAGCTGATGTAGACTAATTGCTCACTGTCCGCCATGATTTTGTGCCTTCACTGTTAGAATAACAGTTAAAAAACCTTCGATTTTGATGAAACCAACTCTGTAATTTGTTTCTTCTGGTCGCACAGCTCTTTCATGAATATGGTTATGGGCCCTTTGCGCTTTGGCAACGAATACGATTCGTTGATTTTATCATTTGTTGACCTTCTGCTCAAACAAAATGACCATTTTTTCTACGCCAAAAATGGGTCTCGATACATACATATATACAATTACAATATATATGTATTCTACTATATTAATTGAGAAATACAAATATGAAACTAACCTTTAAATGTATAAAAAATTACATTCAATTGCCATTAGAAAAAATTAATTAAGCTTAATTAACTAATTTAAATAAATATAATTAAATTAAAAATAAAAAAACACTCATATATCAAATATTAAAAAATCTAAAAAACTCTAAAAAAATATTTTCTCTCTCTAATAAATTATGGACAAAATTACTAACTATTTTTTAAAAAATATATATAAACCAATCAGAATTTTAAAAACTAAGATTTTATATCCAAGTATACAATACAATTATTTTTAATAACTAAATTTGAAGATTTTGTTAAGATTTCAAATTATGATTCTCCTATCATCTTTATTTTATTTTATTTTATTTACAAATTGTTTAGAACTTTCATATAATACTTATAATTAATAAAATGCATATTTTCTGCATATATTGTGATTTGAATTTTTTAAAAAGAAGATATATTACTC
This sequence comes from Camelina sativa, assembly GCF_030686135.1. Classification (NCBI taxonomy): domain Eukaryota; kingdom Viridiplantae; phylum Streptophyta; class Magnoliopsida; order Brassicales; family Brassicaceae; genus Camelina; species Camelina sativa. The sequence continues at coordinate 31,753,709 of NC_141899.1, forward strand.
AATGTATGAAAATGTGTGTTTTAATTTCAACATTGGCGGGTTGGTAAAACTAAATTTATATAGATGATATATTAATAATTTTTATTTACTCACAATTATAATATTAAAATTAGTATTTTATATTTCACAAAATATGATGCAAATACAACAAATAAAATAATATAAAACTGTTATAATACGTCAAAAATAAAATACTATAATATTCTAAAATAATTAGTATTCAAATAGACTAATAGATTTACATAGCAATTAAAAATAAATATTATCTCAAACAAAATAATTTTTAAAAAAATAAAACAATAATTTTTATTATTATATTATAAATTTTTTAAAAAATGTTGACCGTGCTTTAAGCACGGGATATATCCTAGTAGTTAGTTATGTAGAAAAATAAAAATAAAAAAAAACGTAATGTTATAATAGAAAAAAAATATTGAAATTTTTTTATTTTAAGAGATCTGAAATATATCAGAAAGCATGGGCTACGGTTAAACCAGATTTAGTGCTTCTGGTTAATTCATTTTTGCGAGATGGAGAGTTTGACAAGAGGCTTAAGTAACAAATATCTGTTTATCCTAAAGGTGGACAAGCCAACAAGGATGGCCCATTAGTTTATGCAATGTTGGTTATAAAATTATATCTAAGGTCTTATGCTAGTGACTTCGCACTATTTTACCATCTTTTGTATCAGAGACTCAATCGGCATTTGTCGAGGGTTGGTTAATTTCAGATAATATTTTGATTGCTCAGGAGATGTTTCACGGGTTACGAACCAACCCCTCTTGTAAGGGGAAGTTCATGGCTATAAAAAATGGATATGAATAAGGCCTATGATCGGTAGAGTGGTCCTTTGTTGAACACTTGCTCAGGCAGTTCGGGTTTTGCGAGAGGTGGATATCCTGGATTATGTGTTGCGTTACATCGATTCAATATAAGGTTTTACTTAATGGATAGGCATATGGATCTATTATCCCTTGTCGAAGTTTACGTCAGGGGGATCCACTATCACCTTATCTTTTTATTCTTTGCACAGAGGTACTTATTGCACACTTTTGGAAAGCAGAACGGTTGAAACTCCTTACTGGAATAAAGGTTTCGACTACTAGCCCCGTCATTTCACATCTTTTATTTGCGGATGACAGCCTTTTTTTTATCGGGCCAATGTGAAGTGGTGCTAGATATCCTTGAGAAGTATGAACGGGTTTCTGGCCAACAAATCAATTTTCAAAAATCTTCGGTCCAGTTTGGCCACACAGTGGAATGTAACCTTAGGGAAGAATTAAAAAGAGTTTTGGGGATCACAAACTTGGGGGCATGGGATCGTACTTAGGGATTCCGGAAAGCCTGGGTGAGGCAAAGACAAAAATATTTTCATTTGTTCAAGACTGTTTGCAAGCACGGGCAGGTGGGTGGCCGGCTAGGTTTTTATCAAAAGGGGGAAAGGAGGTGATGATCAAGTATGTTGCTACATCTGTCCCTACTTTTGTGATGTCGTGTTTCCGATTACCTAAGACGGTTACGAGGAAGTTGACTAGTGAAATTTCTAATTTTTGGTGGAGTTCATCTGGACAATCTCGCGGTCTACACTGGATGGCGTGGGATAAACTATGTCATGGTAAAGATGCAGGGGGTTTAGGTTTTCGGTGCTTGGATGATTATAACACCGCTCTGCTGGCAAAGCAGCTCTGGCATATGATCACAGTGTCGGAATCACTTTTTGCACGGGTTTTTAAGGGACGATACTATCGACATTCTGATCCTTTGGATCCAATTAAATCTTACTCGCCGTCTTATGGGTGGCGGAGTATAGTTTTTGCTCGCTCTCTGGTGAATAAAGGGCTCATTAAATGAGTAGGATCTGGTGCTTCCATTTCTGTTTGGAATGACCCATGGATCCCTGCTCAATCCTCGAGACCAGCAGTGAGCACAAGATCGCCTTCTGATCCTCTGCTCCGAGTTTCAAATCTTATTGACAGGAGTTCTAATTCTTGGGATATGGCTCAACTTACGGCTACTTTTGTACCGGAAGATGTTGCTATAATTTTTGCCTTACCACTGCGTCAGCCGGATAAACCGGATTTGCTGGGATGGCATTTTACTAAGACTGGTAAATATTCGGTAAAATCAGGGTACCATACTCTTCGCTCACATCGGCCGGCTCCAGACGGACCGAAAGTACCTGGGCCGGACATTGTCCCTCTTCAGGCCTTTGTGTGGAAAATTTGGAGTCCGCCCAAGCTCCGCCACTTTATGTGGTAAGTTCTTTCGGGATGCGTGGCAGTTACCGCTAATCTACGGAAACGTGGTATGAGTTGTGATGCTACGTGCGTCCTTTGTGGTTTTTAGGAGGAAACTATTAATCATACCCTTTTTGAATGTCCACCGGCTAGACAGGTTTGGGCTTTGTCCCAGTTCCCGACAGCCTTGGGAGTGTTCCCATCGGAGTCAGTGTTCACAAACATGGATTACCTTTTTTGGCGGTTTACAAATGTACCATCTCAGGAATTTTTTCCATGGATACTGTGGTACATCTGGAAAGCGCGTAATGATAAACTTTTCAGTAATCTGGATTCCAATCCTCTTGCGATTCTGCGGTTAGCGGAGGATGAGGCCAAGGCATGGGCCTTGGCTCAGGCAGAGGATATGGCTTTAACATCGGATATTACCGTTGAGGTGGTTCCTCGAGGAAGTCGGGGCTTACGCACCCCTAGTTCTTCGTCGAGTTTTCTTTGTTTTGTAGATAGCTCTTGGAAAGCAACGGATAATTACGCGGGCAGAGGGTGGTTTTGCACATCGCCATGGGGGGACGCCCCTACCATGGGGCTGCCAACCTTCGCTATAGTCTCACGCCCCTCTTCATGCCCAGATCGAAGCCCTTGTCTGGGCTACGCGTTGTATGATTGGAGCGGATAACCAATCTGTCGTTTTCTTTATCAACTGCTCTGACTTAGTGAAGATGGTGTCTTCGCCTTCTGAGTGGCCAGCCTTTACATCTTATTTGGAGGACATCCAGGCAGACAAAGAGGAGTTTATCTCCTTTTCCTTAGCCTACGTCCCACACTCCCTGAATGGCAAAGCGGATAATTTGGCACGACGTGTTCGCACAGTTCCGCATCTAGCTACTTTTGTTAATAATGTATCTTTGCATTGGCTTGATTGAGTCAATCTTGTTTCTTTGTTGTCGAAAAAAAAATAGATCTGAAATATACTTTTTTACACAAGCCAACCGACAAGCAAAAAAATGAAAAACTAGACTTTCAGCACATGTACGAAAGGAAGGAACGATACTAGTTATATACTCATTTATAAATATAGTTTTCGTTTAGTTAATATGTTTGTATATCTGAATATGTTATGATAGTATTTAACAAGATATAATTAAAGTTTTGTTTTGGATTTTTTTTTTTTAAGTTTTAATGAACATTCTTACTAATATAAGTAAATAAAAAACTGCAATCGCTCACAAATACTATGTTGTTAAATCTTACAAATTGATGGGTGTGATTGTTGTTGAACTCCGGCAATTATACAGCTCACAAACACTACAGTTAATAGTTATGAGTTGTTGCAGCCTTGTAGGACAGTAGGAGAACCAACAAAGGAAAGCTGACACTTGAACTGATTTTTTAATAGTATAATCATAAGTTTATCAAAATACCTAAAAGTATTAGGCCTGGGATTTATTATCCGATATCCGGTATCCGATCCGGTATCCGCTAAAATCCTTTCCGAAAACCGGATATCCGAGTCACCTAGATCCAAATTCGGATATTGAAAACTGAAATCCGTTAAAAATGGATCCGGATTCCGATACTATTAGTTTAGGTAACCGGATATCCGGTATCCGATCCAACGGTTGTCGTTCATTGCAGGTGACGTGAGGCATGTTAGCATGTATATAGGAGAGTTTGAGAAAGTCATTTTTAATGTCTGAGCGAGTGGGCTGACACACAATTGAGGCCCAATGTTTGTTAGTTTTTTTCGGATCCGGATAATTTACGGATATCCGGAGATGTTTAAGTTAGAAACGGGTATCCGTAAACCGGATATCCAGAATCGGCAGATTCGGATCCGGAGAGTAAAACTAAGAATTTGCCGGATACGGATCCGGATCCGGATACCATGAAAACGGCTGGATATCCGCTCCGTCCCAGGGCTAAAAAGTATAATAGTTGAAAAATTTCTTAAACATATCAAGGATACTTTTTCAGAGATACTTCTTCCACCAAGTTTAACTCTCAAAAATATCTGCTTCCCTTTTTTGGGCTTAAGACCCTCTTTCTCAGTTAGTGTCTTTAACTATACTTGAGAATAGAGCTAAAGTGGAAAAAACACGTTTTCTTTTATCGAATCTTTCCTCTTTCAAGTGGTAATCATCACTATTTGGTCAGATCTAAATCCAAAATTAGGGTTTACTCAGAACTTTCTTCATTTGTTTTGAGTGATTCTAAGTGGTGAGTGTGTTGGTGTTTCTAGGCGGTTAAATCAAGAGTTAACGATGTCGTTCGCCATGGATAAAGCTTTTATGGCAATGTCAATAAGGAAAGAAGAAGATAAGCCGTTTGATATGCCTGATTTTCCAGAATTTTCCTCTACAGTCAGAAATGAGCTTAGTCTGGTTGGTAGAGTCTTAAATCCAAGCTGTCAACCGATGAACAGACTCCTGAGGAATTTGCCAAGGAAATGGCAAAAAGAGGGTCGGGTTAAAGGGATAGCGCTCACAAAAGAAAGGTTCCAGTTTATGTTCGACTAGGAGCATGATCTTAAAGATGTTTTAGATAAAGGAGTACATACGTTCAATGAATGGGCTATTGCGGTGGAGCGATGGTATGAACATCAGCCGGATAATTATCTCATGTTTCTTCCAATTTGGGTTCAAATTTGGAATATGCCAATCAATTACTATACTAAGAACGCAATAACTGCTCTGGGAGAGTTGATTGGTCAGGTGTTGGAGGTGGCCTTTGATCCGAATGCGACTCAGTTACAAGAATTTGTAAGAGTAAAGGTATCCTTTGATATCTCAAGACCTTTGAGGAGATCCAAAGTCGTCAATTTGCCCAGAGGGGGTACGACGACAGTGAGATTCCAGTATGAGAGGATCCAAAAGAGGTGTTTTGAATGTCAACGTTTAACACATGAAAATGATGTTTGTCCCATTCTCATCAAAGAAAGACAAGATGCAGCATTAACAAGACGTATGGGGAAACCAGTGGAAAAACGTAAACAACCAATGTTTTTGAAGGAATTTGATCCCTTATTTGGGGTCTTAAGGGAGGATCAGGTGGGTGTGGACCCAGTAATGGGAAGACCAAGGATTGCAGTAGATGTGCTTGAAGGAATGAGACAATATCTTATGGTCTCTGATGAAACTGAGCTTTTGCTAAGAAAGGATAAGGTGAAGAAATCGGTTGGAGAGGTTGAAAAAAACCCTTTACTTCAGAAATCAATACTAAGGTTAGAACCGATGCCTCTGGTGCATCTGGATCTTAACAAAGATAAGGGAATGATGTTTAATTATGTAACATCCGTGAACCGGATTATGCGGTTTTGGTAGGAGTGTCGATCGACACCCTTGTGGCATCGATCGACACCACTAATCCTGGGTTCGTCGAGTTTGTTTTAATTCGCGATTTTTGTTTGGGTTGGTTTGGTTTAGTGACCTAAACCGAGTATTTAAGTGGGGAAGCGACAAATTAAGGGTTTTAGGGTGTTTTGTCGCCGTTTATTAGAGAAAAGAGGGAGAAAAGGAGAGAAATCGTTTCTGTGAATTTCTGGGCTTGTTCTTGGTGTTTTGGGAGAGATCTGAGGCTGTAGAAGGGATAGCTGTTGCTGGGAACGAAGGAGAAGCTCCTGGAGGTGTTGATTCCATCGTTTTCTCAATCCAATCTTCTGTTTTTGAGGTGAGTGCTTGACCATGGTTGATCTAAGCATGAGATCTCTTTTGTTTGGGTGTTTTCTTTGTTGTTTGTGTTGTTTTGTTGCTTGGATTTGTTGTTTTTGTGCTTCCCAGAGGTTTCCGAGGTAATTGGGTGAGTTTGAGACGGATTTGAGATGATTTGGAAGGAGAGATCGACGTTCGTGTTTGCGCAGATCGTGTCTGCAGAAGAGGCATCGATCGACACTAGGAAGCATCGGTCGACACGATTTCGTGAGGCATCGGTCGACACCGTATAGCATCGGTCGACACCATTGTTTGTAGCATCGATCGACACCGTTGAGGCATCGGTCGACACTAGTCTCATCCGAGACTATTTTTCCTGGTTTGATGTATTGTTGTGTGTTGTTTGTTTTGCTTAAACATGAGGGTCTCATATGCTTGTGTGTATAACCTAGTAGATGGGAGGACGGCCTCACTAAGTATTTATGATAATACTTACGCATCTCATTTGTTGTTTGTGTGATCGTGGAATCATAGCGATGAGGAGGAGGATGATCTAGGGTCTCGTTTATGTGTTATTGGATTTATTGGTTATGTTGTTGGAACCTTGGTTAGTATTATGTTAGGTTGCTGGATAGAATGGTTAGAAATGTTATTGTGTTGATTTCGTATTATTGTTATGTTCCGCTGTGCATGTTATTGGATGTCAGTTTATCATTGGTTGGTTGGTGTGTGTGGGTTGGTTTGTTTAATTAAGTAGTATGGGATGCTTAATTATATATATTGTATTTAATTATAAAAAAAAAAGTTGGGTTGTTTCATTTTGGTATCAGAGCCCATACGGTTCTAGGATGGTTAAGTGAATGGTTTAGAGCGGTTTAGGAATTTAATTGGTTGAAGTGTTTTCCTGTTGCTGGATGCATGATGTTGTGTGATGAAATTGAATATGCGTAGTTAGTCAATTTGTTTGTGGTATGGAGTCCTAGTATCATCCTCTTCGAGCCTTCAATGAGATTCCACGGTAAGATGTGTATTTTATGTGCGGTTTTGAATTGTGTGCTTAGCCTTCTGTTCTGGGTAGTGCAGATGGCTAGAGAGGGTGCTGTTGGTCGCGGGCGTGGTCGTGGTCGTGGTCGTGGTCGGGGGCGAGGTCAGGTTCCCGAGGCCAGTGTGAGTGTGAACCAGAGCATGGTCAGTGAAGAGGTAGCGGAGTCACAGGGTCATCCTAGTGTGTCTGGAGACCAGGCTGGTTTGGATGGCGGCAGGGCGGATGGGCCCGGTGTCGGTCACGGTGTTGCCCTGGGTGTGAGGGTTGCAGCAGTGGGTGCTCCAGACAGGGAGAATGTCTTGATGAACTTGCTAGCTCAGGTTTTGGCGCGGCTTCCAGCATAGTGCCGCCAGTGGTTGGTGGGCAGGTTCCAGTAGTGCCGCCAGTGGTTGGTGGGCAGGTTCCAGTAGTGCCGCCAGTGGTAGGTGGGCAGGTTCCAGCGGTGCAGCCTGTGGCGGGTGTGCAGGCAGGTGTGCAGCCGGGGGCCGAGGTAGTGGATGCTCAGTATGTGCAGATGATGGAGCAGCTGCAGCGAGTGGGAGCGGGGTCTTTCTCGGGAGGTATGGATCCAAGTGTGGCTGATGAGTGGAGAGAGCGGATGGAGGATAATTTCCAGTCGCTTTGGTGTCCTAACTGGTAAAGAGTGGATTTGGCAGTGCATTACCTATCAGGAGATGTACGTGTGTGGTGGAGGTCGGTGATAGCACGGAGGGTGTAGCGGGATATGACTTGGGGAGATTTTGTGAGGGAGTTTAACTCCAAGTATTTTCCACAAGAGGCTCTTGATCGCATGGAGGCACGGTTCTTGGGGTTGACTCAGGGGGACCGCACAGTGCGGGAGCTGGATGTAGAGTTCAGTCGGCTTGTGGGGTATGCAGGTCGGGCATGGGAGCCAGAGTCGGCTCAGGTGCGGAGGTTCTTGTTGGCTTTGCGGGATGATCTGAGGACTCGGTGCAGAGTGAGGATCTATGCTACGAGGGCGGAGCTGGTTGAGGTTGCAGCTGGGATAGAGGATGACTTGAGGTCACAGTTAGTGGTGGTCAGTCCAGCGGCTCGTTCAGAGGAGACTTTGGAGCAGAGCATTCCAAGCAAGGATAGGCAGTTGGAGCAAAGGCGTAAAAGGAAGCGGGAAGAGACAACGTTGGCAAACCAAGGTGGCTAGGGAGGCTATGGGTGCGGGAGCATGGATCACGTGTCGGCAAGCGGGCCCAGGGGAGGTGACTCACAGGAGTACCGTCGGGTGTGTTATTATTGCGGGGAGGAAGGGCATATCAGACCTTTCTGTCCTAAGAGGAGGCAGATGATGGAAGTTGCGGCGCAGCCGAAGGGAGGACCGGGTGTCCATTCCGGCGCTTAGTTTTAGCTTTTTGGTTTCTTTCTTACATTATTTATTTTTATTTGGAGTTGTAAATGGTTATTGCATTTGAGATTCTAATAAAAGTGGAGTTCTTTGGTTTTGGGAATTGTGAAACCAGTGGAAAAGAAATAGCTCGGGAATTCTATAAATGGAAAGTTTCCATAAATAGAAGGCTGCTATAAATGGAAAGTTTCCATAAATAGAATGTCATTATAAAAGGAAAGTTTCTAAAAATGGGAAGTTTTATGAATAGTTAAAGCTTGCCTATTAATGGAAAGAGTTGAGGTAGATCTAGTCGGGAGATACTCGATGACATCAGACTTGTTTGCTCAAGATTGTGTGGGCCTAACTTATGTGATACCGATAGCTCGATGGACTTTGTGGCCAGAGAGTGGGAGTGGTATGTTTGCTTCGGATGACGATCCGAGAGCGCGCTTTAGGGTGACGACCCAAGAGCGGGATTATGAGACTCCCTGGATACCGTAGCTGTGAGCCGCGGCTCGGCAGTGAGCCGGTATGTCTCGAGGGTTGCAACCTGAGAGCGGGGGGAGTGGGCGTGTGAGACTCCCTGGATACCGTAGCTGTAGGCTATAGCCTGGCAGTGAGCCGGTATGACTCGAAGGTTGCGACCTGAGAGCGGGGGGAGTGTGAGTGACTTCCTGGATGCCGTAGCTTAAGGTGGTTAGCCTGATAGCGAGCCGGCATGATTCGTTGGTTGCGACCACGGACGGGGGAAGCACTGAGTTGTGAGCAAATAATGTCTAGGATGTGAGTATATTGACTAGAGGGAGACCTCATGGTTCAGTCGGAGGTGTGCAGGCTGTTGCAACAGTTGAACAGGAAACCTTGGCTGGCGGTGTTCAGTGCGGTCGGAGGACGTGCAGGCCGTGTTGACGGTGGCACAGAGGTCCTTGATGGATGGGCGGTGCTGTGGGATTCGAGGACGAATCCTTATTGGTGGGGGAGAATTGTAACATCCGCAAACCGGATTATGCGGTTTTGGTAGGAGTGTCGATCGACACCCTTGTGGCATCGATCGACACCACTAATCCTGGGTTCGTCGAGTTTGTTTTAATTCGCGATTTTTGTTTGGGTTGGTTTGGTTTAGTAACCTAAACCGAGTATATAAGTGGGGAAGCGACAAATTAAGGGTTTTAGGGTGTTTTGTCGCCGTTTATCAGAGAAAAGAGGGAGAAAAGGAGAGAAATCGTTTCTGTGAATTTTTGGGCTTGTTCTTGGTGTTTTGGGAGAGATCTGAGGCTGTAGAAGGGATAGCTGTTGCTGGGAACGAAGGAGAAGCTCCTGGAGGTGTTGATTCCATCGTTTTCTCAATCCAATCTTCTGTTTTTGAGGTGAGTGCTTGACCATGGTTGATCTAAGCATGAGATCTCTTTTCTTTGTTGTTTGTGTTGTTTTGTTGCTTGGGTTTGTTGTTTTCGTGCTTCCCAGAGGTTTCCGAGGTAATTGGGTGAGTTTGAGATGGATTCGAGATGATTTGGAAGGAGAGATCAACGTTCGTGTTCGCGCAGATCGTGTCTGCAGAAGAGGCATCGATCGACAATAGGAAGCATCGGGCGACACCATTTCGTGAGGCATCGGTCGACACCGTATAGCATCGGTCGACACCATTGTTTGTAGCATCGATCGACACCGTTGAGGCATCGGTCGACACTAGTCTCATCCGAGACTATTTTTCCTGGTTTGATGTATTGTTGTGTGTTGTTTGTTTTGCTTAAACATGAGGGTCTCATATGCTTGTGTGTATAACCTAGTAGATGGGAAGACGGCCTCACTAAGTATTTATGATAATACTTACGCATCTCAATTGTTGTTTGTGGTGTGCAGGTAAAGGCAAAGTGTGATCGTGGAATCATGGCGATGAGGAGGAGGATGATCTAGGGTCTCGTTTGTGTATTATTGGATTTATTGGTTATGTTGTTGGAACCTTGGTTAGTATTATGTTAGGTTGCTGGATAGAATGGTTAGAAATGTTATTGTGTTGATTTTGTATTATTGTTATGTTCCGCGGTGCATGTTATTGGATGTCAGTTTATCATTGGTTGGTTGGTGTGTGTGGGTTGGTTTGTTTAATTAAGTAGTATGTGATGCTTAATTATATATATTGTATTTAATTAAAAAAAAAAGTTGGGTTGTTTCAAATTATGAGGAGGAAAGGATTGTTCTGGAAAAATCTGAAGGAGATAAGAGGTTTAAAAACTTGATGATGGTCGCATCATCTGGTGGTTTGGAGTTGTCGGGGAGAATAGAGTCATCTATTCCATCTACGTAGCAAGATTCAGCAAATTTTCTTGCTCTCTCGCGGCCTTTTCAGGATAATCCGACGGTTTTCAGGATTGGCTTCCATGAAGCTGGTCCTTCCGGGATTAATCCTACAAAAGCTAAGGCAAGAAAGAGACCAACTAAGAGTTAGAGAAAAGTCAAAAAAGGAGGTCTTTAGGGCTGAAGGTCTCCAGAATTTGAAGCTCGGTCTATCTATTGGTGTGAAAGATAAAAGAAAAGCAGCTGATGAGGGATCAAGCGCTGCAAAATCTACAAAGCTAAATCCCTTAGAGGTAATCCCAAAGGAGGGATTGCCCAACGTGCAATGAGCATCATAAACTGGAATTGCCAAGGATTGGGACGGTCTCAAGACTTGGCTTTTTCCCGTCTCAAGGAGATGCGTAAAAAACATTTTCCTGAGATGCTCTTTCTGATGGAAACTATGAATAGTAAGGATTTAGTAGTAGATTTACAGTGTGTTTTGGGGTATGATAAGGTGTACTCAGTTGAACCAGTTGGAAACTGTGGTGGTTTGGCTATCTTCTGGAAGGCAAGTGTGAAGGTAGATCTCATCTTTGCGGATAAGAATCTGGTGGAGCTCCAGGTTCAGTTTGGTGCGGTGAATTTCTTTTTGTCTTGTGTATATGGGGACCCTGATTTTAAGAAAAGAAAGGTTGTGTGGGAAAGATTGAGCAGGATAGGAGTGGGTAGAAGAGACAGTTGGTGTATGGTTGGCGACTTCAATGACATCTTACATAACAGTGAGAAAATAGGAGGGCCTAAAAGATGTGAATCGTTGTTTAAAACTTTTACAGATATGCATGAAGCGTGTGGGATGGTGGATGAGCTCAAGTCTCAGGTTTGGAAACTCAAAACTGATCCCAAAATCAAGGTTTTCCTCTGGAAAATTCTAAGTGGAGCGATTCCAGTGATGGATCTCCTATCTTGTAGAGGCATGGAGGTGGATAACCGATGCCAAACGTGTGGTTTAGAAGGAGAATCTATTCATCATGTGCTGTTTGGTTTCTCTCTATCGAGACAGATTTGGGCCCTCTCGGAGTATCCGGCGCCAGAGCTTGGCATTGATCAAGGTTCGGTTTTCTCCAATATCTATCATTTCTTGATAAACAGAGATAATAGGAATTGGCCTTTCGAAGTAAGGAGAAGCTTTCCGTGGATCATTTGGAGAATATGGAAAAACAGGAACAAGTTCTTTTTTGAAGGAAAAAGATATTCTCTGTTGGAGAAAGTTGAGAAAGTCAGGAAAGATGTTGAGGATTGGTGTGCAGCTCAAGTAGTGGAAGGGGAAAAAGCGACTACAATTGCAGGTGGTGTTTCAAATGTTCGAACCCAAGTAGTCTCCCCAATTGTAACTTGGAAACCGCCCCAAAAGGACTGGGTCAGATGCAATTTAGGTGTGGCATGGTCAAAAGATCAATTGCTCGTTGGAGCTGCTTGGGTACAGAGAGATGAAAAAGGAAAGGTTCTTCTTCACATTAGAAGAGCTTTCGCGAATATTAAAAGCAAGATGGAAGGCCAAATACTTAGTGTGATATGGGCGGTGGAGAGTATGAAAAGTCACAAGGTTGAAAAGGTGGAGTTTGCAGTGGATGACATTTTTTTGGTTGGTATCATCAATAGGCTGCAGTCTACTGAAATTTTGGGATCTTTGTGCCTTTTGATGGATTGGAGCTGGGTATGCGAAGGGGTTGCGGCAAATAGAGGAACTTTTCTCATCGCACAAAGTGTTTTAAGTCAAGGAAGATAGCATTCTTATGTAGCAAGTTAGCAACCAGTTATCCCTTTTGGCTTGAAGAGCTATTCAGAGATGAGAGTACTTCCTCTGTTTGAGTTGGTTTTCGCAATGTTCAATGGCTCTTTAAAGGAGTAATTTTTTGTAAAGTCCCTGTTTATAATATAGTTCAGGGTAGGTAGGAAGTGGCCAGGGTTGTTTGACTTTTTCAAGTCAAGGAGGTTGAAATTAATATGTACCTATTCTTATCAATATAAAATCAGTTGACAAAAAAAAAAATTAAGGATACTTTTTCTTTTGTGAATACATATCAACTATACTTAGACTATCCTCATTAGTGTGTTTCTTAAGGCAATTTATAATAAGGGAAAAGGAAGAAGAAACTTTGTTAAGAGAAAAGGAAAATTTTGTTGATTATTGGTAGAACTAAGCTAAGGTGTTTCTTAGTAATAAATATAGTAAAATAATAATTAATAACTTAAAATATTCAAAATTATTTTATATATCATAGAAACATATTTTAACAATACAAACATAAAATAACATACAACATTTAAAATTAAAACACAAAACATTAAAAAATAAAAATATAACACACAACATGAAAAGAGAACAAACGAAAATGAAAGAGAAATACCAAAAAAAATTTATCGCATTAATCTCATTTCACCATTCATATCGCACCACCTGTCCACTAAGAAACGTTTTTTTGGTCCTAAAATTAGAAATATTTCTTTCAATCCTTAGCTTATGTTTCATTAATAATTAATATCTATATCTAAGAAATCTTCTAAAAAACATCTAAGGACTACCAAGAAGAATAGTCTTATAGATGATGATAATATTACTATTAAAAAAACTGAAAAACTTTCCTCGAGCTTTTAACCAACGGAAAAAGAAGCAATTATAGGAGACACGACACACGAGATGTAGTTATTTTCTCACGCGTTGATTAAAGTGAACTGGAAAGAAAAAGTTAAAACCTGCTTTTTTTTTGTCTACTAATCAACAAAAACTGCAATAATTTTAGTATTTTTTCTTTTTAAAGATATTTTTTTATCATACATAACTTAAACTAATCAAATAAAAAAATTACTGACAAAAAATATTTGTTCATATATGCATTTTAGAATATTTACCGTTATAAATTTTATCTCACCAATTCTAATTCTACATTTATAAATAGAAAAATGTTTGTTAGCTACTTGAAGTATACGCCAACACAAAGCCAAACATACAAACAATATAAATGTCTTATTAACTACGTCAACTATTATCATTCAACTCCGGTGGTTGGTTGGCCGGAATCCGGCATTGACCAGTGTTGACCGACATTGACCATTGTTAACCGGCGTTGACCAGTGTTGATCAGCGTTGACCAGAATTTTTTTTTTCTTTTTCCTAAAAATAATATTTTTTTTTTGTTTTCATGTATTTTCGATAAATAAATAAAAAGATAAATTATTTGTATAATTTACAAAAATAAAATATAAACAAAATTTATACAACAAAAAATACAGACAATTATATACCAAAAAACATTAAAATTATCTGACAAACAAAATTTATGGTATATCTGGTAACTAATTTTGTTAATACAGAAAATATACAAAAAATAATATAATAAAACTATACCACCAAAATTTTATGTATAGTAGATTTTTTCATAAAACTATAACAAATATATACCTTTTCTTTTCAAAAATCAGTTTTTATTTTGTATTTTCGAAGGTGGGAATTTTAAATATATATATATATATATATACTTATTTATAAGATTATATCACTTGAAATATATCCAAGACATTGCCAACTATTTCTTTATTTTTAATAAGAAGAAGAAAGGAAGAAAATAATGAAAAATGTATTTATTTACATAAAAGACATATATCTAGAAGATACTTAAAAAACAAAAGTTGATTTTGTAATTAAAATCAAAGGTTGATCTTGTAAAATCAAAAAAAATAGTTGGAAATGCCTGGATATATTTCAAATGGCATAATCTTATAAATAAGTAAAGAAAGAAGATATATTTAAAATCCCCACCTTTGAAAATACAAAACAAAAAATGATTGTTAAAAGGAAAAGATATATATTTGTTATAGTTTTATGAAAAAATCTACTACACATAAAATTTTGTTGTAAAACTTTTTGTTGTTATATTTTGTTTTTGTAAATTATACAAAACATTTATCTTTTTTATTTATTTATCAAAAATACATAAAAAAAAAAAAAATTCTTATTTTTAGGTCAACACTGGTCAACGCCGGTTAACAATGGTCAATGTCGGTTAACACTGGTCAACGCCGGATTCCGGCGAATCAATTATCAGAACTGAATGTTTATGGTGTTGTACACATAACCTATGTTTTTTTATGGATGTTCTTATGTGATGACAATAGTTAACGTAGTTAAGAAAACATTTATATTGTTTATATGTGTGGCTATGTGTTGGTGTATATTTCAAATAGCTGACAAACATTTTTCCTTTATAAATAGATCAATATTTATCTTTATATCTAATTTCCCCAAAAAAATCATCTCGAATTTTTAATATGAGACTCTAAATGTAATTATCAATATTATAATATAACAAAAATAATATATCTATTTTCTGGATTAACAAACCAACATTTTGTGTTAGGTAATAAGCTCATACATCATCTATACTAACATACTTAATATATATTTTCCAAAACAAAATGTTTTAGAATTTTTTTTACAATTGATTTATAAAAACAAATCAGAAATTACCTGTATCTATATATCCAAACAATTTTTATAATTAACTTCTACCAATCCATAATTCCAAACACCACCAAAATAGTTAATTATAAATATTAGTATAATGTTTCAAAATAAGTAATATAAATATTTAGAAGATATTGTTAAGATTTTAAAGTTTGTACTCAGACAAATATACTCAATTAATAATAAAAAAACAATTAGAAAATAATTCTAACTATATTATAAATTACACCATATTGGATGTAAATCTGAGTAAACATAAACTCTAATTTAACAAACATCCAAATTTAAAATTTTTTATTAGTTTCATTAAAGGAAAAAAGCCTTAAAATACCTCATTTATTTTGTATTTGAACTCATTTTCTTTTATTAGAAGAAAAATACTTCATTTAATTATTGTTGGCTAAAAAGTATTTAATTTTTAAATTGTTGCCAAATTCTAACCACGATTTAACAGTCTTTAACGACATCACAAATTATCAAACGATCGTTAAAATCGAATCACATGTTTTTATATAGTTATATATAATACGTTAAACAAACAAAAGTGATATATAATCGCAGTGTGGTGGTTAGAAGTGAGTTGGTTATGTCTCCTATTGAACCCCAAAAGTTTTAATTTTAACTTTTTTTTTTCTTCACACTATTTCAATGCACAAGACTTATGGTTTGATTGTATTTTTTTAATAAAAAGTTGTAAGAAATATTAAATAAAATTAATTTTAATTCAAATAAACTTATAAATTAATGCCATGTCATTTAAAACTAGTTATTACTTGATATAGTAAGAATAAAAATGGATTTTTGTTTTTATCAAAAAATTCATAAGTATGAAAATAACTAAATTGCATGTTTTAATTAAATGATGTATTTTTCTTCAAACAAAAAAGAACGTAGTATTAAATGTCTAAATAAAAAATAGATAGTTATTTTTAAGCTTTTGTCCCGATAAAAATTTATTACTAGTATGATGAAACTACCATACGCATCCTTCGGCTATGTCAATCGTGAGAAAAAACACTGCTGCGGATGCTCTCGCACGTAATGCTTCATGTATCAATTCATCTAATATATTAAAGGAGAAGTCGAGAGGGCTCACAGCCAATCTCACAAAATTTGACCTCTCTTGCCCTTAATGAAAATTGCCCCTGAAAAATTTTCGGACAAGCTTTTGTTCTCTATTTAGGTTGCGGAAACGCACCACATTCATCCTCAGACTTAAGATTACTAATTTGCCATTAATGAGAATCCAATCTGGACGTTTTTACCCTTCAAATTAATTTAGAAAATTATAAAAAGTTTAAATTATTAAATATCTAATCTATATAATCGTCAAAACGTGATTTAATAAATTTTTAAACGCTAAAACCTAAAATAATGGGCTTTCAAAAAAACCCAACCAAAATATACCGACCTATTCGAAACCCTAAAATTATAGGTTGTAAACATATATATATAGGTATAACCCTAATCATTCTCCATAATCCGAAATCTTTAAAACAGAGAAAACCCTAATTTTCTCTCATGTTCTTCAAATTATATATGTATTATAGTTTTGATGATCCCTTATATGGTTCTTCGTATTTGTGTTCGTGTTTCAATGTTTCATGTCCTCTTTCTGTAGTATTTGTTTGGAACGCAGGTTCGAGCATTACCAAAACTTTGAGTATGGTTTCATTATTACTTCTTATATTATATTGTATTGGTTTCTTGATTTATTTAATGTTTTGTAAAAACGATTATACTAATTCTTATGTTTCAGGTGAGTTAGTACATGGTCGTGATCTTAGTTCTATGTTCTCGGACAAGAAATCTAGGTCTTTTATTTTTGAATACTTTAAACTTTAATCTTTATAGTTTGATGATGCTAAATAGAAAGACTTATTTCTATAGTTGCAGGAAAGCTTCTGAAGATGATCATAGTGATGAGAGATGTTTGGTAATTTAAAATTTAATAGTAAATTACTCTATCATCGTTATAAAAATTAATTCATAAGTTTGTGGCTCTAACAAATAAATATAAATGAATAGGTAGAGGTGGCGAGGACTATCGAAATTTCTTATTTGAATTCTGCATCTTCAAATATATTGCTAAAAGGTATGTTGCTAAATTTAAATTTCCTTATATTAATATATTTCTAATGATCAAATTTAATTTAAACATTGTTTAGATGAATCTACCAATGATCGTATGGTGAAAAACAGGTATTTTTATTTTAGAAGGAAAATTAATTATATATATAAAAATATTTTTGATTCAGAAAATCATATTAACATTTGCATTTACTGATTATTATTGCAGAAAGACTGTGAATGGTGTTAATAATATCCCAGAAGTTATGGTATATTTTTAAATAAATTTATAGTTATTGTTTTAAATTAATAACTCTTATTTTCACGGATATAATAACATTTAGTGTGATTAATCAACAGATTAGAGATGCAGAGTCAGCAACACAACGTCTTTCGGCTATTGTTCGGTAGTAATTCTATGTTAAAAGGCGGTTTTGACACTGATTATTTGTTTGGATCATCTTCAAACGTTTGTTAAACATTTGTTTATTTGGTATTATTATGCAAATCAATAGTGTTTTAAAGTCATATTGATACTAAAATTTAATGAAACAAATTATTATCATTTTTCCGTAAATTCTGATTTTAATCCTATTTTTGTGAATATCTGCAGAGAAGCTATTGATCGCAAAAAATCAGAGTCGTTTCCGTTCCTTCTAAACTACACGGTAATTATCTTCAAATAATCTCAATCAAATTCCATTATATATAATTTATAACATTGTTATTATTTTAAAAAATAGGCAGCGTATGGAAGAAGATATGATTGGTGTCGTTGCAAAAAATCAGGCGTGAAGAAAGGAGGAAGACGAATTTTCGAGAATAGTAGGATGAATGTTATACGATTTTATAATCGTTTTTTATTGATATTGTTTTAGATGGATGAATATTTTATGAAATAGAAATAGTCCAATGATAATTTATTTTAATAATATAAGATTATACTTTATTAATGACGATCAAATGACCGAATATTAAGGTGCTTGATTATTATATAAGAACAAAATAAAACAATGAAATGGTATATTCATAACTATTATTAACATAAAAAAAGTGTTAAAAATTATGTCTAATATTTTGAATAATTTTATTAATTAATGAAAATAATCTGCATATGGAAGAACAATCATTGGTGTCGTAGCTCATATTCAGACGTGAGGATAAGATAAGCATGATATTTAGAGAATAGTATTATGAATATTATGATATCTAAACGATCGGTTACTAAGGTTCTTGATTATTATTTCAATTTTGAAAAAAATAGAGAAAAGACATAATGATGCTAATATTCTTTTAAATGTGATAATTATTATGTTCAAAAATTTGAAGATTATCGTTAGAAAAATCTAAAATTGTTATTTTATACCTTATGTAAAGTAGGGTTGAAAATCTTAAGAGATATTCTATATTTAAAACAGTTTATAATATAGTGTAAGATCATGATTTTTTTTTTTTTTTTAAACGCATTTAAAGCCGTAATGGTAATCATTAAGAAGATTACTATTTAACTCAAAAATAAAATGAAATATAAAGATATATCAATGTCTGGATATCTTTACAGAATAGTAAAATGATTTGGTAAACAGGAATTTGAAAATATCACTTCCGAAAAAAAATGTAAATTGTGAATATATAAAATTGTATATATATATACGTCTATTCGACACTTTTGATTTTTTAAACCTAAATCAGAGAAGAAATCCAAAGAACACACAAAAAAAAAGCAAAAAATTATGGTTAGGTATAGCCTTTTCGATGATGTTTCGCGTTTGAACTCTTCAAAATATGAATGGAAAATTCGTGTGAAGGTCTTATGTCTGTGGGAAGAGAAAGGTCCAAGTTTGGAGATGGTTTTAACTGATATTAAGGTATTTACTTTATTTTAATTATAAGCTCATTATATATTTCAAACAATAAGTTTATATGCAATTATACCTGAAAGTTACAAATTACAAGGATTTAAAAATGTTTTAAAGACATGTAACAAAATCGTATTATCCGATAATTAATAATACTATGTTTTATTAGGGTGTAAAGGTCCAATGCTCCTTTCGTGGAGATGTTTATGATCGTTTTGTCTTAAAGTTCAAGGTTGGTAATTGGCTTGATTTCGAAGACTTTAAGGTTGTTGAACAGAATGGTTCATGTTTAGCTACTACACATCGTTACAAAATTGTTATTTTGTACAATACCAAGATAAGAGAGAATTCAATTGTTGGAGGGGAAGATTTTTATGATTTCGTAGACTTCAAACTCATCCATGATGGTACCCAATGTGAAGATTACTTAATCGGTAAGTGAATAATTCAGTTATTTTAAAAGAAATTTCTAATACTATTTGAGATTCATTATATTAGAACTAATTTAAATTTTTTACAGACATTATTGGTGAGGTTGTAAATGTTGGCGAATTCAGATGTAATTTCAGAGAATTACAACAAAAAGAGTAAATCAAAGGGGTGGAAAGTAATGGAAAACATGAGGATGTCACACAAAGTGATAATATCCATATGTTATTTAAGTACTGTACTCGATATGGTTCAGATCAAAAGAAAAACATTACTTTTCATGATCAATATGAAACAGATTGCACGATCTTTGAAGACTCTGATGATGACATTGATGTTGGAGATCAGGACGATGATGATTATAAAGAAGAGGATGATACTGAGGAAGAAACTGATGATGATGGCGAATACCAAACAGATAACAGTGGTAACAATGATCAAGATGAAGAAGATTATGTCCAAGATTTAGAAGAAGATGAAAAAGATGATGAGCTGGAAAGTACTGAAGATAATCTTAAAATTAAAAAAAGAGGAGAGGATATCTCAATTAACCACAAAATCTCATTTGATCTTCGTGATTTCAGGTAAATTTTAAAACTCATATATATTTATATATATTATACATAAACATACTCTTAATCCATTATTTTTAATCACACAAATTTTAATTCTTTAATTTTAGTGGAACCCTACTAAGGTGTGAATTATTCGAAAAAATGGCTGCGGAATTCTGCGATGCTTTAAAATCATTCCAGGGTGAACGTTTAATTTGTGTTATTCGTTGGGGTGTTATTGAAGATTTCCAAGGTATACAATTAATTTTATAAAAATTATTGTATATTTTTGATGATCGTGTATTTAAAGGAATAAATTCTGTTATAACTTTGCAGGAAAAAGAAGTATATCTTTTACAGTTTGTACCCGAATAACACTCAATCCTCGCAATTCTGAGGTTGCAAAAATGATGGAATTGTAAGAATAACATCTTTGTTCATGCTATAAAATATATGAAAACGAAATTCGTTTATAAACTTTTTCACGTTCTACTTAATTGAATTATAGGAGATCGAGGAAGAGGACTCGCGGATAGAAGACTGGCTTCCACAATTTTTTATGGCGTTCTAGGGATTTTATGGGATTTTAATTATTTTATATTTAGTTAGTAGTTGGATTTTTAAAAATTCTTGCTTTGATATAAAATGAAATATTTAAATTATTTATTTACATATAATGAGCTAAACAAATTAGTTACATATAACGAATTATGGTTTTAATAACCAGTAATTTTCCTTTAAACAAAAATATAAAAATTAACTACATATAAATTACTTAAAAAGAAATATGAAGTGGAAGACTTTTAGTTTTCCAATGAAGTTTCAACAAAATTCTTAGTAATAAAAAAACGATAGTCCAATGCATCATAATTAAAAGATGTCAGCATGCAAGTTGAAAATAAAAAAAAAGGAAGGCATGCAGTCTGAAATTTAGAGTTTCAACCGTCCAGTTTAATTTTTTTTAAAAATAAAGTATTCTGAAAATACGAAAACATTGATTATTCATATCGAACAGATACTCATGCAGCTTTCCCTGTTTAGAGCACGGGTTTTAATACAATCCACACAAATATTTAACTGTAATTGTAATAATCCTTATCTTCATTTGTCTATGAATATTTGAAGTACAACAAATTGAAAGTTCTCTCTGATGCTTATCTTACCTTCTAAATACACGCAAAAAAAAAGTCCAATCGGGATGGTGCTGTACTTGAAAGATCTGAATCCTACTTTACGTAACCCGAAAGTTGCTGTGAAAATACTTCGAGAATGGCCACCGCATTTTATACAAGGACAGCCTTTTTATCAAAGTTTGATTTTGGTAGACGAAAGGGTAAATTTTCTTCCTCATCCCATTTAGCAGTTTTTGCAAATATCAATCGAGATATACAACAAAATAAATCAATGGAATGCTAAATTATGTTTATATTTTAGGGAACTAGGATTGATGCCAAGATAGATGCGGAACTTTATGTAGACTGTTACTATGGAAAGCTCAATGAAGGAGACTGGTACGAGATTTCTGGATTTAAGGTGATTGAAGGTCAACAATCATCGCGAAATTCAAACCATCTGTTTGAGATCCTGATCCAGGAAAAACAAAAATGGTTCCAATAAATCCACGAAGTACTGACAATTTTATTCTTATGTATGATGGACCAAGAATGCAAAATGCGACGCCTGACGAGAAGAATTGTTGTGTAGGTAAGTTTTTATACTCAATTCATGTTCATACATCCATCTTAATTTTACTATATTTAAAAAACATTAAAATTATTTTTTATATTAGATGTCTTAGGAATGGTGGTACATGTAATCGATTCGCAGATGATTGATTTTCTCGATCATCAAAATGGCTACATTTCAGAGAATTAAGTTGTGACCTTCACTATCCTTGAACACAAGTAAGATATTTTAAAAAACTTTCTATAACATTGTAAATACATAGAAATTTTATTTTAAACAGTTCTTTATTAAATTATATACAATCATTTTTTTTTCTGAAAGTGGCCAAGAGATTGAATGATGAAGATGATGAAGATGAAGATGATGAATAATTTCGTCATACGAGCATCAATCTATAGTTTGTTGAAACTTTGGGCATGAATAATTATTTAATTTATTTAAATATGTTTCGGAATGTTTGTTTAACTTTTATTAAGTATTTTCTAAAATAACAATTATCTTCACAAGTATTCTCACGTGAATTTAATTAATTTAAAATCTAATAAAATTTGACAGACAGGATCGAATGTTTTTCTTGGTTAAATTATATGGGCCTGGCCTTAATAGACGCCAATTAGAAAACCTTTGCGACTGTTAGAACTAATATTTAAGCATTCTAAGTCTTTATATTATTATTATCGTGACCTTTTGTTTTCCCCTGTCAAGAAAGAAAGAGTAAAATAAAAGCTTATTATCATCCATAACCTTGTGGTAAGATCCCAAACGATATTCAAAATTTTTTTTCGTACCAGCAGTTCTTAGTTTGAAAGTTTAAAGATTTTTATATTTTTTTTTTCAAAATCATAGATGGAAGGTGAAAGTTCTAGGAAACGGAAAGAGCCTATGTCAGATTTCGGCTGGGAAGATGGAGCAATCGACATAGTTAAACAAGCGTTCCGCAAATCGAGAGACGTGGTTCTAAAGGAAATGACGAAACATTTCACTGCGATTATTGATATGTTGAAAGAGTACATCAACAAAAAAGAAGAATCTGTCGGCTTAAACTGTCAGCTTGAAACAATTGATGCTCAGATCTCGCTAATAGACGATATCTTGGAGGGGCGAATCGACTTGATTGAAGAGCGAAACAGACTAGAAGATGTTAGGGTTGTTATTGAGAAAGATGAAAAAGAATGTGTTGTTCCTACAATCTAATATATTAAAGGAGAAGTCGAGAGAGCTTACAGCCAATCTCACAAAAATTGACCTTCTTTGCCCTTAATGAAAAATACCCTTAAAAATATTTCGAAGAAGCTTTTACTCTCTATTTAGGTTGCTGAAATGCACCACACTCATCCTCAGACTTAAGATTACTAATTTGCCATTAATAAAATTCAAAACTGAACCTTTTTACCCTTTTCTAAATTTTAATTTTTAAAAAAAAAAGAAAAAATCCAAAATTAAAAAAAAAAAACAAATTTTGTTTTACAAAATCGGAAATCTAATATATTTACACAATATCTCTTTTTAAAAAAATGGAAGATAAATATTAGAATATATTACGAATATTTGTTTAAAGAAATTTTCTATTTTTTAAAATTTTAAAATGGTAAAGATAATTATGACGATTTTCCTTCTAAGCTATATATATTGAGGCTCACCCAAAACAGTAGAAGTCGGATTCATTAAGCTAAACATATATTTTGAGAGTATAATGTTTTTTTTTGTAATATTTTGGTTCTAATGAATCAACTTTACTATTGTGTGATTTAGATTTTTTTTCATGTTGATGTACTATCCATATGCTTTGGTGCTTTGCATGATTAATTTTTATGCTGCTATAATTTTTAATTATTATGTTGAATCATATCAAAAGTTTTACTCATTTTGTACTGTTTGGCTGTGTTTTAGGTGTACTTGCCATGGACCATGGATGTTTTTTTGTATATCGAAAACAAGATTGGACGAACAAGCTGATGAAGCAAGCAAAAAATCAAATCGGTAAAGTATTTTTATTAATTGTATTTATTTATTTTTTTATAGTGGTGATTGTTATTCAATTTTATTCTCTTGGTTAAACATGATCATATTTTTATTCCATGATTTTTTTATTCTACAAGAAAATGAGCAAAGACAACTTTTGAAAATTTTATATGATTCATTGGATACTAATTTTTCTGCTTTTTTTGTTGTAGTGGTTGTTTGGAAAGCAAGATCAAGCAATCATAGACTTTGTCTATGGATTCTCCATCTTTAAAAAATATAGGTTGTATTATTTTCTATATTTTTTTTTGTAGTTTAGTAATTTGAAATAAAATTTTATATGTAACCTAATACATATTTTTTTTGTTTCAGTTGAATTCATGGATGATCATTGATCATAATTGTGGATCTACAAAACTGGATATAATAAAATTCAGGTATTAATTTTTGCTAATCTGAATCTTTATTTTTCTAAATAATATTGTTGCTAATGTTTTTTTGTAATAATTATAGTTGCAGAAAATTATGGTGGATTCTGTTCATAACAAATTTAGGGTAATTTTCTAAAAACTTGGATTTTTTTCTATTTACAAATAGATTTAAATTATAATTCTATTTATATGTAACCTATTACATATATTTTTTTGTTTCAGTTGAATTCATGGATGATCATTGATCATAATTATGGATCTACAAAATTGAATATAATGAAATTTAGATATTAATTTTTGCTAACCGAATCCTTAATTTTAACTTGGATTTTTTTCTATTTACAAATAGATTTAAATTATAATTCTATTTATATGTAACCTATTACATATATTTTTTTGTTTCAGTTGAATTCATGGATGATCATTGATCATAATTATGGATCTACAAAATTGAATATAATGAAATTTAGATATTAATTTTTGCTAACCGAATCCTTAATTTTTTAAAATAATATTGTTGCTAATATTTTTTGTAATGATTATAGTTGCACAAAAATTATGGTGGATTCTATTCATAAAAAATTATGGTAATTTTCTAAAAACTTTGATTTCTTTCTATTTACAAATAAGCTAAATATTTTTTTATGACTAATATTTAAATAAATATTTGTGACTAATATTTCTTCATAAATATTTGTGACTAATATTCCTTCTTCCTCTTAAATTGATAGAAAGAAGAAGGAAGGAATATTAATTGGATTCGGGACTTTATATCTCAGAGATTTTTCAAGAAGGAAAGAGATTAAGGAAGATTAGGAAGAGTTTTTTTTAACATTTTACTATTATTGTTTATTTGAAATTGCTTTAGACGGATAAATAATATATTATAAATAGTAAAGTTTTTCATATTTTTAATAAAAAAAATCAGAAATCTAAATTTTATGTCTCGTTTAAAATTTAAAAGTAATAGAAAATAAATACTAGAATATATTACAAATATTTCTTTGAGAATATCTCTGTTTTTAAAATTAGTAAACTTCTACAGACCTTTTGTTTCACTTTTAAAATTATTTTTCTTTTAAAAACGAAAATTAGAAGAAAAAAAACATAAATCAAATATTCATATCCAATTTAAATTTTTTTAAGAAAGTGGAAATAAATACTTAAATCTTTTGTAAATATTTGTTTCAAGAAATTTTATATTTTCTAAAATGTTAAATTTCTGTAGATAATTATGACGGTTTGATTTGGATAGAAGGAATTGAAAATCTTGGGAGGATATACTAAAAATATCCATTTAATTTGATGATATGATACAATCTTTTGTGATATCGACAAAATGTCATAGGGTTGATGTAAATCTCCGGAAAAGCTATGTTATTCCGGCTGGATACTCTATCACCAAAAGGAGGAACAAAGATTCTAAATAAGACAAAAGGTCCTGACAATTAAAATGTATATATATTGAAAATATAAATGAGTAATTTTAACAAATTATTTTTCTTTCACTTTTAAAAATAAACTGTTTAAAAAACGTATTATTATTTTTAAAACAAAATTAGAAAATCTCAAAAATAAAATAATCGAATCCCATTTTAAATTATTAAAAATGGAAAATAAATACTATTTTTGAAGATTAAATTATAGCTTCTCTTTTAGTTAATTCTTTTCCATTTACATTTTTGTTGGAATCCTTTTTAGCCTTATAATTAATTTACTTTTTGGTTTGTTAAATTAGTTGAACTATTATATATTTGCCCACACAAATTTATAAAAGAATTGAATTAGTAATATATATTTGACCACAAAAAAATTTAGACAATAATTCTTTTTAAAAAAGTTTTTTTCCGCACAAGTCAAATTGTTATTTGGTTAATTGAATGTAATTTATTTTTCGCAAAACAAAATTATAAATAAGTGTTTAACTTTACTGTTGTAGGTCTAATGTTGACACATGCTCAGATAGAAAATATATGTTTAACTGAAATAGAATTGATGCTGCGATCGAATGGAACGTCTCTTACGGCGTTTGAGAAAATGCCTAAACCAGATAATAGTATGATAAACACATGTGTAAATAGGCTTATCGCAGATGAGAGAATATATAAACCTCATAAACAACAGGAATTGTACAATGAGTTGTTACCTATGCTAACTGAGGAGCAAAGACGTGTTTATGAAGAAATCATTCACTCTGTGAATCACGACAAATGTGGTATGTTTTATGTTCATGGATTTGGTGGTACTGGAAAACTTTCTTGTGGACTATTCTTGGTGCTGATATAAGGTCTAAAGGTAATATTGTTATGAATGTTGCTTCAAGTGGTATAGTTGCTTTGCTTTTGGAAGGTGGTAGAACGGCTCATTCAAGATTTGGTATTCCAATCAATCTTAATGAATATTCTGTGTGTACTATTGATGCCGAATCGGATCTTGCTGACTTAATTAGAGAAGCAAAACTCATAATATGGATATTAAAGTAATAATTTTAAGAAATACTAATATTAAATACATATCTAAAATTCCATCTTTATTTTTTTATTTACATGTGAGGAGAGACGATATCTTAGGTCTGATAGTATTGAAACGTCAGATAAAAATGCTCATGATAATATGATCTATACTCAGGAATTTCTAAACAGTATACAAGTTTCTGGATTGCCAAGCCATATTTTAACGTTGAAAATAGGAGCACCTTCATGTTGCTAAGGAATATAGATCCTAAGGGAGGTTTGTGTAACGGTACAAGGTTAATTATTACTCAGATGTCCAATCATGTAATCGAAGCAAGAATCGTGACAGGAAAAAAGATTAGTGATAGAGTACTTATCCCTAGGATGTATGTTAGTTCACCTGATGCAAAGTTTCCCTTTTGTATAAGGCAACGACAATTTTCTGTTACTGTGGCGTTTGCAATTACTATAAACAAAAGTCAAGGTCAGACGCTAGAACATGTTGGATTGTTTCTACCAAAACCGGTTTTCACACATGGACATCTTTATGTTGTCTTCTCTCGAGTCACAACCATAAAAGAATTCAAGGTGTTACTTACAGATAAAGATGGAAATTGCCAGAATAAAACACTTAATGTTGTTTTCAAAGAGGTATTTGAGACTGTATAATGATGGTTTGTAGTTGGATAATTGTTTTGGATATTTAGACTTGAATTATATTTCTTCTCTTAAATATAGTGATTTTTAATATCTTTAACACTACCTCTATTTTATAGTCAGATATAGACTTTCACATTGGAGAAAACCATTTTCTAATTTAGACTTATTCTATATTATAAAATAATAGATGAATACACTATAGATGGTCTAAGAACATATTATTTAAAATTTTCACATGATTATATTTTATTTGGTTTCAACAATGTTGTTTGAAAACATATAATTGTTAGCTGTATCATAAAGTTTATATATAATTTTACATCATATCTATTAACTACAAACTTTACCTTTAATCTGTAATTATATATACTAGGATTTCAGCCGATACATTATCGTACGGGAAAATGAAAATTTAAAATGACTAACTTTATGGTAATTCTTTAACTGTATAGTATAAAAATCATAAATAATGACTAAGATTAATCAACCAAATAGTTAAATAAAATATTGTTGTATATATAAAATGAAAAATCGATTCAGTGAAAATAAGAGAATAATGTGAAACATATATAAATCTAAGTTTACTGAATCATACTCAGATAATCAATTTTGAAAGATATTCACATTAAAAAAAAATTAATCATTATTCTCTCAAAATTTATAATAAATAATAAGAGAATCAGGGAGAAAGAGCTATAGCTGCAACAAACTAAATTGACTAAAAAGATAAATCTATAAAAAATTGGAAATCACAATTAATTACCTAAATTAATACTTGGAAAAGATGATCAATACAGGTAGATGGAAAACGACACCAAATAAAAGTTAGATGAATAAATCAATAAATAAAACAATTCAAAATTTTTTAACAAAGATGAGTGAATCAATGTTGATTAATAAATTGAAAGAAAATAATACTTATAATTTTTAAATTTGGAGGTGTTAAACAATACTCAAAGAACAAAAACTCTTTTCAAGGTCCATAATATATATATGTCCATAATAAATGTGAACACTGAAAGTTGTGAATACGGCGAAGAAACACAATTGTTGGATCAAAATATTACAACTTTTAATATCATTAATAAATCTAAATATCTAGATGAGATAATAAAAACAATCTTATCCCTTATATTTAAATTGACACCTAAAAGTGAGTCTGCTATAATATATAAACATATAAATCTATGAAAAATTAATAATTACAATCAATTACCTAGATTAATAATTGAAAGAGATGATTGATGCATGAATAAATGGAAAACAACACCAAACAAAAGTTAGATGAATGAATCAATAAATAAAACAATCCAAATTTTAACAAAGAAGAGTGAATCATGTTGATTAATAAATTAAAAGAAAATATTACTCATAATTTTTAAAACTTGGAGGTGTGAAATAATACTCAAAGAACAAAAACTCTTTTCAAATTCCATAAAAATCTGTATATATATAAAAACAAAAATGTGTGAAAAATAAGAGGTGTGAAACAAAAAGGTGTAAAATAAAAAGATGCGAAAACTAACAAGTGCAAAAATTGAAAGCTAGGGTACGACGAATAAACACAATTATTGGATTAAAACATTGCAACTTTTTATAAACAAAAAGATGTAAAACAAAAAGGTGTGAAACCTAACGGGTGCCAATATGGAAAACTGGGGATGCGACGAAGAAACACAATTATTGGATCGAAACTTTGCAACTTTTGATATTATTAACAAAGAGTGAGATAATTAATGATACTCAAAGAGCAAAAACTTTTTTTAAAGTCCATAAAAATCTGTATATATATAAAAACAAAAATGTGTGAAAAAAAGAGGTGTGAAACAAAAAGGTGTGAAACAAAAAGGTGCAAAAACTAACAAGTGCAAACACTGCAAGCTAGGATACGACAAAGAAACACAATTGTTGGATCAAAACATTACAACTATATATAAACAAATAGGTGCAAAACAAAAAGGTGTGAAAACTAACAGGTGCCTACATGGAAAGTTGGGGTGCGACAAAGAAACACAATTATTGGATCAAAACTTCGCAACTTTTGAGATCATTAACAAATGGTGAGATAATTAATAATACTCAAAGAACAAAAACTCTTTTCAAATTCCATAAAATATACATAAAAACAAAAAAGTGTGAAAACAAAGAAGTGTGAAACAAAAAGGTGTGAAAACTAACAAGTGCAAACATTGAAAGCTAAGGGTACGAGAAGAAACCCAATTTTTGGATCAAAAAATTGCAACTTTATATAAACAAAATTATAAACAAAGAGGTGTAAAACAAAAATTTGTAAAAACTAACGGGTGCCAACATGGAAAGCTGGAGGTGCGACAAAGAAACATAATTTTTGGATCGAAACTTTGCAAATTTTCAGATCATTAACAAAGGGTGAGATCATTAATAATACTCAAAGAACAATTTTTTTTTCTTTCAAAGTCCATAAAATTCTGTATATATATAAAAACAAAAAAGTGTGAAAACAAAGAGGTGTGAAACAAAAAGGTGTGAAACAAAAAGATGTGAATACTAACAAATGCGAAAACTAACAAGTACAAACATTGAAAGGTAGGGGTACGACGTAGAAACACAATTGTTGGATTAAAACATTGCAACTTTATATAAACAAAAAGGTGTAAAACAAAAAGGTGTGAAACCTAACGGGTACCAACATGGAAAACTGGGGATGCGACGAAGAAACACAATTGTTGGATCGAAACTTTGCAACTTTTGAGATAATTAACAAAAGGTGAGATAATTAATAATACTCCAAAAATAAAAACTCTTTTTATATTCTATAAAGATATGTATATATAAAAACAAAGACGTGTGAAGACAAATAGGTGAGATACAAAAAGTTGTGAAACAAAAAGATGCGAAAACTAACAAGTGCAAACATTAAAAGGTAAGGGAATGAGGAAGTAACACAATTGTTGGATCAAAACATTGCAACTTTATATAAACAAAGAGGTGTAAAACAAAAAAGTGTGAAAACTAACGGGTGCCAACATGAAAAGTTGGGGGTGCGACGATGAAACACAATTGTTGGATCAAAACTTTGCAAATTTTGAGATCATTAACAAAGGGTGAGATCAATAATGATACTCAAACAACAAAATTGTTGGATCACAATTGTTGGATCACAACTTTACAAATTTGAGATCATTAACAAAGGGTGAGATCATTAATGATACTCAAAGAGCAAAAACTTTTTTCAAAGTCCATAAAAATCTGTATATATATAAAAACAAAAATATGTGAAAACAAAGAGATGTGAAACAAAAAGGTGTGAAACAAAAATGTGCAAAAACTATCAAGTGCAAACATTGCAAGCTAGGGGTACGACGAAGAAACACAATTGTTGGATCAAAACATTACAACTATATATAAACAAATATGTGCAAAACAAAAAGGTGTGAAAACTAACATGTGCCTACATGAAAAGTTGGGGTACGACAAAGAAACACAATTGTTGGATCAAAACGTTGCAACTTTTGAGATCATTAACAAAGGGTGAGATCATTAATAATACTCAAAGAACAAAAACTCTTTTCAAATTCCTTAAAATATACATAAAAACAAAAAGGTGTGAAAACAAAAAAGTGTGAAACAAAAAGATGTGAATTCTAACAAGTGCGAAAACTAACAAGTACAAACATTGAAAGGTAGGGGTACGACGTAGAAAAACAATTGTTGGATTAAAACATTGCAACTTTATATAAACAAAAATGTGTAAACAAAAAGGTGTGAAACCTAACGGGTGCCAACATGGAAAACTGAGGATGCGACGAAGAAACACAATTGTTGGATCGAAACTTTGCAACTTTTGAGATCATTAACAAAAGGTGAGATAATTAATAATACTCCAAGAATAAAAACTCTTTTCAAATTCCATAAAGATATGTATATATAAAAACAAAGACGTGTGAAGACAAATAGGTGAGAAACAAAAAGTTGTGAAACAAAAAGATGCGAAAACTAACAAGTGCAAACATTGAAAGGTAAGGGAATGACGAAGTAACACAATTGTTGGATCAAAACATTGCAACTTTATATAAAAAAAGAGGTGTAAAACAAGTGTGAAAACTAACGGGTGCCAACATGAAAAGTTGGGGGTGCGACGAAGAAACACAATTGTTGGATCAAAACTTTGCAAATTTTGAGATCATTAACAAAGGGTGAGATCAATAATGATACTCAAACAACAAAATTGTTGGATCACAATTGTTGGATCACAACTTTACAAATTTTGAGATCATTAACAAAGGGTGAGATCATTAATGATACTCAAAGAGCAAAAACTTTTTTCAAAGTCCATAAAAATCTGTATATATATAAAAACAAAAATGTGTGAAAACAAAGAGATGTGAAACAAAAAGGTGTGAAACAAAAATGTGCAAAAACTATCAAGTGCAAACATTGCAAGCTAGGGGTACGATAAAGAAACACAATTGTTGGATTAAAACATTACAACTATATATATACAAATATGTGCAAAACAAAAAGGTGTGAAAACTAACATGTGCCTACATGGAAAGTTGGGGTGCGACAAAGAAACACAATTGTTGGATCAAAACGTTGCAACTTTTGAGATCATTAACAAAGGGTGAGATCATTAATAATACTCAAAGAACAAAAACTCTTTTCAAATTCCATAAAAATTTGTATATACATAAAAACAAAAAAGTGTGAAAACAAAGAAGTGTGAAACAAAAAGGTATGAAAACTAACAATTGCAAACATTGAAAGCTAGGGGTACGAGAATAAACTTAATTTTTGGATCAAAACATTGCAACTTTATATAAACAAAGTTATAAACAAAGAGGTGTAAAAAACAATTTGTGAAAACTAACAGTGCCAACATGGAAAGCTGGGGGTGCGACAAAGAAACATAATTTTTGGATCAAAACTTTGCAAATTTTCAGATCATTAACAAAGGGTGAGATCATTAATAATACTCAAAGAACAATTTTTTTTCTTTCAAAGTCCATAAAATTCTGTATATATATAAAAATAAAAAAGTGTGAAAATAAAGAGGTCTGAAACAAAAAGGTGTGAAACAAAAAGATGTGAATACTAACAAGTGCGAAAACTAACAAGTACAAACTTTGAAAGGTTAGGGTATGACGTAGAAACACAATTGTTGGATTAAAACATTGAAACTTTATATTAACAAAAAGGTGTGAAACCTAACGGGTGCCAACATGGAAAACTGGGGATGCGATGAAGAAACACAATTGTTGGATCGAAACTTTGCAACTTTTGAGATCATTAACAAAAAGTGAGATAATTAATAATACTCAAAGAACATAAACTCTTTTCAAAGTCCATAAAGATATGTATATATAAAAACAAAGACGTGTGAAGACAAATAGGTGTGAAACAAAAAGATGCGAAAACTAACAAGTGCAAACATTGAAAGGTAAGGGTATGACAAAGTAACACAATTGTTGGATCAAAACATTGCAACTTTATATAAAAAAGATGTGTAAAACAAAAAAGTGTGAAAACTAACGGGTGCCAACATGAAAACTTGGGGGTGCGATGAAGAAACACAATTGTTGGATCCAAACTTTGCAAATTTTGAGATCATTAACAAAGGGTGAGATCAATAATGATATTCAAAGAACAAAATTGTTGGATCACAACTTTACAAATTTTTAGATCATTAACAAAGGATGAGATCATTAATGATACTCAAAGAGCAAAAACTTTTTTCAAAGTCCATAAAAATCTGTATATATATAAAGACAAAAATGTGTGAAAACAAAGAGGTGTGAAACAAAAAGGTGTGAAACAAACAGGTGTGAAACAAAAAGGTGAAAAAACTAACAAGTGCAAATATTGCAAGCTAGGGTTACGACGAAGAAAAAAAATTGTTGGATCAAAACATTACAACTATATATAAACAAATAGGTGCAAAACAAAAAGGTGTGAAAACTAACTAGTGCCTACAAGGAAAGTTTGGGTGCGACAAAGAAACACAATTGTTGGATAAAAACTTTGCAACTTTTGAGATCATTAACAAAGGGTGAGATCATTAATAATACTCAAAGAACAAAAACTCTTTTCAAATTCTATAAAAATTTGTATATACATAAAAACAAAAAGGTGTGAAAACAAAGAAGTGTGAAACAAAAAGGTGTGAAAACTAACAAGTGCAAACATTGAAAGCTAGGGGTACGAGAAGAAACCCAATTTTTGGATCAAAACATTGCAACTTTATATAAACAAAGTAATAAACAAAGAGGTGTAAAACAAAAATTTGTAAAAACTAACGGTGCCAACATAGAAAGCTGGGGGTGCGACAAAGAAACATAATTTTTGGATCGAAACTTTGCATATTTTGAGATCATTAACAAATGGTGATATCATTAATAATACTCAAAGAACAAAGTTTTTTTCTTTCAAAGTCCATAAAATTCTGTATATATATAAAACAAAAAAGTGTGAAAACAAAGAGGTGTGAAACAAAAAGGTGAAAACCCTAATTTGAGAAAATCATGAGATTCGATAAAATTGCTGATCTTCTTCCCGGAAGAACTAATTGGTGTATAAACGCCAAGGTCTTACATTCTTGGAGTATCAGCAAGTTCTTTACAAAAAAAGTACTGCTTCTTGTGGATGTACAGGTTAGCGTTGTTAATTGAACATCATTCTTACTTAAATTTCAAATTTTAACAGTTCTTATTTATATATATATATATATATATATATATATATATATGAATTCTTACATAATTGTTATTAAACTCTGAAGGGTAACACAATTGAAGCTACATTTTTACCAAATACACTCGCTAAACTTCAAAAATATATCGACGATGGTGACTGATATGATATTAGAACTTTCAAAGTAATCAATCCAACTCTGAATGAGAGGAATACTCATCATCCTTATCAAATTAAATTCACGGACGATACTACTATGACGTTGGTCCAACAATTGAGTCCAAAGAATTACTTTTGATTCAAGGATTTGGATGATATATATCGTGGAAGCACAGTTAATATTGATATGGTACAATCTGTGAGTATAGTTAATTGTAACTTTGTGTTTGAGAATCTAGAATCTTTATAAGATTTGTTGTAACTTTGTGTATTGGCCTCTCCCTTAGAAAAGTATGAATTAAACTTTTACAAAATGTAGATTTGCAACACTTTGGAAAACTAAATTCTATCTTTTCCCCAAATTAGATGTGGAAGATAAAAGAAGACCTGAGAGTGCCATTAAACATAATGAATTTGTTTTTATGTTGTTGAATTGCAGGTAAAAGACATTTACTCTACCTTTAGGACAGTTACGTTTTAAAATTGTCTCTTTTCAGATTTTTTATTAATTTGATAAACATGTAGGAATGAAACTGTGAAGTGTCGTGTCAAAGATAACTACGCTTCTGAATTCATGTCTAAATGGCAATCGAACAGGTGCCATCTCATATACAAATCCGAACCTGAGTCTTGTGTAATGCGGTTTGTGAAAGTCGGAGAATATGAAGGTATGTAACATAATAGTTCTGATATATTCATCATAAGGTAACCAATATATTCTCTCTGCAAATGTTTATAGGTGCACCATGTATCGAAAACACATTGACCTCTTCGAAGATCTTTATAAACCACAGCTCGAAGGACCGGTAAGATTTGATTATGTAAAAATAACTTTGTACACTTTATATATGATTATGTATGATGTTAAAATAATTTTGTTTCATACACTTAATATATTTATAGGTCTGAGTTTGCTGGACGTTATTACATAAACCATGTAATGGAGCATCAAAGTGAGAGCTCGGAGATTCAGCCATAAAGAATGGACTCAGAAATGAAGTTACCGTGGCTTAATGAACTTTTTGTATATGCAAACTTTAGTATAATTTTGAATGTTTGTAGTACCAAATACAATGGTCTAAACGAAAGTATATTTATGGGTTGCTTAAAATATTATTTTAATGGTCTAAACAAAATTACATATTATATTGTCCCAAATTATTATATCAAGGTAATTAAAATTGACCGTAACAATTGTATTTGGCTCATTTAAAACTTTGTTACGGTCAATTTGGGCTTAAAATTTATAAATGAACTTTAAAATTTCAATTAAACTTTAAAAATGGACTTTAAATTTTAATTTATATTTTGCATATGTAGAGTAATACTATCAATAAACATTTTATTAACTATTCATTTTATTATTTTAAAAAATGAAAAAAAAATATTTAATACGAAACTTACAAAAAAATAATTTATGTCTGAACATACGAACTAATATAAAAATTAAAAAAATTAAACAAGGTTTTAAAATATATAAAAATTTTAATTCCACATTTTAAATAATTAAATTAATTTTTTTTTCTTTAATCACCTAGTTATAATTATATCAAGTGTACTCAATACCACCTACATGGTTGGTTAACTATTTGTATCACCCTTTTACCGTTTAATAAAATATCCGAGGTGTTAAAAAGAAAAAAGAAATTATTATGACCAAGAAAAAGAAAAGATTAATTAATTTGGAAAATAGAAATCTGGACTAAATAGATGATTCAACTTGCAGATCGAACCCTGTTTCTCTGAAGAATCTGACTACCTAGAACCGAAACAGTGTTCTCGCCATGGCGGCATCCTCCTCCGATCTCCCACCGCAACACCAAGTGTTTATCAACTTCCGTGGAGAGGATCTACGCCTCGGATTCGTCAGCCACCTCGTCGAAGCCTTAGAAAACGATAACATAAAAGTCTTCATCGACAACTACGCAGACAAAGGCGAACCTCTAGAAACGCTGTTAACGAAGATACAGGAGTCTCGAATCGCTCTCGCTATCTTCTCCGGCAAGTACACCGAATCAACATGGTGTTTGAGAGAGCTAGCGATGATCAAAGATTGTGTGGAGAAAGGTAAACTAGTTGCTATTCCCGTCTTTTACAAGTTGGAACCGTCAACTGTGAGAGGCGTTAGGGGACAGTTCGGTGATGCATTTAGGGATCTTGAGGAACGTGATGTCACCAAGAAGAAAGAGTGGAAAAAAGCTTTGAAATGGATTCCTGACTTAATTGGCATCACTGTGCACGAGAAAAGGTAACTGATTAACCCCTAAAGCTCGATCCTTTAGTGATTACAATTTTTAGATTAGTTAAGGAACCTTTAATGGGAATCTAGGAAGGTCATGGTGATCTTATTTTCCTCATTCGTGTTGCAGTCCTGAGAGTGAAATACTCAACCAAATCGTCAAGGAGGTTAAGAAAGCGTTGAAGAGAGTTTCGTCGGAGGGAAGCCCAAAGGCCTCTGTGGAGCCATCAGAAGACATTTTCACTCGAACTTCATCAGGAGGCGAAAAGGATAAGA
This sequence comes from Camelina sativa, assembly GCF_030686135.1. Lineage (NCBI taxonomy): Eukaryota > Viridiplantae > Streptophyta > Magnoliopsida > Brassicales > Brassicaceae > Camelina > Camelina sativa. The sequence continues at coordinate 31,790,226 of NC_141899.1, forward strand.
CTTTTGGAATCAAAGAACGTCTCAAAGAGTTGGAAGACAAGTTGGATCTTGTTAAATACAAGGGAACTCGTGTCATTGGAGTTGTTGGGATGCCCGGAATTGGTAAAACCACACTTTTGAAAGAGCTCATTGAGACGTGGGAGGGCAAGTTTTCTAGGCATGCGTTAATTCATCAAATCCGTGAAAAGGCAAATAACTTCAGGTTAGAGTGCTTGCCTACATTGCTTTTAGAAAAGTTACTACCGGAGTTGAATAATCCCCAAATAGATTGTATAGAAGAACCATACAAAACTCATAAGGGTCTGCTGCGCGAACGTAAGGTTCTTGTCGTTCTTGATGATGTTAGTGGAAGGGAACAAATAGATGCTCTTCTTGGGAAATATGATCTTCACAGTAAACATGAGTGGATCAAAGATGGCAGCAGGATTGTCATTGCAACAAACGATATGTCCTTATTAAAGGGTCTGGTTCATGACACTTATGTGGTCAGGCAATTAAATCACATAGACGGCTTACAACTTTTTCGCTATCATGCCTTTCATTATGATCAAGCCATTCCTCCAAAGGTGGATTTCATGAAGCTTTCTGATGAGTTTGTGCTTTATGCCAGAGGCCATCCACTAGCTCTGAAGATATTGGGTAGAGAACTTTATGAAAAAAATATAAAGCATTGGGAAACAAAACTGAAAATACTCGCTCAAAGTCCCACTACTTATATTGGAGAGGTCGTGCAAGTAAGCTATGATGAATTGAGTTCGGCGCAGAAAGATGCATTTCTCGACATAGCCTGTTTCAGATCGCAGGATGTGGATTATGTAGAAAGTTTACTGTTTTCTTCTGACCCTGGATCTGCTGAAGCAATAAAAGTCCTGAAAAATAAGTTCCTGATTGATACTTGTGACGGCCGTGTGGAGATGCATGATCTGCTGTATACATTTTCTAGGGAACTTGATCTTAAAGCATCCACTCAAGGTGGTAGCAAACAACGGAGGTTGTGGCTTCATCAAGACATAATCAATGTACAGCAAAAAACAATGGTGAGACTAGAAGTTCCTATAGATTTTTATTGACCAAACTTAATCTGTTTTTCTCTTTGCTAATATTGTTCTCGTTATTGTTGTTGTTACCAGGGAGCTGCTGATGTCAGAGGTATTTTCCTAGATTTGTCTGAAATGAAGGGTGAAACAAGCTTAGACCGTGAACACTTCAAAAATATGCACAATCTCCGGTATCTCAAGTTCTACAATTCTCATTGTCCTCACGAATGTAAAACCAACAATAAGATAAACCTCCCTGATGGGCTTAAGCTACCATTGAAAGAGGTCCGATGCCTCCAGTGGCTGAAATTCCCATTGGAGGAACTTCCAAACGATTTCGACCCAATTAATCTCGTTGACCTTAAGCTGCCATACAGTGAGATTGAACGGCTTTGGGATGGTCTTAAGGTGTGTTTCTTGACAAACAGTTTCTTAGCCTTTTTGCGTTATATTAGTGAACCTAGGTAGTTTTTTCTGACTGGTATATAAATGTTTTGCTGTCACAGGATACACCAGTTTTAAAGTGGGTGGATCTCAATCACTCAAGCAAGTTAACCAGCTTGTCAGGATTATCGAAGGCTCAAAATCTTCAAAGATTGAACCTTGAAGGGTGCACAAGTCTCTTATCTCTTCGAGATGTGAATTTGATATCTCTGAAAATTCTCACCCTCAGCAACTGCTCAAACTTCAAGGAATTTCCGTTGATTCCAGAAAATCTAGAGGCTTTATACTTGGACGGAACAGCGATAAGTCAACTTCCTGACAATGTGGTGAACCTCAAGAGACTTGTCTTATTGAATATGAAGGACTGCAGAATGCTGGAAAATATCCCGACCTGTGTTGGTGACCTGAAATGTCTTCAAAAACTTGTACTCTCTGGTTGTTTAAAGCTCCATGAGTTTCCAGGAATGAATAAGAGCACTTTAAAAGTTTTACTCCTGGATGGGACATCCATAAAAACGATGCCACTGTTACCCTCAGTGCAGTATTTATGCTTAAGCATAAATGATCAGATCAGCTACATTCCAGCGGGTATAAATCAACTTTCTCACTTAACACAGCTGGATTTGAAGTATTGTACGAAGCTTACATCTATTCCAGAGTTGCCACCAACTCTCCAGCACTTAGATGCACATGGCTGTAGCTCACTGAAGAATGTTGCAAAACCACTGGTCCGTATCATGTCAACCGTGCAGAACCATTGCGCTTTCAACTTCACCAACTGTGGTAACCTAGAGCAAGCTGCAAAGGAGGAAATCACATCATATGCTCAAAGGAAATGTCAGTTGCTGTCAGATGCTCGTAGACACTACAATGGGGTCTCTCTCTATATTCTAACTCTATCTCCATGTCGCTCTCTGTATCACTCTGATTCTTATATTTCAGGAAACTCCACAATAATGATTTTCATTTTCAGGGTCGTAGTTCAGAGGCTTTGTTCAGCACTTGCTTTCCTGGATGTGAAGTGCCTTCGTGGTTTGGTCATGAAGCAGTTGGATCTCTGTTGCAACGAAAACTTCTCCCACATTGGCATGTCAAGAGGCTTTCTGGAATAGCTCTCTGTGCTGTAGTCTCGTTTCCTGACAGCCAAGATCAAATCAGCTGCTTCTCGGTGGCATGCACCTTTAAAATAAAAGTTGAAGGCAAGTCTTGGGTCCCCTTTACATGTCCAGTGGGAATTTGGACTAGAGAGGGAGACAAGAAAGACAAAATTCAGTCAGATCATGTTTTTATAGCCTACATTAGTTCCCCACATACAATAAGGTGTCTCGAAGACGAGAACTCTGATAAATGCGCTTTTAGTGAAGCCTCCCTTGAGTTTACTGTGACAGGTGGTACAAGTGAGATAGGAATATTCAAGGTGTTGAAGTGCGGTTTGAATTTGGTGTATGAAAATGATAAAAACAAAAACAGTTCTCATTGGGAAAAGTATGATGTTCCTGTTGAAGCGAGCTTTCAAGAACCAGAACACAGGATAATGGAGGAGGAAAGAAATATACACAAAGGAAGATGTGACGATAAACGGCCAAAGAAGAAGCGAAAAACAAAAAGGGATGATATTATGATAATATCCACTCTCACTCAAACTTGTGTCTCAAGTGTGACTCCAAGAATGGAAGATAAACTCAGTGGTTAAGCAAATGGTTGAAAAATCTCCAAGGTGGGATGATATGTTTCAGGTAAACCACGTTCTTACAAACACTCCAACTAGTCATTAAGCAGATTCGTGTATTGGTAAATTGTGGTTCATGAGAGTTGTCTCTAGGAGGTGTATCATCGAAGAAAGATACAAATATCATTGGTAGAGCAAATCCATCTGGAGCTGTTGGGTTCATTTTGCTCTCTGTGTGAAGTTAAAGCATCCGCTTCAACCAAAATCCCTTCTTTTACCATCAAGCCAAAGGACTTGGCAGAGCGATTTCTGTTTACCAAAGCTTCTCTTTTGCCATCACTTTATTTCCTTATGAGTTCAGTGGTTCACGGGACATCCTGTCGAGTTACAGAGCAGAAAGGTAATATTTTGTATGAGACTTTAAATGATATCTTGAAGTCAAGCTCAACTGTCACCTTTCAGCCCTGAAGCTGTTATACCGGGTAAGGTTGATCCCTATGTTGTTTTCTTATTTCTATGTGTAACAAAATAACTCAACGTGTTAATTATAAGGGTTCTAAGGAGTTTATGCTGTTACTAAAGGAACCTGTTCTTGAGTGCAATCTGTTTTTGTTTCCTAGCTCTGAATTCAAAGGAAATGTCCATTGATGTTCTTGGAAAAGCTAATGATGATTAACCCAAAAGACGCACTTGAACATGATGGGGCAGAAAAAATTACAAGAAAGATGCTGCATCTACAATCCCTAGAATTTCTACCAAAGGTTAGCTTACATATTACATTTAGTGTCAAGCTGAAACCTGGTGCGCCTCTGGTAGCAAGAGCCTAGAATTTCTACCAAAGGTTAGCTTACATATGTTCGTACACTTTCTCTATATTCTCGTATATTTCTCTGCTGTCAGTTCTTTCATGTTGAACTTTCCTTTCACGCCTAAACCAGTAACCAGCAAACTTAACCGTCTCAAGCTGTGTTTACAAAAACCATTAAAAGAAAAAAGAAAAAAGTTTTCAAGTATAGGAAGAGAAATTTGCTTAGACTTTGAATGGTTGCAAAATGTAAAATCCAAAAACCAAAATCTATAATCCAAAAACCACTAAAGAACTTACGAACATTCAGGTCCGTTAATAAATAAATTCATTGGTGAAATATATCATCCTAAATTTTTCATGTACATTTGTTTTAACTCTAGAAATTTTGGCCATTCTGCAAAAAAAATTAAGCATAAAAAAATCATTTACTGAAAATCCGAAAACCTTTATTTTTCCTGAATATTACATGCAAAGAGAATTACAAACCATTTATTTAAAAACAAAAAACACTTTAAATTACTATAGATTATAAATAGAGAATTTTTGTTTTATTTTTGTTTTTGTCATCTTCACTAACGAAATGATCGCCATTAGTTTTCTTTGACAAGTGTGCCCTTAGCCGCTTTCAAGATGCGTAGCATATCTCTCATGTTCATCCGTTCACCAGCTGCATTCGCAGTGCAAGCCAAACCAACTTCCACAATTTTGTTAAGGCAATCAATTTTTGTATGAAGTTCTGCACCACAAATATCGTCCATGAGTCCTTTAAGTCTAAGGTCAATCACTTCCACAATTGCATTATTTTGAAACCCATGACTTATCCATTTCACCAAACTTTGATCTCCTTGGAAGCTCTCGTCCATTGGGCTTTTCCCACTAAAAAGCTCTAACAACATCACTCCAAAGCTATACACATCTCCTGCTCGTGATGGCTTTTCTCCAAGTCCATACTCTGCATGCATGTATACGACAGAATATATATCTATATATATAAAGTTAACTTTTTCTCTCTTTTTGTGCAGCCACCTCATCCACTTCTCATTAATATTTATGGATTTTCGATTTTTATTTGGCCCAGAAAAACAATCACATAACAATCAAACTGACCCAACACCACATCCACTTCTCTCTAATATTTTTATGGATTTTCGAATTTTATTAGACCCAGTAAAACAATCATTTACCTATCTAACTGATAAAGTTTAAAGGCCCAAACCATTTCTAAATTCATCTAAACCTACTAACGCATTTACTCGCCGTCATGTTCTTGGTCGTTGGTGTCGGGGACGCTCCACCTTCAGACGTTTTTCCCTTCATTTACTCGCGAGCTATGGCGTTTAATATCTTCTCTTCCTACACAAACTATTCATATTCAATTCCTCCACTCCTCCATATTTTGATCGATCTTTCCATGTGTTTCACTACAAATTGGAAGTTTTTGTTGGTAACGGCTGATGATGTTGTTTCATCTTCTCGCATCTAATTCGCATCTAATGCACAGACCTCTACTTCTTCCTTAAATCTTCGTAAGTCCTTCTCTTATTTATAGCAATCTTTTGCAATTTACATTGTCTCAACTTACTGATCCATTCTCACAGATATGAATTCTGCTTTCGTTCCTTTCGCTGACCTCAAACTTGGTCGACTTGATCAACAAATTGTTGGTAGGATCCTCCGTTACTGGCCAGCGCGAAACGTCAAAAAAGGTGGACAACTTATGGGTGTTGATTTCCTACTCATTGACGAAAAGGTACCATTAATCTCTGTTGTCCCCTTTTGATTGAAACTCAATTATTTAGTGACCCTTTCTAATTTTTCCCTTGGTTCCAGTCTACTGTCATGCAAGGTTCCATCTACATCACCCACCTTCACAAATTCGAAGATGCTCTGCGTGATGGGGCAATTTACACAATCTCTGCGTTAGACGTCACCAGAAGCAACACCCGTTTCAAGCTGTCGGACTTCCACTTTTCCATATGCTTCACAGCAGCCACTCTATTTGTGGAAGCAGAAGAGTCCTTGTGTCTTATTCCTAAAGAGTTTTTCCGCATAAAGACACATGAAGAGTTGCTAAGGCTTGCGAACACCAATATGGAGCTGCCAGGTTTGTTCATGTTTTGAAACATTAAATATGTAGACTATTCTGCAAAAGTGTGTTTACTAGGTTGCATTCATGGTAGACTTTCTTGGGAATGATATGTTATAATATATCTGGTTGGGGAATTGAATTTCATATGTTTATGCCCTTAATAGATGTTATGGGCGAAATTGTATCCACCAAAGTGTATCGTAATGGGATGTCAGAAACTTTGGAAAGGATGTTAGTCCACATGCGTCTTGCAAGGTTCACCCTCACCCTCTTTCATCAAATACATCTGTTAATGTAATTCTTCTGTCGATATGTGTACTTACCAGATGTTGCCTCTTGTTTCAGTGGGGAGAAGGTCCGTTTAAGTGCATTTGATGATCATGCAACCTCACTTGACAAGTTCTTTAGCAAGAAAGAGGAGGGAACTTTCATTCTATTAGCGACCAATATAAACCCAAAGATTTTCGGAGGTGAAACACTTCATCTTATTGATTGTTTGTCATCAGATATTGTTTAACCCAGTATAAAAAAAATCTTTGATTTCAAACCCACCCATACTCTTCAGGTGAACTTTATCTTAATGCCACATCTGGGACTAAGTTTTATGGTGATGGAGACTACACAACAACACAACAGTTTGCTGAAAGGTATTTAAAAGGTTGTTTAAAATTTTTTATATTTGACAAACTTATTAAATTTAAATATTTAACCTCTACCAACGCTTAATTACACCGAGAAACAGGTTGAAGGGGAGAGATAAAGATGGGACCAATTCGATCGCACCATATCATGGAGTAGAGAAGATTGAACATGTATCCATCGAAGAACTCAATCAGTTTCTCGCCACTGCAAATCCAGAGGTGTTTTCCATCGCAGTTTCTTCCTTTTTGTGTTGGTTAAATAACTACATTGCTGTGATTAACATCTTATTATCACTCTTTAACCTCTTTATTATCACCATGCTGGTTTATTATAGGAAGCTGAATTTTTATGCACGGCGACAGTGACGGACATACAAAGTCAGCATGGGTGGAGTTTCATTTCCTGTGGAGAGTGTGGGACGAAAATGGTCAAGAAGGAGGCGTCCTTAGCATGCAATAACTACAAGTGCGGTTCAACATCTGCAATCGGAGATGTCAAGTAAAATTACTAACAGCAACATAGTTTACAATTGTTTTTCTAATCAGTTAGTAACTTGATTTCTAACTATTCTCTTCTTTGACAATGTCATAATTTCGAAGATACCGTGTTGAGTTGGTCGTTAACGACGGGATGTCAAACGGCGTTTTTGTCGCTTTTGATAAAGATATGGTCAAGTTAACCAACATACAAGCAACAACACTGACTTCGCAGATGGTATCTATAGAATTCTCAACTCTTTTAACGTTTACACAGTTCATTCTACGAATATTGTTACTTTGTGTACCATATAACACTTACTCTTTGCACTTCTCCTTCTACTAGGTCGACACCCATCAAAACTCTGAGTCTGACCCACATGCACACATTCTTCTCTGGCTAGAAGGTACAAGCAAAAACCCAGAACCAGCTGTCATAGACAAATTCATATCGGCTGAACTACCAGATCAGGAAGAAGATCCGGAAGGATTTCAACTGGTAGAACAACATATGATGCATGGACCCTGTGGTCTAGATAGACCGTACTCACCATGCATGGAAAATGGTGTCTGTAGTAAAAAGTTTCCACGAAAATTTGTGGAGAACACAACCATTGACAAATCTGGTTATGTTGTCTACCGACGACACAACGATGAGTCCAAATCTGTTTTGAAAGGTGGAACAAGATTAGATAATCAACATGTAGTACCACACAACCTACCTTTGCTGAAAAAGTATAAGGGACATATCAATGTCGAATGGTGTTGCAAGACAAGCGCAGTAAAATATCTTTTCAAGTATATTACAAAAGGTGTGGACAAAGCTACGTTTGTGATTGTGAGACCCAGAAAAGGGAAAGAAAAACAAGGGTCGAGTAAAGAAGAACCTCAGGCTGTAGATGAAATAAGTGAGTACCTTGATTGCCGCTATGTGTCTGCATGCGAAGCAGTGTGGAGAATATTTGCTTTCCACATCCATTATCACAAGCCAGCTGTGATACGACTGCAGATACATCTTCAAGATCAACATAGACTGCTTTTTGACCAGAGGCAACGTTTACAGAGCATTCTTACAAGAGATGATGTAGAGAAGACAATGCTCACTGAGTGGATGGCAAATAACAAAAGAGAGAAAGAGTCACCTAGCAAAGCACACAGGTCAGAAAAGAAGGCATTTGAGCTTACATATGTGGAATTTCCAAAATATTATGTGTGGAACACTACTAAGACCTGGAGTAGGAGGAAACAAGGTCTCGCAATTGGTAGGATAGTCCATATCCACCCCTCAGCAGGAGATTTGTTTTATTTCAGAGTATTATTGAATATTGTCAAAGGTCCTACATGTTTTGACGACATTAAGACAGTGGCTGGAGTTATATATGCAACATATAAAGAAGCATGCTATGTTAGAGGACTACTGGACGACGACAAAGAGTGGCACGATGTACTAAAAGAGGCGTCTTTTTGGGCAACAGCGTACCAATTACGCTATTTGTTTGTTACCCTACTGATCTATTGTGAAGTAGCTAAGCCAAGAGAACTATGGGACAAAAACTGGAGATACCTAGCAGAAGATGTGCAGCATAACAAAAGAAAGGTCTTTAATTTCTCAGGTTTGGAACTCAAAGACATTGAGATGGAGCAATATGCTTTGATTGAAATCGAGCAGTTACTAATAGAGAATGAAAAATGCCTCTCGAATTTCGAAGGCATGCCATTGCCTAACAAGGTTATTTTGAAAAAAATGAAACAAAGTTGCATCACAGAAGACTTGCAAATTGACGCTGACAAAGAAAGAGATAAACACAGCAAATTATTTCCATCGCTTACTGAAGAGCAGAAACGGGTCTACAATGCAGTTTTTAAATCCGTAGAAGAGATATCAGGGAGACTGTTTTTGTCCAAGGAGCTGGAGGTACAGGAAAAACTTACCTATACAAGACAATAATAGCAAAGTTGCGTTCGATCAGCAAAGTTGTCATCCCAGTTGCGTCAGCAGGTATAGCTGCTCTGCTCCTACCTGGCGGAAGAACGGCACACTCACGATTCAAGATACCAATAACAGTCGACGAAGGTTCAACATGTGAAATAAAGTCAGGTACAATGCTAGCTTCTTTAGTTACCAAGGCTGACTTGATAATATGGGACGAGGCACCCATGGCCCATCGCCATGCCTTTGAGGCTGTAGATCGAACAATCAGAGACCTGATGGCTTTAGAAGATGATTCAGCACTTAACAAACCATTTGGAGGGAAAACAGTTTTACTTGGGGGAGACTTCAGACAGATATTACCTGTTGTTCCCCAAGGAAGCCGCCAAGACACCGTCCAAGCTGCTATTAATCGTTCTCATCTATGGCCTGCATGTCAAATATTCAATTTGTCTAAAAACCTCAGACTTGACCAATCAGACGCAGAATTTGCAGCATGGATTTTAACAGTAGGGGATGGAACCTCAATGTCAGCAAGCACTACCCCTGATGAAGATGGAGGAGGTCGCAGAATAGCAATAAACCAATCTCTAATTCTACCAAACAAAGGGAACCATCTAGAAGAGATTACAACAGCTGCGTATCCAAGGTTCCCTGAGAGCTACAAGAAACGACAGTACCTAACCGAAAGGGCTATTCTCACTCCTCGCAATGAGACTGTACTCAAAATAAATGATTATCAACTATCAAAAGTTGCAGGTGACATTACAGAGTATTTAAGCTCAGATTCAATTCAAACAGAGCTGGCACCAGGAGGCGACTGGAACAACTTATACACAGTTGAATATTTAAACTCACTCGAGTTTCCAGGCCTACCAAACCACAAGATAAGGTTGAAAGAAGGTGTACCTGTAATGCTCCTCCGAAATCTAAACCAGAAGAAAGGGTTATGCAATGGTACGCGGCTTCTTATCACGCGACTTGGGCAAAGGATAATCGAGGCAGAAATTCTCACGGGCACCCATGTTGGTGAAAAAGTCCTCATCCCAAAAATTGTTTTGTCTCCTAATGACAGCAAGCATCCTTTCACCCTAAGAAGAAAGCAATTTCCAATTAGGGTGTGCTATGCTATGACCATCAATAAAAGTCAAGGACAAAGTTTGAATCAAGTTGCTCTCTATTTACCACATTCAGTCTTCACTCACGGGCAGTTGTATGTAGCTCTATCTCGTGTAACTTCGAACTCAGGTTTGAAAATCCTAGACGCTACCGCAGACAAACATGGTACTGGAGGGGTCATGAATATTGTCTACAAAGAAGTATTCACCAACATTACAACTTAAAGAGGTACTAAGCTAACTCACGCTGCTTAAGCACTTTAATATATGTCGAAGAAAGGAAATTTTTTTATAGGAGCTCCTCTTTTAAGCTGACGGAACTTCAACTAACTTTCTTCAATTATTGATCTCAGGTAAAAGAAGAGGACAGAACTCATTGGCTAATTCGCCTCTATTCCAACCCCCAAATTGCAGCAAAAGCAATTACGTACACTTTTTAAAAACTCCAGAGAAATGAACATTTTCAAATACAAGACTTGCTTAATCTAAATTCGTTAACGTTCCTTTTAAATTATCACATATGTATTATACATCTTTATAACGAACCATTATTTGACAAATGATGAGACTACTAACTTCTATTGCTTATAGACCACTAGAATAATGGGCTAAAATAGATTGAGATAATAGAAAAAGAAACAACACCAATCCAGAATAAGTTATGAAAAGGGCCTGCAAAAATATACCAAATGCGGCAAATACAAACAGAGTAGCAGAAGACCAAACGGAGACCCACAACATCCGCTCAATTAAACTAAAAAACGGAGATAAATCAACAATAAAGATCCGCCTGCCCACTACTCCCACTAACATAATTGTAATCAATGGCCACTACCTCCAGTAATGCAATTCTAAAAAAGTAAATTGATGTAATGCAAATCTGAAACGCCAAAGAGATCACAACTATATAACCAGGATAATGAGCACAAACGAAAAGGCAGATTCATACGACATAATCAACAGCGAAAATGCCTCCAAATAAAAAATTATCAGTCTTAGAAAGCTTACCACAAGATCTTCTTGGCGAAATTATGTCCAGAGTTGCAAAAGCTGGCCGTCAAGAAATTGTTCATTGCATGCGTGTCTCTCATGAACTAGCAAAAGCCTGCAAAGATGAAAGAGTTACAAAAAAACTCAGCCTCAAGCCACTAGACATGCATCCATTAGCAACATTACACAACTTTCAAGCACTTATGGAGAGATGTCTACAAACTGGAAACGCTGAAGCTCATTACATCGAAGGCATCAAACAATATTTCTACCATGACAACACAGACATCGGCCTTCATCATCTCCAAACATCTGCTGAAGGTTTGTATGAAAAAGGCATTTATCTATATGGAATTCTCATGTTATGCAGGGGAGACATAGAGAAAGGTAAACAACATTTGGATAAGCTTGAATGGGTAAAATCAATGACAAGATCTGATCGTTGTTGGAGCAACGTCAAACTATCTCTCCAAGGCATCCAAATCATCAAGAAACCATGCTACTTTCAATCCATAAGAAACAACAAACCAAACAAGATATGCAAGCTCAATGACATGGATACAAGATGCAAGAAGTGCTACTACTACAAACAGATGAGGAAGTTTGTTAACCTCAATTAGCATTAAAAAAAAAATGTATCTGAACTACTTTCAGCGATTTTCACTTTCTCTGCTCTTTTTCATATTGCTTTGTCAGTACTTATATTTTAAAACATAAGGTTTAATTTAACTATGCCCAGATTCACAGCAACATGTTTCCATATCAATGTTTGCCACAAACAAAAAAAAAATTGACAGGTCGAGTAACAGTGAGACCTAAGTAGGAATAAACAAGTTGTCCCCAACTCATTATTACCGAAATAAAAACAAAGTCAACATTAGCATGTCTTATTACTGCAACTACACTAAAAATACCGAAATAGTAGCAGCTAACGAGCAAAAAAGCGAACCACATCATGCAATTGGTCTACAAACAGAAAACAAGATACTGAAATATCCGCTGGTTTACAACAGGTTCTCTATTACCTTGTCATCATATCTCCCAAAAAAATGGCATAAAACAGTAAAGGAAAAAATTTACATTTTTCAACAAGAAACAACTTTGCAAAATAAAAAGTTAAGAAGCAGCAAAGAAATTAAACAAAAGTACAAGGACGGCAACTTCAATTACAAAAAAACGAATATTAAAAACACTAAAATGGACCTTCAATTCGACGGACAAATTGGGCTACAGCCTATTAACAAAACGCTACGGTAAGAAAAAAAGACAGCCCATATACAAATTTAAATAGAAATGATCCGGTACAAGCATGGTGAATTATTTATAAAACCAATACGTCAACAATTTTAAAGCTCATCAAAAATAAAATGATATATTGAAATTCCAACACATACGAGGGATCGGTTTGACATATGAGAAGAACGATATAACTACAACTTTAATGCCCCACTATACATTACAGGAAAAACGAAACGACAGCCACTTAAAAAAACCATATGGTCAAAACTTTTTATAAGCATAAAAACATTAATGCATGACCCTTTAAAACAACCCGAGGCCATCTATATATATTGCCTGCATATAGTTTTCCCTAAGAACAATAACAAAATCTTAAAAAATACAATCAGAGAGCAAAAATGGCCAACTACCAAAATAGAGATTACACCTTTTCCTATGTAACTCAGCCTACTACAATACAGAGCGTCAATACAATCATCCTGACAATCAGAAGGCCACACACAGGTGAACATCTAATCGAGATCCACATCCCGTTCCACAGAAATTACGAGGGATCAACATTGGTAAGCATAAGAGGTAACCTACTATACCATCTAGCATCTCATGGAATACCAGTCAACGAGGCAAGAGTAAAGATAGGATGGTTCCTACAATTTCTCAACGCAGTACTAATAGCAGAAATCCCAAGCGATAGGACCATTCTTATAAATTTCATAGTTACAGATTACAACTTCCAGGCAAACAACATCGTTACAACAGAGATGCTCATTGCCAATCTGGAGACAACAAAAAAACCACCAAGCGAAGCAGAGGAAAATGAAGATTGCGTTATTTGCTTGGAATCATTTAGAGGGGTTGCTGAAATCAACAGACTGAAATGTAACCATATCTACCACCATGAATGTATTATTGCATGGCTCTATGAAAGTAGAATTTGTCCAATATGTAGGGCAACTGATTTATAAGAAATGCATCAATGAGGAACAATGTTGTCAATTGTTACTTCATTTTCTAACAAACTTCTTTGTTTAGAGAACTACAATATAGTATGTTTTCCAAAAGTATGACCTTCGAATTTTGTAATCTTAAGTAATATATGAGATTAGAAAGGGAACAAAAGGCCAACAAAAGGTACCCCAACAGTAAAACCAAAATATCGGGAAAATATTAAACAAACATACATTACCTAACATAATGAATCGTAGGAGTCAGACTACCAAATTAAAACACATACTAAACGGAAAAATTAAAAATAGGTTTCTATATTGTTTAAAACATTCAAAATATAAAACGTTTAATATACATACCATTCATTTCTTACCATTCTAATTTTTTAACAAACACAACTTAATTTACATACCTTTAAAACGGTAGAAAATATAGAAGGACACCAAAATAAATATCAATACCCACTCAGCCAAATAACTGAAACATTAATGTTCTAAATTAATGATTATAACGAGTAACGGACAATACTAATTAACACGTCAATATGAAAGGTCGAGTTTAAACAAATAAATGGCATGCGGAGAATAATATTTTAACCACGAAGAAACGAAACTGCAAGGAAGACCGACCCTATAAATCACCAAAGGGAAAACACTTAAAAAATATACTTCTCAACTTCACCAAAATGATACCAAACACCTCCTATTCACTTGACGAACTACCAACCGACGTCCTAGGAGATATTATCTCAAGAGCTGCTCGGACTTCACGAAGGACAGTCAGACATGTTATGCTAACATCACCAAAACTAGCCAAAGCAGCCCAAGATCATCGAGTGTACAAGAATATCAACCTAAGGCCACTAGCAATGCATCCACTAGCAGCACTAAACAAATACCAAGATCTGATGGAAAAATGCATAGCAAGTGGGAATGCCGAGGCCCACTACATCAAAGGGATCCAGGAATATTTTCACAAGAACAACACAGAAGAAGGCTTGGAACACTTGAAAATAGCAGCAGCAGGTAGTTATGAAAACGGTATGTACCTTTATGGAATTGTCATGTTGTGCAGAGGTGACACAGAAGAAGGACAATTGTGGCTGGATAAGCTAGGCTGGAAACAGAACAAAGGAAAAGGAGATCAATGCTGGAAAAATATCAAGAAGTCATTACACAAAGTTAATGTCGAAAAGCTACACTGCTACTACACAACATTGGCATCAGTTCACCCAACCATCAACTGCAATCTACATAACATGGAAGCTAGATGCGAACAATGCTACTACTACAAGCAAATGATCAAGTTTGTATTCTTCATGTAACTTAACAATCGGAAATATGGTTTCCAAGTTTTATCATGATGTAATAATTCTCAAAATATCCACCGTTCGACTTCTTTACAAGTTTGTTTAATAAAAAACCAAAAACAAGCGAAATAGACGTTCTTTTAATAAAAAACCAAAAAGAAGCAAGACACGAAACATAAATGTTTTTAAAAAAATCAAAGATGGCAACAAAGATCAGCAAAATGGTCTTTGCCTATAAGGGGAAAAATTAAAATGTATTAAGAAGCACTACAAACCAAAAACACAGTTAAGCAAACCCAGAATAAAAAAGAACATTAGAGAAGACAGATCATACCAGGGGAACAAAAGAAACAGATAAATACAGCTGATAGTAGGTTCCATAGGTGATAAAAATTCAGACATTGTTACAGCACAAAAACAGGATTTCAATTAAAATTGCAAAGCGATTCCAAAATCAATTGAACAGAACCGAAAACTGACAATATAAATAAAATGAAAAAATCATAGGGAACGAAAACCACAGCTAATCAAAATACAATCACAAACGGCACTACTAAATCAACTTCGTTAGACCAAGCCCCAAAAAACATCACCTAATTAAATAGAAAATCAAGAAGAAGTCGAATTAACAGTTCTAATCAAGGAAGAAACCAGGGAAGAACCAATTACCCACAAGCGATCGGAAGGCACAAAGAAGATGAAGAAGACTGACAAGAACAACGAGATCCTTGTGGATCGGGAAGACAAGATCGTTAGTGAAATGGTTAATGCTACCGGCAGAACAACGGAGGTTGACAGTAGAAGGCGGAAGAAGAAGAAGTGCTTAATGGTAAGGAAGAGTCTCCATCCTTCATTGAAGCGAATCAGAGTCTATATTCTGATTTCGTTAAAAAAAGAGATAAAAGAAATAATTACTAATTCCAATTAACAAAATACAGTTACCCTGAGTGGATATGAAAGAGGATAAAATTAAAAATTCAACTGTCAAAAATTCAGAGCTCAACCTCTCCTGTACATCAGAAGAATGGATGGTCGGCATACCATTAATGACCTCACAAATTAAAAAAAGGTGACATAAGTAATACCAATACAAAAATCGTACCACTAAAGGGCCTAAAACTCAATGAAATACAAGCCCACACCATCAACCAAATAAAATAAAATTCCGGGAAAATACAAATGTAGCAATAAACATTTTTAAAAAACTTTAACAATACTCCACTAACTAATTAATCCAAATACACAAGTATTGAGAAGCAAATACTAATATGATATCGTACAAGCTCATATAATAAAAGCTATTTAAAAAGAAACAAAAAAATACAAACACATTTAAGAGAATCTGAGTCGTAGAGAAATAAATAACTCTATCACACCAGTTTCATTAATTTAAAATTCTCTAACTATATAATCAAACTATATACACAAATTTACCTACACAACTCAGTCTTTTTGTTTACTAAACATTAGGATGATTTGTTAGTAATAAATATAATAGATATATTTCAGAAGATTAATTCATTCACTTTATAAGCACCCATAAGTTTACTCAATAAACTATCTTTAACCAAAAAGCATCAGTAGACATTATAAATAATATAAAAAGCATCAGTAGACATAACGTAAACAGAAACAAATAATATACAAAAGTAAAACTACATCTTAAAGTAACTACAGCGCGTACCGCGTGTCTATTGCAATTTAAAAACAATGGTAAAATTAATATAGAAAAATTTAGCTTAACAACTCCATCTCTTTGGTTTACAAATTATATGTTTTGTCTTCTAAAGTTCTATATTATATATTAGTTCTTACTATTTGTAAAATTTCCCCAAAAAATAATATATATATATATATATATTTATTACTTTATACAATAAAACTGGTATTACACTTTAATCTAACTACCGCGCGTAGCGCGGATCCATTGCTAGTAGTTTATAAAAGCGGCTAAGGGCACACTTGTCAAAGAAGATACATAGCATCATGAATTCATGATCGTCAAATTTTTTTATTTAGTTATAAAATTTACTAGGCAATTCATATTCCACAGAAGAATTTATTGTTTTAAATTAAATAAAATATAAAAATTAATATCCGAGTACATACCTGGAGGAATATAACCAATGGAGCCTTTCAAGACGTGTGTGGAACTTATAGAAGCATGGCGACCATCATCAGATGCGTTGAATAACACACGAGCCAGTCCGAAGTCTCCCACCTTTGCAACCATCTCTTCGTTTAGAAGAATATTGCTTGGTTTCAGATCACAATGAACAACAGGAACCTCACAATCATTGTGCAAATAATCCAAAGCAGATGCAATGTCAATGGCTACATTCACTCTTTCTTCAAGACTTAAACCTACACTCCCATCAGAGTTTACCTTCCTGCCTTTGATCCATTCTTCTAAGCTCCCATTGCTCAAAAACTCATACACCAAAGCTAGAAACTCACTGTTTTTGAAGTCTATACTTGAGCAAGAAGTCATTAGTTTCACAAGATTCCTGTGCCTTACACTCCTCAAAGCCTCACACTCTGCGATAAAGCCTTTATAGTATCCTTGAGCTTTGAGATCGATGAATTTTACCGCGACATCAACTCCTCGTATCACCCCTTTGAATACTGATCCAAAGCTTCCAACGCCGAGAAGGTTGCTAGAATTGAAACTATCAGTAGCTCTCCTGAGCTCATCATATGAGACATTCATAAATGGTTCCTTGGAAAGTGAGGTACTTGATGTTGCAGATGTGGTAGACTTTGTTACTTTTCTTCTCAAAAGCAAGAAAGTTACCACGCCTATCGCAATTAAACCTACCACGCATATAACAATGATCACTATCAAAAGCTTTTTGCGCATCCGAGTTTTTCCACAAGTGGTGCGAGTGCATAGCTTCGGATTTCCCTCCATAGAAACGTTACTCTTATCCTTAAAAATCCCATTACTTGGGATCCATCCTTCAAGATTGTTGAATGAAAGATTCAAGGACTTCAAAGCTTGTAAATCTTGAAGCTTCAAGGGAATAAAACCAGAAAACTGGTTTGAAGATAGATCTAGAAACTCTAAACCTTTCAGTTCTGCTAACGTTTCCGGAATTGGTCCAGACAGATGATTCCTAGCCATGTTTAGCTTCTCCAAGCTCTGACAACCTTTGATAGAAGAAGGAACGTTGCTTGATAACTTGTTATCAGAGAGATCTAGGCTTACAAGGTTTTCGAGGCGACTTATATCTTGAGGAATAGGACCAGATAATAGGTTGTTAGATAGATTCAAGATGGCACTCAGGCTGTGAAGATTGAGAACTCCATTTGGTATGCTTCCATTTACTATGTTGTTGGATAAGTCCATGGATAGAACATTCTTGAAGTTTTCAAACGATGGTGGGATCATACCTTCTAGTTTGTTATGAGATAGATTGATCTCATTTAATGCGCCAAGATCGCCCAAAGAATTTGGGATTCTACCAAACAAGTTGATTTCTTGCGAGTTCTAGCACTTGTAACCCTTTCAAACTCCCAATCTCTCGAGGGATTTCACCAGTGAGTGAATTGTCACTCATGTTAAGGAGTGTCAAGCCTGTGAGATGCCTAATAGATTCAGGAATTTTACCCGTGAAGCGGTTCCCTCCCATGAAAAGTTTCGAAAGATTCTTCGAAAGATTGCCGATAGATTCCGGAATAACACCCTCCAAGAGATTTCCATCAAATGCGAGGAAGTTAAGATGAGAGCTATTACTCAAAGATTTGATGAAATGATCGAGATCTTGATCTTTATCCCAAACTAACTTGTTGAATCCAACATTGTACATATCTAGAAATGGGAGATTGCCTAGTCTTGATGGTACGGTCCCTTCTAGAAGGTTATGCGCAGCACGGATTACCTTAATGTTTGTGAGGTTATATAGAGAATCTGGAATCTCTCCGGTGAATTTGTTTAAACATATGTTGAAAACCAAGAGATTAGGAAGTGTGTCTCCTATGTTTCTTGGAAATTGACCATATAAGTTGTTTGAAGCAAGAACCAAATAGACTAGAGAAGATATGTTGTAAATACAAGGAGGAATTGTTCTAGTGAGGTTGTTTATGGTGAGATCAAGGACTTGTAGCTTTTGAAGACGACCTAATTCTTAAGGTATTGGACCACTAAGAGAGTTTGTGCCCAGGCTTAAAACAGTGAGTGATGAAATGTTTGAAAGAGATGGAGGAATTGGTCCATAGAAAAGATTTTTGCCCAAGTTTAAGATATTGAGGTTCTTGAGATCACCAAGTTGGTTTGGAACAAGACCAGTGATCGTGTTTGAGGTTAGATCGAGGATTTGGAGATTGACTAACTTGCTTAAGCTGGAAGGTAAAGATCCTTCTAAGCTGTTGGAGCTTAGATTAAGAACCTTTAGCCGGAAAAGATTTGTGATCTCTTTTGGAATTGTACCTTGAAGTTGGTTATTTTGAAGTTGAAGAGATGTGAGAAAAGAGAGATTACCAATACTTGGGCTTATGGAACCAGTGAGACCGCGACTAGAGAGGTTGATGGAAGCCACTCTTCTGTTGCGTGTGTTGCAAGAAACGCCAGTCCAGTTACAAGGAGATATGTTTTGGTACCAAGAGAAAGAAAGGGTTTGTGGGTTTTGGCTTATATTATGAGCCAGGGCTCATCTATGTAATTAACATATAAATGTTGTATATTTGGGTTATTTCCATACTTTGGTATTAGGTTAAATATTGTACTTGTATATAAGGCTTTGCCTACACAACTTGAGAAATGAGAAAACCTTTTATACCGAATAAGGTTTTTGACATGGTATCAGAGCTAAACCTAAAATTTTAGGCTCTTCGATCCTCTATACCCATACCTGTTAAAGCTTAAATTCTTTGTTTCATTTCTTCTTTTTCTTGACCTTAGTATACTCGATTATTCTGTCGGTATACATATCTTAAATCATGTCACAAGAAGACTCTGTTTCTAAGATGAGTTCGTCTCTGTCTTCCGGATCCAAGGCACGGGTTGAATCAGCACGGCGTCGGATCGATCCATATGATCTCTCTGCTGGAGATAATCCCGGGTCTGTGATATCACAACCGCAACTTCTTGGCCCTAACTATGATGAGTGGGCGATGAACCTTCGACTTGCTTTACGGGCAAGAAAGAAATTTGGTTTTGTGGATGGTACTATTCCTAAACCTAATGATGATTCCGATGATCTTGAAGACTGGTGGGCAAATAATGCCATGGTGGTTTCTTGGATCAGACTCACGGTGGCACCGGATTTGAGCAGCTCTTTGTCTCACCATGAAATCGCTCATGACCTATGGTCTCAAATACAAAAGCGATTTTCTGTTAAGAATGGACAGAGAGTACAACGGATTAAGACTGAATTGGCCAATTGTCAGCAAAAAGGATCTGCTGTTGAAGCGTATTATGGGACGCTGACCAAGCTATGGACGAGTCTTGCGGATTTTCAACGTGCCAAGACGGTTGAAGAAATTGCGAAGGAACGGGAAGAAGATAAGCTGCATCAATTCTTGATGGGGCTTGATGAAAGTCTGTTTGGGGCTGTCAAGTCTTCTCTTCTCTCCCGTGATCCACTTCCGTCGGTGGATGAGGCATATCAGGTTGTATCGCAAGATGAGGAATCTAAGCGTGCTAGTCGATTGTTGGGAACACGAAATGAAGGAGCTAGTTTTGCTGTTCAAACTGCTCCTCGTATGGCTGGGTCATCACCATTACGTGATCCGTCTGCGTTATGTACGAGTTGTGGGCGAAAAGGACATTTAGCTGATCATTGCTTTCGCAAGATCGGTTATCCATGGTGGTGGGGCGATCGCCCACGTTCTAAACTTCCAACTACTCTGCGCGGTGGTTCTAATCCTTCCGCTGTCGATCGTCGGGTGACTACTCTTCCTTTAAAGCGTGTTGAGACGTCACAAGTTCATCATGTCGCGACTTCCTCACCAGCGTTTGTGGGCTCAACATCGATCACAGAGGCAGATCGTGTGGGGTTTAGTGGTTTGAGTGATCAAGAGTGGAAAAAGCTAAAGGAGATGCTCAATACAAGGAAAGCTAGTACTAATGATCATCTTTCGGGTAAGTTTTTCATTGAATCTTGGATCATTGACACCGGTGCATCGAATCATATGACGGGTAGTCTTGACTTTCTGTTGGATGTTTGTGATATGGCACCAATGTTCATAAAATTGCCGGATGGTCGGTTCACTATTTCGACTAAGCAAGGGACAGTTTCTCTTGGGTCTCATCTTCGGTTACTGAATGTGTTTTTTGTTGATGGATTGCAATGTCATCTCATATCGGTTTCTCAGTTAACTAGAGATAGGAGCTGTATCTTTCAGATATCTGATAAGATTTGTGTTGTTCAGGACCGCATCACACAGACGGTGATTGGAGCGGGTGAACAGGACAATGGTTTGTATTTTTATCGAGGGATGGCCTCTGCAGCGGTAACAAGAGCTTTGGATCACCAAACTAAGGACGTATGGCACTGTCGCTTGGGACACCCCTCATCTACGACCATGGAGCTGATGCAGTTTTCTGTTTCTAGTAGTAGTAGTAATGTTTTTGATTCCAAAACATGTGACGTTTGTATTCGTTCCAAGCAAACACGAGACTCTTTTCCTTTGAGCAATAATAAAACTTCTTCGGTTTTTGATCTAGTTCATTGTGATTTGTGGGGTCCGTATCGGACAACGACAATCTGTGGTTCTCGATTTTTTCTCACCATTGTTGATGATTATTCTCGTGCTGTGTGGTTGTATCTATTGCCAAACAAGTCTCATGCTGCCTCTACTCTGCGCGATTACATTTCTATGGTTGAACAACAGTTCGCCAAGCAAGTCAAAACCATTAGAAGTGATAATGGATCCGAGTTTCTCAGTCTCGGTGGTTTTTCAGCGAGAAAGGCATAATTCACGAGACCTCTTGTGTTGGTACTCCACAACAGAACGGGAGACTCGAACGGAAACATCGACACATCCTTAATGTTGCACGGGCTTTGCGGTTTCAAGCACATCTTTCGGTGGAGTTTTGGAGCTTTTGTGTTCTTACCGCAAGTTATTTAATTAATCGAACGCCTACGGTGGTTTTACAAGGTAAGACTCCTTTCGAGATGCTATACAACAGACTACCGCCTATGAATCATTTACGAGTGTTTGGTTGCTTATGCTATGCTCATAATCAACGACATGGCGGCGATAAGTTTGCTTCTCGGAGCAATCGCTCTGTTTTCCTTGGTTACCCTTACGGGAAGAAGGGTTGGAAGATATATGATCTTGAGAGTGGTGTGATTTCTACATCCCGTGAATTTGTGTTTCTTGAGAATGAATATCCTTTTGCTAAGAATTCTTTGGAGTCTCCTACTCCCTTGACTCCTTTGACTTCTTGCTCTCCTATACCGGATGATGAGGATGATTTTTTGGCGCCAGTTTTGGCTCCGACTCTGCCTACTGCAGTTGTACCTGCTGATAGTCCTCGTGTTGAGGTCTCGGGGATCATCACTGATCCTACTATACCGGATGTCTCTTCTCCGGCATCTCCTTCTGTGAGTCCTACGCTGTCTTCACCAGAGAGTGATGACTCGTTTTCTCCGATATCCCCTGTTTCTCCCGATGTCTCTGCTGAGACCTATGAGTGTATTATCTCTTCTGTTAATGATGATAATGATGTTGGTGCTCCTATGGGAAGAGGATGTCGTGAGAAGTTTAAATCTAAACGTCTTGATGGTTACGTGACTAACACGACTCATTTGGAACATGAGGATGTTTTATTTGAATCTGGTTGGTATCTGATTGACTCGTATGTGGATTGTTCTCAGTTCTCGGCCAATCATCGTGCGTTTCTTGCTGCGATCACTGTGGGTGTTATTCCTCGCACATATGCTGAGGCTTTTGAAGATGAAAATTGGCGTGAAGCAGTTCGTGTTGAAATCATAGCTCTTGAAAACCAAGGTACGTGGACGGTTGAAACCTTGCCTCCAGGGAAGAAAGCCCTTGGTTCCAAATGGGTGTTTACTTTGAAGTACCGATCTGATGGAACGCTTGAGCGTTACAAGGCTCGTCTTGTGGTTCTCGGTAATCATCAGACTGAGGGTCTCGATTATAAAGAGACTTTCGCACCTGTCTGTAAGATGACGATGGTGCGGTCATTTTTGGAGGTTGCGGTTTCTCGAGATTGGGAGGTACATCAAATGGATGTCCATAATGCCTTTCTACATGGGGATTTGGAAGAAGAAGTCTTCATTCGTCCTCCTCCGGGTTTCCGTACTGCTGATAAAACACAA
Source organism: Camelina sativa (assembly GCF_030686135.1). NCBI lineage: Eukaryota > Viridiplantae > Streptophyta > Magnoliopsida > Brassicales > Brassicaceae > Camelina > Camelina sativa. Next base: position 31,813,213 of record NC_141899.1, read on the forward strand.
GTCTGCCGTCTACACAAGTCCCTTTACGGTCTCAAACAGGCGCCTCGTTGCTGGTTTTCGAAGCTTTCGACTGCTCTTAAGGACTATGGTTTGACTCAGAGTCACAAGGACTACTCCTTGTTCATTTTTGCTGCTGATGATCGTCGCATTCACGTTCTTGTGTATGTTGATGATCTTATTGTTACCGGGAGCTCGGCTATGGTAATCACTGCGTTTAAAGAATAATTGAGTTCCTGTTTTCATATGAAAGATCTTGGTATTTCTAAGTATTTTTTGGGTATTGAAGTGGCTCGAAATTCGACAGGCATGTATCTTTCTCAACGCAAGTACACGCTTGATATTATCTCTGACACGGGCTTACTCGGTGCAAAACCGGTTTCTCATCCGTTAGAACAAAATCATCACTTGGCTATAGTCGACGGTGAGTTGTTACCTGATCCTTTTCGTTATCGACGTTTAGTTGGTCGCCTCATTTATCTTGCTGTCACTCGCCCGGATCTCTCCTATGCCATTCATATTTTGTCCCAGACATTGGCAGGCAGCTTGTCGGGTTGTTTGTTATCTCAAAGGGAATCCGGGTCAGGGAATTTTGCTTCGAGCTGTTACTGATCTTTCTCTCTCGGCTTGGTGTGATGCTGACTATAATAGTTGTCCGTTGCAACGGCGATCACTCATGGCTTGGTTTATTCAATTGGGTGGTTCTCCGATTTCTTGGAAGACACGGAAACAGGATGTTGTCTCTCGGTCTTCGGCTGAAGCAGAGTACCGGGCCATGTCGGAGACTGTCTGTGAGATTTTGTGGTTGCGGGAGGTTCTTGTCTCCATGGGCGTTGATTGTTCTGCTCCTGTGCCACTTCATTGTGATAATAAGGCTGCTATTCACCTGAGTAAGAATCATGTTTTCCATGAACGAACGAAACATATTGAGTCGGACTATCATTTTGTTCGGGATGAGATTGTTAAGGGTGTTATTGCTCCTCAGCATGTTTCGACTAAGTTTCAGTTGGCTGATATTCTTACAAAGGCTCTTGGTCGCAAGGAGTTCGATGAGTTTTTTCTCAAGCTGGATATTCGTGATCTCCATACTCCAGCTTGTGGGGGGTATTATGAGCCAGGGCTCATCTATGTAATTAACATATAAATGTTGTATATTTGGGTTATTTCCATACTTTGGTATTAGGTTAAATATTGTACTTGTATATAAGGCTTTGCCAACACAACTTGAGAAATAAGAAAACCTTTTATACCGAATAAGGTTTTTGACAGCTTATGTGAGACCTAAACGAGATCAAAGCTTCTTTGTCCGTATTTAGAGAAAGCGAAGCTGAAGCTACAATGGAAAATGTTGAAATTAAAAACACATATAGAAGAAAAGACTGACGAGTGAAATTGCATAGAGGATGATGAACACTCAACCCCATTTTTTATGATCTCTTTCTAATCGATATCTCTCTGTTTTGCATATGTGAAAAGATCTAAGAGAGGTTTGACTATTTATAGTGATTTATTGGAAGTACGTGTTTGGTTGGAAACAAGTTTAAATTGGAGCTACGTATGGACACGTCGACATGACGTCTTAAATCAAATCTCCTATATAATAAAATGGAAGTATACAATTTTTTTTGTAAACTATATAATTTTTAAAAGTTGGTTACAAAATAGGTTATAGATTAAATATAGGTTGGTTACAAAAAAAGGTTATTGATTAATTGGTCTATATGAATACACTTAACAATATCCCAAAAAATCTTCTTAAAGAGAATATTTCATTGATTAATACAATTTTCAAAATAAAATTTTTAGTATTCCATGTATTGTTACAAAATATATACTGTTAAACATAAAAATATATGGTTAAAGAGAATATTCCATTGATTAATACAATTTTCAAAATAAAATTTTTAGTATTCCATGTATTGTTACAAAATATATACTGTTAAACATAAAAATATATGGTTAGACGTAAAAAAGAATAAAATATTGGCAATTTATCATACTTAATCGTGATTTACGAGATCTTATTGCAGTTGAAAATAAAATCTTAACTAAGCACGGATCATATTAAAAAACATTCACCAAACATGTTCAAAAATTAAAATAAAAACAAAAAACAAACATATAATCATTTCTCAAACATAAAATTACAAAATTAACAATATAAAACTTACAAAATAGGTATTTTTTTCAAGCCATTATATTTAGCATATGATTTTATTATATAATAATTTATCCAAAAAAACTTTTAAAAACAATCATATAAATTATATTTTACTGTAAAATTATAATTTAAATAAAAAAAATTTCAATCCGTGCTCTAGCACGGATCCTAATCTAGTACAAAAATAAACTTGACTATATTATGTGGACTACATTATTGACACTATTTTCTTTCATGTTTTCATACCTTAACTCAAACGTGTGACACAAATTAATACATTATTGAAATTGTTGAATATATATAACTTTTCTTCTATTAATATTTTGCTCACCCTTGGTGGACGAAGTGATGCACAAAACGTATGTTTTACTTACTACTATATTCAACAAGAAAAAAAAAAAAAAGAAGAGGAAACTGCAGTGCAACTGTAGGGAGACATTTTTTGATAAATAAACAATCAGACACAAATTTTGGTACGTAATCACGTTTGTTTATATTTTCTGAAAAGATCAATTAAAATATTTTAGATAATTATACGAATTAATTTACTGAAATGCTAGATGAAAATTTTTAGCTTATATTATTATTCTTTTAAAGTATCATTTATCATTCATTATTTATATGTAATTATTTAATTATATATGTTTGTTATTACTTATTTAGTCCCCCTATTTTTTTCTTCCCAATTTGTGTTATTTTTTTTATTTATGTATGTGCCGAACGTACGTCCTGATTAAAACTTAAACAGAAACATCTTATATTCATAATTTCTATCCACATTTTCCAAGCTGTATAGACATTATTAATATATAAACATGTAACTCTTATCTTGTGAACCTCAAAACTTCTTATATTGCATAAAAGCTTCCTTATTACAAAAGCAACATACAATTGTTTGTAATGACTAGACTAACACCTTGTACCTATACTACCCCTGAAACTAGTGTTGAGAAAAAAACGTAATTACGGCTAATGCCATTAGAAAAAAAAAACATTGGAAGTTGGGACTAAGTCTACCGATCCTTTGATGGTAGATTTATACACGTGGACTGATTAAAGGTGTACGTCAGATATTTTTGGTACACTTAGTTGTAGTCTTGGTACACTTAGTTGTAGTCTTGGTACACTTATCGGTCACTGTAGATGGTACACTTAGTTGTAGTGTTGGTACACTTATCGGTGGACGTACATGAAATCGATTCGGTAGATTAAGTTGGTAGAGGAATTTCCCTTTGATGATAGACTTTTGTTTTTAGCGCGTGTAGCGGCAAACGTAAAAGGGTGGGAAGATATTTATGGTAGACTAATGGCCTGTTGCGACAGATTTTTGCGACAGCCTTCTCTCCTTACAGATATTTTTGATATACTTGTTTGTTTTTTTGAAATAGTTTTCGGAGTGTGATGGTAGGTTTCTTGTCCGTGGTAGATTTAGTAAGCATTTTTGACAGCTGTAAAGTCTTACCAGAATAACACGAATTTGTTTGAGCTGTCAAAGACAGTCTAGCGTTGCGATAGACTTATTGGAGGTAGATCTAAACATGTTTGCTGTTCTTCCGATCTATGGTGTTCATGTAATAACGTTTGTAGCAGACGTCTTTTTCCTACTATGTTTCGTTAATCTTTCCTCTGGGTTCATCCATGGAAGAGCTAGATATTTGTTCGAAAATCTATATAACTCACTTTTTATAGGTTTTTAATTTAGAAATCAGATGTTGAGATGAAAATCTATAATAGTTGAGTAAAAAACCCACAAGTGAAACCAAAAAAATAGACATAAGTCGTAAAAAAATAAAGTGAGGCAGGGAAAATTAGGGTTTTCAGTCGTATGTTAGAGGTAGAAGACGAGGATATTCTGGTAATTTCGGGTTCATTAAACCTAAAATCGAACGTGTACGTACATATAAACGTGTACGTACATATGAACGCATACGTACATAATGTTCTTGAGATTAGAGTACGTACATAACATTCTTTTGCTTAGTGTAGGTCCATAAATCCGTTTTAATGAACGATATTATTGTAATTTTGTAGTCATCTTCAACATATCTTCTTCTATAACCCTAGCTAAAATTGTCGTTGTTGTTCACCGGAAATGGAACAAGTAAGAGATGTTACTAGAAAAAGTAAGAGATGTTACTAGAACAACCTATGTAATTCGTAATTGTTTATTTATCATATTTTCGAGAGGTAATGAACAATAACCATACAAAATTACATTTTAACTATAGAGGGTAGTATCCAGTCTCCTTCCTTATCTTCATAAGTAAGTACAAACTCAGACGATCCATCCAAAAGCCTCAACGGTTTAGTGAACTGACCAGTTAACCCGATAGTGCCCGGATTAGTGCGAAAGAACATATCTTCTAGTGTTTGGGCCAAATTCTCGTAAGAAGAATGAGCATTCAAATCAACTTTTCTTCCAATAGCAACTCCATCCATGTTCACCTTAATAAACCCAAGTTGCACTTTCCCATTCACTTTCTTTGTCACATCTTTAGGCTGATGATCATCATTCACTTTCTTCTTACCAGCTTCTTCTTCTTCTCTTGCCGACTTTGTAGCTTGGTTATTAACCAAACTGTTCATCCTATGTGACCCAATAGGAGGCCATCCCACAACTTGACTGCTACAAACAAAGCAAACATATCAGTCAGGACTTGTTCCTATATCCAAATTCAAGAACAACCAAGAACAGATTCAGCTAATCAAGATTCCTAATTCCAAAAACAGAGCCCTTGTTCCTACATCAAGAATACACTAAATCTTTCTGAATGATTGAGCTAGAGCTCTTTAACAACAGCTAAACACACTAAAGAGTCTTTAAGAAACTCCTAAACAAACTCTGTTCCGAGAAGAATAACAATTTCACATCAAACACTTGATTTAGTTGGAAAAAAACGAACCTTGAACGAGGAGGAGATGAACCAGCGTGAGAAGCAGAGTCAGCAGCACGTTTAGAGCCAACAGAAGGAAAATCCTTAGCAGTCAAAAGCCTACCACGCTCTCCCCACGCGCCACCACCTGATTTACCAGCAATCTTGGCCGCCGTTCCACCGCCGAGACTCAGCCCAAGACCAAGCTCAAGCTCACTCTCACCTTTCCCCATCTCAAGTTCAGTAATCATCAGAGACAGACAACAACAACAACAACAACAACAACAACAACAGAAACACAAAAAGAAAGAGCCCTAAGAATCCAAAATCAACACAAAAGAGAGAGTCTTTTGAGAGTCAAGAACGCAGAGCAGAGAGAGAGCAAAAGAAAAAACCTGGGAAAGCAGACAAAGAAAGAAAGAGAGAGAGAGAGGGAGAAGGAAACAAGAAAACAAACAAACAGAAAGAGACAGAGAGAGGATTTTAAGGGTTTCTTGAAATCTGAAAGAGAGAGTTTTTGAAGAAGAAGAAAGAGAGAAAGAGAGAAAGAGAGAGAGGATTAACCACACAACTTATCTTGTATATCTAAAGCCATACCAGGTCATCCTTTATCTTGTATATCGCTGAACTCAAACATCAACTCAGCCCGTTTGATTATAGTTTTGAATTTCTCAATACGAAATTGAAACAAAATCTAGACTTGAACAAAGAATACTGAGCAAAACACTTTGTGTTTAGAAGAAAAAAATTAGGAAGAATCGAATTCATGAAAACAACATTAATAATCTCAAGTAGCATCAAGCTTTCATGGATAGTCATAGTCTAACAACTGTAGAAAACAGAAATTCACCAGCAACTTATTATTTAGGTACACAATTCAGGGCTAACTCAACTCGGTCTCCATGGAGTGTTGCAAAACCCCAGAAGGAAAGAATAAAGATTGCCTATTCAGTCATCAATCCTACAAAAGAGGATAAGTAGTAGGTAGCTTTTAAACCTTGCTTATTCTCAAACAATCCCTGCAGTCTTCTCTGCTAGTTTCTGCACCTTCCCCGGACGAGGATCTTCTGCTTTATCTTCTCCCTCATAAGCTGCAACATGAACTCCAAGAGCCGCACGACCTGACGGATCAAGATTCTGTGACCAAGATGCGTCCCACTCTACAGCTTTTGCTGTACTACATGCCACACTTGGACCTCCTGGTACAGTCGCTCTAGCTGCACTCTGCTCATTTGTATATTACGAAAAACATATCAGAAGCAAAGATCAAGACAATCAAGGTGACAAAGTTAGTTATGTGGATGAAATCATTACCTTAGGGAAGAACTTTTCAAAGATGGTTCTGTAGTAGTAAGCTTCTTTTGTCATAGGTGTGTTATCAGGGAAGACAAAGCTTGCGTTCATCAGCATTGTGTCAGAGACCTTACCAAGAGAGAAATGAAAGCATCACATTATCAAACTGTGACTTAAGATTCTATATATGAATAAAAAGAGATATCTGATTACATGTTTGTTTGCATGATCTTTTCGACCATCAATCCAGCTGTATCCTACTCCATCACTGAACTGTTCTTTCTGCCTGTATAGAATGTGCTGCATTTACCCCCAAAAGTTAAAAGTTATTAGCAAAGCTGGAAAATTTTCATCAAGGCTCCAGGAAGCACAAAGTTTTTGTTATAAAACCTTTGGTAGATAAGGGTTTTTCTCATCATCGAGTCGTGTATCATCGGTTTACCTGGTGTGGTTAGAAGAATCTTAATTAAGAACAAAAAGGTGTGCTTTCAAACAGACAGAACAGAGCAAGAAGACAAAATAGAATGAAGTGTTACCATTTTCAAGAATGTAGATCGGAGGATTGTTATAGCTCTGCTTTAGATACGCAAGAACACCTTCAAGACCCCATGGAATAGCCTCCCACTTCAAGAAAAGAAATTGAGTAAGGAAAAAACTCCAGTTTCATGAAGATCAAACAAGAGTTTTTGGCATAAATATATGTATATATATACCTCGGAAAATGAATAGTTCCCAATGGCTGTTCAAAGAAAGAAGAGTTATCAGTTAAAAAGAGTTGAGAAGCTTATGAAAATAGAGGCTCAAAACAAATTTAATATTGTTATGACACAAGATTATTTAAATGTTAGAAGCTTATGAAAATAGAAGCTTATGAAAATAGAAACAAATTTAATATTGAGAAGCTTATGAAAAGCAAATGTTAGAATTTCAACCATGTGGTTTAAGAACTTTCAATTCAATCCCAAAGGAACACATTGAGAAAGGAGGGATGACTACCTGTCCATAGGCAAAAACAGAACTGTTAAATCCAGCCAGACAGTTCTCTACAAGAGGGGCTCCCACAAGCTGAAAGATCTCTTCCTGCAAAGAAGACACGAAATATAAAAACTTCTTAGCCTATGTAAATCATGAGATAAATAAGTAAATACAGTGACACCCCAATGATGAAACTAAATACTTGCCTGAGTTGACTCCAGGACAGCAATCGAGTCGAATGTGAAAGTCTGTTCATTGATAGTGTGAGGCATCGTTGGAGAGCTTTTTAACTATCATCTCCTCTTCCTCACCTTTGCTTGGAGGCTTCATTCTGACTATAACCTACAAAAAGACAAATCGAACTAACCGTAACTAATAGCAATCAAGAAATTAGGGATTTTAGAATCTGGAACTTAATTTGACCAAACTCATCCAACAAATTAGGGTTTTTTTTTTTTTTAATCCTCGAACATTTTCCAATTTATGGGCAAGAAATGCATTAAGGAAATTATAAATGTGAGATAATGGAAAAAGGAAGACTAAACAAACCTGAGGACCGCAATCTTTTAGATGATTGAGTTGATTTCTTTCTCCTCCTTATCCTCGCTAGAGATAAATGATAACAGAAGTTCATAATAAGTTAAGCACACAAACACAAAAGGTAACAAAGAGAATACAAAAATGTTCAATACCTAGTCTGAGAAATCTACGACGAAGAACATCATTAAATCTGGCTTCAGAAGCTTCTCCAATCCTCATACCGCTGAATACTCCCAAGTTATCAAAGAAATAACACTTGCAAGAAGCATTCGCTGGGAATAAATCACGATGAAAAGCACCTGAATGACACAAAAATGCATTTAGTAAAAGAGACCCGTCCAGTTATAGAAACATCTCGCAAAGCCTTTTTCAAATTAAGAATCATTACTTTCAGCATCCTTGAGATCTTCCTGAAGCTTGATAATCTCTTTCTTCCTCTCCTTAGCCTAATTTCAAAATTAAAAAATCGAAAATCTCAAAGCTCCGTTTCACAACCGATAAAAACACACAAATCATATGACGTAGATTTCTAAACCCCGAACATGGATTTCAAAGCAGAGAATAAAATAAAAACTAAACTAGATCTGAAATTTTGTTGTCGAGAGAGAAAGTGAATCAAATTAGAAGGAATCAATCTGATGTTTTTTGCCCACCCAATTTTAAGAGAATCAAAAAAAAGTAATTGATCATTCAAGTTTTTTTTGTTTTTTTCTCTCTAAAATCAAAGACAATTTAAAGTAAAAGCATAAGATCTCAAGAGCAAGAGCCTAAAATCTCAATTTTTTTTTTTTTACCAAATTTAATTATAAATGACATAAAACGTAATAAAACACACAACTTAGGTATAGAAGTAATTTGCAAACTTTTATGTGTTATTTGAGTAAGTCGAAAATCTCAACATGTTAGTCTAGTAATAAACCTACTTTTATGTAATATTCTAGGTAATTTCCCTTTTTTTTTTTTTTTGGTCAAACCCTCAAAACTTCCTCTGATCAATATAGCCACTCCTTTTTTCCGTGCTAAGAGAAGAATGAGTTGTAGGGTTTTTCCCCTTTTGATAAGAGACAGAAAACAAAGAAGAAGAAAAAACACCCTTTGACTTATTCTCTTTTTTGACTTGTTCTCCTTTCCCAATATAAGATTTAGACGAAGTATGACTTCTTCAGATGCTGTTAATTTTTGCAGACGGTCTGAGGTTCACAAGAACTAGTGAACTACACGTGTCTACAATACATTGTTGGTGTTGGATATTGTATGTAAACCCTGCGTCGAGCTGATCAGTTTAGTCAAAAAGCCGATGCGATTGGTTTCTACCGGTTCTAGTGAAAAAGCCGGTTTCAAATACACAAAGAATGAACCACCAGAATTCGGTTTAGTGATGAGAGGAACATAAAATAAAATAAAATAAATAGACTTACCCTTTCCCTAGTTTCCACAGTTATTTGGTAACGTGCAAAGTAACATAACTGTGGTGGGACTGGGAGACATGCGTTACAGTGACAATGAGGAAAAAAAAACATATAATTTATATATCTATACATATTGTTACAATTCGAGCCGCTTCGTACTGCGTGCGTACAAGATGTCATGCCATTCGGAAGCCTATGTTTCTTTGTTACTTTGTGAGTAGGATCATACATCGTTGTTTACATTCTCGTATTTAAAAGACCTTGGTGTCTAATGAGTAGTGTTGATGTCCATATCGGTCACAATTAAAATATTTAATTCGGTAAAAAGAAGAACGAAGTTCTCTTTATAAGGTCGGGCTACAGGATGGACTAGACGAGTCAAAATAGCGAATGAAAGACAATAGACGAGATACGAGCTCGTCGATTCTAAACTTTGGACAAGATGGAGCTTGTACTTTCTTTCCGTATTCTCTTCTCTTTCATGCGGATCCCTTTTTAAGAGCATTGTGCGCCTGTTTTTATAGGTAGCTGTGTCAGTTCGTCTCCAGAAAAGTCCAAAATACCCTCCTTCCTTTGAAGTTTACTTGGACCTTTCCTAGGCCGAACCTTGTACTGGAGTGAAAACCTACCCCTAACAAATAGCGCATGCAGACTTAATAATTTTGGAAAACAGAGTTTTCTCTCGAATTAGACTAACAGTAACAGTAACAGGACAATTCCTTCTCACTTGGAAACGTATAAGACGACCACTACCACTTGATTTATCACCGTGAAGTTCATCTCCCAAACCCAAAAAGAGTCCACAAAGCTCAAAAACCATATCAAAACGGGCAGATCTTGAAAATAAACGCCGAGACCATCAGACCAACGAAAACTATTGAGTTGGAGCATTATAGTCGATAGACATATTAGTGATGATAGAGACAATGGACATGGCTACTTAAGGGAAAAAATTTTACGAAGTCACAAAGTAAAGTGACCTTACTTCAGTTATAGAAAATCCTATTTTGAGAATTTAAGTTCCTTATGAATATAAAGCATCAATGTGATATATACTCAAACTAATAAAAATGTTAGTAGCACGTCAACAAACTTTTTGGAGATTTCCATTTTATTAGTTTGAGAGTATATATACTGATGAGAAAGGAACGGTATAAATTAAACTCCCTTTCTTAACTTCCGATGCACTGTTACAAAGAATAGAGCCACCATCACATCACCGATTCATCAACTCTATCTCCCTAAGCGACACATATGTGATATGTCACTCATATATAGGCTAGCTATATCATAACTCATCTTCAGCCCCACACGTGCCTCTCATGTGCTTTTCATATACCCTTATTGCTTTTAGTTTCCTTTTAGAAAAAGTTTCTAATTGCGCACATTAGATTAAATGTTTGATCGTGTTTATTTCATTGTAAATTTTTAACTCACTACAAGAAAACATGCATTTTGAGACTACATTTTGTGACTACTTATTCAGTCGCAAAATACAGCGACGCTTTTGAGACTAATTTTCGACGACTCAACGACTAACAAAAAATTGGAGAGAAAAACGTCGGTTATTAACAACGAAACATAAATGTCACAAAATGTTCTTAAATTAGCGACTACATTAGGACTAATTTGCGTCGAAAATAACTTTGTCTCATAATGGTCACAATTTTGCGACTACTCTGTGATGAACTATATAGTTGGTAAAGATAGTCGCAAAAACGTCGCATATTGAAGACTTATTTGCGTCCACATTTTATACCCCTATTTAGTAACAAAGACGTCACAAATTGCAACGATATTGTGACTGATATCTGAAGACTTTGCGACTAACACCTGATTTAACCACACTTTTAAGACTGTTTAGCCACTCTATATATTTTTTATTTTGAAATTTCACATTTGAGACTCATTTACATGTTTAGGTTGAAGTTTATGCTTTGTTTTGCTCACCTTATCAATAATAACTTTCTGAAAGTATTAAATTTCCATGACTATAAAATAAACATCCATAAGTTCAAAATTTATCTTAAGTGTTACATGTTCTTTTATATGAGAATGTGTTGCAATGAAGAAAAATTCAAAACTAAGTGAAGTAAACATTGTTTTACTAAATCTTACTATTACATGTATTTTATACTACTAATATGAGTTCTCTTTAGTGATTTATATCAACAGTTTTGTTCATAATGTGTAGAATTCAAGATTTTTATTTTGTAACGTATAAATGGTAGTCTTAAAATGGTCACATATTGCGACTGATTTGCCACTATATTAAGACTATCTCAGTTTGTCACTATTTTGCTACCAATTAGAGACCTGTTTTGCAACGATATTGTGACTGATGTCTGAAGATTTTGCGACTAACACCTGATTTAGCTACACTTTTAAGACTGTTTAGCCACTCTCCATATTTTTTATTTTGAAATTTCACAATTGAGATTCATTTACATGTTTAGGTTGAAGTTTATGCTTTGTTTTGCTCACCTTATCAATAATAACTTTCTCAAAGTATTAAATTTCCATGACTATAAACTAAACATCTATAAGTTCAAAATTTATCTTAAGTGTTACATGTTCTTTTATATGAGAATGTGTTGCAATGAAGAAAAATTCAAAACTAAGTGAAGTAAACATTGTTTTACTAAATCTTACTATTACATGTACTTTATACTACTAATATGAGTACTCTTTAGTGATTTATATCAATAGTTTTGTTCATAATGTGTAGAATTCAAGATTTTAAATTTTGTGACGTATATATGGTAGTCATAAAATGGTCACATTTTGCGACTGATTTGCCACTATATTACGATTATCTCAATTTGTCACTCTTTTCCTACCAATTAGTGACATGTTTCGTTAATAACTAGGTTAACTTACTCTATGACTAATTTGCGATTCTTTTCGTTAATAACTAGGTAAACCAAAATGACTTCTCTTCGTTTATTATTAGCCACTCTTGATCTAGGGTTAACACTTTATCCTCTCTCAAAGGGTGATTTACCGATTTCTCTCCCAAACTATTCTCTTTTCATTCATCTGATTTCTCTTTTCATTCATCGATCTAATGGTGCTCAGGGGTAGTAAATCTAGAGGTCGTGGAGGCAGGACTGCATCGGGTGTAAGGACATACAATGGTCAAAACGCCACCAGAGGTGTCTGTGCTCACAAAACTTCTTCTCACTCGTCCAACCCATCGGCGACACATTCTGGGACCAATTCGCATCAAAGTCGTCCTTCGCAGTTTCCGCCGAGGACACAGTCTGGGAACCATTCCGGGACCCAGTCGCATCAAAGCCCTCCTTCGCAGTTTCCGCCGAGGACACAGTCTGGGAACCATTCTGGGACCAATTCGCATCGAAGCCTTCCTTCACAGTTACCGTCGAGGACACAGCCACGGTCTCCTACTCTTCCACCACCGGTTCCTGCTCCAGAAGCTGTACTGCAACATGTTCTGAATTTCCAGTTTGGTGTAGAGCAACCAAACCCTAATGGGGAAGGTGGCGACGAATGAGGAAACCCACATCCTAATCCACCTCAACGAAATCTTAATCCTGGAATCGAGACTTTATGGTATAAATTCTCCTTATTAATATAAATTCTCCTTGTTTTAGTTTCATATAAGTTGTGTGATCCTCTTAGTTATATCGGTTCGATATAAGTTGTGTGATATAAATTTGATATCGGTTTTAGTTTGATATAGGTTTGATATAAGTTGTTGTTGTGATATAGGTTTGTTGTGGTGATATAAGTTGTTGTTGTGATATAAGTTTTATATCGGTTTTACTTTGATATAGGTTTGATATAAGTTGTTGTTGTGATATAGGTTTGTTGTGGTGATATAAGTTGTTGTTGTGATTCTCATTTGGTATAAGTTGTTGTTGTGATATAATTGTTGTTGTGATATAAGTTGTTGTTGTGATTCTTATTTGGTATAAATTGTTATTCGGTTTTAGTCTTGTGATATAAGTCTTGTGACCATTCGATTTTAGTCTTCTGGGACCATTCGGTTTTAGTCTGTGATATAAGTTGTTGTTGTTCTTGTTTTTTATAACAGGTTTAACAGACACGAAGGGAGGCTGTCTCCAGCGATTGCTGGAATCTTTTGGAGGAAGTTTGATGGGCCTTACTACAGTTGGAAGGTGACTCCAATACCCATTCAAGAGAGATACTTCAGGACGTTTGCGGTAATTTTGACTCTTTCACAACATTTTATTGTTTACTCTATGTATGACTTAGAATTGTTGCTAACTTAAACTGTTTGTGTGATGTAGCAGAAGTTTATGTGGGATTCCGGGATTACTGACCTTGTTAAAGAAGGTTTCTTGAAGATAGCCAAGAAGCGGATGAAAGGCATTGTCAGTCAAGCAAAGAGGAGTGGTGTGCAACCATCATGGATTGGTGATACATTATGGGCTGAGATGTGGGAACATTGGGAGACACCTGATGATATTGAGAAGAGTGAGAATGCTTCATAGTGCAGAAACTCTACTCGTGGAGGTGTTGGAGTGCACAAACACTTAGCCAGTCAAAAATCATTTGTGCAAGTTCATCAAGAAATGGCAAGTCTTCGGTTTCCATCCAATTACGTAACTTCTGATTTTCTAATACTGCTTATGTGAATTTAATCTGTTTGACTATCATTGTAGGAGGAAGAGTTGGGACGTCGTGGATCACTTAGCGAAGTGTTTATGAAAACACATACTCGGGCTGATGGAATTTTTGTGGATCAAAAAGCGAAACAAGTTGCTGAGACCTATGAGAAGACCATAGAAGAGAAATTGTCTGAAATGAATGAGGATGGTCTACATACTTCAGATAATTCCCCTGAACATTCAAGTCATCGAACTCTCAACATTGGTCAAAAGAATGAGATCTTTCTTCAGGTAATTTTACTTAATGTTTTTGATTTTCTTTTAATGAGGTTTAATTATTCTCTCTTAACTGAATGTTTACTGAATGTTATGTTTTGTTTCAGTGTACTCAGACAAATATCAAAGGCAACCCTTTTAGCTTTGGATCTCTTGTCGAGACACTTAACAAAAGAAAAAGGAATGAGAGCTATGCGAGCCCATCAACTGTTCAGGATCTTCAAGATCAACTTCGGCGCAAGATAGCTGAACACGAGGCTGAAAATGCACGACGTGATGAGGAGCATCGACAGTCTCAGGCTAGCTTCCAAAAGCTCCTCGCCTTCATGAAAGAAAAAAATCCTGAGTTGGCCGAGTTTATGGCTTCTGCTTCTACTGACCATGAACCAGCCACACAAGCCATGAGAGTAGGCACCACACAAGCCACGGCAGCTGCCAGTTCTCCTTTGTCTAACACTTCTTCCACCCAATGAACTTGATTTGTATTTCCTCTCATTTAGGATGATCTTTTGTGTTTAAACTCTTTTAGGATGATGTTATGGTATGATTAGGATGATGTTATGGTATGATTAGGATGATGTTTTGGTATGATAAGGATAATCTTTTGCTATGATTAGTATTTTTAATCATCATTTTCTTTTTAATTAATAGCGTTTTAAATTAGAAATTAACCAATACAAACATGTGACCAGTTTGTGACCAAACCAAATAACAAACATGTTACCAGTTTGTGACCAAACAAAATAATAAACAAAAGCTCCAAATTCAGACTCTTGTAATTAGTCCCAAAATCGTCCCGCTATAGGACTCTAAATATGGTCACAAAACAGTCCATAAGTAAACTTGGTTGCATTTCTGTCGGAAATTTGCAACTCCAGCTATCAGTCACTTAACAGTTGCTTACATACGACTATACTTTCTAGTTGGAAATCAGTAGCAAATTAGAGACGATGTTGCGACCGTTTTATTTTGCGACCATTTTTTAACGACTCCCAAAAACGGTCGCTAAGAAGCCGCAAAACCCTTATTTGCGACTACTTAGCGACTATTTTAGGAGTCGCAAACGGCGTGTTTTCTTGTAGTGACTGTAGAATGAAGAAATTGGTGCACAAAAACACAAATTTTATTAATAACATTTTATTTTTCATTTATGTTTTTGATATATCCATACTATAGATATAGCAGAATCACTTTTCACAAAAGCGAAGACATAAAAATTGATGGATATTCGAAATGGTAAAAGTAACAAAATGTAAAAAAATATATATACACTTATACAGTATTGATAAACAATATAAACCTGTAAAAATACTCACGTTTCATATAACCAGCAAGCAATCAAACTAATACATACAAAATGCGTTAAAGTTGGTGTTTAGGACGAATTACAACGCCTTTGACTATAAGCCCTGACCTCCACATATTGGCTTCGTGTTCATACAATGAGAAGCTGATCTCTCCTACGCTCTCCTTAGACATAATGAACTCACCGGCCGAAATATCTAACCATTGCTTCCCAATGTGTTCCACAAAGCTCACACTCTGCTCTTGAGGTGTCTCTCCACCACTAGGCACGACCAACTTCAGCTTAACCGGTGCCCAGTCCCATCCATAAGCTTCATCTTCTAGCTTAACCACGAATATCACCTAGTACTTTATTCCTAGAGACATGTCTTTTGTGTCGAACTTTCCTGACACATCTAACCAGCAAACTTGATTCAACAGCGCGGCTTCAACGACTTCCTTGCTGCAAAAAAAAAACAAACAAACACCCCGTTTATATATTAGAAGAATGCTCTATATATATATACTAGATAAGGACCCGCCTGATGTGCGAGTTTTAAAATTTTGTAAATAATATTAAATTTAATACAAATATATTAAAATTTGTCGTACGTTATTTATAAAAAACATTTTTTTGCTATAATACGCTAATTTATATCCATTTACAAATTTTTGATTTTTGTTACCATTAAAAATATATTTCTTTACACCTAAGTATATTGTATGGTACAAATATATTATTTATCACTACCTAGGAAAATAGCTATATAAACACATTACGTCAACTATTATATGTCTATTTATTTTAGCTATTGCATAGTTTCTTTAATCACTAAAATTGTTGATTCAAGAAACTTTTCGAATAAAGAATATATTACATAGTATACAAATCAATGATGTATCATCACTATAGTGTATGACCAACCATTGAGAGAACCTCGGCTCCGCCCCCTCCCTGATGGAGAGAATCATGTGTCCAACCTCCTCCACCATGAAGAGAACCTCGGCTCCGCCTTCCTCTCTTGGGAAGATAACCTTGCATGCGTCCGACCTCTTCCACCATCGAGAGAACCTTAGCTTTGCCCTCCTCATTTGTGGAGAGAACATGTTTACGTCTTTTAGCTATCTCAAAGTGGCATGCCCCGGTAACCAATGAAACTAAAAACCCTTTTCCAATGTCACAAATTTTTTTGATAGTAACTAATGTTAAATTTCTCAATGTATTCATGGAAGTTTCTTTGACACATCATGATGTACGTAACCTCTGTCTCCGAGCTCCTACGAATCCATCAAAAACAGTTTATAGTTTTCCAATCTATCTATCTATGTTTGTTGTAAGCTTGTGTATGATTAGCCTATTTTATCCAACCATTAGGTGTATTTTTTACATCTAAGTATATTGTATGTTACAAATATATTCTTTACCACCATCTAAGAAAATATCTATATAAACACATTAACCCAACTATTATACGTCTATTTATTTTCATTTTTGCATAGTTTATTTAATCACTAAAATTGTCGGTTCAAGAAACTTCTCAAATAAAAAGTATATTACATAGTATACTAATCAATGATGTATCACACAATTATGTATGACCAACCATAGAGAGAACCTCGGCTCCGCCCTCCTCCCTTATGGAGAGAACCTTGTGTCCAACCTCCTCCACCATGAAGGGTACCGTGGCTCCGCCTTCCTCCCTTGGGGAGATAACCTTGCAGGCATCCAACCTCTTCCACCATGAAGAGAATCTTGTCTCTGCCTTACTCATGTGTGGAGATAACATGTTCACGTCTTTTAGCTATCTCAAAGTGGCATGCTACGGCAACTAATAAAACTAAAAGCCCTTTTCCAATGTCATAAAATCTTTTGATAGTAACTAATGTTATATTTCTCAATGTATTTGTGGAAATGTCTTTGACACATCATGATGTAGCCTCTATCTCCGAGCTCCTATGGATCTATCAAAAACGGGTTTATGTTTTTCTAATCTATCTATCTATGTTTGTTGTAAGCATGTGTTTGATTAGCCTACTTTATCCAACCATTAGGTTGATGGGGTTCTACTCTTTATCTTCTTTTGAGATTGAATGAATGGTAACAATTATGTTTGCATAAAAAAGGGTCTATGACCAACCAATCAAGGTTGAAAAATTAGAAGAAAATTAATTTGACATGATTAAAAAATATTTGAAAATTGTAAGCACGGTAATATATGAATCTCAAATTAGAGATGAAAATATAAATTAAATAAAACAATCTAAAAACACTAAAATAAAATTTAAAATACAGTATTAGAAAAGAAGACGCATATATTAATCTTACATTTTTGTTTGGGTCAACATATTAATCTCTTACCTATTCCAAACTGAAAAAAGAGAAAGTAGGAGAAAGTTATGGTTTTTAAAAATAAGGAAAATTTTCCATCCCATTAAAACTTTTTTACCAATAGAACAAAGTTTAAAGCATTGTTTTCGAATAAATTATTTTATTAGATGAAAAATGTGAGATGATTTATGTTTATGTAGAAGTGAGTATTTACATTTTTTAGAATTAATAATTAACTGTACATTTTTCTTAATACATTTTCTATTTTTTTTTGAATTAATAACTTAAAATTAAAAATAAGTAAATAAAATAGAATTTTAAATTTTATGAAATATATAATCTCCTTATAATTCTTTTTTTAAGAAACTGTTTAATTTTTGTAATTTTTTGATAATTATCTTTTTACATTATTAATATTGTTTAAATATTTTTTTTTTGTTTTTTGTCATTATCTCAAATTTATCTTATTAAATATTAACTTTTACACATGTCAAAATCTCAGATTAATAACTTGACACGTGTCAAAATCCTGTTAATGACTAACTTTCAAAACCCAACTTTATATAATAAGATAATATTATAGACATATCAAAAATATAATTGGAAAATAAAATATCATTAATAAAATTACCTTTTTTGTGCAAATTTTCTTCATCTATGGTTAAAATTTACATTAAATAAACAAAATCCGACATATAATTCAATATGCATAATCATAAACTTTAGATCAACGCTTTGTTCATATGCATCATTTGCACTGAGTTAGTGAGTTGCACATATAAAAAATAAATCTCATGACTACGATCTATCACGTATGAAATAAAAGAGAGCATATATAAAACAGTATTTAGAAAACATTAACAAGTCATTCAGTTGCTAACTGATTTATCAGTTTCATATTCATAAATCTTGACAAAATTTCTCGCTAAAATATATAAAATATTGAATGAAAAAATGTAAATTAATGAAAGTTTTAGAGCTCTTACTTGGGTTTCTCGTTTGGGAGAGGGATCCAAGACCAATATTCAGGGTTATCGGACCATGTGATAGAGAGATCCCTTGCATTGATCATGAAGACCTTGTCGTTTTGTTTCTTAAGAACCCAAAACTTTATCTGTCCAAATGAATATACTCTCTCGTATTCGGTTTAATTAGTTCTAACCTAATCCTAAAATCTAAACAACTTTTGCTCTCTACGGCGGCGACTGCGAGTGCGACAGAGAGAAAGATTTGTCCGATTTCTTGTTTGATTCTTGCGTTTAAATTCATATCGTCCTAGCTCTTAATCTTCAAGGTAAGTTCTTCTCTCTGAATCTTCTCCAAGCTCTTCTTTCTTAAGCTTCTCTAAGTTCTTTGATGTTTTGTTTGTAATTACTTGGGTCTTTAAAATTGCAAGAATAGTGTAAATAAGGCATCGTTTATGAGATATAAGTTGTTGTCCGTTATGATTCATACTTCATAGTATTCTTACTTTGATCTTCTTAATCGAGAAAACAGTAGTCTAATTGTATTCTTAATCGAACCGATTTGGACTGTGGTTGTTTGTCTTAGGCTTAAAAGTTCATGGATCACTAGGCTAAATACATGCATTTTCCCAGTCACACCATACAAAGATGTGATTACTTCTCTATATATTATGCTATTGGATTACTTGACGAAATGTTTTTTCTTACTAGATAATTTGGTGGCCTAAATAATTTTGTAACTAAAGTTCATATAGTCACGTACGTTGCACAAAAAAAAAAAAAGTTCATATAGTCAAAGATCACACGACAATATTTAGTCATTTTCATTACTTGATTAATAACAATCTTTTTAGATGAATTGTGCAAAATTGTATTTTGGAAGTTGACTTATAGCGAATTTTTAGTGGCGATACAAAATTATACTATACGATTTTCTATTCTTCTTTAGCTAGCTTGATGAATATAGTTCTGTAATGCTTGAATTTGATTATGTTACTCGTATGTACAAAAAAACGTTCAAAAGTGTCTGTATGGAGCGTTATCCACCTAAGTGGTCCAACGTTATCAACAGCTCATATTTTGGATTTACAAGACAATATAAAATTTTATTTTTAATTAACACTAGGTTGACATCGCATTAGGCCGCGAGATATTTTTCTAAATTCGTTAATTGTTTTTTTACTTGGCAAGTTTATTTATTAATTAGAAATATAATTTTTAGTAATTAAATAAAATTTAGTATTTAATGTTTTACCTTTACTTAGATTGTAGTGTCTTTTATTTATTGAAATTTTTTTATTTATTTATATGGCTAAATTTTGTAATTACAATTATATTCTCTATTTGTCAACGTTAATATCTAATGAGAAAAATAATGTTACAAATGTAAAAATATAATATATTTGTTAATTGGTAATTTTTTTTTTCTGGTATGCAATTTTTGAACTTGTAGATTATCTCCACATATCATGGATTTTTTTGGTTGTTCAAATTGCAGATTTTGTCATCCTCTAATTATTGAAACGAAAGTAAATTTGTTAATATAATATTTTATTTATAAGATTTACATAATAAATCTATACCAATTTAATAAATACCACAACTTACTTCAAATTATTATGTGTAATATTATATACACCATTTTCTTTATAAACGGGTGTATATCTTTAACAAATCTTTAAATAAAATATTTCTTTATACCTAATCATCTAAACAAATCTCTTATTCTTTCTATAATATTAACAAATTTAACAAGACAAAAAATATAGAAAATATATAGAACAAGATAAAAAAAATTTGGATATATTCACCAAATTAACAAGAAAATAACCAGTTATACCAAATCGACATACATAAATTCATGACATATAATAAAATACCAATATATAATTTATGGCAGTATGAGGTTGCCTTGGCAAAATCCTCTGTTCAGTTTGGTAATACTGTAACGTCCTGACTGCCACCTCTCAGTAGGTCCCATGTCCATGGACCCACTTTCTTTAATGGGCCTCACGTCTCCTCATTAAGTCCGTGAGCCCATCCATATCCGACGGTCGGTTTGCTATATTTGGGAGGCTTTAAAGACTTGTTACCATCCCTACAAATCACCACATGACTTTTCTCTATGTTTTGTCCTCACTCGCACAGTTCCGACAATTACTTCCTGGAAGGTCACCCATCCTGAGACTACTCCAGCATAAGCCTCATGTCCCTTCTCGATCATCTTCCCGACCTGCAAGGCCGAGCTCACGAGACTCTCCGAAGTCGGTCTCACTCCTTCAAATACCAACTTCCCTTCTGGACGCTCAAACTCCACTCTACCCCGATGACAATCAAGATGAACCATGTGACGATGCAACCCATCTATCCCCAGGATAACATCATACCACTCCACCAGACTGATAAGCAAATCCACTGGACACGACTCCACGATGATATGAATATCAACTCCCCTCGCCCATCCAAGAACTCTCAGAAACTTGCCTCCCGCAACTCTGACAACTCCCGGTCGCTCTTCGGGATCTCTTCTAATATTGGCGTCTCTGCGCACTCTAGAGTAATGAAGCTATGGGTTGCTCAAGAATCAAACATAATGTGGGACCTAAACCCGTCCACCAACAAGGTCCCTATACAAACCTCATGTGCGAAGAACCTAACACATTATCACAGACAAAACATAAAATCTGAACCTACTGAAATTCACAAAGTCTGGGTACCAAGAACTATACTTCTGATCGCTCCAGCACTGGTTCCACCAGTCTCCATGATCATGTACACTGGTGGTGCCTGCTCAATCCGTTTCACCTGCTGCACTCCGTGCTGCACCACTGCCACTGTCATTTGCTGCAACTTGGGACACTTGGGCTTGATATACCCATGCTCCCTACAGTGATAGCAAATACAAACTGCCGTATGAGCTGCCGGTGTGGCACTCCTCTGGGAACAGCTAGCTACCTTGTGATCCATACTACCGCACCCGTAACACCCGACACCACTTGGTCTCTGCGTAGCCTCCCACTTCCTCTTGGTTCCCTGTGCAGGCTTGCCCCCTTTCTGGAACCTCTACGATGCTGAGCCTTCCTAGGCTGGAGCGCTGGAATAACCATCAGGATCTCCTCCTCAATCTCTGCCGCAGTCTCAACCAGCTCTGCCCGTGTAGTGATGTGTGTAGAATTTCACTCCAAATCTTTTACTTGAAAAGACTACACGACGACTGAAAGTGCACAGTTAATCAATTGTAGTATTTTAGGATCGATCCCACAGAGAGTAATAGCAAACACAAATTGAATTATAAGAGAAAGAACTATGGCTAAGACTAAAGAAAAGATTGGGGTTTTGGTTTTCCTAATAACTATTACAAGAAAATAAAAAGGGTTTAAAACTATAAGACTAAGGCGTTGGGCATTTTGGGAGTCATCTTAGGGTTTTCATGGTTCTAAGCAATATTAAGTGTTAGATCTAACAAGTAAATACTAATTTTCGGTCTAGGTTCTCAACTACGAAACACTAATGAACTAACAAGCTATTCTCATAGAATGAAAGTCTAAAGTCTTCACACTCCGTTACTCAACTTTCGCAGGCAACGTCCCATGTCAACCAGCTAGTTAAACAAGTTCGATACATTCACCAAACTTCGCAACTCAACTTACGCAGGTTACGAGCAAGGCTTCGGTATAACACTAGTTCGGAGAAGTAGGATAACACGGTTAGCGCTCCTGTTCTCTAGATCAGTGCTTGGTGATCAATCCAAGCATAAGCATTAAGATAAAGATGTCCCAAAAGAACTCTAATATAAAACCGAAAATAAGATCTAACAACCTAATAGAAGCGAACCTATGAATTCCCCTTGAATCACCCCATAGAACCCAACAAAGTAAACTACTCGCTCATGATGCTAAGAAACAACATTGATATTATAAAGTATAGCATTAAAAGTGAATCAATAAACAAAAGGGTGTTCAAAGTAAACTTCTCTATTTGTCACAAAAGTAACTTGATCCCAAAGCAAAGATAGAATGAAAGAACTAGAAAGAGTAGAAAGAGATTTGGTGTCTTCAACGATGGCTTCTAAGAGGAGGTGAGAGAGCACGAGCTTCGACGGCAGTAAAGGAGTCTCTGGTCGGCTGCTAGAGGCGTGAATGAAGATCTTAGAGGCACAAAGGAAGCACACCTCAAAACCCTAGATCTTAAGAGTATTTATAGGGTTTTGTTTAGGGTTAGGGTTTTGTAAGGGTAGAAACGTCTTCTCTTCTTGACTGTAGTACAAGGGGCGGCGAAATAGGCTTATGGACCGTGGAGGAGGCTTGGACTGGGCCGCCGTGGTGGTCGGTGGTCAGGCCTTGAATAAAAGCCCATCGTTAAGTCGGTTCTTCTTATGTCGGTTTATAGCACGTCTCGGTAAATCGGGCATAACTTTCGTATGGCTGGATGGATTGACTTCGTTCTACTTCGAGGAGATAGATGACTCTTCCAGTTTTCCAAAGACGCCAAACATGATATATTTTGAGTTATTGAAGCTCTCCAAAAGTTGCCCGTACTGTAAAGCTCTGGAACTTTCCTAAAACGTATTTTATTTTCTTTTTAGTCCAAATAGCTATTAAACCTGTAAAACCTTGTTGAAACCTAAAATACTTGATAATAGACATTTTATACCTAGAATCTCATCAAACTCTTCCTAAATGCATATGAAAACTATAGCTAATATGAGTAAAATAATGATGTTATCATGTAGCATAGCTCCGCCCTCTGCAGTGGACCCTCAAATCATCACGAAGGGTCATAAACCTCCTGACCTGAGCCTCCTCAGACTCCATCGCTCGACCCCCATACATCAGAAGCCGACTGAACTCCACATCCAACTCTGGATGCATCAGTATAAACCACATAGGGCTCCCTCTGCTCTAGCAGTGCTAACACTGGTGTAGTAGTCAACATCTCCTTCAGGCTTGCGAAACCCTCCTCGCACTCCTGTGACCATGCTGAGGGAGACGGGCAACATTGGTACAGAGCAGTTTTGGGGTGGTTCTGACCCTACCTCTGCAGATGTGTGGAAGGAGGGAGTGGAAAGTGGTATCAGAGCCGAACCCAGACGAGTGTGGAGTCGAGTGGGCTCTCACTGTCAGGGGTTGATGGTCTTGGTGTGCAACGAGAACGTTGTTATCTGTTAGTGGGGGTGAATTATGACACCCTGGTTTCAGAGACTTGCGGAGAGGTTTAAAAGAATTGATTTGGTCAACTATGTCACCAAAGTGCACTTATTTTTTAGGTCAAGGATACTCAGAGAACTTTAGAGTTAAGCGTGCTTGAGCTAGAGTACGTAGTCTCAGGATGGGTGACCTTCCGGGTAGTGATTATCGGAACTGTGCGAGTGAGGACAAAACATAGGAAAAGATCATGTGGTGATTTGTAGGGACGGTAAACAAGTCTTTAAAGCCTCCTAGACGTAGCAAACCGACCGTCGGATATAGATGAGCTCATGGACCTAGTGAGAGGACGTGAGGCCACTTAAAAAAAGGTGGGTCCATGGATTGGGATTGGGCATGGGGCTCACTAAGAGGTGGCGGTCGGGGCGTTACAAATACGGTTGATGAGGGGAAAAAAAAAGAGCTCCAGGGGGTTCTTGGAATAACAAATTTGGGCGGTATGGGTTCATATCAAGGTTTACCTGAGAGTTTGGGTGAGTCTAAAACAAAAGTTTTTTCTTTTGTTCGGGATAGGCTGCAGGGTCAGACAATGGTCGGTCAGCAAAACTGCTATCGAGAGGGGGAAATGAGGTGATAATTAAGTCAGTAGCAACTACTGTCCCGATGTTTGTGATGACCTGTTTTCAGCTACCAAAAATAATCACATCTAAACTTACCAGTGCAGTGGCAAATTTTTGGTGGAGTACCAATGGTCAGTTGGGGATATGTATTGGTTAGCTTGGAAGAGATTATGTTGTAGTAAACAGTTGGGTGGTTTTGGTTTTCTGAATGTCGATGATTTTAATTCAGCATTGTTGGCTAAACAGTTATGGCGACTAATTAAGGCTCCGGACTCACTATTCGCCAGAGTCTTAAAAGTAGCTATTATAGAAATTCCAATCCGGTGGAACCGGTTCGGTCATACTCTCCCTCATATGGGTGGAGGAATATTGTTTATGCTCGATCTCTGGTAAACAAAAGGCTTATTAAAAGAGTTGAGTCCGGGGAATCCATTTCTATATGGACAGATATGTGGGTACCGGCTCAATTACCGAGACCAGCAATAAGTAGGGGTCAGGTTAAGGACCGTGATCTTCAAATTTCCACTTAATTGATCGTGGAACCAATTCGTGGCGGATGGATTTGCTCAACGAGTTTTTTGATCCTTTGGATGTTGCATTAATAGGGGCTATACGGTGTATGATCAAGCATGATTTCCGTGATGTGGCTTCCTACATGGACTGTTCAGACTTGGTGAAGATGGTGTCTTCTCCTTATGATTGGCCAGCTTTTTCAACATACCTTGACAATATCAAGATTGACTGGGAGGAGTTTTCTTCTTTCTTTTTATCTTTTGTTTCTAGAAATGCAAATATAAATGTCGATTCTTTAGCACGCCAAACGCGTACATCTCCCCACAATATTTTGTTTGTAAACAGTTTTCCACCCATTGACTCTTTTGAATTAATCATTTGTTGACAAAATATATATATATGTATATATATATATAATTTATAACAATATATGCTATATATATATATATTTTTTTAAAAATACAAGAAGAATTTCAACCCCTACTTTAACAGGAATCCTATTATAGTATATATAGTTCTTTTGAGTTGTTAATCTTTGTTCTAAAACAAGATTGTCGAAGACCTCCCCAATTCATAAAGTTGTTCCGTATATTACTTAGAGAACCAGTGTCAAATTAATAATTGCCACTGCAAAATAATTTATATGAAGACAAGTTGACTTGTTCATATCAATAACAATGAAGAATTGAGCCCTCCAACGCAGGGATACCATAATCAGGTCATGTAATCTTCCAATGCATGATACGATTACTTAATTTTACTATCGACATAATAAAAGGATTTGAACCCGCGTAAAACTATGTAGGAACACACTTTAATCAAAATGAATAGACTCTGGTCTGCACTCGTCTCAAAGCTTCTCCTTACGCAGTTCACAACCGTCTGGAGTCATATACTCACACTACTAGTTGATGTCTCACTGGGACATGATTTGCTCTTCTTGGTGTGGTATGTGTTTCAGTTGTCCATACATTCTCTGAGGGGGGGGGAGCGCAATATATAACCGGCGTCATGGTATAGCTCCTCTGCCTTGCACAGTTACTGCAACGACTCGATCAGGATGTTCGAAACATGATATATTCAAAGCTTCAAAGGGATGGAAAGTTTGATGGCTGCATGATTACTTGCCTTGCCTCGAGATAATTCTAATAATTCTTCTCAAGAACACAATTTTTTCTCTTTTGAAATGTATTTTGGCATAGCCTCAGCAAAGTTGCACTTTGATGTAAAATAGTATTTTATTTGAATAAGTTTTACATTTTATTCAAAAAAAAAAAAATAGCTTCACTATTATATATGATGACTTATTAAAGTATCCAATATATAGTTTGTTTTCCATCGTATTATAATCCCTGAGCCTGCTCTTTCGGTCACTGGTCATATATGAAAGGGGTATAGAGCTTGGAAACACGACAAGCAAACACTTTTCTACTCAATCTTATTAAACAAAGTTATTGAGTACAAGATTGAATATAAGCACTCTTCTCTCCTCTATCTAAACACAACCTAGTGTAGATCTAAGAGAAGAAACTTAACAATCACTTTCTTATCCCTTTTTGCTAGTCTTCAAGTTTTACACAATGGTTTTTAAGTGTTTAAAAAAATTATGCGGCTCACCCTAGGCTTTTTATACTAACCTTCACTAAATCCTAACATGAATATCTTCGTATATACTTCTTATGGTAATCATTTGTGCTCTAAGCCGTATCATTCCTTAAACATCGAGATGGATATTCTCCATTTCTTCTCTCCTCATTCGGATTTATCTTCATGTCCAACTCATAACACTTCATTGACACATTATCTTAGCCAATCCCAGCTGTGACACGTGATAACAGATTTTTCACCAGGGTATCAATTCTCTATGCAGTTGCTGTACAAAGGATTATCAATCCAAATGGTTGGTAAGCTAGCAGATAGAATGCAATAAAAAACAAGCAATTCAAGTCAAGTGATAAAATGGGTTTTTACTAACAACCTAATATGAACAGAAATGAAAAGAACAAAGCAAGGAACTACTCGACTGACATACACGATGCAAGCAATCGAGTACCGGATCAAGTAGATGATCGGTTAACAGGAAAATAAGAACACAATGATGAACAACTCAAGGGTATACACAAAGCTGATGATCGAGTATCAGTTCGGGTGAAGGGTCGAGTTAAAGATAAAAGCTTAATCAGAGAAATACGAAAGCTCCTAAGGATGGGGTAATCGGCTCATAAATATTCCTAATTGATATAGAATGTCTTACATGCCTCAATCAATCTATTCCCTAGACAGTGAATCTCTAAACCTTGCTAATTCATTCTCATGGTAGAAACAACCAACCTTAGTCACTTCCCTACCCAACTCTCATTGGAGAAACATGACCAAGCAGGCAATAACATATGATCCACTAATGTCAATGAACTAGATATTATCCGCGGTACACCGCGTGACTATATTTTTTGTTTAGAAATATAATATAAAATGTCTTTATTACATTAACTATATATGTATATAATATATTTTGTATTTTTTAATCTACTATAGTTTTACATCAATGCATTATGTAGTGTATAATTTCCATTGTCTACATGTAGTGGTTTATTATATACAAGTTAGGATATCCTTATTATTCATTAAATTTAATTTAATCAACAAATATATTTTTTTGTGATTTTTCTTTTTCATTTACAATGCAGAGATAATGGTATTACATAATATATTCTATTTTTATAATTATATGAGTATACTATAATTTAACTTTGTAATTTTGGTTGTTTTATCTCTATATCATTTAACACTTTTGTATTTATAGTGTTGCAAGTCGATTAAAATGGTGGAGTGTTTTTTTTGTAAAGTTTGATTTATATCAATTGTTTCTTATTAGTATGGATCAAACTTCTATATATTAATATATTAGCTACTGAAAAACACTTCGGTGAAGAAGTAAATTTTTTTTTAACAATTTGTATCAGTTCGGGGCCCAATTTTTTTTTAATTAAAGTTATTATCAATATTTTAATCACTTGGCTTTCAAACACATGAAAAAATAAGTTATTATCAACAGTTTTTTTAGAGAATGAATTAATTAAATATATAATATTTAATGCTAATGGGTGTTGGTCCGATACTTTTGGAAATTTGAATAGGAGAAAATCTTCTTAAGTTAGATTCCAAATTTCATATTATTTAAAATAAAAAATAATTGTAAAATTAATGTTAATGGCATGATTGTAAATAAGTTCCAACTCGAGGATTTATTTCATAAATGTCTCCAAAAATGTATATATTGATTCCTTACTCATCTAATCTTTTAGGCTAAGTGAATAGATCTCTAGAATTAGTTGGTTCAAGCATTTCAACAAACATCTCTTGATAATGAAACACCCTAGATCTAGTCTCAACCTCTCGGTTTGAAACCACCATTAAGAACACTAGTCTAGAAGGGAATATTTAATAAGAACAATCAAGCTAAAACATCCTAATCGATCATGAACACTTACTAGCCTATCCCATCCTTAAAAACCTTGGTTCATTACTCAGATCTCATGTTAATCGACATAGATGTATAGACGAATAAAAACTTCATAGAACAAAAGTAGATGATATACTGAAAAGAAGCAAAACGTAATGTAGAATCAATGTATGAGAATCACAAAACAAAATAAAGGAAAATCCTAACAAAGCTTAAAATGTAAATTGTATCTATCTCTCTCTGTGTAGCTCTCGCTCTCTCGTTCTTCTCTGTGTGGCGTGTTCTCCCTGAGAAAAATAGGAAAGGGTTTATATATTGAAACCCTTTTGACCTAGCCGCACAACACCGTCCGAAGGCCTACACGAGGCTAGGGTCGGGTACCTCCTCGGGTTGTGCTTCGGGTAGTTCTTCCTGCACTTAGATCCGCTTGATCGGGTTAAGGTTTTGGGCTGTTCTTCTTGCACGATCACACCATCGGGTGCTTGCTCGGGTTCCACCTCATTCTTGCTCTTTTTAGGCTCGAAAGCACCTGTTTTCATCCAAAATGTAACAATGCAATAATGCAACACCCAAAATAACCTAAATGCAAATATCTAAGGTTAAAAACCAAAAATGCTAAATTTAGGCTATATACAATGCAAAACATGACTAAAAATATGCCAAAAAAGGTGTAAAATAGAGAGTTATCAACAGCCCCAAACTTATCTCTTGCTAGTCCTCTAGCAAGAAAGTAAGAGGATGAGGTTTGAAAGTGAGGATTCAGAGCCAAAACTTTCTGATCTATTAGTTAAATTCAATGTCCAAGTTATTAACTCTAAGATGCACGGTGAAGGAGTCTACTTAAGAACTTTCGCCACGCCCTTCACAACAAAACCTTATTCTATCTCTAATGTACACATGCATTCAGATTCGTCATTCCCTTTAACATTTATTAGCAATAATCCATGAATCAAGCAATGCATTGTCGTCAAACTCATTTGGCTAGGATGAATGGGTTAGTGACAAAGGTGGTCTCTTTCTCAAAGGGTTTAACTTTTTGAAACTGGTTTCTCTTAACAAAAATGGATTGAGCTTTAGGAGAATGCTAAAGGTAAGCTCTAACAGATGCATACAAGAATAGGATCCCATCTACCCAAAGACACATATATCGATTTTGATCCTTTCTAATCTACACCAAGCAAATGTCTAATTTCTACCCTTTAGCTTAAGCTTTTCTAAACTTTTTTTTTTTGCTAGTCTTAGGGATGGTTTTGTTAAAAATCTTCTAGTGGATATCTAACTATGGTTCTCTTTTTTTTTTCCTTTTAAACCAAAAACTCCCAAATCCCTGAAACAAGTTCCCACCTAGTCCTATCTAGTTTGGATAATGCAAAAATAGAACTACTTAGGATCATATTCTTGTCGGCTTAAACCTAACACTTTCTACCAAGCTCAATCCTGAAAAGGCCTAATCACTCAAAGAATAGCGGTGGCTTGAAAGAAGGGTAAGGTTAATGGTGGGGTGAACTGTTCCAATAATGGGAATCACCTACTTGGATTAACAAGGGTGGTAAAAAGCAAAAAGATAATCCAAGTATGTGTGTTGTGTTCATGAGTTTGATTTCAATGCACTACTCGATAATTATTAGTCAGAATTAAGTTCAAATAGGATAGGGAATGACATCAAAACACAGCATGCTTCGACTAAGTTTCAAATGCAGGCATAAGTATTCAAGGTGTGGTTCAGTTCTACCTTTTCAAACTCAATCAACAAGCATCAAACAGCTAATAGCAAGGGCATTGAATTTATCCTAGTTAATCAGCAAGTTTACAAGTCTATAGTCATCATAATCCCTAATGCAAATGCAAACAATCCTACATGAAACAATCTAGACTAAATCCTAATATGTAAATGCAACTACATGAACACTTCTTTTATATAAAATTTTTGAAAAAAAATTTCTATGCAAATAGATGCGGACTCAAATGAATAAAACTAGTATGCAAAAGTTTGAAATAAGAAAATAAAACACAATGTTAAATACATTCTAGGACCCTCCCCCAAACTTAAATTACACAGTCTCTATGTAAGTAAAAGTTAGAAAAAGAATCCCAGAATCACAAAATGAAACAAACTAAAATGCAATTATATTTACAAAGATTGGATGAAGGTGGTACCTCATGGGTTGGTAAACAAGGAGGTTGTGGCAGCCTCCATGCTCGCCAACGTGTATCCAGGGTCGTCGCCGGCTTCAGCAGGTGCCGGGGTTAGCTCATCAGAGAGCTCGGTTACGTGCATAGGCGACTTGCTCGGACCATCATTTGAAGGGTTGGTCGGGTATGGCATCGCTCACCAGGTAAGGCATCGGGTAGTATGATGGATACTGGGGGAAAGGGCCCAAGTGGTCACCCGAGTAGCTGCTCGAAGGATGCATCAGATATGGCATAGAGATGAAAGAAAAACCTATCACAAGTACTCACTTCCTGACTTATTTACACAAAGATAACATTGGGGCTTCCTCCCAAGAGAGCTTGTTTAAAGTCACTGAGCTTGACTTAGGGGCTTGTTGGACTGGGGCAGGGTCGGTGAGGTAATAAGATGATCCCCCTTCTGTGACCTCGCTAGCGATGTACTTCTTCACTCTCTAGCCATATACGGTAAACTCGGACCCATCCTTACCGAGCAAGGTTATTGCTCCATAAGGCATGACTTCTTCAATTGTGAAGGGTCCTGACCATCTCGATTTGAGTTTTCTAGGAAAGAGTCGAAGTTTGGAGTTGAACAGGAGAATTTTTTACCAACTTTTAGATCCTTGTGCTGGATTTTCTTGTCATGAAAAGCCTTAGTTCTTTCCTTGTATATACTGGAATTATCATACGCTTCTAATCGTATTTCATCGAGTTCGTGGAGATCCATTGCTCTGCTTTCTTGGGCAGTTTTGATATCCAAGTTCGAAAGCTTTGTTGCCCAGATTGCCTTGTACTCCACTTCAACCGGGAGGTGACAATTCTTTCCATAAAGAATCTGGAATGGCGTTCGCCCAATCGGGGTTTTGTAAGCTGTTCTATATGCCCATAATGCATCGTCTAGTTTGAATGCTCAATCTTTCTTGATGATCCCCACAATCCTAGCTAATACTGCCTTGATCTGTCTGTTACTTACTTCAACTTGCCAGGGTTTGTGGGTGGTAAGCGGTTGCAACTTTATGCTTGACCCCGTGCTTCCGTAACAAGCCATCGAAAACCTTGTTAATGAAGTGAGTTCCTCCATCGCTAATTATTACTCTAGGGATTCCATACCTAGGAAAAATAATGTTTTGAACATCTTGACTATGACCTTGTGATCATTAGCCGGGCTAGCAATTGCTTCAACCCACTTGGAGACATAATCGACTGCCACCAAGATGTACATATTTCCATTCGATGGTGGATTGAAGGGTCCCATGAAGTCAATTCCCCAAACATCAAAAACTTCAACCTCCAGGATGGGTTGTTGAGGCATCTCATTCCTCTTGCCAATGTTGCCTATTTTCTGGCATGGGTCACACTTGGTTATGAAAAGTTGTGTGTCTCTGTACGTGGTTGGCCACCAAAGGCCGGCTTGAAGGATTTTTTGGATGGTCTTAAAAGTGGCAAAATGACCACCATGGGCGGATCCAGGGCAGTGTTCGAGTACTCTCTGTACCTCTTCCTCAGCTATACATCGTCTGAACAAACCATCAGTCTTTTTCTTGTATAAATAGGGTTTATCCCAGTAATAGTTGTTCACGTCCCTGAAGAACTTTTTCCTTTTGTGGTCGTCGTAATCGTGAGGAACTTCTCCGCACACCATGTAGTTCACGAAATCTGAGTACCAAGGTAACTTAGCAGACTCGATCGCCATGAACTTGATCAGCCCTATCGAGTCGGGGACAGAGTGTGCGATTGTGTGCCCTATCGTGTGGCTCATTTCTTCCAGGAAATCTATATGCATCAGCCTCTCTTTGGGCATCGAGTCATCTATATGGACCGAATCCTCAATCCTCAGCCTAGACAAGTGGTCGGCTACACCATTCTGGAAGCTTCTGACGTCCCATACCGACCTTGGGGGTTGTAACTGAACCATAACCTCAATTTTAGCTTTATCAACCTCAATCCCTTTCTCCGTTATCTTGTGGCCAAGGACTATCCCCTCTTGAACCATGAAATTACACTTTTCCCAATTCAGCACTAGATTAGTCTATTCACACCTTCTTAGCACTTGGCAAAGGTTTGAAAGGCAAGAAGAGAAAGAGGATCCATACACGGAAAAATCATCCATGAATACCTCCACCATATCTTCTATTAAACTTGAGAAGATAGACGTCATGCATCTTTGAAAGGTCGCAAGAGCGTTGCACAAGCCAAAAGGCATTCTCTTATACGCAAAAGTGCCATAGGGACATGTAAAAGTGTTCTTTTCCTGATCAGCCGGGTGTATTGGGATTTGGAAAAATCCACTATATCCGTCAAGGAAACAGTAATAAGGGTGGTTAGCAAGCCTTTCCACATTTGGTCGATGAAAGGCAAAGGAAAATGATCTTTCCTAGAGGCTGCATTAAGCTTCCTGTAGTCTATACACATTTTTTGCCCCGTAATCTTCCTAGTGGGGATCAATTCTTCTTTCTCATTTTGGATCACAGTAATCCTGTAACGCCCCCAAACCGCATCTGTCACTCGGCCGGACAAACCGCGGACAGGCCCGGGAGAGCGTCACTAAGAGGTAGGCAGCGGCAGTCCAGTCGAGGTTCTACCAACGAATTAGGTTCCCCGACCAGTCCACTAGCCACC
This sequence comes from Camelina sativa, assembly GCF_030686135.1. Taxonomy (NCBI): domain Eukaryota; kingdom Viridiplantae; phylum Streptophyta; class Magnoliopsida; order Brassicales; family Brassicaceae; genus Camelina; species Camelina sativa. The sequence continues at coordinate 31,846,438 of NC_141899.1, forward strand.
ACCTATCCGCTGCGCCTACACCTATGGCTTTGCAACCTTTGGGGCATGCGCGGCGTTGTGTGGGTCCGGACTAGACCATGTACTTTTCCACTTTTCCGAATATATAGAAAATATCTCGATTTACTTATGTATAATGTTTGCGATCAAAACAAGAATACAAAGTAAAACAGTTGGATTCATTTTGACAAAATGCATGTCAAGGAAAACAAGAAGTTTCATTCAAGCAATCACATAACACAAAACATCCTATCCGGTTTTCCTAGTTGCCCAACTCTACCCACATACTTTCCCTGCAAGAAAACAGTCCAAGGAGAGGAATCCATGATTACTCAGTGAGTTGGGAGACTCTCTAACATGCAAACTTCTCAATCCAACTACCCCCAAACATCTACTCACAACCACAATCAGAATCTCACTAAGTGGAAGCGATTAGCAAGCAAGTAAGCAAACAAGCAAACAAGCAAAGAAGCAATCACGCAATCAAGCAATCAAGCAATCAAGCAATCAAGATCTAGAAATGACCCAACATGACACTTCTAGACTCATAGCCACCATAGGCTATCTCAACACAACTCCCAAAACTCATGGGAATGAAATTACTAGTGATGCTACCACCCTTGGTACACACTAAACTTCCTCTCACACACGCAACCTAGGGACCCAATGACCTTCTGTCCCAACTCCCCAAACCATACCGCGTTGAAACCACAAAGGCTACCAACCGGATCACACACACTTGCATCGTCATGTACAAAATTGGTCTCGTCTCTCACTAGACACCGATTTGTCCAGCCACGAGACCCTCAAGGTTAACTCGCCGGAACTTCACATTCACTTGGGGACAGATGTCGATTGCTAGTCCACCATGACACATGAGAACTAGCTAGACAAGTATTTATTCTAAGTCTACCGACACAAAGAATCAAGTACTTAATTATCAAACCATTTCTAAGCAAGAAATCAAGCAACTCATGCAAGAAACAAGCAAGGAAAAATCAACCAAAAATTTTTAACATGCAAGAAACGAAATTCAAGAATTTAAGACCACATCCACATACATGCAACTCAACCAATTCTCAAGGAAAAATTAAGAATCATTTCTTAAATATTTTTCTTTAACATGCAAGTGATTCTACCCCAATTTTCTCTAAATTCTATCATGCATGCTACAAACAAAATTCTTAAAATATGCAATTAATTATTGCAAATTTCACCCATTTCACCACTTAAATTTTTCTACCCATCCGGTTGAGAAATATTTCACCAATGATGCATGCATGATCATCTATATCGGATCTGACCTTACATGCAAGCGATTTACTTAATTCTTTATGCATGCATGATCTTTTAACCTCAAACAAGACTAGATGCCACACTACATGTGTGCATATTAGTCTCTACCCCATATCTCAACTTGTTGCCATGTATATCTAAAAGATAAACATGCAACACTCAAGAAAACAAGAGAGTCACATGAGCCCCCAAGCTCATGTACTTCTCTAGACTCACACCAAGAGTAAAACTCAACAAATCTAGGGTCTCATCTTCAACTCACAGTGATTTAGGCCGATGATTGACTGAGTCGAGCTCCACCTCCACACCGTGAATCCGATAGCGCTTCGCCTCCTCTTCCTCCTCTAGCTCCGCCGAGCTTCTTCCTCTTCCTCCCTTGGAAGTCTTTTGATTGTCTTCAAGAAATTTGTTGAGAGAAAAATTTGCAAGAGTTTTGTGTTTGAGAGAGGCTTTGTCGAAAATGAGAGACCAAAGAGGCTTTTTATAAGCCCTTGGTCAAGTTTTCTGTCTAGGCAAGTGGCAATTTGTGTTTGATAAGTGACAGAAATTTTGCATACAGAGCACTCCAGTCTCACTCACCCGCGAGTGGATCTCACTCTCTAGAGAGAGAGCTTGTGATGGTGACACATGGCATTTCTCAGCCCTCTGAGAGACCTTTCCACTTCTTCCATCCTTCCCACGGCTCTCTTGCGTCCCAAGCTCCCGCGCTTGTCCGCAAATACACATTTTTACATCCGAATTTATTTTTCTTCGTCAACCTTCGATTCTCTCATCTGAGACTTAGTCTTTCTTCGTCAGTTCTCGGTCCTCTCATCCGAGATTGACTTTCCTCGTACGTCCCCGGACCTCCCGTCCATGACATACACGTTTCTCGGCCGTCTCCGGACCTCCCGTCTGTGACGTCTTTTCCTTGCCATTCTTCCACGGCCATTTTCTTTTGGTCTCTGATATGTCTATATTTTGTCTCTCCTTAGCCTATTTTTATCATGCATTTAGCTAGGATAACTCATTGGTTTGCATCGTTTTCTGGTTCTTTCTATACACTTTGCACGTCTAGGTAGTTCTTGCATCATCCTTGCATACATTGTGCATTTTGGAGTATTTCAGGTATTTAGGAGATGTTGGAAGCCATTCTCGTCCGAGCCATTGTCACCATCTCTATTTCATCGAGCCATTGTCACCATCTCCGTCTCGTCCGAGCCATTGTCACCATCTCCGTTTTTTCCGAGCCATTGTCACCATCTCCGTCTCGTCCGAGCCATTGTCACCATCTCCGTTTCGTCCGAGCCATTGTCACCATCTCCGTCTCGTCCGAGCCATTGTCACCATCTCTGCTTCGTCCGAGCTATTGTCACCATCTCCGTCTCGTCCGAGCCATTGTCACCATCTCCGTTTCGTCCGAGCCATTGTCACCATCTCCGTTTCGTCCGAGCCATTGTCACCATCTGCGTTCCGTCCGAGCCATCCGTTCGAGCCATCCGACTCGAGTGGGATTTAGCTTTCGACGTCTTCATCAAAGTTGTAGGGAATTGAGTTATCTTTCCAACGCCGTTTATTTCAAGTCAATCGGAGGTGTTTTTCAAGAGTTATCATCGTTTTAGTAGCCATGCTTTCCCGCCATGCACTCCAGCTTGTTTGATCGAGCCGTGCTTCCCAGCATCCGTCCGAGCCATGCTCCTCAGCCTTCCGTCCGAGCCATGATGACATTACATTCCATTCGACGCACACAGACTCGATCGCACATGTCGGGAAGAAAGACGTTTGGTTTCACACGCTTCAGGAGATTACCGAACCGACGCTTTACCTTGTCGTTTTAAGTTTTAGGGCTTTCCATGTTGGACTACTATATATACATTTTGTTAAGTCTTTGCTGAGACATCTTATCTTTTAATCTCGTTTTCGTTCCCAGAAGGTTTCTGAACCTAGCCACCAATACGTTCTGAGACTTGTATTCCGATATTTTTGAGATTTATTCAGATTTTGCATTTGATTCCTTCTACAAAGTTGTTCATCTTATTTTTATCTATCTTATTATGCTTGATTCAATGATTTCTGTTTTTGCATCCTTGACTATGATTTTCTGATCCGAGTAATGTGTTAGTTCTTGAGGATGGGATAGATTAGGTGGAAGATCTTAGGATGTAGAGTGTTTAAGCTTTGATTGTATGATTCCCTTCTGGACTAGAGTTAGAATTACTAGTTTCTCTCTGATCAATTGGAACTAGGTTCGAGACATTTCCGCACCCAAAAGGTGTTTGATGAAATGTCTGACCAACTAGTGCCAGAGACTTACGTTCCTAGCCTAAGAGATTAGTTGTCTAGGATATTTGTTGACGTGAATGAACTTGTTTGTCATGCCTGCTCGACCACGTTTCTCTAGCGAGAGCTAGGTATGGAAGTGGTTGAGTCTGAGTAGCTTTTGCCAAGAGATTGGATTAGCTAAGTTGTGATGTTCATTGTTTAGGGATACCTTGCTTGTGGTATGTTAAACACTCCTTAGACTAGGATACTCCACCGACATCAATTACCCCATTCTCAGGACTTCTTTCTTTCTGATTTTTATTACATTCCTGGAACTGTTTCGTTTGTTCATGCTTAGAATCGTTTGCGTTTTTATTCACTTTCGCTTCTTGTCATGCATTCTTGTTTCTAGTTCTGTGACTCACTTCCGTTTTGCATTTTGATCATTCTAGGACTGTTAGATAAAAACACTCTTTGAATTGGCTTAACTTGTGACATCTTCAAATTGCATTTTGAGTGATAGTAAACTTTCCCAACTGGATTGACACCTTAAGTACTACAACTACGTAAGGTTAATTGAACCTGCTAGGAGACACAAAAATCTTAGTATCAATTTGGCGCCGTTGCCATTTGGGATTCTTTTTGCTACATTTAAGATTTCAAGTTTTGCAAGATTAAGTTCCGTTACACTTATCATTCCGAGTACTCACTTGTTTTTGTTTTCTGCTTATTTGTTTTGCATCTCAGGTTCCTGTTGATTGCAACCTTGCATGCACACCAGATCAAGAGGGCATCAGAATCTCCTTCCTGTGATCGACGAAATCAACCGGTTGCAACGCCCACGACAAGCTCGTCAACCCATTGAGCATCCCGCACACGTCACTATGGAACAACAGCATGAACCACATCAGGGACCGCGAAACATTGGTGCTGGGGATGCACCGAACACTCATACTCAAAAGTGGTCTGATCACCATGATCCAAGGAAACAAGTTTCACGGGTTGCCTATGGAGGATCCACTTGACCACTTGGACGAGTTCGACCGTCTTTGTGGTCTCACCAAGATCAACGGCGTTAGTGAGGATGGTTACAAGTTGCGCCTCTTCCCTTTCTCCCTAGGAGACAAGGCTCATCAATAGGAGAAAAACCTTCCCAAGGGATCAATCACGACCTGGGATGGTTGCAAGAAAGCATTCTTGGCCAAGTTTTTCTCCAACTCTAGAACAGCACGCCTCAGGAATGAGATTTCCAGCTTTAGTCAAAAGAGCTCAGAATCATTCTGTGAAGCCTGGGAGCGTTTCAAGGGTTACCACAGCCAGTGCCTACACCATGGTTTCAGCAACGAGTCACTGCTGAGCACTCTATACCGTGGTGTACTTCCAAAAATCCGCATGCTGCTTGACACTGCTTCTAACGGTAATTTCTTGAACAAAGACGTTGAGGAAGGATGGCAACTGGTTGAGAATCTCGCTCAGTCTGACGGCAACTACAATGAGGATTATGACCGCACAGTTCGCGGTGACGCTGGGTCTGAGGAGAAGTACAAGAGGGACCTTAAGAATGTCAATGACAAGCTTGACCGCCTCTTGCTAAGTCAGCAACATACTTTCCATTTCGTATCTGAGGATGACCCTTTTCAAGTTCAGGATGGGAAGGGTGAGCAGTCTGAAGCAATCAACTACGTCCAGAATCAAGGTGGATACAACATGGGTTATAACCCCTACAAGACGAACTCCAATTTGTCTTACCGGAGCACCAATGTTGTAAATCCACAAGATCAGGTGTACCCTTCTCAGCAGCAACAACAAGGTCCGCAAAAACCTTTTGTTCATTACAATCAAGGATTCGTGCCTAAGCAACAGTTCCAGCAACAGTTCCAGCAAAGTTCTCACGCTCCTTCCGGACCACCACCAGGATTTTCCCCTCAACAAGTTCAACCTACTCAAGCTCCAGATCAAGAAATGAAGCACATGCTGCAACAACTTCTTCAAGGTCAAGCTAGAGGTTCTCTGGATACGGCTAAGAAATTTGTTGAACTTAGTCAGCGGATGGAATGTTCTTACAATGATCTGAATGTTAAGTTTGAAGCTCTTAACTCCAAGATGAAGTACATGGAAGGCAAGACTGTTTCTACTTCTACCCCAACAACTGGCCAACTACCCGGAAAAGCAGTTCAAAACCCCAAGGACTATGCTACTATCCATGCCATCACCACCCAAGTTGTAGATGTACGGCTCACTGAGGACACTGAGAGTTTAGATGGGGAGGATTTTCTTCAAGATGAAGTTCAGATAAAGGATCCTGTCGAGGGGCTCAAGGATCCAATTGAGTCAGCCAAACAATCTGATCCTGAAGCTACTAAAGAACCCACTGCTCCCAAGGATAAACCTGTGAGATTCATTCCTCCACAATACAAGCCACCTCTACCATTTCCAGTGAGGTTTAAGAAGCAGATTACTGAGAAGTACAAAGCTCTGTTCGAAAACCAAGTCAAGGAGATTGAACTTAGGATGCCTTTGCTTGATGCATTTGCACTTGTGCCTCAATATCAGAAGTTTTTAACTGACTTGGTAAGCGAAAAGACCAAAGAAAAGGAAGAGATAGCTAAAGGAGCTCAAGCTAAGGCTCTGGAAGATGAGAGGGTAGGGCATGACATAGGTGAGGTTATTCATGAATGCAAGGCTGTCATTCAGAAGATGATTATCCCAAAGAAGCTAGAGGACCCTGGTTCTTTCACCTTGCCTTGTTCTCTAGGTCCATTGGCCTTCAAAAAGTGCCTATGTGATCTTGGTGCTTCAGTAAGCCTCATGCCACTGTCTGTAGCTCAGAGGCTAGGATTCAACGAATACAAGTCATGCAACCTCCGCTTAATATTGGCTGATAGGACTACTAGATTGCCTCATGGTCTATTAGAGAACCTGCCCATCAAAATTGGACAAGCTGAGATTCCTACTGACTTTGTGGTGCTGGGAATGGATGAAGAGCCTAAAGATCCACTAATCCTAGGAAGACCTTTCTTAGCTACAGTTGGTGCAGTCATTGATGTCAAGAAGGGGATGATTGATCTCAATCTGGGTAAAAACTTCAAGATGAAGTTTGATATCAGGGATTCTAGGAAGAAACCAACTATTGATGGACATACCTTTGTGATTAAAGAGAAAGATCAGAAATCTGGGTTTGACATCTTTGAGGATGTGAATGAGGCAGAAACTGAGGTTTTGGTAACCAAAGAGAAAACTCAAAGTGTCACTCGATCATTCTCCAACTCGAGTGCAGTCGTTACCCTCCCTAAGCGTCAAGACCTACTTCCTAAACCTCACCAACCGCAAGAGTCACGTCCCCCCGCTCTTAACAGTTTGTATGAACTACAAAATACTCAGATTCTAAGGGATTCAGTGAAAGAGTTAACAGCTATGGTGAAGAAGATGAGTGGGAAAATCAAGAAGCTCCAAGGTACAATGAGAAGTTCTCCTCCAAGGAAATTAAGGAAGAGGTATGGGATAATGAAGAAGAGGTGTTGCAGAGTTCAACCACCACTGTGCGTTCTCAACCATCATCGACTCGAACAAGGTTCAACCGACGGCGTGGAATCAGACTCGACCCATCCCGAGAGGTTCATCACTCTGCACTCGCTCGAGCCATGCCTCCGCTGTCACGCTCGAGCCAATCTCACTCCGCACACGCTCCAACTACCACACTCGAGCCACTCAACCCAACACCCGATCGAGCCCCTCTCTCGAGCCACACACAAAGTCTCTAGCGAGCCAACTCGTCAGAGAACACTCTCTCCGGTTCCCTCCCTAGCACGTCAATCTTCATATGTGTCACGGGAGCGTCCGCCTTCACCCGCTCCTTCACGCCACTCGTCACATGAGTCCAGGGAGAGAAGGAGACACGGTTCGCGAGGTTCCAGAGCCTCTTCTAGTCACCGATCAGCGCGTTGTTCTGCAGCTCGAGATGAGCATGAGGTTGAGGTTGAGCGGCGAGCTGAAGCTCAAGGTGATCATCAGGGCACGCAAGCGGTTGAGCAGCAAGTCGACCAACCAGCTGATGTCACACCCGTGAATCCCGAACAAGGCGAAGGACAGAGTCAGTTTCACGCTCCTCCTTGGGTGAGCACGGACTCCTTCTTCTACTACTGAGGTACTCCGACCTTTCCTTTGTACATACCATTTCATTCCTGCATTGTTTCTGTTGTGATTCTTAAATCCTCCTACAAATTTTTCTTACACAGGAGACTGTGTAATTTAAGTTTGGGGGTAGGTTTGAGATGATGTATCTAATGTCATGTTTTGTGATTCTTATTTCAAATTTTTGCATCATATCATGTTTGAGTACGCATCCATCTATTTGCATTAAAAAACCATAAAAATTTGAAAAAATTTCGAAAATTTCCACAAAAACAGAGTGTTCATGTAGTTTGCAATTGCATATTAGGATTGAGTCTAGGTTTATTCATATAGGGTTGTTGCATTTAGCATAGGGGTTGATGATGACTGTAACCTTGTTAGCATGTTGGATTCAATAGGATAGGATCAAGGCCCTTGTTCTTAGTTCTTTGATGCTTGTTGATTGAACTTGAAAATTTAAGATTGAAGCATGTTTTGGATTGATATCATTCCATATCTACTTGAACCTAATCCTGACTTGCAATTATCCTGTTATGCATTGAAGTTGAACTCATGGATACCATATACATACTTGGATTGTCTTTCACATTTTTACCACCCTTGTCAATCCAAGTAGCTGATTCCCATCTTTGGAACAGTTCTCCGCACCCTTAACCAACCGTTCTTTCAAGCCAATTGTATTCTTGAGTGTCAGGCCTTTTTCCGAGTTGAGCTTGTTAGAAAGTGTTAGGTTTTAACCGACAAGAGTAGGATCCTGTGTAGTTCTAGTTCGCGTTATCCGGACTAGTAGGACTAGGTGAGAACTCGAATTTTGGGTATTGTGTATGGATTTGTGCAGAAGAGTGAAGTGTAAAAAGAAAGTAAAGGGTAGAAAATCTTTAGAAGGGGGATGTGTTTTCAAGGTTTACAAGTCTAGTAAAGGATTTGGGTTGAGCAAAATAATGAGTTATTGGTTCTGGGCATAAAACGAAAAGATTAGACAAAGAAAAGAAAGTAAAATGTTTAAGATGTCTAGATTCCTTAGAAGAAAAGAAAAAGAACCTTACTGATAATAAAGATATCCCAATCCGCTATAATGATAAGAAGTGAACTCCTCCTAAGACCAAGTGTAAAGAATGAAAGATTGGGTTTGAGACAATGTTTGTGATGAAGGGTAGAACCAACTTCGGTTTGGAACGTTCTTTGGGTAGACAGGGCGCTGCTCTTGTATGTATCAGTTGGTTTCAACCGTTAGCCTTCTCTTAAGCTCAACTCATTTTCGTGAGAGAACCTTGTCCTGTATTGATGAAACCACTCGAGAAGGAGACCATCTAAGTCTCTAACCTTTCACCCTAGCCAAATGAGTTCAACGACATTGCTTAGCTTGATTCACGGTTCTCTGTTAATGAATGTTAAAGGGAATGATTGATAGGATTGCATGTGTAGAAAAAAAATAGAGTTCCTTCACCATGCATCATAGAACTAAAAACAAGGACCTTGATTCTAACTATTTTATTTAGCATGATTTAGGTTCTGAGACCCCATCTTCACACCTCTTCTCCATACTCTATTCTTGATTGTTTGCTTGAGGGCAATCAAAGAGTAAGTTTGCGGGAGTTGATATGTCTATATTTTGTCTCTCCTTAGCCTATTTTTATCATGCATTTAGCTAGGATAACTCATTGGTTTGCATCGTTTTCTGGTTCTTTCTATACACTTTGCACGTCTAGGTAGTTCTTGCATCATCCTTGCATACATTGTGCATTTTGGAGTATTTCAGGTATTTAGGAGATGTTGAAAGCCATTCTCGTCCGAGCCATTGTCACCATCTCTATTTCGTCCGAGCCATTGTCACCATCTCCGTCTCGTCCGAGCCATTGTTACCATCTCCGTTTTTTCCGAGCCATTGTCACCATCTCCGTCTCGTCCGAGCCATTGTCACCATCTCCGTTTCGTCCGAGCCATTGTCACCATCTCCGTCTCGTCCGAGCCATTGTCACCATCTCTGTTTCGTCCGAGCCATTGTCACCATCTCCGTCTCGTCCGAGCCATTGTCACCATCTCCGTTTCGTCCGAGCCATTGTCACCATCTCCGTTTCGTCCGAGCCATTGTCACCATCTGCGTTCCGTCCGAGCCATCCGTTCGAGCCATCCCACTCGAGTGGGATTTAGCTTTCGACGTCTTCATCAAAGTTGTAGGGAATTGAGTTATCTTTCCAATGCCGTTTATTTCAAGTCAATCGGAGGTGTGTTTCAAGAGTTATCATCGTTTTAGTGGATGCGTATACACCACGCTCGAGCCATGCTTCCCCGCCATGCACTCCAGCTTGTTTGATCGAGCCGTGCTTCCCAGCATCCGTCCGAGCCATGCTCCTCAGCCTTCCGTCCGAGCCATGATGACATTACATTCCATTCGACGCACACAGACTCGATCGCACATGTCGGGAAGAAAGACGTTTGGTTTCACACGCTTCAGGAGATTACCGAACCGACGCTTTACCTTGTCGTTTTAAGTTTTAGGGCTTTCCATGTTGGACTACTATATATACATTTTGTTAAGTCTTTGCTGAGACATCTTATCTTTTAATCTCGTTTTCGTTCCCAGAAGGTTTCTGAACCTAGCCACCAATACGTTCTGAGACTTGTATTCCGATATTTTTGAGATTTATTCAGATTTTGCATTTGATTCCTTCTACAAAGTTGTTCATCTTATTTTTATCTATCTTATTATGCTTGATTCAATGATTTCTGTTTTTGCATCCTTGACTATGATTTTCGGATCGGAGTAGTGTGTTAGTTCTTGAGGATGGGATAGATTAGGTGGAAGATCTTAGGATGTAGAGTGTTTAAGCTTTGATTATATGATTCCCTTCTGGACTAGAGTTAGAATTACTAGTTTCTCTCTGATCAATTGGAACTAGGTTCGAGACATTTCCGCACCCAAAAGGTGTTTGATGAAATGTCTGACCAACTAGTGCCAGAGACTTACGTTCCTAGCCTAAGAGATTAGTTGTCTAGGATGTTTGTTGACGTGAATGAACTTGTTTGTCATGCCTGCTCGACCACGTTTCTCTAGCGAGAGCTAGGTATGGAAGTGGTTGAGTCTGAGTAGCTTTTGCCAAGAGATTGGATTAGCTAAGTTGTGATGTTCATTGTTTAGGGATACCTTGCTTGTGGTATGTTAAACACTCCTTAGACTAGGATACTCCACCGACATCAATTACCCCATTCTCAGGACTTCTTTCTTTCTGATTTTTATTACATTCCTGGAACTGTTTCGTTTGTTCATGCTTAGAATCGTTTGCGTTTTTATTCACTTTCGCTTCTTGTCATGCATTCTTGTTTCTAGTTCTGTGACTCACTTCCGTTTCGCATTTTGATCATTCTAGGACTGTTAGATAAAAACACTCTTTGAATTGGCTTAACTTGTGACATCTTGATTGCATTTTGAGTGATAGTAAACTTTCCCAACTGGATTGACACCTTAAGTACTACAACTACGTAAGGTTAATTGAACCTGCTAGGAGACACAAAAATCTTAGTATCAGTCTCTTCCATCAACCTCGACCATCCTTTGTCCAAATCACTGGAAACTCTAACGATTCCTGACCCTTTCCCCGTCTTGGTTCATCTGTCAACTTGATGACTTCTCTCGCAAGTCTCTTAGTCTTTCCTCGAGTTTTTCTTGTTTCCATTTTCTCGAGGTTCCTCCTCGTCTTTGGACATGTTTCTCCGTCGGGTCCATATTTCCAGTTACGGGTCATTACAGATCCCCCCTTTCTTTGAACACAATGCACTGGAAATATACAAGTACTATCAGAGATAGGATAGATAACTTCAGCGTCAAGAAGCTTCAATATTTCATTTTTTACTACTTCCTTTAAATTCGGATTCAGCCTACGCTGAGGTTCCACACTAGAGTAGGACTCATCTTCCAAATTTATCCTATGGGTGCAGAGATCGGGTGAGATTCCCTTAATATCATTTAGAGTGTAACATATTGCTCGTCTATTATTTCTTAATTTGGTGCAGAGCAGTTTCATATCTTTTTCCGTTAGGCTAGAATTGACAATAACAGGATAAGTTGAGTTTGGCCCTAAAAAGGCGTACCTTAGCCCGGATGGAAGAGGTTCTAGCTCCACTTTTGGCGCCTTCAATTCCGACCAGTCATCAGAATCTTGGATTGGTAGCTTGACAAGAGGATCGATCATGCTGCTCGATGGGATGATCGGATTAGTGATCGGGAAGTCTTTTGGAGATGCATGTATCAAGCTGCTGCACGACATTACGCACGAGGTGGTGGTTGGCTTAGGGCAGATTGTAGATTTGCTGAAGTTTCCCTTTCCGAGCACCATTTTTTCCTCCAGGGTCTCCCCTAGATTTTCACATAATTCTGACTCAATGACCGACCTCTCTGTAAGTATCCAACAATTCCTTATAGAATCCTGATTCTTGGTGCACATATCCTTCCGAACTATCCTTTGTCAAAGTTGTCTGCAAACAGTCACCCGTTGTCACTTCCTCAAACATTTCTTCACCTAATTTGTCTAACTCTTTACTTAGATTATAGATGAAGTGTACATGCAATTGCAAATATATGTCATGGAAAATATTCATTTATATGTTTATAAATTATGAATTGTAAGGAAAGACCATTGATAATTAAAAAATTAAATGCACTCTGAATTTTGAAGTATATTTGTGAATTACTATTAAATAAATGTTTATAATATGTTAACTTTCTCTTTATAACTTATTCCTCTTAATGCTAATGTAAAAGCAGATCTTTTGGTACGAAAAGTTCGTATCACCCTGCATTATGTCACTTTTGTAAACAATGTACCCACCAATTGGTTCTTTTGAACTAATCTATTTACGCTGTTGACAAAAAATAATTATAATATGTTCTTGAAACAAATGTTTTGTAATAAAATCATATATATAAAAGTAGAGTTCTGATCTCTCCTTATTGGTCAATTTGATATTTAATTTGATATTTAATATTTATTTCTAATTAAATTTAAAACTGAAATTTCACTAATTACTACTAATTTATAACTGAAAATTCATACTTTAATTTCACTAATTACTACTAATTTGTAACTGAAATTAAATAAATTGTGAATTGACTATTGTTTTCCTCCATTCATTTTCAATTAAACACACTATCAATTAAAATTGTAACTCCACTAATTAAATTATTTTAGAAATAACTTCTATCACTACAAATCCTATAAATAACCATTCTCACATCCTCCTCCACCATATCTCAAATTCTAAATACTTTTTTTTTTTTTTTATGTTTTTGCATGGGTTGAAAACTCATTGTAAGTATTTTTTTTGTTTACAAGCTCACTGTAAGTGTTTAATTATATATTTTGTTGGATATATCTTATATTGTGTTTTCAATTTTATTTCTTTGTTTTATGTATTGTTTCCTTTTTTCTTTGTTTTCTTATTATTTTTAATTTTAAATTACATATGATAATAAAAAAATTACATTACATATATATAATAAAAATTTGATGGCTATACAAAAAAAATATCATGCAGATTCTAAAAATTATTAATTTTGATCATTTCACAATAAGATAATCAAACTAAAGAAATCATCTTTATTCTTTATCTAGATATTTGATTATTTCTTACATAATATATTTTATTTGTAAAAGTATGCAATGTTTTAAGAAAATAAACTATTGTAATACAATAATTAAATTAATTTTGTTAATTCTCTCTAAGCTCTAAAAAATGTAATACATATTTTTATTGTACTCATCATTATATTTAGTTGTTGTGATCCAACATATAATTATATGGAGCTCTTGATTGCACTTCATATGATTTCATAGGGAATACATTTAATTTGTTACATACAAAATAATTTGGATTTTAATTATTTTACTCTTTAGTTTTTTTTCAGCATTAACTCTTTAGTTTATGTATTAGTTTATATCATAGTAAATAATCATTTTTACACACACATATATATATATATATATATATAATTTGTTCAATTTGCTCTTTATTGGTCAATTTGCTCTTTAATGTTTTAAAATATAATATTTATTTGGGGGAAAAGCAAAAATGCCCCTTTTTCCCTTCCACTTTTTAAAAATGTCCTTGGGAAGGGTCCATTTTTAAGGGTACCCCTTTTGGTGAAAAAGACTTTTTTACCCTTAATGAAGAAAACCTAATTTTCTCTCCACTTCGCCGTGCTTCTCTCCTTCCTCAACCGACGATTCTCTCTCCTTCGTTCATCGGCGATTCTGCGCGGCGATTCACGATTCTTCTTCGCGGCTATTCTCGATCCTTCTTCGCGGCGATTCTGCGCTTTCGTCTCTCGTATACGTAATTCCCGACATTGATTCTGGTTCTATCGCAGGCAGGTTCATTCTTTCTTTTTTTCTTTCTGGGTTTATCAATTTGGACTATCGCTTTTTTAAATTTAGGGCTTTTAGATTTCTTTGATATCGATTTGGAATATGTAAACTCTTTTAAATTTGGATTTATGTTCTTTTAAAACAGTTTTTAAAAGCCTCTTCAGTTTCTTTGATATCGATCCAGATTCAGATCTGATGCATTCAGATCGATAATTGTGTTTGATATGGATTTGAAATTAGTAAAGTCTTGTAAATTTGGATTTTTGTTATCTCTTGTAAAACACTTTTTGAAAGTCCCTGTTAAACCATTTGATATCAATTTTTAGATCGGTCGTAGTTGAATTATGTCGATAAAGTGTGTTGATAAGATGACTTCAGATCGATAACGTGTGATGTTGATTTTTAAAAACCCTTTTAAAACTCTTGTAAATCCGTTGAAAAGTCTAATTAAGTGTGTTTCTTTAACAGATGGCATCAACTGATTTTGAACCCCTTGCACTACCAACCAACATATGGTATGGGTTTAGAACCAATTGTTGGAGCAAACATATGTCAACATTCGGACTTAAGCCTAGTTGCCAAAGTTAAACATACATTAGGAAAAGCATCTTTCACGAAGCTTCAATCTTCCTTCCTTGGGCACATCATCAATCTTTCTGCCAGAGACATTGGATTTTCTGGGAAAATATTCCACTACTTGATGCTGAGAAGGCTGAAGACAAGAGGGAGAAACTTATGGTTTACAGTCGACATGCAACCTCTTCGGTTTTCCATGAGAGAGTTCTTCCTTACAACAGGTAATTATAAAGTGTTTGAAATGGTTTTAAAAACCTTTTAAAACCCTTTTAAAAACCTTTTAAAACTCTTTTAAACTCTTTTAAAACCCTTTTAAAATCTATTGTAAAGGGTTTTTCCCGTTTTAAAAGTTTTAAAACCCTTTTAAAACTCTTTTAAAACTCTTTTAAAACTCTTAAAAGGTTTTAAAAGGGTTTTAAAAGGGTTTATAACCTTTTTAAAACCTTTCAAAACTATTGTAAAAGGGTTTTTCCTGTTTTAGAAGTTTTTAAACCCTTTTAAAACTCTTTTAAAACCTTTTAAGAGTTTTAAAAGAGTTTTAAAAGG
The DNA here is from genome assembly GCF_030686135.1 of Camelina sativa. Taxonomy (NCBI): domain Eukaryota; kingdom Viridiplantae; phylum Streptophyta; class Magnoliopsida; order Brassicales; family Brassicaceae; genus Camelina; species Camelina sativa. The sequence goes on from NC_141899.1 coordinate 31,861,587, forward strand.
GATTTAAAAGGGTTTTAGAACAGTTTATATTAGGCAAAGTTTGAACAAACTAACATCATTGTTTTATTAAACATAGGGATTCAATGCGAACCTATTCATAGAGAACCAAGGAATAACGGCAAAGATCCAATTAGTGAACCATATTCTTGGGCGGTGAGAGGAGATTACACTTTAACTCAACTTCAATATCGACTATTTAATGAACCAGAAGAGGGTGAAGAACCTTTGGATGACAAGGAAAAGGAATGCCTCGCTGCAGTGGTATTAACAGAAGGTATTTTGATGACATCAAATTCAACAGAGAAGATACCTCTGTCTAGGCTGAAGCATGCATCAGATTTCGAGATGTATACAGCCTAACCATGGGGCAAGGAAGCGTATAACATTCTCGCCACATGCATTCAGAAATTCGATAAAAATACTTGGTTCAAAGGTCAGTATAGTGTCAAGGGATTTCCCATGGCATTATATATATGGGCCTTGAGTGCTGTTCCAATTTTTGGTGATAAATTTGCGAGAAGATGTAATTTTTCCAGAACATTCTATCCACTGATTCTCAACTGGCAATCAAGTCGTTTTGCAAGGTTTGATGATGTTGTTGAAGCTATTAAGACAGCAACTTGTGTAAGTTTTGAATTCTATTAAAAGTGTAGTTTTGATTATTCATTGGTTATCTATATTTGATGAGTTTTGTTTTGATGGATTTTGATTATTTTTGTAGGTTGAAGTCAAAACAATAATTGGAGATCCAGAAGAATATAAGCATTTGGTTGATAAAGATGACAATGATTTTGAAGAAGTTATTGGCTTGGTTATGAAAGGCTATAGGTTGAAGAAAGAAGAATGGTCTACAAGATTAGTTGATATTTACTGTGCTTTGGGAGAGTTGGGTGACAAAATGGGGGAAAAATTGCCAGACTTTGAGAAACAAGAGAAAATGGAGAAAAATTTGTCATATTCAGAAAAACTTGACATAATCCTCTTTATGTTAGATGACTTCAACAAAAGACTAGAAGCCATTGAAGAAGCTGTCAAAACCACATCAGGGAAAGATAAGGATAAAGGAGTAAGATTACAAGATCGCACCTTTTCGCATATATTCGACACTAAACTCTTTAAACTGAGGTCTTTTTTTTCTTTTCCCTTTGCAGTCTCACGAAGATGAAGATGGACAGAATAGAAATGAAGAGGTTATAAATGAAGAGGTCAGTATCTATTTTAAAAGTTTTTCTGTTTAAAAAGTGTTTTTAACGGATTTACAGCATAACACTGATTAAAGAGCAACCATAGTGACTTAAACCTTTTAAAACCCTTTTGAAACAGAATGTAAAACCTTAAAAATGATGTTGTTACATGTTCTTTTTTTTTTTGTTGCAGGCTGGCAAACAAAATGTTGATGGAGATATTGCTAGAGAAGATTTCGTAGAAAGCCAGTCTGCAGATTCTGTCCGTCCATCAAACACACAAGATGGGAGCTACGCTGCAGATGATGAAAACACTCAAAAAACTGGTGGTGATGATGGTAATTACTTTGAAGAAACACCAAAGGTACATATATCTAGTATTTTTATAAGTTCTCAAATATCCTTTTAAAAGCCTGTTGTAAACCACAATTGTTATCATCTTTGAAGGATAAATCTCCTTCTCCACGCCCTTCTACACCAAAATTTGATCTTCTTTCTGAAGAAGATGAGGATAGTGGAAAAGATAAAAGCATTGATAAAGAGAAAGGAGCAAGCAGTAAGAAGAGAGTTTTGAGAGAGAGAAAACAGGTAAATCATTAATTTTTTATATAGTTGTTATGAGTATTTTAAAAGATTTCATCAAGTAAACCAAGAAATGATGAACTGCAGAGAAAGTGTAAGCAAAGCAATGATGGTGATGATGATGTTATGAACAGAAAAGAGGTTAGTAACTAGTTGTATAATGTTTTACATTTTATTAAATGTTTTACAAAAAATTGTATTTTCTTGAGGCACTACAGAGGAAGAAGCGTAAACCAAGTGACAACCCAGATGCTGATATTCAAGCTAGAGAAGGGGTATGTATCTAACTTAATTATTTATTTCTATGAGATATTTAAAATGTTTTCCAGTGTATCGATATAAAGTGCGAAATTTTTTTGTTTTGTAAAGCCACAGAAAAAGAAGATTAAATCTGATGATGTTGGTGGTGTGCAAAGAAAAAGTGAACGAAATACAATTCCTTCTATTCACACTCAGCCGCCTTACACGGCCGAGAAGAAGAAGGACCCAATACTTTATCCTTTTTCCAAAGTTGATAAGACCCGGTTAGATGTATTTAGTGACTGGAAGAATTCAAGGAAAGCAAAGTAAGTTTTAGTTTCTAGCAACAAAAGTAAAAGTTCAATTAGTCTTTTAACAGATGTATTCATGGTTTTGTAAGTATTCTTGATTATTCTGTTTATTTTTGGATGTAGGCAACTAACAATTCTGGGTAAAAAAGTTGATGCCAAGTGGTTCACAACACTAGAGACGCCAGGGAAGTCGTTAACAACAATGGTATGATAACAAAGCTTAAGGTTTTACAAATGTGTTGTTAACGTTTCGTGGGGTTTTAAAAAGGTTTTAAAAAGGTTTTAAAGAGTTTTAAAAGGGTTTTTAAAAGTGTTTACAAGAGGTTTAAAAGGTTTTAAAAGGAATTAAAATATGTCTTTTAAGCGTTTTCAAAGATTTACAATGTGTTTAAATTGGTTTACAAGATGATGTGTGACCGGGTCTGAACTTATTTATATGAGTTATTTGACAACAAGACTTGTTCTAATCTGTTTTTTGTTGTTGTTTAGCATGTTGATACAGTTGTGAAGTTGTTAAGCAGAAGAGAAGAAAGTCATCCGCACTTCTATAAAAGCAAATCATTGACGTTGGCTGAAACTTCTTTTTTGAGAGAGATTGATGAATATTACTCAATATTCGTTGACAACAAAGATGAATATGAGTTCCCTGAAGAAGGATTCAGTCAACTCTTCAAGGAAGCACCTACAAACAAAATACTGGCGCCAATGTTGGTTAAGGAAAGGCTTTGGATGCCATTGATGATCAATTTGGAGAAGAAGGAGATGATTATCTACGACTTGGGCAAGCATTTCTACACCAACAAAATTAAAGACAAACAGGTGGGTGCATATGCTGTTGCAATGCCTTATATTGCCCAGAAGAAGTTTGGGATGAAAAATGATACAGAGAAATCTCCGTTCAGAATCAGTATTATAAATTGCATACCTCAGGTAAATACTGTTGAGCTTGTTTTCTAGTTTTTTGATATGGTCTCTGTAAATACTTTGGACTCTTCACTTTGTCTTTTCTTGATAGGTTGATAAGATTGAAGATAGTGGTGTCTTCATGCTGAAGACAATCGAATGTTTGGCTATGAGCATAACAACACATGGCAATCTTAAAAATGAGTCAATTGGTGATTTACGGAAGAAAATGGCGGTTGATATCTTTGCTAGTCAGTGTAGGTTTTTACATGGTTATTTAAACTGGTTTTAGATGGGTTAACAACTTTTGTATTGCAATGTATTTTAAATGGTTCTAACATCAATTATATTATATTTGCAGAATTACAAAATGACTAGGATAATGGAAGTTTGCATCTTGCTGGTATATGAACGTGATCGCAGGAATGGTGCTTTAGATTATTGCATCAAGAACAATATTTTAGTTTTTTTTACTGTGACACTATTCTAAAAATATGTTAAGTTACTCCTTTTATATATATACTTCGTTTAAGATTAAGTATTTACAATGAAGTTTAAAACGTTGTTTATCATTTCCGAATCCTTTTAAAAACTTTTTAAAACTCCTGTAAATCCTATAAAATTTATTGAAATACCCAAAAAAATCCCTTTTAATCCTTTTAAAATACGTTTTAAAACACTTGTAAATCCTTTAAAATCATTGAAATACCCAAAAAAATCCCTTTTAATCCTTTTAAAATACGTTTTAAAACACTTGTAAATCCTTTAAAATCATTGAAATACCTAAAAAAAACCCCTTTTAACCTTTTAAAACGCTTGTAAAAACTTTTAAATGGTTTTAATACTATATTTTAAATGATTTTACAATGTTTTTGTATAATAAGGGTGAAAGCCCTAGGCCTAGGCCCAAATAGTAAAATATAACCTCCACTCCCCCCCCCCTGTATCAATTGTCCCTAAAAACTAGGGTTTCTCTTTCAAAAAGTACAGTTTTCCGTCTGGGAGGTTGAATGCGCGAAATTCACTCAAATCTGTATTTGCTTAAATTGGGTTCTCGATTTCGTCGGATTGCAGTCACGAAATCGTCGGATTGAAAGTAGAAGTCGGCTGATTGGGTATGCGAGGACTTCAAATTGCAATTTCTCTTTGTCGAATTACGGACTCTTCTTCTTCCTCGTTTTTCCTCTCAGTCCTCTATTCGAATTCGTCGTCTCTTCTTCTCCCTTTTGTAAGTTTGATTTGGAATTTAATTTTGACTTCAATTTCTATTTCAATATGAAATTTTATGATGTTTTGGTGAACTCGGAATACGAAGGTTGGAAATTTATCAATATCTTTAAAAAGTTTTAAATTGGTTTTAAAATAGGATTTATAAGGGATATTGGGTGCATGCCTTGAATATGTTCTCTGTAAACAATGTTGACAGGTTTTGCGATATGAGTAATTTTGAAGATTCCGCGAAGAAACTGTGCTTTCCAAAAAGATTAATCACGCCAGGCACAGAGGGAGATACATTAGAAAGAGTTACTAAATATTCTTCAGAGCAAGCTGTTTTGGCGAGTGTAAAGAATGCATTAAAAATAAAAGAGTTCCAGCAGTTAGAGAAGTCTTTCTTGGGTCCAATTATAGAATTTGTTAATCGGAAAAATATCAAGTTCTCGAGTCAACTGGTCCACCACTTACTACAGAGGAGGATTTTGTCTGCAAAAAACGAGCTCTGGTTTGCATTTGATGATCAACCTATGCGATTTTCGCTAAGGGAATTCGTCATTACAACAGGCCTTCCCGTAGGCACTGTTCCATCAGGTACTGTTACATCGAAAAAAGATTTGTGGATGAATGATAAAATGACCTGCAAACGTCTTCTTGATACTTTGAAAGTTAAAGGGAAAGACATGAAATCTGAGGAAAGAATTAGATTAGGTGCTTTGATACTAGTGGAGGGGATATTGATAGCTCAAAATCCATTAGTTCAAATTCCCTTAAAGAATTTGCTGAGAGCCAGTAGTTTTGAGAATTTCTGTAAGTATCCTTGGGGTGAAATTGCTTACGAATCATTAGTGAGAGATGTGAAACAAATGACTGTGGGAACGTTGGCAAAGAAACAGTATGGAATGGCTGGCTTTCCATTTGCAATCCAAATCTGGTTGTTATCTTCAGTTCGACAGCTAGGGGAACATTTTGGTGTTAGGGAAAGCATTTCAAGCCAAAATCAACATCTCCCACTGATCTTGCAATGGCAAAAGACATCTTCCCCAAGATTCAATGAAATAAAATTTGTTTTCGAGTCTTGCAAGGTACCATTACTTCTCTAGAACTATTTTTTTTTTGTTTTCCAACAGTTTTAAAACACATTGTAAAACCTTTTTAAAAAAATGTTAGTAATGTAATTTAGATTTACAATGTGTTTTAAACTGGTTACAAGACTTTACAACGGATTTACAAAGGATTTCTAGAGTTATAAAAGAGTTTTAAAAGGTTTTAAATATCTGTATAAGATTTTTGAGATATAATATGAATCAATTTATCTTTGCAGTTTGAAGTGAAAACAATTGTCGGTGATCCCGATGAATATAGCCATTTGGTTATGCCACCGAATGATGAAGACAAGGATTTCGACGAAGTTGTTAAACTTGTAATCCAAGGCTATAGGATGACTAAGGAGGAATGGATTCAAGGATTTATTCAAGATGAAAAAGGAGAAAAAAATCAAAAAAAGCGTGTGAGAGAAGCTGCAGGGCCATTCTTGAATCAAACTAACAAAAAAAAAGAATATCTTTTAGTGAGAAAATTGACATGATTTTAAAAACATGTCAACTTACTCACAAAAGATTAGTGAGACTGGAGAATCATGTGGGGATCACTACTGCTGCTTCAACACCACAGTGGGAATCAAGGGCATTTCAAGAAGAAGAAGTACCAGCCTCGGCAACTGCATTTCAAGAAGAGGAAGTACCAGCCTCTACAACTGCATTTGAAGAAGAGGAAGTACCAGCTTCTGCAACTGCTTTCCAAGAAGAGGAAGTACCAGCCTCTGCAACTGCTTTCCAAGAAGAGGAAGTACCAGCCTCTGCAACTGCTTTCCAAGAAGAGGAAGTACAAGCCTCTGCCACTTCATTTCAAGAAGAGGAAGTACGAGCCTCTGCCCCCGATTTTGAAGATGAGGAAGTACCAGCTTCTCAAAGTGAATTTGTAAGTGAAATAAAAACTTAATTCCTTTTAAAATCATTTTAAAAAGTATTTTAAAGAGCTTTTAACAAAATCATATAAACGTTTTCAAAGGTTTTGCTAGTGTTTTAAATGTATTAAACAAAATTTACAACATTTCTAGGTATCTAAAGAAGATAATCAACATGAGAAACAAACTGACTTGAGAGGGGACCCAAGTGTTATTCCTGAAGAAAAAACCCAGGATACTAATGAAAATGATCCACAAGAAGAGGATATGAATAATGATAAGGTATGTGTTACTTGAATATGATCGACAAATTTTAAATACCTTGTAAAAATATATTTGAAAATAATTTACATATGGTTAAAAAAAAATATCATTATTTATGCAGGATGAGAAGCCTAACAGTGTTGATAATGTATACTCAAGCCAAGAAGAAGCGTACACTATTATATCGGATGACGAAGAGTGTATTAATATTTCAGATACTGATGAAGGCCCAAGCCAAGAAGAAGCTCCCACTCAACAAGAAGACCCAAGCCAACAAGAAGCTCCCACTCAACAAGAAGACCCAAGCCAACAAGAAGCTCCCACTCAACAAGAAGACCCAAGCCAACAACAATATCATACCAGCCAGGAAATGGGCAGTTGTAAGTTTTTGAAGTCTTTATTATAAATGATTTTCCCTGTTGAAAAATGACATATAATATTTTGTTTCTTTTGTTTGTATTAGTGCAAACACCTACTACGCAGGAGAACAATTTAAGTTATGAAGAAATAAAACAAATCGAGGAAGTAATAACTTCTTGGACGAAGACCAAGGACATCAGAACTATGCTTTCGTCAATTGATAACGTAAGTTTGAAAAAATCATATACTTGTTATCATAGGTGTTAAACATTAATTAAATTTGGATGTTCTACATTGTAGTATCTTTGGCAAGGGAATAAGTGGGAAAAAGTCTATGCCATGGATTTGATTACTAAAGAAGATGTAAAAAAAGTAACAAGGAAGGCAATATTACTTCTTCATCCTGACAAAATTCCTAAAGATGTTACTCCACAAATGAGATACCTTGGTACCAGAATGTTTACAAAATTAAAGGTCAGTGAACCTCGACTTTTGTTAGATTTTATGCACATTTTACAGTTATTTAATATTAACTTATATTTTTGTTTTCTTTTGCAGGAGTACAAGGACAAATACGTAGGTTAAGGAATTTGGCATCTTGCTGGTCGCATCAAGAAGAATAATGGCATAGTATTTCAATGTTTAGTTTGCAAGTAGATTTTTAAAAATTGTCTTTTTAATGTTATGTTATTTTTTTCGCTTGTAAAACTTTTTAAATGGTTTTAATCCTATAAACAGTTTAATTAAACATGAGTAGTTTGTTCAAACTTGCCTAATATACGAGGTTATTGCTTAAAAAACTGTTTTTTTAAACCTTTTAAAAGGGCTTTAAAACCTTTTAAAAGGTTAAATCTTCTAAAACGGGTTAATATTCTTTTAAGTTTTAAGGGTTTAAAAGGTTTCAAGAGAGCTTTAAAAGATGAAAAACCTTTTTGAGGGTTTAAAACCTTTTAAAACGAGTTTTAAACCTTGTATAACCTTTTAAAAGAGGTTTTAGAAGTTTTTGAAAACTTTTTTAACATCTTTTAAAAACCATTTAAAAATTATTGCTGTTATATAAACGTGATCACATCAAGAAGAATATTGAATAGAATAGTATTTCAATGTTTAGTTTGCAAGTATATTTAAAAAAAATAGTTGTTTTAATGTTAAGTTATTTCTTATTGCTTGTAAAACCTTTTAAATGGTGTTAATGCTATAAATGGTGTTAAACTGTTTATAGGTTTTAAAAGGTTTTAAAAGCCTTTTAAATCTTTTAAAAGGTTAAATCTTCTAAAACGGGTTAAAATTATTTTATGCTTTAAAAGATTTTAAAAGGTTTTAAGAGAGCTTTAAAAGTGTTAAAAACCTTTTAAAACCTTTTTAGATGGTTTTATAACCAATTAAACCCTTTAAACCTTTAAGATTATATCTTGTTTTTAGAAATTTTAAAAGGTTTTACAAATGGTTTATAATGATATATATCAATTTGGTTTGCTTTTTTAAAAGCTTTACAAGTTGTTTCTAATATTAAAACAGTAAACTCTGAATAAAATATTTATTAAAATAGAGTTTACAAGAGCAGAGACTGAAATGTTTTATTAAAAAGAACAAAAACAAGATAAATTATTCAAGAGTTCTTAAAAATAGATATGAACTATTTCAGGTTCCTCTCCCAGCATATTTATTAGTCATCTCTCTAGCCATAGCTTCAAACCTTCTCCTATCAGATTTGTAGAGGTTGGCAAGATATTCAATGGTCTGTCCCTCATCATTGACCTCTGGTTCAATCAACTTCTCCACTAATTCCTTGAAAAGCTTAACAATGGACATGGGAGACCAAGAGTCGCGCCTCAACACTTTTAGGTAAATGCCTCCAATATCTGATACATTTGGGTGGCAAATTCTTGTGATGAAAATAACCTGCATTATCAAGAAATTTTAATTAAAAAACTATTGAGTTGATGCAAAAAAGGAGTCCTAATAATCATGCTTGCTAAAATAAAAAGGAGTATAATCAAAAATAGATACCTTGGGGGGACTTCTTGGGTAATCAGGTGGAAAAGTAACCTTAAGTTTAAACACTCCCCCTTCATAAGGAGTACTCACCGGTCCGATTAGAGTAGCCTCACAACGGAAAATGTCGTCATCAACAGTTACTAAAAAAAAGGCAAACACTCAATCTCTTTTATCCTTAACAGTAACACAAATCTACTCTGAAGATGCATGTGTTTACCTGCTGTGATGTTTGGCGAAACATCCCTGTTCAGACATCTCAGATCAGTCTTTATAAGGCTTGAAGCAGGACGACGGGCCATTTCAGACGGATTAGAGGAAGAATGTAAATAGAGTTTTCGAGAATGATTTAGGAGACAAAGGTTTGATTTTTCGAATCTGAGAGATGATTGAGGAGTTATCGTGAGACAAAAAGTATATATAATAGGCGAAGCGTCGCTTTGGTTTACAAAAAGTACCCATTCAACGCTTAATTAAAACCGAACCAAAGCGACGCTTCGCTTAATACCCCTTCAATAAATTAACCCTTCGAAATCTTATCCATTAAAATCTTACCCCTTCAAAACTTACCCCTTCGCTGTTTCCAAGTGACTCTTCGCATATTACCCCTTCAATCTTCTTCCACAAAAAAAACTTAAGCGATTCGAAATCAAAATTTGAAATCTTCTCTATCTCTTCAAATCATCTAAAATCGTTGGAGCGTTTTGCTTGGTGTTTGATTACGAAGCAGTGAAGGAGACTGAAGATGGTGAAATCATAAGAAATTTAGGGTTTTTGCAGTGAGAGAGAAGAGAGAGAGAGATGAAGAAGAGTAAGAGGAAGGGGAAGGGGAAGGGGAAGGGGAAGAGAGAGAGAGTGTGGCGACTTGATTTTTACAAGAGTATATATATATATATGGTTTTTAATCGTTGTAGGGTTTTACAAGAGTATATATGGTTTTTAACATGTTTTAAAAGGGTTTTAACATGTTTTAAAAGGTTTTACAAGTTGTTTTAAAAGGTATATATATGGTTTTTAATCGGTGTAGAGTTTTACAAGAGTATGTATGGTTTTTAACATGTTTTAAAAGATTTTACAAGTTGTTTGTAAATGATTTTAAAACAGTACGACTTGCTATTTTAAAAGGCATTACAAGTTGTTTTGAGAAAATGGAGTTTACAATACCACAGACTGAAAGTATTTTATTAAAAAGAACAAATTCAAGTTGAATTAAAGAGAGAGAGAGAGTTAGATAGCTGCAACACAACTAGATTTGTTGTGTCCACACTGACCGCACCTACTGCATTTGTATTGTTTTGAATTTGTCTTAGCCTTTCCATACTCCCATGAACTAGCTATTCTCTTTTTCTTTCGCCTGCCACTAGGTATACGAGTAGAAGGTGGCCGAATAGAAGAACTAACACTCTCTGGAATCTCCCAATACTCCATATCACCTACTGGGTGAATGCTCTCTGAATATGCTAAACGCCATCTGTAAAATAAAAAAGAGGAAGATAAGACTAATATAACTTTGATAAACCTTTGAAAAACCTTGTAAAACCTTTTTTAAACTGTTTATAAACCTTTTAAATAACTTATAAAACCTTTTAAAACCTTTTAAAACATTGTAAAAACCCTGTCGGATCCGTTACTTTAGCAACCTTTTAAAGACCTTATTAAAGAAGAGAGTTATAACCTTTCAGTGGAATGATAATCATCAACAAACATGTTTTCATTGAGATTGACATGTTTTGCAGCAGCAATTCCATGTGCACAAGGGAATTTGTCAATATCAAACATACAGCATGTGCATTTCCTTGTGTCCAAATTCACCATATATGTCTTTAAAGCTGCTTTAACCTCGAAGATATTTTCATTTACTTGACTAACTTCAAGCCAGCGGGTAGTATTATTAAAAGATTCATTCATCTTATTCCCAACTTTTGTAGTAACAGCATATGGATGTCGACAGCTCTCCTCACGTCGTTCATTAAACCACCTAGTCAAAATAGACCTGATTGTATCAAACAGGCAGACAATTGGATACTCACGAGTCTCTTTTAACCTGGAGTTAAAGGACTCGGCACAATTAGATGTCATAATGTTGTACCGGTTAGAAGGAGAATATGCACGTGACCATTTCCTAATATCAGCTTGCCAAAGATATTCTCCAAGAACCGGATCACCATTGGAAATTTGAGTGAACAAATAATCAAAATCATACTGAGTGTAAGCTCTTGAAGCATCATGAACAACTGGAAGAAGAGAAGCAGAAGCTCTAAATCGTGTTTCCAGGTTCTTTTGCAAGTGGAAAGTGCAGATCCCATGATGAGCATGTACATAATTTACTGATAGCGCAGTTGCAATTGAAGAAGCCCGATCAGACACAAAAACTAGATCCTCTTCATCAGGAATAATAGTCTTCAAACACCGCAAAAACCAATCCCATGATGCATCATTCTCAGAATCAACAACAGCAAAAGCAATAGGATACAACTGAAAATTACCATCCTGAGCTGATGCAGCAAGCAAAGTTCCCTTATATTTTGATTTCAAATGGGCGCCATCAATAGAAATAACTTTTCTCATCAACTTAAAGCCTCTAATTGATGCACCAAAAGCCAGAAAACCATATCTAAACTTATTATCAGAATCAGCTTTGATGTAAGTGATAGTACCTGGATTCTTCTTTTCTATCATGTGAAACCAACTCGGTAAAACCTCATAACTATCAGCAGGTATACCCCTAGCAATTTCTGATGCATGTTCTTGAGCTCTCCATGCTTTTGAGTACGAGACACCAACTCCATGGTCATTCCTAAAAATTTCCATGAGCTGTTTGGGTCTGAGAGGAAGCTTTCCTCCTGCAAAATGGTTACTAACCAAACCAGCCAAAGTCCTTGCAGTTGCTTGGCGATGATTAACATTCCTTAAAGCAGAGTCACAGCTGTGCTGACTACTATACTTTCGAACAACAAAGCTATCTGATGCTTTAGACTTAGTTGCAAGTAGCCTCCAACTACATTTTTCATCAATACATTTAAGAACATACCTCTTGTTGTCTGACTTAAAAGTATGAAACTCAAAACTGTGCTTGACTGCATACATCCGCATCTGACTTCTCATTTTTGTTTTGTCTTTGAATAACTTTCCACAAAACAGTGAATCAACATCGATTAGACCAGTTGAGTGTGAAGAACAAGATGGATACCCAACAGAGGTTGTCATGTTACGAGGAACACCCTCAACATATGAATTTGGTATTGGTTGATCCTGAAAGTACAAATAAATGGTTTTTTAAAAGGTTTTACAAGTTATTTAAAAGGATTTACAAGTTATTTATAAGGTTTTACAAGTTATTTCAAAGGATTTAATAAGGTTTACAACCGTTTTCAAAAGGTTTTTTAAAGTGTTTAAATGTAAGTTACCTTAGTATGAGTAGAAGTAAAATCATCAGAATTGCCAGTATATTGACTTGAAGAAGCAACAGGAGAACAATAAAAACGAGGAACACCCTCGACATATGGATTTGGTATTGGTTGACCCTGAAAGTACAAATCAATGGTTATTTAAAAGGTTTTACAAGTTATTTAAAAGGTTTTACAAGTTATTTCAAAGGATTTAATAAGGTTTACAACCGTTTTCAAAAGGGTTTTTAAAGTGTTTAAATGTAAGTTACCTGAGTATGAGTAGCAGTAAAATCATCAGAAGTGCCAGTATATTGACTTGAAGAAGCAGTAGGAGGATCACTCTCGACATATGGATTTGGTATTGGTTGACCCTGAAAGTACAAATCAATGGTTTTTTAAAAAGATTTTACAAGTGATTTCAGAGGATTTAATAAGGTTTACAGTTTTTAATAAGGTTTACAACTGTTTTCAAAGGTTTTTAAAACGGGTTGAAGAGGCAATAAAAACATTTATACCATTGTAAATTACCCGAGTATGAGTATAAACATCAATAACATTCCCAACTAACAGATTTGAGCTTGTTTGATCCTGAAAGGATTTGTAAAGTATTTAAAACGTTTTACAAGTGTTTTCAAAGAATTTTATAAGGTTTTGTAAGCAATAAATAATTTAAAATTCTAAAGTAGAAAGTTACCTGAGTAACAGCAGTAACACTCTCAATAAAAGGAGTAGATCTAGGTTGACCCTGATAAAGAAACATTACTCAAATCAGTTACTTTTCTAAAACAATATTAGAAAGAACAAGAGAATGAGTTTACTAAAAATACCTGCTCTACAATCTCACAAAAATCCTCAACAGTAACACATAGATGAAGAACTCCTCCACTTTGTGCATATTTGAGTTTAAAAGCTTCAAGCTGCCTGTCATTTCTAATAAAGATAGGAATACTACCTATAGTAGAAGACTTAGCAGGCAATGAATAACTTAGCTTTAAACATTGTGCCTGAATATCAATGTCAAAATCTTCTAATAGAATTTTTACCAACTCACTAAATCTAGTATTCTCATCAATGTTAATCAAAGAAGCTCCCCTTTCATTATCAATCTCAAATTCCCAATGAATGTTGTTGTTCAACTTCCACAAACCACATACTGAATACAATTCAATCATTTGTACACCCAAACAAAACCTGAGAAAACAAACCAATAAAACTACATTAAAAGAAGAGAGATCCGAACAACTATATCAAAGAATAACAGTAGATGTCCAAAGATCTAATAAAGGACATTATTATCACGAACAGATCTAAAAGAGCAAGTGTTAAGACCTAAAAAATTCTGACATCAAATTTGAAATCGAAACAACAATCTAATAGCTAACACAAAATTGAAATTGAAATCAAAACAAAAATACAGAAACAAGCTTACACGATGGGAGAAAAAGACCTAAAAAATTTCAATTTATAACGGCGGAGGAGAGATTTGCTTTATAAGACCTAAAAATTCAATTGCTCAATACGATGGGAGAAGAAGAGACGAAGACGAAGACGATGGGAGAAACAATGATAACGGCGGAGGAGAGATCCGACCGGAGAAGGAGAGATGTCTCCGGAGAAGAAGAGACGAAGACGAAGACGAAGAAGGTCGACGGCGAAGGAAGGTATAATTATAAAACAAGGGCAAAAATGTCTTTAAAAAATAATGGAAGGGTATAATTAAAAATGATCATCAAAGGGGGTATTATTAAAAAGGGGTATCAAAGAAAGGGCATTAGTAACAAATTCTCTATTTATTTTTACTTAAACTTAAAATTCAACTCATTTAATCATATACATAAATTCATACTTTAAATTTACTATTTACTACTAAATTGCAACTGAAATTACATAAATTGTGAATTGACTATTGTTTTCCTACATTTATTTTCAATTAAACACACTATCAATTATAATTGTAACTCCTCTAATTAAATTATTTTAGAAATATAACTTCTATCACTTCAAATCCTATAAATAATGATTCTCACATCCTCCTCCACCATATTCAAATTCTAAATATTTTCTTTCTTTTGTTTATGCTTTTGCATGGGTTAAAAACTCATTGTAAGTGTTTAGTTATATACTTAGTTGGATATATCTTATGTTGAGTTTTCAATTTTTTTTTTATGTATTGCTTCCTTCCTTCTTTGTTTTCTTATTATTTTAATTTTAAATTACATATGTATAATAAAAATTTGATGGCTATACAAAAAAACTTATCATGTAGATTCAAAAAAATATTAATTTTGATCATTGCACAGTAAGATAATCAAGCTAAAGAAATCATCTATGTAGGGAACGTACTTAATCTATATAAACAACTTTAACTTATTTGGATTTTAATTATTTAACTCTTTAGTTTATGTAGCAATTCATATGATTTTATAGGGAATGTATTTAATTTATATAAAAAATTAAACTGATTTGGATTTTAATTATTCAACTCTTTAGTTTATGTATTAGAACATAAACTAAATTATTGAATATCATAGTATATACTCATTTTTATTATGTACAATATACAATATTTGTTTTACCTTGAATAGTCAAAAATATCAAACAAAACTAGGGGCATTTGCATAAATACCCTTTTTACTATACCTTTTTGCAAAATACAATTTTTGTTCTTCATTTTCAATAATACTCTTTTTAATATACAACATAACTAAATTTTAACCCTAAACTCCAAATACTAAACTCTACCCCCTCAAAACTATATCCTATATCTAAAATAGAGAATCCAAATCAAAAACAAAAAATTCTAGAAGTTAATTTTACACATTATAATTGTGTGAATGAGGACAAAAATGAAAATAACCAAAAAAATGGTATTTTTGAAAAGGGGTATCAACAAAATGGTATTTCTAACATTATCTCATATGAGATAATGAGATCTATTATGCAGGCTGAACAATAAAAATAAAAAAATTTGATAAATATGTATATATAGTTATATTGAAATACTTTTGTTATTTGATATTGTAATGATTTGAATAAATAAAAGTTGATTATTGAATCTAGGAAATTTATTTGTTACATATATATTGAATTTCAAACTTCTTTTCTAATACCACTTTTGAAAACTACGCCTTTTAAAAACTTTATTAAAAATGCCACAAAAAAACTGAAATACGTGTAATCTTAGAAAAATATACATAAACTATCTATAGATATATGTGTGTGTGTGTAAAATTTTATAAATATTTTATAAATACCTTTTAAAAACCTTTCAAAACCTTATAAATTTGACAAAAAAAACCTTATAAATATTTGGATCGAGTCTCTAAGTAGTACGTACTATCTAGAAATATTTTATAAATCTTATAAAACTTTATAATTTTGCATATTTAAAAATGGATATTTTTAAAAATAGATAGATGAGAGACACATTTCTAAAAATATTGGCAAACTTTATAATTATTAAATTAATTAAAATTAATTAATATAACTAATATAGCAATCCGCGCATATGCGCGGACTTTTACCTAGTAACTTAAATATAGACCACTATTGTTTCTTGATTTGCAGTTTTGCACACAACTTTTTTTTGTCAAAATGTATCTATTACTGGTTGCCTCTAAATAATAGATGAACCTCATATTTTGTGTTGGGAAGATGTATGGGCTAACGGGGACTAAACCCCCATATCATAAGAAAGAAATACAAATCTTATTTCTATTCATTTTCATCTCACTTTTTCTCATTTATCCTTTTTAAAAACACTATTTTATTTTTAAGAACCAATTAAACATTAAGAGAAACATAATGTAAAAATTAAAACATTAAGTGTGGGAAATCTAGAACGTTTACTAAACGGATGAAAATTCAATAATTGAACTGTTAATAAAAAAACAGATAGAAAAATTTAGATAGTTTGTTGAACTAATAAAATTGTTTTAAATCAAAAACATACATTTATTGGGTCTTGCTGATGATCATCATCACACAAAGACAGAAACAAAAGTAT
Organism: Camelina sativa; assembly: GCF_030686135.1. Lineage (NCBI taxonomy): Eukaryota > Viridiplantae > Streptophyta > Magnoliopsida > Brassicales > Brassicaceae > Camelina > Camelina sativa. The sequence goes on from NC_141899.1 coordinate 31,877,999, forward strand.
CACACAAAGACAGAAACAAAAGTATCACACATAATCTTTTAATAAGAATACAGAGCCAAAACACACTTAAAATTTTCTTAATAGCAGTAAAGATAGTTTTTGGCGACCGTTTATTTAGTAAGGATGGTACGTGCTTCCATCTTCTTCCCAAGAGAGAATGAGAACTTCTCCTGGTTCCACATTGTAATATGCAAGTGACCTGTTGTCCTTGAATAAACCGGTTTTTCCACTTAACTTCTGTCTGCTTGCTGGAACTAACAACAGTAGCGACATGTTCTCTTTCAATCTTCCCACGCAATAACGACGGCACAAAGATCTCACGGTGTCCATAATCCTTGTATTTGGGAATATAAAGATTGATTTTAGCAAAACCCTGAAAATGTTTATAACCGCTTTCTTAGATACAACTTCATCTCAACTCTAACTCACAAGAAAGGAAAAAAAAATGACTGTAAGAGTCCGAAGAAAACATTACCAGATGTTCAGCAAGAAACTCTTTTTCCGGAACAAGTTCTGACTCATCAATCTTTTGTCTCTTTGTTGGCTCTGGTTGTGGTTGTGGTTGAGGTGGAGGACCCATTTGCTGCAAGTTTGAAAGGCGTCTACGTACTGCCACTGCCCTCACTTCCCTTGGTTTCTTCTCCGTATGCTCCCTCCTGAAACGATCCCACTGAAGACGATGATAACAATTCTCAAGAACGGTCTCTACATCCGCGGCATTCTTTCTCAGCGTTTCTATCACTCTTCCGGGGCAGCTTTTTAATACTTCCGAATACGCACGAACAGATCCACTGAAAATAGAGAACCTACTATCAGTCGCCTTATTCATAAACTCCAAGTGATGATCTCTGATCTCCCTTTCACTAAAACCCTCAAAATAACATCCCCCAGACCGCACCCAAAACTCTGCTGTGCGCTTAATAATATCAAGTTCCTTGCGTGTGATCCCTTCAGGGAGTCTATATGTAAACTTGTGACTTTCTAGTGGCAGTGGATGAACCATGAATTCTGCCGGAGGAAGCTTTGCAGCTGTGTGATCAGATTGTTTGATATGTGTTGCTTTTTGATTCTTAGCACGGTATTCAGTAAGCTTGTGCTGGTAAAAAGCGTGATAAGGATCAGAGCTCTTCCAAAAGTTGATTCTTTCATCCTCCTCGTATAAGGCTATGACCTCTTTCTCCAACCCTGTTTCAGAAACAACACTCGCGATTCTCTCGAGCTTAGCTCTGATATCTGGAGGTGGAATTGCTACGCCCGCCGGAACTTGATTTGAGTTCATCTCTTTGACTTCTTCAGCGTTAGGTTCCTGAAACATAACAAGCAAATCACAGATCAAAATCACAACACAAACTATTGCATTAAGCAGCTAAGGAAATGTCTGAGATAACATACCAAGATCGAAGTGATTCTGTCTGGGACAGAATCATTAAGTAAATTACAAACCTCATTAAGTAAATTACAGAGTTTCTTCACTTTGGCCTCCATTAGTGACTGTTGCATTTCATAATGTGGATGCTGAACAGAAGATATGGAAGGAATTAATCATCAAGTGCATAAGTAAATCTCAAAGGTAACAACTTAAGCTTCAAACAGAATCTGTCCCTATTGACATGACCTGAAATGAAGAACTGAATTGAACTACTAGACATAACTTGCATAACACGAAATTGCTAGGCGATTAATACCATTGTCAGGGAATGAATCTCGTCGGCATGCTGCGGCAGATTGCTACCAGTGTTCAGTCTTAATGATCCCATTGCCTGAATAACATTTAGAAGAAACAAAAAGACAACATAATTAGGGGAATATTATTTTGCTTATGTTGCGGCATGAAGCAATGGTCATTAGTTACCTTTTTTAGCTTTTCATCAGGCCCCGTATTTATCAGGTCCTGCATAGCCATGATGCCGTAATATGGAATAAGCTCATCTTCATGGTCATGGTTCCCCCAGCCTTCCACTTTTGCCTCTGCATACTGCTTTATAAAATCAGTTGAAACCTGCAAGGAACCAACAAAGCAATCGCTGGAGATCAAAGTGTATGCACATCATATAAAAGCGAATGATAAAGAGAATAGGCATGAGGTAAGACCTTGTAAAGTATTCTGCTTAGTTCTTGCAGGGGCTCGGTTCGCAGAAAAAAGCGGATTAAATACTCTAGCAGATTTGCTATATACAATGTGTAATTCCTGAGAGGGAAGGGAAGGCATTCAGCTGCAGGTAGTAGTAACAAAGGAGGAGGTTTCTAAGTAGAAGAAAGATTGAATGAAATGTTTTTTACCATGACGACTTAAGTTCACGCGGTATGTTCTCTGGTTGGGAGAAGAGATCAAGGTAAGCAGAATACTCAACTTCTTCCCCGAATTCGGAGTTGATGTATTGTTTGTGCATAGCATGCAAGTGCAAGTACTGATCAAAGCCTTCCTAGATAACAGACAAGAAGATTTTAACAACAGAGACAAAGGGGCTTATACTGCTGTAAAACAGAAACTAACCTCTTCAGTGAACTCAATTAATGGTTCCTCCTTGAGGAGTGATTCATAGTATTCATCAGCATCTAAGAGGCTTCCAGATGGACTACCTCCCTGATATATTTGTAGGTTTATGAAAAGAAGTTAAAATAGTTGCATGTTTGACAATTTCATCATCAATAGAATAAAGAGTGCGAATGAAGCAAACATGTTGTAAACGATAATAAAAATCATAAGACACATTTGTCCACATTGCAGTCTGGTCAAGAAGCGGTATACTTTCATCTGCTACGTCATCTGGAAACGCCGCATAGGTTTCAACCTAAAAGCCAACAAGAGTCTAAGGTTAGTAAGTAGGATAACTTCATCCCAAGGCGTGAAGTACAAGTCATTCAGAGTAAGACTAAAGTGGCCTCTTGGTTAGTAAGTAACATAAGTTGAAAAGTTGTACAATTTGCTCAAACTTAAGAAATAGCAACGAACACAGAACGTCTCTAGCTATCCAAGTTTCGACCTTAGATAAACCTCACGTGTTCTTTCTAATCTATAAACCCTTTTTTTTTTAAACAAATCTTATCTATAAACCCTAAGAAACTAAAACTAGGGAGGAGAAGAAGAGGAAAACGTATAAGTTGCTCAGTCTTGCGTATTATAGCCATAGCCAAGTTTCGGAGACGGTAGCCTTGAAATAGTTGCTTCATCGGAGACAGATGTTCTGCCATAAGATCTTTCATAACCAATTGCTCCAATCCTTCAATCTCCTCGTGGTTGGAGCGAATTTTCTCGATCAGAGGAGGAGCCACTACGACTGATGTCGAACCGGACATCTTCTACAAGCAGAAACATTAAGGTCAGATTCTGATTCAATAGGCTTATTATCGCGAGAAAAATAGATATATGCTAATTAAGAAACACCGTACCTCAGGCGGTGAGGAACAACCCCCTCAATAGGCATATTATCCCAAAACTTTCGTGTCCATAGTGGTGATCAATGCGTGTCTCCGTGCGTCAGCGACGATGTTTTCTTTCCCCTTCTTATACTTGATCACATACGGGAAAGACTCAGATGAATTCTAACCATTTGGCGTGTATCCTCTTGAGGTTTGTCTGGCCGCGCAAATGCTTCAAATTCTTGTGATCGGTGTGAATCACAAACTCTCGAGCCAAGAGATAATGTTGCCAGGTCTCAATGGCGCGAACTAAAGCGTAGAGCTCCTTGTCATATGTGGGATAGTTGAGGGTGGCGCCGCTTACCTTCTCACTGAAGTAGGCCACCGGTTTGCCTCCTTGAGTGAGAACCGCTCTGATGCCTACGCCAGACGCATCACACTCCACTTCGAACGTCTTGTTGAAGTCGGACAGGACAAGTAGGGGAGCTTGAGTGAGATGTCGTTTGAGTTCTTTGAAAGCTCGCTCTTGCTCTTCTCCCCATTTGAACTCTTGGTTCTTCTTGATCACTGCAGTAAGAGGCGCTGCGACCATACTGAAATCTCTCACGAACCAGCGCGAGGCCGTGGAATGATCGAACGTGTGAGACGCTGGTAGGCGTGGGCCATTCCTCAATGGCTCGAATCTTCTCTCCATCTACCTTGAGTCCCTGTTCACTTACAACAAAACCTATGAAAACTAATTCATTAGCAGCAAAGACGCAATTCTTCAAGTTAGCGTACAATTGCTCTTTGCGGAGGGTGTTTAAAACATATTCAAGATGAATGACATGATCCGATAGGCATGAACTATACACAAGAATATCATCAGAATAAACCACAACAAATTTGTTGATGTAAGCTCTCAAAACATGGTTCATAAGTCTCATAAAGGTAGAGGGTGTACTAGATAAACCGAATGGGATTACCAACCATTCGTACAAAACTTGCTTGGTTTTGAACGCAGTTTTCCACTCGTATCCTTCCTTCATTCGGACTTGGTGGTAGCCGCTCTTGAGATCAATCTTAGAGGAAACGCTCGAACCGCTTAACTCGTCTAGCATGTCGTCCAGCCTCGGTATAGGGTGCCGATACTTGATCGTGATGTTGTTCACGGCCCGACAATCGACGCACATACGCCAGGTTCCGTTTTTCTTCGGCACGAGTAGGACAGGGACGGCACACGGGCTTAGACTCTCTCGAACATAGCCTTGGGACATGAGGTTGGACACTTGGCGCTCCAACTTCATTGCTTCCTCCGGGTTAACTCGATACGCGGGTCGGTTCGGTAGTTGAGCTCTAGGCACGAGATCAATCTGATGTTCGATGCCACGTATCGGTGGTAAACCTTCAGGCAACTCGTCCAGGAACACATCCGCGAAGCGTCAGAGAACGTCTCGAATAACGTCCGGTAAAGCGTCCATCGAACCTTCAAGCCCTTCAACCAATAAATCCCAAAAAGCCATCAATAAAACTTGGTTGGAGTCCTTAAGGGACTTTCTAACATCACTAGATTGAATTAGAAAGTTCGTTTTAGAGTCCAAATCCTTAGACAGTTTTGGATTGCATTTCATGAACTTGTGTGGGGCTCAACGGTTTCAAACAAATACGCTTATTATCATGAACAAAATAATATTGGTTGGTGTGGCCGCAGTGAGTGGTCCTTTTGTCAAACTGCCAATGACGCCCTAAAAGGAGGTGGCTAGCTTGCATTGGAAACACATCACACAAGGCTTGGTCTTTGTAAGAACCCACACTAAACGGAACCGTAACTTGTTCCTTCACATGAATCACGGTCTTGTCATTCAACCATTTGAGTCTATAAGGTCTCGAGTGATTTGTGGTGTTAAGAGACAAATGTGTAATTCCTGAAAGGGAAGGGAAGGCATTCAGCTGCAGGTAGTAGTAACAAAGGAGGAGGTTTCTAAGTTGATATGATCATGGCTAGCAAGGAGTCAGAAGCTGCAGAGGAACCGGAGATTGTGGGAAGGATCACTCGCTCAAGAGCTAAGGAGATGGCTAAGGAAGCTCATTCACTCATAGCTGACGGGTCATTCAACCTACCGAGGATCCAGGTCTTTAACATCTCCACCTTGAAGACTTCACCCGGTAATGATAACTAGATAACTTAGGTGTGAAGTTTGTACTCTTTTTCCCATAGCTGAGTTTTGTCCCACTGGGTTTTCTTGGCATGGTTTTTAATGAGGCAAATGGATCACTACGTCGAGTTATCTAGAAGTCATTGCCAATGGGAAATAATGTACAAGTCCCCAGACTTCAGTATTGTGTCACCAGACTTCAGACTTCAGTCACCAGACTTCAGACTTTAGTCACCAGACTTCAGACTTTAGTCACCAGACTTCAGACTTTAGTCACCAGACTTCAGAATTAAGTCACCAGACTTCAGTATTAAGTCGCCAGACTTCAGTACCTGATGTTTTGCTGTTTTTCTTGTTTTCCTTAAAACGTCTTGTTGTTTTATTTTGAACTTCCTGTTGTTTGGAGTGTCGAGCCTAGGGTTGATTATAAAGCCCCATAGCCACGCCTCCTTGTTCTTTAGCGAAGAAGTATGTTGTAAACACGTTTTGTGAACTTTCTTCTCTCAATTTGAATTCTTGAATGCGTTCTTGATTTCTGGGTTTCTATACACTTTGTGATTCAGAAACTCTTCACTTGTTACATTCCATATCACCACCTAAACAATCTATCTCCATCGAATCATTGTTCTAACATCTGATCATCACCATATCCCTCTACATTCACGATCTCACATCATTATCTCCACCATATTGGCACTTCCGCACCATCACCATCGAGTCTCATCATCATTCATCAGTCTACAGCCTTCATCAGAGTTTCTATCCTAGGGAAATCCTATCATAAGTAGAAGAAAGATTGAATGAAATGTTTTTTACCACAACGACTTAAGTTCACGCGGTATGTTCTCTGGTTGGGAGAAGAGATCAAGGTAAGCAGAATACTCAACTTCTTCCCCGAAGTCAGAGTTGATGTATTGTTTGTGCATAGCATGCAAGTGCAAGTACTGATCAAAGCCTTCCTAAATAACAGACAAGAAGATTTTAACAACAGAGACAAAGGGGCTTATACTGCTGTAAAACAGAAACTAACCTCTTCAGTGAACTCAATTAATGGTTCCTCCTTGAGGAGTGATTCATAGTATTCATCAGCATCGAAGAGGCTTCCAGATGGACTACCTCCCTGATATATCTGTAGGTTTATGAAAAGAAGTTAAAATAGTTGCATGTTTGACAATTTCATCATCAATAGAATAAAGAGTGCAAATGAAGCAAACCTGTTGTAAACGATAATAAAAATCATAAGACACATTTGTCCACATTGCAGTCTGGTCAAGAAGCGGTATACTTTCATCTGCTACGTCATCTGGAAACAGTGCCGGCTTAACTAGGTGGGCAGGCAGTGCGACCGCCCCGGATACATAAATTAAAGGGGCATATACGTATAAGAAAAGAAGCATAAAAAAAACAAAATTTGTAAGTTAAAAGAGGCACAAAAAAAAACTTTGTAAGTTAAAGGGGCACAAAAAAAAAATTTGTAAGCTAGAAAGGGGCACAAAAAAAAAATATATGAACCAAAAAGAACCAAAAAAATAATTAGTAAGTTTTTCTATAGGTTAAGGGGCATTTTTTGTTTTTAGTTTGCCCAGGGGCATGTAATATGTTTAAGCCAGCACTGTCTGGAAACGCCGCATAGGTTTCAACCTAAAAGCCAACAAGAGTCTAAGGTTAGTAAGTAGGATAACTTCATCCCAAGGCGTGAAGTACAAGTCATTCAGAGTAAGACTAAAGTGGCCTCTCGGTTAGTAAGTAACATAAGTTGACAAGTTGTACAATTTGCTCAAACTTAAGAAATAGCAACGAACACATAACGTCTCTAGCTACCCAAGTTTCGACCTTAGATAAACCTCACGTGTTCTTTCTAATCTATAAACCCTTTTTAAAAAAAAAAACAAATCTTATCTATAAACCCTAAGAAACTAAAACTAGAGAGGAGAAGAAGAGGAAAACGTGCAAGTTGCTCAGTCTTGCGTATTATAGCCATAGCCAAGTTTCGGAGACGGTAGCCTTGAAATAGTTGCTTCATCGGAGACAGATGTTCTGTCATAAGATCTTTCATAACCAATTGCTCCAATCCTTCAATCTCCTCGTGGTTGGAGCGAATTTTCTCGATCAGAGGAGGAGCCACTACGACTGATGTCGAACCGGACATCTTCTACAAGCAGAAACATTAAGGTCAGATTCTGATTCAATAGGCTTATTATCGCGAGAGAAATAGATATATGCTAATTAAGAAACACCGTACCTCAGGCGGTGAGGAACAACCCCCTCGAGAAGAAGAAGCGCAGAGATCAAACGACATCGAAATTTAAGGCTTACGAGATTCTGTATTTTGTTCGTTTGTTCTGAATTTTTTAACCTAACATCTATGAAGGTCGCTTGTTGAACAAGCCTTGTTCTGTATTTTAAATTGAGAACTCAACTCTAAATCTAAACCTAAATCTCAAAACTCCCCCTTATAAAATAATATTCTTTACAATTATAGCCTTGTTCTTTTTCTAATTGATGCTTAAGAAAAAGTATTTTTTGGGTAGCTCATGTTTTTTGTAAGGCCAAATTTTAATTTAAAAACTCAAAAATTGGCCCACTAAGAAAACGTTACTCCTACTATTTGTAGCCCATAGACAATTTTCATTGGTTCATTTTTATTAAAAATTTATAAATATAATTATATAAATAAAGTATTATTTTTATTTTTTTTAGAATCTCCAGCCATTTCTCGGTTGGACATGCCCTAAGCCACTGACAACACATACTATAAGGAACAATATTCACAAGGCATCAATGTCTTTAAACTTGACCCGGAAAGCAAATCGGACAATCTTCTGGGTCACCAGGACAGAAACCCGGTCCGACCGTGAGTCATCAATTTACTGAATTTCAATATATATATATATATATATATATATATATATATATATATATATATATATATATATATGTTACTTTGGTTTTATGAATATCCAAACAAAATTTTTCCATATCTATCAGTTATTAATTAGTATATATTTTTGAGCAATAATTATAAAATTTTATTTTTTATTATTTTAAATCCAAACAAGAACAGCAAGATATAATAGGAGAATATAAGAATACTAATAAAAATTATTTCTATCTTCCACATGAATTAGTATTAAAAAAAAAACTACGTATACTCAAATTTTGTCCCACATCGGAAGATAATAGAGAAAGCAGTACATGATTTCGTCTTTATATATGCTCGTTTAAGTTAAACAATTAAGTGTTAAAATTGATCCAGACCACCGGTTAAACCACCGGTTAGCGGGTTTTAGTCGGGCTTTTCCCGTTTTATCTGAGTTTTTTAGTATCCGGTTTGTAAGTAATATCTGAATAGTATTACAATAACTGTTGGTAAGGTAAACTGAATTTAGGTGAGACAACAATATAATGTACGCATAACAACAACATTACACTATATATCTCCTCTCCTTGATATATATCCTTTCGCTTCTCTTGATGATGTTACAGCCCACTTAAAAGTATTTTCCTCAAGGCTTTACAGTTGTTCCTAAAATACGAAACTAGCATCATTTTACTCACTGTTTGTGGTGTCTTCAGCTGAAGGGAGTGGAGTGAGGATAAGACACATTGAGGCACTGGTGATAGTTCAATCTCCTCTCTCTCTAGGATACGGTCAAGTTCCTAGTAATATAAGCAAATCGTATATATGAAATTTATATTTGGTACATATATGAAGCAAGCTCAATCAAATTACATGAACAAAGGCGAATTAATGAAACGCACCAGAATCAGCGAATATAGATTCGTACAGCATCCCAAAAAGGCTGGTAGGTATTCCCACGAAGACTTCACTAGTGAAGCATCCAATCGAGTCAAATTGAGAAACTTAGGCAACTTTCCCACCTGGGAGTACTCATGGATGACCTGTGTATAGCAAGAAAGAATATTAAATATGAGATTGAATACAATCATAATTAAACTTTTCTTAAACTAATCACTTATGTGTGTGTACCTCTAGGGTTCCAGCAGATATGGCCACCTCGTGAAATTTGGATATTCCAAAGAGGAATTTACGGATCTTCTTTGCCTCCAAAGGATCATCAAGGTCGCTGTCGTCAAACATAACATCGACGTCAAACATCACATCGACGTCAACCTTTGCGTAGGGGCCAATCTTACGTATGACAAAGCGTTCAGGCCGGTAATCACTGACACTCATGTACTCGAGTCTTGGAGCATCGATTACAACATCGGGATCTTGTTCTTCCTCGGGATTACGCTGAGACTCTAGTCCGAAGCTTTTCAGTGATTGAGAACGAACACATATAACTTCCACATAGTCCATAGGATATGTAATCACGGTTAAATCCTCCAGAACCGGACTGCTTGAGATGAGTTTCTCCAGAACAGCAAGGCCATCAAACTTGACCCCCTCTAGATACATAGTCTATCTTCAACAGACACCATATTCATAATAGTTAGATGACTAACTCCACGCTCAACCACTTCATCTATCGTGGACACAAAACTATCAGGACAGTGCTCAACATCAACTTCATAAACCAACTTGAACGAATCTAAAGCCAGGTCAGGTTCCAAAAAACAATCTATAAAGCCCATCAAATCGAAATCAGTATCTTTGAAATTATCGTAACCCAAATCCAAAACAGGAACCTGTGACCAGAGATCTTTCCAACGCCTCACAAGATACTAGTGCTAACCGATTCCTTGGTAGAGAGTTGAGAGAGGATCCGACATAACACATCGCATGGCAAATCACTTAACCTGTCTTTCACCAAGCTGCCTTCGGTTTTGATAGACTTCCTCTTGCTTTCACAGCTGTTTAGAGACGTTGTAGCCATGGCCTCTCCCGAAAACCCTAAATTTTACACAAAAGAAAGTTGATTAGGGCAGAGATTAGGGCGAGAGAGAGAGAGCTAGGGTAAGGAAGAGAAGAAGAAGAACCTTTTTCAATTCGGTGGCAGAGATCTTCTAGCTAGATTTCAGATCTGTTTGACAGTTTTCTTGACAACGTCGCAATTACAAGACTACAACACGTCGTGAGTCGTGTGACCTTTCAAATTTCAATCTTTATTGACCTCTTTTTGGTATTTTTAAATTAAAAAATGATTCATTTTTCTCTGTACACAAACTTATTCTATAGATGATTGACTTTTGTTTAAATTAACATCTTGGCCATACATTTTCTACTTATGTAATTAATATATGATCAAAAAATTATAAAGCTGCCTAAATAAATACTGTAATAAAAAGTAATTCCCTTTATAATAAAACAGAAGTACACAACATTATTTTGGAAACTATATAATTTTAATATGTTGGTTATAAATAGGTTATAAATTAATTGATAGATTAATTGGGCAAAATCCTTAGAAACTCATTGGTGATTTTAATGAGATAATCTCAAATCAAGAAAAGATGGGAGGACTTCTTAGTAGGTCTGGGCAAAAAAACCGGATCCGAAAACCCGAACCGAAACCGAACCGAAAATATGGACCCGAATCCGAATCCGGAACCGGTAGAATACCCTATTGGGTCCTAATCTCCTAAACTCGAAGAACCGGAACCGAACCCGGAACCGAACCGAGAACCGAATGGGTACCCGACAAACCCAAAATAAAATAATTTACACAAAATACTAGGTATATTTTTTTTATTTATAACATAGTTATTCAAAGTTACAACTTAAAATTTAAAATATTAGTTTTTCCTAGATCAAAATATTCAAAATAACCAAAATTATATTGAAATGGTTAGCTATATATTTTAAATAATTAACAAATTTATCAAAAAATAGATTTTTTAAAAAATTATTTTAATATTTAATATTAAAATTTCTGGGTAATAGGATAAAATTCAGGTTATCGGGTTAAATTTTGGGTAATCGGGTACAAAATACCCGAACCCGAATAATAGCCGATTTTTTCGGGTATTTATAGGTTCTGAAATTTTAGATCCGAACCGATCCGAACCCGCTAAGACCCGAACCGAACCCGAACCGATTTTTCTATTTACCCGAATGGGTCCTAAACTGCTCTACCCGAAAAATCCGAATCCAATCGGTTCTTACCCGAATCCGACCCGAGTACCCGAATGCCCAGGGCTACTTCTTAGAGATGAATGGACATTTAGAAACTTTCGAGATATGATATCTACATGCGATTTGTTGGATGTGCGATCAAGGGAAAACAGGTTTTCTTGGGTGGGTGAACGTCACTCTCATACGGTCCATTGCTGCCTAGATCGTGCAATGATGAATTCCTCAGCTAGGGCGACCTTTCCAAATGCAGAACTAGAATTCATGGAGTTTGCAAGTTCTAACCATAAACCTTTATTGCTTCGATTAAATGACAACCAGTGTCATCGCAGACGAACTTTCCAATTTGATAAGAGACTATGCGATGTTCCAACATTTAAAGCCGTGGTTGAGAAGAGCTGGACTATTGGAAATAATAAAACTGATATCCCAATAACTCAAAGAATATTGAGTTGCAGACAAGCCATGGCAAGGTTAAAGCATCAGTCAAATTTAAATGCTGAGTACATAATAAAATCTATACAATGTCAGTTAAACACGGCAATGGAGAGTCACCTCAGATGGATGAGAGAAAGAATCCCGTATCTACACGATGCACTGGCAAAAGCTTATACGGATGAGGAGAAACATTGGAAACAGAAAAGTTGCAATCAATGGATGAAAGAAGGAGATCGAAATACTAATTTCCTCCATGCCTCTGCAAAGACAAGATATGCTCAAAACAAAATGATCTCTATACTGGATGTACATGGTACACAATTTAGAGGAGATAAAGACATTGGTAAACATGCACAGGAATATTTTACCAATGTCTATAAAACAAATGGTCATTATGTTTCTCCTCTGGAATTCTCTGATTTCAAAGCCACTGTAACTGATGACATCAATGCCAGTTTAACAAGAGAGTTTAGTGACAAAGAAATTCATGATGCGGTATGCCTGATTGGGGATGATAAGACACCAAGACCAGATGGGCTAACAGCTAGGTTCTATAAAGAATGCTGGGACATAGTGGGAGATCATGTCATTGAGGAAGTCAAAGCCTTTTTCAGAACATTGATTATGAAACCAAGCATTAACCACACAAACATTTGTATGATTCCAAAGATAGATAACCCCATCACTCTTTCTGATTATCGCCCTATTGCCTTATGCAATGTGTTGTACAAAATAGTCTCAAAGTGTTTGGTGCAACGATTGAAACCTCATCTCAATGGAATTGTATCTGATGCACAAGCTGCTTTTATACCAGGACGAATCATTCAAGACAATGTGATGATAGCTCATGAGTTAATGCACTCTCTCAAAGTTCGAAAAAGGGTTTCACAGACTTATATGGCGATAAAGACTGATGTTAGTAAAGCTTATGATAGAGTCGAATGGAATTTTCTAGAATCAACATTGAGGGTCTTTGGTTTTTGCGATCAATGGATATGATGGATAATGGCTGCAGTTAAATTAGTAAATTATTCTGTTTTAATCAACGGTGTACCTCATGGTAACATAATACCAGAAAGAGGAATTAGACAAGGTGATCTACTATCACCCTACATTTTCATCCTCTGTTCTGACATCTTGAGTCACTTGATAAATTCGAGAGCCAAAGATGGAGATATAAGAGGCATTAAAATTGGAGTTGGAGTACCAAGCATCACCCATTTACAATTTGCTGACGATTCACTCTTCTTCTGTCAAGCAAACAAACGAAATTGCCAAGCACTTAAGGATGTCTTTGATATTTATAAGTACTACTCTGGCCAGCAAATAAACAAATCAAAGTCAGGTATAACTTTTGGTTCCCGTGTTTATGGAATGACACAAGACAGATTGAAGTCGATCCTAAACATACCAAATCAAGGTGGAGGTGGTAAATATTTAGGTCTCTCATAACAATTTGGTCGAAAGAAAAAAGAAATGTTTACTTATATAATTGACCGAGTAAAGAATAGAACTTCTCATTGGAGCTCAAGAACCTTATCACCTGTTGGAAAGAAAATAATGCTCAAATCAGTTGCAGTCTCGATGCCTGTTTATGTGATGTCATGTTTTAAACTGCCAAAGGGTGTCACATCAGATATCAAAACTGTATTAATGAATTTCTGGTGGGAACGAAATTCACAACATCGTGGGATTCCATGGATTTCATGGTCAATACTTAAGTATTCTAAAAAGGAAGGTGGATTAGGTTTCAAAGATATTGAAAAAATAAATGATGCTCTTCTTGCTAAGCAAGCCTGGAGACTGATTAGATATCCTAATTCATTGTTTGCAAAAGTCATGAAAGCTCGGTATTATCGTGATGACAGTCTATTGGATGCAAAAGAACGAAAGAACCAATCTTATGGCTGGTCTTCCTTACTGATTGGACTGAAGCTGATCAAAATGGGCTCTCGTTTCTTAGTTGGAGATGGTAAGTCTATACGACTCAATACTGATAATGTACTGCCAGGGCATCCCCCTCGACCGATAACAACCATTAATGTTCAACATCATAATAACACATCGGATTCTTTGATTCAAGAAATAGGGAACTATCGTTCTTGGGATTTAAACCAAGTCGAGACTATACCTATAGTTGAAGATCAAGAAGATATCATGAATCTATATCTCTCTCAGATTGGAGCACCAGACAGATTAATATGGCATTATACAAGAAATGGTGAATATACTGTTAAATCCGGATATTGGCTACTTACTCATGATCCTCATGATGATCACCCTTTCCCACCTATTCCTCACGGCTCAGTGGAGCTCAAAAATAAAATATGGAAACTCCAAATCTTACTAAAAATCAAGCACTTCTTATGGCAGGTTCTGTCCAAAGCTTTACCTACAACCACCCGACTTCGAACTAGAGGAATGAACATAGTTGCTCTTTGTCCAAGATGTAACCAGGAAGATGAAACAATTTGACATGCTTTATTCATGTGTCCTTTTGCGAGAATGGTATGGCAAATGTCAAATATATCATCTCAATACAGTAATCAAGTACTCAACGGATACGGAGTCATCTATCGAAACATTTCTCAATACAGCAAGTCAACAAACCAACACTCAGAATTCATATTTACCTTTTTGGCTCCTTTGGCGTATATGGAAAGCAAGGAACACACAAGTCTTTGATGGTATTCGAGATGGACCTTCAACCACTGTTCTGAAAGCAGTTGCTGAAACAAAAGAATGGATCACAACACAAAAACTTGATACTCTGTTTATTCCAAGGAATGTTGTTACAAATATATCAACTTGGTCAAGACCAATCTATCCTATGGTTAAATGTAACTTTGATGCAGCTTTTGATATACACAGCCACACAACTTCAAGAGGATGGATAATCAGAGACCATCAAGGAGATGCATTGGTTTGGGGAGCAACAGTCTTATCTCACTCTCAGCCGGCGCTAGAAGCGGAAGCAAAGGCACTACTATCAGCATTAAAACATGCATTGATCCGAGGTTATAATTCAATGATATTTGAAGGGGATTGTGAAACTCTTGTTAAAATTGTCAATGGCCATCAAACGAATGCTTCCATTCTGAATGTGATTCAGGATATTCATCTGTGGAGATCAAAATTTCATTATTTTGTTTGCAATTTTACAAGAAGATCATGTAATGTAGCTGCTCATACTCTTGCAAAATTTGGTTGTCAAAATACTCTTTCTTATGTTGAATCTGTAACAAAGCCTGTTTGGCTCATTGAACCCCTTTGTAATGATTTTAGTTAAGTAATAAAATATTTGTTGAGTAAAAAAAAAAATATAGTGGGTGCAACCTTAATTTATTTTTGGAAAATTTTATTACTAAATCACGTTGTTTCCAAAAAACTTAAAAAGAATATTTTAAAGAATCATCTGATATCATCTAACTTACCATATTAATTTTCTTTATTAAATTATTCATCAAATAAAATACTTTGATATCTAACTTAACATATTAATTTGTTAGTTATCATTATACTTCACTTATCATTTTTATATATGCGTCTATTTTGTGAAACAAATAAATTATCATATTGTTTATTATAATTAAAAATAGTTTTATTTTTGTATATACCATAAGTTAAATTTTTAAAAACAAATATAAATTGTTCAATCTATAAAATATTCAAGTTTTAGTAATATTATTGTTTAAAAATAATATCTATTGAATTAAAAAATTTACTGAGTATCGGGTCAACATTTGAATATTTAAATTCAATATCATATATTTTTGTTGAATTTTACAATTTTATATAATATAATAAACTTTAAATATTTAAATAATTTATTTTGCAATATTGAAACTTGGTATAAAAGTTAGAAACTATAGACACTCTAAATTGATTTGTTATAGCAATACCAATAATATGTCACTATAATATGAAAGAATTTCAAGAAACCAAGTATATTAAAGCAAAAAATATAACAATATATTAAATTACTCATAATATAATTACTCGCTTTTGAAAAACTAAATTTCCAAAATTATTTCTTATAATGACATTTAAGTCATGATGTAGAATATACATTGTTGAAATAACTTCACATACATAAACTAATACAACATATTTATTTTAAAATATAAAATATACAAAACTTTGTAATAAAATTTAACCAATGTTATAGCATGGTTACAAAATATGTATCTTTTTTCAAGACATCATATTTAGCATATGATTTTATTGCATAATATTTTATCCAAAAAAATTTTAAAAACAATCACATAAATTATATTTATATAAAAATGAATTTCAACCTGTGCTCTAGCACGAGTCTTAATCTATTTAAAAACTTAATTAGGAGGTAACTTTTCTCTTTAATTTCAATCTCTATTGACCTACAAATGATTTGACTTAGGTTTAACTCTGAGCTCTTTCATTTTCTAGTTTTTTTAATTGATGTAGTAATTTTTTATTATATGTGTATTAGTTCGCCAAAAAAAAAAGTTTATCTAGTCATTCAAAGTTTTCAATTAAGTGATTGTTTTTCAGTCTAATCCATATATCCCACAAATTATTGACTTTGGTTTCACTCTTGGTCTTTTTTTTTTAAACAATTCTCTTTTAAGTGTATTAGTTAGTCAAAATAATCGCTTATCTACAAAAGTATATTTTTCACCAAGTACATTAGATCATGATTGAAATTTCATACTATTTTGATAATTACAAATTAAATTTTGAATTTATCCTAGCTAAGAATTATCTAGATAACTAGAAAGCAAAATTTAAGTTAATTATAAGAACTACGCAAACGAAAGTATGGATAAAAAGAATAAGAACAAGTAGGTTTTAAATGCAAAAGTTCTAAATTTAGATACAAAGCCTTATCGTGTTTATATTTTGTAAAAAACTTGTTTGATATCTTTCACTCGAAACGTTAGATTTCATATATAAAACTTATCTTTGTTTGGTAATTAACTAAAAATGAAAGTTTTTGTTTAGTTGATAGTTGTAAATATACTACGTAAGGGAAAGTTTAAACACAAAGAATGAAATAAAATATTTAAAATATAAGTTCAAAACTTAGACCTTATTGTCCTAATACCTTGCAAAAATATTGTTTATCTTCTTCCTTTGGAATGTTAGTTTTTATATACGGTGAGAAAAAATTGTATTTAGAGAATTTTAGTAAATATATTGTTCATCTTTTTTAATAATAAATTATCTAAATAAATAATTGATCGCAAGAAAATTAATCATAATTGAATTAGATTTTAGCATGTTTTAACCGAGTTATTTCATGTTAAACATTAAAAAAATATAGATAGTGCATATCGATTATTTTTGTCCACCATGGTGAGGGGATAATTTCAAAAATATACCACCAACGGTTAGAATCTGTCCGTAATCAGTCGAAAAGAAAAAAAAAATTACTGATAAAAAACTGACAATATTCACAAAATCTTTTCCGTCAAAGATTAGTCGACTTTTCCTTGGTAATTACCGACGATTTAAAGCAATAGCTAGGTAACTCTATCAGTTATTCCCTTGTTTTCTTGTAGTATATAGCTTTTGCATGTTCATTGATACAAGGTAAAAAGTCCAATTCTGACTCTGGCTTGTCCGTGACAACACAAAAGAAAATCAAATCCACCAATGTAGCACATGTATTCTAATTAACATTTCATCAACATACAGGTGATTCAAAAAGAAAAAAGAAAAAGAAAAAAAAACATACAGGTGATTCAGAACTGTTAGTTGACAAACTCTACGCTTAACCACAGCATTGATCATTGGCACCAAATCATAAAAAAAAAATAGTGGTCATTAACGTCCCAAAATAACTTGAATCTCTTCAAGACTTCAAGTCACAACTCTTTTTTTTTCTCCAACAACTCGACAAAACGCTAATGGGAACCGAATCATTGGTTGAGAGTTCAAAGAGGATCCTACATAAAAATCACATGGTAAATCGCTTAGCCCATTTTTCCCCAAGCCTTTGGTTTCTAACTTCTAACCATGGCTTCTCCCGTAAACCCTAAAAATTTCACACAAAACTAAGACACCAATCACAGTTCTAAGTACGAAGACACTTGAGAGACTAAGTGAGAGAAGAATGTATAGATCTCATCTCTAGATTTTCGACAGCTACTAAAACAAGGCATTGCTTTTTCTGATTATTTTTAATTCATATCTATATGAATTTTGTGGTGGTTTTAGTTTACATGAATTTTAAAATTATTTTTAAGTTATTAAAAGAATGACAACTCGAGAAACTAACTGATGGTTTTCAACTCGAGAAATTATTTTTAAGTTCTTTCAATCTTTTGTTTCAAATGGTTGCTTAAAATTGAAAAAGTGAGTTGAACAAAATTGGGTTGAATAATTTTCAATCCATTCATCTTCAAAATAGTGGTTGAACAAGTTGAACATTTTTGTTGTAGAATTTATTTTTTCAACTTTTTAAGTTGAATGGGTTGAATAGTTTTTTTTCAACTTCTTCAACCTCTTCCATCCAAATGGTGAAAATTAATTTCTATATATGGTAAGAATTTTTCTTATCTATGTATGAATTCTGACCAAAATATATTTTGTTCTAGCATCTAACAAAAAGTTTGAATTTAACATCTCATCAATGCTCTCGAGTCTCATTGTAATTTCCAAAATGAGATGTTTTAGACGTTTCAACCTTTCTATACCATCCCGGAATCACCCTATTTGTGTTTGTGACAAGTTGAGATATGCAAAGAGAACAAACAAGAGATTCTTGAAACTGATGATGACACAGAAAGAATTCAGCAGAGATAAGCACCAAAGTTGCGGTTTAGTTGGAAAGAAAGAGAGTTGTAAGCTGATGATGACACATGTGACTATCAGAAACACCGGCTTACTTGACTCTTTATTTCATTACGATTTCCAAGGTTAGAAGTGATCCACATAGCTATCTGATAAATCACATTATGCATTTTAAAAACTTTAGTATTGTCATCACTCTCCATCAATAAACAAGTATGAACTTTGGTTCATGGCTCTGTCACTAGACCCACTACATCTGTATCCACCTACAAATAATCAGTTTACCTAAATTCCCAAGGGTGAGCAAGTAATAACATATCATGAGGCATAGAGAGCTTGGGTTTAAGAATCTTTAGATGATGGATTAAAGAGTCAAGAAGGATATTAAGTGAATCCATTATATGGTTGACGCTTAGGAACTAATGACCGACGCATACAGTTAATAACCGAATTAATTAAATACAGTGTGGTGAATGCAAAGATCATGTTGAAGTTTTGATGAGTCTTTGCAGTGGACAAGTGGGGTCGTGATGAAGTTACTGAACCTGTAGACATCACGACAAAAGAAGATAATATAATCTCTCACTAATCGAGTATGAGCTTGTGAACATCATTAAAGAGTGATGTTGGGATACAAACAATGTCCCACATCTGAAGATTAGAAAATAAGTTTCTAATATATAAGTCAAGACCAACTCTAATTAGTATGAGGTCTTTTGGAAAGGACTCCAATAATATATCCGTGCGGGCTTTGCCACTTGGGCCCAAAGCGGACAATATCATACTTTTGGGAAGAAGCCTATTAAAAAATTGTGTGGGCTTTGCCACCTGGACCTAAAGCGGACAATATCATATTAATAGGGGAGTTGGCTTGAGCTTGAACAAGTGATGAATTAAAAACCGAAAACAATATAATAAGGATTCTCATTTCTTAATCTGTATGACAAATTAATGAAGTCTTTTCTGTTCCGGAGTTCTGTTTGCAGCTTTTCTCTTATATGGTTTTAATCTTAAATTTTATACCAAAAAATTAACTGATATATACTAAGGCCATGTTTATTGGTATATCAGATGGGGTGTTCTTAGGCATTTTAAAAATGAAAATAATTGAATAGTGGACTTAAGATCAGGCTCATTGATCTTATTTTAGAACTGTTCTTGGGCCTGATCTTGTGTGACGTGTCTCTCTCGTATTGGAAAGAATTAATTAAATAAAATATTTGTCTTGTTTAATTAATTAAGTAATATGTTTGTTTTTTAAAAAAAAAATTATTTACAATGTTTTTTTTTTTTCATAAAAATATGGCATTGTATTTTGAATTTTAGTAAAAGTTTTATAAGTTTGCAATTAAAATGTTATTTTATAAATTTTTTTAATTGTAATATGTTTAAGAATATTAATAAACATTATATTATTAAATAGTATTAAACATTCTTAAATTATTTATTAAACATTAATCTATGTATTTATTAAACATTCTTAAATTTCTATAAGAATATTATATTATTAAATTTTAAGATCTTACACATGTTCTCCCAATAACTAACTTCTTAACAAAAGTTCTTAACTACTGATCTTACATTATTTTTATAATATTTATACTCTAAGAACATCCTAAACTGATCTCCCTATAAACATGCCCTAAAGCTAAACTAACATCCAATTAATTAGCTCTCTATGGAGAGATATACAAAAAGAGTAACGTTACTAAAAAGATTTCAACAGATGCGAGAAACAACTTAAGTAAGATTCTAGTAGTCGTAGAGCTGGGGAAGTAAGCGGATCTTTGGAAGACAAGGAGATGAGGAAACCATTTTGAAAATCCTATCATTCCTCTTCTTCCAAATCATGTAAGCCAGAACTTGGAGAAGTAACCTTGTACTAGAAATAAGTAAAGTTCTTGGAGGATTAAGCAATATAGGAAACCGCGATGATCTTTTAAACCGACAATGATCTGCGTGCTAAACATACAAGCGAGATGCCAAATTAAAGCAAAGAGAATGCTCTCTCCCCGAACGGATCTTGCCTCTAAAAGAAACCAACTGCCTTCGTACTGCATCACATAGAACTTTTCCCATCCTTATAATCGAACACTTCTTTAACTGCAATAAGTTTTTGACACTAAAACAGACCACTAGTTTTTCAGCTTTCTTCCTGTAACATTAACTTACTTGACAAACAAGTATGTGAAAAAAAAAAAAGTATGTGGAAAGTAACACCAATAGTTCCATGAAACAGCTTGATGTAGCGGACATTACAACCGTATCAGTGGCGGACCAAAACTTGTGCAAGTCCCGACTGTAAGAGTCGATTTCATCTGACAGGCTTGGGCAAGGAAGCAATTGAAAAAAAAAAAAAAAAAAAAAAAAAAGGAAGCAATTGAAGTTGGGCCTTTTGGTTGGTAAAGGCCAGGTAAGAAACTGCTCTTGATCAAGGCCCAGTTAAAAGAAGAAGACTCTTGTTGTGTCGTTTTCTCTACGTGTTACTATTCACTGAATCTTGGTGATAAGGTTTGTTTCTCCTAGGTTTTGAATGTGAGTTGTAAAGGGAACTAGGGAAGCATCAACGGGTATATAAGAGGAGCATAGAGTGAAGACAAAAGTAAGGAGCATGAGTAGCAAGCGAAAAAATCTAGAGAGAAAGATAGAGGTTTTAACTTTTATCTTCTTCCTTTCATCTTGGTTGTAATCTTTCTAAGGGTTGTTTATCTTTCTGGTCTCCTCTGTTTAACAACGCTGGTTTTAGCTCTCCAAAACTTACCTTGGTCACATTGACCTTGGGAACTTGTAAACCTCTGTGTCTTTCTTTCTTTGCTTGTTCGTCACAAAGATCGACAAAACAGTTTATAACACAACACCAACAAATATTATCTTCTTTTAATAAACATTTGGTCAAGAACTTGCACAAGTTTTGAGTTTTTGTCTCATATTTATCAGTCCAATCAATAATCATGCAAACAATAATCATCTCTAATTTTCCTAGAAACAAAAATCTATATATAATAGCAACCCCATTTTTAGAAATCAATTTAAATCTAACGGATGAAATTATTTTTATTATTTCATCTAACGCTTTAGATTTATTAATGATCTCACAAGTTGCACTATTTTGATCCAGCAATTGTGTTTCTTCATCGTATTTCCAGCTTTCAAATGTTTGTACTTATTAGTTTTTTCACCTTTTTGTTTCATATATCTTTGTTTTTACACTTTATTGTTTACCATAAAAAAAAAGTTTTTATTTTTCAGAGTATTCTTTCAATTTATTAATGGACGTTGATTTACTCATCTTCGGTAAAATATGGACTGTTTTATTTATTGATTCTTTATTCAACCTTTGTTTGGTGTTATTTTTTATCTTATACCTGTATCGATTATCTCTTACAGATATTAATCTAGGTAATTGATTAGATTTATACTATTTGTTAATGATCTAAAAAGTTGCAAGGTTTTCTTCCCGATAAATATGTTTCTTCGTCGTACCCCTAGCTTTCAATCGCCTCTTTGTTTCAGCACTACTTTGTTTATATATATATATATATTTTTATGGATCTTGAAAAGAGTTTTTGTTTCTCTGGGTATTGTTTCACACCTTCAAGTTTTAAAAAATTTGAGTATTGTTTTCTTTCAATTGATTAATCGATATTACTCATCTTTGTAAAATTTGGATTTTTTTATTCATTGATTCCTTCATCCAACTTTTGTTTAGTATTGTTTTCCATCTTATAGCTGCATCGATTATCTCTTCAAATATTAATCTAGATAATTGATTGTGATTTCTAATTTTTTATAGATCTATCTTTCTAGCAATTTGGTTAGTTGTAGCTTTAAGCTCTTTCACCCTGCTTTTATAATTACTTTTTGTAAATTTCGAGAATTTGCTTTATGTGAATATCTTTTAAAATTGATTATCTAACTAAGATTCGTCAAACATAGATTCATATATCTTGTTAACATTGTTCGCTTATTGTCATTGAATCGATTTTTGTATTTACAACATAATTATTATTTGATTAATTAGATTGATCCATGTTAGACATTATTTCTGAATTTCATAGTCAATTAAAGGATTAGAGTAAATTTTCCACTGGAAATAATTATAATGTTAATCATTTCAAGTTTTCACAATCTTAGTATTTATTAAAATAGGATAATATTTGTCGGGATAATTACTGATTAGCAACTTTATAATAAGGCTGGTATAAATTAACAAAAAAATTATAGCATTGGTACAAAACCCGACCAAACATATAAATTACTCCCTCCGTTCTAGTTTAACTGTCGTTTAAGGTTTTTGCACACAAATTAAGAAAACTATTAAATTTTATGTTTTGTCCTTCATTAATATATTTTATAATTTTTTTATTGGTTGAAACTTTAAAACAGCAGAGATAAGATTGGAATATTCATCAAATATCTGCATTGAAAATCTAAAACGACAACTAATATGAAACAAAAATTAAATCCTAGAACGACAACTAATTAAATTAGAACGGAGGGAGTATAACATTGTGTATATGTATATCTACTTGTTCTCTCATATAAATTTATTAAAAATCTATTTGAAGAATTGATGAAGCTATTCGAAATTTCGAATCAGCACATGATTTCTTATCAAAAACGGAAACGTCAAAGAGAAAAACAAAACTCTTATGTATGCATGGTCACAACCGACCTGAGGTTAAATCAAAACCATAGACTTGAAAGTCACGTACATTAATCTAGAAGCTTACAATATTTAGAAAAAAAGAAAAGACTAAAACACAAATAACTCCTTGTTTCATTTACCCAAAGTTACGAATACGATGATGTCGTTACATCGTTCTGTTTCTTTCTAGGTTACCTCTGCCAGCCATATCCTCCAACAATATCTGAATCTTGTCAACCATCGAGATTATGAACTCTCTATCTGTCACGTTACTGTCATACCATACAAGTGAAATATATCAACAAGAGAAAGCTTATCAGGTTCTAGATGTATATTCTACTTGGCAAAAAGAAAAGAAAAAGTACCTTTGTTCTGGCAAGAACATGCCTTTTATTTCGGGAATAGACACTAAGGCTTCCTTCCATTTTATAGTTCTTTCTCGTTGGTGTTGATGATCGCGTTTCATATCCCGATAACGATCCCCAAATTCTCCTTTAAGTTGTTTCACGACGGAAGGTTCAATTTTGTAGAAGATGGGAACCACTATGAGACGGCCTTGGTCCTTGCGTTCCTTGATCTTGGCCAGCTCATCCAAGCACCAACGCGAACTTGTGTAATCCTTGGAGAAGATCACTAGTGCGATCTCAGACTCTTCTATTCTCTTCAATAGGTTAACCAAATCTGATCCCAAATGCTCGTCTTCGTCTATGAAGACGTTTATATCCGCTTCTTTCAAGGCAGCGTAGAGAAAGCTTATAAAGTTTCTGCGCAATTCTATTCCCCGGAAGTTGATGAAAACTTGAGGCCCCAGCGAGTTGGGTCTCACAACCGAAGATGAAGCAGCCATGAGAGAGCTTTATATATATAGAGGACAATGCAAAAAAGACAGTTTAGGTTAATTATAAATTGTTTGATCTTTTTATGTTTTGTCAGATTGCTTTGAATGTAATGCTACCAATTTCATTATATGTTTGGATTCTCGAAATAATATCTATACTAGTATTTTTGTAGCAACTTTTGACAAAAAAAATTCATTTTGGAAAGTTTTTACATTTAATGCATTGACTTTAATATTAGTTACCAAAACTTCAAAATTAATTATAGGTAAGATTTAGAAAAATAAAAAAATCTTTCTACCTCATTCAAACATAAATATATGATTTCCTTTCATTATTTATTTGAATTTATATTTAAATTATATTGAATTATTCTATAATACATTTAGTTAATAAAAATTGTGATTTTTTCCTGCATATGATGTAATAAAAAAAAATTAAAAACGGACATATATTACTCAATAGATGAATAAAAAAATACGGGTACAATATCCCACATCGTCTAAAAAAATTGGGCAATGGTTCAGAGTCATATTATAAAAGAGACCAAAATGATTCTGAATACAAATGAGTAGAAAGGTTGATTTATCAGGCATTCAAACTTTAAAACTTTTATTTGGTTTATTCCGGTTCTTTATTTTAAATATTTTTAAAAGGTTAAATATGAAAAATATTTAAAACTTTTAAAAAGTTAAATATGATAAATATTATACCGTGGATACACAATAAATATTAAAAATTAAGATGATATAGTGTGAGTTAAAATATCTCGGGACGGGGTTATATAGCGGACTGGTTTTATCGATATTTAACTATTTATATAGATTAAAAAATATTATTAATTCGGTGTTATAGGGATAAAACATCATTTCATTATTTTGTTAACACTATCGGTATCAGAGAATAGACATATCTAATTATAAATATTATGTAAAAAATAAATTATATTGCGGTATTATATGGTTTATTTAACAATTATTATATAATTATAACCTATTTAACCAACAAACATAAATTATAATTTAAATATTTTAGTTATAAATAATTTTGTCCTGCGGTGTACCGAACTACCGCGGGTTAATTATGCAGTGAAACCAAAGCCGTAAATATATATAGATATATAGTATTTATGTTAGCTATTAGCAATCAAAAATCTAATAACGATGATGAATGGTGGTATATAACACTTGTTCACATATTTAATATATACTATATGATTCCACTATTTTTTACCATTCAGAATATTTATCAAATTTTTACGTTGGTAAAATAATTCCATTATGTAATACTAATGTGTTAGAAATATAGATATAAATATATATATAAAAATGTGATCTTATACTAAATTTAGCTTTTCAGTGTTTTATAATTATACTACAAAAAAAAAAAAAAAAAAAAAAATTCTAGTTCTAGTTTATTTTGTTTCACTAACAACTATTCACTTATTACATTATTTCGCTATTCATATGATATACTAGTCAACCCAATAAGAAAAAAAAAAAAAACAGTAATGTTTTCCCCGATAAATAAAAGCTTTGATGTTTGTAGAGTTCTGTTCTGTTTTTAAGGAAAAACTTACTTTGGTGCCTCGTGCTTATTGAGACTGAGTCCCCTTGCTGGGACCAATAAACAGTCACTATTTTCTTCTCCTCTATTGCCATTCATTCCTTTGCAGATTAAGCTTATGAAATCGTTCTCGGATGTCTCACTTTGATATGCAAAATACATATATATATAAAAGCTTTCTTCAATTGGTATCCGAACACAAAAAAAATTATCTTAATTAAGTAGATCCACCATTTTATCAAAGTGGAAAATAAAAACCTGTAATTTGACAAAGTCAAGGATAACTTTGGGAAAATAGTATTCAAAGCTGACTTCCATTGCTGGAATGTTTCTGGTTCATGTCGATATTTTTCTTCCAGAATCCTGAAAGTTATCCAAACACATAATAAATGATACAATCTAGCTTTTTTTGTCGAAATATGATACAAGTTACCATTTTAATTGTTGATAGGAACGTAAAGTGGGAGACCTGTATGCTGGCAAGGGCATGTCGAATGTTTGGGAAGTTGAATTCAAAGCTTCCGTCCATTTCTGTATTCTCTTTGGTTCATGTTGATATCTTTCAACCAGATCCCTGAAGTTATCCCCGAATTTTCCTTTAAGACCATTCACCACGGTGGCATCAAGCTTGTAGAAGATGGGAATCACTCTAAGTTTTCCTTGATCCACGCGTTCCTTGATATGTACCAGCTCGTCCAAACACCTTTTTGACTTGGTGTACCCCTCGGAGAAGATAACCAACGCAAATCTTGACTCACTTATTAGGTCTTTGCCCTTCTCTTCTTGCTCGTTTGTAAACACGTTAATGTTTTTGTCTTTAAAGCCACGCAAAAGAAAGCCGACGAAGCCGTCGCGTAGCTCTTTCCCCCGGTAACTGATGAACACTTGAAGTCCCGTCGGGATCAATGAGACATTAGAAGAAGAAAAAGAAGATGATCCTGCCATATCGAAGAGCAAACAAAAGGAGTTTTATCGTATCTTGTTTGAGTTTGCTATATGGACTGATGAAGCTTATGTGTATACTTGGGTTGAATTTGAAAGTACTTTATAGAGTTAGACAGGTGATATTATTATCGTCACTGATCGTATGTTTAATATTTTGCAAAAAACTACTTTTTGGCATTTTCCTCAAAAATTTAGTGGCCAAAAATAGAAGTTGCAAAAGATTACATAACTAGTTGACAACTTGTCTTTTTTTTCTTTGGTCAAACTAGTTTTCGAATAATATTAATATCTAGAAAACAAGTTGACTTCTTCTCTGACTAACCTCTCTAAGAAAATTTGCCTAATATATATAGATAAAGTAATTAAGAAAATATTATAGTTGACCAAAAATTGTGACACCTTTCTTTGTGTTCCCACTGACTATTGCATGGAGCATGGTTATTTCCTATCGGTAGTCTACATTAAATGTTCTTCACCCAACTTAACATTTCCTACACTGTCAATAACTTTCATATTATATGTAATATCTCTCGACTAGACACTAGTGATCGTAATCTTTTCTTCTACAATGATCCGCTTCATCCTCATTCTTGTTTGGTGGTGATGGTATTAGAGACAAATATGACATTTACACGCTCTTCTATAAAAATCTAGTAGAAATGTGTTTTGAGAGTTTTGAGTTGCTCATGTATTGTTCGCACATATCAATTCAGGTCCACTCGTTGATATGTCAATATGCCTTTTCTAACTTGTCCTAGACCCTTCTTACACTCGTAGTAATAAGAAGCCTTTAAATCGTTTAATAAGAAAAATCAACTTCAGCCCAAAACCAAAGTAGGTTTATTTCTATCATATCCCATTTTATGTCCAGAGGGGGTTTTCTTTCTATGACCAATATGGCAATATGAATTGGACTTTTAAAAGCCCATTCAAAAATTTTATCAAATTTGGAATCATCATAGATTTGATCTTTAAAGATGAAAACTTGTTTACAAAAAAGATTTATTTTTAGGTTCATTTTTCTTTTTGTGCAAATTGTACCTAAAAAACTATAGAGAAGGGGTCAGATTAAGAAGCACACATTAAAACTATATTCGTCTTATCAACAGACTAATGACAAAACTTAGAATAATATTTAATAAAAGCAATGTTAATTGATTTGATAACTAATCCAACCGCTATAGGGTTTGTATTTGATGATATATTGATATTATACAGATTAGGTTTTGCTGTCACGATCCATATCTCATGACTGACCAACATGAACCAAACATGAAATTGAATGATGATGATGATAGCACTCGATGTAATTCTTTGTATTTAGAATATCGAACAAATAAAGTCTTCTTCCAATATAATAATATTTTATTTTAATCTAATGTATTATGATTACACAGAAATCGCTTCGTGAAGGTCTCGACTCGAGTACATATACGGTAACTATATATTATAAAAAAAAAAATAGAAAAGGTCGATGCTCAACTTTTGAGTTTTTCTCACCATCTTTTTCAGTCCAATCATGCAAAACATTTATCTGCCATCTCTACGAGAATTCTCCTAACATATAAATTAATTTACTTTAAGAAGATATTATTGCTATATCGGACAATCGGTGATTATTACAGAATACATTATTTATAGTGAGGCCGGTGCTATAAAAACAACATGTATAGCAAAGGCGGTAACAAACCCAACCAAAAACATATGTCATATAACTATATATTTTTATAGCCTATCTACTAATTCCATCATACAAAATTTATTAAAATTGATAAAGATTGTTTACTATGTCGTAAGGATTATCCCATGTATTATATTTGTTTAAGAATTAGGATAGTTTTTGGTAAACCCCTTTAGTTAATATATAACCTTATGCGTGCATGCATCTTGACGGATCACAATTAAGTTATATAGTCTTCTTCAAATTACCATTTTGCCTGCTCATATTGATTTCGACGTTTAACTTATCATTTTTCATAATTGGATTTAGTTACTTAAAAATTATAATAGCCGCGTAAGATTGTCATTGGGTTTGGGCAGCTTTAAAATATTCAAAAAATTCTCCGTCATCTTTTTAAACTGACGTAGAATCATTGGAAACTGATGATATTATTTAGCGTTTAAAACAATCAAATCATATCTTTCAATATTTTCATATGATAAACATCTTTGACATGCATCACAACATGAATTGGTAACTAATTGATTAGTTTGTTTGTTAAATTAAAATCGTATGTAGTACTACAACTTGTTTGGTGTTCGTACTTCTAATATTATTTTTTTGTCAATGTTAATTTTTTTATTAATCTCCTTTTTAATAAAAAGGAAGTACACAACATAGTTTTTGTAGACTTTATAATTTTAATAAATAGTTACAAATAGGTTATATATAGGTTATAGATTAATCTATATATTAATATTAATAGTTACACTTAAATATTAGGTATATTCTAAATTGATAATTGATATATTAATGACAACAAATAAAATCATGGATATTCCAAACTGTATTTTTGGAAGATTTTAGTCCTATATCACGTTGTTTCCAAAGATCTTTTAACACAATATTACAAATTTATTTTCCAAAGATTTTATCAATAGATCACAACGTTAACCAAAGATAGATTACAAAATTAATAGATTGATTGGTTACAAGTTAAATAGTGGGTTAAAAGATAGATTATAAAATAAAATTTAACCAGTGTTATTGCACGGGTACTTATCTAGAATCATTAACAATATAAAACTTACAAAATATGTGTTCTTTTTCAAGCCTTCATATTTATCATATGATTTTATTGCATAACGTTTTATCCAAAAAAAACTTTTAAAAACAATAACTTAAAATTATATTTTATATAAAAAATATAATATAAATAAAATGAATTTTAACCCGTGCTCCTTTTTAATAAAAGGGAAGTACACAACATAGTTTTTGTAAACTTTATAATTTTAATAAATGGTTACAAATAGGTTATATATAGGTTATAGATTAATCTATATATTAATATTAATGGTTACACTTAAATATTAGGTATATTCCAAATTGATAATTGATATATTAATGATAACAAATAAAATCATGGATATTCCAAGAATAGAATCCGAGGATTTGCTTGGATTTGTCCGCTTCATTTCCCACGGTTTACTAGTCCTATATCTCGTTGTTTCCAAAGATCTTTTAACACAATATTACAAATTTTTATTTTCCAAAGATTTTATCAATAGATCACAACGTTAACCAAAGATAGATTACAAAATTAATAGATTGATTGGTTACAAGTTAAATAGTGGGTTAAAATATAGATTATAAAATAAAATTTAACCAGTGTTATTGCACGGGTACTTATCTAGAATCATTAACAATATAAAACTTACAAAATATGTATTCTTTTTCAAGCCTTCATAATTATCATATGATTTTATTGCATAACGTTTTATCAGAAAAAAAAACTTTTAAAAACAATAACATAAAATTATATTTTATATAAAAAATATAATATAAATAAAATGAATTTTAACCCGTGCTCTAGCACGGGTCTTAATCTAGTTTGTATATTAATTAAGTAGCCCGATTTCATTATACAACTTCCACATATTCATAATACGGTTTCTGATAAAGATTTAGTAAATTAGCCTGAGAAGTAGGTGAAGAAGTTTCTCGATGGCCTGTCATATAGTATTTGATTGTAATGTGAAACTAGTAGAGTTTATGAACAGGAACATTAACTAAAGCAAAGTGAATTCAAATATGAGTGTCATGTGAAACTAATAGTGATTTTCTTTTCTTGGTCTGAACTCTGAAGTAATAGTGATTTGATTATGAACAGTGTAACTTTAAACATTAATTAAAGCAAATGGAATTCAAGATTAGCACAGAGGTTGATTGTCCGTCCGAATCATGACAAAAAATATACACAAAATTAAGTAAATCATGATAGTGATTTTTTTTTTTTTTTTTTTTGTCTACAAAAGATCAGCTCAAACGAGCCAATGGGAAGGAAAATTGTTTACAAACAGAACATGATGCGGAGAGGTACGCGCTTGGCGTGCCAAAGAGTCCGCAGTTACATTAGCTTTTCTTGAAATATAAGATAAAGAGAAAGAAGAAAATTCTTCCCTATCCATCGTGATGTCGTCCAAGTACGTCGAGAAAGCTGGCCAGTCAGAGGGAGAAGACACCATCTTCACCAAATCCGCACAGTCCGTATAGAAAGCCACGTCCCCAAAATCATGGCCAATCATGCACCGCATCGCCCACAGGAAAGCTTCAGCTTCGGCATGTAATGGAGATAGACTTCGACGAAAACTCCTAGCGCCCATCAGCGGCGACGCATCCTGTAGTGAGGTACAACACCATCCAGCGCCTGCAAATTGGTCTCCTGCTTTCCAGGAACCATCTATAAAGCAACGGTAACCCGAGAACTCAGTTGGAAGTGTGTTCGTGGCCGCCGGAACCGATAAACCTACTGGGAATGAAACAGGGATACCGATATCCTCCTCGAGTTGTGCCTTCTGCCACCATGTAGCTTCGCCTTCTGCAATCCTAACAATATCCTCCGATTTCTCCACAATATTTTCATAAACTCGTGCATTTCGGGCTTTCCAAATATACCACATAAGCCAAGGAAAAGTCATAATATTTGCCCCTGGATTTTGCTGTCCTAAGAAGTGGTCCACATTTGCATACACCGATTCCGTCGGAAAGGAGAGTGGGCCCACCGGGACATGGGCCAAAGCCCATACCTGTCGAGCAGGAGGGCAGACAAAAATTGCATGATTTATTGTCTCTTCATCCGCTCCACAACGAATACATCCAATGTCACATGCAAGACCTCGACGCCCCAGGTTAGCCGAAACCGAAATGCATCCAGTTAGGACTTGCCACATAAAATGTTGAATTTTAGGAGGGCAACGGACCC
The DNA here is from genome assembly GCF_030686135.1 of Camelina sativa. Classification (NCBI taxonomy): domain Eukaryota; kingdom Viridiplantae; phylum Streptophyta; class Magnoliopsida; order Brassicales; family Brassicaceae; genus Camelina; species Camelina sativa. Next base: position 31,909,663 of record NC_141899.1, read on the forward strand.
TCCAAACGCTAGCTAGGAGGGGGGTAATTTCCGGCCCAGAACCACAGGGCTTAAAAGTCCGCGTTTCATCTAAACGTGTTGTGTGATAGCCCGATTTGACTGTATACCGCCCTGTTTTCGTAAAATACCAACCGAAAAAATCAGCCCTCTGATTACCACCTAGAGGTATAGCCTGGATCAAAGCCACATCGTCTGGAGCAAAATGCTCATAGAGCATGTCCATCCGCCAAGAGTTAGTCTGACGATCAATTAAATGAGTCATTTGAAGGGAGAGGTCCTTTACCGGGCCCCTACTTAAAGCTGGTCTCGGGAATTGAGCTGGCACCCAAGGATCAGACCATATGGAAATGGTGTCCCTGAAGCCAACCCGTTTAATAAGTCCTTTGTTAACCAGAGAGCGAGCGGAACAGATACTCCTCCACCCATACGATGGGGAGTAAGACCTAATTGGATCCAACGGATGCGTATTCCTATAGTACCTACTTTTAAAAACCCAGGCAAACAGGGAATCCGGAGCATCAATTAGTCGCCAAAGCTGTTTAGCCAGCAAGGCTGTATTAAAATCATCCACATTCCTAAATCCAAGACCACCTAGCTGTTTACTAACGCATAGTTTTTTCCAAGCAAGCCAATGCATGCCCCCTGACTGTCCATTAGAACTCCACCAAAAGTTCGCCACCGCACTAGTAAGTTTGGATGTGATTGTTTTAGGGATCCGAAAACAAGACATCACGAAGGTCAGGCACAGCAGTAGCTACAGATTTAATCATTACTTCTTTCCCCCCTTTCGAAAGCAAATTTGCCGTCTAACCATTCGTGCGACTCTGAAGCCGTTTACGAACAAAAGAAAAAACTTTGGTTTTGGCCCCACCCAAGCTTTCAGGTAAACCAAGATATGACCCCATACCACCCAAAGTGGTGATCCCAAGAACATCCTGTAATTCCGACTTCGTTGTGTCCTCAATTTTGTGACCAAACTGGACCGATGATTTTGCAAAATTTATTTGTTGACCCGAAGCAGATTCATACTGCTTTAGGATATCTAGAATAACCCGACATTGTTCTCTGTCTGCCTTACAAAAGAACAGGCTATCATCCGCGAACAACAAATGCGTAATAGGCGGGCATTTATTTGCAACTTTGATCCCCGTAATAAGTCTGTCCCTTTCTGCCTTTCTTATATTAGCAATTAAAACTTCTGTACATAGAATGAACAGATAAGGAGATAAAGGGTCTCCCTGTCGTAACCCTCTCTGTGGAATAATCAAACCATTTGGCTGGCCATTAAGGAGAACTCTATACTCAACCGAAGTGACACAAAACATTATCCAGGACACCCATGTCTCTGCGAAACCCATTTTTCGTAACAAAGCTGCCACAAAATCCCACTCAACCCTATCATAAGCCTTACTCATGTCTGTTTTTATGGCCATAAATTTCGTCTTACAAGACGGGTTAGTACGTAAACCGTGAAACATCTCTTGTGCAATAAGTATATTATCTGAGATCAACCGGCCGGGAACAAAGGCCGATTGGGTCTCAGAGATAAGACCAGGTAAAACCCTCTTAAGCCGCTGACACAGTATTTTCGAGATGATTTTATATCCCACATTACATAGACTAATCGGCCGCAATTCTGCCATCCTAGTAGGCTTTGCCACCTTTGGAATAAGACAAAGATGAGTACGATTAAGATCCTTTTCAAAAATCCCCTCCACAAAAAACCTATTAACCAAAGCCACTACGTCCCTTTTCACTATTCCCCAAGCTTTCTGGAAAAACAGAGCAGTCATCCCGTCCGGGCCTGGGGCTTTAAAGTATTTTCAAAGACGCGCTCGCAATCGAATTACTGGCTTGTTTTCTAAAGACAATGTTTGGTCAACTGAGGATGGGGACATTTGTCACACGGCAGTATCATATTTCGAGGAATTGTTTACGTCAACAAATCCGGAAAACTTTGAGGAGATTTTAAGGAAGGTAATTCCGGTAATTACTGATGAGGAGAATGAGCGGCTTATAGGTCCGGTAACAGAGGCCGAGGTAAAGTCAGCTTTGTTTATCATGATAGTGATTTTCTTTATGTCATAAAATATACTAGTATGATAGACATATACTTTATAATAATGAGTGACTAGATCTGAAACCGTGTCGTGGTTAAACACTTAGGCGGCGGGATTAGTGGGGACAAATTGATTATGGAGTGCATTTAAATCATTCCATTTAGATAGGTGGGACGATGATTCCTAAACTCTAACCTAACGGGTAGGGTAGACTTTAGAATGAAATTTTGAAAACAGTCTACATTTTTATATGAAAAAATTAACCTCAACTTCATCGTGGTTGTAGAGTTAACTGAAAATTTTCATGGGTTATTTACTGTGGTCAGGTTCTATATAGACCTAGCTAAAATATATTTGAATATGATGTATCCTTCGAAGAAATATAAACTGTAATGCTTCAATACTGGACTTCGCGGTGAATCATTACAACTTGGAAGCGACGACAGAGACGGTCTAATCCAACTTCTAAAAGTATAGTATGAAACAAAATATGGTTGTACTCTCTAATCAATCAAACGTTCTATATATCTAGATTTTTCAGTTTGGTCCCAAAAGACAAAGTAATCAATCAACACATCATTTGAGATGTTTGAAACGTGGATGTGTAAGAGACCCACTCCACGATGACTTTGCCTTCTTCCTTGCTTTGGGAAAAATGGGGTCTATAATAAAAGGTCCAATCATGGTTACAAAATTTACTCAACTATACTTTATAAAGAATTTACTCAACTATTCGTAATTTGAGTAAACGAAACACTAAAAATGACTTCAACTATAAAGTATAAACATTATATTAAGAAGACGATATCCACTAAATAAATAAATAAAAGTTTGCATTGTTTCTTTTTTAAATACAATAAATAACATCAGTATTTTTGGAACCTCATTAGTATATCAATATACTGATTTTTCAAATCGATTTTACTTGACTTTTTCCATATTGTATATGGATGGAGAACGACCGGAGCCAGAACCATCTCGCGAGAACCATCCTTGATCAAATCAATTGTCACTTTATACAAAAGCAAAGAACTTGTCCGAAGATAAAATGTTTTACCTTAAAATCGCAAAGACGCAAAAAGTAAAACGGATATTGAATAAAATTAAAATATTATAAATTAAACGACAGAAACCTGAAACAAGTCAGAAGAAAATCCTATAAAAAAAAGATTGACAGATGTGAACATTAAGATACTTTCACTAAAATAGTGGGTCCTTCTATATATTTTAATGTTAGTTTTGTAATCATAGTATATTAATATAACTCACTTGATTTGTTATTAGTCGTTTTTTAACTCTATCTTTCTTCTTTTGTCCCGAGGACTTGGCGGACACGAAGGGAGGAGGAAAAAGGAAATACAAGTGGCAAAAGTAAAAGATGAGATGCTGAATAAGTCATTAGTGGGACGTGCAATTATCATCGATTCTCTTGTGTCTTTTTCTTATTATAAGCAATAATTATTATAAAAAAACGAAAGAATCGAAAAATTAACTAGAATATAGGTTAAAAGGTAAAGTACATTTTTGCTTTCTCAAGTGTAGTCCACCATTTCATAAGTTATATATATGGTCCACTATAAAGTATTTAATACCAAACCGAACCATATCATACGTCGTATATATATATACTAGAAAGTAGTTCACGCGATGTGTGGATTATGTATGCATTATTAATTTGAAATAAAGAATCAAGTTTCTATTCAATTGTATATGAAATGTACATGTAATTGTTAATATATTTCTTGAAAATTAATTTTTATAATATTACAGATTAATTATAATATTTTAATATATAAATATTATATGATGCTTCATAAAAGAGTCATTTTGAGATAGAGAAAAAAGTTAAATTACACAGATTTGTTAAAAATATTTAACGATATGTTACTATAATAATAGGGCCATTGTTTTAGTTACCAGAAAATTAATTGAATTTGGTCTTTTCGTTAGGGCCATTGTTTTAGTTACCGGAAAATTAATTGAATTTGGTCTTTTCGTTAAGTAATTAAGATAAATTATATTTATTTACATTTTTGTCTTTTTTTGGAAAAAAAACTGATAAGTAGTCTAAAAATAAAATTGCAAGACCTTACTATAAAATTACTTTGATAGATAGTGAAGTGACCTTAGTGCAATGGCAGGAAGTAAGTCCATCTGTAGAAGGCACCATCAAACCAGAGATCGAATCCCGCTTCCTACGAACGTAGGAATTTGGTTAATAGGCCGGCCAGTTGTGGCCTAATAGTTGACAAAAAAAAAATATTACTTTGATAGATAATTTAATGTTGTTCTATATATTAATTTTACTTTCATCATCTAAAAGTAAGACTTAACAACAAATAATTTTAAAAGAAATACCCTCTCTTGTAATCCATTTTCAATAATATCCTTATATATATACAAAATAACTAAATTCTTAACCCTAAAGTTCAAATACTAAACATTATCTCTCCATCACTCTTGAATGAACTTGCCTCAACCTTTTTTTTTTGTTTTGTGAATGATTACGTAAATAAAACATTTGACTATTATAAATTTTATACTATGGAGTATTGATGTACCATTTTTCTATTGCTTGCTTTTTTACGACTCACCTCTGTATAATTAACTTTTATTTTGCTTGGTCCAAATGTTTGAAGTGCCTTTGATATGCCTCCATCTTCATGGATAGTGATTCTCCACAATCCAGTCTGGCCAATATTGTAATATGAAACAAAATCCCTTTCATCCAACAAAATAAAAATGCTGCCACAAATCATAATCTGGCCTTCTTTCCATTTATCATTGAATATTTTAAATAGTACATTAGTTTTATAATTATGTGGAACTGTATTAAATGGTTATATTAGACAATACTCCCTCTCTTCCTGATTAAACCATATTTTAGGATTTTAAAACATATTAGAAACTGATTTTAGTTGCATTTTTTTTTCGATCAACAAATTTCAACCAATAATATTCAGTTTCTTTTTTGAAGTTTACAATTTGTCATTAATTACTTATTAAAAATATATAGAAAACTTAAATTTTGTTTTTTGTGCAACATTTTTTCTCTCTAGAAAATTGATTAATAAGGAATGGATGGTGTAAATTTTAGTGAGAAAAACATATTGTTTAATAGGACAAAATTATTTTACAAAATATTCCTTGTCAATGCATCTATGTAACTATTCTACCAAAAATAAAATGCGTCTACGTAACTATAAAAGTTGAAAAAGACTTGGCCATGTTTTTCACTCTTCTTCTCATCTGTGAAACACAGAACACATGACATATACTGATGTTCATATATTTTACCTTGTTTTCCTTTAGTATATTCACATCTTTTGCATCTTTTCCTATCTATTTTGGCCATTATTGTGTAGCTTTAGGACTGTTCATGCATTAGAGTATAGATGCATTGCATTTGCATATTTTCTTGCATAAACAGGTGATTTTGGAGCCTAAGGAACATGGAAGCAATGCTAAAGAGGAGTGAAGCTATGAAAAGAAGAAAGCAAGGGAGTTAGAGCTGAAGAATCAAGGTCCGGAGATCCACTCGACCGCCCACTCGACCAGACACTCGACCGTGTGCGGAGAAGGACTTGACCGAGTGGAAGGAGCAGAAGAAGAGCCAACTCAACCGGTCACTCGACCGAGCACCAGGTCGAGTTGACCGAGCCGCCTAGCTATTTTGTCTTTTAGCATTTTTAGGGCTTCCACTACTTTTTCTATAAAAGGGTCTTGTACCCTTCAGCCACCAAGAGAGCCACCTTTGGTTAATTATAAGGACCCCTTGCTAGACATCAAACCTCTGTTTGATCATCAAGGATTGGAGAAGAGTACCATCATATCAAGAAACTTGACGATCTGTTTTCCTCTTGCAGCGATGATGATACATTAGAACAGGTCTAGAATTTGAGAGTAAATTTGAGTCCAAGTATTTAAGTATTGTCTACCTATGACTATATGTATATACATTTTTGATAATTGTCTACCTATATGTATATACATAGGTATATGTATATGTATATACCTATGAAATAAATCCTAAAGTTCATACATATTTACATGCATGCCATTGACATTAAATTTTAAAAGAAAATTTAAAATTAAGATTTTGCTTTTAAGGAAAAATTCTTAAAATATCTTAATCAATTAACCACTGCTTAAGTATCGTGTGGTCTAGATCGAGAACTAAATACAGCTTTTAATATGTCATTAAGTATTGGTTTCTTACCAAAATTTAAATACAGCTTCCGCTGGCGTTGCAAGAATCCCATATCTGGAATAACGCAACCTGGAGATCTCATCTTGATTGAGCCTCATTTCCTAAGAACACAACATTCCCAAAGCTCATTAATTAAAAAAAACCTAAGACTTGATTCAAGAGAAGCTGTTCTGTAATATTTGTAAGGTAATCGAATAGATTGGCTTACCTTGTGTAGAGAACTTAACTTAACAAGAAACTAAATTTATAAGTTTGTAATTGGTTTAATTTGCTTCTTTAGTTTACTTCTTTACACAAACCGTTTAATTATTCTGGATAGAATAAATTTTAAATTCCAAAAAGCTTTTTAAAAGTATAAAAATTTACACTTATTAAAAAATAAAATATCATGAAAAATATTATCTAGCAGGATAAGCTTGGATATTAGTAGAAATTTAAAATTATATCATTAAATGTTACAATATGGGTAAATCTTCAGTTCATAATTTTGTTAACTCAATCAACATTCAAATATTAAGCAGCATATCTAATTGAGTTTATTAAATTATGATTATGTCAAATAAACAAATTGTACTACATTATACCATAGGTTATATCCTAAATTTAACAATTTCAAAATTAAAATACAATATAAAATCTTAAACATGAAACAAAATTAACAAACAACCACAATTTATATTTTAAAAAAATTATCCTGCAATGTACCGGTAATCATTCCTATATTTAAAACCGGTAAACCTCAAATATAGTAGTTGTACACTAAATAGTATATAGATATAAGGGATATACATTTACAATTTATAAAACATTAGTCACATATATAGTTAGTCTATTAAACAAATTATATTTTTATTTTACATTGGAAAATATAGTCACACGGTGTACTTCGGGTTAAAATCTAGTATACGTACACTATTTGAATGTTAGATAGATGTTACTCTTAGGTTCAAAATATTTTATTTTCAGTTACAAATTTGGGAATTGTGGAATTTGGTGTCATAAGTTTTGTAACATAAATATTTGCAACGGAAATCTTTTCATTAGATTAAATACAGTTCAATGTATGGTTATTGAAATTATAAAAACGCATATCTCTTTAATGCATGGTGAAAGAAATTTGTAACCCGCTACATGATATTAAATATAAAATTTCAATATATTTTCCATATAAGAAATAATAAAACTTAATGATTGAATTAATACTATTTTAAATATGCCACTTACGATTGTGTAGTGAAATAAACAGATAGAAAATCAAGGAAAGTCAACATATATCAAAATCTTCTTTTATATATATTTATATGATTTTGAACAGGACAACAATTCTGAAATGCTCTTGACATATCGAATTTATGTTGATACATGTATTGATATGAAAGGAAAAGCTATTATTGTGTAATTTATATATTATTATGTAATTTATCTAAATTTAATAGGATTTAATTGGAAGTGGCTAACTTTATTGCCTACTCAATTAATGAAAGAAAACTTTATATGATTTTAAAATGTGTAATAATTAAGGTTTATAAAATTACATAAAGGCATAATCATAATCATGTATTTAAATTATTTCATTTCTCATCCAGGATATGGTTTTTATTATGATATTTTCTTTTATTATAAAATAGTGTGTATTTTTTTCACTTTAAAGGATGGAAGACAAATTAAATAAAATGTAAGAAAATGTGTAAAACAGATGTATCAATTATCAGTTATTTATTAGTAAATGTTTTAGAATATTAAATTTTGTTTCAAATATATAATATAAGATTTTATTATAAAATAATCTGATTTTGTTTGACAAAAGAACTTAAGATATAAAAGGGAATTTAAAAATATATATGTCAATTGTACCAACTGGATAAGAGAGGTATGATTATTTGGAATTGAAAGTGATATAAATTTGTTTTAAAAATGGAAATAAATGATGACAGGTGTCAATAAAAAAGAATGTCAAATGTCGCAATGTGAGTAAGAGTTAGAAAAAACTTTCTCATATTATATAAGATATATATATATATATATATATATCTTGTTCAAAAGTCTATATATTTACAATTTATAATTAAATGTAAGATATATATGATCCATTAATATTGTATAAACTCAAACTACGGTTTTTTTTTCATTTTGCCAGTGGTGATATTTGTTTTGAGTACAATTAGTGTTTGATTGTTTCGGTGGAAACATTTCAACGTGATAACCAAAGATATCGAATATTGCAATAATTATAAAAAGAAGAATAATCTTTTTAGTTATGACCATACAGACTTTGTAGTAGTCATAGTTCATTTGTTATTTTCTTTTCTTTTAAACAATGTAAAATTTTCATCTATACTTCGATTCTAGTCTGCAGGTTTTGATATTCGAGATGAAACTCCTTGCTTCCACAAATTTATGATAAATGAGTGTATCCTCAATCTCAAGATAATACGGAATAAATTTTAGTTCTGGTTTTTATTAGTATAACAACTAACGTGTGCGTGAGACGATGATCAAGTTCCCATGTATTTGTGTTTTCGGTGGCATGTGAATGTGATGATTAATTTTATTGCATACTGTTTTTTCTTTTTTCTTTTTTTGTCTTAGCCATCCATAATCTTCCATTTTCTCTTAATAATATAATAAAAATATTAAAAGACAATTTTGGTCATATGATTAAGCTTTATAGAATTATAGGTCCTTTGATTATCTAAATAACTAAACATTATATGCTGACACAATCATACAGACAAATTAGCCTTAAGTTCTGATCAATCTCCACTAATTATATTATTTTTATAATTAGCATGTGTTTCTAAAAGTGCACAAAATCTTTACCTAATATGCTCCATTCTCCAACTTATCAAACACTAATTTGTTAGTATATGCTTATCTTATTACATTAAAGTATTAATGGAAAGTTGAGATCACTACTACCTAGTATTATAATATCTCCAATAATTTACGAAGATACTTTGTATATTCCTATTATTTGGCCTTCCGACATTGTTTTATGTCATCCTTTGGTTTCTTCTTTATCTATATTCGAGCTTATACAGTTGCTTTTTTATTCCAATGCTCTATCGCAAATATCAAAATCTTTTTTTCTTTATCATCCGAGTGATAATATTGATTTGTCAATATTCATATATTCTTTTCTTTTTTGGGGGGGGGAAATATGTTCTAAGGAGCATTTATACTAGTATTTTTGCAGCAGTTTTTGCTCAAAAATACTTTTTGAAAAATTTTTGCATTTAATGCATTGACTTTAATATTAGTTACCAAAAATTTCAAATTAATTATAAGTAAGATTTTAAAATATAAGAAAATTTTTCTACTTCATTTAAACATAAATATATATATGATTATTTTTCATTTTTATTTGAATTTATATTTAAATTATCTTGAATTATTCTATAATACATTTAGTTAATAAAAATTGTGATTTTTTTCCTACATATGATGTAATACAAATTTTTAAAAGCAGACATATATTACTCAATTTACGGTTATAATATCCCACATCGCCTAAAAAATTTAGGCAATAGTTTAGAGTCATACTATAAAAGAGACCAAAATGATTCATAATACAAAATTTTGATTTATCAGGCATTCAAACTTTTAAAAAAAAATTATTTGGTTTATTCCGATTTTTTATTAAAGATTTTTAAAAAGTTAAATATTATAAATATTTATATTTTATAAAAAGTAGAATTATTATAAATATTTACATTTTTTAGAAAGTTAAACTTTATAAATGTTAAAAATATTAATAATATTTAAACATTCATGAAGTTTCAAATTTATAAAATTTAAATATTATAAATATTTCAACTTTTAAAAAAATTAAAAGACCTTTAAAATATTAATAATATATTTAAACTTTTACGAAACTTCAAATATGATAAATACTCAACCGTTTTAAGAATTTTAAGTATTATAAATATTTAAACTTTATAAGAAGCGCCAATCTTATAAAATGTAAATAGTTACAATCTTAATAATTAACATAGCAACTCAAGCTAATATTTATAATACAAGACAATAAATATTAAAAAAAATTAAGATGATATAGTGTGAGTTAAAATATCTCGGGACGGAGTTATATAGCGGGACAGGTTTGTCGATATTTACATAAATTTAAAATATCATTAAATTGGTGTTACACGGGTAAAACATCATTTCATTATTTTGTTAACACTACTTGTATCAGAGAATAGACATATCAAATTAAATTGATTAAATAAATATTATGTAAAAAATATTTTATATTGCAGTATTATATGGTTTAAACTTGAAATCATAAAATTAAAAATTATTATATAATTATAACATAATTAACCAACAAATAAAATTTATAATTTAAATATTTTAGTTATAAATAATTTGCACCGCGGTGTACCGCGGGTCCTAATCTAGTTTCAGTAACTAAAATGCTAGACAATGGTTAATAATGATAAATTTTCTCATAACTGACATTTATTACAAACCAGTGAAATTTAATTGTTGATTATCTGACACACAACTTTATCTAGTAAAGTTTAGTTGTATACTCCCTCCATTCTAATTTAGCTGTTGTTCTAGGATTTAATTTTTGTTTCATATTAGTTGTCGTTTTAGATTTTCAGTGCAGATGTTTGATGAATATTCCAATCTTATCCCTGCTGTTTTAAAGTTTCAACCAATGAAAAAATTATAAAATATATTAATGAAGGGCAAAACATAAAATTTAATAGTTTCCTTAATTTGTGTGCAAAAACCTTAAATGACAGTTAAACTAGAACGGAGGGAGTATTAAATTTAACTGAAAACAACTTTATCTAGAGTTAAGTGGTTGTATTGTAGTAGTAAATTTTGCGGTTGAAGTGAATTAGTTTTACTAGCATCTTTTTGTGGAAACACGTAAATTTGGCCTATAATAAACTCAATGGTGGTGGATACCGAGAATCCATCAATCTCAATATATGCCACCTTTTCTGGTGGCATCTCCATTTATGATTTTCTATCAATCTTGTTCCATGAAAATTTACAACTACTTATACTATTTGAGTTTTATTTTATACACATATATAGAAATAGATTACTAGGTATATGTATACATAAGTACATACATGTGTGTGAGGATCTTTTCGTACCTTTAATTTTGCCAGTGCTTTAGGGAATTTAAGACTATGCTAGCAAGTCTCAGACACATTATATAGTGGGGTTCACTGTTCCCATAACTTCTCTATTTCTTAAAATTTCTTTTCATTGTTTTTTAATATTCAATTATTTCCTTTTTCTGTGCTTTAGGATCAATGACCTAACAAGGTTGTGCAGGAGTGGGTGGTGATGGGGACCAATTTGATTATTTCAACAATCTCAGATTTGGTTCCATCACTATCTGTCTTTTTTCATATGAGTTTAATGCAAATTTTGTAAAATCCAAAATAATTGTAATAGGGAAGAAGGACAGTATCAATGGTACCTAGACATGTATACAATATATGTTTAATGGGCGTGAAAGTGTCTCGTGAATAAATTTATTCAAGTTTTGCAGAATCACTTGGGGACAAAATAAAAACATTCAATAATGAAAAGGACAATGAAAATTGGTTGATAGATGTGATGAGCAACTCATCCACGATGTGAAAGAACCTAATAAATATATAATATTGAAATTATATAATTCATTTATCACATTTATTATCATGTGGGCGCATTTCCGCAAATACGAAGGATGAGCTTGGGCATGGCCCTAGTACTATTGTCTTGTTCTTGTCTAAACTTTTAGTTATCAGTTCTCACTATTTTTTTAAAAAGATAAATTAAATAAATCTGAAAATATATATATTAAAAGGAAAGTGAGCTCATAAATCTAGTTGGTGGTGCCATTAGCTCGGCGATTGACAAGTTAATTTAAGAATTTTTGGTCTATGATTAGAGGTTTATATAATCTTATGCTTTTTAATAATCACAAGTCTATGATTTAATTTGTAGAGTTTTTATATGCAAAATTTCAAGCCAAAAGATGGATAGAAAATGACAAACATATTTATGGGTATTATTAGGTTTTCAAAATGTTATAGTAACATGTATGTGTAAAATGACAAAAATTTGTGATTTTGGGTATTAAACAGAAAATTATTATTAGTTGAGATATTTTTTTTTAAGGAACCAAAATAGTTTATGTATTTTAATGTTGAACTCCTTCCACTTTTAAAATAATTATCGTTCTAGACAATTTTTGTTTCAGTTTTATTGTCATTTTCATTCTTCAATATATTTTTTTAATAAAAAATCATCTCATTTACTCTTTATTAAATAAATAAAAAGTTAAATTTTTAGAATTTTAATAAACAAAAATATAAGAAAATATTTATTTGTTTTCTTAAGTTTAATAAAAAACTGTAGAATGACAAGTAATAAAAAAACAGAAAAATAAAATTTTACTTGGAGTATATTTTGAGGTTTTCCCGTATATAATTTCAGCCTTCAAAATCAGTTTCGTCATTAAAAATAATACTATGGCTAACACGGTTTTTTTAACATATAGAATATATATAATTTTTTCTATTAAATGGCCATGCCTAGTATATGTCACTCCCAAGTCCTACCCACTTCCTTTGTTCGATCCGTTGTTCCCCCATAACTTTATTACGATGCTTCAACAGTTCAACTTCCAATTCATCATCTTCTATTCACCCATCTCTTGATATTTTATCACATCTAATAAATAAGTATTTAATTTGAATATTGTAGTTAATTTAATGTTAGAGGATATACAGTTATATACCGTGATTTGATTTTACTGGATCATGAAACTGAACATGAACAAAAATTTGGAAAGAGAATATATATGTTGTACCGAACTACCAATTATGTCATTAAGTTGGTCTCAGGTGTAAAACAAGTGAACAACTCATAGGTTAGGTTTAAAATTTCTTAACCTATAACATTTTTTTGTCAACAGCTAGAAGTATATTATTATCAAGTGATCTCATATTGTAAAATATGAAAGTAATAATCAATATATTTGATTTATAATTTACAAAAAAATCTATCATCTAAATCCTAAACTAAAAACTTGGAAACTCCATAATTAACAATTTTAAACTTTAAACCCTTAATCGTAACACCTAAACTTTAAAACTTGAATATTTAAATGATGTATATACGTTTCCATTTTAAAATTCATTCTATTCTTTATTTTTTTCGATAGAAATATATCCATTCCATTCTTTTCAAACTAATCTCCAATCTTAGATAAATGACATACCGACGGTTCAAAGATTTCATTTTCAAACTTTTTTAAAATACACTGTTAATGTATTATTTCTTCTTGGTGACATATACCAATACGTATTCGTCAGTATGAAATGACACATATAATATAAAGAGAGACAGAGAAAGAGAGATTGATACGTAGATTCGCCTGTACATATAACAATGACTATAAGACATCAAATATACACAACACGCATGAATGTGTCCACAGACAGATATATATATATATATATATATATATATATTTCATGTGGTCCATCCACCTATTTATCGCACATCTAAAAAACAATTATTAATAAAATCACTTATTGTCCGTACAGTGTTATAACATTATCGGATTTGTTATTTTCAACGATGTCTTTGATTTTTCTTTTGTTTTGTATATTGTTTTACAAAAAAAAAGGAAAATAAAAGCGACGAGACAATAATGTTTTTTTTTCCCAGCAAAGCCATGGATGGACCAAAAAAGAAAAGAAGCTATTTCTTTCTTTACCGAATCACTAAAATAGTAAAATGGAAACAGTGAAGTTTTGAGGAATGGGTTCCACCAAAAACGTGGCTTATGTTGTATTTTTCCCCGATAATGGATCTCACGCGTTCGGCACGTGTAGAAACTACTATAGACTTACGTACTCATCAGGATTCATGATAATTATAATAATTAATAAACAATATAATAGAATGAAATTACTCACATAAATTATTGCCTTACCATTTGTGTTACCTTAATTAAGAAGGACAAAAAATAATAACTAAGAAGTGTAATTAAAAAATTATTTTATACGATAAAGGAAAAATTATTGCTTTAAACGTTAATTATATTACAGTATTACATTAATTCATTGTACACAAAATAGAAAGTGTGAAGTATTTAGAATTTAGTTATGAAAAATTGGTGGGTTCACCCTTCACTCTCTATATTTTTAATAATAAAATTCTGTCACATAACAAAAATAAATAAATTTAAAATTAATATTATTTATATAAAAAGTAAACCATATATTATTAGATTTTGCTTTTACAAGAGTATATATCAATTTAGGTTTGTAAAGATGGTGTATAAGAATTAGATTTACAATTAAACGAGGTTATATGTTTGTTTGAGTTCATAAAAGAAGATTGTGATTTATATTTTACAATTAAACGATGTTATATGTCAGTTTAGATCTATAAAAGATGATTTGAATTTAGACTTTATAATTTAACGAGGTTATCTGTCGGTTTATGGTTTATAAAAGAGAATTTTATAATTAGATTTGCATTTATGATGTGGTAGTACACACGTAAACGACTATTATATGATTCAATATGCAAAAATATAGATGGCCAATTAAGGAGTTTACGACAAAACGATATAGATATTATCTACGATAAAATATTATATGTCAAAACATATACATGGTGTTACTTCAAAATTAAAATTCCCTCGTTTTGATTTCTTAGATTTGCCTCTCCGGCGGCCACCATGACGCTGTGAGAGGGCTCCTTAGATCATTTCTTCTTCATAACGGTGGTGGTGAGGCTAAGATCCAGCTTCGACGTATCTCTTAGATGGTGAATATGACAGTGATGTTGGTTTGTCATTCCATTTGCGGCTGTCTCAATCAGGATTCACTGCAGTAGTTTTTTGTTGGGATGGTTTAGTTATCGAAGGCTCGTCGTTTCTGTGGTCTCATCTCACGATTTTGTTGTCTTCCAGGATCATGGCGTAAGCATCTGAGTCTCTTAGTTTAGTTTTCTCTCTTCTGTTTGTGGTGGGTGTGGTTGAGTTTTAGCCCTCAATTGGGAAGTCTTGTGGTCTGATTAAAGTTTTGATTTTAGGTTTTGTGATTGTGGTAGTTGGAGAGGGGTCAATTTTGTTGGATTTTGTGGTTGCAAGCAGATGTTAGTGATTCTGCAGCTAGTAGTTCCATGATGCGACTTTAACAATAATGCATCTTTTTGATCCTTCTTTTTTTTCCGTTTATGTGTGTTCTCATCGATTTGAAGTCGTTTGTGTTGTTTGGCTGTGATTATGTTTTATCTGCCCAGCTTTGTCTTGTCTCTCACCATTGGTCTAATCTTCCAACCGCTATTTTCAATAAGGCTTGTTCTTTTTCTCTAGCTTAGACTTTGTTTTGTTTGAAGATATGCTACTCTTCGTTGTTTTTAGTTGGTCCTCATTATGGTTGATAGTTATCTCAATCCATCTTTGTGCTCTAAGAAGCTTAGTTTTTATCAAGAGGTTAGGTTTTGCTACTTGTCTTGGTTTTGCAGATCTGTTTAGATCTGATTACGTTTTGAAGGCTTCTATATAAATGATTTTGGACGATGCTATCTTCATCGCCACATCCGAGAATGTATTTTGCTTGCTGTGTTATAAAGACTTTGGTTCTGGTTTGGAGAGATTGGGTCTCATCATAATAAGAGGTGGTTGATGTTAACTTTAAATTGGTTATAGGCGTCTTTAGTATATCTCATATGCAGGTGGTTTACAAGAAGAGTTTTTTTCTTGAATCTAATGTGTTATGTAATGATTAAATTTTGTTGTCTCTATTTTTAATTTTGGATTTATCTTATTTTCAATTTAAATTCTCTCTATTTAATAATTTTATAATTTAATTTGGTTTTATATCTCCTAAATTATTTTTTTCTTCATCTACATAATTTTTCTCTTTTGAAGTTTAGACACGGAAAATATTTTGTTTTGCATCAACTTAGAATGTAGTTCATAATGTACCCTTCCAAATTTAATGAATATTATCAGTTGTCAAAAAAAAAAAAAAAAAACACGGTGGAATCTTTTTTTTTTTTTGTTAAAAGGTATTCAATTTATAAAATATAATGCCCAATGGCCTATTTCCGGAGTAGGCCCATTTACAATTATTCTAAGGGTCCAACTCATTTACAGTTAACCAAAACTAAACCGATGGAAACAAAACCGGCCGGGTTCACAAACCGAATTTAACCGGGGACCATGAAACCCTAATCTGCAAAACGAAAAACTCGTTTGCAGCCGCCGCCCATACTTACGGATACTCAGCCGGAACAGGATCTCCGGTGAGCCTGGATGACGGTAGCCGAACAGAGATGGTGATCCAAGATCCGTTTGCCATCCTGCCACCGTAGAGCCGTTTTGGGAAGGAAGAAAAGATCCGATCTGCCTTTTGTCAAGGAGGTTTTCACGCTCAGTCGTGAGAGAAGAGAGGAATCTTCTTGGTAGTAGCATATGATGTAGCAAGCGTGGAGAGGAATTAACACATCGCATATATTATGCGACGTGCATGCTTCTGATTTTTTTTTTTTTTTTAATTATTATTATTCTACGAGTACATTTTAGAAAACTTGTTTTACCAAAGTGCCCCTTAAGATTTGTACTATGACATATACTGACCAATCATATCACTGTTTAATATTTTTATTTTATTTTAATATATTATTCCTTTTTGTTGGTTTAGTCAAAAGAAAACTGAAAAGGCATTTTTAACTATTTTAGTAAATGATTCCTAATTTTCATGTAGTCAAAACAAACCGTCAAAACCACAAGAAATTTTTTAAATTTAGCTAGATTGTATTTCCTTGTGACATAAATAGCATTTATGCTAAAATTCTTATACACGGGAAAAATAGATATACAGCTTTTCTCTTTCTTTAAACATTATTAACAAAAAAACAAATCAATTCTAAATTTTACAAAATTAGGAATATAAAAAATATTTATACCATATATCACTACAAGTCAAAGTCACATGTGCTGGTGTTTGTTAAGATATCTGATAATTCAATATATATAAAAAAGGAAATATAAATATCCCTAAATTTTAAAATGTAAAATTAGAAAAAGACTCTTTCTAGAAATAATCTTTTTTTTTTCATTTTCATTTTTGACTTTTTCTCTCTCTTCCGTAAATGAAAAGCCTCCCTCTATACATTTCTTCACCAGTCTTCTTCTTCTTCCTCTTCCCTCTAAACTCTCTCCAACCTTAAGAAAACGTTATCAATGGCTGTTGAAGCTAGACACATGAATCTCTTCTCTTCTCAGTATATCACCAACAGGTAAATAATCTCATTCTCTCTTTCTCTCTACACGATTACTCATTCTTTTTCTTTTGCAGTTTTTGATTTTTGATTTTTTTTTGCAGAGAATGTGTTAAACCACAAATGAACAACAACAACGGCGGCGGTGGTTTTCCGGTAACAATCGGTGATCAGAACTTACAATACCAATTACAAAGCGATCTCACAAATTACAACTTCAACCAATCTACCAAACGCCAGAGAGACGCAACAACGTTCGATAACACTCCATGTCAAATCGCGTCTCAGAAACGCAGATCGATCTCTGAGTTTTCTCCGTCGTCACTGATCGACGCAGAGCTCGTCTCTCAGATCCAACAGCAAAACTCGGAGATCGACAGGTTCGTCGCGCAGCAAACGGAAACGCTGAGGATCGAGTTGGAAGCGAGACAGAGAACGCAAACGCGGATGTTAGCGTCCGCGGTACAAAACGCGATTTTAAAAAACTTGAAAGCCAAAGACGAAGAGATCGTAAGAGTAGGGAAACTAAACTGGGTTTTACAAGAACGTGTGAAGAGTCTTTACGTTGAGAATCAGATCTGGCGTGATTTGGCTCAGACTAATGAAGCTACTGCTAATAATCTCAGATCAAATCTTGAACAAGTTCTTGCTCAAGTCGATGATTTGGATTTGGTTCGTCGTCCTTTGGTGGTAGCTGAAGATGATGCTGAGTCCAGCTGTGGAAGCTGCTGCGACGGAGAGAAGAATGTAACGGTAACGGAAACGGTGGTTAACGGAGGGTGTAGACGGTGCGGTGAATTAACGGCGAGTGTGTTGGTGTTGCCTTGTCGTCATTTGTGTTTGTGTACGGTTTGTGGATCGTCGGCGTTGTTACAAAAGTGTCCTGTTTGTGATATGGTCATGAATGCTAGTGTACATGTTAACATGTCATCATGACCATTTTTTATTTTATTTTATTTGTTTAATTTTTAAGTTTTTTTTTTTAGTTTTAAATTTAAGGATTAAAGAGTGAAAATAGGATAAAAAGGAAGAAATATGACTCTTTTTGACTTTTTACAAAAATATGGATTTGATTCATTTGTTTTGTAGTTTTGTTTATTTTTGGTAATTATAATTTATTTTTTATTTTCCTTCATTCGTACGGGAGTATACATAATCATACTAGCTAGTAGATAACTAGATAATTAAATAGTATTTGTTGTTTTGAATTAATGTGACCTCTTTGAAAAGATTGTTGTAACCGTGAGACATTAAAAAAGAGTTATGTTAGGATTGCGGGATCATTAAACTAAAAAGTTTGATTAGGTTTTAGAGTCAAAGGATGTTACGATACTTTTAAGTTTTTATCATTCTTTTTGCGGAACTGCTTAATGCCTTTAATTGCACAAAATAAAACATAAATTTGGACTGAATATATATATCATTCTTTTGTATTCGTGAAAACTAAGGAATAATATGTAAATTGTATATCCAATTACACTGCATTTTTTTGAATGATGATTAATTTGTGGTGTGTACGTGCTCATGCTTCGGAACGCACTAAACAAAGTTTACCCTACAAGTTTCAGTGTTAGTTAGTGTCTTGTTGCAACATTAACAGTGTACATTAAGCACTAAAATTGTAGTTCTTAATTTTGTGGTCCTAGTTTTTTTTTGTTTAGATTACGATGCAATCTTACGGGTTTAATTTGGTTTAAAGCTTAATCTACATCCTTAATTAGTCCCTACTTTTTTCCTTCCTAGTTAGAATTTGAAAACGATATCGTGTATATCCGTTTTGTTAATCTGTTGACATTATTATCGTCATTGATCGTCATGACTATTATTATAAAAATACTCTTTGGTTAATTGTTTTTCCTGGAAACTTCAGAAGTGGAAGCCAAAAATGGAAGTTGCAAAAGACGACATAATAATTGAATGAGGGGAAAGACATTTTATAGAGTCCCTCCAAAACGTGTAAGGTGGTCCTTGGCCTTTTACTTCTCCTCTAGCCAAAGCAATTTACATATAACAAATTGAAAAACAGAAAACAATTTTTTTATAAATTTTCCTTGAATTTGGAAAATATTAAAGATAAAATACTTTTACTTATCTGACATTTTCTAAGTTATTCATTACCTGAAAATTTTAGAATATTACTACATTGTAATATTAAAATTTCATTATTTATGTTTGGTACAATTTCCTAGTCAGATTTGGTTTCACATTGTTTTGCCATGTTTGTAAAAGTTGATGTTCTAACAAGTTCACTTATATCTTATTGGCTAAATTTTGGATTCGATTACGCCTTGTTATGTATAATTGTATATGTGTATGCTTAACTATATATTAATATTATTAAGAATGTTATAAAAAAAGCTCAAAATTTAAGCATCCTATACTATACTCAAAGTGTCAGAGGGAATCATTTTTACTCAAAGTGTCATCAACACCTATATGAAGAAACACAGAATTCATAATTTTCTTGTGTCCATTAATTGTTGTTCTTTCAAAATTCGAATTTCAATGCTACCCAAAAAACTGTTTCCCCACTAAAGGTCATGTAACTATGTCGCAATCACTAATAATGAAATTGTCCAGTGACGTTTAATATAACAAAAAATGTTTGTATATTAATTTGTTTTTTCTAAGAAGAATCAAATTTCGCTATCCCAACTATATATAAGAAAAAAAGTATAAAGGAAAACGTCAGAAAAAGCAATAGTCTGAATTTTTTGATACCTTCCACGACATTTTGCAATTCAAAGTCATTATTATTTGTCGTGTTACAAACTTTAAAAATTTGGGGTCGTATCTTGTGCAGTGCATATAGACAAAACAAAGACCCCATAACTTTTTTAGATAACCAGATTCAATAATAAACTAAATGTTATTCAAATATACCATTTAAGTGTGCATATCAGAACGCAGAACGATGAATACGATGTGTGAATTCACGATTTACGATGATTTCGTCCAAGAAACGTTACAATGTCGCTATCCAAAATTTATATTTTCCTCCTCATAATGCGTCCAACAACTTTTTTTCGTAGTGATGACATTTTGATACTATTTGGTTAGATGATGATTCACATGCTTTCACATATCTTGACTAAAACCATATTCAACAAACATTTGATCTTAATCAACGATAATTATCTTCTCTATTCAGTTTAATATGAATATTATTTGTTGAACAAAAGAATCTAAATTGTGAGAAAATGTTATAGGTTATTAATTAAATTATATACGCAATTGAAGTGGTCTGGAAATGTTCTTAATTTTATAAAGTTTAGGGTAGTTTTTAAGTGCTTTTATGAGTTACATCAATTTTAAAACATGGTTTATCTAGAGTTTTTTTAAAAACATCTTAAATTATTTAGCTCAAAGGAACTAAAAATAAGGAACATTATTTACGTATAAACTACATGATATGTTAATAGGCTGATGCCTAACACTAACAGGCCAAATTTCTTCCCAGCATACATTTACGTAAGTTACTTGTGTAGTTAAAATTGTATTACTAATCAGAATTAAAATTGTATTACTAATCAGAATTTGACTTAGATCCAACTACATCAAATTCAGGATACAGAGAATTGTGTGCCTTTGTAAATGCCAATGGGCTGTTTCTGTGAAGGGGCCAACCTCTTAATTGGGCAATTTATTTTGCCAACAATAATTTGGTAGTTTTACTTACCATCATAATTAATCTAATAACCCCATACGGATAGAAACAAAATTGCAGGATAATGTCATGACATTTTAACCTGGGTACAACGTTTTCAAGAGATTAGTTTTGTTTTTACCAAAAAAGCTTGTAACAAAGTACCTCACCTCTTAGGTAAATTTAGTTGTCTTCATTGTAAGTTTTATCCTGATAACGGTTATCCTAAACAATTTTATAATAATCTTATTAATTCTTGATTAATACTATATATATAAACTTCTAAATTTAGATGAAAAATGAAAACTCTAATTAGATAGGAAAAGAACCAAAATTTTGAACCAGAAACTAATGTTGAACTAATATGGTTGTTGTTTGGATAATCAATATTGTACCAACTAATCCTTTTTATTCCTCAATATAACGAAGGAAACCAACCGACACAGAATAAAACTTGATAATGAGACTTTCAGAGATCCCAACTGACTAAAGTACGCGATTGTCGAGTTTTATTAGCGTTGATGTATGAAATCGACAATATAAATAATACGAGTTTTATTGGAGATAAATCGGAGCTGATCCTTTTATTAACGTAGAATCGAAGGAAGTCTTTACAGAAAAAGACAATCAAAGTGCTAAGCGCAGTAAATACTACTCCCTCCGTTTCAAAATATAAGATGTTTTAGAGAAGTTTTTTGTTTCATAATATAGGATGTTTTCAAGTTTCTATGCAACTTTTAGATTAATTTAGTATTTTATATTATGCAGTATTATTTCTGATTGGTTGAACTTATTAAAAGTAAAAGCTTCTTAATTTGCGTGTTTTACTTAAAACATCCTATATTTTGAAACGGAGGGAGTATTTATTAATTGCTCTTCTCTCTCTGATTGCCCAGATTTTGGATCCTGTTCCCTGACAATGACATCTGGTATTTATAGTGGACAAGTAACTTAGGGTTCCTTCAGCAAATGACGATTTTGCCTTTGCGGTCAGATGGACCAAGTCCATGACTTCAAGCCCTAAAATCTTAAGAATCTCCTATCGGGCTTCTTAGTTGTTGGGGGGCAAAGCCCATTATCCAACAATTAGTAGGTTATGTTGTATATTTTTGTTTCATATGAACATACTTGGTCTGAACAATAAACTGGACTTATATTAATGTATAGCCCATATAAAATTCGAATTGTATAGTTTGTAAGGTAAACCAACACAAACTCTAAGCTTTCACTATATAAAAGAAGTTAGAGTTGAAGAAAGATACGCAGAAAGCATAAAGACATACAAAAAAAGCTAGTTGTACTCTCGTGGCAGTTGTAGGACACAACGCATAGCACTGTGCAGGACAAATGCAAGAGCGCAGAGCGCAGTGACCCTTAGCCAACATGAGTTGAAGTTAAGGTACCTTGTGAACTAATCAAACTTGAACTTATTAATGCTTGCTTGGTTTGCTAGATTCAAACGAGAGTTTAGGGTTTAGTAAATTCATTGCTTATATAGTTAACGCTGCGAGAGTGGGTTAGCTTTACAACCGTGATTTAATTCTAGAACGGTGTCTAATGCATCTTTAATTTAATCGCCTAAATTTGTGGTTATATTTCCTAATGATTCCCTGCGCCTAATGTTTCTCTTTTGATTTAAACCACTTGTTACTTTTCGTTTTTGATAGTTACTTTCATTCACAAACTTTTACATTATCTAAGCTATATTTAATCTTCACAATTTCTTTATTAATTGACCTTTGATCAGTTACTCTCTAAGCTTTATATATGAAACACAATGTAAACCTTGAATAATTGATAATGGATGTTTGTGAGAAAAGGTTCCCACACAAGATGTACCCTCAAGCAGAGGGGAACTTGTTAAATCTCTATTTTATGTTTGTGTTATGTTATTGATCTGTGAAGTAGAAAAGGAGTAGGGGCAGAGTCGCGTATGCGGTTCACTACAGAGGTGAATCGAGGTCTGCAATTCTCAACAAGTTTAAACATTAGAACTTAAAACAAATCAATTTTGTTTTATAACTCAATTTTTTTTGCTTTCACTAACAAAAAAAATTATTTTAGTTTTTAAAATTATTAAATTTTCTTCATGTTACTTAGAAGACATTATGTAGTTACATATATAAAGAGAAAATATTTCTAAAATTTTCCTTAGGAGACTAAAACGGTTGGTCTGATGCTTTGTTATGCTGTCTTATCCCCTATATAATAAAACGGAAGTATACAACTTTTTTTTTGTAAATTATATAATTTTTATAAGTTGGTTACAAAATAGGTTATAGATTAAATATAGGTTAGTTACAAAAAAATATTATAGATTAATTGATCAATCTATGGAATACACTTAAGAATATTCCAAAGAATCATTTTAAAGAGAATATTCCAATGATTTATATAATTTCCAAAATAAAATCTTTGGTATTCCATGTATTGTTACAAAATATATACTGTTAGGCATAAAAATATAATGTTAGGCGTAAAAAGAATAAAATATTGTAATTTATCACACTTAATCATGATTTCCAACATCTTATTGTGCAGTTGAAAATAAAATATTAGCTAAGCACGGGTCATATTAAAACATTCTCATCAAACATGTTCAAAAATTAAAATAAAAACAAACAACAAAAATAACTATTTCTCATACATAAATTTACAAAATTACAATATAAAACTTACAAATATGTGCTTTTTACAAGCATCATATTTAGCATATGATTTTCTTGCATAATGTTTTATCAAAAAAAACTTTTAAAAGCAATCATATGAATTATATTTATTTTAAAATTATAATATAAATAAAAGGAATTTGAGCACGGGTCCTAATCTAGTAAATCATTAATTTGTCTGTTACGTTGTGTTAAAGTTCAATATCGAAAGTTTATTCTAAAAAACTAATACACAATTATTCATCACACGACAATTCTTGCTCTTTACATAATTTATATGAAAGTAACCAACAGAAGACATAAACACTTCACGCGACAGACAGAGATCAAACGACACTTTCTAAAACCGAACTTATAAGTTTGGTTAATTAACCAAACTATTTTAAAACATGAACACCAAAATTACTGATCAGTTTATCATGATAAGTTTCTAAGCCCACTTGGCGAGGATTGACATGCCACCGCAGCCAAGTAGAGCGGCAAAGAAACACTTGATTTGAAGCTTGATGCTGCCTTGTAGCTTTGGTCCCATGAACTCAGCCGCTAAAAGGTCCACGAGGGCCATGTAGATGAGCAGTCCTGCTGAGCACGCGTTAAGCAGTCCAACAGTGATCAATGCGGTCGGACTATCATCCCTGTAAACGCTCGACAATGCAATCCCTAAAACGATTCCAAAAGGTGTTGTAACCGCGAAAAAGAAGGCCATCACGAGCTTTTTTACATTCGTATATTCCGCCTACTCACAATTAACAAGATTTTGTTAGTACACATTTATTCAATATCTCTATGGGATATAGTGTATTAAAATACCTATCATGTGTATTGGTATATAGTGTATTAAAACACATCAATAAAGATGTAGTTTGCGATTTACCTGGAGGATGCAGCCGCCGAGACCCATGCCTTCAAACATTTGATGGAAGCAAAGAGCTGCAATAAGACCCTTAATAGTGCATGTGTCATTTGTTGCACCTAGGGATAGTCCAATGACTACGGAGTGAACTATAATTCCAAGCTCCAACACCTATCATGTGTTTATATAACATGCTAAACTGTTAACTAATTTTGTAAAAACTTTATATCACTTTAATTGGTAAATTTATATATGTGGTGGACTTACCATAGCAACAACACGGTACCGCAATAACTGTGAAGAACCATCATCTTTATTAGTTAGTGTAACGCCATGACCATGGCTATGACCACGAGTTATCATCGGATTGGCTCTCTCCTGATCACCGTTACTAGCAGAAGGTACGATCTCACTACCGTTCTTGCTAGAGTAGAAGCTAGTCGCCAAAGAGTCAATGGCTAGAGTGATGAGGGCCGACAACATAGCGACAAATCCTGTGAATGGGAACTTGTGCCATGGATCATCCTCTAAGCATTCTGATGACAACATCTCAAAAGAATCTGGTAACACGTGCATGAAACTTGTTCCGAGGATGATTCCGGATGCAAAAGCCTTGACAATTGTGAAAATGTTTCCGTCCGGATGGAGGAAAGAAACGTATCGGCTGAAGAGAGGAGCCGAGACACCTATCATGCTGGTCACGAGGATGGCTACAATGGATATGATTTTTAAAGGTAAGGCTTTAGCCTTGTTGACGCATGGATTAGTTGACTCCGCTTCACATTCTTCCGGGGCCGTTGACATCGCCGGAGATACGGCAAAGCTGATAAGAATTAGGGCGAAGAAGAAGAGCTTCATAAGTGTTTTAACCGAAGCTGCCATTATAATTGTTTTAGAAACTTCTTTTTGTTTTAGTTTTCTTCGAGCGATTTGTATTCTCGTGTAGTCGTGTGTTCTATTTGGGCGTGGTACGACTTAGCTTATATAGGAAAAAGTGGGCTGGCTATTCCCATGCCAAAATTTAGCTGACGTTGAAGATATTTCTTCTTAATATGTACGGAAAGAATTAAGGAGTTGGCGAAATAATTTTATTTTTTAATGTTAGGATTTGGTGAAACTGCAATATTCTTGCTCACGTACGTAATAAGAAGTTGTACGGATCGTGCCTTTTCACAAGTCGTACAATGCGTACGGTTGGATATACATAGACTAATTATTGGGATTTGGAGAATAAAATAGTTACAAGAGGAGTAACCTTTTTTTTTAATGGTTTATCTTCAACTATACAATTTTAACCAAAACATATTTATATCTATTCTCTCTTATAATTCTTTACTTTTGATTCAAGACATGCATGTACGAAGCCATTATATTCCAATCCATAAAAATATGTATCACAGTTTGTTGTTTTATAGACTATTTATATGAATGGGTTAAGTTTCTTGTGGAACAAGAGAATTCTTTGGATCTAAGAAGAAAGAGAGAAGCACGTGGCGTGATAATTTTTGTACACTGCTTTTAGATGCATAGAGAGAGTGTTAAGAGGTAAAGAGCTAGGGGTTAATCGTTGTAAAGTAAAAGTCTCTTTAAAACAATTTAAGGATGTATATGGTAAAATTAACCATATGTACCATATATCCTTAGTGTGGTAAAATTTATCAGGTAAAGCAATTGGTTATAAGATTTTGGTAACATCCTCAAGCTAAAGATTTGGAACGAAAGAAACGTTAGACTGTCCAAATCCAAATCCACAATCGCAAGCATAATCATTTAACAGATAATGTAAACTACATGAAGGGGAATTTTGACCATTCCTCATTCGGAATCAGACTCATTGATCAATACATCTCATATTTGGTTCAGTCTTGTTCCTCATTCGGAATCAGACTCACTGATCAATACCATTTGATCAGGCCTGCCCTAGATCACTCATGAACAAGGACTTTAGGCATCGGATTTATTAACAATGGAGAATCATTTTCAGAAAAATTGTTGGTGGTGTAGTGGCCAACGCCTTTAATTTTCTTCTTTAATCTGGAGTGTTTGACTTTAATTCTTTCTAATATTTGTATTCTTTCCAACAGTTTTTGTTAATGGACCAAAATTTTATTTTGCTTTTACTATATCCCTACAATACTTTTATCGACAAGCTCACTGAAATTCCTTATTAAGTATTTTTTTTGTAATCCGACGATAAAGTTAAAAAAATTCTTTTTCTTTTGCCAATAGAATTAACCATGCAAACAAACCAAAAAAAATGGTAGTAAGAGATAAAAATTCCTCAAGATAAAGCATAATTCAATTGTATAACCCGCAATACAGTATGACAATGAAAACGAAAGTATAATCGCTTGAATATCACATTTTTCTCTTCTTATGATAGAGAAAAATATATTATTTACACTCACTGAAATATTATTACATTTCATAAAAATTGAAAGTTAAATGTTGAAGTATTTACGCCCACTTAGCTAGGACTGACATTCCACCACAACCGAGCAAAGCTGCCCCGAAGCAATTAAGCTGAAGCTTGACGCTTCCTTGGAGCATAGATCCCATAAACTCTGCGGCTAGAAGATCAACAAGTGCCATGTAAATTAGCAACCCTGCTGAACATGCATTGAGCAGTCCGACTGTGATTAAGGCTGTTGGACTGTTGTCTTTGTAAACGCTGGACAAGGCTATACCAAGAGCGATTCCACACGGTGTTGTAACCGCAAAGAAGAAGGCCATCACAAATTTCTTCACATTTGTATACTCTGCCTGTTCAAAAAATAATTGTTTGTATACTCAGAATGTTTTATGTTTCTATTATCGTTAGATACTTTTTATTGAAAATATTATTAAACAAAGGTTACACAAATTCACATAAAATTTTAAATTACTATTATTTAATCTATATGTTTATGGTGTTAGTTGCTATTATTTTTGAAAATAATATATGTGCATATTAATTTTGATCCTCATTTAATTTTTACATTGGGGCTTAAGGCTTTTACGATTTGTTTAGTATTGTTTTAGACCAGAGATCATAAAAGATTGTAATATAAAAAAAATTGTACCTGGAGGATGCAACCACCGAGACCCATGCCTTCGAACATCTGATGAAAGCAAAGAGCTGCAATAAGACCTTTAATGGTGCATGTGTCGTTGGTTGCACCTAGGGATAATCCAATGACCACTGAGTGAACTATTATCCCAAGCTCCAACACCTAATTTTACACGTGAGTTTTTAAGATGTAAAGTAAATATTCAAAATTTATAGTACTTTCCATATGTTAAAGCAAGAGCTAAATGAGCTCGTAATGAAAAACTAACCATGGCGATAACTCGGTACCGCAAGAGTTGTTTTGAGCATGTAGAGCTAGTTTCTTTAGTTGTTAGAGGCAAATGATCGATTTGAATAATCATCGGAGTAGTCCTTTCTTCACTGTCGTCAGCGACAGCTTTCTTGGTGTAGAGACTTGTAGCAATAGAATCAATAGCGAGAGTTACAAGACCGGACAACATAGCGACAAAGCCCGTGAAGGGAAACTTGTGCCATGGGTTGTCTTCAAGACATGGAGAGGACAACATCTCGAAAGAATCGGGCAAAACGTGCATGAAACCAGTTCCTAGGATGATTCCGAATGCAAAACACTTGATGATCATAAAGATTTTACCACCTGGATGCAGGAAAGTGACATATCGGCTAAAGAGAGGAGCTGTCACTCCGATCATACTTGTGACGAGGATGGCAACGATTGCTATGATTTTGAGGGGTAAGGCTCTGGTTTTATCGATGCAAGAGTCTGTTGGGTCGGTCTCGCATTCTTTTGGAACCGTTGAGATTGTCGGAGAGATTGCCAAGGAGATTAGGAGGAGTACGAGGAAGATTTGATTCATGTGTTGTGTTGTCGTGGCCATTTTTAATTTTGGCTTTTTAGTAAAGGAAACGGATATATGTTATTTTTGCTTCAAATAATGTGATATTTGACTCGTATATAAATAGAGACTATATAGTATGCTGGCTGTTGATATTGACATGGTATATTATTCTTTTTATATCTAGGAAGAATAAAAACGCATGACACACGGAGTCAATATCAGAATAAATATTAAATATAAATATATAGTTTATGCGAATATGTAATCTTATGGTTTAAATAGAAATTCTTAACTTCATATGTATGTATTTAAGGGATCAAATATTTTGGTGGCTTGTCAGATTAATGAGTCCTTTGAGGTTTTATTCGTAGAACTAATTAGAAAATCTAACTCTTTGCATTGCTTTATTTATATTCGTAGAACTAATTAGAAAACCTAACTTTCTCTAAAGTTTCCTACCAATATTCAAGGCGACGATGCAATGAACTACGATAGGGTTTAATATGGTTGGAGATGGATAAGGCTATTTAATTTTATCGTATGGTTATAATTAACATATAATTATATTAAATATACCAAACATATAAATGATTATATTCTATACTATATAATATATTATAATTATTTTATATAGTATATATATTCTCTATCTGTACTTTCATTCTGGCCATGGGTCACGGCGATCGAGGATTTAAGCTTCGTTCATGCTTTTGGATCGTTAACAAGTCAACGTTAATATACCACTAAATTATTTTTTCACTAATCTATAAGACTAGAAATATATTAGATGTTTAATTTTGAACATATATTTGAAATAACTATGATAAAGTTTCACAGGTATAAAATATTTCAAGTTCAAGGCCAGAAGAAAAGTTACTAGTTCCGAACTAATGTTTGATATCTATTTTTTTTATCAATCACATGTATTACACACATTAGAATTTGAATGGCAACATCTCGATATTAACAAGAAAAATTATTAAACCGACAAAAACATTAAACCAAAAAGTAGAAAAAAATACAATTTTTTTTAACATGTTAATCGACTAAAAGAAGTCGATTCAATCAAACATATAAAATGATTTTAGGTGAAAGTGTAAAACTATAGCTTGAATATTAATATTATTATCTTAATTTATCAAAAAGAGAAGAAAAAAAAATATTATATTGGATTCACAGGAAATATAATGTTTTAAAAAGAATAAGTAATATAATAATATTGAAGTGCCGAACTTTCATATAGAAATAAAAAAGAAAACAGTCGAATGAAAAGCTTAGACTTGGGCATTCAGATGAAGTTTAAGCGTCACTCTAACCTACATTCTAGCTAAATGAATTTGATGATATTGCATAACTTGATTTATGGTTGTCTGTTAATGAATATTGAAAAGAATAATTGATAGGATTATATGTGTAGATTAAAGATTGGAATCGTTTTAGGTTGTGATGAATTTATCTAAAGTTTTTAAATAAATTCCTTTCACCATGCATCATAGAATTAAAAATAAAACTTTTACTCTAACTACTATATTCAGCATGTTTTAGGTTCTGAGATCCATCTTGAAACCTCTCTTCCATACTTTGTTCTTGATTGTTTGCTTGAGAGCAAGCAAATAATAAGTTTGGGAGAGTTGATATGTCTATATTTTGTCTCTCCTTAGCATATATCTATTATGCATTTAGCTAGGATAACTCATTGTTTTACATCACTTTCTAGTCTCTTTTATATATTTTGCATGTTTAGGTAGTTCTTGTATCATCTTCGTATACATCTTGCATATTGGAGTATTTCAGGTATAAGGAGATGTTCACACTGTTGGAACCGAATGGAGGCTGAGACGTGCATCCGAATCAAGCGCACAAAAAAGAATGCAACGTCAAACTCAACCAAGCTCAACTTGACCATGCGACTCGACCAGCACTCCCGGGAGAGACGTCATGCGACTCTAGCAACACCTTAAGGATTCACGCTATGCGACTCCAGCACCACCTTGAGGATTCACGCCATGCGACTCTAGCACCACCTCAATGATTCAAGCCACGCGACTAGAGAAACACCTCATAAGCGACGTCAGACTCAAGCGCCACCATCTCCACCTTGCGCTTCAATCCAGCCTCGCCTTCCCGCTTGATTCGACATGTTCTAGGAAGAGAACCACTCTCCCACTCGAGCACACCCCCAGGAGAGATGTCATCCCACTCGACCGACATGCGACTTGGATGCACTCCCAGGAAGAAGCACCAGCATGCCACTCGAGCACACCCCCGGGAGAGTTGTCATCCCACTCGACCGACATGCGACTTGGACGCGCTCCCAAGAAGAAGCGCCAACATGCACTCGACCAAAACGCCTGGAAGAGATGACATTCCACTTGACCGACCATGCCAGACATCCGACTCGAGCAACCCGTCTCGACCGTTTCAAAAGATTCTCGAACCGCCTCTCTATCTTGTCGTTTTATGTTTTAGGATTTTCTATGGTTTGCTATAAATACTCTCTTAAGTCTTTATCCAAAGGATATTGTTATGACCCTAGGGTTTATGAGTAGCCACCAAAACATTTTCTGAGTTTGTAATTCATACTTCTCTGAATCTATTTAGAATTTGCATGTGTTTCTTTGATCAATCTTGCTTCTTAGAATATCATCTACTTAATCATGCTTGTTTCAACATTTTCTGGGTTTGTGTTCTTGAGTATGATGTTTTCTTTGAGTAGTGTTAGTGTTCTTGAGGATGAGATAGATTAGGTGGAGAATCTTAGTGTATAGGGTGTTGAAGCTTAGATCTGATTGTTTCCCTTTTGGATTAGGATTCTTAATGCTAATTTCTTACTAATCATCTGGAATTAGAACTTAGGCATTTCCACACCCAAAAGGTGTTTGATAAAATGTCTGACCAACTAGTGCCAAAGATTTGCATTCCTAGCCTAAGAGATTGGATGTCTAGGGTGTTTATTGACATGAATGAACTTGTATGTAATGCCTTCTTGAACAAGTTTCTCTAGCGAGAGTTAGGTTTGGAAGTGTTTGAGTATGAGTAGCTTCTATCAAGAGATTGGATTAGCTAAGTCGTAATGTTCATTGTCTAGGGATAGTTTGCTTGTGGCATGTTAAACACTCTGTAGACTAGGAGACTTCGCCTATATTAGTTACTCCCATCCTTAGGATCTCTACCTTTCTGATTGCTATTGCATTCCTGAGACTGTTTTCTGTTCTTGTTTTTTAGTTCATGCTTAGACTTGTTTTTTTTTTCTTTTCATTATAACCCTTCAAGAGAAGTTTAGTACAATAGGAGGCAAGATATAAATAAGTTCAAAAGGAGCAACACATGATCATAGACTGGAGCTACTAATAGGCATTACGGAGGTTGGAAATGGGTAAACCAAAGACCAAGATGAGTGTCCTGTGGCGAATTCGTTAAGGGTTGAACAGCTCTTGAGGTCCGGTCCAGCGACAATAGCTTTCGACGAAGTGTTAGCTGGATTTCCCTCTGCAGTTGAGCTCTGTTCGAGAGGAAGTGGTATGAATTCTTGAGTTGCGCTCTTGCCAAATGTAATAGATAAGGGCTTGAAAAACCAATTTGCAGATTGAATTGAGTCTCCTGTTTGTGGTGGGGGACTTAATCCAATTGAGGACTCCATCAAATGTTATTGTTGTTGATGTGTGCAAGGAGGAGAAGAGTGCCGTCCATAGATTCCTCGAGTAAGGACATTGAAAGAATAGGTGATCCCTCGTTTCCATACCTGTCAAACAGAGAAGACAATAAGGAGGAACGGGTAAGCTCCAACGAATTAGTCTGTCTCTCGTTGTAAGGCGGTCCTGAACAGTAAGCCAAGTCATAAAAGCCATCTTTGGGATTCTTTCCTTAAACCAAACTTGCGAGGACCAGGGAACTGAAGGACCAGGAGGATGAAGGTGCTTCCAAGATGCTTAGACTTGTTTCTGCTTCTACTTATTCATGTTCACTTCTTGCAATGCATGTTCGTCTCTAGTTTTCTAGTTTATTTATGTTTTGCATTTTGATCATTCTAGGATTGTTAGACATAAACACGTTCTTTGAATTGGCTTGACTTGTGATATCTTGATTGTATCTTGAGTGACTAGTATCATCCCATTTGGATTGATACCTGTTGTACTGCAATGACATGATAATAATACTCTAGGATAATTGATAGTAAAATCCTAGTGTCAGATTGAAATCAGAATATAAAATTAAGTAAAGTAAATGTAAAAGATTATCAAATGTATAGAGTAAATCAGATAAAACTTGTACTATTATTTTATAACTAACAAATTACAGTAAAATTTAGGAAAAATGTTTGTTAGCTACTTGAATTATACGCCAACATATAAAAACAATATAAAAATCTTGTTAACTACGTCAACTATTGTCATCACATAAGGACATCCATAAACAAACATAGGTTATGTGTACAACACCATAGACATTCAATTCCGGTGGTTGGTTGGTTGGCCGGAATCCGGCATTGACCAGTATTGACCGACATTGACCAATGTTAACCGGCGTTGACCAGAAAAAATATATTTTGTTTTTTTCCTAAAATAATATTTTTTTTTGTTTTCATGTATTTTTGATAAATAAATAAAAATATAAATGATTTGTATAATTTACAAAAACAAAATTTAACAACAAAAAGTTATACAACAAAATAATACAAGACAATTATGTACCAAAAAATAAAAATTATATGACAAACAAAATTTGTGGTATATCTAGTAACTAATTTTGTTAATACAGAAAATATACAAAAAATAATATAATAAAACTATACCACCAAAATTTTATGTGTAGTAGATTTTTTCATAAAACTATAACAAATATATACCTTTTTATTTTGTATTTTCAAATATGGGGATTTTAAATATATATATTTACTTCTTTATAAGATTATGTCATTTGAAATATATCCAAGACATTGCCAACTATTTCTTTATTTTTAATAAGAAAAAGAAAGGAAGAAAATAATGAAATTTCTATTTATTTACATGAAAGACATATATCTAGAAGATAATTAAAAAACAAAAGTTGATTTTGTAAAATCAAAGATTGGTCTTGTAAAATCAAAGAAATAGTTGGCAATGCCTTGGATATATTTCAAATGACATAATCTTATAAATAAGTAAAAAGAAAAAAATATATTTAAAATCCCCACCTTTGAAAATACAAAACAAAAAATGATTGTTAAAAGGAAAAGGTATATATTTGTTATAGTTTTATGAAATAATAGAATTGTTAATTGAATTGATTTGGTGGTAAAATTTTATGAAATGACCCCAAACCAAAGAGTGTATCTCGTCTAGCTTTGAACAAATATTATCGATAAATTTCTTATCAAGAAGGCAAAAAATGCGGATATAGTC
The DNA here is from genome assembly GCF_030686135.1 of Camelina sativa. NCBI lineage: Eukaryota > Viridiplantae > Streptophyta > Magnoliopsida > Brassicales > Brassicaceae > Camelina > Camelina sativa. The sequence continues at coordinate 31,943,614 of NC_141899.1, forward strand.
GAATGGTAAAATTTCTCCTTGCCAAGGAGAAGACGTGGGTTCGATTCCCGCTATCCGCCCAAATATAAATGGATTCAAAAAGATAAAAGATTCGGTATAGTTGACCGGGAAATATAGTAATTTTTTCCTCGCGTCCCAAAAGACACGTATTAATTAATGACTAGTTAATAGAATCAAACTTTCAAGATCTACTACACATAAAATTTGGTTGTATAACTTTTTGTTGTTATATTTTATTTTTGTATATCTTTTTTTTTTATGTATTTATCAAAAATACATAAAAAGAATCATTATTTTTAGGAAAAAAAAAAGTTTTGAATATTTTTTCTGGTCAACGATGGTCACGCCGGTTAACACTGGTCAATGTTAGTCAACAATGGTCAATGCCGGATTCCGGCCAACCAACCACCGGAATTGAATGTATATGGTATTGTACACATAACCTATGTTTGTTTATTGATGTCCTTATGTGATGACAATAGTTAATGTTGGTCAACGCTGGTCAACGCCGGTTAGCACTGGTCAATGTTGTTCAACAATGGTCAATGCTGAATTCCGGCTAACCAACCACCGGAATTGAATATATATGGTGTTGTACACATAACCTATATTGTTTATTGATGTCTTTATGTGATGACAATAGTTAACGTAGTTAAGAAGACATTTATATTGTTTATATGTGTGGCTATGTGTTGGCGTATATTTCAAGTAGCTGATAAATATTTTTCCTAAAATTTATGCAAACATTTTCCAATATTATACTAGTTACTAGGTAAATATCTGTATTTACGTGCATGATTTGATATAGGTTTTAAATTTATTTTCTTATAACATTTTTTCAAGTATCAAATAATATATATATAACTACTAGTTATAACAAATATACAACGCAAACAAAGGAGAAGGAAAATCGAAAATACCTCTGTTTGGATTCTCGATAACACAGAGGGTGGTGAAGGGACGCCAGTTAGAGTTTGCAGGGTTGTGTACTTGAGATTTGATATATTGGGTGACAATTGACAAAAAAAGAGATAATCGAGTATCGAGGAAAAACCTCAAACGACAAAACTTCAAAATGTAAAGAACCCTAACCTCCTTAGCTTTTAAGTGTTTTAATTTTGGGTATTCGATTTACCATTTTGGGTAAAACGTGAAACCAAACAAATACTTACGAGTCCAGCTATATAAAAATCAACAGTGTAAAATGGCAAACACCAAAACCGAAAACGGTCTTGTCGGTTCTGGTTCGAGTTTTTGTCCAGAAACAATCCTAAAATCCAACTAATCAAAATCTATTTTAAACTTGGTGTATCGAAACTGGGCCAGACCAAATGGGAAGAGCCCATTGCTTTTTTTTTTCTTTGGTAGGCTACCCATTGATTTTCTCTAAGTCTAGTTTTGAGCTTACATACTTTATAGACTTTTTTCATTTAGTGACAAAATCTTTTTTTCTTTAAGAGAAGTACTACTACAAGAGTGGTATGAGACGTGGATATTTAAGCAAGAATGATTCGAGCTCGTGTGACTGTGTGATGAAACATTTCTTAGCTATTGGTTTAAAACGTTTGTATATTCCCTGAATGACGATATATAAAGAGTATACATATATAGCCAATGAAATGTGAAACGGTAATTTCAAGTCTTTTTAGGGATTCAATTTGAGTGGACTGATTAAGAATTACAGACATACTAATTCGTTGCAAGATAAGATATACAAAATATATACTTGAAAATATAGTTTCTAAAATAAGCAAAAATGACACTATTAGACATAATTTACAGCTTCATTTGGAATCAATAATCATATCATCAGTATCCTACTATATTAATTGAGAAGTACAAATATGAAACTAACCTTAAAATGTATAAAAAAATACATTCAATTTACCATTAAAAAACTTAATTAAAATTAATTAATTAATTAATAAATATATTTACTTAAAAAATAAAAACGCTGACATATCAAATACTAAAAAAATTTAGAAAAGTAAAAGAAATCTATTCAAATCAAAACTAATTTGTACTTGAAAAAAATAAAAAATAAAAATTAACTGCAAAGATTTTTTAAAAATACGGATAAATTTTTTTCAATTTTATTTTATATTGTCATGCCATTGGTTTTAAATAATTATAAGTTAAAAAATATATTTTCTCTCTCTAATAAATTATGGACGAAAATTACAAAATATTTTTTTTAAAAAATATAAACAAATCAGAATTTCAAAAACTAAGATATTATATCCAAGTAGTCAATATAATTATTTTTAATAACTAGATTTTGAAGATTTTGTTAAGATTTCAAATTATGATTTTCCTATCATCTTTATTTTATTTTATTTGCAATTTTTTGGAATTTTAATATAATACTTATGATTAATAAAATACAGATTTTTTTTCTGCATATGTTGTGATTTAAATTTTTAAAAACAAAGATATATTACTCGATGTATGAAAATAAAATGTGTGATTTTAATTTTCACATTGGCGGATTGGTAAAACTAAATTTATATAGCTGATAAATTAATAAATTTTAGTTTTTCAAAATTATAATATTAAAATTACTACTTCATATTTCAAAAAATAATGATGCAAATACAACAAACAAACAATATAAAACTGTAATATACGTTAAAAATAAAATACTATAATATTGTAAAATAATTAGTATTCAAAAAACATATATAAATTTATAAAAAAATTAAAAATAAATATTATTTCAAACAAAATAACTTTAAAAAAAATATATATAACAATAATTTTTATTATTCTATTGTAATTTTTTAAAAAAATATTGACACGTGCTTTAAGCATGGGATATATCTCCTAGTATAATGTGAAACAGTAATGCTTATTTTATATTCCGAATTCATCCGTGTTATTCTTTTTCTTGTTTAAAGTCTTAGAAGTCTTTTCTAGACAACTTTGAGATGTATTGTCTTGAGTACAAATTATTATTACTAGATGAGTACCCGCGCACTGCACGGGTTATCTTTTGGTGATATGAACAATTAAATTTTCACTGTCAATATCACATCGTGTATTGAGTAGTCAAAAACGAAAGCATAAACCATGGTGATTAATATCATGTGACTGAAAATTTGGAGTAGCCAACACACATGATTGAATCTTCTTTTTCTCTAGTACTTGAGCAATAAGAAAAAAAAACTGTAGTAAATTTGGCTAATTCCCAAGTCTCATAATCTATTATACGTCTTAATAATCAAACACAAAATGACCAGTTTCTTTTTATCCTATAGTAAGATTACATTTACCAACACACATACCGGTCTTGTGTATAAAAATTTAGAAACAACACCACTCAAAGACAAAATCTTTAAGGTTCACCATAGTGAGAATGAACTTGCAATCCTGTGTATAGTTGAGCAGATAGAGTCATAGGAAAAAGGTTTGCAGAGAAGGAAAACAACACAACAATGTAAAATTAAGAGAAAACTTTGATTTTTCGTATTTGTTATCGAATGAGAATGAATATAATTACTTACAAACTATAATTAGAAGAACTAATTAAACATCTTTCTCTACATATTCACGACTCCTGCCATATAAGGATTTGTTTTTTCGAACCTGCAACACCGTACCAAAGCAAAAGAATATAGGGATAATTAAAGAAAACAGTAAGCAAAACATAGCATGCAATTCCCATAATGAAGAAACTAACTTGTAATCTAGTTTGAGCAAAAGAAATAAACCATTACTAATGCATTAACATAGTATAGGTAAGCTACAAAAAATAACCAGCTACAACCAATATAAATTCGTTCATGTGTGGATATAGACTCTTGAGAAGCCTAAAAAGCCACAAGTTGTACCCATCAGCTATTTGGAACAATAAACATACTAATCAGTTCCAATTAGATAATTTCTAGATGATGTTAAAATTGTCTTAACATCAGTATAAGACAAGTTTCTTTCTTTAGGAAGTTTAGTCCTCTGTTATCTTCAACATTTCTAATCTATATTCTAAAGCTGATTATGTTGGTGATTTCTTCAAAAGAGTATTCTCTGAATATGCTTGATCTTCAAGTTCTCTTTTCTTGTGTTGTTGTAAGCTTGAAGTAGCTTGGAGACCAAGCAGAATATATTTAGGAGGATCTAAATATATATATCAAAATGTTAGTTTTACTTTCTTTAGGAGAAATCTAAAGTTAGTTTTCCAAAAGTGTTTTGGAAATAAAATCTATATATAAGGAGGTGCTAAGATGTAGCACAACTTATGAGATTAGAGAGAAAAGTTGTTTTAGTTTTAAGAAGTTTCTAAAGCAATAAACAAGAGTTATTTGTTTAATCTTTGTGTTTGATTCAATATTTGGTATCAGAGCATTATTGAATCTTTGAAACACCAGTCGTTTGTCTTTGAACTAAGGCACCTTTGATCAAGAAGAGATGGGAGATATCATTGCCGTGACATCCGCACCTAAGGAGACCAGTACGTCAACCCTGCAATGTCCGATGCTTACCACCACCAACTACACGGTGTGGGCGATGAAGATGAACGTGATGCTAAGGGTGAACAAAGTATGGGAAACGGTTGAAACAGGGGAAACCGATGCTGATAAGGTGGATCTAGCTAAGGCTCTCTTGTTTTAATCGATTCCGGAGACACTAACCCTACAAGTCGGAACTCTGGCTACACCTAAAGAAGTCCGGGAAGCAATCAAATCACGTTACGTTGGAGCTGAAAGGGAAAAAGAGGGCAGGTTACAAACTCTGATGTCGGAGTTTGAGAGGATGAGGATGAAAACCACTGATTCAATCGACGATTTTGTGGGAAAATTGTCTGAGCTTGCATCAAAGTCAGGAACCTTAGGCGTGAATATAGAAGAACCTAAGCTGGTTAAAAAGTTTTTGAATAGCCTGCCAAGGAAGAAGTATATCCACATCATTGCAGCTTTGGAACAGGTTCTTGACCTTAACAAGACAAGCTTTGTGGATATAGTTGGTCGGCTTAAGACTTATGAAGAAAGAATTCGAGATAAGGAAGATCAAGAGGATGATCAAACCAAGCTTATGTATGCGAATAATTACCAGGAGGGTTATGACCATGGACGAGGCAGAGGTGCAAGAGGAGGACGCTTTGCAGGTCGAAGCAGAGGACGAGGCCGTAACAACTACTAGAACAGAGACAAGTCCTCGATTGTTTGTTATCGATGCGACAAACATGGTCACTATGCCTCTAACTGTCCGGATAGGTTACTCAAGCTACAGGAGATTCAAGACACAACTGATTCAAAAACCAAAGACACTGAGGAGTTATTGATGCATGAGGTGGTTTTTCTCAATGAAAAGAAGGTTCATCCAAAGAAGTTTGAAACAAACATTGCTTGAGATGATGTGTGGTATCTCGACAACGGAGCCAGTAACCATATGACTGGGAACCGGCGCTACTTCACCAAACTCGATGAGACTGTTACAGGCAAAGTCAGATTTGGTGATGACTCGCGAGTCGACATTAAAGGGAGAGGCTCAATTCTCTTTGTCACCAAGTCAGGTGACCGGAAGATCTTGGCTCAAGTCTATTGGATACCAGACCTCAAGAGCAATATCCTCAGTCTTGAACAAGCAACAGAAACAGGGTGTGAAGTTAGAATGAAGGAAAATTACTTGATGCTACATGATCGTGATGGAAAGCTTCTGGTAAAGTCAATTAGATCACAAAACAGGTTGTACAAGGTTCGTATGGAAGCTGAGAGCAACTTACTGCAAGTTAGTAAAGCGGATCCTCCTACAAGGTGGCATGAAAGACTCGGGCACATCAATGTTAGAACAATGGAATCAATGGTTAGAAAGGAGTTCATCACCGGAATTCCAGACATGAATTTTGCTAATAAAACTTGCTCTTCATGCTTGCTTGGGAAGCAAACTAGGAAGACGTTTCCACAGGCAACACGGTTCCGAGCTGACGACCACTCGACCTGATCCATGGAGATTTATGTGGCCCTATCTCGCCTGCAACAGTAGCACAAAACAAGTATATTTTTGTGCTCATTGATGATCACTCTCGTTACATGTGGTCTCTGCTTTTAAAAGACAAGAGTGACGCCTTTGATGCTTTCAAAAGGTTCAAAGCTCTCGCTGAGCAAGAAAGTGGAACAACGATCAAGGTGTTCAGGACTGATAGGGGAGGTGAATTCGTGTCCTTCGAGTTTATGAACTATTGTGCAGAACATGGAATTCAATGACATCTGACGGCTCCTTACTCACCACAGCAGAATGGGTGGTGGAAAGAAGAAATAGAACACTGCTCGAGATGACAAGATCCATTCTAAAACACATGGAGGTTCCAAATTACAGTAAAACCTCTATAAATTAATAAGGTCGGGACCACAAAATTTTATTAATTTATAGAGGTTTTAATTTATCGATAAATTAATAATTATTAATTTATCGATAAATTAATATTTTATTAATTTATGAAGAGATTTTTAATTTTCATAATTTTTTAAAAATTATATTATAAAATAAGATACTTTTTGATCATCTACAAGTTGAGAGTGTGCTCGGGCAAGTGGGCTAACCGGAACTACTAGTGTTATCATTCATAATATTAAAGAATTTTCTTAATTTATAATCTTGGCTATCGTAATTGTTAAGTTTAGAGTTTAGATATAAATGATAAATGTTAGAAGTTTAGAGTTTAGAAGAAATTGCTACCATCATTCATGGTAAAGATGAAGTCAAAGAATATATTGTGGTAATTTTAGAACCAAATACATGTAAGGAAACAATTATCGCATTTAGGATTCTCCATGATTTTTGGATGCGATTTGAGAAGACATCAATGAAAAAGATTAAAGATGAGCTCCAATAAGAATGCAAATTCAAGAATATGGAAACAACAATAGAGTCATATTTCACTAGATTTTCTTAGATATATATATATATATATATATATATATATCAATATTAGCTTGATTATTAATTTATGATATTGATGGGACCATATTTTTACATAAAATTTGTGAAAAAAATATTATCTTATTAATTTATCGAAATGTGTCATTTTTTACACCGGCCCAACTCGGGACCGGAAGAATTTATTATTTTATAGCGAGTATTAATTTAAAGAGTATTAATTTATAGAGGTTCTACTGTACTTGTGGGGAGAGGCAGTAAGGCATTCGACCTATCTGATTAACAGAGTGGCTACGAGATCGTTGTATGACAAAACACCGTACGAGATGTTTAAAGGGAGAAAGCCAAACTTAGAACATTTGCGTGTTTTTGGATGTATTGGCTATGCACGGGTGGAATCAAAACATCTAAAGAAGTTAGATGATAGATCGCGTGCGTTGGAGCACATTGGAACTGAACCAGGAAGCAAAGCGTATCGTTTGTACAATCCTTCAACGCCTAAAATTGCAGTAAGTCGAGACGTAACCTTTGATGAACCTAAGAAGTGGAACTGGAGTGATACACACGATGAAACAGAGGTCTCCGGGTCCTTCACTGTAACGTTTGGAGATTTTGGTAACAATGGCTTAAGAGAAATTGAAACAGATTGTGTACCAGCTAATAACTCTGAGAATAGAGTTGAAGTAACAGGAGAGTCACTAGAACAAGAACCGGAAGCAGCTCCACCTGTCTTAAGAAGATCAACTCGACCTAGTGTAAGACCAAGTTATTTGAATGATTATGTGCTGTTTGGAGAAGAAGAAGCAGTATGACTCTTGCTAACCTTTGATGATGAGCCAAGAAACTATGAAGAAGCAAAAGAGCTAGATGTGTGGAGAGAGGCTTGCAATGAGGAGTTGAGTTCGATTGAGAAGAACAAAACTTGGAACCTAGTTGAGTTGCCAGCTGGTGTGAAACCAATTGGTTTAAAATGGGTATTCAAAATTAAAAGGAATTCAGATGGGAGCATCAACAAGTACAAGGAAAGGTTAGTTGCCAAAGGATACGTACAGAAACATGGAGTCGACTTTGATGAGGTATTCGCTCCAGTAGCACGACTTGAGACAATCCGCTTCATCATTGCATTGGCTGCATCAAGAGGATGGGAAGTGCACCATCTCGACGTAAAGACTGCTTTTCTCCACGGAGAACTTAGAGAGGAAGTTTTTGTTACTCAACCTGAAGGTTTCAAGAAGAAAGGAAGTGAAGAACTAGTGTTCAAGTTGAATAAAGCTCTTTATGGTCTGCGACAGGCTCCTCGAGCTTGGAATCATAAGCTTAATCAGATTTTTATGGAATTGGAGTTCGTTCGTTGTGCTAAGGAACTTGCTCTGTATCGAAAACAGGTAAAGGAGCATTTGTTGATTGTTGCGGTTTACGTTGATGATCTTCTTGTTACTGGAAGCAACTTGAGCTTAATTCATGAGTTTAAACTCAAAATGTCATCTCGATTTGAGATGAGTGACCTTGGTAAGTTGACATATTATCTTGGCATTGAAGTTCTGCAAGAAAGCAGTGGAATTACGTTGAAACAGGGGAGATATGCGGCTAGGATTCTCGAAGAAGCTAGTATGACAGAGTGTAATGCCGTACAAATTCCAATGGACTCAGGTACGAAACTCTCTAAATCAATGGCAGAGCAATCTATTGATGAACAAGAGTTTAGAAGAAGCATTGGTTGTCTTAGATATCTAATTCATACCCGGTCTGATCTGTCGTTTGCTGTTGGGATCTTAAGTCGCTATATGCATTCACCAAAGAAGAGTCATGGGGTTGCTCTAAAGCATGTTTTGAGGTATTTGCGAGGAACTACAGAGTATGGTCTCACCTTTAAACGAAGTGATAACTCGGGCTTAGTCGGTTATAGCGACAGTAGCTACAATGTCGATGAAGATGATGGAAAGAGTACTAGCGGACACATCTTTTCTCTGAATGGCTGTCCTATTACTTGGTGTTCTCAGAAGCAGGAGATAGTGGCTCTGTCCTCTTGTGAAGCTGAATTTATGGCGGCTACTGAAGCAGCGAAGCAGGCTATTTGGTTGCAAGATTTGCTCTCGGAAGTAACTGGTGAAGCTCTTAAGAGGGTGACTGTTCGTATAGATAACAGGTCAGTTATAGCAGTCACCAAGAATCCTGTTTTCCATGGTCGCAGCAAGCATATCCATAGGAAGTATCACTTCATTCGTGAATGCGTTGAAGATGGGCAGATAGAAGTTGAACATGTTCCTGGCGTTGAGCAAAAGGCTGATATCTTGACAAAACCTCTTGGTAGAATCAAGTTTAGCGAAATAAAAAGCTTCATTGGAGTTCATGATGTGAGTGAGCAAGGTGTCAAGCTTAAGGGGGAAAATGTTGTTGTAAGCTTGAAGTAGCTTGGAGACCAAGCAGAATATATTTAGGAGGATCTAAATATATATATATCAAAATGTTAGTTTTACTTTCTTTAGGAGAAATCTAAAGTTAGTTTTCCAAAAGTGTTTTGAAAATAAAGTCTATATATAAGGAGGTGCTAAGATGTAGCACAACTTATGAGATTAGAGAGAAAAGTTGTTTTAGTTTTAAGAAGTTTCTAAAGCAATAAACAAGAGTTATTTGTTTAATCTTTGTGTTTGATTTAATACTTTGTAGCTGAACTTCATCTTCCACATCTTCGTTCACTACAAAAAAAAACAGCAGGATGTGAGAGATATTATAAAGGAGCAGTTACTACAAAAATCAAAGCAAGGGAAGACAAAAAGAGTCGAAGCAGCAATTACTACAAAAATCAAGCAAAGGAAGACGAAGAGGATCAGTCAAGCAATATAAAGAATTCAAGATGATTGATTGATTTTAATCATGGACATGTGACACTCTCTCCATTGCTGATGTGGCAGAAGGATGGAGAGAGTTGGCCAACTTTCATAGTATAGATTCCATGTCCATATATTTATTTTCTTTCAAATTTAAGTTACTATATAACTTGATTTTTTAATTGCATCTACTAATTCTGAAATGATTAGTTGTGTTTAATAATATTATGCAAATTCACCAAATGTCAATTATTTTAGTTTCGTCATAGTTGTTGACGTTTAGGGATAGTAGATTATTGGTTGAGGAAGTTTAAATTTGCTTTGCGAAGTGGTCATAAAATCAAGAAACCGTATGTACTTGAAATGTCGTTATTAGTTATTACGCCGAACTATGATATGCATTTGCTGCAAAACTACAACGATCTTCATTTTCTACAGTTAACAAACACATTCTCCAGATGTTACTTTCTTCATTAGTGACAAGACTACCAATCGAACACTTCAAATGGGATGGTAATCTACAAATCGATGAGATTTGAAAGGAACAAAAATAAGTTGGAGATAGTAGCAAAGATAGGGTATAACCATGGATCAATTGATACCCATGGATTTTCTAAACCTAGTTTAATTTTAGTTGTTTTTGTAAATTGATCCCATTGAAAACTAAAAATTGACCCCAATGAATTTTTAATTTTGTATTTGACCCTTATGAAACTTTTGTTCCGCCTTCGCCACTAGTTGAAAATATTTTCATTAAATCGATCGAGTTGTGTGTTTGTTGTTATTGACAAATATTTGGAAAAAAATAAACAAATTATTTGAAAAATATATGAAGGATACTGTAGAAGAGAAAGAGGTCCAAGTCCAACAATATTAAGCCCAAGTCCAACAACATCAAAGTTTGATTGGAAATAGGACAAAGTCTCAACGGTCAAAACAGAGTTGCAAAACCAGTACGGAGAAATATGTGTCTTCTCCCATCCAAAAAGATTTGAGCTTCCAATGACTCACCCTAATATAGCTGCCCACAAAGACAAGTTTTGCTTTTGTACCGTTCTAGAGTGTTCCTTATTTTTTAGTGAAAATATACCAGTTTGACACAAATTTAGCAATTAATTGCTAGATTAACACTCCAACCTATCCAATAACTAGAATGACACAATTTTGAGGTAAAAAGACTGAAAACCCAGAAAATTTTCTTTTTAATTTTTATTTTTTTTTAAAAAACCAATATATCATTTAATATTTGGATTTAAAAATAGGATTAATGAAAAATATAAAGTGATTAAAAATAGAGTAAAAACCCAGAAAATTTGTTTTTTATTTACTTTTTTTTAAACGAAAATACAATATAGCATTTAATATTTTGATTTAAAATATGATTAATGAGAAATATAAAATGATTAAAAATAGAATTTTTATTTTTAATATAATTTTTAAAAATAAAGTATGATTTAAAATATAATGTATAAAAATAATATTCAAAAAATTGTTTATAAAAATATTTTGTATAAAGATATGATTTAAAAATATGAAGTTTAACATATATAGTTTAAATAAGTTTTATTTAAAATATAATGTATGAAATTATAACTAAAAAAGTAATGTATATAAAAAGTATTAAAATAAGATTTATGAAAATATAATATAATATATAAAAATATGATTTTAAAATATGAGGTTAATTTTTTTAATATGATTTAGGAAATTAAAATATATAAAATATGCTTTAAATATAAGAGTTTGAAAATATGATTTATATTAAATATAATTAATAAAAATATGACTGAAAAATATAACTTAAAACAAATCTGTTGTCACTATATTTACATTTTACATCTAATAAATCTGTTATCAAACACAAGATTTTTGGAAGCAAATAAAAAACTGTCATAGCGTAAAAAACCTGCCATAACATATAGTATTCACATAGGTCATTTTAGCAATTTTTTAAAAATGTTATAAATCTGTTATTAAACGACAGATTTTTAGTTAAATTAAAAAATCTGTCGTAACTTAAAACAAATCTATTATCACTAGAGGTTAACCTAGTAATTATTTTTTGTAAAAAAATCTGTCATGTTACGACAGATTTTTAATTAAGAAAATAAATCTGAAATAATTGAGGAAAATAAATCTGCCAGACATTTTACAAATCTGTCTATATTGTGAAAATATGTGATGTCTTTATAAATAAGTCTGTCGTGAAAAATAAATCTGTCATCAATTATAAATCTGTTATAACTGTGTTAAAAAAATCTGTCGTCCAAAATAAGTCTGTCATACAAAAATAAATCGGTTGTGCAAAAATAAATCTGTCGTACACAAATAAATCTGTCACAATTAGTCCAGCAGACTTTTGAAAATATTTAGATTTTCTTAAAAAAAAGTTCTGGGAGGGTAAATTTGACTTTATTTTTTTTCTTAATAAAGAAAAAAGGGTATTTTAGGTAAAAAAATAACTCATTTAACCCTCACATTTTATGAGTTAGTTTAATAATTAAACTCTTAATTTGGGTCAATTTAGTTTTTCTCCCTATTTTTTATATAAAAGGATATAAAACTCTAAAGTAATATTAAGCAAAATACAAATTTATTCAGTAAATTCCTTAGTTCTCAAAATCCTTTCAGATACGAGACAGGTAAAATTTATTGATATTCCATCGTAGTAATAAGGAAAGAACAAGAAAATCTCTATTCGCAATCATAGATGGTGACCGTGTATAAATGGAGGGCGAGATACCTTGACTCTTGAGGTAACCAACTCAACAGAACCTTATCTGAAATATTTCTGCAAATTGTGAATAGAGATTACCTTGAGGTCTTTAATTCACGTGAAATAGGGTTCAACTGTTTTCGTCATGACCTATGTAAGAATATGACCCAACTCCTTAGAATATAGTTTACATAGGAATATTATTTAACTGCGAGAAAGAAAACGGACGAGCACAAAGCCACGACAAGTCTATTTTAATGGACGAAAAATTCAAATTTCAACAGTCGAAACTCATGTTATATATTTTTCAAGACCATTTTAATGTATCCAAATTATTCATTATATATATAAAAGAGTTACAAGAAGGAGACTTTTATTAGTTTATAAACTGAATAAAAATATGTTTTTAGTCCGCGTAGCTTCTCAGCAGAAGCATCACCGACAGGTCCGACACTAATCCATCCACCGCTCCATTGGGATGTTTCCTCGTTAAAACAATTTTCTTTAGGCTCTAGTTAATCTCTTACTACTCTGTATATTTCTTCTAGAGTTTTTTAACAAATGTACCACATTTAAAACAAATCTGGTGGATTCTACCACATTCACCTGATCCTTTCTGAATATACCACATCATAGAATTACAAAAGACACATATAACCTTAGAATAGTTGAACCTTTTAGCTTTTTAATAATTAAATTTTAATTTTCTGTAAGTCACAAAGGTCTTGTCGTTTCATGCTTTTGTCCCCAAAATATTTTAGTTGTTTCTCTTTTTTTTATTTTTTGCATTTGTTTAGAAACCCTTCATATTTCCTATAGAAACTAAAACAAAATGAAAAATCTGAAAACAAAGAGAAACCAAACGAAACTTCAACGGCGGATCCCTCCCGGAGATGGAAACTAACACTGACACAGGTGACCAGGACGTAGATCGTCGAACCAGTGAGAGGAAGAAGAAGAGAATCAGTAACGGCCATGACGGGATTTCTCAGCCTGGTTCTTCTCCGTTCGGAGCTCCGTCATCCTCCTCCACATCTCTGTCTTCATCTCTTTTCGGAGCTTTTCTTACCACCGCCATCGCCGGAGCTCCAAAAAGCTTGACGGGATTTCGACATAGCTCTTTCGCCGGACCAACCGGAACCGCCAGATCGCCTCCTCATATATATCTCTTGGTCCTTGCCTTTAGTTCTGTCACTGGTTTTACTTTTACTACCGGATCTAACCATTCGTCGTTGGCATAGTCTTCCTCTTCTCCTTGCAAGACCAATGGACCAATTAAATGCACCAGGTTGTCCACTATTAATTTTATCATGGACAAGTTATTTTACAAAGACAATACTTTATTTACTCGATAGACAAGTTTTATATTTGTGGACAAGTAACTCTAGTAAACAACATTTTTATTAACTCGGTGGACCAGTTTAAACTCGGAGAAACAACTAGTCCTTTATTTATTTTTGTTGTAGACAATTAATTTAAGCTAATGGACAAGTTTGTACTCCTCAACTTGTCTACGTGACATTCACAAAACTAAATTTTGTCCACCGTCTTATAATATTCCACCAAATCTCGTAGACAACAATTATTTGTTTTTTGGTCCACAGAAGAAATAACAAAATAACTTTTCAGATAAATATCTCTATTGTCAATTTGTTTTTTTTATTTCGTGTTTTTAATTTAAATTTAAAATATCTCCATAATTAATATTATTATGGGTCCTATATCACATTAAAAATCCGAGAGTTTTGTTTTTTCTGCAGGGACAGTTTCGTCTTTCTATTATCTAACAAAAGTTAATTGTGGTAGTTTTGAAAATGTTTTTGAAATGTGGCATTTTAGAAAAGTTTTATATGGAATGTGGTAGATTTATTAAAATTCCCTTTCTTCTATACCTTTTTCTTTCGGTCGTCAATTTTGTCTTCTCTTTCCACAGCAAAACAAAAAGTTCGCCGTATATATATTTGAATGGAAATTTACAAACTTGGTTTTTATTGTTTCAGTCAAGTCAAGTTTTTTGTTTTTGCTTTTTTTTTTTCTTTTGTCAGTGAAGTCAAGTTTGCTTTCCACTCATCTTTATATATCAACTAGAATTTGTATCCGCACACGCACGAGATTTTAATTTAAAATATTTTTATCAATAGAAATTGTTGAGCTCAAATATAATCATTCCAACTTTTGAATATAAATCTATATAAATACTAAACTTACTTTACTCAGTGATATACAACATATATATTTTTGAAGATAATATTTCTTTGTTATATCTATTTGCGATTTTATGTGGAATTTTAGTTATTTTTTTTATCAATAAAAACCATTGAATATGAATATAATTTGAAGATTAAAAGATAAATCTATATAAATGCCGTACTTATTTTACTAATATATATATATATAACATATATTGTCTAGTGTCGCAATAATATTGTCGATCTTCTAACCTTTTATCTTTAATAGAGTTCATTCCATATTCATATCCCATGAAAACATAAATTTAAAAGTTCTAATGTCAATATCGATCATTGACCTAATTATAGAAACCATTTAAACATATCGATATCCTACATGAAATGCGAATATACAAAGTTTCATGAATAATTTTAGTGTTATGTCGCTACAATAAGGTTATACAAATACATCATCTGCCATAATAAAATTTCCAACTAAGTCAAGAATGCTTAAATGATGAAACGTTTAAACCCCACAATGAATATCTATTCACTAATCCAAGTTACATATTTTTCTAAAATCTCATATGTTATTTGCAGATGTTAATTTTGTGATGCAACCCCAACTTCATTTTCTCAAAAAACATAGTGTACTTTAAATATGTTGTTTTTACCAATGTTTTAGGTTAAAAGCATTTGATAATATATATATATATATACATATATATAATATATATATACATATATATATATATATATATATATATGTTATATATATGTTATAAAATTGTAGTTCCAGTTGATAATATATCTTATAAGATATGCTACACAAATCACATGCCACTTTTTGTAACGGCTAACATATCATTTTTTCTATATTTCCTGACCATTGATTTTTTTTTTTAGATAGATTATTTTTCCAAAATTCTTTTCATAGTTTTCCCAAAAAAAAAGTTTTCCCCCTTACAATATCTTTGTTTTAGATCAAAACTTTTAAGTTAAGTTAATTTAAGTAATTAATCTTTTCTTTCTTATAAGTAAAATTTAATAATAAATCTTTATGGTATATGTTTCTTAGAAACTAATGTTTCACTTCAATTTTATTTTCATGTTTAGATTTTTATAAATACAATTACATAACTTGTTTTTTTTATTCCACCATGCATTAAAATCTTACTTACATTCTAAAACTCATTAACTTATTCTAAATTTTGGAATATAATCATTTTTCGTTATTATTTTAATAATAACATTATTACTAAAACAAATTTATAGTATTATTTTTATAATTTTAAAATTTTCATTTATTTTACTTAATTCATTTTAGATAGTTATTATTTTTATTATTTACTAAAAATTATATTATTGTTTA
Source organism: Camelina sativa (assembly GCF_030686135.1). Classification (NCBI taxonomy): domain Eukaryota; kingdom Viridiplantae; phylum Streptophyta; class Magnoliopsida; order Brassicales; family Brassicaceae; genus Camelina; species Camelina sativa. Next base: position 31,959,571 of record NC_141899.1, read on the forward strand.
TACTATTTTAAAATTTAATTAATTTTAGTTAATTCGTTTTTTATTTATTTTTTTACTATTATTAATTATAAGTAATAAATATGCAATGAATGAATATTAAATAGTATTTTTTATGCAAAAAAAATTGATTATGTGGATCTTGATGTGAAGGAAGGAGAAGTGAACAAAGTTAACTTTATATATATAGATGATGAATATGAGTGTCGTTATCCATGTGGTACTCTTAAAATCATTATGGGGTTATTTGTATTCCGTATTCCTATACAAGAGAGGTGTACTTTGAAGGGAAATTGGCAGATATAACCTAAAAAAACTTTAATTAACTGGTTAACTATTCTAACTATAACCTTCTCATATTATGTATATTTTTTATAATAATGATAATATTATTCCTAGTATATAATCAAAAGTTGTTAACACATTCTCTCTCTCTCACCCTCTATGCACCCTCATTTCTATTATATATGTACACATATTTTATTTTCTCTCTTCTTTTTCCTTTTTTATCCTTTAATTTTTTTATTCTATATATTTCTATTTATCTGTTTATAGTTTACAATAAAATTTATTTGTTTTTGGATTTCACAATCTCAATCTAAAAACAAACTTTTTTTTAGTTTATCTAATTATTTCATTTTTTAAAACAAACAATTTTAACTCACTATATATATAAATAATAAAATTATTTGTAAAATATAGAACATAACAACATTCACTTTCATGTTTTTAAAAAAATATCATTCTCAATTTTTGAGTTATATTTATATTGCATAATTACAAAATTTAAATTATAATTACAAGTATGCAAACGATTTATATGTTATTGTTTTTTAGCGTTTAATTTGGTTGTTAGGGTTGACAATATTATATTATTTAGGGTATAGCGTTTTTATTTGATATACGTTTGTCTCGAATATTTGGATTCTCTATGTTGTATTCTTTAGGATATAGTGTTTTTTATTAAGCAAATATTCAACTCGAAAAATTATGTTTCATATGTTGTATCTTTCTTAATAAAAGACTTGTTTCATACTTTTCATTTTATTTTATACTATTCCATTTATGTGTTCTATTTAA